>NW_028188943.1:4311713-5540927 GCF_054131305.1 Coturnix japonica | reverse complement strand
AACACCCACAAAATTTGTGTTTTCCTAACGTTTGCACACAATTGCAGTTACTGCCTTTTTTGCGAGGCAGCAGCTGGGGGCTGAGAGCAGGCAGCTGCAGCCTGCCACAGCCACCGCTGGAGTGCCTGCACATATAAAAATGATGGAACATCCAGCCCCGCAGTTCCTTAATTGCAGCTGGGATTTTGCAGCTGTGGAGTCATACCATGAGAAATACATTCAGTGCTGCCATTCAATGAGCATAATTTTGGGGCCAACAGATTTGCTGTGTGAGAAACGAGCTCTATAAGGCCTAGTTCTTCCTCTTTCTTTTTACCTTGTTGCTATCTCTGTTAGCTTTCTGTTCCTGGTATTTTGCAGCACTCAGGGCTAGAGATAAGCGTCTATCACGCTATCCACCACTAAGGAACTGCTGCTCAGACTGTGAGGAGGTTAAAAAAGTGTTACACCTTAAGAAGAATTAAAGATATTTAGCATTTCACAGCACTATATAGCACTATTAATTATATATATTTGGAATTAAGTTGTTCAAGAAAGGTGGAAGGCTGAAGTTTTTTTCTAGGTCTTCTGCTTCAGGCAATCAATGACTTTGCTTACAAATACACTATAAAGATAAGAAGCTGAGAAAGCACTAATTTACCTAAATTCAAACAGTAACAGCTGAACTACGTTGTTTATATATATAGGAGAAAGATAACTTAGATCTTAAGGTCTTTCCTTTGTTGGTGTTTATTCCTCAGTGTTTTTACAGCCACGGTCAAAATAATTTGCAACATTTATTCCAGTTGATCAGAATGGCCTACTTGAATTTGCACATTGATTTTTGTAGAGGATATTTCTATGAGCTTATCGGTATTGATTAAATGTTATGCAGCTGAGTCTTTAATCTCTCCTGGGTCTGAGAGGGGCGGGATAGCTCAAAGTACAAGGAGTCCTGGAGAAATTCAGAAAAGAAAAACACTATCAGATAACATCAGAAATATTCCAGAGCCTCGTTAGCCTTCCTGCCTCTATTTATGATTCTAAGCACATGGCGTGTTTCTGTTTCAAATCCATCTTCAAACAGAGAATTTTATTCCCCTGTACTTCCCTTCCATGTCATTCTGTGGATAGAAATGCTATGGATGCCCTCCACTGAAAAATATGGTTGGAAGTTGCGTCTAAGGTTGTTTCTTTGCAGTGATGAAATATTGGTCTTTAGAAGGCAGTTTTGAAGCTCTTTTGGTTTAAAGTTGGTGCTTAGCACAATTTCTCCTTCGTGGCATAAGTAGTATTGCCCTGTATGATGCACTTAGCAATAAATCAGTACTGTTATTCACCTGTTAGGTCTGGAAGGTCCATCAAGAATTAAAACATAGAATCATGGGCAAACCCTGCTTTACCCATGAGGTGATGAAAACTGTTTCTCGTATTAGAGAGAAGAAAACTGTAGTGCTCGGTCGTTAACTTAAGTAAAGGTAGACAGTATGGTCCTACTCCTTGTTTAGTGACTGAGCATGTAGAGCAGCCAGCAGACACATGTTGTTTAGTGGCACTGTATCAGCTTTTAAACATGGACCTTTGAAGTAGAAGAGCTATAATGATCCAGTGGTCCTATTAGTGTTCTTATCTTGTACCCTTTTCTCCATGTCTAAATGAGAGAGCTTACTGTGCTGCCCTTTGCTATGTCGTGAGTTATTTCAGCTTTTGATCAGAACCTGAGGTTTTGACTCACTGACGCAGGACAGTGCTTCTAATCTGAAAGTTTTTTAAGTGCTTTATTACCAGAATTGGATGCCGATCATTGATTTTCTTCATAAGTGTCTTCAAACCCATTGATGCCCAAATATCCTTAATTCATTGCCCTTCAAGAGATTTTTCCTCTACTTCAATACATTAAAAACAAGGGAAGGGAAGGAAGAGCTATGCAGAAACTCACCAAAATACTTGGAAAAGTTCTGTGTCCTCCATTCTAGAATATTGCTGATATATTCTGATACGTAAAGCTTCCTGATTCAATTGAAGAACAGAGATAAAAACGAATAGTAAGGACCATAAATTAGTTGCCCTGATCCAATATGTTTTAGGAAGCTAGTTAAGAATTTCCTGACTTTGGAAGATGCTGAGTGCTTGCAATTCTATTGAACTTCAATAGGCAGTGATGAGTAGCTCCATATTTTGAAAAATCAGGTCATTTATTTCAGAATTCAAGTAACTTCACTTTACAAATCTGTTTCAAGAGGGATTTTTTTTTGATCATACGAGCCCCCAATTAAAATTTGCCAATTGCTATGGAAAAAAAAAAAACAGCTTAGATTTCTGCTCACATAAGTATATAAGAACCGCTTACATTTGTTCCTATCTACTGTCCTAGTTTTTCTTTGACTTTTGTTTTTTTCCACTAGAATCTTCCAGCAAAACTGCTGCACTTAATGTGTTTGCCCTGGTTTCTAAGGCAGATCTCCCCTCAAATTCAAATCCTTTTTCTTAGGAGTCTTCATTTTTCTCTATGCGCCCTCACTTTTCTGTGCCAGCTTTACTTACCACTTGCGTGGCATCTCTTAAACACTTGGCCCAATCTCACCATTATGTGAGTTTCCCTGGAGAATTGGGTCTGTTTTGTTTTGTTTTATAGCGATTTTATCAGTTACTGCATTTTATATGGATATTTTAATTTTTTATTTTTTGAATGTTTTGCAGACATTTACAAGCCCATCAGGTTTCTCCAGTGAATACTTTATTTTAATAAGTGGGTATTGAATGCTTCGTTTAACTTTACTATTGTGCAGTGCCCAGAGACACTGTGCTTGGATGAGCAGTTACGTAAGTGCAATTTGTTTTAGTGCATCTTTTCGTATCAGAATTAGCATTCAGTTGAGCTTTGAAGTCATGTAGTGCATAAGCATAGGGGGAAAGTAAATAAAACAACTTAGTGCATCTGCAGATATAACCCCAAACTGATTTACTTATCTGTGCCTGCTCACTCTGCTCAGTGACAGATCAGTCCCTCAGATGCTTTTCTAGTGATGGTAGAGCAGCGGTTGCCTGATCTCTGAGGATGCATGGAATGCGTGTCTAGTTCAATAGAAGACATGCATTTCCCTTCAGAGTCAGGTGGAATGCATAACTTGAAAATAAGTCTTTTGTTGTTTTTTCAGTGTTTTGCTCTGGCTTTTTTTCCTATTTTGACATGGAAACTGTATTGCAAACAGACCTGATCTGTAACTATTGCTTATCTCTACAGAAAGGAACACTTATTGCAAAGAAATCAAATTGTTTCATAGGAATTCGTGACTGTTCAGTGGACTAGGCAGGCAGAGCTGGAAATTCTGTGTTCAGAAAGGGGAAAAGCTTGCATTCATGTATATGATTGCTGAGTAACCTGTGAGGAATTATTACTTCATTGCGGGGAGATTGTATTTGTCATGCAAGTAGCCTGTGAAGTTAGTAGGCATCGTCACACAACAGTGTATATATCCTGTTATAGCGGGCATTTCCAGTGGAGCTGTAGGCATCAGTAGCAATATGATCACAATCATATTGGTTTTAAGGCGTGACTGTAAAAAGAAAGGGAGAAAAGTAGGAAGAAAGAAGGGAAAGCTCCTCCAATGTGAGTGATTAGCAAAGTCTAGTGTTACTTTCTTTAACTGTGCCTGCCATGGAGAGGGTGGTTGACAAACTGTGTTCTTGGGTTTGTGTTATTTCATAAGCTACCGCTCAGCATATTTCTGGTAATGGTGCTTTGTCAGTACTCTAATTTACTGACGGAGGAAGTATAGTATGTCTTCATATATGTCAACCTGCAGTCAGTTCCAGCATAAATCACATCACAGTCTCATGTACTGAGATCTCTGCTCGTGCTGCTGTCAGTTTGCTGAAACAAGTCTGATACACAGATCTTTGCAGGCCCCAAACTGAAAAGGGACTCTAGGTTTCCAAAATTGGTTTGTCTTCTGAGGTAGGCGCACAATGTCCTGATCAATGACTAGCAGGAAGCGGGATGTTACAAGCTGGACAAAACCTTTTAGATGATGCTGAACATGATTAGACCAGGATGATGTTAGTGATGGTCCAGAAGGGAACTGTATCATAATATCTTGGACCACAGTCCTTGTGCAGTGTTTGTTTCATTACTCTCATTACTAAAACAAAAGTGCAACGGTTCTTCAGCACTCACTGACAATGTTTTTGGATTACTCCAATTATTCTATAACTTATTAGCAGAATATTTCTGATTCGTAGCATCTGTTCTGAGGTCTTTTCCTCCCATTCTAATTAACATCTTCAGTTCGCTCTTGCCTGTAGGAATGAGTGCTACCTACTGGACTATGGGGCTGCATAAGGATCCTAGGAAAATTGAACAGATCTGAAGGTATCTCTGCACATTCTATTTATTTTTTATTCTTGGCCTCTACGCAAGGCTCTGCTTGTAGTTCTTATTATTGATCTATGATGCCACACTTTGCTCTTATGTGTCACTTAGTTGGGTTTAAATTTTAGAACAGTCATCTGGAAAATGTATTTCTTAGTGTTCATTTGTATATGGAGATTGCACTGATATAACTACCCGATATTTAAATCAACTCAATTAATGCAATCCATATGTGAGCAATTAGCTTAAGTCAGTTAAGAACCTTTCTTCAGGTATATGAATGTAAACCATATTTAAATTAAGAAAGTGAACAATGCAAGACTTAGAAGCAGGCTGAAGGACATTACTTCAAAAGTAAAATGTTAGTTATTCAGTCCTTTGTCTTGAAACCTCTGGTTCTGGTCTTAATTTTTCACTGATTTGCTACCTTGTTGCATGAGTGTCTTCACTTTTCAATATTTGTGCCTGCAAAATTAGGATCTGCTGAAAGAGTTTGTAGGAGGATGAGGCTGTCTTAAAGAACTGTTTTCTCCCCATGGTAAACTTAAGCTTTTCAATGAGTAATAGTCAAAATTGGAGCCAAATCTTCCCATTTAAAAACATCATTTCCATTTGGAAATGTCATTGCAGTGCCATTTGGGAGTTGCTTGGCTGTCCCGTTGTCCTGGCTTCACCTGCCTCCCCTGCTGCATCTTAATTTGTGCATCTTACTGAATTAGTGTTGTCAGCGCTTTAAGTTGTGTTGTAGGACACGTGGCCCAGACAAAGAGGCGCTTTGGCAGAGAAGAATGAGTACCTTAGAATCCTTAAGTGCACATATTCTGCCATATGCTGAGGGCATCTCTTAAACAGTTTAACATTCTGAACTGGCCAATTTGAAGTTTTGATGGAAAACTCCAAGTTTTGAAGAGAATGAGCTGAGGAAAAGCTATGATTTCCAGCAGGAAGCAGGTACTTGTTAAAAGAAAAATCTTGAGTTGAAAATTACTTTTTCCAGTCAGAACTAGTGACTAAAAATTCTGTTTTGGGCTTTCTTACCAGTGAGAAAGTATTTGAAGTTGTTGCAAAAAGGGTCTAAAGATGACTCAATCTCATGGTAGGTGTCAAGAAACTTTCAGTTTTTAGGTGCTTCCTGAATCCTTATTTACTCCTCCACAAAACAGTACAGATCATCATAACTTGCATTTTCCTCATAAATGACAGTGCAAAGTGTCACCAACTGCAGGTGAATTTGTTCTCATATTTGATAGTTACTGTTGTTGCAGCTAAAATAGTAGAAATCTGATGAGCGTCCTTTCATGTGGAACTGAGGAGGTAGTTTAGCTGTGATAAGGCTGTTAACTCACCTTTTCAGTAGGTCATGTGAACTTCTTGTCTCATTTGATTATGACATTGACAGTGTTAGCTGGGAATGATGCAGATCTCATTCTGTGTCTAACTGGTTTGTGACAAAGTGCGGCTTAATGAAATGTGTCCGCTGAGAGAAAAGGAACTCTCCTATCAGAACAAGGACAGAGACACAGTTACACGGACCAAAAGGAGAAAGCACAGACTAAATCATTTATCTTGGGAAGGAAGAATTGTCCACTGTAAAAAAAATCAGTCAGATGTAGAAGGTGAAACTCTGAAGGCTCGTTATGCTAATTAGCATCAATGCTCTGATGTGGGTAGGCAAGAAGAAGCTGATGGAGTGGTGCTTTAGAACACCATTTGCTCAAGAGGAAGTACAACACATCATGGATTCATTAATCTGTGCTGAAATGGAAAAGTCTTTGAGCAGCAGTGGTCTAAAGTGGTCAGGATCTTTCCAGTGGCCTTGTTCAGTTGGTTGGCAGCCAGATAGTACGAGTGTCATCTAAGAGATAAGCTATGATCAGTAGTGAATTGTTAGCTGCAGTAATGTGGATGGAAACTGCTTTGGTCATTGGTGCCTGTATATATGCCTTGCAGATATTCACCTATATTTCACTGTGAACAAATGAAAATCTGGTAACTTCAATCCCTGAACAAAGAAAGAACATTGCCCCCTTTGTTTCTTGAAGTAAATGGGGAAGGGATCACATTTCTTCAGTGAAACCCCGTGGCTTGCCAAGATGCCCAAGTGAGGTATCCCAGAGGGAACTTTAAGCAGCTCACTTAAATGATGGGAAAGAAGTTTCACTATGAAATTAATGATGCAGCCCAGAGCACAGTAGGAAAACACCTTGCCCTCTTTTTCCCCATCTTTGATTCCAGCTGTAGAGTCCTGTAGTGCTTATCTGTATATTTATCTGCTATAAAATGAAATGGATTATATGAAGAGCTCTACGAAGCAGTACTCAGTACTTCAACATTTCTCTAATGCAATTAAGGCAGATATTTCAGAAAATGGAAGACTGTTAGTTGCCATAAGCTGGTGTTTCATTGGATTGCACACAGTTTAAAGCCTCCAATATTGCTGTTGTTGTGGGGGCTTCCTGTTTCTAGAATGACCATAGACATCGCAGGGCAATGCTGTAATGCAACGACTAGATGGCATTGGATGAGCATCTCCATGGAATAAATGTATGGTGAATGTAGTCAGTTCCAGCGCATGGACTTCAGGCTGTAAAAAAATAATTCTATTTCTGTCACATCTTCCTTTTAATTATGAGGGAGGGCTTTACTGGTTCTGCTGCTTTCCAACATCACTGCCTTGTTCTCTGAAAAGGTTAACAATCAAGAAAATTCACGATTCCACCTGCCCTCTCCACATGTACTCACATCTCAGGTTGATCTGAGCTTTCTTAATTGCAAGACCAAAACACCTTAATGCAAATATTCCTCTTGCTTCCATCCTGGGTAAGCAGTAGTTATTTATAAGTCCAGCATGCTGTGTCTGTCTGAGGCTGCCACACGCTGTTCAACGGCATCCTGATGTTTACTTGTGCCTACTTTCCTTTATAGATATTCTTATCCTGTGCTGGTACTGCTGTCTGCTTTTAAGATGCACAGTGAATGGTGATGTTGCTCTCTACATATCAAACACAATGCATCCCTTTAGATTTCATAGTTCACTGTGCCCCAGGTGCTGTTATTATCAGTCCTGACATCATTCATTTGATATGATGGGCCCTGTCTTTCCATTTATCTGTAATGGACAGGAGATTTTGAATCATTTTATCTTCCAAGCACAGCAACATCTTTTCTTTAAAAAGTGACTTTCCTCTCTTTCCACTTCTCGCTTTCTTCCTGGTCTAATATCTTGTGCATTACATTTATCCCCCCCATGTCTTTATTTCATATTTCCTTTTCCCTTTTGTTTTAGTGGTTTTTTTTTGTTTTGGTTTGTTTTGTTTTTTGGTGTTTGTTTTCTTTTTTCCCCTCTCCTCCCCATGTGTTCCCTTCTCTCTTTTTCCCCTCTCATTTTTCTTTCCATGCAGGGCATCGAACCAGTCTTACAGCAGCCAACTGAAGGGTTCTGTTGACAATATCAGCCTTGGGTTAGGACTAGTTCATGTCTCCCAGTCCAAAGACATTTCAGAATTCAGTACAGTTGGAAGCTGAGGCGCTCAGGGATCTTTTGCTTTGCTCTTAAACCAAGCAGACCTAAGGGTGAGAGAAAAAAAGAGGATGAATCTTCATTAAAACTTGATGTCAGACTTCGAGGTACAAGATTAAAAGCAAGGTCTTAAAATTGCAAACAGACTTAAAATATCATTCTGTTTTTAACTGAATAGGTCCGTGCTTTAGCAACTTAACCTCTTTCTCATTAACTCTCTGTGAGGTGTCCCTGCCTTCAGAGCAAGGTCTAATGCTTCTCTTAGAAGTGCATTTACTGCCTGTGTATTCAGAAGAGAAAACTCAACCTCATCTTTATGACTGTGGTGTATCAATTTGAGATGTTAAGGATCTGGCTTTTTTAGAGTAGTTCTCCCATTTGCAGTTCAGAATGATTACCTGCCTTTATACATCTTTAGAGGTGCGGCTTGCAGAGGTGCAGGAGTATTACTGATGATGTGTACTGATATTTGAAACCAACAGTCATCAACAAATTCACCTGTGGTTGAGTTTTCTTTGCTCACAGCCAGTCACAGGAGAGCTGAGCGTGTTCCATCAAATCTTTGCTTCAGGGTTTGGGCTTGACTACTTTCTGTTCATTTTCCAGGGCTGCATGGCACTAGTATATCTGAAAGGCAGACAACCCAAGCGTTTCTTTCCTCAGACAGTTGTGAGTGCTGGGTGCTTTGCTGTGGATCACTGTGGCAGTGTTTTCTGGCTACGTACGTTTTTAGAACACCTTAGTTATGCTTTGAGGGTCCCATCTTCTACCAGCTCTGTGGCTTTTCCTGAGTTATTCTAGAACTACTTACAGAAACGTTACAGCCCCAGAGTCTGCTTGGAGGAGAAGGTCAAAAGTGTTTGGTCTTGATTGGTGGGAGAGATGTGTGATATTTGCACAAACTACTTCAAATTGTGGAACTGATCCTTTCTACAGTAGCACTAATGGATCGTGTATCTCAAAGGTTGTGGCCGAACGTTTAATGGAGCCACTTCAGTTCTTATGTAGAACAAAGGAGCAAATAGTTTCCTTTTTTCTGTGCTCTGGTAGTCAAGCAGTACCCCAGGAGGCAGCTAACAGCTGTCCCACATGCTGACCCCCGTCAAAGAACTGTTTAAAGGTAGAAAAGGAGGTAGAGCTATAACAGAAGTTCAATCCAAAGCATCAGACTTGTGAGCAAGAGAAATACAATTTAATTACGGGTAATCTGTTTAGAGGTAGAGGTGGGGTTTCCTTTACTCTATTGGAATTCCTTGTGGCAAACATTTTCATCACTTGGTTTGAGCTGCTGGGAGTCCCATCCAGGCTGTCACGTAGTCTCACTAATGCTGCAAAGGAGAGAAGACATAAAGCACTTAAAGCAAATACAGTAGCTTGGAACTACGTTGTGAGAAATGCCTTTGGTTTGAGAAGTGAATTTCATTAAATCTTGCCAAATGTAGAAAGCCAGTCTCAGCTTTCCAGTCTCTTTATTTGCTATCAGCACTTGAGATCAGCTTAATATTTTACCTTCACCCTTGGATGCAGAGCATAACGGACAAAACCATTATCTGCGTATGTCATCGCTATTAGGAGAGGAAGAGAAGGAGGAAAGGAGCAAGGGAACAGAGCTGGTGGGGATCTCCAAAAATAAACAGCCTATAACAGTATGGTCAGAGGGAGTGAGCGAGGTTGGAAAAATCAGTGTCTCATAATTTAATTAAAGTTCTGCATCTCCTTCAGAGCTATGGCTACAGGCTGCCAGGCAGAGGGCTAATATCTAAAGGTCATTCGAATGAGCGAAGATACTAATCACTGGAGGACAAAACTGAACTCTGCCTCCCAGTTCTTGCCTTCTTGGTGAGATTTTACCTTCCTTCCATTATAAATTAGCCTGTGAATGTCATGGGGCAATTGAACTGTCATAGAGTCTCCTCTAGGAAGAACCTCCTTTTGTATCAGAATGATGGAATTGGTAAATTGCAACATGGGCAGAGTAAAGACTGAAGAGTGAGGGTACTGTGACCTATGAACATGTCAGCATGCTGTGTACAAGATGTGCTTGTGAACCAGCCCTACATTCCAGACCACAGTCCATAGCAGAATCTAATGCTGCAATGAGAAACACTGCAATGCAACAGGATCGATTAGTTTTTCTTGCCTCCTTTTCTAAGAGAACATCTAATTTCTTCTTGTGTTCAGAAAGAAAAATAATTTATATATATATTTACAAACTGGCTTTTTGTTTAGTGACTTTTAGAATGGAGTTACGCCTGCTGGAAGGAAACTGTGTATGCACACAAGTTCTTGGCAGAAATACACTTGTAAATCTCAGCTGAGCATCTGTTCTCTTGCAGGTCAGGAAAGGTGAGCCTGCAGGTAACTTTGCCTGAAGGGCTATTAAGTAACATAACAGAAACGGTCATGTTTTTACATAGAATATTTGGTAGAAGCATTCAGTGACTTCTCATGCTTTTGTTACTGGCAATATTTTTCAGCTTTCAGAATGAGCAATGTAGCAGCTGTGGGTTATGAGGAAAAAAGGGAATTCAGGTAACACTGAAACTAGAGTAAAGTCAGAATGAGTCTTGTGATGTTGCCAGAAACCCCAAGATGGCATCAGAGACCTTGTTTTTCTCCATTAGAAACGTATGACATTTTTAGTGGATTTTATTGTTTCTTTGTTTTCCTTTCTTAACCAGTTCTCCATTGTATCTAGTATTTTTTGAAGTATTCCAGCCTTAAGACCTTTTTTCTGCAAGCATTATTTGCAAGGCTCACTGATAACGCTGGATGCAATGCACCCCAGTTGCAATGCGAGATTCTATCTTCAGACCGCCAGATTGTGTCCCCAGGAATACATCTGTACTTATTCTGTGACTAGGAGGCTGGAACAGCAAAGCTGGATGTAACTCTGTAGCTAGAAATTTCTCCAGTACTTACAATAATTAGGCTCTGCAGTGCACACAATCACTAATGAGGGAAATTAGTCAGATTCTGCAAAATTGTACAATGATGTGCTGCTCCTTACAATCAAATATCCTGCAGATTTTTTCACTGATCACTGAGTCAGGAGCAGAATATTTTCAATCCAACTAATGAAAACACTTTCTCAGTGCAAATCTAGGATCCTTATTTAGCTTTTTATCCAGTCTTTGCAGTGAATCTAGGTAATTGTTCCACATAATGATGTAGCATGCATCAAGATCTTCTTGATGTGCTTCAGATAGCTACATTTCTCATGAGCGGAGGAGCTTAAATGAGATATCCAGCTCATCTCATTTAAGTGCATACATATTTCAGGCTGGTCGAAGAGATTCAAGCACCTGTCTTCAATTAGAATGAGTAGGAGTTGGATGTACTTATTTGCTGTGGAGGTTTTGAGAAGTCTTTGCTGTGCACGTAAGCTGGGTGAGTTTTGTAGATAGCGCAGAATTTAGAGCGTTTCCGAAGGTAATTTTGTTTGTAAGTGGTCCTGATTGTGTATGTACTTAAGTAAAGGAAAATCTGCATTTATTTTCAGGGCTGTAACTGTCTGAATTCTGGAAGGAAAGGGGATGATAAAATCTGCATGGTGGTACGCACCTCTGAAATGTACCGACTGTTGATTCATTCCAACCCAGTGTTAAAAGTCTTTGATCTGTGTTTTAATTGGCATTCCCCATCTTTGTGCCAGGTCTTGCCAGAATCAGGAACTCTTTGGAATCAACTTTTGTTTGTGATGTGTTGCTTTGTGATTTCAGCCACCGTTGTTCCTTGAGTGGAGATGATCTGAACAGGCAGTGGCTGACTCCCAGTTCTCAGCTCCATCCAACAATTTACCACACCAAAGGTCTTTTGTATTATCTGCGCAGCATCAACCGGGCCCCTGTGGTGAGTAACTCCCTGTATCTTCTATGGGTTATTGCACGCAGATGGATTATTGCAGTTGTGTCAACAGCCCTGTTTTATGGTTAGAGATGTGGAAAGCATACTATACCGCTATACTTTCATCATTGTGGGGTGTTTTTGAAAGTCTTGGGTTATCTACTGAATCTTCTAACCAACTCCAAACTTCAGAGTCTTCGTGCACCTGCAGAGTGAATACAAATTCCTTACAGCTCCTTAGTATCCTCAAAGTACTTCAGCTAAACTAGATATTGTTAGTAAGTTATTGTTATCTTTCTGGCAATGACAGGAGAAATTCTGTGAAGACATAGTCTGAATGGATCATGCAAAAGCCCAAACTGGAGCAATCTGTGCAATCAGAGAAACACAAGTTAGCTTTCAAAATGGTTGAACTTTTCTGCTGCTTCAGTGAGAAGAAAATGACTTTTTGGGGGAACTACCGGAAGTTCATGAGGGGTGATACTACTGGCATATGTCTGGGATCTGTCCCCATCTGTTCGGTCTTGATGCCCAACAGAATGAATAGTTCTGAGACCTCAGGATAAAAAAAAAACACTGATGGTTTCAAATGTTGATGAACAGAATGGAAGTGGATGGAACAGCAAGTTGGCTTCTTATAGCCCCAGTTAGGCAGGAAATGTCCTAAGATGCACTGTTCACTCTGGTCTTGATGAGAAAATCCTCAGACAAGGTGAAAATGTCTGTGAGTTTCTTTAAGTGAATATTTGTGGAAATATGCTATTTTTGGCCTAAATGACAGCCCTGACATCGAGCTCTGCACTCCAAGGAATCTACTGGAAGTTCAGCTTGTATCTGAGAGTTTATTCCACCTACATTTTCTTTGGGTTTTGAGCTACATCTGATCAGTTTTGTTTTATTGTGCTAATCGTATTGGGCCTTTTTAATTTAAATTTATCATAACCATCCCTGTCACATCCAGATGCATGAAGTTGAACATGCGCCCAGTGGAAGTTTTCATCTTGCTGAGTGAAGTAAGACTATTGATCGTATCATGTCTCTCACTCACAGGCAGTATGTCAGACGTGGTAAACTGATTTTTTCTTTGCCTTTGAAGAGTACATTGATTTTGGTTTATACATGCTCGCAAATGTCTTTTCCCAACTCCAGAAGAAGCTGGATTTCTTCTGCCCTGCACTCACTGCCAAGATGCCATGAAGGCAATTTCACTGATAGCCAAATGATTTCTGTGGAGTGAATTAGTTTAATTTATCTTGGGGATGCGCAAGCAGTTTCTTCAAAGGAAAGGAAAGCTTCTTGAAAGTGAAAAGGAAATAACTTTAAAGTTAGCGGCCTTTCAAACCAAACCCATTTTAATTGGTAACTTCAGCCATAGAAAACAGCCATCTAAGTGCTTTATTTGTTTATTTATTTTTGCTTCTCTTGTTGGTTTTGGAAACCCTAGTAAAAGAAGGGGCTGGATACGCTGTAGTATTGCAACTCTCCACTGAGGGTGGTTTCTTTTCAACTGAGAGCAGCGGGAGTATCAGAGAGCTAAGCTTGGGAGCAGCTAGGACTGAAGGGGAAAGAGATGTTGCTTTTTCCCCTTGAGCATTCGTGGTGAGGAAATGTGCAGTTTGTGAATTACAGTTGACAGTGCACTTGCAGGATGCAACAGGAAAAGTGTAGCTCTTACAGAGGGATCAAGCTGCAGCAAAGAGCAAGTTACTTTTGGAGGGAACAGGAAGATGCTGTTAGGGACCAGGAGACACAAAGCGGTGTTTGCTTTTTGAGATATTCTATCAAGGTTGGAAACAGAATCTGACTGCAAGTACATAGCTTTTTGTGAGCAAAGCATCCTAAACGTGTCTACCTCAGCAGTCTGAGATTGGGTCCTCTCACGAAGCTACTAAGGAAAAAAAAGAGTATTTGCATCCATTTTCTGTCTTGCTTTTCCTTTGTTTTAAAAGCTTCCTGATTCTGTGAGTCATGAGGGGGATTGTTTTTGAGTTTGAAAGCAGTCCTTACCTTTGTGGTGCTCAGTGCTGGCACATTACTTTAAATAGATAAAAATTTGCATGTGTGTCTTGAGTCATACCCCAGTGAACACCAGACTTGGAATTTGACTGTGTGTTGGTGTCACAGCTGTACAAGAAGGATAGAGAGAAAAAAGGGGTGGGTAGGTCTCAAGTTTATCTTGTGGTTGCCCAGGCTTAACCCAAGGAAAGTTCTTCATTGGGTGCTGCAACTATAAAATACAGTTTTGTCTTGGCTGAGTGGTGAGGCTTGAGCTACTCTGTAGAATAAAAATAGAGCAGAAGAATGCATTGTAAAAACAAAAACAAAACGATTTGTCATAAACATTGAGAATAACTGCAGTGCTCAGTAAAATTAATTAAAATGTAGGTATATATGATACACAAATGGAATGGAAACATTTCCAGTAGTGTTGACTTCTCTGCTGTGGAGGTGGGTGGCAGTCATGGATTCATCCCATGGCATGAAATAGTGGTGTTACAGAGCCTGGCTTTTACAATGCTTTACTAATATGGAAGGCTTGTTCCAGACTTGTCACTTAAGGATTCACTCTTGAGATGCAGAATTATGGACCTCCTGCTTATCAGGCAGCACAGCTATCTGAGCAGCTGATCATCCCTGTGTGGTTTCTGATAAGTAATCTTTTAGGTAATAATATATGCATCTTGCATGTTAGTAATTCTGTAAATTGGCAGGTAATTGATACCTGGTTGAGCTGGGATCTCTGCCTCAAAATAGAACCACAGCTATAAAACCTTCTTTGATATTCATAGGAGTAAATTCTAGTTGGTACCTGTGGTTAAACTAATCTATGACTGTATTGCTGGAAGCATAGATGGAACGCTAACTGGAAAAATGCCTGTCATTAAAAGAACCAATAAATGCAGCTGTTTAGAAGGGGGCTTTATGGGATAATTCCCTGTTTTTCAGGCAGTTGCTTGAAGTGTAGGACTGCATAAGCCCCATGTGTTGGACTGGGTGATCCTTTTACAGGTCCTGTCCAACTCAGGATGTTCTGTGGCTATAGCAGTCCTGTTAACTAGGACTTGTGGGATGAATCTGCGTGTGAGTGTCTTAGCATCTCCAATCAACGTGCAGCTTGTCAGAGCAGCTGGAGGAATTTAAATGCTCAGTTCCTTAGGTAATTAAACTTCCTGACTGGCTGCAGCTAAACTGAGTTACTGTATAACTACTAAACAAGCATACTAGGGTAAAACTTGCCTTAACAGTTGGTGGAAGAAGTTGATCTATTCCATCTGTTTCTCTCCTCCTGTCTATGTTTATATAAGAATATGTATCTTTCTTCCTCATCTTTTTAATTGATCCACAGTGCTTCCCTACCTTATGACACCTGTCCCTTTGTCTCTGATAGATGCCTCAGAAAACTATTTAAATGATATCACGATGTTCCTTTCTAATCGGCAATGAATATTGCCTTAAAACAAACCAATTTCTTCTCTTTAGAAATCCTTGTCTTTTCACTGCTGGATTTCTGAATGTTTCTGATAAAGACATGGAGAATATATGTAACAGCAGTGTCTATATTGACTTCATATTCCGGAGGGCAATGAGATTGATTATTATTTAACACTTGGGTCAATATTTTCCTCTTGGGTCATTAAATCGTGATTTTCATTTTTATCAAAGTTGATATGTGCCTATGAAGGCAATCAAAACTTCCATTAAAACCTGGAATGTACCTTCTACCTAGTTTATATGATAGCTGACATGAGAGATGGATTAAATAGATACATTACGTTGTGTGGAATCAGATTATTTGTCTGACAAAGATAATGTCCCGTGCTTTATGTCCAGGAATTCATGTAAGTATCTGACCACATACAATACATTTTTACACAACTGCACAATTACATTTTCCTAAACATTGTGTAGCACAGTTTTTGTGTTTAAAGAAGCCAAGGTGATTAATTGCTGGCAAAAGGTGCAGTTTTAAAATCTCCTGAGGCTAATGCTAGAGTTGAGAAGTCAGAGGAGCCCAACAAATTGCTCCGTTGTATCATAAGTTACCATGAACTCTCAGGTTCCTCGGTTGGCATGGAATCTTGCACAGATGTCATGTTTATTTCTGCTGTGGACAGAAATGCACCGGTGTTGACACTGGATTCATGAGATCATGTCAGTTCCAATAGGTAAAACGAGGTACGGCTGACTAACAAAGTTTGACACTGATTATAGGCTTGGCCCAGAGCTCTGCTCTGAGTTTGTCTGAAGAGCACTGACAAAGGTGTAATTCCTCACATACAATCCTCTAGTATTTATAGTGTCTGTTGTGAAGAACCACAAAGCTTACTTCAGTATTACAGATTTTGCCTTTCTTTCCTCCCTAGGTGTTCTGTGACTACCATGGACACTCCCAGAAAAAGAATGTGTTCCTCTATGGTTGCAGTATCAAAGAGACCTTGTGGCAAGCAGGTTGCGTGGTCGACACAGCAGTTATCACAGAAGATGTTGGCTACAGGGTAGGTCTGCTTTGTTCCTTTCTACAGTTGTTGGCATATATGTGCACCTACATCCCTCTTTAAGATGAGGTCAGATCACAAGTTCTGTTGGTAGGTGCAAACTTGTCTTGCAGCAGAGGAGTAGAGATCCAGAAAAGTTTAAATGATTCCTACTATCTTCATGCACCAGATATCTGCGAGAATATTGTCAATAGGTGGATCTCTAATTCATTTCATTAAGATGCTGTTTTGTTGTCACTGCCGCTGACTAATAGAAATGTTGTATTTTTGTGTTTTATAAGTTCCAAGTATACATGTGCTTCTCTCACCCTCAACTCACGAGAAGTCCCCGTGGAAACACTTGTTTCACAAGGAAAAGCAGGAAGGGTGCTTACAGTCAGAACATCGCTTGTTGTATTTGAAATCAGTGGGCTTGAAAAGGCTGAGGATAGTTCACTGTTACACAAACAGAATTCAAATGCTGCTTTCAGCATCTGGTGCCTGTCTTGAATCTGCAATGAAGAAACCAAGAGCAAGCCTCCAAGGGTGTCCAAGAATCTGCAGTGGCCTAGATGAAAGGCTTTGTGATTGCAAAATATGGGAAGTTTCTCTCCTTCCTCCCATGAGTAATTGGGGACGATCCTGCTCTCCATGTATTTACTTCCCAAAAACATGAGCAAAATACCTCAAGAAAATTGTGATTTTTGAACAGCCTTTGCTGTAGCCCTTGATTCGTGGGAGAAAGAGGCATTGTTACTTCCTAATACTTGGCCTCAGATGACATGCGTAGCATTGACATTGGAAAACCCAACTTCAGGATTTCTCCTTTTAATCACCATTCCAGGCCCCTTTGACAGTAATCTCTGAAGGGACCTCAGTAAAGAATCCTAATTCCATTCTGACCAAATGGGAACGGAGGTTTATGGACATGGGCAGCACCCCCGTTTTTGTGCATGCTAAATCCAGCTGTATGAGAGACAGGGAGCATGGTTAAAGTAATGTGTTGTCATAAAAGAATCCTTTGAAAAGATGCGTTTTCACCCTCCCAGAAATACAATTGAAAGGTAATTAATGAGAAAAGCAGAGGGGAAAGAACTATTAGTGTGAAATCCAGTGAAAGCTGGTAAAATGAAAGGAATATTAAATTCAGATTTGATAATGCTTCTAAATGAGTCCTGACTACAGAGACATTACTGTTACCTGCCAGCGTTTTTATTTAATCAAATATAGAAGACTGATTATGCATATAATTTCAATTGTTTTAAAAACTAAACTGGATTAGAGATCTGATTATGGTACTTCATAGCATATATTTACAAAAATCTGTGTGCTGTTTCAGATAAGGACAGAATGAAAACTATCTGAACCTTCACACGCAGTTTAGCTGGATCTCATGATTGTGTTCAGGATTATAATTGTTTGGGTGACTGTGCTTTATTTTTAACCCAGCTCCAGGAAAACCTGGATGTGTTGCTCGGAATCATAATATTTTGCAGCAAATTGTACTTTGAGGGCAATTCAGAAGCAGTGGATGTTTAGTTCAGAGCAAGTAATCAATTTTAAAGATTCCTCTGTTCGGTATTCTCCCAGGAAAAGGAATGCTGTAGTTCTTAATAGCACACTGTAGATCTTGACTTAAGAGTTAGGCTCATGCTGGTCTCAGGTTTGAAATGTAATCTCTCACTTTGTTCCAGTTATCTGTTCACAAGGTTTTTTTCTGCTGATGAATGGACCTTATAGATCTTTATGTCTGTACCTTACAGAACTGGTAGGGTCCATTCATAGCTATAGATTGGATATGCTGAAAATAACATTTACTTTCTTATTACAGAGGTATGTATGATTATGATGTTTGCAGTGGATATTGCAGAACAGTTTAGGCCAAAGATTTTATCTTCTGCGTCAGTCATCCTTTAAGAGAAGACCAGCTATTAAATGTTATTTTCTCAATTTTGATGAAACCAAGCAGTCCTGTACAGAACTGTGATGTAAAGCTCAACAGAGTGGAACTAGAATTGCTTAGAATCAATCAGTTTCACTGATTGTTATTGGAAAGTGAAATTAGCTGGTTGGCTTTCACTGCCCAAACTGAATGAAATTTGAGGGTCAATGCCATTAGCAATGAGCAGAAACTCCTTCTGTATGATTCCATTCCATTCAGAAGTTTAAGAAAGCTGTCATCAAAGAAATAATGAACGTTCTTATTTTACAAGCTCTTCACTGGGCTTTGGGCATGTACTGGGATGCAAGCACAAAGGTTTATATGCACATATGTGCTTTTGTATGTAAATGCCCAATTTCTACACCGAGTACACCTAGTGTTAAGTTATCTAGTATATACTTTTACAGTTAGCATGAAGAAGTGTTGCATCCACACTGATAGAAATATTTGATAGCGCTGTGTATTAGCAGTGTTTATAGGCTGCTGTTGAGAAAAATGATTTCTAGAATAAGAAAATCACTCAGAGCTAAGAGGTAATTTTACTGAATTTTCATATTTACTCTTTATTGCCGCTTTCTATACAGAGTGCATTCAATGTACCATTTGATCCCAGATGAGAATAGTTTGGTTTATTTCACAATGCAAGATAGTTAAATGCTAAGCTCTATTTTCCTATAATTATCTGTGACCTTCAGTGGGATTATGCATTCCCCTTCTTTGCTGTGTGCTGTGTTCAAACAAAATTCCTCCTATAGCTGAATCCCTTGTCAAATTGTGAGGAGGAGCTGGAAAGGAAAGAATGGAAACATTGTGTGCTGAGCTATGACTGCAGCCCTCTAGGCAGAACAGGAAAATGTAGTTAATGTTGAAGCAGCTTAAAAAATAAAGCTTCATAAGTGACTTCAGCAGTCCAAAACTATAGGATGTGCAAAGACATCATTTTGGATGGGATGTACCAAATGTACTTACAGCATTTTTGTCTGTGACTGGGGACAAAAAAACAAACAAACACAACAAAACATTAGAATATGAAGATTTCACTTGGGATGAAGATGAGTCCAGTTTGGCACTAACTGGAACTATCACAGTGACAGTTTCTACAGGTAGTTTGGTGATACGCGCTTTAAACAGCATAGGCCTCTTGTAGATGTATTTGTGATATAAATGCATGTACATCTGTTTGATTCATTTTCTCATTGCTGATACTTTCTTATAGACTCTTCCTAAAATCCTGGACAAAGTGGCCCCTGCATTTGTCATGAACAGCTGCAGCTTCCTTGTAGAAAAGTCCCGCGAGTCAACAGCCCGGGTGGTGGTATGGCAAGAAATGGGTGTGCTGAGGAGCTACACCATGGAGAGCACGTACTGCGGCTGCAGCCATGGTCTCTACAAAGAAAGTACCTCTTCCAAAGAACTACATGACACACTCCTTCTAATGTGTGTCTAATGAGCTTGGGAGAATAGAGAGTGCTGTTTTTATGCTGTTTGGTATTGCCAGCTTCCTTCTATAATATAAGTGTAGCCATTCTACTGAGTTTCTTCTCAGTTAAATCCTTCCACGATCCTTCACTTTTAATCTTCCATGCCAGGGAAGTAGGTTCCTTGCTACGAGGTTTCATTTGACAGTGAAATAAAAAGAAATTCCAGTCTAATGCCAAAAATATTGAGCTGAATGAGAGAGTGTTTTTGAGATGATACAGACTGTGTCTTTATAATGGTATTCACAGTAGATCTGAGGTAATTAACATGAATATTAGGAGTCGTACACTTCCTGTTGCAGTCTATCTGGGCATTTGCTTGGCTAAACTTAAGAGCCTGCACTGAGAATTCTGCACTTGGAGTTTGTTACTGACAGCCAAAGGTAGCTCATCTATGAGCTGAAGCCACAGCTTTAACTGTGAACTAAATGGAGCTAAATTTCTTACCAAATGATGTTCCAGATACTGTGGGAAGGGCTGTACTTGTGCTGAGTGCATCAGAGACAGGAGCCTCTTGGCACTTTTTAAGTACATGGTTTGAGCTCTGGTAATTGTATTTAGCTGTACATAATTCTCCACTTGCTCAGTTGGTGAATTCTTTTTGTTCCTTTCCCAAACCTGTTGCTTTCCATGGAAGGGATTCTGTGCTCCACCTTATTTCTCCCACTAGGGAGCAATCCTTATCTATACAGCATTAATATGTGGTTAAGGATCCGAAAAGACCCTTAAGGAAAAAGCCATTGTTACAAATAACAATTAATAAGACGTTCAAATTATTCTTTGCAAGTTCTATGTTAATCCTTTTACATTCCATAGAATGTGGCCAGCAAGTACTCAGCTACTGTTTTAACAGTGCTCTACTATACTCACATCATTTCTTAGATAGAAAAGGCAGAAGAAATATCTGAAGATGGTTTAAAGAAAGAGAATATAACTGCCCTGAGCATTACACCTAGTGCTCCCTACTCTGAGAAGTGCTGATGGGGTGCAATAGGTACCACAGGTTGTGGTGGGGTTTTAAATTTCCTTCAGACAGTGGGGAGAAATTCTACCTTGACTAATGTCAGTGGCAAAACTCCTAGTGATCTCCATGGAGAATTTAACTCATTTCCTAGATAATCTGAGTAACATCTAAAAGCAGTTGGACATCAGGTTATATCAGTGTCTAATGATTTGTTCTCTACTTCCTTCAGTATTTTCAACCCAAGTTTGCATAAGTTGTGCCAGCAGATCTAAAATGTTTTATGCAACGTTCTCCCAAGTGCACCACCACTCAGTAAGCTGGTGGTCAGGCTTCTAATGGTGTTGGTAGCAGTTCTGGATCCTGATCTTTGACTTTCTTCCTTCTTGAAAATGGTGAAAATAATGGTGAATGTAGCTGCTTTGCTGACTGTAAACTGAGATACAAACTTCTTGTGCTTGAAGTTGCACATATCTGATAGGGAGTTTGCAAAGGATTTAGGAAAAAACAGAGGAAGGCTTTGTAGAGACTGTAAGAAGCTTAAATATTAAATACACAGGGCTGTCAGGTAAGCCCCCTCTCACCACAGAGCAATGTTGTAGGAGGGCTGAGGTAACCTGTCTGATAGAGAGGCCCAGAAAAGAAGTTCCTAAAGTTTTTCGATTGCACGGTGTGTGGCATATCATGTATAGAAATGTGACTTTCATTTCTAAAGCAGTTTAGTGAGTGAAAAATAAGGCATGAATTTGTTACTAGTGATATGTAAATGAGAAACAGTTGTGACCCCAGCCTCGATTAAAAGTCATTTGATTTCAAATGGGTATGGGGGGAGGGCAGAAATGAGAGCAAAAGAAAAGATGACTTGTCTCTGTTGAATCTCCCTGTCTGTGTGATCAATGGAAATGCAATAAGCCATCTACCCTTAAGGAAGAGAAACATAAAACTAAAGAAACTATTGATCTTATCTAAGGTTTTATTCAACATAAAGAAGAAGAAAAGAAGGGGAAAAAAAATCCAGACTCTCTTTGATTTTGTCTGGATTGTCCAATTGAGTCTTAGAACAGCAGTGTCTCCATTTGAAAGCTGCCTAAAACAAAGCAGTCCATTTCAACAAGGAATTCTCCTTCCTACTTCTACCAGTTTACAATCTCACAATCAAAAAGTAATCAGAAACTGCCTATCATTTCTCTCCCAGTGTGAATGCAGTCTGTATTAACTCCCTCACTGGACCTATTGCCCTCCAGGTTTGTATTACTGTCCTCCTTTTGCAGGATTTTGTTGAGCCATCTTGTCTTATTTGGTTTGCAGAATACTGAATATAAGGCTGTGCCATAGAAAGCTCTATTCAGTACAATCGGGAGCAAATATTGGCCCAAAAGAATCAAATCTGCACTGACGCATATGGATATTCTCCTAAGTTTCTTCAGTGTGATTCATTTTTAAACTGGCATAGCTCTTTGTTTTACCATATCCTATTGTACTACACTTTATTCTTCTTGATTCTTGGCTGACTAGTTAAGACGCCTGTAGTAACGTACTGCACTGGGATGTTCAGATTACTAACTGTATTCACCATCCTACGAGTTTGATGTATTTTGAGCCATGTATACATTTGCGTTCCAAAACAGATATAGTAGAAACATGGCAAATCTCAAAACTCAGCTCCGTGCTCTCTCAGTACATGTGGTGTTGGAAAGGCATTTTCCTTGACATGTTGTGCCTGGTAGAGGAGATGAAGTACTGATGTAAATAGACTTCAGCTTCTTGCTTCAAAGGGATACATGCAACAAGGAGTAACAAATGAGTTTTTAAATTATTCCAGATATTTTGACAGTACCCTTTGAAGGAGATTTTACTGGTGACGTGGATCCCTTTTTGAAGAAAGTCTTTGGGAGAGTCAAGAGAAAAAATTAATTCTGTCCAGTCTAATGCTTCTGAATGAGGGGAATTGAATGCCCCAACTTTTATTATCCGACTTGATGAGAGGGAAAAGCCATCCATTTGCAGAGATGATGGAATCAGGGAGAGCAGCACCGAGCAGAGTGGCCATACGTTCATAAGAAATTGTTGATAGTTGTTCAAAACACCTTTGAAAGGAGGATTTGGGGAATTTCAGGAACGCTCTTCCATAGAACCCATCTTCATGTTGGAAAAGTTTTTCTTCTTTTGAGTCCAACTACTCAATTCACTGAACTGGTAAAGCAAGCTAGAGGTGAGGAAAAACTGATGTTGTTTTGTTGGTTGGTTGGTTGGTTTGATTTGATTTTGCTTGCATTCTCTCCAGTCATTTACAGTAGGAGAAATTAGAGGTAAAATTGTGCCTGATGTAACGGCAGCAATTGGCAGGTGGAGCCTGGCCAGAGTAACTGTCAAAAGTCATGGCCTGTCTAACAATTAGAAGCCCCCATCTCTACAAAACTCACCCCAGATAAATTGTGAGAGTGAATGTCCCTGAAGGTTCTGTGAGCCATCTTCGTGTGAGCGAGGATGTGACATTAGTCATGTAACGTGTGTTCCACAAATCATGTGCCATCTTGCTGAAGTCTGTCTCGTTCTGTTTAGAAGGTTAATAAATTGCATCTTTTTGTTTTTCCTATGCTATACTGGCATAAAACCAAGATAACTTTCTTGTTAGATAAGAGCCAATAGTTTGTATTTCGGAGATGGAAGTACTTAAATGCTGAGGGATAAAAGGACGGAGCTGCTGATAAACGGGTAGCAGAACTGGATGAAAAGCTCTGCATCCTGGCCCCTTATACAGTAACTGCAGAGATGAGAGTCTAATAAATGGGAAGAGCTGCCATTATCCATCCCCTGTAACCTGGCTAGCATTTACTGAATTATTTTATACAAGTAATGAACCAGTGAATTGCCGCGAAAGTGTGGCAGAAATAAAGCAGTATGCCAAGATGAAAGCCTTTCCTCTTGCTACTCTTTCAGAGGTGGACTGCTCTGGTTTGACCCATTTCTGTCCAAAATAACCAAATTGTTACTAATACATCATTTGTCCCTGAAATTGCAGTTCTGTTTCTTTATAGTTATCTATAGGCAATGAAAGATTTTCTTTATCTTCCTTATTATTGCGTATCACATATTTCTGTGGAATTTTTATGTATGCCTTATTCATAAGCAGTTTATTACAGTCGATAGTCAGAAATTGGGTTGTTTTGAGGGAGTTTGCAGTCGCATAACGTTGTCTTACTGGCATACAGAAGCAATGATATTCTTGTATATCATTCTTGTAATTGGATGCCTAGTGCACAAACTTGCAAATAATTTTAATTTGGACTCATGCCAGTATTCAGGCACCAACAGAAATGGTTGCAGCAATGTTCTTGCCACAGAGCGTATTTGATAAGTACTTGCAGAAGGGAAATGAAAAGAGATGGAGTTTATTCTGGGCTTTCTGATGAGCATTCCAGTAAATTGTTTACATCATCTTTGAAATCTGAGGCTTTTCCTATTTCTGGTTTCCATTGTCTCCCACGTTTTACACTTTTCCTAAGTATGAGTAAGTTTCACAAGCATCCAGAAGTTTCTATCCAAAAAATCATCTCTAAAACGTGCATCTAGTGAACCCTCTGAGGCCTGGGCACGTCATTCAAAAGCAGATGCTAAGAAATATAGAAGAATGTTTTTTTGTTTTTTTTTTTCTAAATAGTTCTGCTTCCAGTTCTGGTCCAAAGTGATTCAAATTGGAAGCAGCTGTAATTGTAAGAGAAGTATAAGAGAAAAACAAATAGTTATCTTGTAGTAATCTAAGGAGTGAAGGATTAAATTAAGGTTTTCTGCTCATTGTGTTTTCTTTAGTTGCTGCCCATTGCAAACGTTTGCATCCTGTTTTCCGTATTTTCATGCTCCTTTTGTGCCCACCAATCCTTTTCAGTAAATTGTGATTCAGTTTTCAAGATATTCTAATGGTACCTTTTCGTCTTGACGATTTCACTTAATGCAACGATATAAAGGTTAATGGCATTTAGGAAATGAGCAAAGGCACATGGGAAAGAGCAAACCAACCAGGAGACGGTGAGCATTCATCTTCCTTGGATGGCCAGAGCAACATAATGATTAGTCTGCAAGCACAGCACCAGGGCTTGTGGCTTGCAGCCACAAACCTGTATTTTCTGGTCCTCTTAGGCTGGATTGAGTCAGATGAGCAAAGTCTTGGATGAGAACTCTCCACGGACTTGGCAGAAAAAATGAGTGTTATATCCTAACTCGGATTTTGTTGATATAAACAAAAGGAGAAATGTATATGGCCTTGAACTACAGAGAAATGAAAAATCAGCTGACTTCTCAGCCTTTTGGAACCAATTTCAAAGCTGATCAAATAGGATCTCGACTTCTCCAACTCCTAAATAAACAGAGTAGCACAATCTGAGCCCTTTGGAAGTAATAGCATCTTAAATCAGTTCCTTTGTCTCTGTTGTTGATAGATTATCGAGGGCTGTCTGTCAGTGTAACTGGAGAACAGGTTCCCTCCCTTGTTGTGGTTTGTAATTGCTTTGTGTTTTGTTGTTAGTGGTGTTTTTTAGGTTTTGTTTTTTTTTTTTTCTTCAGCACAAGAGAAAGTAATGATGGGATGAGGTCATTGTAGATCTGACTTTGCAGAGTTGGAAGCATCTAGTTCTGTGGAGGTACACTAGACATGGATGTATTTGGAACAGCAAAGCAGAGCCATCATGTGCTCCCCTCTTTCTCTCAACTCTTTTCCACTACTGTATATAATCGATCAGTTGCTGTAGCTCTGATGTTTACCACTTCTGTTTGGGGCTTAGTCTTAAAGGGCTTGTTCCAACAAATCCCTGCGTTTCTTTCCTTTTACTTGCAAATGATGTGAGCATCTCCTAGTTAGCAGCTGGTTTATTTGTTAAACCAAGGAACACAGCAGATTCTGTGGGACCCAGGAAAGGAAAACAGATGTTACCTTGATTCTGTACATTTCTGAATGCTGATATTTCTCTTTTTTCCCCTTCCAATATACCATAAACAGCTGATACCTGTTTTGTTTGTTTGTTTTCTCCCTCAACTACTTCTAAACCTTTCTAGATGCTTGGTTGCAGCCCAGTCTTCCCATACTCTTGGGAAGAAAGGTGGTAGTAGGTACAGATTGGAAAGAGTTATCGAGCTGCTTCCCTAGAAGCTTTTTTTTTTATTTCCCTAGGAAATAAAAAGCCAGACTACATGGAATCAGAAATGCAAGTATTCAGTCATACCCATTTTCTGGGAGTTGTGGATGGGATTAGATCGAAGATTCCCAGGTGCTGACATTGCAAACCCAGACAACTTAGATGTTAGAATCAAAAAATTCATTTGCAATTAATTAATTTATGGTTGCATGGAAAAGATGCTGCACTTTGGATGAAATGTTACTCTTTCTGAAGCCCACTGAACAGTTCTGAACGGTGCAGCCTTGAATATAAGTGGGATTTAAGTCTGCTAATGAAAAGAACTCTTGGGAAGGATGTGAGACAGAAAAGCAAAATTCCTAATGAAAACTAGCTGTAGTATTCTGGCAGTGTCTCTTTAAAAGTCTAAATATCATTGCACATCATCCTTTCAAGTTTTCAGTGGAATTACAGCGGCTAGGTTTTTGATTTCTGATGTCTCTCTTGCTTGTTAATCTGGTCCCATGTGGATTTATTGTACAAATCTATTTGGCAGCTGAAAATTGCTCTTTGATGAAGCTCATAGTCTAATCATGAACTCCTCAGGCATGGCAAATAAGAATGGGAGGTTGCAAAAGCACAGGCTAGAGGAGCCACGTTTGTCTTTTACTCTGCATGGATTTTAGAAGCATCTAAATTTCAAAGTCTTTTATACACAGGATTTTCTGCGAAGATTGATTTTTACCCCTCTTAGCATCATAACATTTGCCATGCTGGATCAGACCATTGGTCCATATGATCAGGTATCCTGTCTCATACAGTGTTTGGTTCCTCGTGGCTCCTAAGAGAACAAAACCAGGCTGTAGTGCAACTGATTCAATTACACTAAGACATGGAAAAGAAGAAATAATCCTACCGGCCCACCTGACCTGCCTCCTTTCTGCTTCATATGCTGCAGCATGAGGCCTGATTATTTCGAGGGTGTGGTAATGATAATGAGCAACTTTCTCTGTTGATAATTATGGCACTTTTCTGTCCCCTTTCGTAATATTTTCCCACACGGGATTTCCTGCAGCAGTGAACTCCACTAGTTCATACTAGTGATATTAGTGGTATTGGATATGCTGTCCAATATTGAATGTAAACTATATATTGAAATTTAATCTCACTTCCTCCTCCATTCTGTCCCTCCACTGATTTCTGCACTGTACTTCTCACAGCTGCTGTAGCTCCCAGGTTCTTTAATCTGCTGTTCTCTGCCACATCCACTGTTGTCTTTATTCATGGATGATCCAATCGTAGGTCCCTTGGTCTTGTCAAAAAGAAATCAAACTAACTCTATTCATTCTTGCCAACTTTCAAATCTGTAGGTGCATCCTTTCTTCTTCTTTTTTTTTCTCATCCAGTTCTTGTCTCTTTGGTCTTTCCTTTTTTATGTTCCCAATTGAGATTTATATTTTTTTTTCATATGTGCTAAGCTCCTGTACTGATAGCATTGTCTTTCCTCTTTCCCTTCTTCCACAACACTTATTTCAGCTTATGGTCCCAGAAAGAACCATCAGCTCTTCTGGTTTTGACCTCCTATACTACATAGGCAGCTTTGTACCAAACCCTCGTGTTTGTGTAAGATTTTTCATAGAAGAAAGAATTCAGACTGGATTTGAGAGCATCACATGATTGGAAATCCATCTGGTCCCCTGATATTTTGTTCCAGGGATCAGAAAGTGCTAAATATTATTTCCTTGTACGAATTTGAATTCGTCTGCCTGCTATTTTCAGATGTACTCTAGTTTTTTCTCTGTTGGTTTAAAGAGAGATTTAGTAACTTGCAGGTTCTTCTCTTAAAAATACTTACAATGCAACCAAGTTACCTTTCTGTTTTGATAATTAATTAAAACAGGCTGAATTCTATAATAGTTTGTATGAGAATGTGCAGGTAAGTACCTCTGAATTAGCTAAAGGAGCAAGTGGAAAGTCCTGTGCTAAACCACATTAAGCCACATGTCAACACTCTGAAGCAGAATTAAGGTGGCCTTAATTAAATTTGGCTTAACTCATTTCCAAAGTAAATTAAACCAAACTGAATTGTAAACACTTTAATTCTGAATAACGGAGGAGAAATATGTGTTTCTGAATGTGATAAACTTACAGATGAAAGAGGTTGCTTGTGCTGGGTAATCTATGAGGCAGAGAAGGCAATATGTTTAGACATGATATTTCTGGAGCTTCATGGCTTATCTTTAGGTAAGAGGCTCTGTTGTATACCACATATGGATGACAAAGAGAAACCTGCTATATTCTAATTTTTGTCCAAGGAAGAAATTTTTGATGCATGTGATGCCAGATGGTGGCTATCTGCAAGTGAAGATGTATGGTCAGAAAAGAGAAATTACAGCACACAGCCTATGGAAATGCAGACATTAGGGACAATTAAAAAGTGATTCACATACATACTATAAGTGGGGACAGATGAGAGGTGAACGAGCTGAAGACAGTAGAGATCAAAGAAGTTGTTGGCTACTCATAGTTGTGAGAGAAGGAGAATTTGGAGACATCCAAGTGCTGATGTTTTGCAGTATTTCTTTACTCTCAGACACTCAAGACAGGCAGCTTCTGGAGTATAGAATATTAATCTTTGATGAATAGCTGCTGAAGTGAGACAAGGAATCGTTAAAATATTTTCAACCAAGTAATTATCATAAGCGAGTTCCACTTAGAAAAATGGACAAAGGAATAAACAAGTGTAAGTGTGATTTGGCGTCACACTTTCTTCTTAAAGCAAACAAATATGATACCAAGAGGAGCTTAGATGATGCATGTGGAAATGAGTGCAGTTGTGTGTCATGGGATACGTACGGTTCTTGGTGAAAAGGAAAGATGTATTATTGTTATTATCTAACAACTTTTTAGAGCTGAAATTGAGAGAAGGAAGAAAAGATGGAAAGGTAATGGTTGTGTAAATGATGGATAAACCGAACTGCTTTCCAGTGGTCATAGAGGAGAGTGGTCATAGAGACTTCTGTCTAGGTGTTATGTACCTGAGATTTTGTGTAGGCAGCAGTAAATTCTATTACAGATTCCGAACATTACAGATGATTATTTTCTAGTACAAAAGATGTTGTATCCAATATAGCTCTATTCTGGACCACACTATTATAGGAAAGGGTGAAATAATCTTCGGTGTGAGAGTTGGTGGTTACCTAGACACCAGTGATCATGACCCAATTACGTTTAATAAGGGCAGAGCGCATCATTTCTATTAACATGTGTTCATGTATGTTTTTCCCTTAATATGGGATAATAGTCCAGGACTGAGGATGTATTATAAATAAAGCAGACCACAAGAGGAAGAAAAAAAAGATTACGGAGGTATTATAAATTTTAAAACCAATGTTTTTAAAATAGATTCTGTTACATATCCCAAAAAAACCTTAATCAAGAATTGAGAACACATTTAGTTAAAACCCATCTTGGTATAATAGTAAAGAGAAGGTGATAATTAGAGCATAGAGGACAGTGAATCATAACACTGATGAAGAATCTATGTAATAGATGGATTGTCAAGAGGTGGATTTCACTTCTTTTAGTCTGTTTCCTTTTTGCCAGTACTAATTGTTTACTAGAGATTCTGACAGATACGAGTAAACAGTGGTAGAGGCCATTTACCTAATCATGATCAAGATATTCTGAGGTGAAAAATGCATAGGTTAATTCTCTGTGAACAAAAGAAAAAGGGGAAAAAGGGTATCAGCCAAAGTAATGTAGGAATTAGATGTGGGAAGCTAAGAAAGTAACTGAAAATTCATGGCAATTGCTACTAAAGACAGTAAAAAAAGAATTCAATGCAATGACTGGAAAAGAAAAAGCTATTCTTCTTATGACGTCTGATCAGAAATGTAACCTAAAACCCAAGGAGTTCTTTCTGAGAAGAGCCGCCTGAAGCCTGGTGTACTTCACAATTAAGTTCTGCCTTGGATTAAATAAGTTTTTCCCAAAGTATTCCTAACCAAATCTCTTACTGCGTGCCACCTCTTCTTGGCTATTGCGAAAAGTTTCCTTTGGTGGTGCTGGAAGTAGCAGGTGAACTTACACAAGAATATTGAATCAGAGATTCACTCAGAAACAAAATGAGAAAGGCGATTTTCAATGAGTTTGAAAACGATATTGCAAATGAGTCTGTGAGAGGAGTACAGCTACATACAATGGGAATAAAAAGCCCTGAAACACTGTCCATTTTGCAGTAGCTTATTCCTGGTAGAGATGACTTCTTTTACTAAGTAGGGTTTTAAGTATGTGTATGTTTTTGCCACATGATCAGAAGGACGGTTAGCATCTCAGTGGGAAGTATTCCTTTAAAAGCTGATGGCCAGCAGGCTACAAGTGGAAAGACTTGTTCTGACTTGGAGATAAATATAAAATGCTGTTAGCTTGTGAGGGAGCTGAGAATTGAATTAAGTAGTTTATTTGATTTGAAATGCTAATTCTGTGTGAAAACAATGGAGGACCAGCACTTGTTAAGATATTTCCTCTGCCGCTTTCTTTTTCTGTTATATTATGCCTTCAATTCCATTGTATTATTGTCTGTCTTGTGTTCTTTTTCCCAGCATTGAGAAGTAATAGAGTTGGATCTGACTTGTCATCTGGGTTGGGGAGAATGGGCTGTACAGCCATGTTGTGATGGCCCAGGGCATGCATGCATGCATCGCCAATTGGCAGTGATGGGAAAAAGGGAGACAGCTCTGTAACGCAGCATAAACACGCTTGAGCAACACAATACCTTGCTCACAACCTTCAGATGTCCTGCACCTGGGTGAACAGGCACCTAAAGTCAACACCGTGGCCAATACTACTGCTTTCCACCAAAGATGAAAGCACTGGATGAGCTATGTGATGGGCTTTATGTTCCCTGCAGTCTGATGGCGCATAGGAAGTTTGCAGCATGCAGCTGGACACCATTTTCCCAGTGACCTTTTGCGAGCAGCCCTCTTGTCTTTTCTAGTGAGGGAGAATGAAGTAAATGGAGTCTGAAAACAGCTCAGACTGGCTCTGAAATAGTGACCGAAAGGTCGCTTTTCTGATCAAGCCATTGTCTTTGGTGATTGGAAGGGCTTCCAGAGGTCAAAGTGCTGAAGTTTTTCTAAATCAGGAATGCTTTCATGAGCCCCCGTGTGCACTGAAATGGCTGGAATTTCTGCTGGTTCATCAGTTGTAGGTAAATGTATTACATAGGCTGAATATCTGCAGCAAGCTACAGCACTGGTTCTGTGGTTTCATGTATTTGATCATCCCTCGCTCACATCAAATCCTTTAATTTGTGAAGCCTGATGTATGATTATGCTGGGGAGTGATATTAAATGTCAGCTTTGAAAATGGGCCTTGTCACGACTAATACAAAATTCACTCCTGTTGTTAATTTAATGAGATAGAGTGACATGCATCATACATTTATTAAATGACCATAATTATATTTATATTAATGCCAATCTCTGCCCAGGAGAGATTCAGGCCTGGCGTAATGGGACGTGTTCATAATGCAGAAGATCTCTGAATATAGATACAGTGAGAAACTCAGGACTGTAAAACCAAGGCCATGTTGTAGGCTGAGACCGAGTAGCTCTGAGATGCTTGGACAGCATTTTGGGTGGGTGAGGCTGTGAGCTTTGATGGAGGTACATGATTAGAGCTCGTGTCAGACCAACAGCTTTTTGGTTATTCCACATGCTGCAGGATTGGTTGAAATTCATTGAGGTATTGACTTGCTCTTAAATGTAATGCATTTGTATGTTCATTCCCTTTAAAAGGTCAACGAAGCAACTTGACAATTTTTAAAGGTAGCCTGCTGTGTCTGAAGTATATTTAGTTTCATGCTGTCTTCTCTGCAGGATATGATATCGAGTTGTTCTGGTGTTATACCGAGCATGTTGTGCATCGTTATGTAGACAAGATCATTGCTCAGACCTAGGAAACAAATAAGAATTGAATTTTTTTTCCGAATCTTTTTTTTTGTACAATTATGTTGTTTTAGGAAAATGGCCCTCGGTTATTGCTCTGGTTTCTTCTATCTGGTTGCATCAATTTCCTGGGAATAAACCAGATTTCTGGGACAGTGGCAGCTCTGCTTGTTGCAGGAGGCAAGAGCAGCCACTACTGAATTCAGTAGCTCCTGTCTGTTGCTTATGCTGATAGTGTCCACTTCTCCTACGCTGCATACTGATGTGTCCCCTGTCTTCACTCTTCTTGTCTGTCACTATAAACAGAGGGGAACAAAGTTGACAGTGTTGGATTGAAGGGCTGTAAGTGGTTATTGATTCCCAGCCTTCTCGCATGCATAGAGGTAGGGTATGTGTTAGAATACAGACACGAGCACACAAGTGGCAATGGCATGTTACTGCCACTGAGTTATGGGATGTGCATAATTGTTCTTTTCGATGCAGTAGCTAGGGGAACATCTGTATGCACACTAGAGGATGTGTTTGTGTGCTGCACTTGGAAGAAGTTGTGCCCAAAGATGTTTGTATGCATGCATTTATTTCTGGTTTTAGGCAGAACACAAAAGGTGTGCAACTGACATGCATATTTATTGCTTTAAATACATGTCTGTATTTTGTGCATCTATGCATAGCACATGTGGCTACCTTAAGGTCTATATTTTCTACGTACAGCTAGAATTATGTTGTGCTGTGTGTCATTCCTCTGTCGTATGACACTGTTTCATGGCTGTCAGTGGAAAGAGAAAAAGGAAGGGATGCATAACTCACCCTTTTGGCCAAACCATTCTTGCAAAGCACTTGTGGGAGCCTGGATTATCTCGTGAAGGGGAAAGGAAGTTCATTTCTAAATGAAAACTGAAAAGAAAAGGTACACAGCAATGATGAAGTTCAGGTTTCATTAGCTTTTGATGTCTGTTCACAGGAAAAAAATCATGTTTCCTTGGTGACCTTTTAATAAATGCAAAGCTAGGTGGGAAATCTGTCCTTCAGTTCCTTTGCATTTGTAACTAATTAAAGGTGTGGAGTGTGGTGTATAGGATTGCAATGAAGCCTGATGTCAGGCAGCACACTCGCAGTGCTGGGGTCTATGGATGTGTGCCTTGCTGTCCTGTGGGCTTCCACGTGCAGAGGAGATGGATGTCTTCTAAGGCTGTTTCGCATCTCCTCTTCTAGCTGAGATTGGAGCAGAAGGGTAAGGTGGGCTCCTCACACTGCGCAGCTCAGTTCTTATATGTATTGACACAAAGGGTGCTAAGGTGGTGGAAAGCAAAACAAAGCAGGCAATTGCTGTCAGTACAGGCTGTCTAAGCTGGTGTGACCTACTGCATTGTAAAGTGAGGGGAAGTGCCTTATTCCTTGTAAAGTATTTTCACTTCTGTTCATCCAGTGTTCATCAAGGTGTTGGAAGGAACGCAGCACATGTTCCTTGACTCTTCTACAGCTTTTTAGTAATATCTTTCTCAGCGTAGGTGTTGCAGAAATTAAACCAATCTGGTTACGTTTTGTGGCATAGGAAGACAGGATAAGCAAGGTTTGCCACAGCAGTGGGTGTTAGAGAAGCTGCTGACAGAAAGCAGAAAAGATAACAGACAGAAGTCAAGTCAGCTTCCATTTAAATACCTTCAACCTCTTGATTCAGAGATACAGTGTGTAAATGGTGAATTGTTTGTCATGTTTTTGATACTCACTGCTTCTGGACAGACATTTGATCTCAGGGTATTCAGGTAACGTTTTAGTGTCTGCCCTTAGTTGGTGTAGCATGAATGATGTCTTCTGTGAATTCATTGGTAGAGAGGAGGAGGAATATTAGCAGAATTTTCTGTGTCTTTTTGGAATAATCTTTAGTGATGCTCTCTGGAAGAGAAAACCTTAGTTTTCTGAGTCTGTGTGAAAACATTCAGAGATGAGGGACAGCCCAAAGAGGTGTTGGTTTCATACTGATAAGATCTGGTGTGTTACATGCTGACATGCATCATAAGAATGAGTAGCACCTGACACTTCTGGGCTCACTCCAGATATATAAATGCAGTCCACTTAAGGCCAGGTTGCCTTTGCTTGAGATTCTGACTGGTTGGAATAAATGGGAGTGAAATTTTGTTTATTTCATGTACATTTAATAACACACATTTCAATCCCCAAGGTGCTTCATCAAGTACCCTACTCTTCTCAGTCAGTTCCCCTGATTTCACATGAGGATGTACAGCTGTGATAAGCTGAACTGAATGTGAGGTCTCATAACTCTACAATTTAAACAGTAAGAAGCTTCCAGAAAGGCCAAATCGGTCACTGAAGACCTTCTTTTTAAGACAACCAGAGCAGTCCCAATACAAATCATGTTTTACCCATATTATTTCTGTGTCCGTGTTACAGAGACTTGGCACAAGCCCCAAATACATCTCATTTATATATACACGCTTGACATTAACTGGAAGGGGGAGACTGTGGAAGTGGAGAAAAGACTCATAAAACCTTTAATTCTTGCAATGGCACGTTGGCACTTTTGTGTGCCACAGCTCAGCTACTTGTTGTATAGAGAGAACTCAGCCTATAGGACTGTGAAGGATTTGCATCCTGTTTAGAGGGGAAAGCCAGCAGCAGAGTACATGGAGAGTACATGCCTATGGTTTTTGAATTACACATTAAATGAGTGTTTGTTCCGCTGGGCTGGGTTTGTGCAGTTAGTATTCGTGGGTGCAAACTACAGACTGTGGAAGACTACAATATAAACATGAATGTGGATACACGTGGGTGTGGAAGACAGTCCAATGCATGTTCAAGTGTGCACCAGTGTGTCTGATGAACGTGTAACTTTAATTGTGTCTTTATGGATGGTTGTTGTTTGTTGTAATGCTAGAGTCTTAGAAATGTGTCCCTGTACATCTGTGATCATGTAAATGTGTGTGTATGCACAGATCTATATAAATGCCTGATGAGAAGTGCTCAGGGTTTCCAAGTAGGAGATAACACAGTGTACCAAAATCAGCGGGAAACTCCAGTGCATTCACATTCAGCCATCATTTTGTTCTAAGAAAATGGGGATTTTCCTTCATGAAAGAAGAGGCACAAGTGCAAAAGGGCTTTTGTGGCACTGACTGTGCAGCTGATTGTCAATCTGAGACGGAGGACTTTCCATACGTGCCTTTTTCTTTCACTTACCCTCACAGATGTGACCTCTGGAAAGAAAAGCTAATAAAGCCTTTTTCCCCCCACAGAGAAACACACATAAGAGCTTGGCAGAAACTGCCATTTCTTCAAAGTCATGTCTAACAATTTTTCCACCAGCACCAGCTCTTCCTTTTAGTCTCTGAAAAGAAGGCTTGCCAGTAAAAGTCCAGAAATAACTTCTCTCACTAGAACCCGTGTTTGCCAACAATAGCTAAGGAAAGGGAATCTATTTTTGTATCTGGATTGTAGTGTGAGATAGTTCTGGTGGCCTAATCTAATTGTGGTTTAGGATGTTGTAATCTCTGTATTGAGGTATATGGGAGAAAAATAGTATGTGTGCCTCTTCTGAGAAAAGAATTAGGGTCAGTGCTAGCAGTAGGAGAAATTGAGATAATACCAGATAGTCTCTGTTTGGCAGCCAAGGCCAAGTCTCACTGTCTCCAAGCAAGGTAAGCAGACCAGGCTTCTGAAGAGTACTTGGATTCAGCCACGAGTCCACATTATTAGGCAAGTCCATGGTAGTGTAGCAGATCCAAAGTGAAAACACACGTTAGTAATTCAGGGTGATGTTTGTGGGATCAAACAGCTCAGAAACCACTTGGCAGGTCCACAGTGACAAGGTGATGCTGGGAAGTCAGTTCTGTGAGTCAGAGTCTCACCATAGGGTACACCATATACACACCATAGGGTGTGCTCAGGTAAAAGCATGTAAGCGTTGCTACAGGAGCTACAGACCTGCAGTTTTACAGCAGAGCCCTAAGCTGAAGTGGGGCTCTTAGAATAGGTAGAGGGTATGGGTAAAGGCCCCAGGTGGGTCTGGCTGAGGACCTTTATGGCCTGTTAGTGCTTTCAGAGCTCTGAAAGAATGATTCATTTCACCATCAGAGTATCATGTCTGGGTTGTCTCTGTTCTGTATCAGAACTGTGAAACAGCTGCTAAAAATAAACCTTAGAAAATCTATTCCAGACTTTATACGAGACCCTGTCTGTGTTGAGCAGGAGATCTGGGGTTCATTCAGACAAGTATCTGAAAACCTCACAACCAGCTGGGTGTACTCAACATGTGTGTTAGCTGTTCTGAGTTTTGTAACTTAAGCTATTAATTTAAGGCTTCTGTTCACTCTGACTAGCTAAGATCCTGACAGGGACTTTAATTCACAGGCATAAAGCTCTGACAGTCTCTGCTTCTAACTGCCATAATGGACAAACTTGATGGGCAAATGCGTTTGTTATTTTTCTTAGGAGACAAAAACTGATTCAGGTATTCAGTTGCTGTGATAATAGCTATTCTAATAGAAGCAGACGTCTCCTAGTGTTGTTTCTATCTCTTGCCAATCTTGAGCTTCACCACTCTCCTGAATGTGTAGCTTTTTAGTCCTTCTATTTACTGAAGGTCTGTAGTTGTACACTGCCTTTCTGAGAGAGCTCAGATTCCACTTGTCTGTCCCTAGTGGGCAGGATAGAAGGTACTCCCCTCCCATATGTTCAGGGGCACAACTGCATCTGCAGAGCTTTGAGGTTCTTTGTCAGAGAGTAGTGCTTGCTAGTTACTCTAGAAGCTGCAGGTGACCCAAAACACTGAGCAAGGGACTCCACACTCTCTACGAGTGTGGGATTGGCAGCACATCTGCCTGATAGAAGGTCTTTATCTCACAAGAAAAGAGAGAAGAGGGAAGCAACTGCTGCCGTGATCTCTGCAGCTGCCTGTCATCCTGCCTGAGTGAGTTTGATGTGGTGCTGTTGCTTCTTTACAGAAAAAGACGCAAGTTATTTTAAGACACTCTTATTATTTTTCTTATTTTTTGGAAATCTTAATCTTTTAAAATATGGCAGGATCTCGAATTAGATGCTTCAAACAATTTTGCTTCCAGCAGTGAGGGGTGAAGTGTAGGAGGTAAAGAGAACTGTGGGTTACCTCCCCATCTCTGCTGATGTCCTTCACTAGGTGCCCTTCACTAGGTCACTCCTCCTCTGATTCAGCATCCCTGTTGGCAGCTTGCAGTACTGCTCTCCTATCTCCCAGAGGATATCCTGCGATTAATTGAGGGATGTATCTAAATCGCTTTAGCATGCAAGCCAAAAGTCATCGGGGACAAAGCTGTTACTAGGGCAGGAATAAAGGTCAGACCCTTGCTGACATGGTTGTCTTGATTAATTACTACACTAATCTCTATAACTCCTCTTCAGCAATATAATTTGGCCTCATCCCTTGCTTGTTTGTTGGTTGTTGTGGTTTTTTTTCCTTCCATTTTCTGCAACTTAGTGGTGAGAGAATTACTGAATAAACCCACATGGAAAATGCTACTTCTCTCTTTCCCACCTCTTGGCCAAACCTATGCCTCATTCCCCCTTAGTGTCCTGGGGGAATGTGTCTTAGTGTCCTGGGCAGCCTTAGCTGGTGGGGGCAACCAGCCCATGGCAGACAGTTGGAACTCTGTGATCTTTAAGGACCCTTCCAACCTAAGCTAAGAATCTATAATTCCACGATTCTTAGGGATTTGAGGAGTGATAGACAATTACTTGAATTACTAGGAACATGATGCATGGAACTGGCAAAATCAGTTCATTTGATACTATTTTCCTGCAGCTTTTTTTATGTAGGAAAGTACGAGGTCGGTGCAAGAAATCCTTAGCGTCCCTGTTCTCTGGGTGAAGTGTATTGAAGGGCTGAGCAGCCAACCATGGCTGAGGGCAGGAGGTGCTGGTAGTTTGGATTCTGCGACTAATACAGCTCTGGGGCTCATTGTTTTGGGACAAACACTTTTGAACACAGAGACTGTGCAGAGTCCATTAAGGATCACCAGCAGCATCAGAAGAAGATACAGAGGGGCTTGGAGAGGAGCAGAAGGCAGACTGAGTGAACGTGTGTAGTGAAGGGTAGTGAACCGAACCTGCTTTGGATGAACAAGAGGGAAGATTCCCTCCAGGTTACTGCCCAGTGGGAAATCAAAGAAATGAAGAAAATCACTCCGTGTTTCCTATTCAGCTCCTCATTCGGATCTGTTGTATTTTCCACTCCTCTGTGATTACGTCCGTGTCTCAGTCAGGTATTGTTTTCTGCTTGAGTTGGGAATGTTCCCTAAAGCTGTTCCGAGTGCGCAATACTCTCTCATTCTCTTTCCCAGGCCAATTTTGGAGTGAATTTTGGCAGATTACACAAGTGCAGAGTGTTTACTGTCCTGTCTTACATCATCATTTTCCCGTATCGTTTATTTTTCCTTTGACAGATTTTTAACACTGCCAGTCTAATATGCATCAGAGATTGTCGAGTATTACCATAATGCAGTGTATTGTGGGTAATCCCATGCAAATTGTTCTGTGGAAAGTCATGCTAAATTATCTTCTTGGGGGGAGAAAGAAAAAGGCTTTTGCTTTCATTTATTTTAACCTTTTGTTCTTTGGATTTCAGAGCAGCTGCCAGTGGCAATGATTTAGAACAGTTGTTTGACACTCGGCACCATGTGAGGCGATGCTCCTCCTCAAAAGACATGGTGCTAAATGCATGGCGTTGTGTACTGTGCTAGGTTTATTGTATACGTGTCTCCAGTGTTCACATTTAAAACGTTGGTAGGTTGTCTAAGGAAAAATCTGAGTGTATGTTGGGTTGGCACAGTGAAGGTAGGCATTGCCAATTTTTCCAGCTCCATTGTATGAACATATTGAGGAAATACCAGTTCTTGTGAGCCTGAAGTGCATCAGATGTCTCTTGGAAGAGGCAGATCTGATCATACACGCTCTTGTTTTCTTTTTTTCTTTATTATCAAGGTCATTTGCTTGTAAACTGGCTGCTTTGTTCTTTCTGAGGTCCATATTACTTCCCCAAACCGAGACAGTAATCCTCCTTCTGGATGGAACACTTGATTGTAGTAGAAATGATTGCAGTGTCACAAACAGAGGATTATCGTTTTAAGTGGAAATCATAAAAACAGGTTGAAAAAGACTTCTAAGAAAGAGGCAGCTTGTTCTTATGCAAATTTTCTCAGGTAGTACAGCTGCAAGATAAGAAGTCTTGAAAGCCTATAATCTGGAGTCAGCATCTTCTCTGTTAATACAGGTTTGCCTGCGTCACACTGTGAACGGTCAGTAGGTCTCCAAAGACTCAGAGAAACTTAGTTTATTCTTCTGAGGCCTACATGTCTTTCTCTTTTTGCATGATGCTCTGGAGGTTGAGGCATTACTCAGCTGCTGTGCATTTGCTTCTGGCTGGTCTCCTCTGAAAAAGACAAAGTGGAAATATTCATTGCAGAACAAGAGGAAATATAAGCTGCTTTTGTGTGAGTCACATCAGTTATCCCACTTGATAGAGATAGTTGCCTCCCCCTCACCCTACTTCTGTCTCTCTGATCTTGTTTCCCTTTCTTCAGTCTGTTCCTTACAGCCTTCAAACACCTGATTTCTTTTTCTCTTTCTTTCCAAAAGCACAGTAAGTGGAGAAGTTAAAGTAAGCCTTTGCTGGTGGGATTATAAGAGCAGTAAAGGCTTATAGGTGGTTTGAAGAAGTTTGTGTCTAATTGACACTCATCCTTGGTAAACAAGTCCAAACGTCTGAGCTCATGCTGCTGGTAGGTTCCTTGTGGGCAAGCAACAGGGGCTCATATCTGCTGTAATAATGTAGAATATTCAGTTTTGATCTCTGTTGTTTTTGTTTGCTGGTTCCTTTCTTTTGATACTAATCGTATTCTCAGCCAAAAGAGTGGTTTAAAAAAACCCCATCAGCCATCAGACTACTTGTACCAGCGGACATCTGGGTTGGCAATAAAGTGAGCCTTTGGACTCCGCAGACCTATAAATCCTGGTTAGCAGCTGGTGGCAACTGTTTCACCTGGAGGAACTTATCTTGATGTCTGGCATCTGGTTGTGTGGTCTGTATTCCCAAGACCCTTCACAGGATGTCCCTCCTAACCCAACCTTCTTGTAAAAAGATCATTCTTTCTCCCTGGGCCTTTTGGTAAAATACGTCTGTTAAGGTAACTTTCTGACATATTCAAGCTGCAAGAAGCATCCTGTATCAGAATAATTATGCTAACACCCATTAGAACACAGCCAACAAGCCCCTTCTTTGTACTCCCATCCTTCACCTTCAAAGGGAGCAGTTACCAGGCTGGATTCCTCACCAAACAGTGTGTCTCTTTCCTCTCTGATCTGAACTGGGCACGTATGCCTTTTGTGCTTTCCTGTGTATCCTTGGCTTGGGAAATCAATGGTTCCTTTGTTGCTTTAGAAGTGCTAATACAATGAATTCTGGAATTGTAGTTGCTTACTGTCACTGATCACTTGGAAGTGTGTTAGGTGAGGAAACCAGCTTTGGCAGCTGGCTGAAGATAACCAAAGAGAACTTGTGAAATGAAAAAAGATAGAAAATTGACATGAGGAATCCTTCATAATATAGGGGAAAAGGCGCAGTGTAAGGGGACAGCCATACAATATATGTGAAATTTGAGAAACGAGAAAGGAAGGCTCAGAGCTGCAGATGGCTCTGTGCCCTTGCCTCTCACTCATGAGTCTCTTTATGAAGACGTGTTTAAAGTAAATGTTTAAGGAGACCAACAAAGAGAAGGTCTTGGGCTGATCTGTGAATATGTGCATGGCAATTTAACTGCAGGAGCTGGCGTGTGGCGTGGCCCCGGCAAGGGGACTGCCATCGGGTAGAAGTTTTGCTCTGGTGCCAATGGAAGCAGGAGTCAGAGGAAATGAGGGATTTAGTATAGAACAGACTTAGATCTGGAAAAAAGAAGCATGCTCCAAGGCATAATCAAAAGGCTCTGGAAGGAAACAGTGGACCCTCAGGACTGGAATAATAAGGAATTGTGAAGGCTGAGATTTGGATGCATGCTGGAGCTATTTATGCTGTCCTGGGGCCACAGGCATGTTGGCAGAGCTGGTAGGCAGCCAGGACAGGCACAGAGCAGAATGCTGTGGGACCACTCTGGCTGTTTTATGCAGGAAGACAATGTCTGCACGTTATCTGTCGGTGTTATTTTATATTCAACCAAGGCTACAACACACAGAATCAGGTAAACCTCAGGTTTTATTGCTGTAAGAGTTATAAGGGAACAAAGGAACTGAAGATTCAAACTGGTAAAATCATTAATAATGGCCAGTGGGGTAGATAGCAGACATCTCAAACATGCTAAACAATGTGCTCATTCTGATTCCTTATGTTTTAAAATTTACTCCAGAGGTTGAGAACCACCAAAAAAAGAAAAAACCTACGAGAAACACAAGGGCAGGGAAGCACAGTGACTGAGTTAATTGCCTTGATGGCATGAGTGAAGGGAGATGCAGTATACAAAGTTTGTCATTTGTTAAGACTCATATTTAAGTGAGCAGCATTGGTGGACATCCTAGTTAAGTCAGAACTAAGGAGAAGAGAGTTTCCCTCACCCAAAAGAAATCCCAAAGGGATTGGAGTTTTGGGGTGAGGCACAAAAGGGTCATTTGTATAGTGAAAATCTACTTAAAAGTCTGGAAAAATAGGTGGGATGTATTAATCATCACTGGGGTGGGAAGAAATGGATAGTAAGGTGACTCCAGCTACCACTCTGTTTTGGTCTGTATTTCTTTAATGACTGAGAAATGAGGAGAACAGTAAAATGCTAAGATTTACTGTTTGCAGCTGATATGAATTATACAGTAGGAAGGAGGACAGCAAGACTGTGGTTACGGGAATGGAAGATAAAATACAGACGGTGGCGGGGTAAAGCATGTTTGAAGGAATAGTTTAAAGCATTCAAACACATGGTTGGGTTCTGAATTAGCTCTGACTGTTCAGGAAAACATAAGTAGCGATTAGAAAGACAGCTCAATAAAGATATCTGTGCCATGTGCAGCAGCAACAATAAAGAAGAAAGTGAGTAAGATGCTTGTGTATGTGAGAAAATGTAGGCTTGGAAGATGCTATAATATCCCTATAGACGTGAATGGTAGTACCTCCTTTGGACTGCTTTGTCTGTTATGAGTTATTTTCTTTGTAAGGCAAAAGAGATAATGAAAGGGGGGGCTAGAGGAAGCACACAGTGGCCTGGAAGGCAGATTCGATATGGGAGAGTATTAGTGATACTTGAGCTATTGAGAGAGAAAGGGAAAGAGTGCAGAGAGCTCAGCAGTAACACTCAGCACTGTGCTGGGGAGAGGCTTCACAGTGATGTGGATATTTGGTGGCAGCATAGCAGGAAGCAAACTCGCCACCCCATTAAATTCCACTCCATGTAACGTTGCTATCAGGCCAACATGCAGCTTTGCCGGTCTGCTTGTGTCTGTAATGTGCTAGCATGGGAACAGAGCACCAGAGATCCTGTGGGGCAGACAGCTATCAGGCTGGAGCATGCTGTGATGTCTGGGTCATGCTGTGCTGGCTTCTTTCTAAATGCACTCTAGTGCCTAAATCATTATGTTGGTGCAAAAGTGATACCATGATCCATCATGGGGTCTTATTTTGTATGGGGAAGAAAAGCGTACTAGTGTTGCTGTGTCATTTTGGTCAATACATATTTTCATCACCTCTGGGATGGGCAGAATGGCATATGTTTTATCAGAGTAAGAGGGAAAGGCTTCAAAGCTTTCTATATTGCAGATTATAGTATAGTGAATTTCAAAATAAAATCTACTTTGTAATTTCCCAGTAACTATAAATACTTGCTCTGCTTTAAAGCCACACAGAAAAATAACAAGGTGTTGTGTAACATAGAACAATATGGAGGGCATTTCATGAAAAGATACAATTGGTTCTTTATATAACACATAATTAACCAGGAGAACCTGATAGTGAATGACATTATGGAGACAAATACTGTACTAAGAATGTTCAAAACAGGTTAGACGTTTTCTGAATAGCATCTGTATTTACGTTAGCCAGAATAAACATCATAAATCCTTTTGTTGCCAAGCATGTGGTGATCACCAGCCAGGATTAGGAAGTTATTTAACTCCCACGGTGAAATATGGCCAAATGAGTTAAACTCATAGCTGAAAATGCTTGGGTGGGCCTGGAGTCTGCTCACTTTTCTGTATGCTGAAGTTATTCATACAAGCAGAGAAGTGGAAGTAGAGAGGGAGGAAAAGTGATCCAGGGATTAAACTGCCAATTTAGGACTTGCAAAAATTCAACTTCTTGCTTTCCCAGACTGATTTTATGAGCTAATTCATTTGACACAGACTCTCAGATGTACTTAGAGCTCCACCTCACATTTAATCTTCAGGCACCTCAGGCTATAACCTGGCTGTGACTTGTTCCAGGTTCCATAGAGTTCACACAGCAGAAGGTGTACGAGTGAGAGAAAGCCGTGGGTAGACTACAGATGAATGTTGAAGGCACAGTCAGATGGGGTAACAGCAGTTAACCTGTTGCCAGTACTGGAACCTGCATTAAAGACAGAAATGTTCTTGAACAAAGCACTTGGTTGTCACCAGTGTAAAGTAGTTTTCTTTTCTTACACTGCCCCAGAATCACTGTATGACCTTGAACAGTTTCCCCATTTCTTCTTCTTGTCTGCCAAGTAGGAGAGTTAATTATCTGGAGCACTATTTGTTTTCTTTCAAGAATTAGCACTTATTTTTTCTATTTATTTTCTGTTTTGTTGTTGTTGTTGTTTTTCCTGACAAACAAACAATGACAACAACAAAAACATACTGACAATTCCCACTACTTTTGTTCTTTGCCCTCTGGACCTTCTTTATGGCTCATCTACGTTGGTTTTGCTTTCTATTTTTGTCCATCTTTTATTCCTGATTCAGCCACTTTTCACAGTTATGCCCCACATAAATGTATGCATTGGTCCCAGTGATACCCAAGAAGTGATCTGGCAAAACTGGACCTTCTGGTACCATGTACTACCTTCCATCTCAGGAAGCAATGCGAAAGAGGTGCACCAGCATCCAGCAAGTATGGAAGCATTCCATACCCAACCACTACTGCTCTGTGTGAGTGTGCAGTCTCTGGGGGAGGGTGATGAGAATATATCCCCATCTTTATGCTTACTTTGGTTGGCTATCTATGCTATCTGAATAAGTAGAACTTGACAACCAGTTTTACCATTTGCTAAATCCTCAGTTCTCTTACAAACAGGCCTTTCAGGCCTCTTTCTGCTCTCTGATCTGCTTTCCTCCATCCCTTGAACAATCTAGCCTGTAGCATCTTTAGCCAGGGAAAGAGTCCGTTTGAATGACAAATCAATAACCCATCTTGTGACGAAACAAAGAAGTTTGCTCAGTCCCAGCTGAATCAGAGCATCAGCTAAATTCAGCAGATTTTCAGGGAGGGTTGACAGCAAGCTGGGCCTTGTTTCCTCACCTAGTAGCCAAAGTACTGAGGAAAGCGAGGATGGGCATTCATAACGAAGCACACCTCTCCAACAGTGAGATGGGGATTGAGGTTTCCATTAGTTTTCCTCTTGTTATCATTCCTCCACATCAGCATCCACTGACCTCAACCACCCCTCCCTCTTTCTCATCCTTTTATCTCTCCAGTCCTTTTATCTTCTGTCTTTAACTCAACCCCTCTCATCTTCCTAGAAATTCAAGCTACCCAATTTTTTTTCTCCATCTTCAGCCTTTTCTGCTTGCTTAATCCCTTTGAAATCTTTTGGCCCAAATTTCTATCCCCTAAACTTTGTCTGTTTAGAATGTCATACCTACTGCTTAGGGATCTCTGGGCCATGAGAAAAACTGGCTTGTTCCCTACTGTCCTCATCTCAATAGCTGGTTCCCCATTGTGCATCAGCATGTTTTCTTTCACAGGGGTTTAAAGGACACTATCTTTTGGGGCTGGCCCAGGCTAAAATTTCATCTGCAGGCACCAAATGTTTCATTCAGCTGTGTGGTTTGTCCTGTGCAGCCTCGAAGTAGTTTCTATTAGTATTCCAATGGAGAGCTCACTGATGGAATTAGTGGGAAACCAGACTGCCAATTTATTTATACCCAGCCTTAGGGCATAACCATTGTGCATGTGTAAAGCTGTTGAGTTGCAGAGTATACTCTGCATGTGTGTGTGTATGTGTTGACTGGAAGTAAGTTTGCAGGGAAAAATATTGCCTCAAGGATTGAACAGTGCCCAAAAGTGACCGTACTGTGTGCCAAAGATCCCTTTTCTCTGAACGCAAGAGAAAAATGATGGCTCTGAAATCTGTTGTCTACTTGTGTTTATTAATATCTTTCAACTCCAGTTTAACTGCAGCTCCTGTTACCCTGGTGGAGAGAGAAAATTCTAATTTAACTTCTGGAGTCCTTCCACCTTCAACAATATCTGTGTTATGAAACTATCGCTGCCTTTGGCTTGTGGGGTTGTTTAAAGCATATGAGTAATGAATAACGAAGTTTTCCCATTACATTGTCTCTTAGCCTGTGATGTGTTTTTAGGTAAATTGAGAGACGTTGGAAGCATTTAGTTGTGAATATATAGTTGATGCATCAGTGCTGAATGCGAATGAACTCTTTTTCCGGTATAATTTCATCAACTTTCATTAGGAGAATTTTTATTGCCATTATCTTGGCCAAATGATAAATCACGGAATAGCTTTCTTATTTTTCCCCCTCCTTCCATGTTTCCTATTACTGTGACACAGTGTCATTTAGGAGATGCAGATGAACACCTCACTGCCCTGTTATGATAAAAACAGTTTGGGCAGAGAACAAATGTACTGGTTTAACTAGACCAAGAGCTAATAGGTTGTGTTCATTTAATTCATCTGATTAGCCATGTTGAGTTCCTCTGGAATGTTTCTTCCCACCAAATCATATATACAGATACATCCAGATATTAGAGCATGGTGATGTCTCTTACCATACTGTCTGCTGTGGTATGAAAAAATGAGAAGAGATTAGCAAATAATGTCTAGTTCCATTATTCTTTATAACAGCCAGGAAACTATAAACCTGTTATCCTTTAACATTATGTCTTCAAAAGACATGCATGAGGGGGCCCAGGGGACCAGTGGGCATATTTGTATTGCGCAGCAATGTGTGTATTGAGCCAATGCTGATCCAGACTGGCACTTTCATGTTATGAAGAGCAGAAACTATGCAAAGATATGAGCTGATCATCAAAGAAGAATACCTTTGTTAGCATATCCATGAGGCTAAACTAATTAAGACTGATGATCTCGTCTGCAGCTTTCTGGTACAGTTTTCTGATTCAGACTTTGCTTAGATTTTGCTGGCTTGGAAGACTGCACTGCACTCCGCTTCTCATACAGATGCCTCCAGAGGAGGATGGAGCCATGTAGGATTGTGATGGGGAAAGATAGGGTCTCTGAGAGTTCAGGACATTGCAGAGGACCTGATGGCAGGTAGAACAGCTTCCTCCTGCATGGTAGTGGCAAACGGGTTATATATTGTCACTGTGAGTAGAAACAATCCAGCTTGACTGCTGTGGAGCTTCTTAACCAAAATCAAAAGTTCACCACTTCTCTTTCTTTATCTCTTGTAGAATTTCAAGAATTTCAAGCAAGGCAGGTGGGGCTGGTTTCTACCCAGAGCACCAGCTCTTGGCACTGCTGGCAGATATCATTAATGCTGTTAGTTTGATGCATCAGTTCTGTCAGCATCTTCACTTTAATAGTAGTCACCAATGCAGCTCCAGCTCCTGCCTCTGCTGAGAGCTGAGGAAGAAGAGGGAGAGCATTGTCTGAGTTGGAAAATAAAAGACTGCCTGTGTTTGAAGTGAATTAAATGTGTTAACTTGTAATGTTCTAGCTGAGGTTTCCAGCTGTTATTCCCGAGCTGTCTGTTCTCGAAGCAATATGGGTCCATCATAAAGCAGCTAACTTCAGAGCATGAGCACTTACTGTCTGAGGCTTCTCAGGTGTATTATACTTTTATTATTATTATTTCTCTGTTCATAGTTTCCTAAGGCCTCTTCATATCCTGAATAAAGCCCTGGGGAATTGTAAGCCCACAGGCTGAGTTTTAGCACTGTCACTATTCGCATCTCCTGGATTGATAGGTATTTAGTGTGCTGCCTGGATCCTGGAAACAGGACCCTAAGATACACCCCAGGGAAAGGCCCAAGATGTTCCTTGTATTTTTTACCCCTGAGAGAATAATTCCTTTGCTGTGGAAGTGACTTATTTTTGCTCAGAAATGTCACCATTTCCACCTGCCAATTGTAACTGCCACACTAAAATGTCTTCTGAAGTAAAATAATGGAAGTGAGGAATCTATGTAGAGCTGCTAGGCCCTCGTTGTTTTGTATTAATGACCATTGGTTCCTCTAAGCCTCTTCATCTATTTTCTTCCCATTATTAATAATTACTATAGTTCATTGCACCTGGCTCTTACTTAGCAAAGCTTGCAGTGATTAGGATGGGAGAAGAAATGGTGTTAGAGATTTGCTGACTGCTTTAAAGATATTTAAGAGACTTTCTGAGAGCAGAAGTCAGATCTCCAGAGTCCTTTGTCTACGCCTGGCAGGGAGGCTCTGTTTTCTCATATTGTTTGTGTGCTCTTCTAGGCACGTCCTCTGCTTATCTAGCTGTCCAACCACTCAGTATATGTACAAGCTCAAAATAATGCATTATTTGTTCATTATTCATTATTATAATTACCTATTCATATTTATTCATATAGTTTGAGAAAACAAGCAGAATTTCAATGTGGTTACTATAGGAAAATGTGTTTGTTATCAGATAGGGCTGCTTTAATGTTAGATTTTATTTGTACATGCTGGACTTGCTGGAGTTGAAGTGAAGGCATTCGCCTTGTAAGACATTTTGTGGCCTCTAACAAACATGAACCAAAAAAAAGCATTACAAGGGAGCTGTAGATGGTCACTTGGGAAGCCTCTTTTTTCCATCCACCTCCATGCTGTTGGCTCCCAATTTCTCTCAGCTGTGCAGAAGATCCTAGAGAAATTATAAGTGCAACCTTACATAGGAAACATAAACAAATTAAAGAAGGCAAAACAAAACTAACTACTAAGAAACAGGAGACTGGAGCTCAGCCCCCTGTTATCAGTTACTGGTATATTATATATATATAATATATAATATATATAATATATGGGCTCTGTTACCTGTAAGATGTGCACTAACAAACACCGAGTGAAGGGTCAAGAGCAGGCCATGCTGGTGTGGAGCACACACTGTGCTTGTGGCTGGTGCCAGGGCTGTGAGCACGGACTTATGGCAGTTGCTAAGGAAACAGTCTTGGAAATGGGATTGGAGTTCTTGTCAGAAGGTTGGCTGCAGAAATGGTTTGTGCTTCAAAAGCACACGGGGCTGATACTGACAAAGGCTGCAATTGTTCAGCAATTGATTCAACCCCTGGTGTGATAGCATTAAGGAGTAACACATGATGTGATCACTAAATGCCAAAGATGAGGGATTTTGCAGTTTCTTTGGGTTATTTTCGGTGACTCTTTTGTGGTTTTGGAGGTTTTTTTTGGTCTCTTGCCATCTCACTGCTTGTGAGAAACTACCAGTAATTACACCGGATTACTCCTATGTAGGCCCTTGATGTGTTACTTTTTTGTTGGGTCTTTATTTTTTTAAGTAGTGAAAAAGCATGCACAGACAATTCAAAGTCAGGGCTCTTCCATGTGAGGATCCACAGCTTGAAGGAGTCCTCTTGGAAAGGTGATGTTGATAATCCCAGTCCTGTTTTTGCATTTCTTTGCCTGCACGTCCCTACTAGAGACATAGGCTTTTAATACACTGAGAAATTCCTCAGAGTTATTTGTTATTTTGCAATTACTTTGTAATTGATTTTCTTAAAAAGCAATTCATAACTTGTTAAAGATGTTCCCTCCTTCCCCTCTTCACTGTTTTTTCTCTAATCTCTGCCACTGTCCAGTATTTACAGTCATAAAACCTATTTGTTTCCCATTGCTTAGGGAGATGACGCTTCTAGAGAGAGAAAAAAGATGAGACCTAATGATTTGTAAGAGTGTATTTAGTCAGATCCTCTTGGGGTATGAGTCTAATTTGTACAGTGACAACTTCAGTGTAAGTAACCAGAGCAGTTACACTACTTGCCTCTGTTGCCTCTGTAAAATAGAAGCTATTTTAGAATAGATCCTGTAGAACAAATGCTATCATTGAATTCATGATTGACTGTATGGGAACCTGAATGAGGTGATACTGTAATACTAAGAGCTGTCCTTCTGAAAAACAGTCTCCCAACACCTGCGCTTTGTACACTCAGCAATGAAACTTCCTCCTTTTTTCCACCAGGGCCTGCAGCTGGGAACTCAAGAGCTGGAGGAGATGGGAAGCAAGTTTTGCCTTGCTCTGCTCATTCTGCACCTCAAATCCTTGCCCTGCAGCAAGAAGGTGATGGCTCAGGCAGCGCTACTCCTAGATCTGGAGGAAGAGATAACAATAACAGACCGGGCACAAAGGTCAGTGACAGTTTCCTTACAAATTTCATTTTCCTCTCAAAATATTACTTGAGCATATGGATGGCACTGTCTCAGTGAATTCATCAACAGGAAACTGAAGTTTCAGGTGATACTCTGTCCACCTCAGATCTCCTCTGTGGAGTCAATCTCCTACAGGGAAGATGTTCTCTAGGTGAAGGACTTTGATGGTATGATTTAGAAACAGTATGCCTGATTCTGCAAGGATTCGCACAGTCATTCCTCTTTTCCTCACAGCATTGTATCCTACAGACATATGAAGCATAGGTTTGTGATTTTTGGTGCGTGTGATGAAGTCATTATCCAAACAACCATATGGGAGGTGTTTTTTCCTAATTGCAAAATTCATTTCTTAGCTTCCTGTGTTCAATGGGATGTATGCAAGTGAGGTTGCCTCATATGTGGGGAATTTGGCCTGGGTAAAGGTCAGAATATGGGATGCTTCAGCTGTGATGAAGCAGAAATGTATGTGCTCTTTCTAAACCATGCTATTCCTAGTTCTACATGCAAGCACTTACTCTTGCAATATTGTTTTTCCAAGACAAATGGAGGAAAAAATAACTGAGTGATGTGATATGATTTGAAGTTCCCAGTGGGTTTGTTATCAAAGAGTGCTTCCAGCTTCATCAATGAAAAGCCAATTTTTTCTGTTGCAGAAATGCCCCCATAATTTACAGCAAACTTCCAGTCTTCCCCCTGCAGGAATACTTAACTGACATTCGCACCACCTGTTCCTCATGCCTGAAACCATTCTTACAAGCTTGTTCGTGGTTTTTAATGTTTATGGGGAACAATGAAAAAAAGAGAACTAAAATATAGAGACATTCCTTTTGTATAGCTGTGCTCACTTGTACATATGAACACATAAATGAAGCAATTAACATGTATCCTAAATGGTTTCAGTACTGGGGACAGCCATCCGAGAAATCGTTGGTGTCTCATTAGAGAGAGCTACTGAAGCCTGGCCAGGTGGATGAATTTGAGATATAAATCAGATTTTCCAATTCTGAATTAGAGCTGGAGGAGTTTTTGCATGAAAGTAACTTCAGGGAAGGAAAATATTGAACTCTGACTTGTCCCAGACACTGAAAATAAGTTGGTCATACCAACTCCATGAGCACTTTCTCTCATTTGTGTGGTTTTCCATTACCTTTTTCTGTAGTTGGTTTCATGTTAGTGAGCATTCATTTCATTTTTCCTGATGTTGTGTGGGCGATGAACCTTTACCGATATAGCAGCTCTCTAATGACAAATACTTTTAAAGAAGTTAAGAATTAAAGAAAAATCCCTTACCTTGTACAGCTCCCATGCCATTCCATATCTGTTTGTGGTGGTCAAAAGCAAAGCGCTCTGTCCCTTCAAGGTTCTGTGTCATCTGGGGATGGGATGTCACTGCTGAAGGCAGTGTGATGGTTACTTGTTCATTTTCACTCCAGTGGGTGGAATTGCAGATTTATGGAGTTCTGATGGGTTAGGTGCAATTAGTTGGCATTTGTAGTACAAGTAAACATTACATTGTTTGCTCCTGTCTAAAGATTTGCCATATTACAGGAGCTTTTTGCAAAAGATCAGGAAAAGGGAGATGTGGGGACCAAGGGGCTTGGCTTGTAAGTGTATTCTATTTTATGATAAATAATTCATTGAAAAGGATTGTGCAGCTTATTGATTCTGATTCAGAAAATTAATATTTTGCTTCTGGGTTTCTTTGAGTCTCGCCAAGAGAACTGCATAATTTGATTTTAGAGGGAATAAGAGGCCTAAAGCAACCAAAGGAAGAATGCAGAATAAAGAGAGCACACTGCTATGGGCAGGAGAGCAGCTGTATCCAGGCCTCTCCCCCAGCTCAGACTTTGAAATAAAATAATGCATAGACTATGAAATAAAAAACTGATTATCCATCAGAACTGGAGGTTGCAGTGTGGGGTTCCACTCGGTCTAATCTTACTCTGTAAAGATGAAATCCAGTCTTTCTCCATTTAGGTAGCACAGGGAGCTCAGCAGAGTCTTTCTGCTTACTGGTGGTGTGTCACTACATCAATGGTAATTATAGTCTACTTTTGCCAAGACTAGAGCTGTCTTTCATGGTTTAAGGAGCAGGAAGTGTTTATAGCTTAGAACCAGTGCTGTTGTCTTCTGTAGTTACCACAAAAAACACTTGAACACTTTCTATGCTTTCCTCTTGTGAGGATGGAAATAACCCAAATTATTTTTGTACCTTTGCCAAAGCAGAGTTGAACTCGGGGCCTGCAGGTGCTACACAGGAGCGACCTAAATGGTTACACTGTGGGATGTCTTTCTTGTGTGCTTTACACTGTGAGCAGAGGTGGTTTAAACACCTTGCAGGCAATCCCTTTTCCAGACCTCTGTACTGTGTAATGAATAGTGGGTGTTTAAGTGGGAGCCAATGGGTCTGACTGCAGCTTAAGTTTGTTTTTGGTAGAGCGTGTTGCAGAAGACTGTCTTGACTGACTTTCTCACCTAGAGAAAGATACACATATGGATGTTTCCTATCAGAGCAGGATTAACAGTGTCAGAAGAAAACGATGACTGTCACTCGACCTTGATGAAAATACGATCTTTATTTAGTTGATAAGGTTCTATTTTGCAGAAAACATGCTGAAATTGCTCTGACCACTCCAGCTGTGATCAGTGAGATTAATTGCACAGTGCTTATGTTCAATACATCTATCTAATTTTCTAAATGTGCATTTCTGAGTGCCCGTCTCTATAGTACTCCGGGTGACAGGTCAAGCCATGGAAAGAGAAGTTAATCCAGTACTGGACAGATCTGACTTCCAGGTGATATGTCTCATGGCAAAGGTACATAGATCACAAGCCAGAGGTCTTTTATGTTACGAAACTCCTACGGTTCATGTTCTGCGTTTGTGTCTTTTTTTTTGTCATGGTGTCTGGTGTGCGTGGCATTGACTTGGCATCTCAGCATCTCCCTCCAACAGTGAACATTTTCACCTGTCAACGTTTATAACTGGATGTGTCTTTTAATTTTCCTCTTAGAGCTCTCTCTGCTCAGGGCATTTTGCAGCCTTACTTTTCCGCTACTGCTGTGAGGAGGATGAAGGAGCAGGCTGGACACTGGCTACTTCTCTAGAATAAACTATTTGCTCTGTCAGAGTCAGTGAGCGGTAGATCGAAGCAAGGTAATAGCTACTGGGGAAATGACTGGTCTAATGGAGGCATCTTGTGTGAGTGGGGGATTTCTCCCACCTGATTTCATAGTGTTCAGTGTACAGTCTCCAGTGAGCCGAAGAAAGGTGTGCTAAACCTTTAGTGGTCCTAACAAAATGTATTTTGGAACACAGGCAAGAATTCCTTCTTGACCTCAGTCTAGCACATACAGTATATGAAGTCATTCAGGAGCATTAACTGTGTAGTAAGTTCCCAGCAGAGGCAGGGTAACAAAGTAGCTATATCTGAAAATAAGCAAAAAGGGAGTTGAATTTTTGTCTCTGGGGCTACATTACTAATAGAACAGTAGAGTATTTCCCCCAGAACCTGGAAATCCTTGGAGAACATGAAATTCACATAACAACTCTTCATCTCTGGTTCTCTAAGGGCAGCTGTCTTAAAGACCAACAGGTAACTACTGAGATTATTGCCATGAGATGCAGTGAGATCATAGGATTCTGGATTACCTGAAAGTGCTTGACTGTGTGGAAATAGTTTAACTCTGAAATCTCTACAGTACACTGCAAGTTCCTTACTCAGATATTCTCTCTCCACAAAAACCTCCTATTTACTTCCTACTCAATGCTCTACTCAATGCTGTACCTTTCTAAAACTGGGGAAAGTCTAGTAAGGGGACTTTTGTTTTAGCTCTGTTTAAATGGTATGTAAATGATGTGCTAGCAGAGTCCTGGAACCAGTACTCCAAAGGTTGTTGGTACCTAATATATTGCTTCCCATGATTATTAGTTGAAGACAAAAACAAGTGATTCTTTAAATGTTTCCAAAAAGAATATCATCCAGAGAACATCCTGCAAACTTCAGAAGCATAGATGCATCTGGGGATGGAACAAACTCTTGATCATCCTAATACAATTCTCATAACTGCCTGTCTAGTGGTTAAATTGTTCAAGGTATCAGCCAGCTTTTAGTTAGCATCCTGTGCCCCTGGGGCATTTCTCCTTAACTCTCACACTTGTTTAGGTGCCGTCACCCTCATATTGCAGAAGACCTACTAAAGAACTTAGTAGTTTGTGGGTTTTTCTTTTCAGAAACTTTTTATAGGTGTTTTTCTGCATCAAAAGGCTATTCCTCTACCAGCAGGCCAGTTTTAAGGACCATTCTGCCAAGTCAAATGTCAAATATGTGGAGGGTTAACTGCATTTTGCAGCCATCTTCTGAAAAACAAGGTAATGTATCAGTTGATTGTAGAGGCATTTTACTCTCTTATCTCACAAAGATACAGTGCTGTAGATGTTGGCCTCACAACTCTGCTTTTGCTCAAGAAGAGCCACTAATTCTTGTATTTCCAGCCATGTCTTGCAGTCAGTTCAGGCATTCGGAAGCTGTCTTCTGGGAAAACAAAATGACAGCATGTACTTCAGACATCATGTTTTTTGATAATAAGTTTCATGCCTCATTTGCTATGAAACAATTGGGTTTTAAGTCAGTGCTGCCCAGGTAACTTCACATTTTTCATGACCACAAAGAGGATGAGAAGTGACTGCTCACTAAGAGCAGGTTTCAGAAAGCATTACCTTGTTAAGGGTGTTTTCCCCTTTTTCCTCATGTTTTGAACGGATGGCACTTCTGTTCATTCTCTTTTTGCATTTGTGCCTTTGAGTGTTTTGCAAACACTGCAGCAGTTGTAGCCCTTTGTTTGGGAGGTGTTTCTTACATACTGAGGCAGACCCTTGCAAAGTCATTAAGTGTTTTCTGCTGACTCAGATATTATTCATCTCTTGTGTTTCTTTATCATTTCTTATGTTTCTTGAACAGAGATAAATTTCTCTCCTCCCCAGATGGTAAATATACCTTACTGTGATATTAATCAGAAGCAGAATGTTTAATCACTACCATGGCCCTTTGTCCAGGTGCAATCTATTCATCTTCCATACAGTGAGCAGTTAAAATGGTCAGTGAGTGGATGGCAAATCCAATAATATACAAGAAGGATTTGTAGATCATTTGGAACTGTGCTTGCTCTTCTCCTATACTTCATTGATGCACCATCACAATCCTAGATAGTATTGAACTGTTGGATTTCCCATCTCTTCTCTGTAATGCATCCTCGCCTGATTATGGCTGTGAAAGCAATTCTGCTCATCTTTTAAGCTATGTGGCCAAAATGCCATTCAGATCAAAATAGAGTGAAGCAGACCCAAAGGTGGGAAGTTCAAAGAGCAAAAGAACAAAGAAGGAACGAGGCGTGTTGGTTTCAATTCATGCATCTTTAACACATATTTAAACAGCAGAATTACGACATGATAGTTCTGTGCAGTGATGGCAAATGGCTCCCTTGCTTCCTGGTTTGTGTCTTCCTCTGCTTACAGGTGAATGTGGGTTTCATTTGTTGTTACAGTTTTTTGTTTGTTCGTTTAAATTATATGAACTGGAACTAATTTTGGCTGAAGTGTTTGAGTGCAAGACAGTGCTTCACCCTCCCAAATGCCCCATCTCCTCATGGTTCCAACAGGCTGAGTACCTGATCCACTGGGGCAGTCTGTACGGTTGGACTCTGGGGAGTCCTCTGACACATGCATGGAGATGAAAGGGCTCTTTCATCATTTTGTGAATCTAATTCCCTGGAAAACATCAGCAGGAATCATCTGGTAGTTTTGATTCAGATTTCTGTTTGATTGAACGTTCATTTTTCTTTAAGTAAAGATTTGGAACATTTTTAACCTTGATCATCTGTAGACATTAAATATCTTGGGGCAGCTTTCAGAAGGAGAGGTTATTTATTGATTCCATTTTTTAGCTTGGTCACAGGTTATGTAGCTGTTAGAGGAATTTGAAGTTTCTACTGCTTTGTGAACATCTATGAATGTGATATTCCTGTGTTTGGATGCCTGAGCAAAAAGGGCATGGTGATGGTGATAGCTTATTAGGTAAATCCAAGTTTCGTGTTTGCCATACTGTGTCATGTTAGTGGTGTAGAACATGGAGCAAAAGGAGCTGCTAATGTATTTCATATAACTCTTCAAGGGCACCGCCTAACTTTTAACAGTAAAGGAGTGTGTCAGCTATGAGAGCAGCTGCAGAGTTCTGGGGTAGACTCACATTACTGTAAGGAGTCAGAATCAGTTTATGACTACCAGGAGGTATTGCTTAAATACATATATACTCTACAGTGCTCTTTCATACAGATGCTGCAAAAGGGGAGTATCTTCTTTCTGTCCAGGGTCTGACGTAAAACCTTGATGTGCCTGCTCATGAGAGGAAACACCTCCAACTTTGGATTTAGATCTATTACTGGATTCAGATTTTACTCTCAGTACATATATATTGATAATTGTGTTTTGTAAATAAGAACATGAACTTTCTTCCATCCCTCCCTCCCTTCATCCTTCTCATCCAGCACTCTTCAGCGTCTCTCCTTTGTTAGTGTGAGAATACAAGCCCAATGAATTCTGTGGAGGTTCAGCCGAGCAATGCAGTCTATAATTAATGTATTTGGTATTCAGAAGGCTTTTATGTAGCTGTGCACAGGTGAGCCACTGTAATTCAGCAACTTTTCATTAACACTTTCTGGAGCTGTCCCTGTTTTCTTCCTATTGATTTTTATTATTATTATGAAATAACCTTGGGAGCCACACAGATCTTGTTGACTGTTACCAAATACCAGTCCAAGCCTATCTCAGGCTGGGAACAATTATTCATGCTTACTTCAGAGGTAATTCATTTATCATTTAATAGCTAATAATAGCAATTTAAACAGCAGTAGGAAGGGATGAGATGAAAAGAGCAAATGGCAGAAAAAGGAATCACAGAAGGACTGCATGCTATCATATCGAAGGTTATTCAAATTACTGTACACGTACAGATCTGACTGGAGTACCGATAATGAACTTGTATATATCCAGCAGAACAAATGGGCTCTGCATTGCCCTTTCTGTGAGGCACATTGCTACTGCCTGGTATTAGACATTTTCGTATTGATTAGGAGCATCTGTATTTCTGTGGTACAGTCCTTTTCCCTTAAAATCGTACTTGAAATGTGGAAGTCATTGGGTCCCTTCACATGCTGGGATAAAAATTTACTTCTAAAGCAATCAACATTAATTTATGAAGTTATGAAATATCTCCCAAAAGACTGGATTATGAGGGATATGCACTTCCGTCTGAGGTGATCTTTATAGACCAGGATAGTGCTGACACTGGAACGGGATAGAGTCTTTCCTAGAAGTCACAAAGGATAATGAGAGGATTGATATGTTTAGACTTACAGTCATTTTGAATGCAGCCAGATGCGACAATTTTGGGTTGACCATGGATCAGGTGTTTAAGAGGCAGTGTTAGGACACTCCATATAACATTATTGCAGAGCTAGGTGGTGAAGGCTTTACCACACATCAGTCCTGCACAGCATTGATGGCGGCAGGGTTACGTGTGCTGCTACTGTTTAAAACATTAGTGTTTAAAATGGATGTCTTCTGTCGTGGGCAAAATATGATAGAAGGAGCTGCATCCTCAGTGAAACCATCAGTGGGATCCACGTTTTCCTCAGGTCAGAATTTTATATGTATTTAAGTTTCTCAGGCAATAAGAGCAAAGGAAAGCATTGTGGTTCTGATACAGTGATGCTCATCAGCACACTGTGTCCCCATCTCTCTGTTCTTTCTCTGCAGAGGGAACACATGAGATTTGTGCTTTCGAGGCAAACAGCTTATTGCAGGTTTTGGTCTGATGCCCAGCCTGCAAATGAGAGTCTGACCAGGCCACTTGTACTGTGGTGACAGTATACAGCTGCTATCTAGGAGCATATCAAAAATCTTAGCAAGACAAATGAGAGACTGAACAGTTATAGGGATAGAAAAAGACAGATAAATTCATAATTAAAGCTGTCGAGTTGCAGTAAAAGGAACATTTAACTTGGAACGAAAGTGGGTGGGCGAACAAAGTGTCGTATTTGGAGGTGAAAGTTGGCACTTGAACAGCATTTTTAAAGTACTCCAAAGCCACCTCCACTGACATCTCAGCTCTATTGTATATTCTGTCAGAGGCTCTGGCTGTGCAGTGTATTGTGGCTGTGACTCATGCGCAGCCCCTGCTGCTTGCTGCCATATGAGATATTAGAGAGACAGACATGGCAGGAGTATTGTGTGAGACTGAGGTAAATACGTGCAGGTTGGTGTTTTTAGACCCAGCACACACATGTACATGGACATATATGCATAGAGGCATAAACATGTAAGCCAGCTGCTGTAGCCTGTGGCGATTCATTATATCGTCTCAGAAACAGTGGGGGTTTATTAAGATGTATAAGCTAAATGAGATATTAGCAGGAAGAATTTGTGAGAATTTGGCTGGAGCTGAGCCTGCAAAGATGTGATGATAAGATCATGTGATGTTAATACTTCATACGGATCTTCACAGAAGGTTGGAACTTGATGATCCTTGAGGTCCCTTTCAACCTGAGTATGGTTCTGTGAATACTTAACATCTGAAGAACACACACACACAAAAATAAAGCCTAAAATCTCAAATCCAATTCCCATGAATACTGGGGGAGTTCACTCACAAGATGAAGACCTGTGCCATTTTGGCCACGGCCAGTCTGTAGATAACAGTAGTTCAGGCTGAGCAAAGACAACATGCCAAGCACTGGCCACCACCAGAGCAGGAAGGAGAAGCAGGGTCTGTACACTGTAAGAGGATAGAAGAAAAAACAGCTGTTTCCAGCTATTGGAGCGTGTTCTTTCCATGTTTCTCCCCTGATGCAGTCGGAGTCCCTTGCTGAATATGTCTCTCAATCCTGCATCCATTTCTTCTTGGTAAAACTTGTGTTTTTCGGATGGATGTGAAGCTAATTTCTGGAAGGATGAGTTTCATTTTTAAAGTAACAGAAGCAGGCTTTGTGTGGTTACGCTTTCAAGTACATCCTTAACCATTTAAAAGTGCATTACCAGCAGTGTTATTTATGGTATCTTATTACCTGTTAAACTATAATGGCTTCCTATTAAGCATTAACAATTAGTTACTACCTTAAATCCCTCTTTCAAAAAAGAGTTAGAGGAATTGGAGCTTGGAGGGAGAGTAAGCAATGGAAGAAACTAAATTCAAGAAGAGCTATCAGGGCAGTATCATTAGAAATAAGGAATAAAGGGAGGAATAGAAAGCATCTATTCCTGTCTATTCTGTCTATTCCTGTGTAATCTGTTTGTTCTGTCTGGGCTGCTCAACAAGTTTTTACATTACACTGTGTACTTCAGAATTGTTTCTGAAGATGCCATTCTACAGTATCTTCCATAAAGCATCAGCATCTCATTAAAAGATAAAAGTCCAAGGTATTCAAATAGCAAGCAAACTCCCAGTATCAAACAACAAAACAGTGTTTGATCTCCTTTGAACTGCAGGGGGCAGCCAAGAATTTGGGTATTGCTACCTGGATTTGTCTTGTCAGGCTTTCCATCGCATTAATACTTATTTTTCATTGTAACACACAACCTGTATTTTCATCTGTGAAGATGTGAATCATGAGACAGGATCCATTGTACGATGTTCAGCCAGTCAGGAGTCCTTCCTGACAGTGCCCAGCATTAGAGATTTCAGAGAGATGCAAGAAATTGCCATCGTGGACAATTACAAACTATTCCCACCATATGGGGGAATGCCTTTCTATCTTCAGACAGTTATTTATTTATACTTGGAAATGTGAGAAATTATAGCCTTTCCAAGTAATTATAATAACAATAATCCTTTCTAATGAAATGTTCCAATGTTCTTATTTTCTGTACGAGTGGTTAATGCTTTTTGAGTCTATCAGTTGAGTTTCATAGATCAGCTGTGTGTTGCTCAGAAAATGTTTCCTCTCTTCAGCTGCGCTTTCACCTTTGCAAATGCATTTTTGTCCTCTGCTGTAAGAGAGAATAATTGGGAGTGCCCAAATTGCCAGTTATTTTGTAAACAATGATTGTCTCTCTTGTGCATCTGGTCACGAAAGACACTCATATTTTTTAGCCTTCCTATTGCTCTAATGACTTTAATCACCTTCTCTGGAACCGTCCTTATTTATCTACTCAGACATACAATCTGATTTTTGGGTGGTCCAGTATGGACTCAGTAATCTCTATGGGTCCCTTCCAAATTGGGTTGTTCTGTGATTCTATGTGTTATCCTTTAACATGTAGGAAGACAGGAATTCAGGATGGCTTCGATAGAGAAAGCAGAGCATTTCTTAAAATAAGTTTTGTAATATTTTCCATCCTGTTGTCTGTAGGCCTTGCAGTTTATTGTTTTCAGGAAGGATGGAGGTTCCTGGATTAATCAGCCTTATCATCACCTGATTTGATGAATGTGTTGGAGAAACCATTTTATCTTTAAGTAATAATCTTGGAAGATTGCTGGCCACAAAGAGGGGTTGTGAAGGAAACCAGAGTCTCTCAGGTGGGAATGCATGCCCGTAAGAAATGATGTCACTTTTTATATTTAGATCTTTTAGATTTCAGCATTATGTCTGACTTGAAGACGGTTCTCACCTAATTAGTCCAGAAAGGATGAAATGGAAAAGAGAGAGTTGAGTGGATGAGGATGTCATGCTGGCAGCTTGTGGGCAGCACAGGAGCAGTGAATAAGATAGAGGGTCCCCATAAGAAGCTGGGACCTAAGATCCCTCCCTGCTTTCATGGAAGTGAAAAACTGCCTTAATTTCAAGAATTTTCTGTATATACATATATATATATATTATTTTTTCATGGAGATACAAAGAATGGATTAGGCTGAAAAATTAGTTGGGTCCTTTGACAATATGTCTGAGATGTCTTTGCCATTTTCAAGGAGCATATTGGAGACATAAGATGCAGAAGCAAAGCTTGTGTTCACTTTTCTCTCTCTCTCTCTTTAAAATCATACCCAGGTTCTTTTTGTGCAAATGTACTACTCAGGATCAAAGCCTCTGCTCCAAGTGGAGGAAGTCCCTGGAGAGCAAGGCCTGAAAGCTAAGCCTCTAATACTGCTGCTGCTGGCCATACACCAGGTACTGCTTGGGAAATCTAGTCATGCATGACCCAGCACCTGGAGATAGAGAGAAACTGGGAGCAGTGTACTCAGCATCCCTGCATAACTTCTGATCTTTGTTCTCTTTGCTAGCTCATGTCCTTCTTTTGGTCGTGGTCCATCAGGAGTTTATTCCCAGCAGTGTCAGATATCTGAAAGACTCTTCTGTAATGCAGCATCCACTGATTCCTTAGGCTTCTCAGAAGTGTAGTTTCTGTCATATGGACTGGGGTTTATCAGAAAGTGGATAATGGATAGGCTCACTACAGGTCTCTGCTTATTTTGGTGTATTTTTCCTCATTTCTGGCATTTCCATCTCCTTACTGAGTGGCTCTAAGTTAACGGCTGTTGGGGAAGGATCAATAGAAAGATGCTCTCTGCAACATCTGAGATTATTTCCCCTGCAGGTATGACAGGAACAGCCTTGCAAGCAGGATACTTCTTTGCCTTGTGGTGCTTTCCTGCCTCTCTTGTGAGGTGCTGGGTTTGCATGCTAAGAAAGCCACAGTTAGCACAGCTTAAACAAGATGACTCTCAAGAAGCAGTGTCCTTGATCCCTCATTAAAAATGTCCTTGACACGTTGTGCCATCAGAAGGAAGGTTTGCGATGCTGATCACCGGCAGCGTTTCTTCTCCTATGGATGTTATACAGCCTCAGAACATTTTGTTTAATTCATGGGAGAAGGAAGCTCTTTGGGTTTTGCTTCTCTTTACTTTTCTTTTTCTTTTTTTAATGCTTCCCTGAAGGCTGCATGAGAGCTATGGGGGTAGGAACGCAATTGCGGGAAGGTAACCTTTCCCATCCCTCAGCCTCTCAAGAGATGCATGCAACAGCAAGATACATGTAAATCCATCAGAGCTGATAGTGTGGTTTAATGCTAACAGATGTAAAGCATTAAAGGAAATAAACAGCCTGGCCCTGAATGGGATCCAGAGGTATAAAGCTGCAGCCTTGTGCTCACTCCCCGTGTTATTCCAGGTAGTTATTAGTCGTTTAGCTTAACTAAGAAAATGTCAGCCTTACTGCTGCTTTCTGTCATGTCTGTACGCTGCTAACAGTAATGCAGGTTGATTTTGGTTTGTTGTTCTTTTATTAGTTTAAACAGCAGATTATGTTCGTTTTTCAGCAAAGAGGACTTCATTCTAAGACTTAGATGCTGAAAGAGTAACTGTTACCTCAGCAGACAGGTAAACAGGCCAAATTTCCTTCTATTTCCCAAGAGTGCTGGAGGCAGAGGTAGACAGAGAAGTCTGTGCATTCTCCAGTTAAGATCTTCTCTTCCACACCAGTAAAATATCTTTGGAAATATATGAGGGAGCCTTGGAACTTCAGGAATAACAAAACCCAGATCCCTGCTATGTTTCCCTCAACAGATTTTATCTTCTTGGTGTTTGGGCTTGGCTATTTATCTGATCCTTTACATCCGAATGACATTCCTATGCAGTGTGTAGCCTTGCTGTTCTTTCCTCTCTGTTAGATGTGTGGTTGATGTAACTGGGCAGAATTTTCAATTAATCGACAGCCTTTATTCCACCTTTTCTTACAGTAGTGGCATGATGTGCCTGCAGAATTTCCCTACTTCCTTCCACCTTACGTTGCTAGAAATCACTTGGCTCAGAAAATAAAAGCATGGAGCCATTTACCCTTGTTTAGTCCCCTACTGATGGGTCAGAAGTGGAGATTAATAGGGTAGGAAGTGTGTTTCTACTCTGCAGTCAGTAAAGGAAATTCACTGGAACTAAATTAATCATGAAACGGACACAAAGAGGAGAATAGATTAGCAGGGAATTAACTCATTAATTAGATTCATGCCGAAGTTCAGAAGAGGCTTTCCTTCAAGATAACAGCCGAGTTCAAAGATCAGCAAGGGCTGATCATGAGAGGCAGGCACACCGTTTTCCTTCTGAACTCTGTCAGGCTTTACCTTAGCCCAACATCTGGCTGGTTATTATAGGATATCAGACATATGGCTGGCAGGAATTCAGCAGCTGGCAAAGCCTAACCACTTAGTGCCCAGCGATGGAGGCTATTATCAGCCCTTTCAGCTCCCTGGTCTCTGGATCCTGGTGCTGGCGTGAATGCAGGAGCTCTCTCTGTTGTGCCACTTGGCTATTTTTAGAGCTCCATCACAAGTCCTTGTGTGAGCAGCAACAGCTTGTTGGAGAATGGGTTTATTTCCAGCGTTAGGGTGAGCAGAAACCAATACAAGCTTAAGATAGGTAAAGTGCTAAAGCACTTCATTGTGGTAGGGTAGAATAGGTAAATCATTGCATGTTTCTAAGGAGATGGGGTTTGGTTGCCGTCTTCTTACTGTTCTAATGGGACACTTCTCTACAGGGAAACTTATGAGAGAAGCAAAGAACTGTCTCTGCAGTTACTTCTGTGCTGCACAAAGCCCCTGCCAGCTCCCTTCAGGCTCTGTATGACCCCTTGCTGCTCACATGCCAGAAGGCCCCATTACTGAGTAGTGCATTGTAATAAATGCCACGCTGTTGCACGATGGAGCTGGTGAGAAGCATGGAGAGACTGATTTCTAACACACTCTTAATGAACTAACAAACCAGTGCTAAACACCGAGAGCAGATCCATGTGAGAAGGGCCCCCTGCCTTCTGACTTAAGCTTTCCCTCCCTTTGCTTTTGCTGCCTCACAGCATGGATGCAATCAAACCATATTCAGGAACATCTGAGCTGTGTATTTGCCACTTAGGACTTTCTGGGTAGTGAAGTTTCCACATTGTTTATTTAGAGTTAAGTGTTCTGCTGGGTCTCTTATCACTTTCAGTAAATAACAACTGTCCTCTAAATTCTTCAGGCTGATTACTGAGACTGACAATCTGTGTGTTTTGAGTTGCTGAGCTGTATTAATCTCTAATATACCCTGGTCTGTGGATGGAAAGGGTAATGTATTGAGGATGTCACAAGAGGTATAAGCCAAAGGACTTGGTCTTCTTGGGAATGTGAAGTGCTTTGGTTGTGACATGAATAAATCTCCCAGCAGTAGCAGTGCTATTTCTGTTGGGAATAAAGATGTAAGAGGAGTCTGTCTTTTAATCCAACTTGTTAGAGATTTTATAGCACCAGAGCTAATTCATTTCTAGAAAAGAGATTGCAGACGTTATTTTTACCTGCCTGTAGTTTGCCCTGATATAGTTTATTCCACTTGCTTAATGGTGGAGTTGATAAGAATCCCAACCCCAAAAGAAAAATCGTACTGCAATTATAAGTTAAATAAGGTATCATACTGGGGAGTGGAGATGAGGGTGGAAGAGAAGGCATAGTTTATGGCTGTAATCTGTTCTTTGTATTGTAGAGTCTAACCTTCCTATCAGTATGAGACCTGGAAACGTGTCTATTGAAACCCTACTGAATGACACCTACCTGCAGCCTTTGCTAAAATGCAGGTAGGAAAGTGAAAGGAGATATCAGGTCCATGGACTATATAAAATGCAATCCAGAATTTATGCTGAGATAATTCAGTCCTCTGTAATCCATACCAGACTGATGAAATATTGACTTGTACTGTGAATGTGACCCAAGGCAACTGAAGACTTTACTGTGCTTTGGATCAGAACAGTTAAGAATGCAGAGTGCACATTCAGTCAACAGAACATTCCATCTTTGTGCTTTTAATACAGCAAAATGCTTTCCTGCTTCTTTTGTTTCCTTCCTTCAGTCACAACAAAGGAGTGTTATAAGTGGCCCCAGAGAAACAAAGCCTGGAATAGAAAAGGGATTTAGAGAGAAGAGATCAGATGAAATTGGTAAGAGAAAGAATTCCCAATACGATGTTCCCAGCTCAGCCTTCTGAAGGGAAGCCCTGTGCTCCTGATCTGTTATGATTCACTTGGCAGCTCTGCCCAGATGGCCTCTCCCCTTCATCTATACCTCTATAAACTAAGACCCAGCGATAACAGCCCTGCCAAACCTGGTTGCTGCTGATAAAATGTACACAGCTTTCAGTAATCTATTTGTTCCTAACGGCTCATCAATGAAAGCTCATTCTAATTCTGTTCATTTTGATCTTCTCTGGAGTTTCTGTGAGGAGGAGTGAGGTTGCAAGGAGTGACCTGTAATCCTCCTAGGTTTAACAGTACCATAGGCAAGTTTTATTCAAGCTTTCATTTTATACTGCCTGATTCCATTGGTGCACATTGATACAGGATTATACTTTCTCATCTTTTTGTTTTCTGACCTTACAGTGATTTGGTTTTAAATACTGCTGTGTCCAATAGCGATTGATTTTCCAGTCTTGGGTATCTTACCAACACATCTCATTCCCAATCAAAGTTGTCCTGTGCTGTTCTAGCAGAAGTGTCCTCTAAATGTCCTGTTACTCCTTTGCCTTTTCTCTGCCAGTTAATGTTGGAATTATTGTTCCTACATATTAGTTGTGGTTGCATAAAATTAATGAAGCTAATGGCTGGCGGTGACCTCCACCAGCCATCTTTTTTCTTCAACTTAGCTGCATCATTTCTGATAGGTTAGTCTAAGTTTTCTGTAGAGATCTCTAATATTGGGATTACCAGACTCTGTAAGTAATCTGTTCCAGCTCATACAACTCTCATGTTTAGAACTGTCTGTCTGTCTTAAGTCCTATCTTGTCATAGGAAGTCCTTGCCATATATATTCTTTGTCTTACCTAGACTAGCCATAGGAAGAAGCTTATTTGCTTTTCAGTGATGTCCTCTGGACCTTTTTCAGTTGTGCCAAGTCTCCCTGTGAATTGCTTCCTGAGTCTGGAAACAGAATTCTAACAGAGAGATTAACAGTGCAGAGAGAACAGATTAATTTGTGTGTCCTGCCAGCGTACAGGTTTTTTTTAATACCCAGCCAGAATTGTATCTGCACTTTGGTACATGAGTGGCTGGCTCACATGCAGCTTGCAGTCTTCAGCAGTGCAGAATGTTGTCGTTTTCCAGTAGAAATGCTACCTTGTCATTGCTCCTCGTTCATGTGTCTGTAGCATTGATTATTCCTGCCTGACTGTAGTAGCTTGTAGTTGACCCTATTGAATTGCAGTTGTTTACTTCAGGCTGCTTTTCCAGTTTGTCAAAATGATTTTGAATTCCAATGCAAACTTGTCTTACATTGGTTTCATCCACAAATCAAATTAACATACTTTCTATTTCATCTAAATCTTTAATAAAAATATTGGATTGTACCAATTCTGTGACCAGGTCCTGCAGAAGATCATTTAGAACAGCTATGCATTTTGACAGCGAGACTGAGAGCTACTTTCAGAGTACTTTTTCTAAGCAATTTTTATAAGAGCTGCTCTGAAAGTAAAGCCTCCTATTTTATTATGTTGGTTGAGGATGTCAGAGGCAGATGTTGGTGGTATGGCAGTAGAGTTTGAACCTTCCCACCAGGATCCCCTTCTGTTTTGTTGCTGTGTGATAAGTGGCAGCAGAGGCAAAATAGCGTCTGTCATGGAAGTGCACATGAAGCAAAGGAATGGAACTGAATTTCTCTGTGCAGAAAAAATGGCATCCATTGACGTTTGCTGGACATGTACAGTGACCAATCAGTGGATGTGAGTACAGTGAGGCAGTGAATGGTACATTTCAGCACTGGTGACAGTGATGTGAAAGACAAGCTGTGATCCAGATGGCCATGCAGATTTTTTAAGTGCGACCTGCAGGCTCTTGTTCACTGCTGGTGAAAATGCATAGCTAATGCTAGCATCTGAGTTGAGAAATAGTGTTTAGTAGCTGAGAATTTACTCTATCAAGCAGTGTTATTGTGCTCTTTGTATCTACTGTGATGTCCGTGGAAATAAATAGGAGGCATTATTTTTGGAGCAACCTACAGATGTTCATCCTTCTATAGCTCATCTAAACCATGCTGCTTATCTGGCCTGAGAATTTAGTAAAGTTTTGGAAACTCTCTTGGCATCTCGTCCACTCTGTGTTGCTCTGACACCTTCTCACAGGGGTAAATTAGAATCATTAATAGTAATTTGTTCCTGACAAAGGTGTGTTGAATGATACCTATCTCTTCTAAGTTGTTCTAAACTGTTTCTTTCTTCTGAGGACCTGGAGTTAAGCTGACAGGTCTATCATTTTTCATCATCTCCCCCCCTTTTTTTTTCCTCTCTTCAAAAGAAGTCTGTACATTGTATCAGTTATCTGGTTCATCACCAGGCTTTCCTAAGTTCTAAAAACATAATCGTTAACAGCTTTGAGATTGATTGAGTCAGTCCCTTAGAAATGCAGTAGGAATATAGCAGATTCAGCTCATTCGGAGAGATCTAAGCTATGTATCTTCTCTACCCTATTACTTTTGTATTCTAGGCCTTTTTTTTTTTTTTTTTTACTTCTTTGTTAGTTCTTAACAACCTTAATTCATCACAGTTGACCTTTTTATGAAAACTGATGCAAAATCTCTCCTCACAACCTTATCAATAGGATTTGCTTCTCTGATGAGGAGCAAACTAGGACTTATTATGCAGCTTTTTGCTACTAATAAATTGAAAGAATTGCATCCTTTTCTGTGTGATATTTTTGCCAGACTCGTCTCACTTTGTGCCTTCATTTCTCCACCTTTATTCCTAGTTGTTCTTTCTGTACATTTGTACTCATTCATATTAATCTATTTAAATCTTTTTCTGCGTATTGATGACTGCGTTTACAGTCATCAAAGAGCTTTTGATATGATCGGGTTGGTCTTCTAACCCTTTGGATATATTTATTTGTAGTAACAGAATTAGTGTTTATATTCTTTATATATATATATTGACAGTTCTTAAGTCTCTTAGAAGAAAATTCTTAAGGATTCTTATTCATAAACCCACCCACCCCAATCTCCATTGAGTTGTGTGGAAGATTTTCATAAGGCCTTGCCCACTTGAACTTATGTTTTTGCATAAGTTTTGATGGAGCTCTTCCGTGGCATCACTTTTACTGGGGCCAAAATGGTTCTGAAATGTGTGTTGTCTTTCTCTTCCGACATTGCTTACAAGGAAAATACAAACTTGTTCTTTAATGCTAGCAAACTGCATGTCCTGTGCTGGGTTGACTGGGTCTTTAGAAGTAAGAAAAGCTGTTCGCTACCAGGGTTCACTGCTTCTAAAAGAAACAGAGTTCCTGCTAAGAGTCAGCTTTACGTGGAAATCATGCTTGTAGTCAAGCACATTACGACCACATTATTCTATCAAAATGTAGCTCAAACAAAAATTACGAATTTCATCACAGTTACGAAATGACAAGCAAAATCTTTTCTCATTTTTATCTAAAGACCTTGGCTTTATCTCTCAGCCTGCAAGTTCTGTTTCCCAAAGCATCATTTTCCTTTGAAGGTATTGACAGTAGATTTTGATCGAATGAAGGTATTAAAAGTAGATTGGAGATAAATTCCAGTGTATTGACATTCCTTTAGTCTGGCTACTGCTCTAAAATAACCCAGAACTGGCCTAGTGAATCATCTGATTATACCTGATGACTCTAAACTCAGACTTTAAGATCTCTTGCTGGGTACCCTTTGCTTACCTTGTGGAATCTGGAGGGATCCAAGAAGTTCAATAGCCTTGACACTGGTCAGTGTCAGCAAGTAAGAAAGGTTGTGTTTTTCTTTCTCTCTGAGGAGTAGGAAATTATCTCATTTATTAATAATCAATCCCTAATTTACGCTGGGGTGAGATTTGTCAGTTACACTGCTACGTTATTTTCTTGTAATAACCTTACCAGTTCTACAAAGCAAATATTTAAACTTTCTTCATGGTTTCCTGGTATTCTTTACACCCAGAGCCTAACCATAACACATTGAGATGCAAGCAGCTTTACTGGAAGACCTTCATGCTGGATTCCACTGTTGATATAGGAAGGTACTGCTTGTGTCACAGTGCTCATTTGCTTACTTTCCTTAATCACCATGCAAGCACTGTCAGCAAATCTGTCTCTTACTCTAGCTGGGATTTCAGAGAAACACCTTGACATACAAGGCAACGCTGTCTTTTATTCCCTTACCTGCCCATTCTGAACAAGCTGTGCACCTTCATATCCCTGTGCTACTCATGAATTACCTTCTTGTCTGTCTCCAAAAAACAGTTTCTTTCCAGTCCAACAGCCTGTTTGTCCTCTGCAGGCTTCTTTCTCAGAGGAACTGTTCATAAACAGTATGCTGAAAATGTAATTACCAATGCTCCTCTATGTGTGCCTCCCTCACTTCTAGTGCCAATGAGACCAAAGTTTAGAGAAGAGCACTGAATGTTTCAATGCTTTCTGAGAATAATTGTAGCAAGAAGACTTGACATCCGTGATGGGTCATGTAGCATCCTGTATCCACAAAACCTGCTTGCTCTCTCTAGTGAATAATTCTTACTGCCTGTAAAAATCCTGTTTTAGCATATTCTTTACAAGCTTCTCTTATTGAAAGATCCTAACTTCTTCAATTAAGAATTCTGAACTTCTTTTGGAAAGGCTATGATCTTATTGGGATAGAGCAGACAGCATCTCTGTGTGTACATATGGAGGTGGGTGTGTTTAGGTGTGAGTATGTGTGCCTCAGTGTTGTGGAGTGTATTATCTGTTTCTCCTAGTGTCTTTTATCTGAACACTGAAGTGTGTAGCTGTTTGCTGTTGGGTGTTTGTGTCCTCTAAATGCAGCAGCTTCTGGTTCTTAGTGATTTCTATTCCTGCAGAAAACTGACCATCCCATAGGGTAGAAAGCATGTTGAACAATTTTATATAATAGGACAGACACTAGTGAACACGAAAGACAGCCCTCATTTAGGGTTTGGGAAAACATAGAAGAATACAGAAGGATAAATAAATATACAAAAGGGAGAAATTGTAAGGAAAAGGAAAAATGGCAATATGTGGATGCCATACCTACATTTACTTTGCTCCAGATTTATATCTGGACAACAAATGTTCATGAGACAACTTCAAGGACAAACTGTTTGATGCTAGTTTCTAAATTCCTTAATAAGAGCCCTTAAGTAAAACCTCAAGTTTAATCTTCCAAGCTCTGAGATATTCATTGTGCTTCAGTATTTCTCAGTTCTCATTAAAGTTTTGGATGCTAAGGCACTTGATAGCTTGAATCCTTGATGTTGAGTGGTTTCATCAAAAATTTCATAGCTGCTGAGTGGCAGTTGTGCGCAACAGATGCTGTGCATCTCTGAGGATACCTTTAATTCTCCCAAAATGACCATGCACAAGGTTGCATTGATTTCACTCAAGGTGTGAGCTTAAATTTAGATATGTGCAGAACGATATATATATGGGGTATGGTTTTGCTTACATTCAGTGAGTCCTTCAGTTAAAGCAGCAGTATTTAAAACCATGCAGGTAATTTCTGACACAAATCCCAAATGTTGTGCCTTCCTTTCTTTCAGACTAAAGAAGGAGAAGTTTATTTAATTCACTTGTGGTGGTATTCATTTAGGTGGAGTTTGGTAGGCCAGGACATGTTCTTTCCAGTTGTGCTTAGCTCAAATTCAGTGAAATTGCAGCTCTCCTGCATTAGAAGAAAGAAAAACAGTAGGAGTGAATGCCATAAATTAATTGTCTACCTAAAGAACTGAAAGCTCTCCTGTGTTTACAGACTTAGAGTTGAAGATGAGGGAAAAGGGGCTTATTCAGAATCTACTGAATATAATATAATTCTTTCTACTGTCTTCAGTGAGTTTTAGATCAGACCCAAGGTGCACAGTATATGAGAGAATGCTATCCTGAGCAAGGAAATTCCTTTCATATTTTATTTTCATTGCTTTTGTATCTAATCCTGTCTAGTATCTATTTACTTTCCTTTTTTGAGCAGAAAGTGCTCTGATGTCTTGCATGCAACCTGGGGAATAATAATTATTTCTAGGGTGCAGTTTTTTAGCTGGATGTTAGGAAGGAGGAGATAACAGGAAAGACAGACAAGTAATTTTCATGGGGCCTCATTCTTTAAACCTTCAAGGAAGTAGTGGACACATTTCTAAGTTCATTGTCTTAAAGAAAAGAATAACATTAGAAAATACAGAAAAGAGAAAAGATAGGAAAAGACAAAAGAGAAGAAATATGAAAGAATAGTAAGATTATTTTCCATGGATTTCTCTTTCCTCTCCTCCATTCCTCCTGTACTCACAATAGGTTTCTTATGATCTGATCAGTCTCTATGGGATAAGGTTAGATATGAAGTGCGTTTTTCCTTTGGAAATACACTTTTTAAATTGCAAGATACACTGGATATTGTGGGAAGAGAGCTTGTTGGATTTCACAACTGATGAATGAGATTATCCACCTTTTGTGTACTCCAAACTAATTTAAAGTTTGAACTTTTACATAAATCAAAGAGGGCCACTCATGGGCTTGGAAATGGATGTGGAAATAAGAGAGAACTGCACCTGGGAAGTGAGGCAGGATTTGAAAAAATGGGTGATAACGCAACTGAAGGGTGAGTGTTGTTGGAAGAGGTATTTGACAACCCTAAACTAGAATTGCAGTACATGCTCTAAATTCACACTGGCATGTGTTGATTACATTTAGGCATCATCCTGTCCCTGAAAGCACAAATGGGGACTCTGATTCATTTTAAACGTTATGCTGTTCTTAGGGCTGTATTCCTAGTGAGGGAACAAGAAGCAGATCCAGTAGTGCTGAGAAACAAGGCATTGATTGCTCTATTGAGTTACTACTGAGCATGTGAGAACCTGCCTTTGCCCTGAGTATGTATTTTTGGAGGGTCTCTTTAAGAACTTAGATTAACTCTGAAAGAAATGTTTTTGGAAAATCCTGTAGAATGCAACTCGGAGGTTCCTTGAGCAGTGGTTTCCTTTTTCCTTACACCAAGTGAACAGCTTCTTATTTCGAACAGTTTCTTCTTGTATTGTTTTGGCCTCTGCTTTTCCCTCAACTCCAGCCACGTCATGTGAAGCCAAGGCTTTCTAATCTGTTTGTAATACATATCAAAGAGGAGATTAAGTTTAAAATGAGAATACAAAATAGTACCTGGCTCACTCAGATAAGGCTGAGACAAAGCTAGAACAGTTCTGATCTTTGTAGAGTCCTCATTATTATTACTGTCATCTGTTTACCTCTTACCTCTGCCATTTAAGTACAGTTACAGTTCAGAAAAGCGACAGTGAAAATTACCTTATTGGATTTGATATTCGTTCGCTGTCAGTGATGCCCAACTCCACTTTGCTAGATTCAGAAATCAAAGGATGATTGCCCCCATGCACTGCCCTCCTAAAAATCTCTGGCGCCAGAATTGTTACCTTTAATCTTTCAGTCAAATTCACTGCTACTTTTAGCTGTAAAACCATCACTGACAATAGAGAACATGGAAGCAAAACTTTTAAGCAGAATTTTCCGTTCTTGTGAAACAACCATTTTGTTTATATAGCAACATCATGGCGGCTCCAACAGCATTCGGTGATTTTAATAAGTTATTTCCTTCTTTTGTGTAGGCTGATACAAACAAAACAGTCTTACACCTTTGAACATTTGGTGTAAATAACTGCAACTCAGAAGAATAGATTTCTACTATTTTAATATTGTTGATATTATTATTGCTGGTATGATCTGCCATTTTTTTAGGACTTTGCGTCGCAACTGAGAACTGTTTTCCTTTCTGCCAGCATCTTGGCTGGATGTGAGCTACAATAGAGGCAGCTGGTAGCCAAATCTATTGGGCAGTCATGGGGGGAAAATGAAGAGCTTGTGACTGCCTGCGTTCTTCCTTTTGATAGCCAGGTTTCTCCTACAATGGAACAGGCACATCCTCCATGAGTTACTGTATATGCATGAAATAGAAAGAAAAAAACAGTTTTACATCCAGATTTTCAAATGGGGAGATGTAAAGGTTGTAGAACAAAACATTACTCAAAGTAATTCTGAGTATAGAAAGAGTCATTTCAAAAGGAACTGTTTAAAGGTGAAACAACAGAGACGGCGGGTAGTATTTGATAGCAGCCTGTGTCCAAGGTCCTGAAGAACAGTAAATTAATGCATTGTCCTCATTCTGGAGTCAGAAATGAAACTGATATTGTTACTTTTCTGAGATTCTATGGTTTAGAAAGAGGTATTTGGTGAATTAAACAATTTCCTTCATGTCAACTGGTCATAGTGTTTTGTTTCACCTTTATGGATGTATGTCTATATGCTAATTCTGATAGAAGCTTGAAAGATATGGATTTTAGTCCATTTGGGGGTTTTGGTACAATTCAAGTAGGACCACTCATTCTTGAATAACAGTTATCCAAATTAATGTAGATGAAATTGATCTCTTTCCTACTTTAGCTAAGTCACTCAGCATACTTGTTGATAAGTGTCACAGAGAGATGATTGATGTCCTCTTAGATGCATGTGGGCTATGCAGAATGAAGATTAAGATTTTCTTGCCTGATTTTCAAAGATGGAAGACTGGTGCAAATAGGAAAAGCAGACAGACAGGAAAGGAACTTTCTCTGTGTCCAACTGCCATTATATTTTTATGTCTTGTCTTTTGCAAAAAAAATAAGAAAGATTAAGAATATACCTTTTTTTCCAGGGAAAGACTGTGTGAAGGGAAATAATTTGTTAGAGATACTCTGAATGCCTCTGTATATATGAAGTGGCAAGCACTTGACATCTCTTCTTACTGTCAGCCATGCTACAGCTTTCTTGTTCTAACCAAATAGAACTTCCCTAAAGAACAATCAAAGCCTTTTTATTTATTTATTTTTTCCTTACAGCTATTATTTCCATTCAAGGGAGGGAAAATGCAGTTGGCACCCTGAGATAAACAAACTATTAACACAGGAGCAAAGACATAGAAACTGTCTGCCCTCATACTGCCCAGAATTTCCCTACTCTTACAGAGTGCTTCTTTAACTTTGCATTTTACTCAGTCTGACCATACTGGTATTGAACTTCCAGTGAAATTAAGCTATTGCAACTTGGCTTCTAATTAGATTAAAGCTGCAATGCTAGACATCTTCTTTGGAGTCCTCTTAGGAGAATCAGCGGGTAACACAGAAAATGTTACAGCAATGTAAGTAGGAAATAGGGAGATAGACAAGTATGCCTGCAAAAAAATAGGGGTCAACTCCTGCCCATGGAGAAATATACTATGCTTCGTGCAGTGTGTCTTCAAGTCATGACCCTTCTCAACTTCTACTTAAGAAAGGGCAACTATCAATTTTCAAGGACATACCAAAAGCAGCTGAATCCTGTATTTTATCACCTTTGTGGGCAATTTTCCAATCATGCTGCTATATTTACTCATGATGGCTGAATCCAGAGAACAGAAAAATAGTGCAGCACTCATTCACAATTTGAACCACACACAGTTCAGTGCCTAGGAACCTTATTTTATGAAGGCAGTTGAGATTTATTACTTCAGTGTAAAAGGTAATGAATTAGTCAAATATATACGTAGAATATTGCCATTTTTGGAATTAGAATTTGTTCTGGTTTATATTATACTCTGTGTGGGTATGTCTAAACTTCAGTATCCTGGCAATATCCCAGTTTAGTGCTGGCACATACCACCCGCTCCCATTTTGGTTTCCATAAATTCATGAGTAAGGGCTAGAGAGCCACGTTCTGCATCTGAAGAGTGACAGATCTGGGAGATTGGTGGACTACAAGAAGTGCACCTGTCATCTGGTCTTTCTACAGCATCTGTTGTTAAGGGAGAGTTTCAATAAGCTGAATTATTATTATTTTTTTTAATTTTTGCTTCTGGGATAACTGCTTTTTCATGTATGGCAAAGACTTGAATGAATATGGAAACTCATCCTTCTAAGTGCCAGGAAACTCTTTCATCACATTACCTGTAAAAACATGGAAAAATCTGATCTATATAGGATTTAGAGAAGCAGAAAATTATTAGTAATTATATATATATACATATATATATACACACACACGCACTTACTAAGTGTATATATAAGTATATGTGTGTGTATGTATGTGTGTGTGTATATATATATATATATATATATTTCATTTCTGCTTGAAAGTGACATGGCTTTAGACTCTGCTTCTTTGACCCTTCTATGATAAGAAGCAAAACCAGCGAGCCACAGGGCAAAGTTGAAACACCCCATTGGTTTTTTTTAGTGACATAGAGCTTCTGATTAGAGTCATGAAGTTTGTTACTGTGATTTAACTCTATAGGTTTCCCATCCTTGATCTTTTGCCTGAGAAAAACTGACGGAAAAATTCCACTAGTCAGAGGTAAGAAGTTGACACCCTTGTGACTTTTATTGCAGTTGCACTGAAGTAAGAGTAGGGATGGTGGAAACAGCCTTGACAAAGAAGAAGTATCAGGCAAAGTGCAGGTGACAGTGCAATTTATCACATGGCTGTGAAATGTATTAGCTGCCTATCACCCTCAGTTATGTAAAACAAAGAGAGAAAGAATTGATTAAACTATGACCTCTTCCATCTACCAGCTGTCATTTTAGTTGTTGTGACAGAGGCTAGTGTGTAGTCATTAAATGCACAGACTCAGCTTTGGGTTTGAGCACTATATTAATGTAGTCTGTTGTGTGATACCTTTTCCCATGAGGAAAGTTCTCCTATCTGTACATCACCAATTTGGAGTTAGCTGCCCATCCATTGCAGTGGTCTGGTGGATCCCTGTACAATGACTCACTCATCTTCCTCTTTTGGCCCTAGCCTTTGTACTCTTGTCATTGACTCAGAATCTTTGCTTCAGCCATCAAAAGTTCTGATTTCTTCTGAACAGATGGGCATCATAGCATATAAGGAGAAGAGACAGGTTGGTCTTTTCTAACTTTCCAGCCCCACGGGACAATAGGAAACTATCTTCAGAAGTTTAGATATAGAGAGAATTATGGTTGCCTCTGTGACAAAAGAATTCGAAGTAGCAAGTCATTTAGCACCAACACTTCTGGGGAAGTTTGACAGGTTTCCTATATAGTCTGTGTTTCCATCTGGTTAGTCCAGATAAAGCTTTAAAAGAACCTCTTTTCCACAGAAGCTTGATGTATCCACCTCCTATTTACTGTTCAGGAAGATGGATAGCTGTAGTGGTAAAACAAACTTTAAGAAGATAGCTGCTAATTATGAAAATTAATTAGTGAAGTTTCACAAGCTCTTTAATCAATACAGATAACTACCTGACCTGATTTAGTAAGTGAGCTACAGGCAGGCCCTGTAGAGTAAGCATTGCAGTATTAGTATATTGTTTCTGCATCAAGGAGTTACGAGAGATGCTATAAACCTTTACGGTGTAAGGGTCCATCAGACCTTTGAGAATCGTTCAAGTATTTCATCCATCCAGGTGTATTCAGGATGAATACAAGAGTTATTCTTTAGTTGTCTGTATATATCTTTATTCATTATCTGAGCAGCTAATGTGGAAGAGTAAATCATCTGTGGATTATTGGTATGGATTTCCTTGGGATTTTGGGGTTATCAGTAGGCACTAGAATGAGTATATGAAAAGACAGGGTCAATCATCAAAGCTTTTTCTTTGAGGGATTAGAACTGAATGTAATATATAATCACTGGATAGTAGAAAAATCATTTTCCTTAGAGGTTCATCTTGTGATTGTGGAGTAAATGACCTGATCTGAAAGAATCTCTCCTTAACAGTTACTCTTAGCATCCTTTCCTGTAGAAGAGCATTGGGACAGAACAGACTACTTTTCTAGGGAATCAGATCACCCTGTTGTTACGGTCACCTACATCCTGCAGGGAATCAGATCACCCTGTTGTTATAGTCACCTACGTCCTGCAGGGAATCACATTGCCTTGGTGTTAGAGTCAACTGCGTCCTACCGTCTTTCATAAACATCTCAGTGCTACACATGAAATAGCTGGGAAAGGATGACTGCCCACGGTCTGGCAGAAGGCCGGTGTTGAATGTATGGTAATCTGATCCCACTGTATAAAAACCCAATTGTTTTGATTTTGGAATATTGCTGCTGTTGGCTTTCCTGGGACAAAAGTGTAAGGAATGTGTTGATTTAACTCTGGATTGTCTCAAAGATCAAAGCTTCTGCAGCTAGACTTGGGCTGTCTGTGGTTATGTTTTGTACTGATTAGCATTTAAGAAATGAAGCCAGTAAGAGAAGTGAGGAGTAAGTCCAGTGAAATACAAATAAAACACCAACAAAGTGATGCGTGGTTTCAGCAGGCCTCTGGAGCAAAGAAAAGTGCTGTCAAGCTGCTCGTATCTGTGCCTGCTATCAGTAGCCACACAGGACCTTCCTGGTAGCTAAGCAACATCCTGAATGTACAAGCTATTCTTATAGACTTTTTGCATTATGGGCATGCTCTAAGATAAGCGGCCAGATATGAGAGGAGCCAGCAGTTGAGGTGGGGACTGGAATCTAGCCATGTGAATGTGAGCTAAAGGGGAAGGAAAGTGCTGAGAATTTAGATGAGTCTTGGGAAGCTTACAGAAGCCTGGTACAGAATTTGGAAGGTTCACAGAACCTTTGTGTGCCTGGGAATCCCTGGTCTTTACCTAATAAATACAGGTCTGCTTATGTTGATTATAGACTTTGGCCTGCTTTAGTTGCCTGAGTCTATTAGTCGCCAAATTAAATTTAGTGTAAGTAATAGAGAAGCACTTTCAGGTAGTTTTGTTCAGCAAATAATGAAGAGCAGCCTGAAAATCAACTTACCTATCCATTTATTCTGGGGATAAATGCCGGAGAAAGTCATAATAGCAATAACTGAGATTTATTTAGCTCCTTTCATTCAAAAGAATCCCGGAGGGTTTTTCTCACAGCATACAAAGAAATTGCTCGCTCCCTGTTGAAATCCAACACTTCTGGGGTGGAACACAGCAACTGTTCTACACCAGCAAGAACTACATCAAATTTGTTAACGGGAAAAAAGATATGGTAGTATTTTATGCAGACGTAATGCAATTCTCTCCAGAATTTGGCTAGTATATTGGATTTAAAAATAAAGAAATAAATGCTTGAAAGAAAGGACAGGTTAATCAGGACCGTGATTTCATGTCTTATCTGAAAGATAGCTCCATGTTGGGCACTGGTTCAATAGAAACTACCAAGGAAGAGCATTACATTAATTACTAGTTCTTTACAACATCTGGGTTTTCCTTAGAGGCCTGTTTGTCTTCCAGATACAAACTCTACTGGTTCATAAGAAAACATGAGATCATACTCTTAATGACTTGCATATACTGGTTTACCAGTCTTAATCAAAATTGGATTTCCTTTAACTGTATTGTCTTGCCAAAAACTGAATTAGGTGTATGGTTCTCAGAAAATATCTTTGGGAACTTGAGAAGAGATGCTGTATTTTATTGCTTGACACAAACAACACAACTGACCACAATACTTCATGATGACCACAGCGTAGTTAGTGCAGGTGAGGTCATGTGGAATAGTACTTTGCATGTACTTTAAAGTGATGAAAATGCATGCATATGCACTATAGAAGAGGATGCTTCCCTACAGACCTTTCCTGTTGTGCCAGAGTTCTCCATGTCTGCACATTATCCGTCCTAGTGTTTTTTCATCGCTTTATTAGGCTGCTAAACTCTACAGCAAAGTAATAGCAAGAAAAATACTATTCTATATATACACATACCTCTACCTATTAATTATCAGAGAAGAGTCACTGAAGTTTAAGCTAGTTTTCTCTCTGAGTGCTGGGAGAGCTCATATGTATACAGCTGATGCATAGTGGAAGCTGGCAGAAATATTTGCTTTCTGAGTGACCTTCCTAACTAATGAGCAGTTGCGAGTTACAGTCACAGAATAGATAAATCAGGAGACAGTTGCAGAAAAAAACTTAGAAAATGATAGTAGAACATAGGGACATCAATCTTTCTACTTTGGCTTTAATATCTCAAGGCTGCTGATCCGGGCTGGAGACAGGAAATCCCTGGTGCCAGATATAAAATGAGTAAGGCCAACTCTTGGGATGGCTGGGTGATTGCAGGTAGAAAACTCCAAGCATCAAGTCCTCCTCGTTCTGCTGTTTCTTATGTCCCTTGTTTCTAATGCATTCTTCTTATGACCTCTTTCTCCTGCCACATTTTAGCACTTTTTCTAACGCCTATAGCAGTAATGTGGAATTTTGTATGTTTATTTAAATCAGGAGAAATGTTGATGAATCTCCTTGTGTTGGTTGGTCAAATATTAATGAAGGTAGAAGTTCAAGACAGGACAGGCTCCATTTTTGGTACGTAAGACAGTTAAATCAGAAGAGCAGTGCTTTCTTCTGTCTTCAATCATGATTCTTATTAACCAGCTTCAGAAGGCAGAGTACAACTGGTCCTTTGCTGTTCTCTGGCTCTTTGCCTTATCTAGCCAGCAGGACTACTGGTGAATGTCAGCAGTACTGCAGATCACTTTATTTCCTTAAAAATATCGTAGTGATAATGCTGTTTGTCTTTCCCTGATAACATTTGAATCCATTAGCCAGCTGCAAACAAATGTGGGAGAGAGGGTAAGTCTTACTGAGATTCTAAAAGTGTTGTGAAAACTGGTTTTAGGGTAGAGCAGAGAGACCCAGTGCACATTGCCACTGGTGTGAGGAAGGCAGAGCTCAGCTGGTATGTGTCCTGTGTGCAGCAGTGTGTTATCTGGCCAGTTGGCATACTAGTGTTGGTCAACCTATGTATTGTTCTGGACTTGCTCCAGTGCTGTGGTGTTCATGGAGGGCTTGGCTGAGGAATTGGGGCTGTTGCAGACTCATGAAGTGAGTTAGATGAAGTCGTAGGAACTCAGGCTTTGCTCGTCCCGTTTCCTGTGAAACTTTAAAAAAAATCTTGTTTAGAAAATGCTGATAAAACGACTTGACAGCAATCATTTATGAAACTAATGGGCTGTTTGAGGCTGAGCTCTCCCCCAGATCCAATGGCTGTGAGCCAGAAACTCTTGCATTTTTCATAAGGTGCCTACAGTAGTGGCTCTTACATCTTTGTGCTTTGGTTTTGCTGTCTGTAGAAATGGGAATAATAAATCATAGCCTCTACAGCGAGGTGTTTTAAGATTGTTCTGTTTTCTCTTGTGTAAGTCAATATTGTGAACTGATCAGTGTAATTTGTGATTATTTTTAGTTACTTCAAGCCCAGCCTCTATGAAGACCAGATAACTTGAAGCAAGGAGCTTTGTTTACCACTCCAGATTGTTCTTTCAGTACATGAGAGTGAAAGACTGGGAGAAGTAACCCATTCAAGGCCTTGCATGTGATTCTGTGAAATCTGCCCTCACATTAAACATGGTGCCAGGCAAGTGTCTCCCTTGTTCCTCCAAAGAGATACCAGCAGAGAGCATAGGGCTCCCATCAGCTGAGCTCCTGCCATCTGACTTAGCTCAATACTCCTTAAACTGACCCAGACTTTCCTGGAGGAAAATGATTAAGGAATGCTGAACTGAAATAAAGGAAGAAAAAATGAGGGAGGAACTTTCCAAGGGCACGTTGGAAATCTAGGCCAGGATTTACATAGAGCCTGATGCACTGGGTTTTGATACAATTGGTATTTGTCATCTGTGTCACAGGAGGTTTTCTGTTTTACAGATTAGCACTGTGGTTTTAATGATTACTGGCAACCCTGTGCAACACATGGGTCTGAGGAAGCCGGGCAGCCAGGTGGTTAAAAAGCATCCTAAAATGATGCTAGATGTATGAACAGACTAGCTCCAATTTTTCATTTGTCAGCTGTCTAGACCTTGTTGAGCTGCATCTAAAGAATGAAGTCAAAATATTTCTCACCGTAATGGAGTAGCTGTAAATGGTGCCATAAATATCTAAGCAAACTTGGGAATCACCAGTGCTTGGCTGCAGCTTGCATATGGGGTATGACATATTGCCATTCAGGAGAGTGTAATTGAGATCATTTTCTGTGAGAAAACACAACTTTAGTTAAATGGATCTCTTTCGGGAAATCAAAGAAGTTTACAACAGTTCGCCTTGACAATGTATTGTATTGGCACCAATCCTTTAAGAAAAAAAGATTAAATTTTATGTTACTTCTATTTCCTTTTCATCTTCCCCTCCCTCCTCCCACATCACTTAAGGATTAGTAACACAGAATATGTCATTTGTTTTGAAATACGTGTTTTGAGGTAGAGAGTCGTGGTAGCTGTACATACTAATTTGATGAAATCTGGAGCTGTGACTAGCTCTCTTAAGCCTCTGCATGATTGCAAATAATGAAAGTAAGGCTTTCTTACCTGACTTTGTGTATGAAATTCTCTGGTGCAATTTGCTTCCCTGTCAATTTGACTGACCACTGGTAAATAACCTGAATTGTGGGCTTGTGCCAGTCTGTGTCAGAACTGTTTCACCTGTCTTGTACAGGCTGTAAATCCAAGAGCTGCATTTCCTGGGCACCAGGGTAAAAGGTGTAGAAGAGAATACAATGCTTTTATTTATGGCATTGCCCAAAGACTGTCAACAGGGAAATAATACTTCCTTCTTATAAACACTGTTACGCTGTAAGAGAAGTCAACATGACTTCTGCTCTCAGCCTCAGTGGGAGTAGGACTGGATCCAGAAAAGTATATCATGTATTTCTTCTTTTTACCTTTGCTCACACAGCCTGCTGAGATACAACTGAGAAGGCTTTTGATTGTCTCATGCTGATGTATGTTATTTGCAGAAACTTAAATAGCTCCAATTATTATTACAATTATTATGGCAGGGCCTCCAGACCCCAATTAAGATTTTGGGCCATCATGGTTTGACATTGTGTAACTATAAAAAGAAACATTGCTCTCTGAATTCATGACTCCCTGAAGTTGTGTGCATACAGTGCATGAAGAACAAGTCTTTTGTCATAGAACAGTTCAGCACTTCTTACTTCAATGCATAATTATTAATGGAATTAGTGTCTCCATGCAAAGCAGTTTCTTTGTTGACTTCCTCTTAGAACTTTTCCATTTTCTTTCTATGCCAAAATGACCTTTTGGTCAACGTGAATTTTTGAACTCTAGGGAAATCTGCCTGTGCCCTTTCTGTTGTTTAAATCATTCTTTCTCCTCCACATTCTCTCTTGGATTTTGTTCTGCTGCAGCATATTCTCAATGCACAAGTCAGGAAGAATGAGAGGGGAAAAATGCCTTTGCAATTTGAGATTTATCAAAAGCTTTTCATTCTGGGATGATGGCAGGGAAATTGCATCATCTGTATATCTGTCTGGGGAAGAGAAAGCAGACTGGGAAAGGTTTCTGTAGAATGATGGATTCTGGTGTCAGTATCTGTTCCAAAAAAAACCCCAAAAAGTACATGTGGAGATACAGAAGAATTAAAAAATATGCATGGATATAAGGGACTACTTTTTGGCAGCCGTAGCTGAGGTGATAGTTAGGCCAGCATTGTTTCTGTTGTCTTTGAAAATTCAGATAGATATATCCAATTGATCTCAAGAGGGAAATCAAAAGGAAAGCCTACCTTTGTTCTTGAATTGGTCTTCAATTACAGCTCAGTATTGATTTCATGAAATTATTAGGCCAGACTCATGTCTGGTTTAAAAAGCTTTAAAAAGTTAAGATTTCATGGAATTCCCTGATCTCTCTCTTTTTGAGGATCTGGCTCACTGCTGTTCTCGCTGTTTTCGTAGCCATGGCATCTAAATTCCTGGCCAAGCTGCGGTTCTGGTACTGAATGTAATGCAGATACAAAGGCTTTCTGTGAGAAACTGGAAAACTTAGAAAACGTTCTCGGTTGACACAGTGGTCGCTGTTTGGCTTCTGGTCAAACCTAACGGAGGTGCAATCGGATCTTGTGCATTTGCTTGTGTGTGGATGTGACTCTTCTTCTTTTATTATTATTATTTATTGTAGTCAAATGAAACAAACAAACAAAGAAAATGCTGATTGGTTTCAGATGATCTTATGATTTCCATATGCTATATATGCAAAATCCAACTCTTTAAACTGTAAGTTCCAGGATATTGGAGACCAGCTCTCACCATAGGCAGCACAGCAGTTACTTGGGGCAGAAGGTTGCTGGGAAAAGCTGCCCTGGCCTCCCTGCTCCTATTCTCTGTGTTGATGAGAACAGCCAGCCTGGCCTTTTAGCTGTGCTCTCACCAGCTCTGCCTCTTCTCTGTTAGCCCTGCTTAAGCACCACAGTATGATTCTGAATGATCTAGTAAGAGACATTCCATCAGCTCTGGCCAAAAGTCCATCAAACTATTAATGAAATATGCAGCTTGATTTCAACCAACTTGACTCGTATTTACTCACTTGCAATGGCTACACACTGATGTATGCAAGCTGTGTCTTTCACTTTGGTCCTGGAGGTGGCTATAGCTACAGTGTCTTTAAAACGTTCACAGAATGACAATGTTACGATTTTACCTATAGCTTTTGTAATATAGAAGAAATTGTGGTGATGTAGGAGGGAACTTTTGACAGCTGGACTAGAGGATTTTAGTGGTCTTTTCCAACCTTAATGATTCTGACTTCCCAGTGCACACACAGACTGCCATTAATGAAATTAAAGAAAAAAAGCATTAGTGTGGCAGCTCAAATAATCTTTTACTGAAGGAGGTGTCTTTCATTTCATTCTCAAATCCCTGGTAGATTGATGTCAGAGATAAGATATGTATGGGTTTGATCCAGTATGCCATTTCCTGCATTCCTGAGATAGATTATCACTCGTCCTTAGATGGTTTCCAATCTTCTTCCCACTCCAGGCTGCACATCTCTGCTTGTTCTCCTTCACTGTGTCTGGTTTTTGTCTTACTCTTGAAGCCTCTGTGCCATGTCTGGCTAGCAGAAAACCCAGCCAACCAGAAGATAGTGAATAGTTATCTGCCAGCTGAGTGCATTGAAATGTCTGAGTGCTGGTTCCACTGAGGTCAGCAGTAGGACCCAGTCTGAGATGTGATCAGTCTTTCTCTTTAGAACAGAGGGTGCTGAAGCAACCTAGTTAAGCATCTAACTTTAAGGTGCCAAACAGAGGGCAGAGCAAATACCACCTGCACTGCTGTAAGCCCATTAGACCTTACTAAAGGGCTGCTAATTCCTCCCAGAGCATAGAAATCTGTGCCTACTCTTTTTCTTTTGAGTCCCACTACAAAACTGTTCTCTGGCCTGGACTTGATTCAGGAGCCTCAGTGGTGGTTGGCTGCAGCTTTTCCCCAGTAGCTCATGAAGTTACAGCCTTTGTTGTACAGAGGATTCCCAGATATATCTCCTGCTCCTCATAGGTGTGCAGTGAGCTGCAGCAGGGCTTTCTGTGGGTTCAGTGTTCTGCCCTTATGCAGAACGGGGTCTACTTTTGAATAAGACATATTGAAAATAAAAATCGAAGAAATAAGGCAGGTTTCCACTGTCCTCTCCACTTAATCTTTCAAGAAATGTTGTAAATCTTTAACTGGAAAAGGCCTAGCAGCAGGCATTGCTGCATTGGGGAAAATGAGGTGTAGAGCTATTTTTAAACACACTGAAATAGCACCAGACAGATTCCATTTATAGGAACTTGTACTTGTCTTCTTCTGTGCCTTGAAAAGGATAATGATCTCTGTGAAGTAATGATCCTCTTGTCATAAACAGAATCCCAAGTGCTGAACCTGGTGCCCTAATATTTCTATTAGGTTTTTTCGTCTGACTTCCATCATTTACTTTCCCCCCAATCCTTTAAGCAAAAGCAATGCGGCAACTTTTTTCCATACACTCATATTTTTCTTCTTCATTATAAGAAAATTAGAAGCTAGGGAAAAGCTGCTTGTGGTGCTAAATGGTTACTAGCTAACAAAGCTGCAAAAGCCATACATGGTGGGTTTTTTCCCATAAATCAGCTGTGGAGGGAATTAGGTGGCAAGAGATGGAAGGGCAGTGTTTAATCAACTCCTGTAGGAAATCATTAGCTGAACACCCTCATTCCATTGCTGGCTCATTCTTCATTCCCAATGGCCACTTGGCCACTAGACCATTAACATATCTCCAGAGGCTTTCTGAATGCAGTGAGAAAGCATGGAAGCGATGAAATATCTGCATGCAATGCAGGCAAGAAACAACAACAACAACAAAAAAGACTGAAGGATTTGATTATCTTTTGGTGGGGGTTTTTTTTGGTTCACTTTTTCTACTTCCTTCTTTATGCTCTCCCTCTCTCTAGATTAGAAATATACGTTGTTAAAAGACCAGTGACCTGCCATCTCTCCCTTCTACCAAATAAAAAGAGACAGAAGATTTAGTAGTAACATGAGCTAGAATAAGATTTTTTTTCTATTAGATTTACTGTATGTTCTCATTTATGGGTTTGTCGATTTCGTGGCCTTTTGCACAATCTACCATTGCAATCCAATTTCTGCAAAACTGATCAGAGATTAAGTTTTTCACTTAAGTGACAGAGAGAGAGAGAGAGAGAGAGAGAAAAAAAAAATCGGGTCACAAGTTATTTGCAAAAAATTCAGGTCAAACCAAACTCGTGCTTCTCAGCCAGTGTATCATAGCTCATCAGGGTCCCATAATTCAGCTGTGTGTCTCACTTGCAAAGGTTAAGACTAAACTTCATCTTCTGCTGCCAGATCTTTATTTGATCTGAATGAAACTAGCTCGCGGTCTCCAGTGAGATGAAAACCTGGCATGAGGGGGGCAGTTTGACTTTTGTCGGAGTCTGTATTTAGTGGAGAAGGGATTTCTGCTCTGGGTTGTTAATTCAGTATCTTTTACAAGGCTCGTTTTGCATTAGCAGATACATTTAGTGTGATAGTTTCCTAGGTACTCATACACATAGCTGTGGAGAGTGTGTGCATCTGTGTAAATGGATGTGCTATCCATGTGATAACTCGCAGAGCTGTGTGATGAACCTCACTGCGTTTCTCACCTCATCACCTGTCCCTTGCTTATCAATTAATTTCTCCCATGACTGTTATGAATTGTAATCCAAGCCTCTGCAGATGCTTGCAGTTTCTGTGGCTTGAAAAGCAAGAGGTATCTTTACAAATGAGTTCCAGTGCATTTTCCAGAGCTGTGTTTAATGCTTTTTGAATTACTATTTTTAGTAGCTTCTTGAGTAACTCTAGAGCAAGCTAACGTTCAGTAGTATTTTGTTCATATTCAGATAAAATGATCTGCTCACATCCAAATTTGCAGCTTGTAAGAAATGTTCCTATGCCAAACTCCTGTTGCTTTATAGGCAACATCTGCCAGTTTCTGCATGTGAAGTTAATCGCATTATCTCTAATAGGAGGATGGTATGACTGTGTTTGGAATGGAATTCCATAGCACAACCTGTAGCACAACAAAAGCACAAGCCATATACTGGTCAAGTTGGAAGTATTGTGAGTTTCTGTGAAATAATACAGCTGTAGCTGCAGAGAAAACCTTACAGTCTTGAATTGTCCCGTAGGCATGAGCTCCACAGTTCTGGACTATACTGGAAATGCCTTTGATCACCCGGACCCTATGCAGAATGGCCAGTTTAATACCTGTTCCCTGCTTCTTGAGAATCCATGGTATCGTTAATTCAAACTGATGGATAACTGGTGGAGTCCCCATTCACAAGTAGAGTACATCAGCTCTTTGTCATGCTTCCCTTTGTCATGGAGCAAAAAGGGATAACTGGAATCTCAAGTGGGATTAGTTGCATTCAAAAAGAATATTCATAACAAGCTAATACAGTGTGAATAGTCCTAGAAATAGGTTTCCAGTATAGAGGGTGGGGGATCAATTCACTTCCTACTTAGCAGTAATACAAAGGAAATTTATTATGCTTTGCAGAGTAACCTGCCTGGCACGAAGTACTCTAGTAAGAAGGATATCTGGAGAGCTGATTCAGAGTACCAAGTGGTCCAGATTTTTTCTGCTTCCCTATATATGACTGAAAACCTTTAGAGCAAAGCTGGTGTCGCATCCCCTTCCTCTTGTGAGGAGCACAGATTGAAGATTCTTTCAAATGAATTCTTCTCCCAGAAGGAAGTACACCACTTTGAGGATAAAGTTTAACTTATCTGTACAAGACATATTTCTTCTTTTTTTTTTCCATTTCATCTTTAGAATTCGGAGAGTGTTTTATTTGAGCATTAACTGGCACTCCATCATACTCTGACTCCTTACAGTGTCTGCAAACCCAATATGAAACAAGAAGCCAGTCTGATAAGTAGAGAATACGCTTTAAGAAGTAACATCTCATTTGTCAGACAGTGAAAGAAATATAGAACTGAATGATCAAAATGTACCTGTGTGTTAGCCCTGATGCCATTTTGCTTTGGTGAACTGAAAAGGTTTCTTAAAGCAAAAGAAGGTAATGGCAACCCACACCTTACTTTTATCAGCTGTTGCAAGAACAGTGCTTCTGTCCCAGAAAACTCTTGTCTAATTCTCTTTATCTTGGTCCTGGGCTAGAGGTGGAAGTGTGGAAATATGGAGTGCTGTTGCACTTTTAGTTCTTCAACAGATACCGTCTGGTTTTAGATTCGCCTTGACTTTCTTTTTTACCTCTCTTGAGCTGGGGGAAGTGAAGCAGCTGCTCTATTGCATTGCAATATCTCTTAGGATTCTCTCCCTCTCTCAAGATTCCTTTGTCAGGTATGTGACGGATTGTCTTGTGGAGCCGGTAATGGAGGAATGCTAGGAGAAGTAAAAGGCTCATCCTGAGAAATTCAGAATTGCTTAAAGGCAGCTCAGGAGAAAGGTGCCAGAAGCTGAAAGAGAGGCAAAAGGCATCATGAGAAAAAGCTCATGAATCTGTGTGCTCCAACAGGCATACATCTGACTTATGGTTTGCTGTGAGATTTGACAGAGAGATTGTAAAGATGCTCCATTGTAGAGAGAAGATGATACCTTAGAATCATGGGGATGAACAACAGCAGGGCATCAATCAGTCTATTCACACTGTAATTTGGAAGAGAAAATAGTGTTTTGTCTCTTTTTTTATGTGGAAGGAACTCTGTTTTGTTTGCCTTCCACTGGACAGCCTCCTTTTTGTGTTAATGTAGATTTATCTAGACAGATTGTCACCTTTACTGCTATGGCTGGCCTGGCATCATCATATGCACAATGAGACAGGTGTGCATCTCTTGACCTGAGTGACAAGATTGGTGCTGGGGATGGTCTGCAGAAGCAGCTGTGCATAGACCTACATGGAAACTGGCCAGCAGTGACATGGCAGATATTGCTTGTGGTTGATGGAAAGCTAAACTGCAAAATGCTCAGGGGAAAAAAAAGGATACCTGCCCCCTGTGATCTCTGTTTTATCCCCATTTCCTTATATTTTCTTTCCTAGTAGTCTGATTGGCTCAGCCAGTGAGCAGAACTGTGCACAGAGGAGGCCTGTTGGTTATTTCTTGCTTGTACCCAGGTACTCTTGCCAACCTTCTGAGCAAAGGTTGATTCATGTGCCGAAAGAACAGGAGGTAACGTTAATTTTAGGTATAGTGCAAAAACAAAAATAGCATTTTACAGTGTTTTGAGTTTTTTTTAGCTGCCCACGTTTCAGTAGCTCTTCTAAACATTCTGGAGGAATAAAGAACTACCAAAAACACAGAAGAGATACTGTTTTTAAAACTGTAGTGATAGTTTAATATGTGGACAGGTGACAGGTATTGCTTGCATTGCTGTCCTTGGTGGAATGTGGGGCGACAGAGCCCAGTTCTGCTGCAACTTGGAAATCCCAAACAATAGGGAGATAAGTCTCACAGTGTAGATTTTAGTTTCTGTGTGTTATGCAGAAGACAGGGGATGAAAATGTTGGTGCATCATGGGTTAGAAATCTGGTGGTGAAAAATGGTCGGGGAATTTGAGTCTGTAGCACGTGCCTGAAATGAGAAAAACAATGGGATAGTGAAAGACATTCTGAAATAAGAAACTTGGAAGTTGTTTTGTAAGGAGAAATGCCTGCGCCACCAGGAGTCTGGTGGGGTGAACAGATCTGCAAAGATCCAAATTAAGAGCCATTAATTAGGACAGAACATGATGTCCTACAAAGTTTTGCTTAGCAACTGTATTCCAGGCAGTAATATTTTTTTTAGGGAGTAAGAAGGAAGTTCAAGCAGCCATGATCTTAATAGCTAATGACAACTAAGTGGGGTTCCATAGTCTGCATACATTAAGTTTAAATGCAGATGTCAGGTCTCCGCTGCCACGTTGAGAGACATAGTGCTGTGCATGGAAATATGGCTTGATAAAAAACAAGAGATACTAAGACAATTCTGAAGGCATGTGTTAGAGTGATTTCCTCTTTTAGGCCATTGCTTTAAATTCAACTCCTGTCATCTATGACTGGAATGTGTTAGTCTTCTGTAGCTCTTTGACCTACTTGAGGTTAATTGGTGGTTTCAATCCATCCCTCCTTACGTGACTGTTCATATCCAACTGTCTCTATTTCTGGTTTGTCCCAGACAGTGTCTTTGTTTTTAAGCTGGTTGGTTTCAGTGTCCTTGTTTTACAGAGACGTAAGGCTGCCAATGGGCATCAGACCAGTGGCACATCTGGTCTAAGCTTCAGTTGATGAAGAGCAGCCAGGGGGAAATGGGGAGGAAAAGAAAAATACATTTTTCAGAGCAGACTCCTGTCTCTACGTTTACTGTAAAATGAGATTTGGACAAACAGGACGAACTCTGGCTCTCAAACCAGATGATAGTGAGCAAGCTGTTGTTGTAAGCCGTTGTAGCAGAGGTAGAGAACTGGTTGTGAGCTGGGGTCCTGCTGTGTTAGGCAATGTGCAGACTTGTAACAGAAGGACTGACTCTTCCACAAGTAGCTCACAGATTATGGGTAAAGCAAGAGAGCATAGATGGACGGGTCCAAAATGAGGAGAGAGGAAGCGATGTGCCAATACTAATCAGCAAAATATTCAGAAATTATAGCCTGTCATTTCCATAATTTAAAAAAAAATCAAAGCAAATCAAGAGTGTTAATGAGCGTTTTGAAGTATGTAACATCCTTTTATGTCTGAGGTGAATTTCAGAGATGCTTGCTTGAAAACCCAGCAAGCATGAGATGGAGCTGGTGTTGTGTGGTGTTGAGAGAAAATAATTGATCCCTTACCCCTACGTAAGAAGTGGTTGGTGATAAAAAGGTAGGTGATGGAGTGCCCTGGTACAAATGAAAATGAAGAGATTGTGTCTTTGTTACCTAAGGCACAATTACTCTGTCTAGCACAGATGTTTCATCCTGCATTGTTGTCTTGTAAGCATACAGCAACGTTGAGGGATGATAGCTAGTACTGTTACCATGTCTTTTTGATTTAAAGATGGCTGTTCTGATGGCATATTTCTTCCCCTTCAGTGAGAACTTGCTGCAGGGCATCCCCAGGGGCATCAGGAAGTGGTCTAAGAGTATAATCAACATTGGTGCAGACAGTAGCCCTTTGCATGGCAGCTTATCACATATGCTCCAGGATCCAGACTATCTGCCTGTTAATATTCAGATTGAATTGAAAGGTTACCTCTCAGCTAAAGTCTCCAGTTGCTTGAAAAGTCCTACTTGAGAAAAGAGAGAAGCACTCTTCTTACACTTTATTACTATGGTTTTGCTCAGTGGAGGCATTTGAGCTTCTGTCAAATGCTTTTTTTAAGATGGGTCGTTGGCAGTAAAAGAAATTCCAAGCTCTGGTCCAGAGTAGCTGGGATTATCATTTGCTGTCAGAATGCAAAGCACACAGTAACGTCTGCATGTGGGGATGGGAGAGGATTGCTTCTATGATGACTCCTATGTTTTGCTTGGGAGGACCTACACCCTTTTGGCTCTTGGGATATATTGCAGTTCTATTTTTGTTTTGATAACTGGAGTCAAGGACAACCAGGATTTTTTTTTGTGTGTTGGAAATATCCAAATAAAACTCATTAAATGAACACCAGCTGTAGGCTGCATTCTGCAAGGTCTAAACAAGGGGAAGAGGCCATGTAGAGGATGGAGATGGTTTCTGTGAACTAGATACTGCACACAGGGCTGCAGACCAGAATACTTGAGATTTCTGTGGCCGAAATCTGATATTCAACCATTTGAAACTTCTGTAGCTGATAAGATTTTGTGCCTTTGTCTCAGTGAGCGAAAAGTCTTTTTTTTTAGCTCAAATTTGCCTGGTCTGGCCTTGTCTTGGAGAAGGTCATTGGAGCTTATAAGAGCAGTATGCTTCTCCTGCCCTAAAAAAATAAAAGGATTTAGACAGACAAATCCCTTTTGTTCGGGCTCGTGGAGCGATGGCCATGGAGCAGATTGTAATAAGTACTGAGATCTGTTGAAACTGCACTCGACAGCACTAAACGAAATGTTCTCCTCCCACTGGAGGTCAGCAGTGAAATGTTTTATCAGTTAAAGACAATGGGGACATCTCTGCTGAGTGTGACAAGCAGCAGGGCTTGCCATTTTCCCGTCAGCTTCTGATTAAAGTGAAATTAGTTCAAACTTAGATTAACAAAATCATTTTATCTTTCCTCTTTCTATCTCTTTTTCATTTCAAATGTTATTTTTTGTTTTATTCGGAGCCACATTATATCTCTTCGCATGCATGTATAATTAATCAGAAGTCTCAGGAAAACAACCAGCTCCCAGAGGAAATGCTGTGAAATTGCCTGGTGTTTCCACTATGGCTCCCAGCCTTTTTGGTTGTGTTAAGGAAGTTATTTCTTCGTATGAAATTATTTTCATTTTCCTTTATTTTTCCCTCCTGTCCCTGATGTAGTCTCTTCAGATGCATGTTGCATTTAATCTCAGTAGACCTCGCATGATTCCAGCCACAGCATCATTTTAGATTTTTATGTCAGCCCTTAAGTACCATCCAGTCCAACTGGTTTTGGGTTGGATGGTGTGGAGTGGGAGAACAGTGTCATTCCCACTGTAAGTAACGATCAGGTTTGCAGTCACCTGAACCTGAACATTCATCAGTCTGTGGGTCTCAGGTCTTTTTTTTAGATGACAAGGGTAGGGAAGCTCTGGAACAGGTTGCCAGAGAAGTGGTGGATGCCCTGTCCCTGACCATTCAGGGTCAGGGTTGACCAGGCTCTAAGCAATCTGATCGAGCTGTAGGTGCCCCTGTTCATTGCAGGGGAGGTGGGCTAGATGACTAGATGAGAGAGACCTATAAATCTAGTAGTCCTTGCTCCTTTTTGTATCTGCTAGAAATATCCTGCTGCTAAAAGGTGGTTTATTGTTGGGAAAGGAGACTGAAGACTATGTATTCCTGAGGTAGTCTGTATAAGACCAGCTTTGCGGCACAGACAACAGTAGAACCATCACCTCTATGGTGACCCAGGCTACTGCATGCTCCTGAGCACCTCCAAGGGCCCACTGCAAAGTGAAATTCAAATGACTTGGCTCAGCAGTCAGGATATTGCTGTCCTGACTGCAAAACTGCCTTTCTTTTCTGATGGGAAGGAAATGAATGTGACTGTTACTGTTCTGGTTGAGGAGAAAGCAAATGCTTCCAGATTCCTGGTTTTGAATCACAGAAGGACAATGTGAGTTGGGACAGGATGCTGAGAGCTTTGTCAGTGTCCTGTGGTTACTAAATGCCCCAGGGCAGAGTTCAAGTGTGTACAGAATTTAAGAATGGGCACATTTGGGACTTCTTTGCTCATGCAAATACAGATTCACAGTGCATCTTAATTTCTGGCTGTGGGACTGAAGATGGTTTTATTTAGAGCTGCAATTTTGCTGGTGACCTGACAGTCTCTGGATATGTTTAAGGGCTGAGGTCTTTATAGCATGAGGTGTCTGACAGTAGAGAAAATAAGGGCTCGAGGATTAAAAAGAACAACATGGCAGAGGCTGGCAGGTAGATGTTGGCAGGAAAGAAAGAAAGAGATGCTGTCATAGTGGGTGTTGTTTGGCACTGGCATGTGGAAGCTAGACAGAATTAAAAGCCGTCTCTCTCTGTAACAAGTGCTCTACCAGTAGAAACAAAAGCAAACACCTCAGAACCAACCCAAGCCCTTAATGCAACCTGGTGAGGAATTGAATGTTCAAAGTGAAAACCGAATCTTTTTCTGCCTTCTGATGTATTGCTAAACTAAAGGGCCTGCTGGCCCACACGTGTGAAAACTCAGCCTAAATCAGCTGTTCAGCTCTCTATCTGGATCAGAATAGATCCGGCATCTAAGTTAATAGGACAAACATGCTCTGCCAGTCCTAACTGCTGTGTCTGAATGAGTTTGCTTCTAAGTAATGGAGTAGAGCTAGAAACAAGGGTCATGATGGAAATAAAAGCTTTCACTGCAGCCTCTGTAGCACAGAGGCAGAAGGTGATGTTCATCTTCCTAATCCACTTCTTGGTTTACAGATACCTTGTATTCCATGACATGCAAGTACTAGGGGTAGCTTTTCAGGGTAAAATGTAAACAGCAAAAGGAAAGCACATGGTTCTCTTCAGTTAAATAAGAGTAAGAAAATGCAGGTTTCCAACTTCAGTGAAGCTACAGAAAGCAAACAGCAGGGAATGTTCCGTCAAGTCCAGCTCTTTTTGCAGTTTTGCTGGCTGATCTCTCTACAGCAATTCCGAATGAGCCAGTCATTTTCATCACTTAGTAGTTTATGAGATTTTGCAGAGTATTCCGTGGTAGAACACAAACAGGTGATTTCAGATGGACCAGACTGCGTCAGCTTTTCCTTCTCACACAACACCGGGTAGGAAGCAAGCAATGAGCCTTTAAATTACGCCTCTTCAGATGCGCACTTACTCTATGCAAAACTGTAATCAGACCTGAGTCAGCCTTAATGGCCCTGGTGCCTGTGATGGCAGTTTCCCATAATCCATCACCGCACATTTGCCTCTCAAAAACGTGTTTTAGGCATTCTCCAAATAACATAACAGTCTCTGCTTAAGAGGAGGAAACTCGTGAGACAAAATAATCAACACTCAGCACTGATGCTAAAACACCAAATTCTCTCTGGTGAACCTGTTGCAGTCCTTAGTTAGAGGTCTGAATCTCCGTGTAACTATAAAGATGGGTGCCCAAGAAGAAATGAACTGATCTCAAACTCGGGGATACTTTGTCCCTTTTAAGCTAAGATTCTGACCAGCAAATCACCCTGCTCTTTTATCAGAGATCATCTGCTGTTCTGAAGGTAATAAAGGACTGTGACACATTTGCAGTATCTTTTGATGCTGATGTTCTCAGACATAGCAGATGCTGGAGAGAGCACTCAAACCTGCATTTTGTCATTGAAAGTAATTTTGAATCTCAGTGTATACCAATACTGGATAAAGAGTTCCTATTGCTTCCAGAAGTCTGTTTGATAGTGTAATTGTGGAGAAAGCAAAGAAGATATGGTTTGTCAATACCACCAGCTATGTAGGCAGAGAATGAGTGCTTTTCAGATTTATTGCTGTTATTTTGAGTGTATTTCTTCTGGCTTCACATTTTTTGCCCAGTCTACACTCATAGCGATCCCACGTTCTCCCTGCTCTCAGATTCAGATTATGGGGAGATGAAAGGGCTGAGAGCTGGTGCTTTTTTCAGTGGCTGTACTCTTCATTTGGCAGTCTACAAAGTGAAATATGGAAGGCTTCACAGTATGAAGTGCTAGAGCTAAAGCTGAGGTCCTTGCACTTTAGGACAGTTGTCTCAGCTGCAGCACAGACGCACATTAATATAACATTGTTGCTGTTGTAGCTCTTGGGTGGGCTGTAGGATGTCATCTATCACTTTCTCTTGCTTCAAGCACATCACTGTCTGTGTTCACTACTAATTGACATTTGCACATACAGAATAAGTGGTGTTGAGACCTAAGGCTTGATTCTCAGCTCTGCCTATTGATGGCTCTCAATCCTGGGGTGAGCTTTCCTCTGGCCAGAGCTCCTCTCAGTCATCTGAAGTGTACCCTGAGGGGACACTTAAACATGATAGAACTGCTGGAACACATTCTTGCAAAGTCTCTGCTCTCTCTTCTGTGAGCAGATCTTTACTGCGAACCTTCCCTTTGGCAAGTGTCAGGTGTTCTCTGACTCCAGGGAAAAGCTGTTCATGGGTAGGATGGATGCTCGGAGTAGGCAAAAGTGACAACTATAAATGTCCTTCTCAAGCAGAGGAGAAAATTCAGGAGCTTTTTGCAAACAAGATTGGAAAAGGAAACCACAGGATCAATGAGAGATTTCAAACATTTGGCCCTGTGGGCTTTGAAAAAGAGATGAGATCTCTGATTCTGTCAGTAAATAAAAACCCCTCTCATCTTGTTAATTCCTTAAAGCTTTATTTGTTTACTGTGTAAACACATAGAAAAGAGTTTCTGATTAGTGGGCCACCTGTAGCAGAAGAAGGAGGAGGAGAAGATGCTGAAAGGTATGGACAGTTTGGCACTCCAAACAATTTCAATTGATTTCTACTGCTCCCTCTGGCTGAGGATGTTTCACACAGGGTCAGTGCCAAGGGCACATCTATTGGCAGCTGGAACATTTGTCTCTCCTCTGATTGTACCCAGGATCCAGCGCTGTCAGTTCAGTTGATATTAGACTTGCTAGGTCTGTAGATCCGCGTGTCATATTGTCAATGATCATTGACTTGCAGTGTCCAGTTGTAGGGCGTAAATAAGGGAAGTAGAGGTTGGGGGGGTTATTGGACTTAGCTGAGATTGACTTGAAATATCCTGCTGAAATTGCCTCGAGTCAGTACACAACAGTCTCTTTATTAGCTATGGAAACAGAGCTGAAATTACCTCCAAGAACTCCAGAGTTATGTATTTGCACTAATGACAGCATCCTAAATGATTCTCTCTGGCCTTGTTATTGGGACTGAGTAGGCTCATCCTGAGCTTGCCTGAACTTGGGTTAATTCAGTCAGGGGGCAGCAATGCCAAGCTTCTCCAGCTGGGTGAAGCAGCAGACAGGCAGAAAGCTACAACTGGGATACAGGATGCCTATTGCTTCCTTTCATGGTTGAGCTCTTACAGCTGTATGTGAGGTGCAGACTACAAATGATCTGCCCTTCAGCATGAGGACTGACTTGGATCGGTAGTGCCAGCAGGGAGATGTTCCTGTGAGAGAGAATAGTAACCACTAGTGTAAAAATAATAATACGATCTGGCTCTTTTAAAAATTCATTCTGCCTTTCTCCTGTAGGATGAACTCCAAAGCTGAACTGAACACTAATGCATTCCAAAACTGGAAGCAATCATGCCTCAAGAAACAGCTAACACCACAAAAGCATAAACAACTGGGATAAATCAAACAGCTAAAACCCTATTTTAAAAATTAGCACTTACTGTAAGGTGGCTTGTTTCATTATTAGAATGCTGGGCGTTTTTCTATTGCTTATGAATGTGAAACAAAGCCGTGATATGGCTGGCCACAGGCTTCAGCAATTTTCTACTTCGCAGCTCTGGATGGACTCGTTGTAGTCCCAGGTCTCCAAAGAGCTCTACTCAGTTCTTTTTCTCTTCAGTATGGACTTACATATTTCCAGCCATTCTCATAGCAGCCATTTCATGCAGCACTGCTAATGCATCCAAGTCTTTGATTTATATCTGTTTTTCCCAGTCTGCCCCTCTAGCAATTCTCAGTTCTACTAAATCCTGGCCTGTGACATTGCCAGTTCTTTCAGTCATGAAAACTCCTTTGGGTGAAGAAAGTGAACATACAGGTCTTGAAGCAAACAAAAATCCACCCAGGAATATCCTGAGATTGGCAAACTTATTCTGTCTACCGTTCTGAAGGTGAAAGAGAGATGCATTAGCCTGCTGTGCCACCTGGCCTCCACTATGAATCAGATGATTCTGTAATGATGTGTAATGCACACATGCTCACGTGCCTTGGAGCTGTGAGAGCGATGGAGGGAGGGAAATGGGGTAGTGTCCAAAAGGAACAACGCCATGCCTTTTCTCCCTTCCTCCTTATGTCCTGATGTGCCAGAAACTGCTTATCCCCCAGGCATCTTGACTTGCCTGCTTCAATAAATAAAAAATGTGCCAGGCAGTTACAACGGTGCTAATTGCTGATAGCTCTCTATTGATCCATCCATTTGGCAGCTCTGATTACAAAGTGATACTTCCATCTAATCACAGCTGTGGCAGCCAGAAAAAAAAAAAAAAAGAAAAAGAAAAAGGGCCTGGACACAAAGCTTTGAAATGGTACAGCGTTCTCAAGCTTTCCAGCCAATCTCCTGAGTGAGTGCTTTAATGCACAAAGGGAATTCTGTGCTGCATTGTCAGCTGCAGGTTCTTGGAAGGAAATGCTGGTTTGTTGAAACTGCTGTTCTGAGCAGTGTACAGAGGAGGAATAGTGAGCGCGGAGATGCTGATGGCAGTCCCACCTGGGTGAGGCTTTCTGTGAGCTGGTTATCAAATGGGGACTGAAGCTATGGACTTCCACTCTAGATCTGAACTGCTTATACCATTCTCATGCAGTACGTTGGCTGATCAGCTAGAGATCAGCTTGAGAAAGACTGATAAATCTTTGAAGGGCTCCATGGACCATACACTGTAGCTGTATATCACAGACAATTCTCACCTTACCACAGCAGAAGCTGCTGTAGCAGCTGAAATGGAAGGAAAAGTATTGCATTATTTGAAGTTGTTATGAAGAACTGAATTATATAGAATTATATAGAACTATATTAGAAGCGGCTGTTTGGCCCCGTTGTATTTGATTACTTGGGTGTGATCTGACATTCAAAACGTGCTCAGATGTCCGCTCACTGTTCTCTTCCTGCCTCCACTGATAGATCCCTTGTTTGCTGTTGGCCTAAGGTCTGAACAAAGATGTTCTCGTTTCAAACACACATAGATTACGATCTGCCCTAGGGGCCTGAAGCATAACTAGAGCTGGTTGACATTGGCTGAATGGGGAAAATTGTATTCAAAAGTGGCCGTTTTAGAAAATGAATGCTTTCATTATGCTGGAAAAGGTTATTTACTTATTTATATATTTTTTTTTTCCCCAAAAAAATGTTTATTTTGTTTTGTTGAGATTTTAAGCAGTTCACCCCATCCGTTTCTTCTCTTGTAGTTTTTGCTTGGTTTCTACATGTTGCCTTTGAAATGCATCTGCGGTTGTGTTTCTATCTTTGCCCATATGGTCTATCACTGGAAACATCTTTTTGCCCCCTGCGTACATGAGTCTGTGTTGTCACTGTGCTTGTTTCTCTTCTGCCCTTTCTTTTTCCTATCACAAAAGCTCTCCCTTTTTTTCCTTTCTGATTATTCAACATTTCAACCTTTTCATATTGGCTTGGTAGACAGCTCCCACCTTTCTTTTTTCCCCTCCCACCTTTGTGCTCAGTCACTGTATTTCACTTGGCTTTGTGTCACACCTTCCGCCATTTGCCTCACCTTTCCACTTCTGGTTCTCTGAGTTGCTTTTCTGAGTTGTCTGATGGCGATCGCTGTTCTTTTCTTCTTCAAACATAAAACTCCCTCAAGCATCAACTCTGTTTTAAAATCTGTGAAGAAAAAGGCAATTAAGATCCTGTAGGAAAGAAACAAACAGAAAAAGAAAGCAGTATCAAAATGACAATTATGACAATAATGACAATTCACAATTGCGTTTTAAATGCAGGCTGCCCTAGGAGACAGAATCCCAAAGCTGACTGAGAAAAATGAAAAGCAAAGACTGAATGAACGGAATTGTTTAAAATCAGTGCAGAGAAAGGAGAAAAGAAAACAGTAATTTTGAAAATAAATTATCTTTTTTTTCTCCTGTTGATTGATAATCTTTAAATGCTTCAACTGTATTTGACTTCATGAGACACGTTCAGATGTGACTGTAGCTGAATTTAATGAGTTCTGGTCTTTTATTTTCTCTGGCTTTCTCAACGTGTTTGTGGAACACAGTCAAGAGCCGTGTTCTCACTCGCTTCCCTGTATCTCATACCTGCCTACTGGTTGCCATTACATTTTACCTGAGGAAAAGGCTAAGTTTGTGCTGGTAGAGCAGTTCATGAGCGTTGAAACGCAGCTGGAGGCAGAAACCTGCCCACTGCCACAGTTGGTTTCGGGATGGCTTCTCTGTCTTTAGCCTTCTGCTTTAGGTTTGCTTCCAAATTTAGGGCCGTGTATTTACAGGTAAAGGCACCTACAGATGTGGTTGATATTCAGATTACTGACATGCCTAATTTGCAGTGGCCAGGAAAAGAAAGAAGAACGAAGGAGAGAATAAAAGTGCACAGTGGAGAAACAAAGTGAGAGAGCCATAGGAATTCCACTTCTACCACCCTGTAAATTATTCACACATGCCAGCTGGTAATTACTTATAATGAACGTCTATAAAGCACTTTGATATGCTCAGATGAGCAGTGCTATAGAAAGTGTGTCTGCTGTTTAGATCTTAAGGATAAGACACTAGTAGAAAGACAAGAACTACCCATATAATTATCCTCTTATGATATGTTGGCTCACTGGTTCTGTACCGAGATGTGTTATTAAAAAAGTCGATTACTTTTTCAGAGTGTGAACTTCAGAGGCAATAATTTGATGATGATTCAGATTGAGGAGTAATGTAGAGTTCTGATAATTCCGAGCAGTCCTGCTGAACATGGAATTTCTGACGGAGATTCTCTTTTTCTTCCTGAGTCTCAACAATTGTTCCCAGTTCAACTGCACTGGTCTTCTTCCCCTATGGCTCACCTTATGGCATTCAGGGACAGCGTGATCTTGTGCCTTTAAGATTTCCATCTTGAGGAGTGTCCAGGCTTCCTGGACCCCTTTACCCATAAGGAGCGACTCCCAAGGGACCTGTGCTACAATTGTCCTGAACAGGTCAAAGTTCGCCCTCTAGAAGTTCAGGATAGTAGTTTTGCTAGTCACCCTTCTGACATCTCCAAGAATAGAGAATTCTACCATTTCATGGCCACTCTGCCCAAGACAGTCCTCAGCCTTCTCAACTCCTACCAGTCCTTCACTGTTAGTGAAGAGGAGGTCTAGCAAGGAACCACCCCTCGTAGGCCTTCATACCAGCTGCGTAAGGAAGCTGTCTTCTATACAATCTAGAAACCTCGTGGACTGATTCCTCTGCTCTTTATTATATTCCCAGCATATATCAGGGAAGTTGAAGTCTCCCAAGAGAATGCGTGCTGGCGATCGTGCGACTTCAGTAAGCTGCTCATAGAATGCCTCACCCATCAATTCACCTTGATTAGGCAGTCTATAAGAGACTTTTAGCAAGATGTCACACCTACAGGTCTTTCCCCTGATCCTTACAAACATGCACGCATCTTGATGGTTCTGAAGCCCAAGCTCTTCAACATCAAAACTCTCTTTAATATAAAGGGCCACACCACCACCTTTCCTTCCTCATCTATCCCTTCTGAAGAGCTTGTAACCATCCATCACAGCACTCCAGTCATTGCAGTGGTCCCACCATGGGTCGGTAATAGCAACTAGGTTATGGTTTGTCAGATGCACAGTTGCTTCCAGCTCCTCCTGCTTGTTGACCAAGCTCCTTGTGTTGGTGTAGACGCACTTCAGCTGAGGCATCTGCCTCTCTCCCAACTCAAGCAGCATTCCCCTAGGCTCATCTCTGGTGAGCTCTGTTTTGTCCCCTCCCCCATCATAGCTAGTTTAAAGCTCTTTCGATAAGCCCCACTACCTTCTGTGCTAGGATTCATTTCCCTCTTTGAGACAGTTGGGTTCCATTCATGGATAACAGACCATGGGCCAAGTAAACTGCCCTGTGATCAAAGAACCCAAAGTTTCTGGCTCAATACCAGTCTCTGAGACAACTGTTCATTGCTTTGCTTTCCAAGCCTGCTCCGTGTCCCTCACTGCCCCTGAAGGTATAGAACAAAAAAATCACTTGATCTCCCACTTTGTGAACTAAATGGCCTAAATTCCTGAAATCTCTTTTTATAGTTTGTAGTCTCATCTAAGAAATTTCATCACTGCCCACCTAAACTATGAGTAGTGGAAAATAATCAGTGGACCTAACCAGCATGGGGAGTTTCCTCGTTATGTCCCTGACCTGAAGCCAAGAAGGCAGCAGACTTCCTGACGGCTCGGGTCCAGTTTGCAAATGGGGCCTTCTATTCCTCTGAGAAGGGAGTCACCCACCACGGCCACCCTTCTTTCTTTCATGGCAGAGGAAGTCACAAGGCTTGGTAGTGACTGCCTTGCATTAGGCTCCCTCCTAGGCAGATCCTCCATTGCCTCCCTATTTTTATCTCCTTCAGATTTCAGAGTGTCAAACCTGTTGCTTAGAGGGAGCAGGGGTCGAGGGCTAGGCAGGCATGGGGGGGCTCCTGTGATGTTGAGTTGGGACTCTCTTCCAACCCTCCTCATCAGTCAAGTCTGTCTGACTGTGACAGGGCAGGGAGTCAACCACTTTTCTGGGGGTATCTGCCTGGCAGCCTTCCCTCGGGGATGCCAGCAAGTCACTCCACCAGCCCATCTCCCGATCACACACCCTGATGGTGAATTGTGAGTAAAACCTTGAGTAAAGTGAGAGTTCACCTAGAGAAAAGTATGAGTAGAAACCTGGACTGATGTGAGGGTAAACCCAGAGTAAACCCAGGATCCCATCCATCGGGCATGCACAGCCTCTAAGGGCAATTTTTTCCAGTGATGCTGTGTAAAAAAAATAGGTTCCTCACATCTAACCTATGTCTCCCCTTTTTAATTTAAATCCATTTCCATTTGTCCTGTTATCATCAGACCATCCCATCATTATTCTAGAGTTAGGCATCTCATCCTCAGATGGAAACCCTGGGGCTGAATTGGGATCAGCTTTTCAAAGAACCACGGGGTCTGCAAGTTCACCTAGCTGAGTTCAGATGTGCACAGTGAGGTGTCTGTGTGTGAGTCCCTCATCTGAATCCTTGGTTTTTATTCCACAGTGACTGCACTGCTCATACACAGACTCTCAGTGATGCCCAAGGTGCCTTGGGTGATCCTAGTTTTGTGCTAGTGCATGTAAACTGTGACAGAAAATCTATGAGATAGACACCTCCTTCTGGAGCATCAGCTGAGGGCCAGAAGGGAGGTATTCTTGGCCATCCTAAATACCACAACAGCCACGTGCTTAGGGCACCCAGTGTGTCTTTTGCACCTGTCCCCGTGGAGCGTGTAGTGATATTCTGCTTACCAAATGGATGAGATCAGAACAGAAGAGGCAGATCTTCCTCTCTGCTCCATCTGCGGCATACTGCGGAGTTCAAGGAGTTGCAAAGCTATGGCACGTCTACGTTCTTGCACTGATGACACCTTAGTATGCTCTGGGCTCTCTTTTCCATGGCATCTAAAAAAATCCAGGGTCATACCAGTTAACGGGAAGCTGGCAAATGTTGTCTCATTGTAAGGAATAGAAAGAAAGATGAAATGAGCAATTATGGACCAGCCAGTATCACTCCAGTGCCTGTTAAAATTGTGGAGAAAATGATGGTGGGAGTTATGGAAAAACAGCTGAAGGACAATCCTGTCATTGGTTGCAGCCAATGCAAGATACTGAGGGGTAGGTCTTATTTCATTTCAGATCCTTTTATGACACGGTTATCCATTTAGCTGACCAAGGGAAGCTAGTTGTAATCCTTGAGGATTTCAGTAGAGCTTTTGATACTCTTTCTCACAGCACCCTTCTGGACAAAATGTCCTGCATACGGCTAGACAGAAACAGAACATGGTGGGTGAGTAGTTGGCCAATAGGTCAGGCCAAAGGGATTATAGTCAATGGGTTCCATCATCCTGGTAGATGGTCACTATCAGGGTCCCCCATTGCTCCATTTTCGGGCCACTTCTCTCATGTTTTTGTGGATGACTTGCATGCAGAACTAGAAGATGTTCTGAGCAAGTTTGCTGATGATACCAGATGAGGAGGTGCTGTTGCCTCCACTGAGGGTGGAGAGGACTTGCAGAGAGATGTGAACAAGTCAGAGAAGTGGGTACCAGTTGGTACTAAGCACCGAGTGCATTAAGTATAACAAGTGCCTGATTGTGCACCTGGGTAGGGGCAACCCTGGACATAAACACTAACTGGATATGGGACACTGGAGAGAAATCTGACTGAAAAGGGCTGGGGGTCCTGGTCAGCATCAAATTGAAAGTGAGTCAGCAGTGTGCCCAGGCAGCCAGGAAGGCCAACGGTCCCCTGGAGTGCATCAAGCAATTTATTGCCAGCTGGGTGAGGGAAAGGATTGTCACTGTCTGCTCTGCATTGCTACAGCCTCACCTGGAGCACTGGGTGCACTTCTGGGAACCTAAAGTACATCAAACTATGGGAGAGTGTGCAAAGGAGGGCACTGGAACTGAGAGATCTGAAGTTCAGAGTTTCAGTGGGATTGATTGCTTGTACAGACTGGGCCTTTCTTACATCCCACATCCTGCTATGAGACACAGGGCACACATGGGACATGAACTTGACAGCATCCTTGCAGACATAGATGCTGAGCCTGGAATCCACTGTCCTCATGTCTTTCATTTAACATTATACAGATCTCCATCCCACATCCCCAGGAAGGGTCCTGAGCCAACATGAGTGACAGGATCTCCATGCCAAGGGTCTGGGAATCATGCTGGCCTGTCTGCTTCATAAGGCAAAGGAGGGGTTTCTTAGCATCAGAGCCACCATGCCAGTGCCTTTCACTGCCTGTAGTCTTGGCTTCCAATTATCTGCTCTAACAAGTCACTTGGGAAGCTTGCTTGGTAATAGCCCTCAGTGAGCCCATTAATACTCCAAGAAACTTCACTGTTACTTCTGACTTTGTCTTGCTGAGCACTTTGTGCAAACTTCTCTCTGCACTGGAGATTGATGGACTCAGCATCAAATGCGCCCTGGGCCCATTATAAACTTAAAAGCCTCTTGTGCCTTATGCCTTCCTGTGATATTCTTCAGGTTTTCAGAACTTGTTCAGCAAAATGGAGAGGTATTTGGAGAGAACATAAGGAGGAAGAATCCAGCAGACATTTATTATCTGTTTATTTATAGTTGGGTTTAAAGAAGGTATTAAAGGATCACTGTACAACTCCTTGTGCACATCTGAGCTGAACCAGAGGAATCCCAGCACCTGTGGGTCTGTGGGGAGCTGAATCCCATTTCAGCTCCAGGGCTTCCATCTGGGGATGAGGCACCTGCACTGCCTCCTCTGGATCACAGCCCTGCACAGGAAAGTTGTCTCAACCCTCCTTGTCCTTGTCTGGTTGCCCTTTTTGTTTTATCAAACACTCTCAAGTAGGACTCAGCAGATGTCAGGAAATGACTGGTGGATAACTCAGCAGATTTCAAAGAACAGTTATGATACTGTTGTCTTTAAGGAGCTGATGGCCATGAGGACCCAGGGACACCACAGGGGAGATGAGTGGGAAGGATAAAACTGACATTCTCTGCTGCTGAGCTGGGCCAGGCTCCAGGGACACAGGGAGCTCATAAACGTGGGCAGAGATGTAGAGAGACAGCTGTGCCCAGGAGCAGCTCTTGTGCACAGCACAGTCTACAGGTGACAGAAAAAGAAGAGAGAAATGGGAGAGAGCTTATAGGATGTGCACTGTGTGAGCAGGCTGTGAGCTCACTGCAGGAGCATTGCTCACAGACCATGACAAGGTAAGTCTCACTGCAGACCATGCAGCTACTTTTCATACAGGGTTAACAGAATGTGGGACATCCAATAGCAGAATTGACTGCAGTCACTCCATATTCATTTACTGTGGAAAAAGCCTTCTGCTCCAGATGAGGGCTTCCATACTGCAGTGTCAGAGCACAGCCCTGAGGGCTGCGTGTCCCAGCACGGCTGCAGGCTGTGCAACCAGGGCTGCAGGTGGGTGCCCAGGGCTGTCCTGCAGAGCAGGGTCCCTGCTGTGCCCCAGGGGCTGTGTGCCGGGTATGGGACTCTGCCGCCTGCCAGGCTCAGCACTCAGCCTGCCCGGGGAGCTGCCCAGGGCGCTGCGGGGAGACGGGTGGGGGGAAGGAGCCCCCGGCAGGGCTTGTGCTGCCACAGCTGCTGCCTGGGGCAGGGGATCACAGCTCCACTGCACAACTGAATGTTTGTGAAGGTCCTTTGCAAGAGGAGAGCCAAGGCAGAAGGTTTCTGCTTCCTGTTCTGATGCAAATAGGATTTGAAACAGAAATATAAACGGAGCTAACAGAAATTTGAGAATTTTTCGTCAATCAATTGCTTGTTTTCTGAACAGTCACACGTGATGTGCTTTCAGTCTCCTATTTCTCAAAAGTTGGAACCAATTGTAATTTTCATTATTTTTTGTAGACATGAATAATTCACTTATCCTGCAAACAGGCAGCGTTTTCTAACTGAAACTGAATAGCCCAGTGGCTGGGGTTCGGGGTCTTAGAGCATCTGGGGTAAAGATATGAGACATTAATCAGATGAAAATATCCAGGGAGGAGGGATAAGAAAAAAAGAGGAAGGTCAGAGCTCCATATGCTGTTTCTGCTTTAGGAATGCTGAAATACATGAAATTAAATGCAAGTAATGGTGCTAAATGTACTCGGTTGTTGGAGAATGAAAATATTTCATATTATACCAGTAAGATGTCTCTGAGAATGGTCTGGACTTGCCATTATCTTCTGTACTCTGAGCAGGACTCCAAGCTCAGGAACAGCAGATGCCCAACAGCAGCTCCATCAGCGAGTTCCTCCTGCTGCCGTTGGCAGACACGCGGCAGCTGCAGCTCCTGCACTTCTGGCTCTTCCTGGGCATCTACCTGGCTGCCCTCCTGGGCAACGGCCTCATCAGCACAGCCGTAGCCTGCGACCGCCGCCTGCACACCCCCATGTACTTCTTCCTCCTCAACCTGGCCCTCCTCGACCTGGGCTGCATCTCCACCACTCTCCCCAAAGCCATGGCCAATGTCCTCTGGGACACCAGGGCCATCTCCTACACAGGATGTGCTGCACAGCTCTTTTTCTTTGTCTTCTTTGCCTCAGCAGAGTGTTCCCTTCTCACCATCATGTCCTATGACCGCTACGTTGCCATCTGCAAGCCCCTGCACTACGGGACCTTGATGGACAGCAGAGCTTGTGCCACCATGGCAGCAGCTGCCTGGGGCACTGGGGTTCTCAATTCCCTGCTGCACACTGCCAGTACGTTTTCACTGCCTCTCTGCCAAGGCAATGTTGTGAACCAGTTTTTCTGTGAAATCCCACAGATCCTCAAGCTCTCCTGCTCAGCATCCTACCTCAGGGAAGTTGTGTTTATCTTTTTTGGTGTGAGTTTAGGCTTTGGTTGCTTTGTTTTCATAGTTGTGTCCTATGTGCAGATCTTCATGGCTGTGCTGAGGATGCCCTCTGAGCAGGGACGGCACAAAGCCTTCTCCACGTGCCTCCCTCACCTGGCTGTGGTCTCTTTATTTGTCAGCTCTGGCATTTTTTCCTACCTGAAGCCACCCTCCATCTCCTCCCCATCCATGGACTTGGTGGTGGCACTTTTGTACTCAGTAGTGCCTTCAACACTGAACCCTATTATCTACAGCATGAGGAACAGAGAGATCAAGCAGGCTCTCTGGAAGTTGTTGCAATACGCACTCTTCCAGCTTCAATAATGTGCACATCTTCCTCACATAGTTCCCAGTGATGGTTCTTTATGTTTTATTGATACATCATTGTTTGATTGTGAATGGTACAGTAATCTGTAGGAAAAAAAATTTGCAAATTATTTCACTTCTTTCCTACCCACTTTCTTTTTTCTCACTCCAAGAGCTCATGTAAACAGATCTCCTGAATAGGTTAAAAGATACCTAAAAAGCTTTCAAAATTGACTATTCCTTAGCCCTTCTCTCTTGCTACCTTTTTTGGGTCTTAGGGAGGTACAGCCGCAGACAGCAGAACATAGTGCTCTTTTAAATCCTGCTCTATTTACACTACCACAATGCTCTGAAGTCCTCTCATTTGTGCAGGCCTGAAGGTCCTATGTATCTCAAAACAGTCCAGTTGTCTCTACAGCAGCACTCCGGCACAGCAGTCAGTAGCCAGCAATACGAACGGCTGTGTCAGAGCTGGTCTCCTTGCTGGTACTGCCATAACAACAGGGCCCCTTCAGAGAAGGACCAGAGAACTGGAGGCCTCTTCCAATGCTGGTGTAAGGAATATATTTCAGGAGCTGCTCCCTGAGAATGCTTTGAGATGTTTTGGTGCTCTTTACTGCGTGACTAGGTCAGATTGAAGAGTCCCAAGGAGATCTGTAAGGGACTCAGGGCAGTGCTGTGGTTTAAAGTTTATGGGTTGAGATAAAGAGAAAAAGAAAATGATAATAATTATGACAAATGTATTTATATATACATAATATATTTAGAATATTTTCTCATATATACAACATATGAATTAGCAAACATATATGCACAGATAATAATACGTATGCAAAGCTGTTTGCAAGTCCAGGACTTGTTGCAGGGGTTTTAACAGCCACAGGGTTCACTGTAGGAGCTGAAGCGGCTGTCGGTGTATTGCAGGAACTGGAACAACTGCAGAGCTCATTGCCAAAGCTGCAATCACCACAGGACCTGTGACTGAATTGGAGCAGCCACTGGGCTCTTTGGAGGGGTTGGAGTGACCACAGGGCTGAACCTCCTGGCACAGTTCACCTCCCTTTGGAGGAATTTGTTTCATTTCCTTATCACAATACCTGGAACAGCTACAGGACCTGTAGCAGGAGTGACTGCAGAGCTCATTATGAGGGGTGGAGTGACAGCGGGAGCTGTCCAGAGCATGAAGCAACTGCAGAACATGTAGCAAAAACATGCATCTACTGCCTATGAATATGTAGATGAGTTCCTGTAGATTTGTTGAATATGTATGAGCTTGGTTTTGAAATATGTAATGATTCTGCATGCTTGTGTGCAAGACAGGAGGAGTGATTCCCCTTTGTACCCTGATCTGAATAAACACATCCTTGCTTTATAACCTAACTCTGGGTTTCAGAGTTTGATTCCACAAGTCAGTTTGGTGACCCAGATGGGACCTGCTCTGTTCGGCTGCTGGACCAGCTGAGAGGGGGAACACTTTCAGCTCACCCCAAGATTTCTCTGCCCAACTGGAACGAAAGCAGTGTGCAAACTGCAGTGGGACACTGGTGGAGAAATCCTACCAAGCTAAGTGAGAGGGAACCTTCTCTGATTTCAGAGTTTCCCCTAGCAGATCCACTGGTGAAATTGTAGCTAGGGAAGCAGGATAAGGTGGTTTATTTCCTGGTGGATATGGGTGCTTCTTACTATGCATAAATGGCTTTTTAACAGCAGCAGAAACTATTGCCCCAAAGTGAAAAGTCTTGCTTTCTTAAGACTTTACAATTTATTCTAGGTAAACAGGTAGGAATACACAAAGGTTTGTAGATGCCACATTCACCAAAGCCTTTGCTAGGGCAAGAATTACTAGAAAAAAATGGAAGTTGAAATAAAGTCTAAAGGAAAACTGGAGTCTGAAGTAAAAGAAGAACAGTTAATAGAACTGCTTAGTTTTGCACTGATCACTACCCCTGCAGGGACTGGGAGTTCAGATGAAGTAAGTGATCATGTTCACCCTGGGGTGTTTGTTGTGCAAACTCAAGGAAGGGCTAAGGCTGCAGCACCAATGGCATTCAGAATAAAGCAGGGAGCTCAGCCAGTTTGGATTAAACAGTTCTTCCTCATATTCAAAGACAGGAAAGAAATCCAGCCAATAATTGATCATTTTCAGAAACTCTGGATGTTGGTGGAGTGAGTCAAAAATACAACTCACCCATCCTCATGATTAGAAAAATGTACAGGAACTACCAGATACTACAAGATTCAAGGGTTATCAACAGAATTGTGGAGGATTTATATCCATTGGTAGCATATCCCTATACACCGCTTACAAAATCATCAGGGGAATTGGCATGGTCCCTCTTGTACCATCCCATGGCACCCAGACTGTGTTGCTGCAAGGGTTGGACTGAGGCACCAGCTCTGTCAGCCTCATCTCAAGTTTGTTGTATGACAGCAGCGTCTCCCGGTGGTGGGTGATGAGGTCGTAGAGGCTGTCAAATTCTCAGCTGTCAGTCAGAAAGAAACTGTGGATGCTGGTGTCCTGCTGCCTGTGGATGTGACAATGCTGCACTTTCCTATTACGCCAGATGGACAGAATGCATTCCCCAATGAGTTTTTAGTTCTTCCTGACAAGAAAGGAGACATCAGGTGCCCCCATCTCAGTGCAGTACTCTGTCAGCAGCCACTCAGCAATGTGCCGCCCACCGCACCCTGCTCCCAGCCTGCCATGGAACCATTCCCATGGGAGATGCAGCTCTATGTTCAAGCTCACCTCCTTTTGCACAGCTCATCTCCCCCAGACATCTCCCCCTGTTGTCCTGACCAGTACAATATAGAGTGGGTTCCATGCACAAGTGATGGGGTCTTAAACCATTTGGCAATCCACCTTCTGCTCATCTGCCACCATTTGTCTCCTGTATCAGGAGAAAGCCTCTTAGGGAAACAGAGCCTGTAAATCGCTATCTTTACTGCTCTCTCCAATGCCTGAGGTGGATGCCAAAACCCCTCCTGCATTCCCCATGGCCACGGGTAACCATACAGTTTGCCTCTCAAGACAGGGTGTAAGAGCTACCAGGACTACAGGGAATATCTCCCTATGCAGTGAGACCTTGAATGTCATGGAAGATTCAGCAGGAAACTATTTGAGATTGGGAATCTGTAGAGCAGATCTCTGGTGCTGTTGCGGCCTGTGGGAAGATCTTACAGTCCACTCTCCCATCTTACTGGGGAGGTACCTGTGTGCTTGCTCAACGAGCTCTACCATCCACCCTGGCATTCACGAAGGGGATGTCACACACCCCCAGAAGGAACAAAAGGAGCTTAGGGTTCTCATTTGATAATGCTGTATATAGATATAGATTTGATGGGAATGCTCAGAGGTTTCTCTGATAAATTTAAGGCAAGAAATCCAATTGCTGCAGGGTTTGAATCACTGTTCTGGTGGGTGACAATTAACAACAATGTGGACTGGATTAACTACATCTCTTAAAACAACAAAAGAGAGAATCTGGTCTACAGGGAATATGGGAACATACTAAACTACTTCATCAAGTATCGATAGATGATACTTTATTTGGATTTACCAAATTGTGGGAAAAACTTACTGCTTGGCTACCACAGTTTGCGTGGCTGAAGCAGCTCTTTGTTGCTTTGTATTACTGCAGTCATCTTGCTTGTTTTAATGTACATTGAAATGAGGTGTGCATTACGGCAGTGTAAAACCAGTGGGAATAGCTGTGAAGAATAGAAAAAGCACAAGCTAAGACAGAAAGTGGAGAGCGGAAGTTATTTGAAATCTTCCCTTTCCCAGAATGTAGCAATCTAGCAAAAGTATTTGCAAAGTCTAAGAAAAGGGGGATTGAGTTCGAACAAGGGGACAATCTAAGGCTTAACTATTGCAGAGGGGCTTGGGTAAGCAGGATGTCAGATCAGATAAGAAAAGAATATTTTGAAACTCCATTGTCAGCGTTATGGGGAACACTGGGCAAGGGACCAGCTGGAAACGGTTGCAGGCTGAAGTCAACGCACAGTTTGATGAACAGCTGTGTGCTTCCTGCTGGATTGTGTGTTTCTGAGAACATCCGACCCCGACAGCTCCAGAAATGTCTCACAAGAAGGAGGACAGACAGAGTAACTGCACGTCCTTTATTCTTTTAAGGTTCACAGAGAGCCTGGTTCATTATGCACAGTGTATCTGGGCTACAATACAAAGGTAAAGGCTGAATAAGAATTGGTTTTAATAATGAAGTTTTAGTGAAAAACATTACAGTATTTAAAAACATAATAATAAGCAGAATAAATTACACATACTAAGTAGCATGAAACAAACAAACAATGAGAGAGAAAGCGATTCTGTAAAAAGCTGCATTACAAGTCATAAATTCCAAAAGACAGTTAATTCAGTGCATTTGAAAAACATCTGGTAATCACTTTCCTCACAGCATCCTTGACCTCCCTGTTCCTCATGCTGTAGATGAGGGGGTTTACTGCTGGTGGCACAGCTGAGTACAGAACTGCCACCATCAGGTCCACGGATGGAGAGGAGACAGAGGGTGGCTTCAGGTAGGCATAAAACCCAGTGATGGTAAGTAGGGAGACCACAGCCAGGTGAGGGAGGCACGTGGAGAAGGCTTTGTGCCTTCCCTGCTCAGAGGGCATTTGCAGCACGGCCATGAAGATTTGCACATAGGACACAAATATGAAAACAAAGCACCCAAAAACTAAACCGATACTAAAATTGAGGAACACAACTTCCCTGAGATTTGATTCTGAGCAGGAGAGCTTGAGGATCTGGGGGATTTCACAGAAAATTGGTTGACAACATTGCCTTGGCAGAGAGGCAGTGAAAACGTACTGGCAGTGTGCAGCAGAGAATTGAGAACCCCAGTGCCCCAGGCAGCTGCTGCCATGGTGGCACAAGCTCTGCTGTCCATCAAGGTCCCGTAGTGCAGGGGCTTGCAGATGGCAACGTAGCGGTCATAGGACATGATGGTGAGAAGGGAATACTCTGCTGAGAGGAAGAAGGAGAAGAAAAAGAGCTGTGCAGCACATCCTGCATTGGAGATGGCCCTGGTGTCCCAGAGGGCGTTGGCCATGGCTTTGGGGAGAGTGGTGGAGATGCAGCCCAGGTCGAGGAGGGCCAGGTTGAAGAGGAAGAAGTACATGGGGGTGTGCAGGCGGCGGTCGCTGGCTACGGCTGTGCTGATGAGGCCGTTGCCCAGGAGGGCAGCCAGGTAGATGCCCAGGAAGAGCCAGAAGTGCAGGAGCTGCAGCTGCCGCGTGTCTGCCAACGGCAGCAGGAGGAACTCGCTGATGGAGCTGCTGTTGGACATCTGCTGTTGTTGGGCTTGGAGTCCTGCTCAGAGTGCAGAAGATAATGACAAGTCCAGACCATTCTCAGAGACACTCCTCCTGCAATAATATTAAATGTTTTCATTCTCCTACAACAGTGCAAATTTAGCACCATTACTTGCATTTAATTTCATTTTGTTCAGCATTCCTTAGGCAGAAGCAGCATATGGAGCTCTAACCATTCCTCTTACTTTCTTACCTTATCCTGTCTCCCTGGATATTTTCATCTGTTTCCTGTCTCGTATCTTTACCCCAACTGCACTTAGTGCCCCAAAAGCAGCCTCTGTGCCATTCAACTTCAGTTAGAAAAAGCTGCCTGTTTGCAGCTAAAGTGAATTATTCATACCTACAGAAAATGATGATAATTAAAATTGGTTCCATCCTTCAAAAAAATGGGAGACTGGAAGCACAAAACGTATGACTGTTCACAAAAAAAGCAACTGATGGATGCAAAATTCTCAGAAGTGCGACAGCTACTTTCTGCCTCCAATTCGTTTTGCCTCAGAACAAGAAATGGGAATCCCCTGCCTTGGATCTCCTCTTCCAAGGGCACTAGAAAACAGAGTTGTGCAATGGATCTGTGATCCCCCTGCCCCAGGCAGCAGCTGTGGCAGCACAAGCCCTGCCGGGGGGCTCCTTCCCCCAACACGTCTCCCTGCAGCGCCCTGGGCAGCTCCCCGGGCAGGCTGAGTGCTGAGCCTGGCAGGCGGCAGAGTCCCATACCCGGCACACAGCCCCTGGGGCACAGCAGGGACCCTGCTCTGCAGGACAGCCCTGGGCACCCGCCTGCAGCCCCGGCTGCACAGCCTGCAGCCGTGCTGGGACATGCAGCACTCAGGGCTGTGCTCTGACTCTGATGCAGGGAAGTCCAGAGCTGGAGCAGAAGGCTTTTAACACAGTAAAGAAACATGCAGTGCCTGCATCCAGATCTGCTATGGGATGTCCCAAATTAAGTTGACCCTCTATGAAAAGCAGCTCATGGTCAGCTGTGAGACTTACCTTGTCATGGTCTGTGAGCAATGCTCCTGCAGTGAGCTCACAGCCTGCTCACACCACACACATCCTGTAAGTTCTCTTCAATTTCTCTCCTCTCCTTCTGTCACCTGCAGGCTGTGCTGTGCACAAGAGCTGCTCCTGGGCACAGCTGTCTCTCTGCAGCTCTGCCCACTTTTATGAGCTCCCTGTGTCCCAGGAGCCTGGACAAGCAAGCAGCAGATGATCTCATTTTTATCCTTCCCACTCATCTCCCCTGACACATCCCTGGGTCCTCATGGCCAACAGCTCCTGAAAGACAACAGCATCATGACTGTGCTTTGAAATCCACTCAATTAACCACCACATGTCCAGTGGTCAGTGAGTGACTGGAAACATATAGCAAGTACTACCAGAGTTCATTTGATGAAACAATAAGGGCACCCAGACAAGGACAGGAGGTTTGGACTTTCCCTGTGCAGGACAGTGATCCAGCTGAGGCAGTGCAGGAGTCTCATCCCTTGACAGAAATCCTGGAGCTGAAATGGGATTCAGCTCCCTACACACCCACAGGAGCTGGGATTCCTCTGGTTCAGCTCAGAAGTGCACAAGGAGTTGCCTGCATGTGAGCTCCTGCTCTGAGTCCTCAGTCCTTCAGCAGGGAGGCAGTTGCTCACACACAGACACTGGGTGATGCCCAAGGTGCCTGGGCTGCTCCTGATGTGTGCCAGTGCTGGTAAACCGTGTGGGAAGTCCCTGAGATAGACAGCTCCTTCCTGGGCATCAGCTGAGGGCCAGAGAGGGGATAGCACCGGCTGTCTGGTGAATTCACATGCAGCTGCAAGAGCAGCACAGGGCCTTCTGGAAAGCGATGCCATAAGTGCGTCCGTGTTGCTAAGTCACCTCCAAGACCCACAATTGCTCTAATGTCTGTGTGCCACCTTCTGCACACTGATACCATAGATGAGCTATCCAGTCCAGCTATGTCCAGTGATGCTTTTCAATTAGGATGTTTACTTCTGTGGTTTTGCACTAATGCAAACACCAACAAACAGTAAGCTTAAAATATTGGTAGAGCTGCTGGTTTGAGCTCCTGTTTGGACCATGGGGACACAGTTTAATGGCTTCCACAACTGCACTGTAGCACAAGGGGGATACCGAGTCTTTAGGATGGATGGGCGAGGAGACATAGAAAGGTGACTGCCCACTGTGAGAGTGCACTGAGATCTGCCTGAGGATGGAAGAGCAGACAGGTCAGAGCTAATTCAAATGGCAAACAGAGGAGACCATCAGTGTGTTTTCCTGTCTTCTTGATCAGGGAGAGTAAGTGGAAGGTGCCCTCTGCAGACAGATGGGAATCTGATGTTGTCTGTCCCTTGTCCCATTTGGGGGCCTTTGTCACTCCATTATCTGCGGCAGGGACAGCACAGCAGGGCATGTGGCATCCAGCAGATCCATGGAGAGCACAGATGGCAGCTTCTTGACCAAGCCATAGAGGAACCAAAGAGGAGAGGTGCTCTGCTGGATCTCATACTCTCCGGCATGGAAGGACTTGTGGGAACTGTGAAGGTCAAAGGGGCATCAGGCCATGTGCAAGATGCAAATGTATCTCTTTTTATTTATTTATTTATTTTGAGGCTGTAAGCTTAATAGTTCATCATAAATGTCAATAAAACTGAAACAAATAATTGAAGACAAAGATGGAAATCAATGAAAATGTGTTAACCCTTCTCAACATGAGAAATTCTCATGAGTCTTGTTCCATTTTAAGTTGTATATATGAATCTTTGAGGTGATTTGATGTCTTTTTTTTTCTTTCTTTCTTTTTTTTCTTTTACTGAAACTACAATGTTTTCCAGAACTGTGTTCGCTGGACACAAATGCCTTCAGGTTCACAGACACAGACAGCGGTGCCATTGCAAATGCCCTGTGACTATAGCCCGGTGCCCAGCACTACTCTTCCCTGCTGCCTATTTGATGTGTCTCATCCTCCAGGTGTTTTCAACTCTCCTAAATAAATGGCCATGGTTAAGGGCATGTTTTCAGCAGGCCATTTGGGCACACACTACTCCCACTGCCCTCCAGATTTCTCCATCCCTTGCTCTTTGTTCAGTCAGATACCTCCCAATTATCTGTCTGATTTCTGACTTTCAGGGGGATTACTGGAATTTGTTCCATCTCCCCAAATTCTGAGAATCAGTGAGAATGTGTTAACCCGTCTCAATGTGTGAAATACTCACAAGTGCTGTTCAGTTTTAAGTTGATACCTCTCAACTACTTGGCTGATCTATCCCAGGAAGATTACTGGAATTTTCTCTATCTACCAGAGTCTGATGGCCTCTGTTGTCAACTACTTCACTGTGATTCAATCTATCCTATCCTACCTCAGTATAAATCATTTCTTTTAAAAGTATTCCATATGAACGACAAACTTCAATAGATGCAACTTGAACATGGCATGCAGTTGATCACTGTGTTTTACTGTTCATTCAATTGCATCACCTTTCTTTCCATTTGCTGGCCAGATAAAAAAGAGAAATCTTTCCTTTTCCATGTGTAGCTGGTTCTCTGAGGAAAGCCAGTGGGAGTTGGTGCAAAGCAGTTTTAACACTGAGCGGATGAATGCAGAGGAGAAGACTGATGTGAAGAAAAGTGATGCAAGTCCCATAGGTCCATTGTAAGCAGAAATTGGGTATGGAGGTTGAGAAGGACCTTTGTCAACACAGTAACAGTACAGAACTCATTGGGACAACCTGGATTGGTATCAGTTGCACAGTGCTGCTTTAATGTCTTCTTTAAACCCAACTATAAATAAATAGACAATAAATCTATAATGGATTCTTTAAGCTCTCTCCAGATATCCCTCCTTTTTGCTGAACAAGTTCTGATAACCTGAAGAAGATAACAAGATGGCATAAGGCACAGGAGATTATTTAGGTTATAATGGTCCCAGGGTGCATTTGATGCTGAGTTCATCAGCCTCTAGTGCAGAGAGAAGTTTGCACAAAGTGCTCAACAAGACAAAGTCAGAAGTAACAGTGAAGTTTCTTGGAGTATTAATGGGCCCAGTGAGGGCCATTACCAAGCAAGCTTCCCAAGGGACTTGTTAGTGAAGATAACTGGAAGCCATGACTACAGGCAGGCAAAGGCACTGGCATGCTAAGAAACCTCTCCTTTGCCTTACGAAGCAGACAGGTCAAGCCCTGATTGCAAGACCAGTGGTAGAGAGATCCTGTATCTCATGTTGGCTCCTAGCATTTCCTGGGCCAATGGGTTGGTGGTCTGTATGATGTTAAATGAAAGACATGGGGACAGAAGATCCCAGGCTCTACATGTGGTGCAAGGACGCTGTGAGGTTCATGTCCCATATGAGACCTATGTTTCATTGCAGGATCTGAGAAGGGATGTGAGAAGGGCCCAGTCTGAACAAGCAGTCAATCCCTGTGAAACTCTGAACTTCAGATCTCTCAGTTCCAGTGCCCTCCTTTGCACATTCTCCCAGAGTTTGATGTCCTTTATGTTCTGCGGTGCCCAGAAGTGCACCTAGTGCTGCTAGTGAGGCAGTAGCAATGCAGAGCAGAGAGGGGTGATCCTTTTCCTCACCCAGCTAGCAATAAGTTGCTTCATACACTCCAGGGGACTGTTGTCTTTCCTGGCTGCCTTGGCACACTGCTGACTCACATTCAGTGTGATGCTGACCAGCACCCCAACCCTTTCCAGTCAGACTCCTCTCCAGTGTCCCATATCCAGTCAGTGTGTATGTCCAGCGTTGCCCCTACCCAGGTGCACAATCAGGCACTTGTTCTTGTTATACTTTATGCACTTGGTGCTGAGTAGCAACTGGTACCCACTTCTCTGACTTGTCCACATCTCTCTGCAAGTCCTCTCCACCCTCAGTGGAGGCAACAGCACCTCCTCATCTGGTCTTATCAGCAAACTTGCTCAGAACGTCTTCTAGTCCTGCATTCAAGTCATCTGCATAAACATGAAAGGAAAGTGGCCCCAAAATGGAACCCTGGGGACCCCAACAGTGACCATCTACCAGCCTGATGGAACCCACTGACTATAATCCTTTGGGACTGACCTACTGTCCAACTGCTCACCCACCACATTGTGTTTCTGTCTAGCCATATGCAGAACATTCTGTCTAGAAGGTTGTTGTGAGAAACAGTATCAAAATCTCCACTGAAATCCTCAAGGATTACATCAACTGGCTTCCCTTGGTCAACTAAACGGATAACTGTGTCACAGAATGAGCTTAAATTAAACAGGACCTTCGCCTCACAAACTTGTGTTGGCTACGACCAATGACAGAATTGTCCTTCAGCTGTTTTTCCATAACTCCCACCATCATTTTCTCCATAATTTTACCAGGCTCTGGACTGACAGGTCCATAATTGCCCATGTCATCTTTCTTGCTCTTCCTTACAATGAGACAACATTTGCCAGCTTCCTGTCAGCTGGCATGACCCTAGACTTCTATAGATGCAATTGAAATGAGAGCCCAGAGCACACTAAGGTGTCATCATTGAAAGAAAGTAGATGTGCCATAGCTTTGCAATGTCTTGAACTCCAGAGTATGCCAGAAATGGAGCAGAGGGGAAGATTTGCCTCTTCTGTAGTGAACTCATTCATTTGGTAAGCAGAATAACACTACCTGATACACGGGGACTGTGTCTCTGCTCTGCTCTGCTCAGCTCACAGGGCAGCGGTGCAGGGTGTTGCTCTCATGTCAGTGCAGGTAAACTCACTTTAGCCTTTTTCCTCTGTAAATGCTTCCTCTATTTGTATGCTCAGATACACTTCCACATTCCCTCAAGTACACTTCCATATATCATTAACAATTACACTTTCTTATACCATCAAAACAGTTTGTCAAACAGTACGGTTCTTAAGTTCACATAAACTTCCTTAATACAGTCTGTATTCTTCAGTTATAAACACTGTGCCACAGAACCAGCACTGATTGAACCTCCTCCCTCACACACTTCCTCACAAGAAGTACATAGTATTACATAAATGGGTTGACATTCATTGGTCAGGTGGAATGTACACCTCTCCTCAGGACAATCTTACTAATCTACAGAGTACAAACTCCCGTCTTCTTACATACAAGCAGAAAGTACACATGAGTGGACAGACAACACAGTCTTTCACTTTGTCCGTGTCTGGCCATTTCCCTCACAGGAGGAAGGAAACATGGATCGGGACTCGGCACTCACCCTGCAGCTGTTCTGTGTCTCACTCACACCACACTCACTCTGACATTTAGATCAAAAACCGTGGTTTATTCATACTACACAATGCTGACAACGTTTTCTAGCTGGAATCTTAATAACACTCATACTCTGGTCGACCAGTTGCAAACGTTAATGTTTTTCCCAGAGTCGGCTTGACACACGGTACCAAACACTTAAAGCAGATGATAATATTGAACATACAACCTATAAGCCCCGTGATTACAACTTGGAGAACCCAGGCTACCATTTGTCAGGCTATCCACTATATCCCATACCCGTAGGAGAGACCAACCTAGGTCCCTCCTATTGCCAACCACCTGGGAGAGAGTATTTGTTCTTGTTTCCATTCATATGACATACAGTTCCTTTTCATAGGAACTCACCCAAGGAGTCTTCCTACCCCAGCTGGCAACCAAAGCCATGAGCTCACCTCCCTGGGAGCAGCAAGTATGGCTGTAAACTGTGTAGGATGTCTCCTCAAGACATATGGGCTCCACTTACCATACACATACCTGGTCCACCTATGGGTGGTCCTTGTCTGTCCCTGCAGTGATCAGGTGAGGAAGGGAGTCCTTCAGAGAAATCTCAGGGTGTGCCAAAAGTGTCTCCCTCTCAGCTGGTCCTGCAGCGAACAGAGCTGGTCCCACCTGGGCCGCCAAATTGACTACAGGAATTGAACTCTATAACCTCTATAACTGACACAGTCTCCCATGACATACTTATAACAAAGTTGAGGAAGTATGGGATAGGTGAGTGGACAGTGAAGTGGGTCAAGAATTGGCTGACTGGCAGAGTGCAGAGGGTTGTCGTTGGCGGTGCAGTGTCTGGCTGCAGGGCTGTAACTAGCGGCGTCACCCAGGGGTCTGTGCTGGGTCCAGTCTTGTTCAACATCTTCATCAACAACCACCCTCAGCAAGTTTGCTGATGACACGAAGTTGGGAGGATTGGCTGACACACCTGAAGGCTGTGCTGCCATTCAGCGAGACCTGGACAGGCTGGAGAGCTGGGCAGAAAGAAACCGGATGAGGTTTAACAAAAGTAAGTGTAGAGTCTTGCACCTGGGTAGAAATAATTGCATGCACCGGTGCAGGCTGGGGGAAGACCTGCTAGAGAGGAGCTCTGCTGAGAGGGACCTGGGCGTCCTGGTGGACAACAGATTGACCATGAGCCAGCAGTGTGCCCTTGTAGCCAAAAAAGCCAATGGCATCCTGGGGTGTATTAAAAAGAGCGTGTCCAGCAGGTCGAAGGAGGTGATCCTCCCCCTCTACTCTGCCCTGGTGAGGCCTCATCTGGAATATTGTGTCCAGTTCTGGGCTCCCCAGTACAAAAAAGACAGGGATCTCTTGGAAAGAGTCCAGCGGAGGGCCACAAAGATGGTGAAGGGCCTGGAGCATCTCCCCTATGAGGAGAGACTGAGGGAACTGGGTCTGTTTAGCCTTGAGAAAAGAAGGCTGAGAGGGGACCTGATCCAGGTCTATAAATATTTGAGGTGTGGGGGGCAAAGAGGTGAGGCCAGACTCTTTTCAGCAGTGTGTGGAGGAGGGACAAGGGGAAACAGACAGAAACTGGACCATAGGAAATTCTGCACTAATGTGTGCAATAACTTCTTTATGGTGAGAGTGACAGAGCACTGGAACAGGCTGCCCAGGGTGGTTGTGGAATCTCCTTCTCTGGAGATATTCAAGACCTGCCTGGATGCCGAGCTGTGCGATGTGGTGTAGGGAACCTGCTTTGGCAGGGGGGCTGGACTCAGTGGTCTCTGGACGTCCCTTCCAACCCCTACAATTCTGTGATTCTGTGAATATCATGGGGTGGTTTGGATGGGGAAAGACTACCCCTTTGAATGACCTTTTGTCAGGGCATGTCCTGGGATTCCTAGGATCCTCAAAATGCAGCACTGCTTCTGTCACTGAAAAATGGGGCCCTGTGTGGGACGGAGGGAGGGTCCATGAGTCCCTGGCCCACCTGACTGAGTATTTCCATGGTCTTAGCAAAGACATACGTACAACTTGAGAATGACAGTTAGCTGCGTTCATGGTGGCATGGCCACTGCTGATGGCCTTGAACTGTCTGAACATAACTGAAGAGGCTCAGGCTGTTGCTAATCAGCTATTGAATGACAGTGTTGAAAAACTGGAAAGACAGGTGGCAGTTTTGATGGGGAAAAAACCTAATTCAATCATTCTCCTATAGAAGATCAGTAACAACTCTCTGGAAGACCATGGGGACCCTGTACAAGGAAATCTGTATAAAATGGACTCTGTAAATGAAGGCACTAAAAGGTCAGATTTTGAGGTTCCATTTGGACTAGATCTATTTGAGATCTGACTGATTGTAACCCAAAAATGAAAAAAAAAAAATGCAGGATAGGCTGGTGGGAGTGCCCTGACCAGTGTCCAGCCCCCCAAACCCTGCTGCCCATAATACAGCAGCTGAACTGATGGATATAGTACAGTGGTTTAGACAGAAACCAAGAGAGCATGCCAGCATAGCTGCTCTGGTTATGGGACATGGAGGCAGAAAGTGCTGTGGTGAATGGACTGGAAATTTCAAAACTGACATCCATTACTACTCACCCTGCCCTCAGGCAAAGACTGTATGCTCTGTCCAACATAATGAGAATAGCCATTTGATCAGTGAATGATTTATGGCTGTGTGTCATATAACATGGCCAAATAAGAATGACATACCATTAAACATCAGCCTGTGGTCCTCTATGGAGGACTAACAAAATTATATTAGAGAATTAGGCATGAAAGAGGCAATCTATGAAGATGATTTTGAGAGCCCAGTCAATAAATTTTTCATCAGGAACGAGGGATCTCATCCTACAGCCATCACCTTTACATCAGGATGGGTCTATGTTATCCATACTGAACCCCCCAGTGGCCCTCAGGTGCTGTAATACAACAGGCTGCCCAATTGATGGGGAGACAAGAGTGCCTGCGGCCAGATGCAGGCTCTGAATGGTGGTGGAAAGGTCAGAGAACCATCTGCTGCCATGACTTAGGCGTCCAGCCCCTAAGGTAATCCAGTCTGGACCCATTAGGGTCTTGAGACAACAAATGTTTAAAGACCAGATTAGAGCAGGAGTTCAGTTTAAAAAGATCGATGGACAGCATAATCAGGAAAAAATATCTGTTAAACAGGCCCAAGCACTGAGTATTTATAATCCAACCTTTTCAGCCAAACTAGATGTGAATGTAACTCAAGAAGGGTCTGGTTGGGGGCTCTGGCAGAGCCAGAGTTCTTTGTGAACCCCTATGAGGTTTTGGTCACAGGTTTGGCATGGAGCAGAATAAAGATACATCACAGCTGAAAAGCATTTATTGGCTACCTATTCTACACTACAGGTGGTAGAACCAGTAACTCAGATTTCAGAGGTTATCGTTAAACAACAAGGCCAGTCCAGGGGTGGGTACAAGATCTAACACACATCTCTATGATGGGGGTGGCCCAATCACAAGCAGTGGTGCGCTCAGTTGTTCTGCTTGCCTGCTCCTCAAGGAGTTAGGAGAAATCTATGCCTGCTGCATGTTCGAGTGCATGCGCAATGCCATGTGGAGGGCTTATCACAATAAAGATTAGCGGATTTGCTGCGTAAACCGGTCAGAACTCAGATCTGCGTTGTGCTTCCTGCGGCACCTAACGCCCAACAGTGGCAGTTCCGTGTATTGGCCAGCAGGTGGCAGCAGAGACCACGGAAAGAACGTCTGCGGGACAGACCCTGGGGATCCGTTCTCTTTTGATTATAGGGGAAGAACACAAAGATGGAAGAGGAGGGAAGGGGGAAAAAAAAAAAAGAAAAAAAGAAAAAAACAAACCACAGCAAACAAATAAAAACTTCTCCAAACGTAGCAAACGTGAATGTCTGTCAATAAATAAATGAGTAATTGAATTGATGTCCCTTTCCCATCCCCCTCCCCCGCCCCCCCCCCCCCCCCAACTTCTGAGATGAAAAAAAAACACCTGGTATCAATTGGACAAATGCACACAGTGAAGCCAGGGATGGTCTGAAACGCAAAGCAGCTGAGCAGCTTTTAGAAGAAAACAGAGTAGTAACAACTTCTGTACCTACATTCACCACTCTGAGATCCTGTCTGGGTCACCCAAGGCTTGTAAATAACCACTGGGTCGGTTCTGATGTCGAGTGATTTGTTGTCAGTTCCCTCATGGTTCTCCGGTCAGTTCTCCGGTGCCAGGATCTGCCACAGGGCATTCTGACCACGGGCATCATGTTTCTACGCTGCCGCCTGCATGTAACAGGCAATGGGACTGCCCAGCATGTGCAAGGCAGCACCTCTTTCACACCACCAGAATGTTTAAGGCTGTTGGGATTGTTGTTAGCGTCCCATTAACACTGAGGCTAGAGATACCCTTAGGATTGACATTACTATTAGCAGTACTTTGATGGTGCCCTATCTGGGTCATTTCCAGGGGATGTCAGGAGTAAGGCACGGTGTCAGGAGAAAAAGAACAGACTCTGTTACTTTATAAATGTGATAATAGAGAGAGTTCATTGGAAAAAATACAACTCTTAAATAATACAAAGCATGCTTCTGATTGGATGCAGGCATCATCTGGGCTCTGATTAATATTACTTTGAAGGTAAAGATTATTGTTACGATAATGATTTTTTTTTTTGGATTATGATCAGGGTTAAGGTTCCTTTTGCTACAAACTTCTAGCATCATTTTTGTTGTTACATTTGGAGTTAGAGACGATTTTAGAATCAGGGTAAGGGTTAGGATTAGAGTTACATTGCGGGTTATTGCTGTTACCTTTACAGCTCCTGTGAGGGTTGGGGTCTGGGTCAGGTGTTTAAAAAATGAAATGAGAAAAGAATAAAAAAAATATATTGAAAGCTTCAGATTTCCTTAATCTTTGTGGGAATCATATAATGTGCAACTCAGATCTACCTCTTTGTGCAGTGAGTGCCTGTAAATTTGCTAGAGCCTAATATAATATGGCCTTGTGCTTTCCACTAACTCACCTTCATTTCATTTTCATTACATTTGCTTGGTAGTCAGATTTTGGTGTGTGGATATTTTAAAACAATCTAACTGACATTGGCAAAAAATTAAAAATAAATTAAAAAATGCACGACAGCATCGTATCAATTTTTATAGATAAGATACAGAAGAGCTGTTTCCCTTAGTTTTCTGTGCCTCTTTACTTTCTTACCCTCTCCCCTTGTGTGAGAAACTCTCAAAGTCAAAGATTTCTAGTTAGGCAAAGATGGCAGCGATAGCAGCAGTGCTTATTCATTATTGCAATACTGCGCGCACATCCCCTGTTGGCAAGGGAGAAACTGCACACCAGTCAGTGAAATCAATTCTGTTCTATGCCCTAAACCCAATGCAGGTGATGCTCTCATGGCTCTCATTGGTTGAGCATCTCAGGCTCACAGACTCCTCCAGACTGTTGCTAGGTTTCATTTCCATATAAGGTCAATTACCAACCTCTTGTTTTTAGGTCTGCCTTGTACTTTTCTGCAGAGAGAGAAGGGCAATGTTTCCAAAAGTCAGTACATTCATTCTGTCCTGTGCTGGGCTCTACCCACCCTGTGTATTTATCTTGTGCTTGTCTCAATTCTCCCCATGTCAGAATGCCCCCAGTCTGAACTTAACTCTGTTCAGCAACATGCTCACATGTCTAACACTCACAGACATTACTGTCAGAAGGATGGTGCTGTGTTGTGCTTCTACCTTTGGCAGCCCCTGGAGAAATGCTGTGGCACACAGAACACCTTTGTATTGCACTGACTGCTGCCATGCAGCATGGATTTAACACACCAAATCCAGAGGAGCATGACTGCATCTAACTGCCCTGAGAAAAACTACTGTAGCTGAAGAGATGAGGAGGCAGCTGCTCATCTGCAGAACAAGCAGTACTGCCAGACACTGGGCCAGGTGAGCACCTCCTGCTGCAGCGTGATGATGACAGGGCTGGAGATGATCTGCAAAGCCAGCTTAAAAGTGGGAGACATGAGTCAACATGGCAGGAGGACAGAGGTGTTAGGGAGCAGCCAAGGCATCAGAGAGTATCAAAAGGCTTTGAAAAGTATCACAAAGCGACAGCCAGGAAGACTGGGATTATCATGAGCAGCAACCTGGATGCTAGAGATTATTTGCTCCCATACAAAATGGTAGAGATCTTGCTGCAGACATCCCAAAGCCAGGCAAAATGGGAATCCCCAGAGCTCTGCCTGCACGAACCCCACAGCCAGAGTGCTGCAAGCTGAGCTGCCTTGCTGTTTGTTGCATTCATCCCAATCCCTGTGAATGAAGACTTGGAATGCAGTCCATATGGGCTTCAAAACCACATACAGGCCCCATAGACCCATACAGGCCCCATATACCCCATACAGGCCCCATACACCCCATACAGGCTTGGCTCCACACCACCATATAGGCCATACGACCCCATATGGAACCCATATACCCCATACAGGCCCCACAACCCCATATGGGCACCATAGACCCCATACAGGCCTCACAACCCCATATAGGCCCCAAAACCACTTATGGGGCCCACAACCCCTTATGGGTCCCATAGACCCCATACAAGCCCTACTACCACGTATGAGCCCCTTAGACCCCATACAAGCCCCAAAATCTTATATAGGCCCCATAACCCCATTAAGGCCCCACAACCCCATATGGGCCCCATAACCCCATATGGGCTTCAAAACCACATACAGGCCCCATAGAACTCATACAGGCTTCACAACACCATATAGGCCCAATGACGCCATATGGGACCCATAGACCCCATACAGGCCCCATAGACCCCATAGAGGCCCCACAACCCCATATGGGCACCATAGACCCCATACAGGCCCCACAACCCCATATAGGCCCCAAAACCACATATGGGGCCCACAACCCCTTATGGGTCCCATAGACCCCATACAAGCCCCACTACCCCATATGAGCCACATAGACCCCATAGAGGCCCCACAACCCCATATGGGCACCATAGACCCCATACAGGCCCCACAACCCCATATAGGCCCCAAAACCACATATGGGGCCCACAACCCCTTATGGGTCCCATAGACCCCATACAAGCCCCACTACCCCATATGAGCCACATAGACCCCATAGAGGCCCCACAACCCCATATGGGCACCATAGACCCCATACAGGCCTCACAACCCCATATAGGCCCCAAAACCACTTATGGGGCCCACAACCCCTTATGGGTCCCATAGACCCCATACAAGCCCTACTACCACGTATGAGCCCCTTAGACCCCATACAAGCCCCAAAATCTTATATAGGCCCCATAACCCCATTAAGGCCCCACAACCCCATATGGGCCCCATAACCCCATATGGGCTTCAAAACCACATACAGGCCCCATAGAACTCATACAGGCTTCACAACACCATATAGGCCCAATGACGCCATATGGGACCCATAGACCCCATACAGGCCCCATAGACCCCATAGAGGCCCCACAACCCCATATGGGCACCATAGACCCCATACAGGCCCCACAACCCCATATAGGCCCCAAAACCACATATGGGGCCCACAACCCCTTATGGGTCCCATAGACCCCATACAAGCCCCACTACCCCATATGAGCCACATAGACCCCATAGAGGCCCCACAACCCCATATGGGCACCATAGACCCCATACAGGCCCCACAACCCCATATAGGCCCCAAAACCACATATGGGGCCCACAACCCCTTATGGGTCCCATAGACCCCATACAAGCCCCACTACCCCATATGAGCCACATAGACCCCATACAAGCCCCACAACCCCATATAGGCCCCATAATGCCATACAGGCCCCACAATCCCATATGGTGCCCATAGACCCCATAGGAGCCCCATTAACCCCATATGGGTTGCACAACCCCATATTGACCCTATCAACCCCATACTGGCCCCACAACCCCATATGGGACCAATAGACCTTATACAATCCCCAAGACCCCATACATGGCACATAGACCCCATATGGGCCCCATAGACCCCATACAGACCCCAAAGCTCATATAAGCTCCATAGACCCAATATGGGCCACACAACCCTATATGGGCCCTATAGACCCCATACAGGCACCACAACCCCATATGGGCCCCATAGAACCCATAGAGTCCCCACAACCCCATATGGGCCCCATAACCCCATAAGGGCTTCAAACACCATACAGGCTCCACAACACCATATAGGCTTTACAACCCCATATGGGACCCATAGACCCCATACAGGCCCCACAACCCCATACAGGCCCCACAACCCCATACAGGCCCCACAACCATATATGGGCCTCAAGGACCCCATACTGGCTCCACAACCCCTTATGGGCACCATAGAGCCCATACAGGCCCCATAGAACCCATACAGTCCCCACAATCCCATATGGGCCCCATAACCCCATATGGGTTTTAAAACCCCATACAGGCCCCATAGACCCCATACAGGTTCCACAACACCATATAGCCCCTACGACCCCATATGGGACCCATAGACTGCATACAGGCCCTGACTTGAGGAATCAAACTCTGTAATCCAGAGATGGGTTATAAAGCAGGTATGTTTATTCCAGCGTTGCGCAGCGCCGGGTGCAAGGGGGATAGCTCCTCCAAACCTGCACAGCGTAAGGAGAAAAGTGTGTTATACATGTAGGTTAAGCTAATACATAATCAATAGTCTCCTCCTCAGTTTGATTACATATTCATTACATTCCCTATGACCCCATTCCCTCATTCCCTCTGACCCCATTCCCTGCGACCCTTGCCGTTGTTTTGGGGTGAAATTCTTCTTCTGTTTTCTTCTTGGTGTTATCTGCTGTTATCGATCTCCCATGTCAGCATCATCTTGCCCGGGGGTATCTAATCCTTCTTCTTGTCAGAGGTCTCCAGACAGTTTCTTCTTATCTTTAGTGCCCTCTTCTCTGGTTTTATTTTGACTAAGTGTCTGTAATTCCCCCTTTCCCTGCACTTTTAAATGTAAACTATCTACAGTTACCCTTTGTCTTGGTTTCTGTGAAGTTCCCCTTTCCCTTTCTATAGCAGAGTGTTACCTTGCCTCCATTCTGGGGCTTTGCTCACTCTTCAATTCCCCCCTTTTCATTAATCTAGCAGGCTTTTACCTGCTAGATTCTTAATGGGTCTCAAAATAGGCTCCACTCTCTACCTTTTGTCTCAGCTCATGTCTCTTCCAAACCCCATATTCCCTTCTGGTATCCTGGCACAGACACAAAAGGCACCTTATAACAACACAAGTAAAACACACCAAGAGTAGCAAGGTGATGCAGACTAAGAAAAACTGTTTTAGTCATCCTAAATTTGGCAACTAGTAAGTTTATCCCATGGTTCAGAGAAAACTATTCCCCAGTCAGTGTTATCCCTGCCTACTCCATGTTGCCATGCAACTTTGGATAAACAGGATACCTCCTCTTGGATTGTCCATCAGGCACCTGCAGCAGCATCCTCAATTGTTTCTAAGGTTACAGAAATTTTCATACAGAGATACCCCCCCTTTTCTTGGGAGTTCTGTGAAATCAGTTTGCCACTGTTGCCCTGGAAGGCCCTTTCCCGTGAGGCCCACTTGTGCCCTGTTCCTGGCACTGGGACTGTACTTTGTAGTATTGGTTTGCCCAATATATTCTCTTATCTTCCCTTATAACCAGTTTCCATAAGATACTAAAGGGCATAACAATGTGTCCATTTGGGCATGCACCCATCTGTCAGCTTGCTCTCTTCCTTTCTAAATCATTAATTGGACTCCTGTCCTCTTTAGAGTATTTTACAGGTTTTGACTTGGCTTCAGAGATTTTAAGTTTACCGTCTGGAATTGAAGCCCTCTTCAACTGCCTGTTCTGCCACCTGATCTATCAGCTTATTTTCTGTTTCCTGTACAGTGTTACATTTCTGATGTCTTTTACAACATATAATAACCATTAGTAGATTTAAATCAGGCTGTTTTTCTTGTGTGTGAGCAATCCTTGCTCTTTTCAGATGGTACTATGAGCGTGTGGCACATATTTAGCATCTGTCCATATGATTAAAGCTCTTGTGAAGGCAGTTATTTCAGCCTTCTGAGGGGAAGTCCCCACAGCTGGTGGTTGTGCTTCGGTCACCTGGTCAGTAGCAGTTACTGCATGTCCTGCCTTACAGTCTCCTTGTCTCATAAAACTGCAGTTGCTGGTAAACCAGGCGTCTTCTGCATCTTCTAAGGGTTCGTCCTTCAAGTTCGACTGACCGGCTGGAATGTGCAGCTTCAGTTGTTTCAAAGCAGTCATGTAATACTAGTTCTCCGGGAGTTCCACTAAGGAAAGATAATGGGTTGACAATATTAGTCACAATTATTTCTACATCACCCTACTCTATCAGGATGGCCTGGTATTTTAGGAATCTTTGGGGTGAGAGCCAATGAACTAATGTCCCCCTTTTGCCTCCAATACAGTAAACACTGTATGAGATATTAAAACTGGTGTCCTTTGGCCCAGTGTAGATTTATAGGCTTCTTGAATATTGAACACTAGTGCAGCCACTGCCCTCAGGCACCATCCCTTACTCACTTCAAGCTGTTTGAGGTTTACCATCAGTCCGTAGCTGTGTATCCATGGTCAGCACCCTCCTGTCATTCCTGGGAACGTATGGAGTTCCTTGACAGTTTGCAGCTCAGGGGTTTAGCAGATGGCTTCTTTCTTGGCAGTCCTTAAGGTTCAAAGTCCAGCTGTAATTTCTGAGTTAGTTGTGCTTTCCGTAAACCAATAAACTCAGCAAACTCTCAGTCTATTGTACACAGTCCTTTTGTTGCTGTGGCACCCACGTGCTCCAGTAAAGTTCCACCCTAGGATGGAGGATCCCAGGTCTCAGGCTCACGAGTTGACCAGTTCTCAACAATCATTCAGCTGTTCTCACAACCCTGGGTAACACTGTCCAGGTTAACTGAGTTTCTTCTCCCTCTCTTAGGGCTTTCCTATTCAAAGGCAAATAACCTTAGGCTTCCTTTAGCCAAACCAGGCAGAAGAGACATCCCTCAAATCCAGAAGGTAAACTCCACCTATTCATTCCTTAACTTGGTTGATAAATTGCATGGATTTTCCATCACTGAGTGTATCCATTCAACAATTCCATTACTTGTCCTCATGTCTTCTACCAAACTAAAGCACTTGCTATCCAAAAATTTAGCAAATTGGCAAAATTGGAGTTTTGTACTTGGATTCCCATTCAATTAGTAATTCAAACTCAAAAAATTATCTATTATTTCTTTTGTCCTTCTTCAGTCACATATCCTCAAAGGGCTCCACTTTACCCTGAGTGGGTGAGCTCTTGCTTTCAACTTGTATTTAGGGCTTAATTTTTGGCCCTGATGCCCACACCCCTAAGTGTGTCTTAATTGAGATTGCTGTGGCTCCTGGGGGTATAACATTGTTTTTCCCAGTTTGTGTTAATAGTCAGACTTACAATTCTTAGTCAGCCAATATTGTTTGACCCTTAGCTCCAGTTTTATTAAATTTCTTGCCAGGGTAACCTGACAGGTACAAGAATTCCTGTATTCCTACTTGTTTTCTTAGCTTATATTTAATTAATTCCAAAAGTAAGCCTTTTCTTGTTGGGCAGTAGCACCTACTAATGTTACAAAACCATCTATGGGTAGTAAGAAGCTCCCATATCCATCAGAAAATGAACTACTTTATCCTGCTTCCTTAGCTGCAGTTTCATCGGTGTATCTGCTAGGGTTAACTTCCCAAGTTCTCATTGTTCAGTTCTGCAATCAGAGACAATTCCTTCTCACTCAGCTTGGTCGGATTTCTCTACCAGTGTCCCATTGCAGTTTGCACACTACTTTCATTCCAGTGGGGCAGAGCCCTCCCTGGGCTCTTCAAGCCTCCCTCCCCCCCTTTCCTCGTGGGGGATCCCTGGGTCCTATGGCCCTACTCTAGCACCACAACAGAAACAGCTGTTATTATTCTCAATTCCCTGAACATCTCTGATTCTCAATCAGGTGTTTGTTTTGTTATTTGTTGTTGTTGTTGTTGTTTGTTTGATTGTTTTCTTCTTATTGTACACCTCTCTTCAGACCTGACATCCCTGTTTTTATCTTTGCCTTCCTCAACCTTTGTCCTTCCCAAACTTTCTCACTTTCCAAACTCTAATCATTACATTTCACCTCCTCTCCAGAGCCATCCAGTGCTGCCCAGATTTCAGATTTCTCAGATCTCTGCACATGAAGGCTATTCTCACTTCCAGTGCCCTGTCCTCTCCACCTTCCCCTTTGCTGTTTACAGCAGCAGTCTCTGACCCTGGCTCCCTCTCCCACTCTGAGAGTTCTGATTGCAGGGGAACGGTGCGGGGGGGGTGTTCTCATGCCAGCACAGATAAACTCACTTTCTCTTTAACCCTTTTTCCTCTGTACACTATTCCACTATTTGTACCCTCAGTTACACTTCCACATACCCTCAACTATACTTCCGTATGCCATTAACAAATACACTTTCTTATACCAGCAAAACAGTTTGTCCCATTCCCTTCAAGACCCACAAATCAAACAACACAGTTCTTCAGTTTCCATAAACACCCTTACTACCTTATAACTTTCCCTTAGCAATCCATATCGTTCAGTTATAAACCTCTCACCACAGAGCCAGCACTGACTGACCCACCTCCCTTTCACCTCTTCGCAGGCAGAACGCAATATCACATAAATGGGTTGATACTCATTTCACACGGCCATCCCGCTATATGTTCATTGTCCCTATCCTCTAGCTTATACATCAACCACCACTGATTACAATATTTAATCAGGATTTTTCCGGCTCAGGGTTCCTCCTGGTTTCCCAGCAATATCTCACCAATGTGTCAGTATACAACCCAGGGGTGAGCGCGCAGGGACCTCTTTGCTCTGTGATTTCACCATCGTAGCTTATTATACACCACCGTATTCTTTTAGAAGTAAAACCACTTCTGACACAACAGTATTATTATGACTTATAACCACGTACTTTACAACAACTGGTAATTAATAACACAAAATAAACACGTATTAAAACAAAGACAAACAAATATTGGAGACAACTTTTGCTATGTCCGTCCCCGGCAGTTTCCCTCGTGGGAGAATGGAACCGTGGGTCGGGACTTTGCACTCGCCCCGCAGCTGTGCTGTGTCTCACTCACACCACACTCACACGACAATTCAAACAGAATTACAATATATCATTTGTTAAGCTTAACCAAAGATGTTAAGAACACCGGTGCTAGTGGTTGACTTAGGTCACCTATATAGACAGTGTTGTACAATACCAATTATCCCAAGATTACCCAAATCACCCTGTGCAAGAGAGCAGACAAGCTCTGCCCTATTAGCAATCACCTGAGGGTGAGCAATAGCTCTTTAACCATGCGTACGACTTACTGGTCCCATTGTAGGCACTCCCTAGGGAGGCCTCCTAACCCAGCCGGCAACCTAACCTAACCCGTGAGCTCACGTCCCTTGGGGGGGAGCACACTGACTCCTCTCTGCCCTGCGTAGGACGTCTCCTCACGGCTTGTGGGTGCCCCATTTCCCAGTCTCACATACCTGGTCCACCGATAGATGGTTCTTGTCTGCTCCTGCAGTGATCAGATGAGGGAGGGGAGTCCTTCCGAGAAATCTCGGGGCACTCCAAAGGCGTTCCCCTTCTCAGCCGGTCCTGCAGCCAAGCAGAGGAGGTCCCACCTGGGGTGCCAAATTGACTTGCAGAATCAAACTCCATAACCATGAAGTAGTTACAAAGCAGGTATGTTTAATGAGTGATGCGCACACACCCTGGTGCAAGGGGGATAGCTCCACCTCACTTGCACACGGTCAGGAGAAAGCGTGCTACAAATATAGGCTGAACTAATACATCATCAATAGTTTGCAGGAATTTGGATACATATTCATTACATTCCTGAGACCCCATTAGCATGCAGTCCCTCCCCCCTTGCGCATGCATAGTGAGTTGTGGGGGTTGTTGTGGGATGAAGGCTCATCATCTTCCTCGCGAAGGCTCATCATCTTCCTCGCTGTAAACTTTCAACCCTTCAAGGAGGCGCACCCCCCAAACTGGTTCCAGCTTGCACTGTGGACATCTAATCACCACACTGTTCTCGGGCTGTTCCACCCTTATCTTCATGGCCTTCATCCCCTTCTTTTCTCAAACTTAGCTTCTGCAATTCCCCCTCTCTCTGTTCCCCCTTAACATAAACTATCTGTAACTACCCTTTGCCTTAGTGAGGCCCCCTTTCCCTTTCTGTAGCAAAGTGTTCTCTATTCAACTATGGGGTCCCTTTTCACTATTCACTGACACTTCATGATGGATGGGCAAGGAAGATGAGGAAAGGCTGCTGCCCTTTGTGAGAGTGCACTGAGCTCTGCCTGGGGATGGCAGAGGAGCCAGCTGAGAACTGAAGAAAAGATTTCTAAGAGGAGAGCAGCATATTCTGTTCCTTGCTTCCTGATTAGGAAGAACAAGAGGAGGGGGACAGGCAGGAATCTGAGTTACAGCTCAGATGGAATTGTTTTCTTCAGACTGCCTGCACTGTTTTGGTTCAAGAAGAAAATCATTGATAACACTCTGATGTTTTCAGTTGCTGCTAAGCAGTGTTGTACAGAGCCATGGCCATGGTCAGTAAAGGGCACATGGAGCTGGGAGGGAACAGAGTGAGGACAGCTGACTGATAGTGGCCAAAGGGACGTTCTCTATCAGCTGACAGCAAGCAGAAATTGTATTGAAAGGGGTGGGAGTTCATCTCAGTCTCTTCACTGCCCAGGGTCCAGCTGAGCATCAGTCTGGTGGTGCTGTGCAAGTGCTTGTGCATCAGTTGTTACATACAATTCCATATCAACGGATATATAGTGATAACTATTACTCCTCTTCTTTTATCTCTCTTAGTAAATTGCTTTGTTACAACCCAGAAGTTGTATTTTTTTTCCCAGTTCTCATCCCCATCCCACTGGGAATTGGGCAGTGCACAAAGCACTGTGTGCTGCTGAGCCACATGTTGGGTTCAACAACCACTGTCATTTCAGTGCCTGATGTGAGACTCCAAGGGTAGAGATAACAGCACAACTGTCCAGAGTGAGATAACTCAGGGCTTTGTGGGAGTTGGAAAAGTGCAGGCCATGATGCTTATTGTTTCCCTATTTGTGGAGCTTGTTGAGTCTTCTCATGAAGCTTCACTGCACAGCTCCTTACTTGGTGCTTGGTTGCTGGATTAGGGTATTTATTTTGCTATGCTGTTTGACCTCAGTTTGTACCATGTTAAAATTGGCAGCTGACAAAGTGAAGTTTTGTGCACATTCAGCTCTGTGGTCATCTTTGGGTTTTGGAAGTAATATTGTCCATATGATTAGGAATTACACAATTTACATTGTCGCCTCTGTGAGTCCGGGGGTGTACTGGATATTGTGTTGAGGGACATGGTTTAGTGGGAGCTATAGGTAATAGGTGAACGGTTGGACTGGATGATCTTTTAGGCCTTTTCCAACCTTGGTGATTCTATGAATCTATGATTGAGGTTAAACAATTATTCAGGAATATCACTGAGAGATCTGCCCCAAGGTGAGAAGGCTCTGCATGGCAGAGGGTGTGGGACGGTCTGGGCAGCTGCCTAGAGCGGTGGGCACCCCCAGGGCTTTGGAACTTCATCTCCGAGCAACTGCAGGATCCTGAGAAACTGGCGGAATATTGGAGACAGGTCTGCTGTGGCACTGGTAACCCCCAAGAGGCACAAATGACTGCAGTGTGCCAGATCCAGAGAGCTGGATCTGCTGACAGTGCTGCAGCCTCTGCAACTCCTGGCACAGACCCTGCAGCAGCTCCAAGGTTTTGCTACACGTCCTGCAGTTGCTCCAAGCTCTGGGACAGATCCCACTGTCACTCCATCCCTCATAATGAGCTCTGCAGTTACTCGTGCTACGGGTCCTGTAGCTGTTCCAAGTATGGTAATAAGAAAATGGTACAAATTCCTCCCAAGGGAGGAAGTACAGCCCTGCGGTGGCTCCAACCCCTCCAATGAGCCCAGTGGCTGCTCCAACATAGTCACAGGTCCAGTGGTGGTTCCAGCTCTGGCAATGAACTCTGAGGTCACTTCAACTCCTGCAACAGCCCAACAGCCACTTCAGCTCCTACAGTGAACCCTGTGGCTGTTAAAACCCCTGCAACTAATCCTGGACTTGCAAACAGATGCACATAGGGATTAGTTCATATATGTTTGCAACTGCATATGTTGTATATGTGTGAAAATACACTAAATATATTATATATTATTATTAATATATTAATATTATTATATTATTATTAATATATTATTATTATTATTATTAATAATAATATTATATATATATATAATATTATTTTATATATTATATATATATATAATATTATTATAATATATAATATATATAATTATATATAATATATAATTATATATTATATATGCTACTCCCTATATATTATATAGGCAGTAGACACGTGGTCCGCCTGGCCCCAAACAAATGGGAAGGGAAAAGGGAAAGGGGTAGGGAAGTGGGAGCTCAGCTCTAGGAAACAAACATAGCAGTGGCAAAGACCTAAGGAGGAAAACTTGTTTTACTAGCTGTGATATGTGGAATACCAATAGAAAGAATGACAAAACCATGACATTCCACCCTTAATTGTACATCACTATATCATGCTTAGAAAACATATCTGTGTACAAATAATAAATAAAATGCATTACACACACAAGTCTGTATACATATATAGTCATGGAATTACTGTCTTCACTCCCCCAACATCACATTCCCTTGTGGTACACATTGAACATCCCCACCTTTCTGCATCACCCACCAAGTGCACCCTGTGCAAAAATGGTTCCAAGGAGAGGTTTGCACTTTCCAGAGGCTGGAAGGACCCAAACAGATTTTCCCAACATGTTCTTTACATGCACTGCAGGGACTTTATCTCCCTCTACAGTATGTAGGGAGCTGGACTGTGTAGCACCATCTCTACTGACAGATCCACTTGTATTAACTAGCCATGTTCTTAATTCTTAAATGTTCAGCCTCCCATTGCTTTCAGCACAGTTTTTAACAACCCTTTGAAGCATTCAGTCTTACCAGAGGCTGGTGTATGATAGGGGATATGATAAATCCACTCAATGCCATGGTCTCTGGCCGAGGTATCCAGAAGTGAATTTTTGAAATGAGTCCCATTATCAGACTCATTTCTTTCTGGGGTGCCATGCCACCACAGGATTTGCCTATCCAGACCCAGTACGGTGATGCAGGTGGTAGCATGGGGTACTGTGTATTTTTCAAGCCTGTGGTTGCATAACACCACAGAGAGATCGTGGCAAAGTGATATAATCATCCTGCCATGCCTCTCCATATTTATACTTTTGCCATCGCCCTTCCCCCCAAAAAGGTTTCATCCTCTTGGCTTGTTTAATTATGGCACATGTTTCACAGTCATGAATAACCTGAGTAGTAGCATCCGGAGTTAAGTCCACCCCTTGGTCTCTGGCCCACTAATATGTTGCATCCCTTCCTTGATGACCCGAAGTGTCATGGGCCCACCGAGCTAGGAATAATTCACCCTTGTTCTGCCAGTCCAAGTCTATTTGAGCCACCTCAGTTTTGGCAGCTCGATCAACCTGATGGTTATTTTTATGTTCTTCAGTAGCCTTACTTTTAGGCACATGAGCATCTACATGGCTCACCTCCTCATATCTATAATTCTGCCATCTCCCTTCCCCCCAGAGGTGTTTCATCCTCTTGGCTCATTTAATTACAGCACATGTTTCACAGTCATAACCTGAGCAATAGCGTCCACAGTTAAATCCACCCCTCGGTCTCTAGCCCACGTATATGTCTCATCTCTTCCTTGATGGCCCGAGGTCTCATGGGAACAGAGGGCTAGAAATAGCTCTGCCTTGTTCTGCTAGTTCAAGTCTATTTGAGCCACCTCAGTTCTGGCAGCTCGATCTACCTGATTGTTATTCTGCAGTTCTTCAGTAGCCCGACACTTGGTTACATGGCCATCTACATGATGCACATTTATAACCATATTTTTTGTTCAGGCAGCAATGTCCTTCCACAGTACAGCAGCCCAAATAGCTTTACCCCTCCACCGCCAGTTGTTTTGTTCCCACTCTTGTAACCATCCTCAACCTGTAGCTCCCGACACAAATCATTGCACAAGGTACCCCTCGTACAACTTATGTTCCCCACATACGACTTATGGGTCCCTTTGTAGGAACTCCCAAGGAGTTTTCCTACCCCAGCTGGCAAACAACCAGATCTATGAGCTCACCAGTCCAGGGAAAGCGACAACCACTTTGCTTATACTTCACATAGGACGTTGTCAGGTCCCCTCTTCCTCATTCCCTGTGAGACCCTGCACTAGACAAGATCTTGGATATGGGTTATCATGTCAGAAGTTTCCAAGCTTCCTTCAGGACTGCTTCCATTTTGTACACAGAAGTGGTCTCTGCCTCCAGGATTGTCTGTTGTAGAGGAATCTTGCACAAAGTTCTGGTAAAAGTTACCCATCACCTACAGGAGCCATTCTTGGAGCATAGGCTCTTAGGCAGAAAGCTGCCGCTAATGAGATGACTGAAATGAGGAGGTTGGGAGAAGCCTGGAGAACAGAGATGGGAGACTGAGGGGAGGGAAGATGCGCCTATGTGCCGTGCTCATTACCATCTGCACCAGCAATGTTGACCCACTGTTACCACTGCTGAAACACACCTCCCATTGCCTCACTCTGCTCACATCCACTGTTTGGTCTCCAGAAATGTTCAGCAAACATTGCTGAATGTCAACATGTGCCATTTTTTCCACTTGGAGGAATTCAATGGCACACCGTTGCTTCATGTGTGCTTCCACATCAGATGCCATTCTGTCACGCTACCCCTCTGCTGCCATCTGTCACATGGCAGCAACTCATAATGGGATTTTGGTGGGAAGATTCACCCTCTACAGCCACATCTCCTACATCTGCCTCTGATCTTACGGCCCAGGTAATACAAGAGGGGGCATTACAATTGAAGCAGATCTTATCCAAGTTAAAGTTGGATGGCCTGAGAGGTCATTTCTAACCTAAATGATGCCATGATGGGGAGATCGCTGCTTGGGAGTCTGTTGGCTGAGCAGCCTGAGAACTCAGACCTCATCACATTTCACTTGTTCAGAGTTTGACTGTTACAAAAACCTGAGACTTTCTTTTTAGTTGTCATCAAACCAGCCAAGGGGGTTTCCTGAGGAGAAAATCCTAATGCAGCTTGTGAGAGAGCCCACGAGAGGAGTTGCCCTTCTAGACCTGATGTTCACAAACAGGGACAGTCTGGTGGGAGATGTCGAGGTTGTGGGCTGTCTTGGACAGAGTGACCATGAAATGGTAGATTTCTTGATTCTAGGTGGAACCTGGAGGGAGAATAGCAAAACTGCCACCTTAGACTTCCGGAGGGCAGACTTTGACTTTTTCAGAAGACTAGTAGGGGAAGTCCCCTGGCATTCAGTCTTAGCGAACAAAGCGGTCCAAGATGGCTGGTCGCTCTTAAAGAAGGAAGTCTTAAAGACTCAGGAGCAGGCAGTCCCCCTGAGCCCCAAAATGAGCCAGTGAGGAAGAAGACTGGCGTGGATGAATAGGGAACTGTTCTTAAGGTTGCGGGAGAAAAAGAGAATCTACTGCTTGTGGAAGGAGGGAAGAGCAACTCAGAATGACTACAAAGAGGCTGTTAAGATGTGTAGAGGGAAAATCAGAGAGGCAAAAGCCCAGCTTGAATCTAAGCTGACTGCTGGGGTAAAAACAAACAAGAAACTCTTTTACAAATACATCAACTGTAAGAGGAGGACAAAGGGGAATCTCCATTCTTTACTGGACGAAGCTGGGAATGTGATTACAGACGATAAGGAAAAGACAGATGTTCTGAATGCCTTCTTTACGTCTGTCTTTAAAAGTCACAGAATCACAGAATCACAGAATTACCCGGGTTGGAAGGGACCTCAAGGATCATGTAGTTCCAACCCCCCTGCCTGGCAGGGCCACCAAACATACACATTTACTAGATCAGGTTGCCCAGGGCCCTGTCCAACCTGGTCTTGAACACCTCCAAGGACGGGGCATCCACAACCTCACTGGGCAGCCTGTTCCAGGACCTAACCACCCTTCTAGTAAAGAACTTTCCCCTAACATCCAACCTAAATCTTCCCTCCTTCAACTTAAAACCATTTCCCCTAGTCCTGCTATTATCAGCCCTTTCGAAGAGTTTACTCCCCTCCTGGGAGTAAGTTCCCTTCAGGTACTGAAAGGCTGCAATGAGGTCACCCCGCAACCTTCTCTTCTCCAGGCTGAACAAACCCAACTCCCTCAGCCTGTCCTCATAGGGGAGGTGCTCCAGCCCCCTGATCATCTTTGTGGCCCTCCTCTGGACCCTTTCCAAAATCTCCATATCTTTTTTGTACTGAGGGCTCCACACCTGGACACAGTACTCCAGATGGGGCCTCACAAGAGCAGAGTAGAGAGGGACGATCACCTCCCTATCCCTGCTGACCACCCCTCTCCTGATGGAGCCCAGGATCCCATTTGCTTTCCGGGCTGCCAGAGCGCACTGCTGGCTCATGTTAAGTTTCTCATCTATCAGGACCCCTAGGTCTTTTTCAGCCGAGCTGCTCTCAAGGACAACTCCTCCCAGCCTGTACAGGTGCCTGGGGTTCTTCTGGCCCAAGTGCAAAACCTTGCACTTTGCCGTGTTGAACCTCATTAGGTTCACCCGAGCCCAGCTTTCCAGCCTGTCAAGGTCCCTCTGAATGGCATCTGTTCCCTCCACCGTATCGACTGCACCACTCAGCTTGGTGTCATCAGCAAACTTGCTGAGGGTGCACTCCATTCCCTCATCTATGTCATTAATAAAGATGTTAAAGAGCACCGGTCCCAAGACAGACCCTTGAGGGACGGTGCTCGTTACCGGCCTCCACCTGGACATAGAGCCATTGACCACCACCCTCTGTCTGCGGCCTTTCAACCAATTGCTTATCCATCTAGTTGTCCACCCATCAAATCCACCTCCCTCCAATTTGGAGATGAGGATGTGATGGGGGACCATGTCAAAGGCCTTGCTCAGGTCCAGGTAAATGACATCGGTCGCCTTCCCTTCATCCACCAACGCCATCACTCCATCATAGAAGGCCACAAGATTAGTTAAGCATGACCTTCCCCTGGTGAAGCCATGCTGGCTGTCTCGGATCACATGCTTGTTCTTTATGCGATCAAGCATGTTGTCCAGGAGGATCTGTTCCATAATCTTCCCAGGCACAGAGGTGAGACTCACCGGCCTGTAGTTACCCGGGTCCTCCCTGCTCCCCTTCTTGTAAATGGGAGTGACGTGACCCTTCCTCCAATCATCCGGGACCTCACCTGACAGCCACGACTTCTCAAATATGATGGAGAGCGGCTCAGCAACCACCTCAGCCAGCTCCTTCAGGACCCTGGGATGCACACCATCTGGCCCCATAGACTTATACTCATTCAGTCTAAGGAGGCACTCTCGGACTTGCTCTACCCTTACAGTGGGGAGGGATTTACCTCCTTGGTCCCCACATGGAGGTATGGGGGTGCAAGACTTAGGGACGTGAAAAAGACTAGAATCCTGGCCACCAGGGAAGACTGAGGTGAAGAACTCATTCAGCACCTCAGCTTTCTCTTCATCTGTTGAAGCCATTTCTCCTTTTAAATTTACCAGAGTAGGTACGCCCATTTTGGCCTGTCTCTTCTGGCCAGTGTACCTGTAGAAGGTTTTCTTATTGTTTTTCACATCCCTCGCCAAGTCGTCTCGGTCATCCCCAGGGCTCCCCACGCTCTGACCTGGTAGTCTCGGCTGGGGAGCAGACTGAACCCCCTGTGATTCTTGAAGAAGTGGTCAGGGAATTACTACTCCAACTGGACTGCCACAAGTCCATGGGTCCGGATGAGATTCACCCAAGAGTGCTAAAGGAGCTGACGGAGGTGATCGCTGAGCCGCTTTCCATTATCTTTCAGCACTCCCTGTTAATGGGTGAGGTCCCAGAAGACTGGAGGCTTGCCAACGTGACTCCCATTTACAAGAAAGGTTGTAAGGAGGATCCGGGGAACTACAGGCCTGTCAGCCTGACCTCGATGCCAGGGAAGGTAATGGAACGGATAGTCTTTGGGGAGATCATGTGGCAGGTGTGGGAAGACCAGGAGATCCGACCTAGCCAGCATGGGATTGTGAAGGGCAGGTCCTTCTTGACCAATCTGATCTCCTTCTATGATCCCATGATCCGTCTAATAGATGAAGGAAAGGCCGTTGATGTGCTCTACTTAGACCTCAGCAAAGCCTTTGACACTGTCTCCCATGCTGTTCTCCTACAAAAGCTGGCAGCCCGTGGCTTGGATGAGTACACTCTCGGCTGGGTAAGGAGCTGGCTGGAGGGCCGGGCCCAGAGAGTGGTGGTGAATGGAGTTAAATCCAGTTGGAGACCAGTCACGAGTGGTGTTCTCCAGGGGTCGGTGCTGGGACCTGTCCTCTTCAACATCTTTATTGATGACTTGGATGGGGGCATTGAGTGCACCCTCAGTAAGTTCACAGATGACACCAAATTAGCAGGGAGTGTCGATCTGCCTGAGGGTAGAGAGGCCCTGCAGAGGGATCTGGATAGGCTGGAGAGCTGGGCCAAAGCCAACGGGATGAGGTTCAACAAGACCAAATGCCGGGTTCTGCACTTTGGCCACAACAACCCCATTCAGTGCTACAGGCTTGGGGTGGAGTGACTGGAGGACTTTGTTGAGGAAACAGACCTGGGGTTACTGATGGATGCTCAGCTGAACGTGAGCCGACAGTGTGCCCGGGTGGCAAAGAAGGCCAACGGCATCCTGGCTTGCATCAAAAACAGTGTTACTAGCAGCAATAGGGAGGTAATTGTCCCCCTGTACTCGGCATTGGTGTGGCTGCACCTTGAGTACTCTGTTCAGTTTTGGGCCCCTCACTGCAAGAAAGACATTGCGGCCCTGGAACGTGTTCAGAGGAGGGCTACAAAGCTGGTGAGGGATCTGGAGCACAGGCCTTACTAGGAGCGGCTGAGGGAGCTAGTATTGTTCAGATTGGAGAAGAGGAGGCTCGGGGGAGACCTTATAGCTCTCTATAACTTCCTGAAGGGGGGTTGTAGTGAGCTGGGGGTTGGCCTCTTCTCTCGTGTAATCAGTGATAGAACTAGAGGGAATGGTTTTAAGCTGCGTCAGGGGAGATTCAGGCTGGACATTAGGAAGTATTACTTTTTGGAAAGAGTAGTCAGGCATTGGAATGCACTGCCCAGGGAGGTGGTGGGGTCACCGACCATGGGAGTGTTCAAGAAATGCTTCGATGTGGTGCTGAGGAATATGATTTAGCCAGGAAGTATTGGTAATGGTTGAACTAGATGATCTTCTAGGTCTTCTCCAACCTTGATAATTCTGTGATTCTGTGATTCTGTGATTCTGTGATTCTGTGATTCAGATCTCTCATTTCCAGTGCCCTCCTGTGCACACTCTCCCATAGTTTGATGTTTTCTATGTTCCGCTTTGCCCAGAAGTGCACCCAGTGCTCCATGTGAAGCTGCAGCAGCGCAGAGCAGAGAGGGACAATCCTTTCCCTTACCCAGCTTGCAAGAAATTGCTTTATGCACTCCAGGGGACCATTGGCTATCCTGGCTGACTGGGCACACTGCTGACTCACTTCCAATTTGACGTTGAGCAGGACCCCAATCCTTCTCATTTAGACTTCTTTCCAGTGTCCCATATCCAGTCAGTGTTTATGTCCAGTGTTACCATACCCAGGTGCACAATCAGGCACTTGCTCTTGTTATGCGTTATGCACTTGGTGCTTAGTACCAACTGGTACCCACTTCTCTGACTTGTCAACATCTCTTTGCAAGTTTTGTCCCCACTCAGTGGAGGTAACAGCACATCCTCATCTGGGCTCATCAGCAAACTTGCTGAGAACATCTTCTAGTCCTGCATGCAAGTCATCCACAAAAACATGGAAGAGAAGTGGCCCTATAATGGAGCCCTGGGGAACCCTGATAGTGACCATCTACCAGGCTGATGGAACCCATTGACTATAATCCTTTGAGCCTGACCTATTGGCCAACTGCTCACCCACCACGTTTTGTTTCTGTCTAGCCATATGAAGGACATTCTGCCCAGAAGGTTGTTGTGAGAAACAGTATCAAAAGCTCTACTGTAATCCTCAAGGATAACATCATCTGGCTTCCCTTGTAGAACTAAATGGACAACTGTGTCATAAAGGGACCTGAAGTTAAACAGGACCTTCCCCTCAGGAACTTGCGTTGGCTGCAACCAATGACAGAATTGTCCTTCAGCTGTTTGTCCATAACTCCCACCATCACTTTCTCCATAATTTTACCAGGTGCTGGAGTGAGACTGACAGGTCCATAATTGCCCCTGTCATCTTTCTTGCTCTTCCTTACAATGAGACAACATTTGCCAGATTCCCATCAGCTGGTATGACCCTAGACTTATTTAGATGCCATTGAAATGAGAGCCCAGAGAATACTAAGGTGTCATCATTGCAAGAACATAGATGTGCCATAGCTTTGCAGTGCCTTGAACTCTGGAGTATGCCACAGATGGAGCATAGAGAAAGACTGGCCTCTTCTGTTGGCAAGCAGAATAACACTGCATGATACATGGGGACTGTGTCTCTGCTCTGCTATGCTCTGCTCGCAGGGGAAAGGTGCAGGGGGTTGCTCTCATGTCAGTGCTCATATCTGAGGTGTGGAGTCAAAGGGGAGAGACCAGGCTCTTTTCAGCAGTGTGTGGAGACAAGACAAGGGGAAATGGTCAGAAAGTTGAGCATAGGAAGTTCTGCACAAATGTGTGCAAGAACATCTTTACAGTGAGGGTGACAGAGCCCTGGAACAGGCTGCCCAAGGGGTTGGGGAGTCTCCTTCTCTGGAGATATTCAAGACCCGCCTGGACGCCCACCTGTGTGCCTACCTGGTGTTCCCCAGGGGTCTGTGCTGGGGCCTGTCCTCTTCAGTATCTTTATTGATGACCTGGATGAGGGCACTGAGTGCATCCTATGTAGGTTTGCAAACTACGCCAAATTGGCTGGGAGTGTGGATGTGCCTGAAGTTAGCAAGGCCCCACTGAGGGATCTGGACAGGCTGGAGAGCTGGGCTGAAGCCAGTGGAATGAGGTTCACCAAGACCATCATCCTGAACTTTGGGACCTGGAATGGACTGCCCAGGGGGGGGTGGATTCACCGACCCTGGAGGCGTTCAAGGAATGATTGGATGTTGCGTTGAGGGACATGGATTAGTGGGACCTATTGGTGATAGGTGAACAGCTGGACTGGATGATCTTTTAGGTCTTTTCCAACCTTGGTGATTCTATGATTCTATGATATCCTGTCCTTGTATGACTGCCCTCTTTGAGCAAACACTCTCTGGGAGGACTCAGCACATGTCTGGAATTAGTCATTGACCACTAGAAATCTGGTGTTTAATTCAACAGATTTTAATGTACTGTCATGATGTTGTTGTCTTTCAGGAGCTGTTGGCCGTGAGGACCCCGGGACACCATAGGGGAGATGAGTGGGAAGGATAAAAAATGACATCATCTGTTACTGATCTGGGCTGGGCTTCTGGGACACAGGGAGCTCATAAAAGTGGAAAGTATTGTAGTTGTAGTGCTCAGCTGTGCCCAGGAGCAGCTCTTGTGCGCAGCACAGCAGGGCTGGGGCTTGAGGAACAGTTCACAAGAGGATAGAAGAGAAGGGAGAGAGAGCTCACTGTGTTTGTACAGTGTGAGCCTGCTGTGAGCTGACTGCAGGAGCATTGATAACAGATCAGCAGAATGGTAAGTGTCATGCAGTAGGCAATGCAACTGGTTTTCCTAGAGGGATCACCAAATTTGGGACATCCCATAGCAGATCTGGCTGCAAGCACCACATGTTTCTTTAATATGTTAAAAGCCTTCTGCTCCACCTGAGGGCTTCTATACTGCAAGGTCTGAGCACAGCCCTGAGGGCTGCGTGTCCCAGCACGGCTGCAGGCTGTGTTGCTGGGGTTGAAGGCAGGTGCCCAGCGCTGTCCTGCAGAGCAGGGTCCCTGCTGTGCCCCAGGGGCTGTGTGCCGGGTATGGGACTCTGCCGCCTGCCAGGCTCAGCACTCAGCCTGCCCGGGGAGCTGCCCAGGGCGCTGTGGGGAGACGGGTGGGGGGAAGGAGCCCCCTGGCAGGGCTTGTGCTGCTACATATATATATAATGTATATACATAATATATTATATATATTATACTCTGCTGACATGAACAGGAGGAAGAAAAAGACCTGTGCAGCACATCCTGTGTAGGAGATGGCCCTGGTGTCCCAGAGAGCGTTGGCCATGGCTTTGGGGAGAGTGGTGGAGATGCAGCTCAGGTCGAGGAGGGCCAGGTTGAGGAGGAAGAAGTACATGGGGGTGTGCAGGCGGCGGTCGCAGGCTACGGCTGTGCTGATGAGGCCGTTGCCCAGGAGGGCAGCCAGGTAGATGCCCAGGAAGAGCCAGAAGTGCAGGAGCTGCAGCTGCCGCGTGTCTGCCAACGGCAGCAGGAGGAACTCGCTGATGGAGCTGCTGTTGGGCATCTGCTGTTGTTGGGGTTGGAGTCCTGCTCAGAGTGCAGAAGATAATGACAAGTCCAGACCATTCTCAGAGACACTCTTCCTGATGTATTATGAAATGATGTATTATTAAATCATGAAATGAAATTCTACTATGACAATGTTTATTTAGCACCATTATTTGAATTTAATTTCATGAAGTTCAGCATTCCTTAAGTAAATAAAGCATATAGAGCCTTAACCTTCCTCTCATTTTCTGATCTTATTCCATATCCCTGGATATTTTTGTCTGTTTTATGTCTCATACCTTGGCCCGCACTTCTCTTATTGTCCCCAATCCCAACCTCTGTGCACTTTGTCTTAGAGAAATCTGCCTGTTGGCAGGATAAGTGCATTATACACATCAACAGAAAATGATGATAATTTTAACTAGAATCACCCTTCAAGAGAGGAGAAGCTGAAAGCACAGCCTGTGTGACTGTTCACAAAACAAGCGATTGATTGCAGAAAAATTCAGGAGTCTCAGAGCTGTGTTCAAAGTTGACAGCCCCTTTTAGATTTCTGCCTCCAATCCTTTTTGCCTTCCCTCAGAACAGGAAATGGAAAATCCCTGCCTTGGCTCTGCTCTTGCAAAACATACTGTTGTGCAGTGGAGCTGTGATCCCCCTGCCCCTGGCTGCAGCTGTGGCAGCACAAGCCCTGACGGGGGACTCTTTCCCCCCACACGTCTCCCCGCAGCGCCCTGGGCAGTTCCCCTGGCAGGCTGAGTGCTGAGCCTGGCAGGCGGCAGCGTCTCTGCCTCAGCACACAGCCGCTGGGGCACAGCAGGGACCCTGCTCTGCAGGACAGCCCTGAGCACCCACCTGCAGAGCCCTGGCTGCACAGCCTGCAGCCATCTTGGTCCACGCAGCCCTCAGGGCTGTGCTTTCATACTGCAGCATGGAAGCCTACTGTCAAAGCAGAAGTCTTTTTCCAAAGAAAAGTAACATGCAGTGCCTGCAACCAGATCTGCTATGGGATGTCTCAGTTTTAGTTAACACTCTATGAATAGCAGCTGCATTGTCTTCAATGAGACTTACCGTGTCATGGTCTGTGAGCAATGTTCCTGTTGCCAGCTCACAGCCTGCTCACACCTTACACATCCTGGAAACTCTCTCCCCTTTCTCTCCTCTCCTTCTGTCAGCTGCAGGCTGTGCTGTGCACAAGAGCTGCTCCTGGACACAGCTGTCTCTCTGCAGCACCATCCACTTGTATGAGCTCCCTGTGTCCCAGGAGCGTGGCACAGCTCAGCACACCAGAGGATTTGAATTTCTCTTCCTCACTGCTTCCCCTGGAGATTTCCCTGGGGCTCCAGGGCTGAAAGCTCCTGACAGACAGAAGGGTCATCTCTGCACAGGCATATGGGTGTCAGATCAAGTATTCACCAGTGGACTAACTCATTCCAGAAGCATGGTTTTGAGTTGTGGAATCAAACTCTATAATCCAGAGTTAGATTATAAAGTAGGAATACGTTTATTGGGCACTGGGTGCAAAGGGGATCACTCCTATCTTGCACAGCAGCAAGCAGAAGTGATACATATTTGAAAGCCAAGCTGATACATATCCAACAAATTTCCTGGAACTCATCTACATATTCATTGTTTCCAGTAACTCATTTACATTCTGCCCCTCCTGGGCAGATCCTGGGCTTGAAGTCCTGCTCAGAGTGCGGAAAGTAATGACAAGCCCAGACCATTCTCAGAGACACTCCTGCTATACTATAGATGTTCTCCTTTCTGCTTTCTGCTGTATTGTAAAAGATTTTCTTTCCCTTTGCAAAATGTTCATTTAACTCCAGAATTTGAAGTTATTTTCATGAGCTACACCATCCCTTAAGGAGCAGAAGATGAGGAAGCTCTTACTTGCTTCTCATTTCCTAATCATATCAAAGCCTCCTGGATATTTTCCTGTTTAGCACAACTGCTTTTCAAGACTCCAGCCCCTATCTCTGTGCACTACAACTTCTCATAGAGAAATCAGCCTTTTTGCAATATAAGCGAACTATTAATGTCTGCAGAAAAACACAAGAACTGAAAGTGACTGTATCCTTTCGGAAAGAAAGGCTGAAAGCACAACTTGTGTGACTGTTCACAAAACAAGTGATGGATTGAAGAAATACCGGGGAGTCTCAGAACTGTGTTTTAAATTTTACAGCCCTTATTAGATTCCTGCCTCCAATCCTTTTTCCTTTCCTAGGAGCAGGGCATGGAAAATCTCTGCCTTGACTCTGCTCTTGCAGAGAACCCTCAGAAACATTCAGTTGTGCAGTGGAGCTGTGATCCCCCTGCCCCAGGCAGCAGCTGTGGCAGCACAAGCCCTGCCGGGGGGCTCCTTCCCCCCACACGTCTCCCCACAGCACCTTGGGCAGCTCCCCGGGCAGGCTGAGTGCTGAGCCTGGCAGGCGGCAGAGTCCCATACCCGGCACACAGCCCCTGGGGCACAGCAGGGACCCTGCTCTGCAGGACAGCCCTGGGCATTCGCCTGCAGCCCCGGCTGCACAGCCTGCAGCCGTGCTGGGACACGCAGCCCTCAGGGCTGTGCTCTGACACTGCAGTATGGTAACCCTCAGCTGGAGCGAAAGGCTTTTTCCACAGTAAAAAACATGCAGTACCTGCAGACGGATGTACTATGGAATGACCAAGATTAAGTTAACCCTCTATGAAAAGCAGCTGCATGGTCTTCATTGAGACTTACCCTGTCATGGTCTGTGAGCAAAACTCCTGCAGTGAGCCCGAAGCCCTCTCACACCACACACATCCTGTAAGCTCTCTCCAGTTTCTCTCTTCTTTTTCTGTCACCTGCAGGCTGTGCTGTGCACGAGAGCTTCTCCTGGGCACAGCTGTCTCTCTGCAGCTCTGCCCTCATTTATGAGCTCCCTGTGTCCCAGGAGCCTGGCCCAGCTCAGCAACAGATGATATCATTTTTATCCTTTCCACTCATTTCCCCTGACATGTCCCTGGGTCCTCATGGCCAACAGCTCCTGAAAGACAACAGCATCATGACTGTGCTTTGAAATCTGCTCAATTAACCACCACATGTCCAGTGGTCAGTGACTGATTGGAGACATATAGCGAGTACTAATATAGTTTGTTTGATGAAGCACAAAGGGCAACCAGACGAGGACAAGGAGGTTTGGACTTTCCCTGTGCAGGACAGTGATCCAGCTGAGGCAGTGCAGGAGTCATCCCTTGACAGAAATCCTGGAGCTGAAATGAGATTCAGCTCCCCACAGAACCACAGGAGCTGGGATTCCTCTGATTCCGTTCAGAAGTGCACAAGGAGTTGCCTGCATGTGAGCTCCTGCTCTGAGTCCTCGGTCTTTCAGCAGGGAGGCAGCTGCTCACACACAGACACTGGGTGATGCCCAAGGTGCCTGGGCTGCTCCTGATGTGTGCCAGTGCTTGTAAACCGTGTGGTAAGTCCCTGAGACAGACACCTCCTTCCTGGGCATCAGCTGAGGGCCAGAGAGGGGATAGCACCGGCTGTCTGGTGAATTCACATGCAGCTGCAAGTGCAGCACAGGGCCTTCAGGAAAGCCATGCCCATGGTGTGTCCGTGCTGCTACGTCACCTCCAAGACCCACGATCGGTCTAATGTTTGTGTGCCACCTTCTGCACACTGATACCATAGATGAGCTATCCAGTCCGGCTATGTATAGTGATGCTTTTCAATTAGGATGTTTACTTCTGTGGTTTTGCACTAATGCAAACACCAACACACAAGAAGCTAGAAATCTTGGTAGAGCTGCTGGCCTGAGCTCCTGTTTGGACCATGGGGACACAGTTTAATGGCTTCCACAACTGCACTGTAGCACAAGGGGGATACTGAGTCTTTAGAATGGATGGGCGAGGAGACAAAGAAGAGCGACTGCCGTCTGTGAGAGTGCACTGAGCTCTGCCTGGGGATGGAAGAGCAGACAGGTCAGAACTAATGGAAATGGCCAACAGAGGAGACCATCAGTGTCTTTTCCTGTCTTCCTGATCAGGGACAGTCAATGGAAGGTGCCCTCTGCAGACAGATGGGAGTCTGATGTTGTCTGTCCCTTGTCCCATTTGGTGGCCTTTGTCACTCCATTATCTGCGGCAGGGACAGCACAGCAGGGCATGTGGCATCCAGCAGATCCATGGAGAGCACAGATGGCAGATTCTTGACCAAGCCATGGAGGAACCAATGAGGAGAGGTGCTCTGCTGGATCTCATACTCACCGGCATAATAGGACTTGTGGGAACTGTGAAGGTCAAAGGGGCATCAGGCCATGTGCAAGATGCAAATGTATCTCTTTTTATTTATTTATTTATTTTGAGGCTGTAAGCTTAATAGTTGATCATAAATGTCAATAAAACTGAAACAAATAATTGAAGACAAAGATGGAAATCAATGAAAATGTGTTAACCCTTCTCAACATGAGAAATTCTCATGAGTCTTGTTCCATTTTAAGTTGTATATATGAATCTTTGAGGTGATTTGATGTCTTTTTTTTTTTCTTTCTTTCTTTTTTTTTTCTTTTACTGAAACTACAATGTTTTCCAGAACTGTGTTTGCTGGACACAAATGTCTTCAGATTCAGAGACACAGACAGCGGTGCCAGTGCCAATGCCCTGTGACTATAGCCCGGTGCCCAGCACTACTCTTCCCTGCTGCCTATTTGATGTGTCTCATCCTCCAGGTGTGTTCAACTCTCCTAAAGAAATGGCCATGGTTAAGGGCATGTTTTCAGCAGGCCATTTGGGCACACACTACTCCCACTGCCCTCCAGATTTCTCCATCCCTTGCTCTTTGTTCAGTCAGATACCTCCCAATTATCTGTCTGATTTCTGACTTTCAGGGGGATTACTGGAATTTGTTCCATCTCCCCAAAGTCTGATGGAATGTGTTGTCAACTCCTTCACTGTGATTTGATCTATCCCTTCCTATCTCTTCTTTTTCTTTTTCTTCTTATACTTTTTCTCAATCACTGTATCTTTTTTATTAAGGCACGAAGTCTGAAAGATGTTCATTAATGTCAGTAAAAGTGAAAAACAGAGTTGGAGACAAAGATAGAAATCAATGAGAATGTGTTAACCCATCTCAATGTGTGAAATACTCACAAGTCCTGATCAGTTTTAAGTTGATACCTCTCAACTACCTGGCTGATCTATCCCAGGAAGATTACTGGAATTTGCTCCATCTCCCAGAGTCTGATGGCCTCTGTTGTCAACTACTTCACTGTGATTCAATCTCTCCTATCCTATCTCAGTCTAAATCATTTCTTTTAAAAGTATTCCATATGAAAGACAAACTTCAATAGATGCAGCTTGAACATGGCATGCAGTTGATCACTGTGTTTTACTGTTCATTCAATTGCATCACCTTTCCTTCCATTTGCTGGCCAGATAAAGAAGAGAAATCTTTCCTTTTCCATGTGCAGCTGGTTCTCTGAGGAAAGCCAGTGGGAGTTGGTGCAAAGCAGTTTTAACACTGAGTGGATGAATGCAGAGGAGAAGAGTGATGTGAAGAAAAGTGATGCAAGTCCCATAGGTCCAATGTGAGCAGAAATTGGGTGGGGAGGTTGAGAAGGACCTTTGTCAACATAGTAACAGTACAGAACTCATTGGGACATCCTGGATTGGTATCAGTTGCACAGTGCTGCTTTAAACCCAGATATAAATAAAGAGAAAATAAATTTATAATGGATTCTATCTCTTTAATCTCTCTCCAGATGAGATTAAATTCCTTTTTGAGCTAATTCCATTTTGCTGAACAAGTTCTGATAACCTGAAGAAGATAACAAGATGGCATAAGGCACAGGAGATTCTTTAGGTTATAATGGCTCCAGGGCGCATTTGATGCTGAGTTCATCAGCCTCCAGTGCAGAGAGAAGTTTGCACAAAGTGCTCAACAAGACAAAGTCAGAAGTAACAGTGAAGTTTCTTGGAGTATTAATGGGCCCACTGAGGAACATTAACAAGCAAGCTTCCCAAGGGACTTGTTAGAGAAGATAACTGGAAGCCATGACTACAGGCAGGCAAAGGCACTGGCATGCTAAGAAACCTCTCCTTTGCCTTACGAAGCAGACAGGTCAAGCCCTGATTACAAGACCAGTGGTAGAGAGGTCCTGTCTCTCATGTTGGCTCCTGGCATTTCCTGGGGCAATGGGTTGGAGGTCTGTATGATGTTAAATGAAAGACATGGGGACAGAAGATCCCAGGCTCTACATGTGGTGCAAGGACGCTGTGAGGTTCATGTCCCATATGAGACCTATGTTTCATTGCAGGATGTGAGAAGGGCCCAGTGTGAACAAGCAGTCAATCCCTGTGAAACTCTGAACTTCAAATCTCTGAGTTCCAATGCCCTCCTTTGCACATTCTCCCAGAGTTTGAAGTCCTTTATGTTCTGCGGTGCCCAGAAGTGCACCCAGTGCTGCTAGTGAGGCAGTAGCAATGCAGAGCAGAGAGGGATGATCCAGCTGGCAATAAGTTGCTTCATGCACTCCAGGGGACTGTTGGCTTTCCTGGCTGCCTTGGCACACTGCTGACTCACATTCAGTGTGAGTGAAAGTACACTTTCATATATCATTAACAATTACAGTTTCTTATACCATCAAAACAGTTTGTCAAACAGTACGGTTCTTCAGTTCACATAAACTCCCTTAATACAGTCTGTATTCTTCAGTTATAAACACTGTGCCACAGAACCAACACTGATTGAACCACCTCCCTCACACACTTCCTCGCAAGCAGTACATAGTATTACATAAATGGGTTGACACTCATTGGTGTGGAATGTACACCTCTCCTCAGGACAATCTTAGTAATCTACAGAGTACAAACTCCCATCTTCTTACATACAAGCAGAAAGTACATATGAGTGGACAGACAACACAGTCTTTCACTTTGTCCGTGTCCGGCCATTTCCCTCACAGGAGGAAGGAAACACGGGTCGGGACTCGGCACTCACCCTGCAGCTGTTCTGTGTCTCACTCACACCACACTCACTCTGACATTTAGATCAAAAACCATGGTTTATTCATACTACACAATGCTGACAACGTTTTCTAGCTGGAATCTTAATAACACTCATACTCTGGTCGACCAGTTGCAAACGTTAATGTTTTTCCCAGAGTCGGCTTGACACACGGTACCAAACACTTAAAGCAGATGATAATATTGAACATACAACCTATAAGCCCCGTGATTACAACTTGGAGAACCCAGGCTACCATTTGACAGGCTATCCACTATATCCCATACCCGTAGGAGACACCAACCTAGGTCCCTCCTATTGTCAACTACCTGGGAGAGAGTATTTGTTCTTGTTTCCATTCATATGACATACAGTTCCCTTTCATAGGAACTCACCCAAGGAGTCTTCCTACCCCAGCTGGCAACCAAAGCCATGAGCTCACCTCCCTGGGAGCAGCACGTATGGCTGTAAACTGTGTAGGATGTCTCCTCAAGACATATGGGCTCCACTTACCATACACATACCTGGTCCACCTATGGGTGGTCCTTGTCTGTCCCTGCAGTGATCAGGTGAGGAAGGGAGTCCTTCAGAGAAATCTCAGGGTGCGCCAAAAGTGTCTCCCTCTCAGCTGGTCCTGCAGCGAACAGAGCTGGTCCCACCTGGGCCGCCAAATTGACTACAGGAATTGAACTCTATAACCTCTATAAATGATACAGTCTCCCATGACATACTTATACCAAAGCTGAGGAAGTATGGGATAGGTGATTGGACAGTGAAGTGGGTCGAGAACTGGCTGACTGGCAGAGTGCAGAGGGTTGTCGTTGGCGGTGCAGTGTCTGGCTGCAGGGCTGTAACTAGCGGCGTCCCCCAGGGGTCTGTGCTGGGTACGGTCTTGTTCAACATCTTCATCAACGACCTTGATGAGGGGATAGTGACAACCCTCAGCAAGTTTGCTGATGACACGAAGTTGGGAGGATTGGCTGACACGCCTGAAGGCTGTGCTGCCATTCAGCGAGACCTGGACAGGCTGGAGAGCTGGGCAGTAAGAAACCAGATAAGGTTTAACAAAAGCAAGTGTAGAGTCTTGCACCTGGGTAGAAATAATTGCATGCACCAGTACAGGCTGGGGGAAGAGCTGCTGGAGAGGAGCTCTGCTGAGAGGGATCTGGGCGTCCTGGTGGACGACAGATTAACCATGAGCCAGCAGTGTGCCCTTGTAGCCAAAAAAGCCAATGGCATCCTGGGATGCATTAAAAAGAGCGTGTCCAGCAGGTCGAAGGAGGTGATCCTCCCCCTCTACTCTGCCCTGGTGAGGCCTCATCTGGAATATTGTCTCCAGTTCTGGGCTCCCCAGTACAAAAAAGACAGGGATCTCTTGGAAAGAGTCCAGTGGAGGACCACAAAGATGGTGAAGGGCCTGGAGCATCTCCCCTGTGAGGAGAGACTTAGGGAACTGGGTCTGTTTAGCCTTGAGAAAAGAAGGCTGAGAGGGGACTTGATCCAGGTCTATAAATATTTGAGGTGTGGGGGGCAAAGAGGTGAGGCCAGACTCTTTTCAGCAGTGTGTGGAGGAGGGACAAGGGGAAACAGACAGAAACTGCACCATAGGAAATTCTGCACTAATGTGTGCAATAACTTCTTTATGGTGAGAGTGACAGAGCACTGGAACAGGCTGCCCAGGGTGGTTGTGGAATCTCCTTCTCTGGAGATATTCAAGACCTGCCTGGATGCTGAGCTGTGCAACGTGGTGTAGGGAACCTGCTTTGGCAGGGGGCTGGACTCAGTGGTCTCTGGAGGTCCCTTCCAACCCCTACAATTCTGTGATTCTGTGAATATCATGGAGTTGTTTGGATGGGGAAAGACTACCCCTTTGAATGACCTTTTGTCAGGGCATGTCCTGGGATTCCTAGGATCCTCAAAATGCAGCACTGCTTCTGTCACTGAAAAATGGGGCCCTGTGTGGGACGGAGGGAGGGTCCATGAGTCCCTGGCCCACCTGACTGAGTATTTCCATGGTCTTAGCAAAGACATACTTACAACTTGAGAATGACAGTTAGCTGTGTTCATGGTGGCATGGCCACTTTTAATGGCCTTGAACTGTCTGAACATAACTGAAGAGGCTCAGGCTGATGCAAATCAGCTATTGAATGATAGTGTTGAAAAATTGGAAAGACAGGTGGCAGTTTTGATGGGAAAAAACCTAATTCAATCATTCTCCTATGGAAGATCAGTAACAACTGTCTGGAGGACCATGGGGGCCCTGTACAAGGGAATCTGTATAAAATGGACTCTGTAAATGAAGGCACTAAAAGGTCAGATTTTGAGGTTCCATTTGGACTAGATCTATTTGAGATCTGACTGATTGTAACCCAAAAATGAAAAAAAAAAAAAAAAAAAATGCAGGATAGGCTGGTGGGAGTGCCCTGACCAGTGTCCAACCCCCCAAACCCTGCTGCCCATAATACAGCAGCTGAACTGATGGATATAGTACAGTGGTTTAGACAGAAGAGAGCATGCCAGCATAGCTGCTCTGGTTATGGGACATGGAGGCAGAAAGTGCTATGGTGAATGGACTGGAAATTTCAAAACTGACATCCATTACTACTAACCCTGCCCTCAGGCAAAGACTTTATGCTCTTGTCTGGAGGGCTTATCGCAATAAAGACTGGCGGATTTGCTGCGTAGACCGGTCAGAACTCAGATCTGCGTTGTGCTTCCTGCGGCACCAAACGCCCAACAGTGGCAGTTCCGCTTATTGGCCAGCAGGTGGCAGCAGAGACCACGGAAAGAACGTCTGCGGGACAGACCCTGGGGATCCGTTCTGTTTTGATTATAGGGGAAGAACACAAAGATGGAAGAGGAGGGAAGGGGAAAAAAAAAAAGAAAAAAAAAAAATCAAACCACAGCAAACAAATAAAAACTTCTCCAAACATAGCAAACGTGAATGTCTGTCAATAAATTAATGAGTAATTAAATTGATATCCCTTTCCCGCCCCCCCCCCCCCCCCCCCCCCCCAACTACTGAGATGAAAAAAAAACACTTCTTTTAGAAGAAAACAGAGTAGTAACAACTTCTGTACCTACATTCACCACTCTGAGATCCTGTCTGGGTCTCCCAAGGCTTGTAAATAACCACTGGGTCGGTTCTGATGTCGCGTGATTTGTTGTCAGTTCTCTCATGGTTCTCCGGTCAGTTCTCCGGTGCCAGGATCTGCCACAGGGCATTCTGACCACGGGCATCATGTTTCTATGCTGCCGCCTGCATTTAACAGGCAATGGGACTGCCCAGCATGTGCAAGGCAGCACCTCTTTCACACCACCAGAATGTTTAAGGCTGTTGGGATTGTTGTGAGCGTCCCATTAACACTGAGGCTAGAGATACCCTTAGGATTGACATTACTATTAGCATTACTTTGATGGTGCCCTATCTGGGTCATTTCCAGGGGATGTCAGGAGTAAGGCACAGTGTCAGGAGAAAAAGAACAGACTCTGTTACTTTATAAACGTGATAATAGAGAGAGTTCATTGGAAAAAATGCAACTCTTAAATAATGCAAAGCATGCTTCTGATTGGACGCAGGCATCATCTGGGCTCTGATTAATATTACTCTTAAGGTAAAGATTATTGTTACCATAATGATTTTTTTTTTTGGATTATGATCAGGGTTAAGGTTCCTTTTGCTACAAACTTCTAGCATCATTTTTGTTGTTGCATTTGGAGTTAGGGACGATTTTAGAATCAGGGTAAGGGTTAGGATTAGAGTTACATTGCTGGTTAATGCTGTTATCTTTACAGCTCCTGTGAGGGTTGGGGTCTGGGTCAGGTGTTTAAAAATGAAATGAAAAAAGAATTAAAAAAATATATTGAAAGCTTCAGATTTCCTTAATCTTTGTGGGAATCATATAATGTGCAACTCAGATCTACCTCTTCGTGCAGTGACTGCCTGTAAATTTGCTGGAGCCTAATATAATATGGCCTTGTGCTTTCCACTAACTCACCTTCATTTCATTTTCATTACATTTGCTTGGTAGTCAGATTTTGGTGTGTGGATATTTTAAAACAATCTGACATTGGCAAAAAATTAAAAATAAAATTAAAAAAAATGCACAACAGCATCGTATCAATTTTTATAGATAAGATAAAGAAGAGCAGTTTCCCTTAGTTTTCTGTGCCTCTTTACTTTCTTACCCTCTCCCCTTGTGTGAGAAACTCTCAAAGTCAAAGATTTCTAGTTAGGCAAAGATGGCAGCGATAGCAGCAGTGCTTATTCATCATTGCAATACTGCGCGCACATCCCCTGTTGGCAAGGGAGAAACTGCACACCAGTCAGTGAAATCAATTCTGTTCTGTGCCCTAAACCCACTGCAGGTGACGCTCTCATGGCTCTCATTGGTTGAGCATCTCAGGCTCACAGACTCCTCGAGACTGTGGCTAGGATTCATTTCCATATAAGGTCAATTACCAACCTCTTGTTTTTAGGTCTGCCTTGTACTTTTCTGCAGAGAGAGAAGGGCAATGTTTCCAAAAGTCAGTACATTCATTCTGTCCTGTGCTGGGCTCTACCCACCCTGTGTATTTATCTTGTGCTTGTCTCAATTCTCCCCATGTCAGAATGCCCCCAGTCTGAACTCAACTCTGTTCAGCAACTTTCTTGGTGCAAAAACTACTTATACAGCTGTTTTACAAGAGGGTTATACATTCAGTTAGGGCCTACACTATGTACTGAAAATACTGGAAACCTCCACTGCAAAAACACGATCTACCTCTCCCATCTGTGCAGCCTTGCAGACCCAGAGCATGCCAGGTTATTTCTGCTTTCATAGCATTTGCATGCTGTAGGGTGAGCAAAAGGTTCTGCTGCTTGATTCTTCTGCAAGAGCTGCCTACCGGCAAATGGTTGCAGGGATGGAGGATGTGACAGAAAGCATTTATCTCCACAAGAGCAGAGTTACATTCAGTGCAGAGTGTGAGAGTCAGGTTGGTGTGGAAAAGCACTGACACGCTGGGGATGATGCAGTGCTCACATGTCTAACACTCACAGACATTACTGTCAGAAGGATGGTGCTGTGTTGTGCTTCTACCTTTGGCAGCCCCTGGAGAAATGCTGTGGCACACAGAACACCTTTGTATTGCACTGACTGCTGCCATGCAGCATGGATTTAACACACCAAATCCAGAGGAGCATGACTGCATCTAACTGCCCTGAGAAAAACTACTGTAGCTGAAGAGATGAGGAGGCAGCTGCTCATCTGCAGAACAAGCAGTACTGCCAGACACTGGGCCAGGTGAGCACCTCCTGCTGCAGCGTGATGATGACAGGGCTGGAGATGATCTGCAAAGCCAGCTTAAAAGTGGGAGACATGAGTCAACATGGCAGGAGGACAGAGGTGTTAGGGAGCAGCCAAGGCATCAAAGAGTATCAAAAGGCTTTGAAAGGTATCACAAAGCAACAGCCAGGAAGACTGGGATTATCATGAGCAGCAACCTGGATGCTAGAGATTATTTGCTCCCATACAAAATGGTAGAGATCTTGCTGCAGACATCCCAAAGCCAGGCAAAATGGGAACCCAGAGCTCTGCCTGCACGAACCCCACAGCCATAGCATTGCAAGCTGAGCTGCCTTGCTGTTTGTTGCATTCATCCCAATCCCTGTGAATGAAGGCTCAGAATGCAGTCAAGGCGATGACTGAGCATGAGAGTGACTTTATTCAATAAAAGACAGGAGGGCTTGAGAGGTCAAGGGTGAAGATGGGACTCCTCTTGTCAAGATGAGAGTGGCTCAGAGCTTGTGCTGCTGCCTGGTGCCTGGGACTGGCAGCCTGACTCTAAGTCCCCATCTAAGATGCTCAGCTTCACCTCACTGATGCTGACCTGCTCCTGCATGGTGGTGCTGCTGTTGGGGCACTCGGGCTGTGCTTGGGATGGGCAGCACTGCAAAGGCGCTGGGTCACAATCCAGGCAGGTGACTGCTGTGTCTGGCAGGCTCAGGTCAGCATCTTCAGCAGAGCCAGGAGATATGAGAGCATGAACGTGGATGAGCCCCTTGTGTCCATCACTGTTACCATGTGGAAGGCTGTCATCCGAATTGCAGCGATTCGTGCTTAATAAGAACTCTCCATTGATGGAAACACACTGCACATCACTACTTGGTTTGGATCTCTGGGGTTGACAAGGGCTCGAATCACCTAGGAAGGCATAGAAACACAAGGGTTAGTGTCAAACGTTTGCAAGTTGAATCATGAAAGAGGTTGTTGATATTTGGTAATAGAGTGGCGGCAGGAAGAAGCAAATAGGCTTCAAGCAACAGAGCCACTGTCTTGCAAGTGATCCTCGTGCAGGTCCAGCTCGTGTGTTGTTTCACTGTAATCTGCTTCTTTGGGTCTACCTAGTGGGCAGCAGCACTCGAGCTGTTACTGATATCATTGAAAAGAACTGGAGACAATTGTTCTCTTCCTAAGAGCTTCAAGGTGTCTAGAAGCACAAATAGAAACCAGCAGTATTTCATCACTTCACCAAAAGGAAGGTCAAACACCTGAGCTGTGAAGAGCAGTTACAGAACCTATGCATAAGATCACACCAGACATACTTTGTTCTAACAACAGTTATGGCACATAGTCCATTTCCTTCAATATTCCCAAAATGAAATGATGTGGAGCATTACAGGGAAAGAAACACTGCACACAGACACTATGACCCTGATTATACTCAAGCAGCAGACTTAAAAGAAGTCAGAGTTTTAGATTCCAGGATATTTCAGGACCTATCATGTGTGAAATTCAGTTACACAAAAGTGCCTAGGTGCCTGCGTTTCAAGCAACTTTCAGATCACAGCCATGTAAAATAAAAACAAATTCAGTGCAGAAATAGCAATCCTGTACCTTAATACTCATGAGATTATCCATTTTTTACAGCACTCTGACTAAGTTCTAAAACTTGCTCATCCCAGTTCACTTCAACAAGTTCCACCAGTTCAAGCAATGCAGTTCTGAGATCCTGTGTATGTTATGCAGATAGAACTGAACAGTGCAGAAATAATCTCTGACAGCTTTAAGAGCTCCGTTCTGCTTACAAACTCTCAGTCCAAAACTATTCTCAGTTTTAAGGCAATGAACACCTGAAGCAGTTGGATCATCTGCCATTTGCTGCATTCTGCTTCTTGGCATCATGATTAGCACAAAGGGATTTCTGCTGTCCTGCAGAGATGGACAAAGTCCTGCTTACAAATTGACCAAGTTCCAGTGTACAGCAGAGTTTGTACCAGACTAACAAGCCACGTCATTCAATTCATGTGCTCAGGTTGTTATGCACTCAGAAAGGAAACAGAACTAACTGTTGAATTCTGAAGGTAATCTGTGGGGTCCTGTAGAGAGTGTTTTTTACAGCTAGTTATCTGAGAAGGGTCGTAAACACGGTGCGGTTAATCAAGCAGCCATAACACCTGCAAGGACAGTGAGAACATCAGGATGCCCTGTGATGGTTAGAAACTAGCCATGGTTCTGGGAACTCAGCAAGGGAGTATCTTTCAGGATGATAACAACAAGCTGTTAAGATACTCAGGGATGGTATGTAATTGGGAACCAATGATGAGCTCCACTTTTGCAATATGTATGAGCTAATTATCCGTATTATAAAGGTACACGCAGCCAAGGAATAAACGAGATTCGCTGATCATGTCAATGACAGGTGTGGCCGTCTGCTTTTCTCCCGCCGTTCTGCAACATCGTTGTTGTTTAGTGTCACTGGGTTCGTTAAACTGCTGTTCATTCTCAGATCGTTGGTTTTTTTTCATTTTTTCCCTCCTAGACCCATTCACAATCTCCCTTCTCTTCCCCTCTCGGCCGCGCTGCACCGCGCTGTTAGAGAGGGGAGGTTCTTTGTTCCTTCTCTCCCTGGGTTTGTTCCCACTGTCACCGAGTGAGCTCTAGAGAGAACTCCGTGACACAAACTCATTGCAAAGTCTAAGCTAGAAGAAGCATCACCTCAGTGTATCCCAGAAAAAGAACAGCGTTGAGATTTTAATTGGTTTTGGTTTTTTGTTTTATTGGGGGTGGGTTGTTTTTTGTTGTTTTTTTAGGGTTTTTGGGGTTTTTTTTTGTCTTTTTTTTTGTTTTTTTTTTGGGGGGGGGGGGGAGAGGGGGGAGAGGTGCGAGGGGAAGGGAGAGGGAGGGGACAGTTGTTTGGTTGTTTTTAATATACAATAAAGCTATGCAGTTCCACTGTCAGTCGCCTCAGAGAGTTCCCGAAGGAGCTCAACCACATTCTGCTCAACATCGAGTTGTTCCATTGAGTGGAGCAATGGTAGTCTTGCAGATGGAGCAATGCAGGAATTCTGACAGGATCTCCAGGTGTATCCAGTTCATCATCTGAAAGCTCCGCAATCAAATTGGAAGGGACCAGTCCTCTTGTGCCATCTGTCAGCTCTCCCTGAAACCAGCCATTCTCACCCACATCTCCAAAGACATTACGTTTTGTCCGGCAGTCAGAGGAAGCTCGTTTTCTGGGTCCTCATTAGGACCCTCAACAGGAATGTAGCTGTGTCGAGCTAAGAATCTTCAAACTGCTGGTGATACCTGTCCTGGAGAATGCAGGATGAAGGACAAAAGCTCTGCTCTCACATTCAGGGCCATCCTCTGACAGAAGGCAGCACTCAGGACTGTTCCCAAGGATCTCTTTCATGGCTTTCAGTTCAAGCTCCTGGTCTTCCAGATGACCTTGAAGACTTCGGGCCTCTTCAATGGCAGAATGGAACGGACTGGAGCTATTACGGAGATTCTTGTTTGACTGGGTCAGAGTCTGTCTCGTTGCCTTCCCCAGCTCCATCTGCTGCTTCTGCTGCTCTCTTTTCCCTCTTGTGTGCTCTGTGAGAATGAGTTTCAGAAAGCACTACTCAGTGACAGGAAATAAGGGGAAACTTGAAAGACTTTGCAACCTAAGTCCTGGCAGTGTACTGCCAGCGGCTGATTTGGCCATCCAGGATCCTGGCACCACAAATGCTTCATTGCCAAATGCAGCAATAAGGTGTTCTGGGGAAAGGCCAACTCACAGGTAGTCTTTGAGCACCCATATCCCAAAACCAACGGCCAGCACCAGCGCAGGCAGCAGCATCGCTGAGACCGTCACCGGAATGTGGCGCTTCCGCACAGATGTGTGAGCAGCAGCCTCTGTGCTTTTGCCTGTGTTCATCCCTGGAAGAAATGAGACAATGTCCCACGTTACCTTCAGCTGCATTACAGATAATCTCTCAGTGTGCTTCATGGACCCAAGAGGTCATTTTGTCAGTGGGTGCCACCGTCTCTGGTGCCGAAGCACCGGAGGACAAGAAGGATTGCTTCCACCTCTCGTTGGGTATGGAGAGGCTGCACAGGCACTACCCGTGTCCTCCTCTGGGCCGAGAGCTGGGGCTGTACTCTGGGGTCTGGGCTTGGTCCGTGGGGAGAGCTACAGAGCAGAATCCCTCACACTTTTCCCGGCATGCGTGTCCTGAGCTCCCCCTGTGGGACGCCCCCCAGGCTGAAGGTCAGGCTTCAGCCAGCACAGGGCACAGCCAGAGACAGCCCAGGGGAGAAACACTCCTGCTTCTTTTACATGTGCTCTATGCTCACACGCTCAGGTCTGGCTGCTGACCTGGTGTGCAAGAGCTGGCAGCAAGAGCCTGCAGGCACGCAGTGACTCTGGTTTGTGACACCGTATGATCATGGGACAAAAATTACCTGGCATGCCAGTTGGTGCTGCCTGCATTCCTCTGTCCGGGACGGGCAGTGTGGGATATCCACCTTCCTGCAGCGCATCCGGGACGGGCAGTGTGGGATATCCACCTTCCTGGAGTGCATCCCGCTCACTTTGTTGGTCCGTTCCTTTAGAAAGAAAGCAGGGCAGTAGGATTGGGATGTCACGTGCCCTCATCAAAAACTGAGCTTCTCCAATCCTGAACTCAGGTAAAGTCCAGGGCCCCCCCCAAGTACACTGTGAGCCCCTCTGTTACCCAAGGGCATTTGGGCCCTCCCAGCTATTGGACAATGCTGACTCCCTCACACCTCTTGAGAAATCAGCTCCTGTGCAAGGCCCTCACATACTGTGCTGTCACCAGCCCGTCACAGCCAGGTAGCTGCAGGCTGAAATCCAAGCTCTAACACACAGTCCAAGCCTTCAGAATTAGCATCTCCACCTCATTTCCAGCATTAGCAAAGGCAGCCAACCCTGCTTAGGACGCTCCTCCTGCCTTGAACTTGCTCAGCTGCACGGAGGGCTTTGGATGAACAGAAGCACAGCGCTTGCCACTTTGCCACTTGCTGCCATCTGGGTGCCAATGACTGCACAAAGCAGCTCTGACAAGTAATGGTTGTGCTGGGGGAGCAGCTGCCTCTGGGTCTTGGCTGGATGCAGACCATCTGGCAGCAGACCAGCTCTGGTGCTTGACAGCACCTGCAAGGTGATACACGGAACACGGCTGCAGCACGGCTCTGACCCATCCCTTCCTGCTGTGCAGGCTACAGCCTGCCCACACCTGTATATCACACCTCAGCTTTCCAGGTCCCACAGTGAACAGACTGAAGTATACCCACCACGCTCTGCCTTCTCCATTTCCTTCAGCAGTCGCTTCAGGAGACGGGATGAGCCCTGAGAGTATTTTCCTCGATTGGATTCATCCTCTTCTCTTTCCGGACCTTAACAGAATGTATGAAGTTAAATATCATGTGCATGAAGATCTGAAGATCAGCGGCGAGTCAGCCAAGTCAGTGAAGACAGAGTACTCACTGCTGGGATTCCAGCTGGGCTCCAGCACAGGAGGAAACCGATGACCGGGCAAGGCCCACACTGGGGGCACTTCTGCAACCAAAGACCCATGAAAAGTTTTAGTCACACACTACAGCATCAACTGAGTAGCAGAGCATACAGGGGACAGGGCCTGCAGACACAAGTGTGATCAGACACAGGTGAGGAGAGCTTCCGGCACATGTGGGGGCCTCCTTTTCCCTGAGTGACCTGTAGGGTCTGGCGGTGGTTGGGGAATGCCACAGCCCAAATACAAAGGTCTGGGCTCCCTCAGCTGCAGAGGGGCAGCGGTAACCTTCCCACTGAAATGTTGCAGCTCTCCGAGAGAAAAAATACTCATGGCTCATCTGTGCAAACCCTTCCGGGCACAAACAGGCTTGGAAAACCTGGAGAGGATCTCCAGTAAAATTGCACCCAGGTAAACCATGAGAGCATGAACGTTTCAGCCTCCAAGGAAACAGACACTCACAACTTACCCCTGGGTCGTCCCCCAGGCACAGGCATGAAGTCCGGATCCAAAGGAGCATCCGGAAAGGGAGCACGAAGCTCATAATCTAGAATCAAGAACAGATGAGATAAGTTCCCACTTATATACACTATATGATGTGATCTTCTCCCTCAGTAACTGGATGTGGAGAATAACTCAGGTCATGATTTCCAAAGTTGCAGGGTGGACGGGATGACCCGTAGGCTGGCACCTGGCAGCGTATGCAGTGCTCTCTCTGGGCCACGTGCCACATCTCTCACAGATTACGTGGAAGAAGATGCCCATCACCCCCTACCCAGCAACACCCCCATGGAAGGCAGGCCCCAGGCAAGTGTACTACAGGGCCGTGGGGACACAGCCTGACTTCTTGCTCCCAGCGCTGCTCAGTTTGGGTCCCATCTCTACCCACTCACCTGCTCCCCGTGCTCGCCACGGAGCAGCACAGCTCTCCTGAAAACTCATGGCCACCAATAGGAGGAAGAGGACAAGGCGGGCAGGGTCCATGGCCACCCCCACACTTGCACCACGCTTCCAACACCACCGCTGCAGCCACAGTGAGTGTCGCACTGAGCCAAGACTGCGGCCAGGCCTTGTGAGCTCATGACGCAGCTCAGCACAGTCATAGGATGGGGCATTGTGACCTCACATCTCTGTGATTCCGGGTGGTGGCTCCCCGCAGGCTGCTGCTCTTGTGATGCACTGCACCAGGGCTGTGGGGCTGGTGCTTACATCATAGAAATGCAGAATCATAGAATGGCTTGGCTTGCAAGGGACAGTGAAGAACTCAGAACCCCAGCCCCACTGCCTCGGGCAGAGATGCCACCCACAGAGTCTTGCTGCCCAGAGCTCCATCCAGCCTGGCCTTGAACACCTCCAGGGATGGAGCATCCACAACTTTGCTTGGCAAACTTTTGCAGAGCTTCAACAACCCCAAGAAGGCATTATTTCCAGCCTGGTGCAACACCTCAGGCCAGAGAGGTAGTGACGCAATATGCACAGGTTATCCACGCGTGTGAAACGTACTGCAATTAAGCAAGCCAAGCGGATAAATCCTCTCCAGTGTGGAGGATGATGGCTGAAATACAAGCTGAACTGCTGAACCAGGCACCAATGGGGCTTATGTGTTTGCGTCAAAAGACAAAATACCAAGCAGAGAGCATGGGAATCAGATGTTGTTTCTGAAGCAGAATTAAGTTTAAAAAAATTGATTTCACAGTCTGACATCAACCCTCCTCCACCCCTCCCATTCCCCCCCCAGCGCACCCCTCCCTTCCTTCCCTCTTTGTTTAACAAAGACTTTGAATAAAATCATCATATCAATACTACAATTGCTGGCCTGGGATTATTATCACCTCTTTCGGGTTCCTGGACAGGAGAGGTGCACCCCACTGATTTCAGTGGTCCTGCCTGGGTGGTGAGGTGACTTCACAGAATCACAGAATCACAGAATCACAGAATTGTAGGGGTTGGAAGGGACCTCTAGAGATCATTGAGTCCAACCCCCCTGCCAAAGCAGGCTCCCTACACCACGTCGCACAGGCAGGCGTCCAGGCGGGTCTTAAATATCTCCAGAGAAGGAGACTCCACCACCTCCCTGGGCAGCCTGTTCCAGTGCTCCGTCACCATCACTGTAAAGAAGTTCTTCCGCACATTCGTTCGGAAATTCCTATGCTGTACTTTCATCCCATTACCCCTAGTCCTATCCCCACGCACTACTGAAAAGAGACCAGCCTCACCACTATGGCTCCCACAACTCAGGTATTTATAAACCTGGATCAAGTCCCTTCTCAGCCTTCTGTTTTCAAGGCTAAACAGACCTAGTTCCCTAAGTCTCTCCTCATAGGGGAGATGCTCCAGGCCCTTCACCATCTTTGTGGCCCTCCGCTGGACTCTTTCCAAGAGATCCCTGTCTTTTTTGTACTGGGGAGCCCAGAAATGGACACAATATTCCAGATGAGGCCTCACCAGGGCAGAGTAGATCACCTCATTCGACCTGCTGGACACGCTCTTTTTAATACACCCCATAATGCCATTGGCTTTTTTGGCTACAAGGGCACACTGCTGGCTCATGGTCAATCTGTCGTCCACCAGAACGCCCAGGTCCCTCTCAGCAGAGCTCCTCTCCAGCAGCTCTTCCCCCAGCCTGTACTGGTGCATGCAATTATTTCTACCCAGGTGCAAGACTCTACACTTGCTTTTGTTAAACCTTATCTGGTTTCTTACTGCCCAGCTCTCCAGCCTGTCCAGGTCTCGCTGAATGGCAGCACAGCCTTCAGGCGTGTCAGCCAATCCTCCCAACTTCGTGTCATCAGCAAACTTGCTGAGGGTGGTCACTATCCCCTCATCAAGGTCGTTGATGAAGATGTTGAACAAGACCGGACCCAGTACAGACCCCTGGGGGACGCCGCTAGTTACAGGCCTCAAGCCAGACACTGCACCGCCAACGACAACCCTCTGCACTCTGCCAGTCAGCCAATTCTCAACCCACTTCACCGTCCACTCATCTATCCCATACTTCCTCAGCTTTGTTATAAGCTGAGGAATTAGTATCGAGACTGACACAATTAGTATCGAGACCCTGTTGCTTTTGTTGTAGAAAATACCGCGGTTTAAATGTGGTAATGATCCAGATTAGAGAAACAATAGGGTTGTGTTACCTCCGCTTTAACATGTTAACTTTACAAAATTTGTTTTTGAACCATTGCTCCCCCTCCTCGTGTGTGTAGGAACATAAGGGAAAGAGATACCTAAGAAAATCCCTTAGGATGTATATTGGCATATCAGAGGGATATTGCTGGGGAACCGGGAGGGACTCTAAGCAAGAACACCCTCATCAAATAATGTAATCATTGGTGGTTAGTATATAAGTTGGAGGACGGGTTAAAATGATCCCAAAACCAGGAAAAAGGATAGGGAAAAGATGTTTAAATATTGTGTTAGATATGGCCTAGAGATCCACTACAGGGAAAATCAATATTTGGCCAAAATATGGATCTGATGAGGGTTGGGTTTGTCAGATCTCGAATTTATATGTAAAGAACAAAACCCCTTTTCAAAGGAGGAATCAGAATATGCTGCCTGTTGGATACAAGAAATCAGCCTGTTATTAGTAAAAAGGCCCGGACCAGGAAGGAGAGGAATTAGAAAAAGGAACTAATCAATGGGACCCTCCTGAGAATCTCCCCCCCATATAACCCCAATGTAGCACAAAGGGAGACAGGCGCTGCCCCAGTAAGAGGAAATGGTAAAGCACACAGGGACATTTCACAGAAAAGAGGGGCATGCTGGGCTCAGGAGAGAATTAAAACAATGTAAAAGGGACATAAAAATTTCTCCTTTCCCAGACACTAGCTGTACCAGCACCTCAGTGTACCCCTTATGGGAGGTCCCATTGGGACAAGGACAAATATGCAATGTAAACTCCCCACTCACTAGTGGAGAAATTAGAAATTTTAAGAAGGAAATGAAATCTTTAATTGAAGATTCTATAAGAGTAGCAGAACAATTAGATCAATTTCTGGGGCTTTCAAAACTTTGGTCCCATCAGGACCCCCTGGTAAATATAAAAGTGGGACCTGAGGGGGAAGAAGTTGTGGTTTTAGTTGATACTGGGACAGCTCGTTCATCACTGGCCCGTAAGGTGTCAGGACTCAAATTAACAAATGAGGCCTTAAAGATAACAGGGGTAGAGAGAACCGGGATGACAGTACCACTTTTTGAGAATACTGTATTAAAACTAGGGGATAAAGATGAAATTGGGAATCAAGAAAAACATGAAATAAGGCCATAAAGATAAGGGTGGGACAGCCCAAGGAACTGAATGATATGGATTGCTAAGGGAAAGTTATGTGGTATTAAGGGTGTTTGTGGAAACTGAAAAATTGTACTGTTTGATCTGTGGGTTTTGAAGGGAATGGGACAAACTGCTTTGATGGTATAAGAAAGTGTAATTGCTATTGGTATACAGAAGTATAATTGAGGGTGTGTCAAAGTGTAACTGAAGGTACAAATAATGAAATTGTGTACAAAGGAAAAAGGGTTAAAGAGAAAGTGAGTTTATGTGTGCTGGTATGAGAGCAACCCCCTGTATTGTTTCCCCCCCCCCTTGCAATAACTCTTGGAGTGAGAGAGAGCCGGGTACAGAGACTGTTGCTGTAAGCAGCAAAGGGGGGAGGTGGGGAGGAGGGGACAATGGAAGTGAGAATAGCCTTCATGTGCAGAGATGTAGGAAACCTGAAATCCCAGTGTTAGCACTGGACACCTGGAGAGAAGGAGGTGAAACTGAAATAGGATGTTAGTAGTTTTTGTAATGATGAGAGTTTGGAAAGTGAGAAAGTTTGGGACAGACACAGGCTGGAGGAGTAAGGACTGGCAAGGTATAACAGGGATGTCAGGACTGAAAAGAGGTGAACGATATGAAAACAAAACAAAACTGATTGACAAACAGATAGTAAGGGAATTGGTGATAATAACAGCTGTTACTGTTGTGGTGCCAGAATAGGGCCGTAGGACCCAGAGATCCCCTCAGGGAGAGGTGGGGGGAGTGGGGGCTTGAAGTGCCCAGGGAGGGCTCCGCCCCACTGAAAGGAAAGCAGTGTGCAAACTGCAACGGGAAATTGCATCTAGGGAAGCAGGATAAAGAGATTTATTTTCTGGTGGATATGGGTGCTTCTTACTACTCATAGATGGTTTTGTAACAGTAATAGAAGCTACTGCCCAACAAGAAAAGGTTTACGGTTTTTTTTGGATTAATTAAATATAAACTAAGTAGGAATACAGAAATTCTTGTACCTGCCAGGTTGCTCTGGCAAGAAATTTAATAAAACTGGAGCTAAGGGTCCAACAATATTGACTGTTTAAAAACTGTAAGTCTGGCATTAGCACAAATGGGGAAAAACAATGTTGTACCCCAGGAGTCACAGCAATATCAAACATGATGCACTTAGGGGTGTGGGCATCAGGGCCAAACATGAAGCCCTGAATAGAAGTTAAAAGCAAGAGATTGCCCAGTCAGGGTAAAGTGGTACCCTATAAGGACACATAACTGTAGAAGGATAGAAGACTTTCTGGAGTTTGGACTCCAATTTTGCAAAAATTTTTGATAGCAAGTGCTGTAGTTTGGTACAACACTTGAAGGCAAGTAATAGAATTGTTGAATGCATACACTCAGTGGTGGCAAATCCATGCACTTTATTAACCCAGTTAAGGAATGAATAGGTGGAGTTTACCTTCTGGATTTGAAGGATGTTTCTTCTGCCTGCTTTCTGTATCACGGCTTTACAAGTCGGTGTGCAGGTTTGGAGGAGCTATCCCCCTTGCACCCAGCGCTGCACAACGCTGGAATAAACATACCTGCTTTACAACCCATCTCTGGATTATAGAGTTTGATTCCGCAAGTCAGCTAAACATTTGTGGTTGGTTTTTCTTTTCCCTAAACAAAGCAACCTGTTTTCTGCACTTGCTGTGCCTTACGAAAATGCACAGAAATTAGGCAAGCCTGAGACTCACCAAACACCACATGTGACATTTTGTAAAAGGTCAGTTTTGCAGCAGAGAACCACATATAATTATACCAAGTGTGCAACTACTTTTCCCATGCAGCAGCAGGCAGCAATGAGGCTGTTCTCATAATAAAAATACCATTTGAAAAGTAGTGTAATTAAGTGTATATCATGATGTACCCAGTAGCAACGAGAGCTCTATTAACAGCTTCTGGAACAAGAAGATCACTCCCATCCCCTGCAATGACTTTGCCTCCAATATCACATGGCTGATAAATTGCAGTCTTCTGGATATGAAATATTTGCAAGTAATTTGCAAACTGCAGCTAATCAGAACCGTCTTCCATATTGTCACCAACCACTTCAGGCAGCATTGTTCCATTTTGACATCTGGCTATGAGGCATTCATGCACGGCATTCACATACATGGGTCAATAAATAGGAGGGAGGGTGATTTCAAGTACTTATGCTTCCATCAGTTTCTTCTGTGTACCTGTGCAGTAGCTGCCCATCTCACCTGGTAGGTACGAATGCTGTTTTCTACTCCAGGTCAATAAAAGCCTCCATGTTGACATCCACATGCAGATTTGTCCAGCTAACACCATGGAGAAAAGCTTCTAAAAGTCAGTTCAAGTTTTTAATGAGATTGCTGAGCATAAAACCACATGATTCCCATGATTTTTCACAGATTGTTTTCTGCAAACCTGGATCTCACAAGCCTACAAGCAAGGAGAAAGCTTATCGGCACAGCAACAAATAGTACGATTGTGGGTTTTTTTAAATACAGTCAGTATACTGTTCTATCACCAGCTGCTTTTAAGGCAATTCACTCCCATCAAACTCTCAAATATTCACCCAAGTCGGCTTTCATCCATGTTTTTACCTCCTGAGCAATTGAATCTATAGGAACTATTGGACTTGGAGACAACACAAGGACATACTGCCAGCTGAGAACCTTTCAGCTAATTCATCCAACAGCATCTAAAGGTTCGAAGCTCACTGAGGGGGAGAACAGTATTTGGGATATTAGAATTCCCCCCAAATGTATTGGGTTTATTTTTCTAAGTTTATTAATTTAAAGCTGAACTTGCACAAGTGAGGGAAAGCACCTTTTTCCACACTGAGGAATTGGCACCATCTTCTCTCCAAAGAAAATTCTTTAAAAAGGCCCAAAAATTAAGTATACATAAATATTAATGTGTATTCATGCTCTTCTCTCTGCCAGAGTTCTGCTAAGTACACCAGTCACGTGAAAAAAGCAAGCCAGGCCATCCTGAACAAGTACAGTTATTACTGCACAATGGGTAAATAGCAATCAGTCATAGAGATACTGTTCCTATACAGGGGAGGCAAGACAAAAATAAATAAACCCTTAACCACAATAAAATCCAAACCCAGTTTAAGAAAGCTTGTATTTATTTCAGCCTCAATGGAGTCAGTTTGAAACTGTCAGAGAGACACTGTACACCTATATACAAATTTAAGAACACAACGGAGTAACTGTTACTGTTTATTAACAACCAGTTTTAATAATACGATAAAAGTATGTCCTGAGAAAGGGGAACAAACATGCTTCTTCAAGGTTTTTTAGCTGTTCTGGATCTCAGCCGTCGCTTGATGATCAGATGATCACTTTCCTTCTTTTGTTCCTCAGATTCCTGAAGAAAACATTTCAAAAGTTACTCATCTTTTCGCACAAGACTGACAAGCTCTTCTTGACCCACGCAAACATATTTCTTCCCCTAAATGGATTTCAGAATGGCATTTGCTTATTATATTTTATTCAGAAAACTATGGGATACCGAGATCATTTTAATGCAGCTTAATCACAAGGAACAAATATGGAGAATGTACAAAATCCTGTTTATCTTAAAAAAGCACACACATCTGAGGAAAGCCTGAAGGCAGCTTTCATTTTGAAATACTTGTTTTCAAAAGAGTATTATAATACTTGTTTTGTGAAACATGAAGCTTTCAGAAAACATTTTTAGCCTCAATCCCTGTAGCTATGACTTGCCCAGAATTTCAGTTCTCGGTTCAGTTCCATGTTCTCAGAACTACAGTGAGAAAAGAAATTCTCATCTTCTTCATCCTCTAACAAAAAAAATAACATTTTGGTTTCTGCCCCTATCATTCGTCAAATCATCAAAAAATTCAGAGGGATATTACAGTATGGGCAAATGATCACTTTGCTGAACAGAAAAAGGACTCTAATATAATTAAAAGATGCAGTTCCAACAGAGCAAGAATGTTCTTAGCACAATAGCTGCCGACAGAGTCATGAAACTGGCACATCAGATCCTTTGCAAGTTGGCTTAGACAGGAGATCATAGTTTAAGCATACCTAAAAAGCTGTCTACGTTGTGCTCTAGAAAAGCGTGTAGTAGAATAATCCCACTCCGACACATTGAAATTATCTATGATTCCAAATTAGAAGACATCTCCGTGATTGCTACATCACCTACTTAGTAAACTGTAAGCCAGCCAAACACAGAGATCTTTGAGGACAAACTAAAACAGAACAGCAGGAAGACCAACAAGAATGACTTGGTAGAATAAAGAAATACCTCAGTACTTTCAACCTCCCCCTGCAAATAGATGAAACCTCCAGTCTGTTTGGACTCCTTAGTAGTTTATTTTAAGCCAAGACTACAGTATAATCGCTTACCGAAGAAGCAGGTATATCTAGAGGGCCAGAAACGACAGTGGAATACAGCTTCCTTTTGCATCGTTTTGGCTTGGTCTCTCCTTCTACGAGACTTTCAGGTTCGTTTGATTTAGGAGAACTTACTGCTGACATCAGCTTCTTGGCTAGAAGAAATTTGTTTTGATACATAAACCAATCAACTTACTGGTTTTGTGAGTCTTTAAATCACTGAATGCAAAAAAAGCTTCGTAACAAACTTGGTTTATTAATGACACGTAAAATTTAAGTGAAAATACTCAGAAATTGTATTTGTTCATCGAGGTTCTTTATTGCTTCTATAGCTGAAACAGTTTATAGGTTCAGGTACGGCAGCTTAAAGCATGCATTAAAATGGAGTATGAAAGACAATCATGGCTCAGAAGTCGCTGGAAGTCAGAAACTTCAGCAGGAGTTAAACAACAGGCCTAACTTTCGTGCTGACAGAAGCACAAGACAGAACCAACTTTCTCTGTATACTTGTAGGTTTTCACAAATGTAATAATGAATCTCTGAAGAGACGAATAAATGCATTTACTTCATAAATCAAAGGACAACTTAACATGGCAGACAAGTCTAAGAACACATACATTAATAGCCTACAGCAGAAACAAGCCATTCTACAGTGTCTAGAAAACATGGAATAAAACTTATTCTACACCAACCTTTAGAGTGTATAATAGAAGGAGAGCTTTGAATAAAATCTCCAACTTTTTGCAGTGTTTCATCCTTCTTTTTAGTCAGTCTTGAAGCATGTACTCGCTTTCTCAGGAAGTAGTCTTTTCCGGATTTCTGTTCAACAGAGATGTGAACATGTGAAACAAGAGCATTGTTTAAACTTCATTTTAGTTCAACGTTATTTTAAGTTGACATTTTGAGCTTTACTACTGACACCTCTGTTCATTATGCTGATGATACCACAACGGCAAGTAATGTAGACAATTTTACACCCTTTAGGGAGTTGTCAAAATCTCAGCTATTTCAAGGCATACGTTTCTTAAAGTTTCTTAATAAGGCAGTAGTTTCTTTAAAAGTAGCTCCCAAGCTGTGGAGTTGTTTCTTACATAAGCTGTTCTAATTACATAAAATAAACAAACATACAAAACAGAAGACAACAGACGGGAAAAATCTACTACTCATACTCTGACCATGCCAAGGATACTGCTATCACATGTGAACATCTGTTTTTAATAACTGCCATGCATATTAATGATATGAACCTTAGTTTAATACAAGGGCTTCACTTACAAAAGCACACGATAATACACTAAAGCTTCTCTTCCCAACTATTCAGTGTGCTATATCCTTCCCTCCAAATCATTACACAGTACAGCCATGACACGCTCTGGGGACAGACTGACTTGCCCTTTGGTTAGCTTATGGAATTTAATAGGAAGAGCTCATAAGCATGTAAGATTCCCATTCAGGTATACACATAAGGATAAGACACTGCTTCTTTCGTGTGACCACACAATTACAGGAAGTCCCAAGCTAGCTTCAAAACTAGAACAAAAACCAACCATTTTCTCGTCACTTGCAGAGGGTGAATTAAAAGCCATGACAGGTTTTGTATTTTTCGTGTTCTCACTTTTCACAAAATCCTGGGAAAATAAGACAAGTTTCAGCCATGATTCTTTTGGAAAGAACAATTGATGTCACAAAAGTGAACACTTTAAACACTTTTGCTAATAGTAGGGAAGTATTTGCTAGTGGTAACTATTCCACTGTAAATCAAATAATAAATAAGCATTCAATTATAAAAACAGGACATTAAGATATCAGTATTAGACATCTCATGATGTCTAAAAAGCTGATTTATGTCTACAGGTTTCAAAGAAAATACACAATGGAGTTAAGAGAAATTCCCTTCTCTTAAACCATTATCACTGAGCTTGGCTATTAGTTTTGTTCATTAAAGCAGTTCATTGATTAAATTCTTCAACTACTTTACTGAGGTAGAAATAGCATTTTTTTAATGCTTGAATGAGAATGGTAAAAAGGCATCAGATATTTTGTTTTCTGTTGGGTCTAGGTCATACCTCATCCATGTCATCACTTCTTTTCTTTTTTGCCTTAGGCATTTTCACTCCTAAAGGTATCATGCTGCCGTGCTGCTTTATCTCCATCTTATCAGGTTGCAGAGGTGTCAGTGGGATTTCCAGCTCCGGTTTTGGGAACCGACTAGTTTTGCCATTTTCTGCGGACACTCCAGAAGAGTCGAGGACAGTTTCCAAATGCTCCTGATAGCACAGAAGAATTTTAAGTGCAAGTGTTAATGTAGCCATGAGATTAAAAAGCTATAAAGCATCTGGAAAAGGATATGTAAGCATTCGATTTTCCTGCTGTAAGAACACTTGTAACAGAAGGAGTCTATTTCAGTTACAGCACAGTTTTACCCTTCTTTCCTAGAACTTGTTACATTTAAAATTATTTCCAATCTATGATCACAAAAAAAGTTCTCCATGTTAAACTGAGCCTGATACTTTACAAGTCATTTTTTCTCAAGGGCACAGACAACTACACTTTTTTTTAATAGAGAATGGTGGTAGAACTGACACGTTTTTCTTCATCTCAACTCTGCTGCGTCAGAACTGGGCAGGAACAGGAGCATTTGATTCAAGTGTTTGATTAACTTCCAGCTTAATCTTAGGGAATTTGCCCTTCCTCTTCTACACTAGAGATGTTATTTACATAAGTAAGGTCCAGCTGGCAAGGTGCAAGCCCAGTACAAGTCATTAAAGAACTCCATTGCTATCTTTTCCCTGGAGAGAATACAGACATTCAAGCAATGACACCGTACTTAAGCTGAAGGCTATCATGTACCTGCTCATGGTCAAATGGCAGCAAATGCACAGCTAAGTGACAGGGAAATGTCAGTATGCATTTCCCCAGCAGCACTTACTGTCCACAATCCACCCAATCCTGTTTTTCTCAACAGGAACAACAAAGTCAGAACTGAGATCACCTGGACTCCTCCTTCTCTATGGCAGGAATTCAGCTAGCATATCAAAAATGAGTTCAGATGCTGGTTGAACACATGGAAGACAGGCTGCTGGGGACATCAGAAAATGGGAGATGGCTGCTTCTACTGCTGCTAGTAACTAGCAAACTCCAGTGTCCCAAACACAGACTAGCAGCTTTTACTACTTACACTGTTCCAACCCCCTGAGGGGAGTCTTCTTCCTCTCAAAAAGTTACCAAAGATTGTAGAAAGACAAAAAGTAGTCAGAGCCACTTTATCAGGCTCTGCTAAGAATCTGAATGGAGTATCACCACCCACTGTATTTCCAAGAATTAAGTTGGTTAATAAATACTTTGTTTTTAAAATATATGTAACTGCTATTTTATGAAAGTTAGCAATTAAAAACTTATATAGGAATGATTAACATCATCTGCTAACAAAACAATGTCCAGAAATCCTGCAGAGGAAGAAAATAAGTTCAATTTGCTGTGCCCGTTTCAGTGGCTCCATGAATTTTTTCCAAGTAACTTATCTAATCATGAGCCACTTCATAAGCATTAACATGAGGAGAGTTTTCAACAGCACCTGACAAAAATTCATCACACAATTGTTTCAACAGCTTTTATTCCTATCAAAGGCTATAAAAACAGGTGATCTGATCACCTTGAAAGGGATAAATAAATTAAAACTTGGGAATTGTTTAGAGAACATGAGATCTTTTCCTACTCATTCCTTATCAAAAGCAATACAATCACAACATTTTCAGATCTGAAGTTTCATACTAACCTCAGATTCATTTAATGAAGTGAGGCTCCTAGTACATCGACGTGACAAATAATTGTCTTCAGCTTTGCATCTTAATGGAATACTTTCTCCAGTTTTAGTTTTGCTTTGTTGTTTCCTAGGCTGTAAATATTTAAAAGGAGTAAAGATTAGGCTATGCATTAGACCTCCAAAATATCTCGAGTTTTCTAAAGTTACAGTGTAAAACCTCAAGCTCAGACGCCACATGAACACGTAAGCTGAAACACAGCACAAGTGTGGGAAGGTAGTAACATCTATTCATTGTGTGATCTTCAGATACACCCTACTGGGTCTCACTAACAGTCTCAGGCAGTATTCTGCCTCCAAAAGAGAGAAAGCGAGACATTATTTAGGGACAAAATCTGTAACGCTGGTCGTTTTGTCATCCATTCCCCCCATACTCTGCACGCTCACAGCTGCTATGTTAGAACACCAAAGGCTAAACCTCTGCCTAATCTTCAGCATCCACATACGAATACATGGAAAACTGCATGGAAAAGTTCCATAATGTACACAGAGAGATGGTGTTCTAGTAAATAAAATATTTTTGAGAAGATGAGAGCTCATGTTTGAGTGGAAGACAAAAAGAACCAACAAGTACTCATCACTGAATATGTAGTTAAAGGACTATATGCTAAGAAAAATGATTCCAGCTCCAGTATCTCCTAGGAAAACAGAAGAACAAAAAGGGGTTAACAAGATGTTAAGTACTGACTTTCTATAAATATAATCATACCTTTTCATTTACAGAGTCATTCCTTCTACTTTGTCTTTCTTCAAGTAAAGGTATTTCTGGCAAACACTGAGGGCTACTGTGGTTAATGCGTTGTTTTAATTCCTTTATAAAGTCATCTTTGTCAGCCAGTTCTTTTCTTAACTCTTCTATCACAGTTGCATTATCCTAATAAACAGTAAAAACTGCTGAGTTGTGGGATTGGCAAAAGGAATTAACACACACAAGCAGTATTGCAATTACTTAGTAGCATCAGTTTTAGAATTGCAGGCTAGAACACTTAACTATTCAAGAACAGTAACATTTCACGGATTTGTACGGTCACTGTTACAAGTGCAGTAGTCACAGAATTGCCTGGGAAGTTGTAATACAATATATTTTGATTCTTCTATTTTACTTATGTGCTTCAGCCTTCATCTCCCTTAAGATATAATAACCCGAGCTTTTATTTGTTCCCAAATCCTCGGTACTGTGAGAAAGTCGGCAGTTGTAGGGGAAGTTTTGCTATGAGAACATCTTTCTTCTCAGAGAAAGTGAATCCAAACATTCTCAAAAGAGCACAACTCATTTAGTCTTCTGTTTAGCTTCTGAAATTCTATGCTACGGCTTAGATTGGCTATCCTGATTAAAAGCTGGATGTTGAAATAAGAAATGCAACTTCCAGAGATCATCCCCCCTCTGCTTTTTGATGCTTCCCTTAATCTCTCTCCACGTCCCCTTCTGTCTTTTCATGCCATTGTAGATACTACCTCAGAGAAAGCAAAGAAAGTAAGAAACCTGAGACAGAACTACTGTCTGAGTATTGAGCCTAGCTTGGGATCCGGAAATGCTGTGAATTATCAGAAAAAGCTACAGATGTCCAGTCTGATTGTAGGATCATAAGCATCAAACTGACATCTGCTTATCTGAACTACTGAAAAATTTGAAATTTTAGTAATTAACAGAAATTCTGTTTCTGAAGAACAAAAATAAAAGCTGGTGCTTTTTTTGGTTAGTTGCACATGATGTCAATACGACAGTGTTCAAGAACAGAAGCACACCCAGAATACAAAGAGCAGGTACAGGAGTTTTACAGAATTTATGGGTAGCTAATCAGGTAGGAGGAAAGGAGAGCTGACCTTGCTTGAATCCTTTAAGGCAGATTGTCTCAGTTCTGCTATTTCTGTCTCTTTTTGTATGACATTAGAAGCCAAAGTTTTGAGCTGTTCTTCCAAAGCTTCAACAAACTGATCTCTCTCCTCACGCCACTTTTGAAGATTATGGTCCTTTTCCTCCAGCTCCTATATTTCATGTTGAAAGAAAAGCATACACAGTAGAAACAAGCATAATCTTTAAGACAGCCTAGAATTAATAAGTTTTTCATATAGCATAAATAAGGACTCAAGCTGATAAAAAGAGTTTATGGTAAGACATTTCAATTAACATATCGTGATGTCACTCAACAAGATCAGGTTACATGCATGTATTACATATGTATTTACTATGCAGATTATTGTATTTAAAGCAATCTGCCAGTGCTCTGTAGTGACTAATTATTTGAATATCTTTCATGGTCTACCGCTAATTTCAGTTGGCCACTTTCATTTTGCTCCAATTCTTTTATTTTTTTTTGACCTTTTTCCTGTTGCTTGGAAAACCTGCATCATTCATTTAATAAAAATTAAGAGCAAGAAAAATACCTGCTTAAGTTGTTGGATAGTATAGTCTTTATAATCCAGCTCATCCTTAAACTGGTTATTAATCCTTTCAAGTTCTTCCATCTTGTTCCTGAGGGATTCCTCCACAGAACGCATCGTGGACACCTGTAATGTAAGCACAGCTCACGGTTCATTAAAAGACTTCTGTAATCCAACCTGGCCAAATACTTCTTTGTTAAATAAAGAGGAATTCACAAACAAGTGCTGAGTAGGAAAACGACAGCAAGTGCAAGGTTACCAAGGAAGACATGAATTCATTTTTAAGCTTCAATTTTCCACCCCAAGCACACCCAATAAACTTTCAGACTAAGTTCCTGCAAAATGGGTTTTAAGATATCTTCTTGTTTAATAATTAAATTTTAACTATTAGCATCACTGAAGCTGAAATTGAAGAAAAAAATATACATGCTTATATTAAAGAGCCTCTGGAAATTAGTCTATTTCTCTTCAAGTAAATAGCATTCTTCTTCCCAGTTATCAGCGTTTTTTCACAAGACTTAGGTTTTAGGCTTTGGAGTTACCACGGATACCAATGGCAAGTCACCAGTAACTTAGAGATAATAACAAGTCCCCTCCAGAGGCAGATTAGCTATTCTCTTCACAAACCTTATTCCAGACTACCAACCAACTTTACTTTCCTCTGTTCATTATCTATGCGAAACCATGTTTTAACTTGTGGTCCCCTCTAGAGCTTCAATGGCAACTTTACCTAAGATTTGCTGCTAGCCACACTAGTGTGAAATTTCCAGCTTCATAGTTAAAGTTTGAGAAGTTTTAACAGCAGAAAACCAAGCATAATCTTACAGAAAAAAATAGCTCAGTTGACTACAAACCTCGGTTTGTACTTGCTGAATTTGTTTCTCGGCATCAGAATGTTTGTCTTTTAGATCTGCATACTCTTCTTCTTTCCTCTGCAAATCTTTTTTCAAATTCAGTACAAGGGCAGAACTCTCAGAAAGAATATTTTCTAGCCTTATGTTAAAAATAAAGAGACAAAGAACATTACTGTTACACATCTCATGGAAACAGCAATTACAGCTTAATCCATGCCCTGCCTGTTGGTTTCTATTTGTAAATAGAATCTTAAATCTATCTAGACCAGTGACAAGATTTAAACAATTACTTTTGAATTTCAGCTTGCTTCTCATAATCAGATGCTGAAGCAATAAATTATTCAGATGCTATTCTGAGGGATGTACAACAAAACCACCAGAAATCCCCATATTATTCTTTATTTCCTTGCACGCTCCTGTTTTCCCTTGGAACTCAAGTAGCATACCAAAGCATCCTAAAGTAGTAGTTTGGCCATTGATAAGCATGCAGATGCATTAAGTCGAAGGGATGTTCCCATTAACTATTTTTAACTCTAGTTCATTCTCAAAGGGCTCTAAGTTAACTCAGTGGTTACTTACGATTCTATACGTTGCACTTTCTCCATTTCACTCTTTTCCTTTTCCCGAAGAGAGTGTTTCATCTGCTCCAAGCTGTTTTTCAGCTGCATAACTTCTTGAATCAGATTTGCTTCATTGATACTTAACTCTTCAACCTTTTTGTCTGCATTAGCAGACATCTCCTGCAGAGTTGCTGTAACTGTCTCTAGATTAACAATAATAGATTCTTTTTCTTTAAGTAATTCATTGAGTTTTGACACATTGTCTTCCATTGTCTTGGAAACCTCCAGGAGATATTCAAGCTCTCTTATTTTTACCTCACAGTTGGCAACTTCCTCCTGAAATTGTGCAATCACTCTCTGATCTTCTGCAGTCTTTTCTTCAAAGTCCTGAGTTTTCTTTTCTATTTGCTCATGTAACTGATTCACAAGATCATCTTCCTGACTAGTGTGAGTTGTAATCTCACATAGCTTCATTACAAGTTGACGATTATGATTTTCAGCATTATTCAGTCCCGCCTTTAGGTTTTCATTGTCTTGAAGCAGTGCTTTGATGTGCTGACTTTTTTGTGAGGAAACATCAACAATACTTCTGCATACTTCCCAAATCCTTTCAAGACTATAGTTAAAGGAGAGGTCCTGCACAAGATCTGAGATGGAAGAAGTCTGTGACTGAATGCATGCAGAACTAATTTGAGATGTCCCTGGCTCATCTTTTTCTGAGTCTGAGGAATCCTTTACACTGACAAAGTCAGTACCGATGGCGTGAAACTCTAAGTGACATTTGTATAATTCATCTAATTTGGTCCGCATTTTTTTTACTTGAGACACTTTATCAATTATATATTCTTTGGCAACTTCTATGTTGTTAGTTAGTTGGGCATTTTTGTTTTCAAGTGTCATATTTATAGATTTCTGTTCATCCAGTTTAGAAGCAATTTCCCGATAGTCAGCTTGACCCTGCAGAATTTGTTCACGGAGGGCATCAGCTGTTTCTTCAGAAAAAGAAAGCTCAATACGCAGGCTTGTTACCTGCTTACTGAAATCTTCTTTTTTATTTTTTTCTCTTCTGCATTGTTCTTCAAGCACAGCTAAATGACGTTCCAAGATTTCAGTTCTTTCCCTCAGTGCTAGTACTTCCTTTCGGTACGTGGAGCACTTTTGTTTCATGTGTTCAATTTTCTTTTGCTCTACAGTGTTCTTTTTCTTTCTCTCATTTACAACTACTGTAAAACAAACAAACAAACAAACAAAAAAGGGAAAAGGAATGTAGCTCAGATTGATTAAAATCATTATTACATAGCAGTTCACAACACCAAGTAGCAACTTCTAAGTGAAAAACTGTCGTAATATGCAAGCCATGCCCTCACATCACATAGTATTTGATACTAGTGAAGGAATTCAAGTCCTCTGAACACGTAATCAGGTGCCTCAGATTTCTATACAGAATTAACAGCAAAAGGTTTTCAGTCTGGAAGAACACTTTTACCATGGCACTACTCAAACCTTCCACTCCACACCAGTAGAAAATCTAATTAGATTTAAGAAACATGGGAACGAGATAGATAATTCACAGCTATATTCTTTCTATCTTCCGTGCTTCAGCAATCCCTATAAAGCAGCCAGGAATCACTCCATCTACATCTAAATGGTAGATAAACAGTTCTCTAAGAAATTTCATTCCAACTCACAGTCCTCTTACTTTCAAAAGAAAGATAAAACCCTGGACAAGTTGATCACTTAAGTGTTGATATCTGTCTCTCTTATTCAGTTGATCTCTAAACAAAATATGAGGATTCCTACTTCTGTCCACACTTACTCTTTTGCATATAAAGTTCACTCATAAAGTTGTACAAATTTGCAGATTCAAGTTTCCATAAATATTCCATTAGCTTGGGGCTGTTTTTTTCTTTAACTGGTGAGCAATTAGCTAAAATCACATGCATTTTCTTTCTATCAAAAGCGACTTCTGCTGTATTTCATCATTGCTTTAGAATCCAGTTACGTCCATTCCATAATATGCATACTTTAAGTATTAAAATAAATATAAGTCAAGACTTACTAGGGATTGGGTCACCACAACAATATATTCCATGGTGATTCTTGTACAGTGCTTTTATTACTACAACTACAGAAATGCAGAATTTTATAGCGCCCACGTGCAGCCTGCATTACATACAGATTCACATGTACTGCATGGAAACAGCCTCTTAACTCATCTAAGGAGTTTTATATACAGCCCTCAACTGATTTAAAAGTCATACTGAAGAAACAGCAGTGGCGTATTCCACCCCAAACCAGGTTTTGGTTTTGACTGCTGCTCCCAGCAACACTAGTGAGGGGAAAATGATTTATAAGTAATCTAAACACTTTATGCTGAAAACAACAAGCAAGCACTAAAGCAAGATAAATAAGACTAGGGAGAAGATGTGTAATGTTCAGTCTAGAAGCTCCTTACACAGGAAGTAGGGAAAAAGCATTATTACAGAGCATAGGAAACAAGACATAAAAGCTCAGAGAATGGTGTAAATACCCTGAACTTGAAGCTGAGATAACCTAGCATCTCCTAAAACACTTTTGCTCGTGCTACTTATATAACTAATTCTACAAAAGAACCAGCACAACATACCTGTGCTCATTGTTCTACTGTGTATATTTAACATAGCTAAAGAATATATATTAAGCGGTTTTTGAAATTGGACGCTATTAATACTCACAAATAGAAGAAAATTTTAACATGATTGAATACTCAGTACATCTTAACAGAAAACTTCATGCTGACATTGTGACTATCAGCTACCCATTTTAATTCCTATGTGGAGCATTGCTGTCATTAATTTTTAAATGAGAGCTTTGGTCATATGATTAGAACAAACCCACTACTATTTGGAGTATGGAGGAGTCCACATCCCTCCCTCAGTCTCTGGTAAGATGCTTATATGTGATGCCATTCAGTGGTCACATTAGGATTCAATATTTATGCCAAATAAAGGCAGCAGGGACAAATGTGTTCCCCGGTGGCGCAAGTGGTAGGAATGCCGCATTGCAACACTGGAGGCCCTGGGTTCGAATCCCCCCTGTGGCGCAAGTGGTAGAAGTGCCGCTCTGCTACACAGAGGCTCGAATCCCGGGGGCTGGACTCGATGATCTCTAAGGTCCATTCCAACCCGCACGAAACTATAAAACTATGAAATCTGCAAGTGCATCAACAGATGAGGAAAAAGCAGCAAAAAGGAAAAAAATAGTGCAAAAAACTTTTATTCCTAAGCATTCAAAAATGAACAGCATAGGACCTTCTGAAAAAGGGATATTTACATAACAGTTACTTCTATTTACAGTTTAACACAGTGGCTTTTCTCCTTATACCATAAGGTAACGTGCTTCACAGCCTTTTGCTTCCGATCCGGAATACGAAGCAATTTATTGTTTTGGAAGACACCCTGTTCAAGGATGGAAGAAACTGTACCTTTCTTTGGAGGTGGCTCTTCCACAGTAGGCTTATCTTCATCAGTACTGCGCTTTCTTCCCACTTCCAACTCAGTTTTCTCTTGTTTCAGTGCTTTAACTGAAAGCACTGAAAATTGGCTGCTTTCAGTTCCTTTATTAGTGTTCTCTTCTGCCGGTTCTGCTTTAATGGTAGTTAAATGGTAGGTAGTCTTTTCCTGTATTGATATAAGATCAGTTACATTGAAGCTTAACAAAAGGAGCACTTAAGTCTCAGTAATTCTGTAGGCAAATATTTACACAAAACCATACAGCTAAAATATTTACCCGGTGACTCTATAGACATCAGTTACAAATCTCAATAGCAGACAGAACAAGTACACCTTCAGATAATGACAAGTGCAATACTCGGTAGAGTATACAAGGGAAAGCAAGAGCCTAGCAGGTTACAAAGTAAAAGACTTGCACACAATCAAGAGTTTACCAGTTTATCAAAGAATTTCCTGTTTCCAAGAAGTCAACAAAATTACAAACATGGTCAAAGAGCAAACGGTCAGCTCTCATACAAGTTCATCACATCACACTTCTGCTAAGCTGCTAAAATCACTTTCATCGTGACAGATAGAATCCAACCTTAAAGCTTAGTCAGCTCTGTCACGCATATTTTAGATTGTGTCCTTGACCACAAGTGAAGCTTCCTTACTTACAACATGACGATTGTTAAGCCATGCTGGCACTGCCAAGGACTGATTATTCATCTTTAGTAGCTTATGAAAAGAAAAGCCTCAGAAGTGTTCAGGCCACACAATCTCACAGATAGAGTTGGAGCCTTGTTCTTGGAAGAAGTAATAGGTGAGGACATGACTACTCATCACAGTCAGCTTTAATACCATGGAAATACTAAGTTGCAGTGATGCAGACACTCAAAGATTTAGAAGGGTCAAGTTGCTAAGCTTACAAGGTTAGAGATCTGAGTGACAGAATTAACTATAAATGTTTTCAGAGCTACTTCAGGCTACCAAACATCAAAAAATGAACAAAAACCACCAGAAGTGGTATGCACACATACTTAATCAAGCTAGTCTTCACATATTCAGTAGCTCGCAGTACATTAGTCAGGATAAAGTTTTATGGACTGCATAGAACGTGGAGATATCCTGACCATTCATACTTGTACTTCCAACTCTACTCAACATACTTTTACTGTTGCTCTTCCTCTGATGTAGGAGTGTGAGGCAGGAGTTAGTGGAACACGCTGATATTTTTGTTGTTTGTGTTAACAACAACTACCTTCAGATAAATTTGAATTGTTTACAATTTCAAGCGAGTACCAGCTACATACAGAAAATCAGTTTTCCAAAAATGTGTTGATTACAAGCATAGAATTAGTGTTTTCCTTTTTTTGTATAAGGATACGGAGATGTGTAAAACTCACATAATCTTTTACTTTTTCTTCTAAATGAGATTTTAAGTCTTGTAGCTCTGTAATAATGTCATCTTTCTGCACCTTGATTGAGATTGGAAATAAAAAATAAAAAAAATTCAGTCATCAGATTCTAATGTAGTGTTAAGTAGCTGAATTAAACAATGCATTAAAGGCAAATTCAGTTAAGCTAAGCTCGGTAAGAAATCTATTAATTGAGCCTACTGGAATAGCATTTTAAGCTACCACAAGTTGCTATTAATTAATTAATTAATTAAAACAATTTTACACAACATCTTGATAAAGTTACCTCAGTTGCTTCTTTAAGTTGCTCAACAGACTCATCTAATTTAATCATCTGCATTTCAAAGTCTGTAACACACAGAAAAGGTTGTATTACATAAGTAGCCAATAGATAATTTATTAAGTAATCAATTTTTCCAGATATTCTAATGTTTAGGTAGCTTTTGAACAGATTAATTAATTTGCATGTGGTCTTCACTTATTGGGAGTGATTCAAAAGTTTTCTATATTTCTTGGAATGAAAACATTGCATCAACAAGACATAAAGAAGAGTAGAGATTACAATATAAAAGTAAAAATCAAGATATAGACATTTAACCCCATACTTACGAAAGCGTAAAGCTGCTAGTTGCAGTTTAAAGGAGAGGGGGAAAAAAGAAAAGAAATAACCAAAAACCGTGGAATTGCTGAACCTGAATATACACAAGGAACAAACTATCATTTATCTACAGGCTATGGTTCCAAAGGTAGAACATCTCCTCTAATTCCTACTCAAACTGGTTATTTCTCTTTTAGATTAATGAACTATTTCTGTCTTCTACCTTTCACATCGCATAACTCACCTTTGCTCTTCTGCATCAGCTCTTCTTCAGTTTTAAGTAGTTTGGTGTTTTTCTCTGTTAGCTCTTCTTTGGTCTCCATCAGTTCAAAGTTAGTTTTCTCCAGCTGCTTTTCAAACCAGCCAATATCTTCCTTTGGGTCCCCCAGGGATACAATGGAACTATGTGCTGCCTCAGCTTGCTCTTTAATATCCATGACATCATAATGCACAGAATCAAGAATGCCCTCAGGATCAACACAGGTGTCAGGCACTATGCTATGTTTTCCACCCTGAAACGTAATTTATAATCAGTTAAAACTGGTGAATAGCTGACTACATAATAGCTGTTATTTCTACAGATAGTCTGGATAGCCACTATGAAGACAGCCATACAAGAAGTTTTTAATTTCAGCTTCAAAACCCACCTCACAAATTCACATACAACATGACAGTGATTCATATGGGGGGAAGATAAGTGGCATTATAGTAACAGCTAATATATTTTATAGTATTTGATGTTTGGTCACTACTTAAACCAGTTTTCAAGAAATTACAAAAGAGTTATTGCAGACTCCAATCCTGCTTTTAACCTCAAGAGTTTCACTAGGCAAACAATGTACAAGAACTGCCACTTCATGCAGCCATAGATTTCTGCTTTTTTTATGTTTTGACTTTCCAGTTGCATTCAGTGCAACTGATCATCATCTTTTCAGTTCTTTGTCTTGCAGCGCCACATCACCCTCATAGGCTGCTCCCTCTACTTTCACACTTAACCTCTTTCAGATAAGGCCACAATCCAAGGGCACACATCCATCAATTGTGCTTCAAACACAAACTCTCAGCACTTCAAAGTTTTCCATCAAGACTGTAGCACTGATCTGACAGCTTAACTTCTTCAGTGTTATATCATAGCACTCACTCCTACCCATTCCGCTTAACCCCCACTTTCCCACTGAAGCATCTGATGGCCATAACACAGCTTTTCAAACTCTTTACTGCTCCACTTCTTTTGTCAACACTTGAACTGGACAATATTCAAAATTACAACAGCAGCAACATATGGGGTAGCTGGATTTGCTTTCCTACATGGGATCATATTTTGAGAAGAGAGAAAAATTAAGTAAATAGCATAAAATCTCCTCCAGATGTAACAAGTTGCTTCTTGTTAGGTTGAATACTTTTTAGGAATGAGATTTTCAGAAGATGCTTATGCCCTCACACCCCAAAGAAACACAAAGACCCCAGTAGAGATTTTTAGAAAACTCTGTAGGAAAATTAAGCTCAACTAAAACACTAAATTAAAAAACCTGACTGCTGTATGGAGACAAACACCCAGATTCACTACAGATACTACACAAATAGATTCATATTCTTAGAAGAACAGAATTTTTTCTTTAAATGCAAATCATAAGTACTGATCAACAAAATAGACTACAACATACTCACTTTTTGTGCAATAGCTGAGAATCTTAGCACATTGAGTGTTTCTTCATAGGTTGAAGCACACTGGCTGATGTTTGCTAACATGTGTATCTTCCCTTTTCCACTGAAGAATCCCTGAAGAAAGTGTGTTAACTTACTTTCACTAAACGGTATGTACTGCTGCACCCTTTGAAGACAAAAACCACAACAAATCCCATTAGCAGAAGTGAACAGCTTCATTTCAATGTGAGAGCTATCCAAGTGGAAGACAACACATTAATAACTGCACTAGTCTTTAAATCATTTTGAGTTGTGGGTTGTTTTGAATTTAATCTTTTTGCTAGTTTGCAGTCAGGTTGTATGACTGTTCCAGCTACTATGCAGCCATTATCTTCTTAGACAACCCATGAGAACATTTAAAACAAAAAGTACATTCAACATCCAGCCTAAGATAGGTCATACAGCCTCACGTTAGCTTAAATTCTCTCTCACCTTTCTCTTTCCCTTACCACATCTGGCAAACTGACCTATCTACTTCTAAGAAAACAGTACCCAACAAAATCAGAGATAACCACTCTCTCAGTATATTGTCTCTAGGAAAGGACAATAGTAAATACTTTGGAAATAAAGAAGCATATACTTATCACAACATCTCTGGTGTTTCCTAAACCAAGGTTAAGCCACTGAATCAAACAGCTGGTGATGTACAGAAAATTAGGAGAGAACTCCTAAAGCGTGACTAAACACACTGTTCTCTAGTGAGGTTACCTGCTGGACTCTTTACAGCTACTGAATTCTGCCAACAGAGCTAAAAGCTTCACATAGCTACGCTCCTGTCACAACACACGTGACCCATAAGTAGCTTTAGTGCAGGAGTGGTAAATGAGTTCTTATTTTAAAGAAAATTACTATCAAAGTCATCACTACATTTCCCCCATATTGTTAAAATTTCAAGTGATCAGGACCAACAAATAAAACAGTTCTGAATAAATCAAAGCACTTTAAGCAGCAGCTAATTTTAAGGAATCCTTCTTCCCTAGAAAGGACAGACAGATAAGAGACTAATCCAGTAGCAAGGCCTATTTTCATCTACTTTTAAGCATAACAGAATTTGAATAGGCTACCAGGCACAGTGTGGCATTTCATGAACACAGAGCTCACCTAATCTTTGGGACAGAAAGACACCTTCAAATGAGAATCAGCAGAGAATTCTGCAATTATATCCAGCTGTGACTGTAAATAAATACTACATTGTTTAAAATACAGAAAGCTCTGTCTGCACTCATTTAGAGCACAACCTCAGACAGAAGTAGCAAGCAGGCTTTCTTCTCTCTGAATTTGGTTAGCTAGATCAGAAAGAATGATGAAGTTGCATCAAGGTTTGGAAAAAAATATATATATATGTATATATGTAATTATATATATCTATATGTATATATGTAATTATATATATCTATATATAATTTTTCTTTTCCAAATTATATATATATAATATATATATTCTGACCATGTCTCTTGGCTAGGACAAAGCACAGCAATATCCCTGAGGAAAACTGTTACAGCAGAACTAAATGATAAATGCAACTAACTAACAAAGGAGAAAAAGGTCTAACACTTCACACATTTAAAGTGAAAATAGTGAAAACAAATTTTATAATCTCCCCCAGGACTTGTTTGAGAAGGCAAGGCCAGAAAAAAAAAAAAAAAAAAAACCACAACGCTAATTTGCTTAAGTCTATGATAACACATTCAGAAATTTAGAACTGGAATGGTTTTATTTGAAAAAACAAACAAACAAACAAAAAACAACAACAAAAAGAAGGCAAGTTTATAGATCACTTTCTTAGATCATTAAGTCTTCACACATCTGCAGAAGCCTACAGATAGTTTTCACTCATAACATAGTTTCGTACTCTGCATTTTAAACAATAGTTTAAACATTGTACATGATATCTGAAATCTACAACTAGTTTACAGTTTGTACAAGGACTTACTTTGACTGCTGACTGATCTTGAGTGCACTAATACACTTGCTTAGAGTTAGGAGAGATGCATTGATATTTCCACTCTCTTTCAGTCTGTCACCTTCATTGCACGTCTTGGTATTCCTTTCTGAACTAGCAAGATCACACAGTGATAATCTGAAGGCAGATAGGAAAATTAAGTTTTCTTGCCTTTGAATGTACATTGATTATTTATCATTTCCAACACAACCACTCCTCCTACAGGAACAATTTCTTGAACCCTTTCATGCTTTTTAATGTTGCTTTCCTAGTGAAGTTGCACACTACTTCCTGCCAAACTCTTTTCCAACACAGCTTCCATTTTTCTGCCATATTCTTCCTTCTGAGGATTTAGTTCAGAAGTTGAGTGAGAAGGATAAAGGAACACTGTGTGGAACAGTGGGCACAAGATATAGAACAGCATTACAACTTGATGGTTTAGTACTGCATAATGACAGGAAATGGGGAACCACCACTCATACAGGAGGCTGTATCAGGGAACCTAGTGTCCGTAGCCCAATATCAATACATCAATACTGAAAGTAACTGACAATTTCATCCTAAAAGAAGAAGGGAACTCTGCTCTGAACTTACTCATTGACTCGTGTCACTCATGGAATTTCAAGGTCTTCAATTCTTAGTACCTTAATTGTAAATATACTGTGGCTAAAAGGAGAAATGAAGCAAGGTCAATAGCCAGAAATACACACATTTTCTAAAATCTGTAACATCTGTTCAAAACACTGCTGGATTTATTCCAGATTCAATTAACAATAATTCTACTAGATGCATTAAACCTTTTAAAGAGACATTCCGTCTTGGTTTATTTTGCTTTTCTTCCCCCTCATGAACCACCATTACTTACATGGAAGAAGGCTTAGTTGTTTTGTTGAGAGTTTTTGATAAAACACTTAGCTTTTGTATGCACTTATCTGCTTGAAGGACTAATCCTTCTAGTTCAAAGCACTAGAATCACAAACTGTCACAAAATATCACATGGAACACTAGATATCAAGCCTTTTTAAAGCCTCTTCCCCGAAAAAAAGCCATAAACAATATTTTCATTCATCCCTCTTCCCCACACTATGTTACACCCAATGTTAGTGAAAGTTTCCCACCTTCAGCTGGAGCAAGTATTTAGCTTTGTGCTTGCAAAACTCTGGTGTTTCTGTCCCAGTTTAAAAAGTCTGAAAGCTTCTTTAGAATCAGAAATCTGAACCCACTGCAAACCTTTCAAAAGAAGGAAAAGTGATTTTTGCAAGCTTTGCTAGCAAAAGAGAAAGTGAACAAGAAATAAGGTATACAAACTAAGAACATTTAGTTAAGACAATAAAATACTTCATTAACTCTGCCTCAAACATACGACAAGCTGATGGCAGATAAGACTAAGATTCTTCCTCCCACAGAAAAGGGCAAGGTATAGTATAGCACAACAGTTTATCCTACCAGTATACTAAAGTATGTTCCATCCAAATTAAGCAAGCAGCCTTAGTACTGAAAGTACAAAAGCTAAGTTCTTAAACTACAGAAGCCCAAAGTTTGTATTCACTGGTGCAGAAGTCAATCTGAGAAGTTTTTTGTTTTAGCTTGTAGTTTTTATTGGGGATGGGTTATCTGGATTCTGTCTGCATTATAACGACTGTATGGCTCTCATTTTCAAGGATGATGAAGGCAGTGGAGTTCACACAGGCTTTATGGGCAAAGTACAGGAATAAGGAGAATACTGTTGAAGATGCAGATACGTACATGTAGCTTGTTGCCTTCACATTCAAGCAGACACTTCTAGAGCTACACTGAACACATTTAAGAGTTTTCTATCTCAGAAGAAACATGTTACACTATTCCATGACAAGCTTGGCAGTTTGCAAAGTATTCTAGTTACCTTTTACGTAAGAATATCCCTTGATGTCTTGAACAAGGCGAAGTGTCCTTTTTTTTCTGTCATTTGATAAAGGAGCCAGTAAATCATAAAAACATTCATTGTAAATCTCAAAAAATGAAACCCAGAGAACTTCACAAAATCATCTATAGATAATCTGCTAAGTTGGTCTGATCCTTCTGAGAGATTTTCTGCACCTGCAAAGTAGAAAATATTACAAGTCAATGTAGAGACAGTAAAACTAGCTGCATTTAAAAATAAGTAATAGTTAAGCTTACAGCTTAAAACTTTTCCCAGAACATAAACACAGAGAATCCCCACCTCTCATACAAACACCAAGTATCTGGAAGTCAAGACGCGTGCCCTACACATTTGCAAAGACACGCCTGCTATAAAGCTTGCTTTTTCACTTCCAAAACCCAATCTAACATCTATAGTTGTGTTAGAAATATTCAGAACTCTTCAGTCTTTACAATATAGAGAACTGAACTAGTAAGGGACACTTCGTTCTGACTTTTTAGGGAAAAAAAAGTATTTAGTGAGTTCTTAAGTGCCCTAAAGGCCTGTCGGAAAACCACTAGGGATCTTATCACAAATCATACTCTTTTTCTTTGTTTTACTTTCACCTCATAAAACCAGGTTATGATAGATGTCCCAGTAGTCTCCTAGCCATTTTATTCCTTCTGTTTTCTGCCCAGATGTCCTGCCCATTATTCCGTTCTGTTACAAATAAAAGCTAAATAATCCTTTTATTATCAGCATTAGCCAAAAAAGCCAGTCGTTGACCTTACAGAAGCTTTTCTAATTGCTACTGTTTAATATAAAACATACCCTTAGAATCAGCTGGGGATTTGTCATTAGTGCTGTTGTGATGGTCTACCTACGAAAGAAAACAGAGACTTTAGGATTTATTATTGATGTACAGCACCAATACACCACTGGTTGCTTTTATTTATTTATTTATTTATTTATTTATTTTAAAAGCAGCTGTATTGCTCTACCAGAAAACAATACAGTATAGTTCCAAGGTGCCAACACAAAAATCCTGGCTACACATTTTGACTGGTTTCACCTTACTACTCATTTCTGACAATTCCTTTACTATAAGATCTGATGCATTTCAGCTTCCTGATTCAGAAAGAAAAATAACAAATAGGGAGAGAATCCCCAACAGGAAAAGGAGTTATTTAATAAGATGATTTTCAATAGCCCATTTATAATCTGCATTTTACCCTTCATGAATCTTGGACTCCTGAAATATTTTTCTTATTGGGATTTTCTTAATTCAGGACTTCCATATCCTATGGCTTATTAGGTCAACTCTCAGAAAAGGAAGTTAAGGTAGAATACTTGATCACTTAATGTAGATAAGCAGCTTATTATTTCTTAACTCAGGCTATCAAAGTGTTACACAAATGAAGTTATGACTAAATTTTGTAAATATAATATTTTTAAGTAGTTTGGTCATAGAAAATACAGAATAGCTCCCAACATGTAGATCTCATGATGTTCATAGATGTATACTCAGTTCCCAGGCTTCAGGTTGTGTTGCTTTTTTATAGAGCACAAAAGTAGAAAGAAATTTTCATCTACTGAAGAGGAGTAATCTCACCTACCAGATACAGTATGCTTAGAAGTAAAACTTTTAACATAGAAGTTTTCATCTACATGACACTCACCCAGATCTGGCTTTGTATAGTCAGCAAAGCTTGTACCTACTTAGCTTATAAGGTCAAGTATTTTACCTAGGAACACGGGTCTTGAAACTAGAGGAGGCACCTATATAGCACGATCACATCTTAACTCTCTAATGGAGTAGGATGAGATCAGCATATAGCTGTTCACTGCATTTTCTTTCCACATACTCACTAAACCTAGAACAGTTTTACACATCTTTGGTTCATGTAGAAGACAGGTGTTGTTTTTCCCCGAAATACTTAAAGATCATTGGAGCCAGACTTCATACTCAGCTGTGCTCTTGAAATAATTCAGAAGGAATTTTACTGCCACCTGCCTTTCACACTGTGAAGTCCACACTTAACCACCTCATCAGTAAGATCAAGTTAACATACTCCACAACTAAAATACCCCAGTGTGGTGTAGCACACCACTAATAAGATGCTTCATTCTTTTTCAGCAAGAACAGAAAGACAAATAGAAAACTGTGTGTAAATACAGAACCCTCTTTCATTACAGAATGGAAAGGATAACACTGAACTATCACAAGATGCATGTACTCATCATTTCTTTATAAAGTAGTTTCCTACCTCTTTTGTCAGATGAAGCAACAAATTTTTAAGAGCAATTTCTTCTCTCACTTTGTCATTAGTCAGTTTTACGTAATCTCTCCACCTAATAGGTTTCAGATCCATTTTTGTGTATAGCCTTCCTCCAACAGTTTTAAACAACATATCCATCGTCCTTGGCAAAATACCAACATCATCTTCTGTCCCTGTAAGCAATACACAAAAGAAGGGCCAGGTTACTATTGTAAGCAACATATAAACATAAATGAAGACAAAGATAACTGATTCTAATCTCAAAGTATACACAAAGAATTTAGAGGCCAGTTACAGTCTGAAGCAATGTTTGCAGTGTTACTAGACTGTTCCCTGAAAAATACTGGCTTTAAGCAACAGCTCACATCCCATTCCTTAGACATTACAGGGCATCACTTTAAAACAGCCAGAATATTCTGCATAAGCTTAGCCTTAAGAAGAAAAAATAACCCACAGCAAACTCCCACATTTAACAGACGTGCAGATTTTCAACTGTTTACCAGGCTCCCTTCCCGCTCTGAAACAACCCTGAAATAACAACCAGAGTGATGTCTCTGCTACAACATCCCGTTCGTCCCACAAACCCTATTTAGAAATATCTACAAGTCTCATAAAAACTGTTAAAGTAACTCAGCTCCTTTCCCATTGCCTTTTCTTGGAGCACACAACTACCTCCACATCTTGCCTACTTCACGCCTTAGTTTTTCCACTGTCACTAAATACCAAGCAAGCTTCAGTGTTTTAAAGTCAGTCATGAACACAAGAGAGGACAATACGCAGAAGAATTTCTATAGTGCTGTATGGAAGGTGCATAGAAAGATAATTTTTGAACATACTACCCTGTTGATTCTTAATATTTAAGTCCTAAAAAGGTATTACTATGGGAAAGTCTTCAGCTCCACGCATATAAAACTATTGGAAATACATAGTAACAGAACACTAAATAACAGAAATAAGGGGAATTTGTTTCCTGTGAACCCAATCGTTTCATTTGTTATGACAATATTAAACATAAAAAACAACTGCTCCCAGCCAGAAAGGAGATTGATGTATTATTTCTGTACTACTAAAGCTCAGGGAACACAATCTTCTATGCTGCTGTTATTACTAAAATCAGAAATTTGAAAAAAGATTGAAATACCTTGATCAAATGTTTCAGAATGTTTAATTTCTGCCTACAATAAATCAAACAAACTCAGACATACTTTGCCTTCAAATAAAGAACAGCATTTAAGATGCACGCATTTATAGTAGGAACAAAAACCAAAGTTATTGTAGTGTATGCTGTCTTACACACTTGTAAATTTAGTAATATTTGTTATGGAAGAAGACGACTTTTCAAGGCTACTAGTATTCAAAAGAAGGCAACGTACAAGGCCTGTTGAGTAACTAGGTAAGAAGTCATAACATCTCTCTCTTCTAGAAGTAGTTCTCACTTTAAGAAATTAATTCAAGGAAAAAGCATTTCTGCTCATACCTTGGAATGTGTAAGTTTTCCCAGCATTTGTAACGCCATACGTAAAAACAAGGCGATTACATCCTTCTAAGAACTCTTTCACTGGTTGCTTCACAGTACCTTCAAAGAATTCTTCTTGAGTTGCTTCAGGTCCAAACACCTGAATGTTACCAAGAAGCTGGTTAATCTCTTTATTTTGTTTAAGCAATATTTAGGTACTTGTAAGGAGTCAGATACACGTTGATAATTCTAAAGACAGTTAAGAAAAACTTGTTTGCTTTATATGAAGTAACAGAAGACAAGCAACTTTTTCCACAAATAACTTAAAATCATTTAAAGACAATTAATTTACCCGTGAAAAGGTGAACTTCTGTGTTGTCTGTCCTAAAGTTTTATCGCTCATTCTTCCCAATGAGCTCTTAGGGGACTTCAGTATAATGCTTGTTGAGTCCTCAAGTGAAACACATCCCTATTACAAGGAAGCACAAGTAATGCAGGCATGAAAAAAGTTTTAAAAGGTCATCTTACAGGAAAGAAAACATATATACTTTAAGGGTTGTTTTTTTGTTTATGATTAAATAAATGCCTTACCTGCGATCCATTTGCTCTCTCCCGTGCCGTAAAGGGTTTAATACGCAGGCAAACTTGTATGCGTCCCCTAGGCTCCAAACTAGACCTCTAAAATTAAAGAGCTGGAAGTTAGAAATCTGACTAGATCCTCTGTTTGATGATTAGCACATTAAAGCAGCATTATTTTCATCATCCTATTGTAACAGACTCATTTGTTAACACAGGAAGTAATAATATTTTACTGTTTTCACAAGTGCTTTGGACCCTGCTAAACTTCTTAGTCAGAGCCTAGAATTTCAGAACAAGTACTACTGCAACACACTCCTGTACTGCATTCAGGCCAACTATAAACAAAAGTACTCCATTATTGTGCTTCTCAGACAATGTTAGCTTCATCCACTAATACCGGTGCTCCTCATAAGGTATCAAAGCAACACCACACATCTTGGTCTAGTCTATGCACAGTCTAAAAGCATAGTGAAGATGATTTTCATCTTCTCTGTAAGATTCTAATGCTTCTTATAAAGAAAAGAATTAAGTTTATTTTTTTTTGGAGAAACAAGCTGCCTTTGTGGTCCTGAGGGCCCCTTTTTGTCACCTGTTGGGCACAGCAAGAGAGCTTTTCTTGTACAAATCTATGCCCTGTGTACCTTTCTCGATCCCAAAACCTAGAGTTGTGGTGCAGACACTGGATGCTGACCAGAGCAGTAAAAGAACAGAAGAGGGGAAAAGCAGATACAGGTAAGACACCTAAAAGAAAGAAAAAGAGCAGAAGAGAAGGAAGGATACGGTTAAGAACAAAGGACAGAAGATGGAAAGTGCTATAGAGGATTGGACTGGACATGAGCAGATCAGAGCTACACCAAGGTGTGGCTTCTCCCTGTGTCCCTATCCACCACTGGCAACATCCCCCAATGACAGGGATGCTGCTGCCCCAGCAGCTGATGGGGTTGTGGTCTGGGGTTATGTTCTATACAGAGCCTCCACAACCTGCTACAGACCCCCAGTTCCCTGACACTTCTTTTTTTTCCAGGTGCCTGCACACAAGGAACAGGTGTTCCCCATGCCCTGCATGCTGGTAATTAGTGTGGGCAATTACTGTGTGGGAATTGGGGGAGGGAAATTCAGGGGTGGGATAGTGAGGATGAATTGGAGGGGGCTGGGAAATTGTTTGGGTGGGACTGTAGAGATCAGGCATGACTGCTAGGATGGGGGATATTTGGTTGGAAATACTGTCATTTCTATTACTCATTGCTTTTTATTATAAGTTATTAAATGCTTTATGTTCCCTCTGCTACATCTTGCTTGCAGTCATTTGTGCAGTGACAAAGGTCCTCAGCTCTACATGCCCCTCCAGGGCAGGATGGAGCACCACAGATGGCAGTGTTCCACAGCTGCCACCAGCAGCCCCAGCTCGTCCCTCCACACCTGAGGTGTGAGTGGCTGTGAGAGGAATGTCTCTGTGGAAGTGCAGCTCATTCCTCCCCTCTGATGGGGGCAGAAGGCATCTGCATTTCCCTCATGGCTCTTATTTCCTGTGTTACTGTGGGAAATGAGCTGAGCCACTGTGCCTCCCTACTATGGCAAGCTCTGCAGCTCTGCCACTGTCTTTATACTCAGCTGTTCCTGTGTGTAATGCTCCACACTTGGACCCTGCAGAGCCCAAAGGCCTCCTTGGCTGCTGTTACTCACCTGGACATTGAGGGTGCTGTGTCTCCAGTCTGTACCTGCTTCCAGGTGTCACTTGCAAGACACTGCGAGTCCACCTGGTTGGAATTGCAGTCAACAAACACAAATGTGAAAGAAATAAGAAAGGATTCTTTCATTTCACAGGCTTTCATCTCCATTGAAAGATGTTCTGCTGTGCAGCACAGCTGGGAGCATTTCATATGTGCAAAAAAGGGGGATAGGCCCTGGCTGTGCCGGGCCCCCTTCCGGCCCAGGCCCCAAAGCAGCCCCGACTGTGCTGGGTTCCCCTCTCACCTGGGCCCTGCAGTGGCCTCAGCTGTGCCTGGTCCCCCTCTGCTCTGGGCCCTGAGCTGGCCCCAGCTGTGCCTGGTCCTCCTCCATCCTGGGCCCCAAGGCCCTGCCTCTGCCTGCTCCCCCTCTGCTCTGGGCCCTGAGCTGGCCCTAACTGTGCCAGGCCCCCCTCTGGCACAGGCCCTGCCTCAAGCCCCGCCCCCTGTGGGCAGCACTGCTAGTGCCTGGTTTTTCGCTCTCTTCGCTCTACTTTCCCTGTTCTCTTCACAAATGCATTCAGATCCCCCAGGATGACGTGCACTGACACTGCTGCCTTCTTCCTGCACAAACTTTCTGGGCAGCTCAGCTTTTTCTACAGAGCAGCGTGCCTTTGGAAGTGCTTGGAGGATGTAAACTAACAGCAAGAGAACACTGAGCTCTTCTGGGTCTTTCTAGGAATGGCAAAGGGACAGGAGAGAGTGCTCAGCCTCGAGTGGTTGCTTGTATGCAGAAATCACAGTTGTCAACATCTGTGCTGTTTTGCTGTAGGCAGTAGTGTGTGACAAGAAGCCTACAATTACCAATTTAGTGAACGTAATTAATTGTAACAGTTCCCCTTTCTTCTTCCCTCGACACTTGGGTTATGGAGTTCTCCTATGCTATGTGCCGGTGTAATACCTCTGAGCCACAGCACTGTTGCGTTTAGCAAAGCTCATGGCAACAGGCTTTGGCCAACCTCAGAGCTACGTAGATGATGAGAAGATATCCGATGATAGGAGAGAAAATGAACAAGCTCCAAGGTAAGTGTTGTTTTTTCCTTCTAGTCAGCACGCCATCGCTAAATCTTCCATGCTGTGACTTTTATCTTGATAGTGATGATCCCTTAACCTCACACCTTTAGCACAGCACTTTCTGTGGAGATTCCCACCAGTGACAAAGTATTAGTGCCGCTTTTCTGCCTGTTTCTTTTTTGTCTGTATTTTCCAGAATGTGGGTATTTCTAAATAGGGCTGCATGAAGGTGTGCGTGTGTGATGGAAGAGTGAAGGAAGTCCACTGCAGATCTGTGCTTACTGCAGAAATGGCACCATGCTGTAGCAGCAAAAAGGCAAGTGGTAGGAACTACACTTGAAGAGTGGAAGTTGGTGGTTGGCTGCGCTCAAATCTTCCTCCCAGGAGATGCTCTTCAAGTATTGCTTGTTCCTTTCTGCCAGAAGCTGACACAAGCGGTCTTCCAGCCAAGCGCAGCCTTGCGGAAAGTCTGGGGAGGACTGCAGCCTGTGACGTGGCACCCAGGAGAGGTACAGATGCACAACAGGCATCAGGGTTTGATTCAATGTCTTTCTAGTTAGGCTTTCTGTCCATTCTTTCTTCATACTCCTTTTGCTGCGTGTTGCTTGAGGTCTTCATCCCTGGGATTTACAATTACCTTCCCTGTCCAGATTTGAAATGCAAACCCACCCTTCAGCTCAGATCCTAAGATCCGCTACTGTGAACACGCAAGATGAGATTTCCTAGTATTGTGGCCCATTTTGCTACAGAAATTAGCCTTGGTCACTCTTTAAATCTTACTGCTTCTCCTTTCTTGATTATAACAGATGTACGCCAGGAGCCAAATGGAAACATCTATGTGAAAGTGGTGCAGGAAGTGCTTTCGGAGAAAGCTCATCTTCAGGCTGGAGGGCTTCCTGTAACAGCAGGTCCCAGCTCTGTCTCCAAGACCCTGGCTGGGTGTAAACGCAAGGGTTTGGACAAAGAGAAACAGACTGCAGCGCAGTTGCCTGCTACCAAAAGAGCCAGAGGCCAGAACAGAGACAGTGTGCCGGCCCCAGCAGCACACCCTGGGCCTGCCCCAGCACTGAGCTCCAAGCAAAGAGGTAAGAAGGTGCTGCGGTACCGTCCTGGTGAAGTGCAACACATTGAGTTTGCTTAGGGCTTGCTTTTTCCTGCTCTGTAGAGGGGATAAGAGTTGAAGGCTACAAAGTCCAAAGGCAGTGAGGTGCCAGAATACCTAAATGCATCTCTTTCTGTTAATTTCACAGTGGTCTTCTGTATGTCCCCCTGGAAATGTCTGAGAGGCTTCCTAGTCCCATTTGCTTTGTCATTGGACTGCCATTTGTTTTCACAGCACCCATGTTTCTGCAGTTTTGCTGTTAACAAAATGAATTCATTGGTATTCTTGCTTTATAGAAAGAAGACAACGACAAAAAGAAAGGAGAAGGGAATTGAAAAAGGCTTCTCAGAGAGCTGCACATATAGAGGTGAGTCCTTGGTGAACACAGACACACATTCTCTTGTTGGTCTCAGTGCCTCCATCTGTCAGATATGAAAGAGATGGTAAAATCCTGAGGGAAGCAATGGAATAGAAAAGCAGCCAGCTGTGTGTTTGAGGAAATGACACTGTCAGTGAGAGCTGCCATGGGGAGCTTGGACGCCTTCCTCTGGCTTGAGAAGGATGTGGTTGGTAACAGCCAGAAGGTTTTGCTGTGATAAAGAAGCTTGCCATGTCGGGCACTGCAACCTTTGAAACAGCCTTTCCACGACAGAGCATAGGCAGTGTGTCCTGGGAAGTAGTGTCAGTGACCTGAATGAAAGGAACATGCTGTTCCACACGGGGCCATTCTGGATGTTTACTGGTCAGAGTTTCTTCATGAGATCTCCCTAGATTGTTTCTGTCCTACTTCTACGCTTGCTTTGTTTCTTTCCAGTTCTCTGCAGCGATGAACAGCCTTGCAGAGATGATGCAGAAGCTGCAGCTGAAAGACTGAGAGGAGAAACATCACAAGGCAGCGGCTGCAGTGCGTGGTGTTTCAGTTGCTGCCCAACTCAGTACTTGTAGTTTGATTGCAGTCAATCAATAAACCATCACAATTAGAGATTCACAAAGAGCTCACAGCCTGATTTGTCCAGTGACACTCCATGAGCTGCTGCATGACTTTTGGTCCAGAGTTGCATCTACCATCTTCGGTCCACTATGCATCTTTGGCCCACCACAGCCCATCCCAGCACTGTTCTTCCTTTGCACACCCATGTGCCCACACAACATTGCATGCCCTTGTACTGATAACTGCTGCTATTCCTTCCCAGATTCAAGACTCTGCACTTGCTTTTGTTAAACCACTTCTTGTTTATTAGTGCCCAGCTCTCCAGTCTGTCCAGGTCTTGCTGAATGGCAGCACAGACTTCAGGTGTGTCAGCCATTCCTCCCAGCTTTGTATCATAGGTGTACTTACTGAGCGTGGACACTATCCCCTCATCAAGGTCATCAGTGAAGATACTGAACAAGACCAGACACATCAACAAACCCCGGGGAACACAGGTCTATAACTGGACGCTGTGCTGGTGATCAAAACCCTCTGAGCTCGGCCAGTCAGACAGTTCTCAGCCCAGCTTACCATCCACTCATCTATCCCACACTTTCTCAGCTTTGTTACCAGGATGTCATGTGAGACAGTATCAAAAGCCTTGCTGAAGTCAAGGTAGATGACATCCACTGCTCTCCCCACATCTACCCAGCTGGTGATGCCATCACAGAAGGCTGCAGGGTTGGCTGAGCATGACATTTCCCCGGTGAATCCAAGCTGACTACTGCTGGTAAACTTCTTCCCTTCCAGTTGCCTGGAGATGGCATCCAGACCAAGCTGTTCCACCACCTTTCCAGGGAGAGGTGAGACTGACTGCCCTGCAGTTTACCGGATCCTCCTCCTTGCCCTTTCTGAAGACTGCAGTGTCACAGGCTCTCCTCCAGTTTTCAGGCACTTCTCCAAGACCTGTCAAAGATGATAAAGAGTTTGACAATCACCTCTGCCAGCTCCCTCCACACATGTGGATGCATCCCATCAGAGTCTATGGATTGTGCACGCTGATCCCAACCAGATGCTCTCAGATCACCCCCTCCTCACCCAGAGGGAAGCTCTCCATTTCTCAAGCTCTCTCTCTTCCCTCCAGGGCCCAGGAGTCCCAAGGGGCAGTCACTGAAATGAAAAACAAAGTAAAGAAGGTGTTCAACATCTTCACCATCTCAGCATCACCCATTTCCAGGACACCCCCCTTCCCTATTTCCTTCTCTGAGGGATGCACCAATCCTGAGCTCCGAAGAAGCGCTATTTAAATGCTGCCCAGCTCTCATGGCCCCCTTACCTTTGAGCACTCTAGCCTGTGAAGATACCTCCAAGTAGGCAACAGAAAAAAAATCAAAGTAGGCTCTCTGGAAGTCCAGGGCCAAATTAGTTCTAGGCACATTGTTACCTCCACAGGTTAGCTGGGTGCCTGGCACTGACCCCTTCCAATCCAGTACTTTCGACCCCCAGTTGCTGGCTCCAGGGGGTGTCTCTACTGCAGTTCTGGCTGAGGACTTTGCCCGAGGAGACAAATCACGCTGCTTTTGAAACTCCCAAGTTTCAGGATTTCCTGCTTGTTTCAACACGCCAGGGAAACACGTGGGTGGCATGAGTTGGGCAGCAGGGTGCTGGCTGCAAGCACACAGTGACAGCAACTGCAGCCATCAGCACAGTCTGAGCCTGCCTGCAAGACCTTGCACACAGACCTCAGTGCCACGACTCCCCTAACTGAACATAGCAACCTGGAAATCCAACCCAAATGGAAATGTCCTTAGAGTGCCATCACCCTGCACTCCACGCACTTCATCGTGTCCCAGAAACCAGAATCAAACCACACAGACCCTGACAATCACAGCTATGTCTGTTCTTCCCTAAAGAATCAAAGCTGCAGCAGGCCAGAAGTTTCAAGGAAGAAGAAGCGGCTCTTTTAACCATTTCCTGAGCAGTTTCTGAGGCTGTACGTGCAGTTTGATCACAGCCCGGCTGAGTCCTGGTCACACCCCGCTCCCTCTGACAACTAAGGGAATCAGCACAACGAATCTGAAGACAGAAGTGATAATGCAAACAAGACGAGAAGATATTTGCTGAGTCTGGATCCTCAAACGCATTTCAGCTGGGAAAAAGGACAGAGATGCCCACCTTGTAAATTTGGGTCACCTCCTCCCAGACGCACCAACACATCACCATTGTGAGAAACTCAAGTTTGGAGTTGTGCCAGATGTTCTCAGGTAAGTTTTGGACTGTTTTGTGTTTGCTTGAGACAGCTGCGTTCCCAACCAGTTCTGGAGAGTCCCTGCACAAGTCCATCCCTTGAACACATGGCAGGTGCTCAAAAACCAGCTCTGAAAGAAAGCAAAGTTGGTGTGTAATTTGTGGTGGAGCTTGCAGATCTTAACAGCCAAATTAGAGCGACAGCAAAGTTGGAGGACAACTGGCAGAGCAATTGCTTTACCAGCTTTTCTGAAGTGTATTTTGACCTTAACAAAGTGTATGGGAAACTACTGATCACAGCCTGAACTTCTGATTGACCACCTGAGGCAAGCAATGAGTCAGCTGCAGGAGCACAGGTGAAGGTAATTCAGCTGTGCTACTGGAAGGGGTGGAGCTTGGCTCCAACTCTCCCAGATCTCATGTAAGGGCTGACCAGCTCTAAGGAAGGATTTCTTTCTCTGGTGCTTTTTTATTTGGACTTTACTGTGGACCTTCAATGTTGGTGAGCATTTTCCCTTTATCCTTCTATCATATTAATCATTTGTATGAAGCATCTGTATACCCTGTGTTTACATTTACATTACATTACCTATTGGCTGTCTAAGTGTTCAGTTGTGTAACTATACACACAGGGTCAAAACTAAAACAACACGTGTTTTATGTCTGCTCTTAGCAGCTTGGAAGGAACCAGGCTAGACCTTGTGGTAGGGCATTCTGTGCTGGGAAGTCAGCAGCACTGTGCGCATACAGCTGTTTATGCCAGGTGAGGCTGTGTGCACACGGTGTGTGGGGGCAAATGCTGCATTGGGAACATATTAGCATGAAGCACAGAAATACATGCTCAGAGGTACTATGGGGCACGCTGGGTTTGATTGTTTCAAGACGTGAAATTAGAAGGCTGAACAGACATCATGTGCTTCTGGTTTGGAGAGGGGATTTTAATAAATGTATTTGAAGTTCTACAGAAACTTGGTTTTACAGCAGGCAGTGTCACATTACTCCAGTCTTTTTCCTATCACCCTGAGGATAATATCACCAGATTAAATTGCTGGTACACCTCGATCCTCTGAGTTTTAAGAGCTTATGCTGTAGTTAAAAGTTGCTTTCAGACTTCCAAAGTGGGTCACCAGCAAACGTACTGGCACTGTGAAAGCACACAAGACACAGCTGTTTGCTCTAAAACATTTATGATTACACAAGAAAGATAAAGCAATTGTAACTACTCACTGCCAAGGTAGGAATGAAGTGATGAAGCAAGCTTCCCAAATATGTGGGCACTGCAAGCTGGAATAATCCACTAATGGATTATTCCATTATACCACTAATGGTCTTCTAATGCAATTCCTTCTAGATTTGGTTTTCCATGTCCTGGGTGAAGGCAATAAACAATTAACAGTAACTGCTGGCAAATTCTTGTTTGAAGACTGCATTAGAAGAGTCTTCCTTATAAATACCAGACTGCTGCACATTGGTCCCTACTGCATGAACAGGCAGGAATGGGAATCAGCAGAGCACACAGTCCGGCACATGGGGAAAAACCAGTAAGAACCAAACAAGGTAACACTTGATTTGGATTTGTTGAGATAGCTTCTATTTCTTTTCTTCAACAGGGTGCTAGTCTGAAATTGTTCTGTGACCAGAAGGAATACATTGGGCAAAGAAACTTCTGATTAGCTTGGAAACCATCAGGGAGAACAAAAATGTTCCTGAACTGACTGATCCTCTCTACAAGCATTTCCATCATGTGGACGTTCAGGTGCAGATGGATTGATCTAAGAGTAGAGTAGAGGGTGTTATATGACAATATACAAGCTTTTGGCTGTGGTTAGACCCAGAAGATGGCTAAGCACCATGCCATACTGTACAGAACACCCCTTTGGCCAGCGTAAACCAGCTGTCCTAATTCTGTTCTTTCCCAACTCCTTGGATCCTTTCCTGAGAACAGCTTTGTCTGTGCACAACATGCTTAGCAGGAGCTATAAACATTGGTGTGTTATCAGCATTGCTTTTCTCCTAGACCCAACACATTGCATCATACCTGACAAGCTGAAGAAAGCAGGTCTGTCCCAGCTGGAAATGAGCCACATTTACATTGCTTGGGCTTTTTGTTGTTTTTGTTTATTTATTTTGTAGTTGTTGTTGTTGGGTTTCTTTTGGGTTGTGCTAACGATGAGATTTGGTAGTATCAGAATGTATCTGGTGAAGGGGGAAACAGTATTTGTTGAGAACTTCTCTTAGTTGTAGAACTGTATCTGCTTGGATGACACTGACCTCCCTGAGCACCGACTTTCTTCCAGAAGTATTTTCTTGTCTTAGAGGAAAATGAGCGATGTCGTTAACTTTCTCCTACCCAATTCCTTCCTGGCTGTTGGCATGCACCAGCTGTTCCAAGTATCAGTGTGTACGTTAGGTATAACTTGTTTTCGCTTTGCTTGTAGGTCTTTCAGGTTGCAGCCTATGAAGAAGAGGAACATATAGCACTTGCAGTGCTGGATGCAGTTGAAGGCAAAACTGATGATGCTTTCCTAGCATTTGAAGCTATGAAGAATGTGGTTCACACTGGAATCTTGCTGAGGTTGGTTCCTAGCTTGCATTACCCCAAATGCTTTTTTGTTATTTGCATTCCAGCTGATTCTCATTAATCTAAATACTGTTGCTTAGCTTTGGCAAAGAAAGGCAGATGAGTTTGTGAATGATGGTGTGTTGGCAGAAGCACAAGAAGTGCACAAACCCTGTCTTCAAAGAAAGCACTGCCTAATGAAGATCATTGCTGAATGCTCCTCAGATCTGTCAGTAGCTGACAAAGTCATTCTTGCTCTACAGCTTGTTTGGAGAGATGCCGTGGTGTTGCTTACAGCTACACTGTGGCACTGTTTCTTGCCAACGCCCAAATCCAGCTATGTGGGAAACACAGTAATGGCCCTCTCTTACTGAATGTGCTGCAAGTTTCAAAGCCAGCCATAATACTGCACAGGAGAAATGTGGATCTGTCTTTGCTAAAAAGGCAGGAAGGTCAATGGGACTGTATAATCTGTTTGGTGAGAAACAATCATGCTGCCTCCTAATGCACTGCCTGCTGGAATCCAAGCAAAACTAATACCAGAGCTTCTCTTCAGCGATTCTCCTTTAAACTTGAGCAAGTAGATGCTCCAAAGACCACTCAGAATTACTCAAAAATGACTTTTTCTTTAGCTGTTCTGTATGCCTAGTCCAAAATGTAGCAAGTGATGAATACTGTTGATCCTGTCAGAATCCTAACTCACAATGTCAACCTAGTGTGCTAGTATCTGTTGTTCAGGTGCGTAATTACATGCGTTTCAAATATCTAATACCTATAATATTTGTTATGCACCTGTCTGTTACATTTCAGAGACTGAGAGCAGTGTTCTGGTTGTCTCAGGAGCATGCAACTAAAGGATGACTTCTTGAACAGTAAAAGTTTCAGTAACAGCTACCATGGTAATAGACTGAGGTTAGTTGGTAAGAAGCACAGACTTCCCCCAAGTAATTTGAAACCAGTCCTCTTCAGTTGCTGGTTAATGTTTTCTGGGATGCCAAACCCTCGCAGTTACTCAGTGATTCAGTAGTACACATTGCTGCAGACAGCTCAGCTCAGAAATAAGGGCACTGTGGGGTTAGTGTTGCTGTTCTGAAGTAATTCAGTCTTCACATTTGGCTCAATTTCTGTCCAAAGCTGAGATGATGACTGTGCCATCAGACAATCCTCCATCTAATGGTGCTATAATTGCTGATGAACCAGCACCTATCCCAGAGCAGAGAGCTCTTGCTGGCTTTCTCAAGCCACCTTCGATGTTCTTCTGTTATAAGAATAAGCCTGGATACGTACCTGAAGAGGGTGATGGTAAGGAGAGACCAAGTTGATTTTTGTGTTGCCTTTTTTGTGGGGAAAGGACATTTGGAACCGACAGATGCTGATACAGTTTGGACTGATGGGCAGCAATACTGCTGCCTCCTTCCTTTTGGGCGAGGATCGTGCGTCTCCCTTCCCAAATCTGTCTTGTGGCTCTCTTAATAAAATTACCAACACGCTATTTTTTCTGGAAACACAAAACCTACGCCAGACCTCTAGGCTGAAAAGCTGTCAATAGTGTAATAAGGCACCTGTACACAAATAGGAATGGGAAGCTTGCTTGCTGACGCATAAAGCTCTTAACACTTATGCAGAAGTTTTTTGTATGCTTGCTGGGCTTGTAAGTCTGAAGGGCGTAACAGACTTAGACTTCTCTGTGTTTGGAACATCACTGAGTAAGAAAGAAGCCTTTACAAAAGCTTTGGTCACAAAATTCATAGGATTATTCTCACACCTCTGAGACGTGACTATTTTCACTCTGTGAGGAATAAAACATGCAGCAGAAGAAACACTCTCTGGCTCCTCTCACTGCACCTCAGGTCTTTTCAAACACTGGAAGGGAGACACAGATCTTACATTTCTCAGGGAGAGAAAGGAGTCACAGCTGTTTCCAAACCTGGAACCAGCTTCAGCTACTAAAACTCCAACCGTATTTGAATTAACTGATTTCAGAGAGAGATTTCAGAGGCAAACAGTACATCATTTTATGGAGTGATACTACTTCAAAGGTATAGCAGTCAACAACCTTTTTTTTTTTTTTTTTTTATAGTGCCAAATTGGCATTAAGTGAAAATTGAACAGGTTTTGGAGCTATTTCAACATTTTCCCCTTGATTTTTGCAGCTCCATGGAAGAGAAGAAGCTCTGATGGAGCAAGAAGCCTCTCTAGATAATCTAAAAGAGGTGCGGTAATGTAAGGACGCTTATTGCGTTACTTGCCCTTTCACTTGGTGGTCATTATCTGAAGCCATGCTGTGTTTACCAGCTTTAATGCTTTCTTTAATGTACTTGAAACACAGAAATGGAAGTTTATCGGATCCTTTTAACACTAAAATGCAACTTGGCTTGTAATTGTTTCTAAAATGATCTGGTTCATCCTGTTTGGAATGTGATATTTCTACAGCAGAAGGATGCAGAAGTGAAAAGGCTTGAAATGCTGCTGAAGGAAATTGCCGAATGTCAGGACGACCTTGAGGAAGCAAATGAATCCATATGAAATCCATCGAGAGGAATTATTTCCTATGATCAGTAACTCTCCAAGTCTGAGTTAACACTGCTGGTTGTCTGAACGGGATGTCTGCAAAGCTGATGACTTGGTTTTTCTGTGACAGGAAGGGTGTGAATGCAGTCAATTACTTTCTCTCTCTGTGTTTCTGAGTTCTTGAGGCATTTGTGCAGTGTGGTCTCTACTGTTCTGTCACTTGTTTACAAGAAGAGAAAGGGTAAAGCAGTTGTTGGTTTAATCACTCTGCTGCTCAGGAACTTCGTCAAAGGATTTCGGAGTATTGTTTACCAAAAAAATCGAGTTTTCTGTACACAGATATTTGAGTATTTTTCTTTTATTTCAGGTAAATGACGGGATTCTAGGGAAGAAGTACTCAAATCAATAGATAAGGACAGCAGAAGCTTGTTTCATCTATCTTGAAGGTCAGGTGTTTTCTTATCTGGACAAGATTCCTTTGTAGGTCAGAAGAAAAACAGAATTCCTTGTTCTGTTTTGTTGTAGTGTAAATATCAGTTTATAGTGGCAGAGATGCGTAAGGATACTGGTGAAGTGGCACAACAGATGACACCTTTCATGCAGGAGGAAGTGAGGGCAGCATCAGGAAGGGATCAAGTAAGAGTTGGGCAAGGTGGGAAATTCACTCAAAAGCCATTCAGCAATGGAACATTCTCTGCATACCTGTTGAAATAAGGAAACTTTTCTAATTTCATTTGTTTCATGAGTTAATTAGTTGGAGAAAGAATAGATTCTATGAGGGGGAAGTGGGCAGTAAATGGAGAAAATAAAGCTTGTTGCTAGGACCATCTTTTGAATTTTATGGGGTGTCTGTATCTACTTCTTATCTATTTGACATATCATGCATCATTCAGTGGATAATGAGCAGAACTGATGTGCTCTGGCGCATGCCCATCTGCTCACGTTTTGGCTTGGAAGATCATCAAGTTGAAAGCTGAAATAGCTGACTATATTAGTGACTATATTACAACTACCACCGAATTCTGAAGTTGATGGGCTCCTGACTGCTCTTAAGGATTGGATCTCAGATGAGCACCTGAGCAAACTCCAAAGAGAAGAAAGCAAGGATGGTCAGAAGCCTCAGTCTGCTGGAAGAACCCACATCCAGGAGAAGGTAGAGGGACTGGAATTTGCTCTGCTTCATGTGTTTTCAGATTCACGTATGTATTGATTGATTTTGAGAATGGGAAAAGTCAGCCTGTTTAGTGTAGACTTTGGATAGAGCAATGAAAGCCTAACAACAGTTACTAATGCAGTACTAATCCCAGCAGTCAAATGCAATGGCTGATTTGCCACTTGTAAAATAGAGCCATCATTTTGAAGGGAAAGTGTCATGTCCAGTCTCAGCTTGCAAGATTCAGCCTTTTATTACCTGTATGTGTAACACTGTATTTTATGTGTAACACTGTACATAACTGTTTTTTTTTTTTTTTCTACAGAGATGCTCACACCCAATTGAAAATACTTTAATGTCTCTGTTGGATCTTGAAGTTTCAGTGAATGACTTATGACAGATCATACTATGTGAGACTGAAAACCTTTCCTTCCATCTCTCCAGGGACACCAAGGCATGGAAATCAATGCGGTGTTCAGGAGTTCTACTTGTACTGCTTTCCTTCATTCTCTGAAGGGTTTGTAGGCACTGGTGTTGGTCGTGGTGGTTGAGCTCACACGATGCATCTCCGCTTTGCATGCAAACCTGTGTAAAGCTTAAAAATCTGCCTAGGTTGTGATAATTCTTTGACCTCTACAGGACCTGATGAGTGAGTGTTTGCAAATACAGTCTGACAAAGTTGTGTGTTTTGTATGTGAAGTACAAATACAAAGGGGATATTATCAGGGTGTACGTAGGATGGAAGCTCGGCTGTCTTTGCAAAATTCATAATGCAGAGATGGAAAAATACAGCAAGAAGAAACCACTTCTCATGAGCTGAACTTTCCCAAGATCATGTTTGATGTTTTTGCACTGTGTATCAAAACACACTTTTACACACACATGCGATCGCTGTTGCAGCAGTGTCTGAGCATCTCAGGAAATATGTTTTCATCAGCGTGTTTAGCAGACTATGAGGTAGGGAAGGAAACAGGTTTTTGTTCACTGTATGTGTGAGGTGAGCTGAGATTAATGGCAAAGTGTGACAAAGCAGCACGGGGATTTTGGCTTTGTGCTCTGCCAAATGTCTCACAGACTCAATTGCTGTTTCTCTTGCCAGTGAGGAGCTATTTGAAATGATCATGCTGTAAAGTTGGGTTCTGAAGTAATATTTCTGTACAGTTTATGATGAAAATGAGCATTGCTGGACCTCACCTGAGTGGAGATCTGAAGGTTCAAGTTGAGATCTGTAAATGCTTTTGCTGCATGTGACTTTGGGCATCTGCACAGGACAGCTTAGGTAGCACTGACTGAAACAGGGTTTCCTCTGGAACCAGAGGCAGCTCCATATACCGTCAGAGTATCATGGGCCCTCACTTCCCAGTCTCTTTGTGCAGTCAGTGTTGATAAGGCCTTGTGCTGATGGTGTTCAGTCTCTTTTGTAACACAAGTAGTATCCTCTGTACAGAGTCTGCTGTGATACGAGGTCAAACCATTTGCTGCTTCACATTTAATCCTTAGGGGAACAGAGTTGACTGGAGTTCCACGTGTTTTCATGTTTACAGATATTAGATGGGTCCCATGGCTCATTTCCCACTCGGTTAGGAATTTGGAAGCACCGTGGAGGAGTTACATGCAAATCACAATCAGTTGGACTAAAAGGGGTGACAGAAGGGGTCAGAGGGATGGTGTCACTGTGCAGGGAGCACCAGAAAGCCAGGATGACCAGAAAAAACTCTCAACCCAACTGTGAAGTCTAACAGGTCCAAGGACTGATATCAGTCACAACACACAACCACAACAAACCATTTAGATGTTCTGCTTCTGCCTTTGTAGCTCTATGGACAGACAGACCGCACAGATGTGTGGTGCTCATGGGTACGTCTCAGCAAACCAGTGGTGGAGGAGCACATTTGGCTGCAACATCCATCCTGCTTCCCTCGAGATGTTGGTCTCCAGCAGGTGACGCTGTGATTCAACTTTTGCCACCCGAGGAACTTTTTCCTGTGCGCTTTAATTTCCTCTGCTCCAGGTGATCAGTGCTATTGCAAGAGACTGAGAGAGATTTCTCATCAGGAAATTAAGGACGTTAGATTGGTTCCCTTGATCTACATTCTTTGCAGTGCAGAACTAATGAATGGCTGCATGAAATAGACGCAGTGAAAGCTAAATGACAGCTTTGGATGGAGAAGAACGGGAGTGGCTGCTGTCCTGAAAGTCATGGCTCTTATTCAGGTGCATGAGCCCTTTCCTCCTCTAATAACAGAGGCTTCCCAGATGCTGAAGCCTGCATGGTCTGAAACGACCCAGTTTGTAACTTCTTTACTTTCTGAAGGAAGATACCAGAAAGGTTTTGTATTTTCTTTGGTGTGGAAGACCTTCCTTTTGGAATGCCAGTGTGTGTCCCTCTTGTTTAGTCACCTAAATATATCCAGTAAGGGTCTGTTTTCTGGTGCACCTGATGGATTCTATCAGATGAGCACAGAATCTGGTACGCTGGGATACAGTTTTATTTTAAACAGAGATATCAAGTTGTGCTGAAAACAAGTGAGGCAAACAGAAATACCAAATATAAAGCAGTGTGATTCTTCTCTAGGAATGCCCTAATCTGTCACCAGCATTCATTTGTATTGTGTCAGCAACCTCAGCACTGAGTTATGAGAGGTGAATGGCAGAAACAGTTACTTGGAGTTCTTTTCTTCCTTCCAACTTCTTTTTCTGGCCATACGGTTAGCATGGTTTTACTCCTTGCAGAGTAGGCACAGTAATTAGGAAACAGACAACTCTGCACAGGAAACCTCAGCAGGACTGATGGTATCGGGCATGGCTTGGAAGAAGAATTCCATGCCCAGTGCATTGAGCAGTAGTCATTTTGAAATGCTAGATGACTTGGTTTGAAAGTGTTGTTAAGGCAGAAGTCTGGAAGTCCAAATGCACATTGTCTGTCACTCAACTGTAAATGTGTTTGGCTTGAATCGCCCTGTGGAGCCCTCACTGGCTTGCACAAAACCGAGTGTCACCAGCCAAGCAGGACAGTGAAAAGGCACATGCACAGCTCATCAGTTTCCCTTCCCAGCAGATGCTGGTTCAGTGCAGAGCTCACAGAGTGACCTCAGCCTGCAGCTCAGCAGTTCTCACCTACATCAATGCTCTCCGCTCACTGGGCTCACCTGAGCTGAGAACTGACCACTCACCTGACAGTGCAGCTGACTTGCGGAATCAAACTCCATAACCACCAAGTAGTTATAAAGCAGGTATGTTTCATGAGTGATGCGCACACACCCTGGTGCAAGGGGGAGAGCTCCACCTCACTTGCACACCGTCAGGAGAAAGCGTGCTACAGATGTAGGCTGAACTAATACATCATCAGTAGTTGGCAGGAATTGGGATACATATTCATGACATTCCTCAGACCCCATTAGCACGCAGTCCCTCCCCCGCTGTGTGTGCATAGTGAGTCGTGGGGGTGGTGGTGGGATGAAGGCTCATCATCTTCCTTGCTGTAAACTTTCAACCCTGCAAAAGGGGCACCCCCCAAACTGGTTCCAGTTTGCCCTGTGGACATCCAGTCACCTCACTGTACTCAGGCTGTTGCATCCTTATCTTTATGGCCTTCATCCCCCTTGTTATTCCACACCCAGTGTCTGTACTCCCCATTCTTCTTTTACCAGACTACTCTTCCCTCCCACCCCCCGTCCCAGTTTCTGTGACAGTTTCTTTCTCTCCCTCACTGTGGGGCCCTTCTCTCATCCTTCACATTAGGTAGATCAAGCAGCAAGATTTGAGGTGATTCAAATAGATTTGGACTGGCAGAACAAGGTTGAATTGTTTCTTTCCCAATGGGCCAGTGAGACCTCAGGCCATCAAGGAAGAGGCATGACATTATAAGTGTGGTGGAGACCGAGGGGTGGACTTAACTATGGATGCTATTGCACAGGTTATTCATGACTGACACATGTGTGCCATGTTTAAGCAAGAGGATGAAACCTCTCTGGGGGGAAGGGTGATGGCAGAAGGACAAATATGGGGAGGCGTGGCAGGTTGATTATATCACCTTGCCACAATCTCACAATGGTGTTATGCGCTTGCCATGGTGGCTTGAAACACACGCAGTACCCCATGCTACCGCCCAAAACACCATACTGGGTCTTGAGAAACAAGTCCTGTGTTGACATGGCACCCCAGAAAGAATTGAATATCATAATGGGTCTCCTTTTAAATATTCCCTTATAAATACTTGGGCCAAAGATCATGGCACTGAGTGGGTTTATCGTATCCCCTACCATGCACCAGCCTCTGGTAAGATTGAATGATACCATGGGTTGTTGAAAGCTATGTTGAAAGCAATGGGTGGTGGAACATTGAAGCACAGGGAGAAGCATTGGGCAGAAGCCACTTGGTTGGTCAATACTAGAGGATCTGTCAATTGTGATGGTCCTAGCCAATCCATCCCCCTGCATACTGCAGAGGGAGATGAGGTCCCTGTAGTGCATGTAAAGAACATGTTGGGAAAAGCAGTTTGGGTCCTTCCAGCCTCTGGAAAGGGCAAACCTCTCCGTGGAACTGCTTTTCCCCAGGGAGCTGGGTGCACTCGGTGGGTGCACAGGGAAGTCCAGTGTGTACCACAAGGGAATTTGATGCTGGGGGAGTGCCGTCAGTGATTTCATGTATATATACGTATATAGGAGTGTGTATATGTAACACATGTTAATTATTGTTTCTTCCTATACAGCTAACCAGTTGAGGTAAAAGAAGCTCAGCAACTCCTCTCTTTGGATCATGGAATCTCCTTTAAAATAAGGGGCTTTGGAAGCTGATCTGTGACCCCAAATCCCCCCAAATGACCTCAAAAGACCCCAAATGACCCCAAATGACCCATAAATGACCCTAAAGCCATGGCCATGGTAAAGCTGAGAAAACCAACACAGGAATGTTGTGACACGCCAATGGGTTCTGTTCCTTTTATTGCGGGGCTGGGTGCATGGGGATCGCTGCATCAACCCACACACCCAGACAAGTAGTGACTACCCACTGATAGGCATAGCCTATCCGTGGTCATTCATTCCATTGATAGGCATAGCCTATCCGTGGTCATTCATTCCATTGATAGGCATAGCCTATCCGTGGTCATTCATACCATTGCTAGGCATAGCCTATCCGTGGTCATTCATTCCATTGATAGGCATAGCCTATCCGTGGTCATTCATACCATTGCTAGGCATAGCCTTTCTGTGGTCATTCATTCCAAGAACATGGGCAGAAATTCCAAGCATTAATTAACATTTCTGATGGTGGTGGGATGAATGCTAATAGCCATTCTTGCTGTAAATGCCCAACCCTTTAAAGGGGGCTGCCCAGGGCGGTTCCCGCTGATGTTACATCCACCTGAGGCATCTGTTCTGCCATCTTATCTTCAACACCAGCACATTTCTACTTTCTAATCTTCCCTTGACAGCAAACTCTGTGGCCAACTCCCAGTTCTGTTCCTGAGCTGATATTAACGCCAGCCCTTTGTCCTTCAGGCTGTATCTGCCCAAGTTGTGCAAGAGGCTATCCGCAAAACGTAAAACAGCTGCTCTCATGATTGACAACCCTAAACCTGACCCAAACGCTATCCCAAACACTAGACCTAACCCTAACCATAATTGAACGCCTAAGCCTAACACAAACCCAACATAGACACAAACCCAAACCCCAAACCTAAAACCAACCCTCAAGAACCAAACCCCAAACCTAAAACCAACCTAAAGAACCCAAACCCAACATAGACACAAACCCAAACCCCAAACCTAAAACCAACCCTCAAGAACCCAAACCCAACAGAGACACAAACCCCAAACCCAAACCTTAAAACAACCCTCAAGAACCCAAACCCAAACCCACAAACACAAAATCCAAACCCCAAACCTAAAAACCTTAAAGAACCCAAACCCAACAGAGACACAAACCCAAACCCCAAACCTAAAACCAACCCTAAAGAACCCAAACCCAACAGAGACACAAACCCAAACCCCAAACCAAAAACCAACCCTACCCCAAACCCAACATAGACACAAACCCAAACCCCAAACCTAAAACCAACCCTAAAGAACCCAAACCAACACAGACATAAACACAAATCCCAAACCTAAACCAACCTAAAGAACCCAAACACAAGAGAGACACAAACACAGACCCCAAACCTAAAACCAACCCTCAAGAACCCAAACCCAACAGAGACACAAACACAGACCACAAACCTAAAAGTAAACCTAAATGACCCAAACCCAACAGAGACACAAACCCAAACGCCAAACCTAAAAACAACCCTCAAGAACCCAAACCCAAACCCACAAACACAAAATCCAAACCCAAAACCTAAAATCCTTAAAGAACCCAAACCCCAAACCTAAAAACAACCCTCAAGAACCCAAACCCAACAGAGACACAAACCTAAACCCCAAACCAAAAACCAACCCTACCCCAAACCCAACATAGACACAAATCCAAACCCCAAACCTAAAACCAACCTTAATGAACCCAAACCCAACATAGACATAAACACAAATCCCAAACCTAAAACCAACCTAAAGAACCCAAACCCAGCAGAGACACAAACACAAACGCCAAACCTAAAACCAACCCTCAAGAACCCAAACCAACAGAGACAGAAACACAAACCCCAAACCTAAAAACAACCCTCAAGAACCCAAACCCAACAGAGACACAAACCCAAACCCCAAACCTAAAAACAACCCTAAAGAACCCAAACCCAATAGAGACACAAACCCAAACCCCAAACCTAAAACCAACCCTAAAGAACCCAAACACAACAGAGACACAAACACAAACCCCAAACCTAAAAACAACCCTCAAGAACCCAAACCCAACACAGACACAAACCCAAACTCCAAACCTAAAAACAACCCTCAAGAACCCAAACCCAACATAGACACAAACCCAAACCCCAAACCTAAAAACAACCCTACCCCAAACCCAACATAGACACAAACCCAAACCCTAAACATAAAAACAACCCTCAAGAACCCAAACCAACAGAGACACAAACACAGGCCCCAAACCTAAAAGTAACCCTAAATGACCCAAACCCAACAGAGACACAAACCCAAACTCCAAACCTAAAAACAACCCTCAAGAACCCAAACCCAACAGAGACACAAACCCAAACCCCAAACCTAAAAACAACCCTAAAGAACACAAAGAACCACTCCATGCTTCTTTGATCCTCCAGGACCCTTCCAAACCAACCTGTTCTGTATTTCCTCAGATCTCCACGGACTTTTCCAACACAAACCCTCCTTGCAGTGCTAAGATTGTCAAGGATCCTCCCCCACAAACCCTTCTATACTTCTATTTTCATTAAGGAACACCTCCATCCACACCATCCTACAGTCATGTGAACTTCGAAGACCCTTCCAACACAAGCCGGTTCTTTGATCCTCAAGGAGCCTCCATCCCAAACACAAACCATTCTCTGGTTCTTAATGACCTTCAGGGACTCTTCCAGCACAGACCATGCTCTGTTTCTGTGACCTTCAAGTGACATCACAATGACACGCTGACCTCATAGAAGTCCTGCCGGGGTGGGGTAGGGGCAGTGGGTCAGCGCCAAACCTGCCAGCCCCATTCTGCAGGCGGTGCAGGTCCTGCAAGGAGCTGTGCGAGTGGTGCAGCAATGCGGGCCCAGTTTGCCAGTGGAACATTAACAGCGCTGCAGCGCGTGGAGCTGCTGCAGGAGCTGGAGCAGGTGAGCACTGAATGGACGGGCACAGAAGGGCCAAGCTGCCGGCTGGAGGGCACCCTGCCCATGGCATGGCAGCAGAGGGCCGGGGGACAACGCTGCTCCTTTCCCCTCCCACAGGCTCATGAGCGGATCATGGAGAACCGCACGGCCACAGCCAGGGAGTCTTTGTTGAAGGTGAGGAGATGCTGCTGTGTGGTGTGGGGTGGGAGAAGTCCCCTCGTGTGGGTCTGCAGCTCCAGCCCTGCAGGTCCTGCTTGCCCCGATGGAGGAGGCAGGAGGGGACGGAGCCCCATGGGAGCACCGGTGCCCTGACGGCCGCTGCTCTTCTCCTTTCCCACAGAATGCCCAGCAAATAAGGGCTGAAAGAATGGCTGCCCGTAAAGAGGAGCTGGAGCAGGTAGGGGGCAGTGAGGGCTCATCCTCACAGCTCAGCATCCTCACGCCTCTGGCTGTGCAGGAGGACCTCGGTCCCAATCCCTCGGGTCCATGGGACCCAACGCAGCCACCCCTCATGGCACACGCGTTGTCTTGCAGGAGAAGCAGCTCATTGCCCAGCTGGAAGAGCAGCTGAAGGCTCAGACAATGGAGATCGAGGTAGGGTGGTGGGTTGAGGGGAGGGGTGGGGTCTGCCCACCCCCATGTTGTGGACCTGGAGCTCATGGTTTTGTCTTCCAGGTGCTGCGCAGAGAGAAACAGCGCCTGCGAGAGGAGCGGGAGGAGCTGGAGCTGGAGGGTGCCTGGTGAGTGGGACCCACCCATGGGACCCTGCCTGCACATGGGGGTCTTTGACATACATGGGGCAGCAATGGGACTGCATTGCTGCTGGAGATGGGGCTCTGGTTCCTGCACGGTGTGGCAGAGCAGCCCCATCCCAGCCCTGGGGGGTGGGCACACAGTGTTCGGGAGCCCCCTGTGGTGATAGACTCCAACCAAGCCTTGTTCAACACAGGCAGCAGCATCAGATGGAGATGGAGGTGGAGTGTGAGCCTGGGGCTGTGTTGCCGGAGCTGGTGGAGGCACAGCTGGTAAGGAGCAGAACACACAGCACCCTCACCCCATCCAACAGGGGTCTCCCCATCCAACACTGGTCTCCCCATCCAATGGGGTCTCCTTGAGGACAGGGCTCCTTACAGCACTGTTGTGCTGCTGGGCTCCCGAGTCCTGCATGATCCCCCTGCTGTGCAGCAGACCCTGACCTCCATCTCTGCCCCATCTTCACCTACAGGAGAAGAAGGAGCGGGCGAGGAGACGTGGGTTCTCCTTCTGGATGCAGTGAGTATCCCCTCATTGCTCTTTGCCAACAGCAGCCGGGTTCCCATCAATGTGCTGATGGCCTGGACCCCTCTGCAGCCCCTTTGGCACCGTATGGGGCTGTGCTGCCATGGGGCACAGACGCCTCATTCCCGACCCTCTTGCACTCCACAGGACCATCTGCCTCATCTTCGTCTGCCTCCAGCTGCTGCTCATTGCTGTGCTGGGCTCTGCCCTATTTTACGCCCAGCACTATGACCAGGAGCTGCTCTATCGGCTCCTGCTGCGGGTGCTGCCCCAGCCAATGTACGCTTCCGTGGCGTACTTTGCAAGCAGGACCCTGCGTGTGGTCTGTGATGGGCTGCTGCCCATCTGACCACCCAGCTCAGTAACCCCTCCCAGCTCGGGGCTGCGTGCTGGGGCACGGGACAGGGCTCTGTCCCCACGGAAGGGGCCTCTCCTGTGCTCCTGCCCCCAGGCACAGCAGTGGGGCAGTGCTGGCAGGCGGCTGAGTGCCACCACGTTGGACTTGTTGGAAATCAGTCTGGACTGTCATCGGGAGTCGCTGTCAAACAACAAACGTCTGATGGCCCATCAGACTGAAGATCCGCACCCAACAGCAGGATGTGAATGGATCTACCAACACTGAACTGCCTCGCTTTGCTGCCTCTCTGTCCCTCCTTCCCTTTCTTCTGTCTTTACTCTTGGTCATCTTTCATTCTATGGCTCATCAGAGCAGCCATGGCCTATAAGAACGGCCTCTAATTGTAATTAGCCCATATTAACCCATTAGCCAATGTTACCCCCAATTGGTTGTTGTTAGTTGTTAAGAAAGCCCTCAATAAAATCCATATCTATTATTCCCCTCACTTTGGAGTTTGGGACCCTTTGCATTGGAGATGGGGAAAGATTCCCCCCTTGAAAAGCACAGTGAGAGCAGACGTAGATAGGAAGAGAGATGGGATGGGCAGCATCCATTCTGCGCTCAGATGCTGCTTGGTCTGCATGCTTCTCTTCTGCTTTTATATGAAGTTCATACATGAAGTTTATATATGAAGGCTGCAGCAAAGTGTCTCTGCTATGGAGCCCTGGAGGGGCATAGAGATGGAAAACGGGAGAGAAAGGGCAACTAAAAGCAGAACCGTGATGCCAAATGGGTCAGAAAAGTGTATAACCCCAAGGAATCAAAGGGTGAACCCCTCTCAAAGGCCTGAACCCAAGAACCAAAGATTGAAGCCCTTTTAGATGCACTCCAATGCCCAATGATGCATCCCTGTCACCAAACCCTGAGCCCCAGGGCTGGTCGTTGTGGCTTTAAGGTTCCTTCCAGCAGTGTATGGGGAGAGCAGCTTCAGGGAAGCGAAGGCTGCAGTGGGTAAGGGATGTGAAGGGAAAATGGGGGACAAAAAGGCTCTTGATGGGTTCTCTGCTCTCTGACTTGGTTGTCTGGGATGGGGAGCAGAGCAAACCCCCACGATTCAAGAGGAAACAGAGTCCTGCTGTTCCACCTGGAGCACCACGAGTCCATGGGGCCGGATGGGATCCATCCATGAGTGCTGGGGGAGGTGACAGCTGAGGCTGTTGGTGTCTGTTGGTCTGCACTGACTTCAGCAAAACTTCCACACCATCCGCCATGGGTTTCTCCTGCGGAAGCTGCAGCCCATTTGGGGGCACTTACGGGATCATTTTAGGGTCACTTGGGGGGATTTCGGGTCATTTGGGGTCATTTGGGGGCACTTCTGGGGTCATTTTAGGGTCATTTGGGGGCACTTCTGGGGTCATTGGCATGCATCGGTGCACTCTGTGCTGGGTGAGGAACTGACTGGAGGATGGGCCCAGACAGTGGTGGTTGAATGGAGCAACAGCCCGCCAGCAAACAGCCATCAGATAACACCAAGTGGGGGCATGGATTGATCTGCTATGGGGTAGTGAGGGTCTTATTGCTCCCTATAACCCCCAAAGGGAGGCTGTGGTGAGCTGGGGGTTGGTCATTGGGAGGACACTGGGGTGATGTCAGGAGTGATGCTGTTGGGGTGACATTGGGGTGACATTGGGGTGGTATTGGGGCTGTGTTGGGGTGACGTGGTGACTTTGGGGCTGTGTTGGGGTGACGCTGGGGTGATGGTGTTGGGGTGACATTGGGGTGACACTGGTGTGATGCTGTTGGTACAACGTTGGAGTAATGTTGGGGAGCGATGTTAGGAGTGATGTTGGGGTATCACTGGGGTTGCTGTCAGGGAGGGAGGGATGTTTTTGTTGCTGGGGTTTGACGCTGGGGGGTCATGTTGGGGTTATGTTGGGGTTATGTTGGGGTATACCTTAGGGGGCGACATCACTGGGGTGGCGATGGGAGGGTCGGTTTGGAGTGACACCGGGGTGCAGTTCCGCGCTTTGGCCACGCAATGGCAGCAGAGAGCTCTCCGCTCTCTTTATGACAACGAAACGAAGTCGGGTCAGCAGAACCGGACCGGAACCACGCATCCGAATCCTTACGGAACACAAAACTCAACACTCCAATCTGCATCGTTCTCATTTACAGAGAAAACCTCATGAGAAACACCCTCCTTTCCCACCCCCTAGAACCGACCCAGACCCATAGATACCTTCCCGAACCACCCGTGTGCTGCCCTCAAGCCTCCCCCCTCAATAGGCGACCCAAAGGGACCAGAGCCCCCCAGCGCTGATACCGCACGTCCACTCTCCCGTCCCTCCCCCAAATTAGGGCCAGACCGCGGGGGGACAACGAGGCGGCCGCCACCCACCCCCCATCTCCGTCCCCTTCATCCAACACGAAGGGGGTGACGGCGGCGGGGGGTCGAGCCCCTTCCCACACCAACCGGCTTTCGGGTCCCCCCCCAGCGTTTCCCACATGGCGTTGAACATGCGGCATCATCTGGAGGCGTCCCAAGGGGGGGGGACGGCCGACGGTCGCAATTGAGCCGCTACGGGTAAAGGAAGGGGGAGCAAAGAGGAGATGGAGACACCCCCCCCCCCGAGGAGCTGAATACGGCATTGACCGGGAGGAGGGGGGGTGAGCGGGAGGGGTGCAGGGTGAGCCTTAATTCTTCTCCCCCCGACCCCAACCGCACCGAGCGGCCCTGAGCCTTAAGTTGTGCATGATTCACAACCCTAACCCTGACCCAAACGCCATCCCAACTGCTACATCAAACCCGAACCCTAATCCAATGCCGAAGCCAAACCCAAACCCAACCCTAACCCTAATCCAGCGCCGAAGCCTAACCATAAACCAACATAGACACAAACCCAAACCCAACATAGACACAAACTCAAACCCCAAACCTAAAACCAACTGTGCCCCAAACCCAACATAGACACAAAACCAAACCCCAAAGCTAAAACCAACCCTACCTCAAACCCAAACACCAAACCTAAAACCAACCCTACCCCAAACCCAAACCCAAATCCTAAAACCAACCCTACCCCAAACCCCAAATCTAAAACCAACCCTACCCCAAAACCAAACCCAGCATAGACACAAACCCAAACCCCAAAGCTAAAACCAACCCTACCCCAAACCCAGACCCAACTGAGACTCAAACCCAAACCCCAAAGCTATAACCAACTCTACCCTAACACAAACCACAAACCTAAAACCAACCATAAACCAAACTCAAACCTCAAAGCTAAAACCACCCCTAGCCCAAACCCAGTCCCCAAAGCTAAAACCAACCCTACTCCAAACCCAAACCCCAAACCTAAAACCCCCCACAAACCCTTCTGTACTTCTATCATCATTAAGGAACACCCAAACCTTCCAGGACCCTTCCAACACAAGCCGATCCACGATTCTTTGATCATCAAGGAGCCTCCCAAGGAGATCATGCCATCCCAAACCATTCCCTGGTTCTTAATGACCTTCAAGGACTATTGATGAGAGGTTGACCTCTCGTCTTTGACCCAGCTCCTTCACTTAGTCTGGTCAAAACCAGTTTCTTTGGCTACCCTTCCCTTATGTATACCCAGCTGTATTGTCTTAACTATAGACCCAGCTGTATTGTAACTATAGCAATGTCTACATGTCCCACTGATCCTTTTCTTCTGACATTCCCCAAAGCCAAGGATACTTCATCTTCAAGGAAGAGCCCTATTTACCTGATTCCTACTTTCATACTGATTAAGGGTCAAGGAAATAAAGTGGATGTCACTGTGGGAGTCTACTAGAAGCCACTCAGCCTGGACAACAATACAAATTATTCTTAATTCTTTAAAGGAGTATCTCAAGAAGAGCCTCACTTGTCCTAATGTTTCACCGGCTTCCTAGAAGTTGACGTGGTGTAGCACATAGCCAGTGGGCTCCATGGTTTTCATGGCCAACTAACTGAATATGAAAAACTGCAAAATGAGAATTTATTTCAGGAGAGTCTGGTGTCCCTAACTACCCTCCATCAATAGTGGCAGTAGAAAGAACGAAAGTCTGACAGTAACAAACTTCTCTTTGTGCTTTGCCAACTGAGAAGAGAGAATAGCCAATACCATCTGAGTCAAACCAGGTGTGATTGTCAGGCTACCATCTCTTGGTGTTGTGCTCATCATCTGGAACTGAAGTTTGTAGCCCACTTTGCCATAGTAGTGGTGCTAAGCAAAAAGATGAAGGCCTGCCTGTAATGACAGCCTCCAATTATCTGCTCAAACACAGCTGTGGGGAGACTTTGTTGGTAATGGCCCCACAGGGACCAATTACAGCTCCAACTTTCTCGAACATTTCTGGACAGCATTTTGTCTGTACCTACATCGTTTGCTTACAGCAGTCTTCTCTCAGTCCCCAAAGTTCATGTACACCACATACGCTGTGGGGCTCATTACAGTGCAGAAAGACCTAACAAGCCATTTCCCTCAAGTCTTCAAGGCCTGAACTGCTCCTTAGGGAGGTCTCAGTGTTGCAGATGATGGTTTCAAGGATCACTGCCCAAAAAAGGTGATGTCCTATTTAAGGGTACTTTATCTTACAGCAGGCACTGAGATGTCACCAAGTGCAGCACAACCCGTGTGACACAGATGGCAGCTCTGCCAGGGAGAGGGAGGTACAGCCAGCATGGGGGTAGCATTGGGATCCAAGAGGGAAATGTAGTCAGTGAGAGCTGATATCTGGAGTGTGACTACAACAGTCAGAGATGGGAATGAATGACGATGGAGGAGAAAGAAGGCTGTGCAAGAGGAGGGATGCAGGGGGCCAGATGCTTGTGGCCCGATGTGTGGTCAGTGCTGGTCCAGCTGGGTGTGTGAGAGGCATGGGAGGGAGCTGAGTCCCCTCCAGGAGCCAGGACTACAACCTCAGGATAAGATGCCTGAATGGATTCAGTTGAATCCCGTCCCTATGGAAGTGTAAATGTGTCCTGCAGAGCCAAAATCCCTGCATCCCAGGGCACTGTGCTGGGGCAGGGACTCAGCCGCCAGCCAGGCTCAGCACTCAGCCTGCCCGAGGAGCTGAACAGGTATCTGTAGGGAGACATGGGGGGGGGAAGGAGACCTCCAGCAGCACTGGGGCCTTTTGCTGCTCGGGGTGTTGCATGAGGCTGGAGGCTCACAGCTGCACTGCGTGCTCGGGGCATTGCAGAAGGGACTTAAAAAAAAAAAGAGGACCAAACATGGGAATTCCTGCCTTTTGTTCATTTTCCTACCGTTAGGGTAGGGATGACCGGAGAAATGGGAGACAAGCTGTATATATTAACACAGCACTGAGACTGCTGTGCTGTAGCTTTGGAGATGAGTGGGTTTGTGAACAGCATCCTCATGCTCCATCAGCCTTTTCTGGCTCGATGGACACAATGAGCATCAGGTTTGAACCACCTCCTCTGCAGCCAGAGCTCCAGCAGAGCAGAGCTTCATCTCTCCAGGCGTGAGCTCATTTCCTTCTCCAGCACACGGGCTGAGAGCAGCTGCTCAGGGCTGTGGAGAACACATTCTGTGCAGCTGGGAAATGAGCTGCATTTCTTTTAATGAGACTCCATCATTAGGACACTTGGCTCTCTCTATAAGACAGAGGTCCTTCCAAGCTGTGAACTGCCCTGCAGGACGCAAGTATTTGTCTTAGCATCTCTCTGTTACCAGAAAGAGCATCTGCCCAGGGAGATGATGTAAAGGGATGCTAAGAAAGACGTCACATTCTACAAGTAAAACCGAGCAGTCCTGTCACTTTACAGTGTACCCACCTGGGTGGTTCAGGCTCGCCTTCTCAAGATCTGACCAGCAGAGGCCTCTTCTCCTCTTCTCTTCCATCCACATTAAAACTCATGACAACAATCTTAGGCTGTGGATCTGAAACAAAATTTCCATCGGAAAATGAAAAAGGATTGGATTAAACAGCAGAAGGAAGGTCACCAAGGAACAGTACAGGTTTGTGCCAAGAGAAATCTCATCTAACTTTTTTTTTTTTTTTTCCTTCCGGGATGATTCCCCATGTCCAGGAACAGCAGATGTCCAACAGCAGCTCCATCAGCGAGTTCCTCCTGCTGCCGTTGGCAGACACGCGGCAGCTGCAGCTCCTGCACTTCTGGCTCTTCCTGGGCATCTACCTGGCTGCCCTCCTGGGCAATGGCCTCATCAGCACAGCCGTAGCCTGCGACCGCCGCCTGCACACCCCCATGTACTTCTTCCTCCTCAACCTGGCCCTCCTCGACCTGGGCAGCATCTCCACCACTCTCCCCAAAGCCATGGCCAACACCCTCTGGGACACCAGGGCCATCTCCTACACAGGATGTGCTGCACAGCTCTTTATCTTTCTCCTCTTCCTCTCAGCAGAGTGTTCCATTCTCACCATCATGTCCTATGACCGCTACGTTGCCATCTGCAAGCCCCTGCACTACGGGACCTTGATGGACAGCAGAGCTTGTGCCACCATGGCAGCAGCTGCCTGGGGCACTGGGGTTCTCCATTCCCTGCTGCACACTGCCAGTACGTTTTCACTGCCTCTCTGCCATGGGAATGTTGTGAATCAGTTTTTCTGTGAAATCCCCCAGATCCTCAAGCTCTCCTGCTCAGAATCAAATCTCAGGGAAGTTGTGTTTCTCATTTTTAGTGCCAGTTTAGTCTTTGGATGCTTTGTTTTCATAGTGGTGTCCTATGTGCAGATCTTCCTTGCTGTGCTGAGGATGCCCTCTGAGCAGGGACGGCACAAAGCCTTCTCCACGTGCCTCCCTCACCTGGCTGTGGTCTCCTTATTTGTTAGCACTGGCATTTTTTCCTACCTGAAGCCCCCCTCCATCTCCTCCCCATCCATGGACCTGGTGGTGGCACTTTTGTACTCAGTAGTGCCTTCAGCACTGAACCCTATTATCTACAGCATGAGGAACAGAGAGATCAAGCAGGCTCTCTGGAAGGTGTTGCAATAAGCACTATTCCAGCTTCAATAATGTGCACATCTTCCTCACATAGTTCCCAGTGATGGTTCTTTATGTTTTATTGATACATCATTGTTTGATTGTGAATGGTACAGTAATCTGTAGGAAAAAAAATTTGCAAATTATTTCACTTCTTTCCTACCCACTTTCTTTTTTCTCACTCCAAGAGCTCATGTAAACAGATCTCCTGAATAGGTTAAAAGATACCTAAAAAGCTTTCAAAATTGACTATTCCTTAGCCCTTCTCTCTTGCTACCTTGTTTGGGTCTTAGGGAGGTACAGCCGCAGACAGCAGAACATAGTGCTCTTTTAAATCCTGCTCTATTTACACTACCACAATGCTCTGAAGTCCTCTCATTTGTGCAGGCCTGAAGGTCCTATGTATCTCAAAACAGTCCAGTTGTCTCTACAGCAGCACTCCGGCACAGCAGTCAGTAGCCAGCAATACGAACAGCTGTGTCAGAGCTGGTCTCCTTCCTGGTACTGCCATAACAACAGGGCCCCTTCAGAGAAGGACCAGAGAACTGGAGGCGTCTTCCAATGCTGGTGTAAGGAATATATTTCAGGAGCTGCTCCCTGAGAATGCTTCGAGATGTTTTGGTGCTCTTTACTGCGTGACTAGGTCAGATTGAAGAGTCCCAAGGAGATCTGTAGGGGACTCAGGGCAGTGCTGTGGTTTAAAGTTTATGGGTTGAGATAAAGAGAAAAAGAAAATGATAATAATTATGACAAATGTATTTATATATACATAATATATTTAGAATATTTTCTCATATATACAACATATGAATTAGCAAACATATATGCACAGATAATAATACGTATGCAAAGCTGTTTGCAAGTCCAGGACTTGTTGCAGGGGTTTTAACAGCCACAGGGTTCACTGTAGGAGCTGAAGCGGCTGTCGGGGTATTGCAGGAACTGGAACAAGTGCAGAGCTCATTGCCAAAGCTGCAATCACCACAGGACCTGTGACTGAATTGGAGCAGCCATTGGGCTCTTTGGAGGGGTTGGAGTGACCACAGGGCTGAACCTCCTGGCACAGTTCACCTCCCTTTGGAGGAATTTGTTTCATTTCCTTATCACAATACCTGGAACAGCTACAGGACCTGTAGCAGGAGTGACTGCAGAGCTCATTATGAGGGGTGGAGTGACAGCGGGAGCTGTCCAAGCATGGAGCAACTGCAGAACATGTAGCAAAAACATGCATCTACTGCCTATGAATATGTAGATGAGTTCCTGTAGATTTGTTGAATATGTATGAGCTTGGTTTTGAAATATGTAATGATTCTGCATGCTTGTGTGCAAGACAGGAGGAGTGATTCCCCTTTGTACCCTGCTCTGAATAAACACATCCCTGCTTTATAACCTAACTCTGGGTTTCAGAGTTTGATTCCACAAGTCACTTTGGTGACCCAGATGGGACCTGCTCTGTTCGGCTGCTGGACCAGCTGAGAGGGGGAACACTTTCGGCTCACCCCAAGATTTCTCTGCCCAACTGGAACGAAAGCAGTGTGCAAACTGCAGTGGGACACTGGTGGAGAAATCCTACCAAGCTAAGTGAGAGGGAACCTTCTCTGATTTCAAAGTTTACCCTAGCAGATCCACTGGTGAAATTGTAGCTAGGGAAGCAGGATAAGGTGGTTTATTTCCTGGTGGATATGGGTGCTTCTTACTATGCATAAATGGCTTTTTAACAGCAGCAGAAACTATTGCCCCAAAGTGAAAAGTCTTGCTTTCTTAAGACTTTACAATTTATTCTAGGTAAACAGGTAGGAATACACAAAGGTTTGTAGATGCCACATTCACCAAAGCCTTTGCTAGGGCAAGAATTACTAGAAAAAAATGGAAGTTGAAATAAAGTCTAAAGGAAAACTGGAGTCTGAAGTAAAAGAAGAACAGTTAATAGAACTGCTTAGTTTTGCACTGATCACTACCCCTGCAGGGACTGGGAGTTCAGATGAAGTAAGTGATCATGTTCACCCTGGGGTGTTTGTTGTGCAAACTCAAGGAAGGGCTAAGGCTGCAGCACCAATGGCATTCAGAATAAAGCAGGGAGCTCAGCCAGTTTGGATTAAACAGTTCTTCCTCATACTCAAAGACAGGAAAGAAATCCAGCCAATAATTGATCATTTTCAGAAACTCTGGATGTTGGTGGAGTGAGTCAAAAATACAACTCACCCATCCTCATGATTAGAAAAATGTACAGGAACTACCAGATACTACAAGATTCAAGGGTTATCAACAGAATTGTGGAGGATTTATATCCATTGGTAGCATATCCCTATACACCGCTTACAAAATCATCAGGGGGACTGGCATGGTCCCTCTTGTACCATCCCATGGCACCCAGACTGTGTTGCTGCAAGGGTTGGACTGAGGCACCGGCTCTGTCAGCCTCATCTCAAGTTTGTTGTATGACAGCAGCGTCTCCCGGTGGTGGGTGATGAGGTCGTAGAGGCTGTCAAATTCTCAGCTGTCAGTCAGAAAGAAACTGTGGATGCTGGTGTCCTGCCGCCTGTGGATGTGACAATGCTGCACTTTCCTATTACGCCAGATGGACAGAATGCATTCCCCAATGAGTTTTTAGTTCTTCCTGACAAGAAAGGAGACATCAGGTGCCCCCATCTCAGTGCAGTACTCTGTCAGCAGCCACTCAGCAATGTGCCGCCCACCGCACCCTGCTCCCAGCCTGCCATGGAACCATTCCCATGGGAGATGCAGCTCTATGTTCAAGCTCACCTCCTTTTGCACAGCTCATCTCCCCCAGACATCTCCCCCTGTTGTCCTGACCAGTACAATATAGAGTGGGTTCCGTGCACAAGTGATGGGGTCTTAAACCATTTGGCAATCCACCTTCTGCTCATCTGCCACCATTTGGCACTCTGCCGTCTGCTCCTCTGGATTTGCCATCTGCTCCTTTGTCAGACATGAACCCATGGCTCCTTACTGCTCACTTCAAGCCACCTCAGCTTTGGTGGCGCTTGCCTATGGTCTTTACAGCATCTGCTAACACCCATGCTAGGTGTCTGGTTATTATTTTGAGAGGGTATGTCTGGCATGGATAGTTACAGTCTTTCAGTTTTCTCCCTCCATATCTGTTGAAATTAATTTATGGGGGTGGGGTGGGGAAGAGATAGGTGGTTCGGAGAGCATACAGAAGTGGAGGACATGGAAATGCAGGCTTTGTTTCCAGACAGTAAAAATTTAAAATGAGATTAAAAAACAAGATACCAAAAATTGATAGAGGTCTTAGGAGGGCAGGTAGGAGAAGGAGGGTGGGTAAGGGTTCAAAACAAAATAATAGTCCCTATTATGCGCAATATTCATGGCTGAGCACAGGAAAACATACAGGGGAACAGAGGCTCTTTATAAATAGCTGAGCCATCAGATTATGGCTTGGACGTTATACACCACCACTGAATAGGTAGCACAGCAATGTGAGGTTTGTTTGCAGAATAATCCTAGAACCAGCCCCAAGGTTTCTGTAGTACAAATAGAAAAGGGAATTTACGCTGGGCAACAATAGCAAATGGATTTCTCTGAACTCCCAAGGAAAAGGATGGTTTCATTATATGCTAGCTCTGACCAATACATTTCAGCATAGCCGTATGGGATTCATTCCCTGACCATACTCAGAATGTCCAGGATAGGGAACAGAGAGTGGATAATCTTCCTAAAAACCCTGCAGTTGTAATAGTTGCAGAAATAAAGGATCTCAGTCAAATGTTTGAAGCTGAGACAGAGCATGGGGATATGAATGCCTGGGTAGAACTGATTAAATATACCATCCAGAATACCAACCATAGCGATTGCTATGCTTCATCATTCATCAGGATGACCTGTAGCTCAGGTAGTACCCCTTCCACTAGGGTGGACTCAGGAACCCCAAGGGATGTGGTGCATGATTGCCCTGTATCAGGAGAAAGCCACTTAGGGAAACAGAGCCTGTAAATCGCTATCTTTACTGCTCTCTCCAATGCCTGAGGTGGATGCCAAAACCCCTCCTGCATTCCCCATGGCCTCGGGTAACCATACAGTCTGCCTCTCAAGACAGGGTGTAAGAGCTACCAGGCATACAGGGAATTTCTCCCTATGCAGTGAGACCTTGAATGTCATGGAAGATTCAGCAGGAAACTATTTGAGATTGGGAATCTGTAGAGCAGATCTCTGGTGCTGTTGCGGCATGTGGGAAGATCTTACAGTCCACTCTCCCATCTTACTGGGGAGGTACCTGTGTACTTGCTCAACGAGCTCTACCATCCACCCTGGCATTCACAAAGGGGATGTCACACACCCCCAGAAGGAACAAAAGGAGCTTAGGGTTCTCATTTGATAATGCTGTATATAGATATAGATTTGATGGGAATGCTCAGAGGTTTCTGTGATAAATTTAAGGCAAGAAATCCAATTGCTGCAGGGTTTGAATCACTGTTCTGGTGGGTGACAATTAACAACAATGTGGACTGGATTAACTACATCTCTTAAAACAACAAAAGAGAGAATCTGGTCTACAGGCAATATGGGAACATACTAAACTACTTCATCATGTATCGATAGATGATACTTTATTTGGATTTACCAAATTGTGTGAAAAACTTACTGCTTGGCTACCACAGTTTGCATGGCTGAAGCAGCTCTTTGTTGCTTTGTATTACTGCAGTCATCTTGCTTGTTTTAATGTACGTTGAAATGAGGTGTGCATTACGGCAGTGTAAAACCAGTGGGAATAGCTGTGAAGAATAGAAAAAGCACAAGCTAAGACAGAAAGTGGAGAGCGGAAGTTATTTGAAATCTTCCCTTTCCCAGAATGTAGCAATCTAGCAAAAGTATTTGCAAAGTCTAAGAAAAGGGGGATTGAGTTTGAACAAGGGGACAATCTAAGGCTCAACTATTGCAGAGGGGCTTGGGTAAGCAGGATGTCAGATCAGATAAGAAAAGAATATTTTGAAACTCCATTGTCAGCGTTATGGGGAACACTGGGCAAGGGACCAGCTGGAAACGGTTGCAGGCTGAAGTCAACGCACAGTTTGATGAACAGCTGTGCGCTTCCTGCTGGATTGTGGGTTTCTGAGAACATCCGACCCCGACAGCTCCAGAAATGTCTCACAAGAAGGAGGACAGACAGAGTAACTGCACGTCCTTTATTCTTTTAAGGTTCACCGAGAGCCTGGTTCATTATGCACAGTGTATCTGGGCTAAAATACAAAGGTAAACGCTGAATAAGAATTGGTTTTAATAATGAAGTTTTAGTGAAAAACATTACAGTATTTAAAAACATAATAATAAGCAGAATAAATTACACATACTAAGTGGCATGAAACAAACAAACAATGAGAGAGAGAGCAACTCTGTAAAAAGCTGCATTACAAGTCATAAATTCCAAAAGACAGGCAATTCACTGCATTTCAAAAACATCTGGTAATCACTTTCCTCACAGCATCCTTGACCTCCCTGTTCCTCATGCTGTAGATGAGGGGGTTTACTGCTGGTGGCACAGCTGAGTACAGAACTGCCACCATCAGGTCCATGGATGGAGAGGAGAAGGAGGGTGGCTTCAGGTAGGCATAAAACCCAGTGATGGTAAGTAGGGCGACCACAGCCAGGTGAGGGAGGCACGTGGAGAAGGCTTTGCGCCGACCCTGCTCAGAGGGCATCCTCAGCACGGCCATGAAGATTTGATGATTAGAATCCTCAATAGTTAGAATCCTCAATGCCTAGAATCCTCAATGCTTAGAATCCTCAATGCTTAGCATCCTCAATGCTTAGCATCCTCAATGCTTAGCTTAGAATCCTCAAAGCTCAGGATCCTCAATGCTTAGAAACCTCAATGCACAGAGTCCTTAATGCTTAGAAACCTCAATACTTAGCATCCTCAGTGCTTAGCTTAGAATCCTCACTGCTTAGAAACCTGAATGCTTAGAATCCTCAATGCTTAGAATCCTCAATGCTGAGCTTAGAATCCTCAATGCTTCGCATCCTCAATGCTTAGAATCCTCAGTGCTTAGAATCCTCAATGCTTAGAATGCTCAGTGCTTAGAATCCAAAATGCTTAGCTTAGAAACCTCAATGCTTAGAATCCTCAATGCTTAGCATCCTCAATGCTTAGAATCCTCAATGCTTAGAATCCTCAATGCCTAGCTTAGAATCCTCAATGATTAGAACCCTCAATGCTTAGAATCCTCAATGCTTAGAATCCTCAATGCACAGAGTCCTTAATTTTTAGAAACCTCAATACTTAGCATCCTCAGTGCTTAGCTTAGAAACCTCAATGTTTAGAATCCTCAATGCTTAGAATCCTCAATGCTTTGAATCCTCAGTGCTTAGAATCCTCAGTGCTTAGAATCCTCAACGCTTAGCATCCTCAACGCTTAGAATCCTCAAAGCTTAGAATCCTCAATTCTTAGCATCCTCAATGCTTAGCATCCTCAATGCTTAGAATCCTCAATGCTTAGCATCCTCATTGCTTAGCATCCTCAATGCTTAGAATCCTCAATGCTTAGAATCCTCACTGCTTAGAATCCTCACTGCTTAGAATCCTCAATGCTTAGAATCCTCAATGCTTAGAATCCTCAATGCTTAGAATCCGCAATGCATAGAATCCTCAATGCCTAGCTTAGAATCCTCAATGCTTAGAATCCTCAATGCTAAGAATCCTCAATGCTTAGAAACCTCAATGCACAGAGTCCTGAATGCTTAGAAACGTCAATACTTAGCATCCTCAGTGCTTAGCTTAGAATCCTCACTGCTTAGAAACCTCAATGCTTAGAATCCTCAATGCTTAGAATCCTCAATGCTTAGCTTAGAAACCTGAATGCTTAGAATCCTCAATGCATAGATTAGAAACCTCAATGCGTAGAATCCTCATTCCTTAGAAATTTTATTGCTCTGAAACCTCAATGCTTAGCATCCCTAATGCTTACAAACCTCAATGCATAGAGGCCTTAATGTTTAGAAACCTCAAAGATTAGAAAACTCAATGCTTGGCTTAGAATCCTCAATGCTTAGAATCCTCAATGCTTAGAATCCTCAATGCTTAGCATCCTCAACGCTTAGCATCCTCAATGCTTAGCATCCTCAATGCTTAGAATCCTCAATGCTTAGCATCCTCATTGCTTAGCATCCTCAATGCTTAGAATCCTCAATGCTTAGAATCCTCAATGCTTAGAATCCTCATTGCTTAGAACCCTCACTGCTTAGAATCCTCACCGCATAGAATCCCCAATGCTTAGAATCCTCAATGCTTAGCATCCTCAATGCTTAGAATCCTCAATGCTTAGAATCCTCAATGCTTAGAATCCTCACTGCTTAGAAACCTCAATGCTTAGAATCCTCAGTGCTTAGCATCCTCAACGCGTAAAATCCCAAATGCTTAGAAACCTCAATGCTTAGCATCCTCAATCCTTAGTATGCTCTATGCTTAGCTTAGAATCCTCAATGCTTAGAATCCTCAATGCTTACAAACCTTAATGCTGAGAAATTTTATTGTTTGAAACCTCATTGCTTAGCATCCTCAATGCTTACAAACCTAAATGCATAGAGGCCTTAATGCTTAGAAACCTCAAAGATTAGAAAACTCAATGCTTGGCTTAGAATCCTCAATGCTTAGAATCCTCCATGCTTAGAATGCTCCATGCATAGTTTAGCATCCTCAATGCTTAGCATCCTCAATGGATATCTTAGAATCCTCAAAGCTCAGGATCCTCAATGCTTAGAAACCTCAATGCACAGAGTCCTTAATGCTTAGAAACCTCAATACTTAGCATCCTCATTGCTTAGCTTAGAATCTTCACTGCTTATAAACCTCAATGATTAGAATCCTCAGTGTTTGCATCCTCAATGCATAGAATCCCCAATGCTTAGAAACCTCAATGCTTAGCATCCTCAATCCTTAGTATGCACTAGGCTTAGCTTAGAATCCTCATTGCTTAGAATCCTCAACGCTGAGAAATTTTATTGCATTGAAACCTCATTGCTTAGCATCCCTAATGCTTACAAACCTCAATGCATAAAGGCCTTAATTCTTAGATAGCTCAAAGATTAGAAAACTCAATGCTTGGCTTAGAATCCTCAATTCTTAGAAACCTCAATGCATAGAGTCCTTAAGGCTTAGCAACCTCAATGCTTAGAGTCCTTAATGCTTAGAATCCTCAATACATAGAATCCTCAATGCTTAGAATCCTCAATAGTTAGAATCCTCAATGCTTAGAATCCTCAATGCATAGCATAGAATCCTCAATGCTTAGAATCCTCAATCCTTAGTATGCCCTATGCTTAGCTTAGAATCCTCAATGCTTAGAATCCTCAATGCTTAGAATCCTCAATGTTTGAATCCTCAATGCTTAGAATCCTCAATGCTTAGAATCCCCAATGCTTAGCTTAGAAACCTCAATGCTTAGAATCCTCAATGCTTAACATCCTCAATGTTTAGAATCCTCAATGCATAGCTTAGAATCCTCACAGCTTAGCATCCTCAATGCTTAGCATCCTCAATGCATATCTTACAGTCCTCAAAGCTCAGGATCCTCAATGCTTAGAAACCTCAATGCACAGAGTCCTTAATGCTTAGAAACCTCAATACTTAGCATCCTCAGTGCTTAGCTTAGAATCCTCCCTGCTTAGAAACCTGAATGCATAGAATCCTCAATGCTTAGCATCCTCAATGCATATCTTAGAGTCCTCAAAGCTCAGGATCCTCAATGCTTAGAAACCTCAATGCACCGAGTCCTTAATGCTTAGAAACCTCAATACTTAGCATCCTCAGTGCTTAGCTTTGAATCCTCACTGCTTACAAACCTCAATGGTTAGAATCCTCAGTGCTTAGCATCCTCAATGCATAGTATCCCCAATGCTTAGAATCCTCAATGCTTAACATCCTCAATGTTTAGAATCCTCAATGCTTAGAATCCTCAATGCTTAGCATCCTCCATGCATTGCTTAGAAACCTCAATGCGTAGAATCCTCATTGCTTAGAACCCTCAACGCTGAGAAATTTTATTGCATTGAAACCTCAATGCTTAGCATCCCTAATACTAACAAACCTCAATGCATAAAGGCCTTAATGCTTAGAAACCTCAAAGATTTGAAAACTCAATGCTTGGCTTAGAATCCTCAATGCTTAGAAACCTCAATGCATAGAGACCTTAAGGCTTAGAAACCTCAATGCTGAGACTCCTTAATGCTTAGAATCCTCAATACATAGAATCCTCAATGCTTAAAATCGTCAATGCTTAGCATCCTCAATGCTTAGCATCCTCATTGCTTAGCTTAGAATCCTCACTGCTTAGGAACCTCAATGCTTAGCATCCACCATGCATTGCTTAGAAACCTCAATGCGCAGAATCCTCATTTCTTTGAAATTTTATTGCTCTGAAACCTCAATGCTTAACATCCCTAATGCTTACAAACCTCAATGCATAGAGGCCTTAATGTTTAGAAAACTCAAAGATTAGAAAACTCAATGCTTGGCTTAGAATTCTCAATGCTTAGAATCCTCAGTGCTTAGAATCCTCAATGCATAGATTAGAATCCTCAATGCTTAGAATCCTCAATGCATAGCTTAGAATCCTCTATGCTTAGAATCCTCAATGCATAGATTAGAATCCTCAATGCTTAGAATCCTCAATGCTTAGCATCCTCCATGCTTAGAATCCTCCATGCTTAGAATCCTCAATGCTTACAATCCTCAATGCTTAGCTTAGAAACCTCAATGCTTAGAATCCTCAATGCATAAAACCCTCAATGCTTAGCATCCTCAATGCTTAAAACCCTCAATGCTTAGCATCCTCAATGCCATGCTTAGAATCCTCAATGCTTAGAATCCTCAATGCTGAGAATCCTCAATGCTTAGAATCCTCAATGCTTAGAAACCTCAATGCACAGAGTCCTTAATGCTTAGAAACCTCAATACTTAGCATCCTCAGTGCTTAGCTTAGAATCCTCACTGCTTAGAAACCTGAATGCTTAGAATCCTCAATGCTTAGAATCCTCCATGCATAGCTTAGAAACCTCAATGCTTCGCATCCTCAATGCTTAGCTTAGAAACCTCAATGCTTCGCATCCTCAATGCTTAGCATCCTCAATGCATAGCTTAGAATCCTCAATGCTTAGAATCCTCAATGCTTAGAATCCTCAATGCTTAGCATCCTCAATGCTTAGCTTAGAATCCTCAAAGCTCAGGATCCTCAATGCTTAGAAACCTCAATGCATAGAGACCTTAAAGCTTAGAGACCTCAATGCTTAGAGTACTTAATGCTTAGAATCCTCAATACATAGAATCCACAATGCTTAGCATCCTCATTTCTTAGCATCCTCAATGCATACCTTAGAATCCTCAATGCTTAGAAACCTCAACGCGTAAAATCTTCAATGTGTAGAATGCTCATTTCTTAGAATCCTCAATGCTGAGAAACGTTATTGCTTAGAAACCTCAATGCTTAAAATCTTAAATGCTTAGAATCCTCAATGCTTAGAATCCTCAATGCTTAGCATCCTCAATGCTTAGCATCCTCAATGCTTAGAAACCTCAATGCACAGAGTCCTTAATGCTTAGAAACCTCAATACTTAGCATCCTCAGTGCTTATCTTAGAATCCTCACTGCTTAGAAACCTCAATGCTTAGAATGCTCAGTGCTTACCATCCTCAAAGCGTAAAATCCCCAATGCTTAGAAACCTCAATGCTTAGCATCCTCAATCCATAGTATGCTCTATGCTTAGCTTAGAATCCTCAATGCTTACAATCCTCAATGCTGAGAAATTTTATTGTTTGAAACCTCATTGCTTAGCATCACAAATGCTTACAAACCTCAATGCATAGAGGCCTTAATGCTTAGAAACCTCAAAGATTAGAAAACTCAATGCTTGGCTTAGAATCCTCAATGCATAGAACCCTCAATGCTTAGAATCCTCCATGCATTGCTTAGAATCCTCAATAGTTAGAATCCTCAATGCTTCGCATCCTCAATGCTTAGCTTAGAAACCTCAATGCATAGAATCCTCAATGCTTAGCATCCTCAATGCTTAGCATCCTCATTACATAGCTTAGAATCCTCAATGCTTAGAATCGTCAATGTTTAGCATCCTCAATGCTTAGCATCCTCATTTCTTAGCATCCTCATTGCTTAGCATCCTCATTGCTTAGCTTAGAATCCTCAAAGCTCAGAATCCTCACAGCATAGGAACCTCAATGCTTAGCATCCTCCATGCATTGCTTAGAATCCTCAATGCGCAGAATCCTCATTGCTTAGAAATTTTATTGCATTGAAACCTCATTGCTTAGCATCCCTAATGCTTACAAACCTCAATGCATAAAGGCCTTAATGTTTAGAAACCTCAAAGATTAGAAAACACAATGCTTGGCTTAGAAACCTCAATGCTTAGAATCCTCAATGCTTAGCATCCTCAATGCTTAGCATCCTCATTACATAGCTTAGAATCCTCAATGCTTAGAATCGTCAACGCTTAGTATCCTCAATCCTTAGCATTCTCAATGCTTAGCATCCTCAATGCTTAGCATCCTCAATGCTTAGAATCCTCAATGCTTAGAATCCTCAATGCTAAAGCATCCTCAATGCTTAGAATCCTCAATGCTTAGAATCCTCAATGCTTAGCATCCTCAATGCTTAGAATCCTCAATGCTTAGAATCCTCAATGCTTAGAATCCTCAATGCTTAGAATCCTCAATGCTTAGCTTAGAAACCTCAATGCTTAGAATCCTCAATGCTTAGCATCCTCAATGCTTAGAATCCTCAATGCCTAGCTTAGAATCCTCAATGATTAGAATCCTCAATGCTTAGAATCCTCAATGCTTAGACTCCTCAATGCTGAGAATCCTCAATGCTTAGAATCCTCAATGCTTAGCATCCTCAATGCTTAGAATCCTCAATGCCTAGCTTAGAATCCTCAATGATTAGAATCCTCAATGCTTAGAATCCTCAATGCTTAGACTCCTCAATGCTAAGAATCCTCAATGCTTAGAATCCTCAATGCCTAGCTTAGAATCCTCAATGCCTTGCTTAGAATCCTCAATGCTTAGAATATTCAATGCTTAGAATCCTCAATGCTTAGAATCCTCAATGCTTAGCTTAGAATCCTCAGTGCTTAGAATCCTCAATGCTTGGAATCCTCAATGCTTAGAATCCTCAATTCTTAGCATCCTCAATGCTTAGAAACCTCAATGCTTAGATTCATCAATGCTTAGAATCCTCAATGCTTAGAATCCTCAATGCTTAGAATCCTCAATGCATAGAATCCTCAACGCTTAGCATCCTCAATGCTTATCATCCTCATTACATAGCTTAGAATCCTCAATGCTTAGCATCCTTAATGTTTAGCATCCTCAATGCTGAGAATCCTCAATGCTTAGAATCCTCAATGCTTAGAAACCTCAATGCACAGAGTCCTTAATGCTTAGAATCCTCAATGCTTAGCATCCTCAATGCTTAGCATCCTCAATGCTTAGCATCCTCATTGCTTAGCATCCTCATTGCTTAGCTTAGAATCCTCAAAGCTCAGAATCCTCACAGCATAGGAACCTCAATGCTTAGCATCCTCCATGCATTGCTTAGAATACTCAATGCGCAGAATCCTCATTGCTTAGAAATTTTATTGCTCTAAAACCTCAATGCTTACCATCCCTAATGCTTACAAACCTCAATGCATAGAGGCCTTAATGTTTAGAAACCTCAAAGATTAGAAAACACAATGCTTGGCTTAGAATCCTGAATGCTTAGAATCCTCAATGCTTAGAATCCTCAATGCTTAGCATCCTCTATGCTTAGCATCCTCAATGCTTAGAATCCTCAATGCTTAGAAACCTCAGTGCTTAGAAACCTCAATGCTTAGAATCCTCAATGCTTAGAATCCTCAATACTTAGAATCCTCAATGCTTAGAATCCTCAATGCTTAGAATCCTCAATGGTTAGAATCCTCACTGCTTAGAAACCTCAATGCTTAGAATCCTCAGTGCTTAGCATCCTCAACGCGTAGAATCCCCAATGCTTAGAAACCTCAATGCTTAGCATCCTCAATATTTAGTATGCTCTATGCTTAGCTTAGAATCCTCAATGCTTAGAATCCTCAACGCTTACAAACCTCAATGCTGAGAAATTTTATTGTTTGAAACCTCATTGCTTAGCATCCCAAATGCTAAAAAACCTCAATGCATAGAGGCCTTAATGCTTAGAAACCTCAAAGATTAAAAAACTCAATGCTTGGCTTAGAATCCTCAATGATTAGAATCCTCAATGCTTAGAATCCTCCATGCATAGCTTAGAATCCTCAGTGCTTAGAATCCTCAATGCTTAGCATCCTCCATGCATTGCTTAGAATCCTCAATAGTTAGAATCCTAAATGCTTCGCATCCTCAATGCTTAGCTTAGAAACCTCAATGCTTAGAATCCTCAATGCTTAGCATCCTCAATGCTTAGCATCCTCATTACATAGCTTAGAATCCTCAATGCTTAGAATCGTCAACGCTTAGTATCCTCAATGCTTAGCATTCTCAATGCTTAGCATCCTCAATGCTTAGCATCCTCAATGCTTAGAATCCTCAGTGCTTAGAATCCTCAATGCTAAAGCATCCTCAATGCTTAGCATCCTCAATGCTTAGCATCCTCAATGCTTAGAATCCTCAATGCTTAGAATCCTCAATGCTTAGAATCCTCAATGCTTAGCTTAGAAACCTCAATGCTTAGAATACTCAATGCTTAGCATCCTCAATGCTTAGAATCCTCAATGCCTAGCTTAGAATCCTCAATGATTAGAATCCTCAATGCTTAGAATCCTCAATGCTTAGACTCCTCAATGCTTAGAATCCTCAATGCTTAGAATCCTCAATGCTAAGAATCCTCAATGCTTAGAATCCTCAATGCTTGCCTTAGAAACCTCAATGCTTAGAATCCTCAATGCTTAGAATCCTCAATGCTTAGAATCCTCAATGCCTAGCTTAGAATCCTCAATGCCTTGCTTAGAATCCTCAATGCTTAGAATCTTCAATGCTTAGAATCCTCAGTGCTTAGAATCCTCAATGCTTAGCTTAGAATCCTCAATGCTTAGAATCCTCAATGCTTGGAATCCTCAATGCTTAGAATCCTCAATGCTTAGAATTCTCAATGCTTAGAAACCTCAATGCTTAGAATCATGAATGCTTAGAATCCTCAATGCTTAGAATCCTCAATGCTTAGAATCCTCAATGCATAGAATCCTCAACGCTTAGCATCCTCAATGCTTATCATCCTCATTACATAGCTTAGAATCCTCAATGCTTAGCATCCTCAATGTTTAGAATCCTCAATGCTTACAATCCTCAATGCTTAGAATCCGCAATGCTTAGAATCCTCAATGCTTAGCATCCTCAATGCTTAGCATCCTCAATGCTTAGAATCCTCAATGCTTAGAAACCTCAATGCTTAGAATCCTCAATGCTTAGAATCCGCAATGCTTAGAATCCTCAATGCTTAGAATCCTCAATGATTAGCATCCTCAATGCTTAGCATCCTCATTGCTTAGAATCCTCAATGCTTAGAATCCTCAATGCTTAGAATCCGCCATGCTTAGAATCCTCAATGCTTAGAATCCTCAATGCTTAGCATCGTCAAAGCTTAGATTAGAAACCTCAATGCTTAGAATCCTCATTGCTTAGAATCCTCAATGCTTAGAATCCTCAATGCTTAGCATCCTCAATGCTTAGAATCGTCAATGCTTAGCATCCTCAATGCTTAGCATCCTCAATCCTTAGCTTAGAAACCTCAATGCTTAGAATCCTCAATGCTTAGAATCCTTAATGCTTAGAATCCTCAATGCACAGAGTCCTTAATGCTTAGAAACCTCAATACTTAGCATCCTCAGTGCTTAGCTTAGAATCCTCACTGCTTAGAAATCTCAATGCTTAGAATCCTCAGTGCTTAGCATCCTCAACGCGTAGAATCCTCAATGCTTAGCATCCTCAATCCTTAGTATGCTCTATGCTTAGCTTAGAATCCTCAAGGCTTAGAATCCTCAATGCTTACAAACCTCAATGCTGAGAAATTTTATTGTTTGAAACCTCATTGCTTAGCATCCCAAATGCTTACAAACCTCAATGCATAGAGGCCTTAATGCATAGAAACCTCACAGATTAGAAAACTCAATGCTTGGCTTAGAATCCTCAATGCTTAGAATCCTCAATGCTTAGAATCCTCCATGCATAGCTTAGAATCCTCAATGCTTAGAATCCTCAATGCTTAGATTAGAATCCTCACTGCTTAGAATCCTCAATGCTTAGAGTCCTCAATGCTTAGAATCCTCCATGCATAGCTTAGAATCCTCAATGCTTAGAATCCTCAATGCTTAGCATCCTCCATGCATTGCTTAGAATCCTCAATGCATAGCATCCTCAATGCTTAGCATCCTCATTGCTTAGCATCCTCATTGCTTAGCATAGAATCCTCAAAGCTCAGAATCCTCGGTGCTTAGAAACCTCAATGCTTAGCATTTTCAATGCTTAGCATCCTCAATGCTTAGAATCCTCAATGCTTAGAATCCTCAATGCTTAGAATCCTCAATGCTTAGCATCCTCAAAGCATAGAATCCTCAATGCTTAACGTCCTCAATGCTTAGCATCCTCAATGCTTAGCATCCTCAATGCTTTGAATCCTCAATGCTTAGAATCCTGAATGCTTAGCATCCTCAATGCTTAGCATCCTCAATGCTTAGCATCCTCAATGCTTAGAATCCTCAATGCTTTGCTTAGAAACCTCAATGCTTAGAATCCTCAATGCTTAGAATCCTCAATGCTTAGCATCCTCAATGCTTAGCATCCTCAATGCTTAGCTTAGAAAACTAAATGCTTAGAATCCTCAATGCTTAACATCCTCAATGTTTAGAATTCTCAATGCATAGCTGAGAATCCTAAATGCTTAGAGTCCTCAATGCTTAACATCCTAAATGCTTAGCATCCTCAATGCTTAGCATCCTCAATGCATATCTTAGAATCCTCAAAGCTCAGGTACCTCAATGCTTAGAAATCTCAATGCACAGAGTCCTTAATGCTTAGAAACCTCAATACATAGCATCCTCAGTGCTTAGCTTAGAATCCTCACTGCTTAGAAACCTCAATGCTTAGAATCCTCAGTGCTTAGCATCCTCAAAAGCGTAGAATCCCCAATGCTTAGAAACCTCAATGCTTAGCATCCTCAATCCTTAGTATGCTCTATGCTTAGCTTAGAATCCTCAATGCTTAGAATCCTCAATGCTTACAAACCTCAATGCTGAGAAATTTTTTTGTTTGAAACCTCATTTCTTAGCATCCCAAATGCTTACAAACCTCAATGCATAGAGGCCTTAATGCTTAGAATCATCAAAGATTAGAAAACTCAATGCTTGGCTTAGAATCCTCAATGCTTAGAATCCTCTATGCATAGCTTAGAATCCTCAGTGCTTAGCATCCTCCATGCATTGCTTAGAATCCTCAATAGTTAGAATCCTCAATGCTTAGCATCCTCAATGCTTAGCATCCTCAATGCTTAGCTTAGAAAACTCAATGCTTAGAATCCACAATGCTTAACATCCTCAATGTTTAGAATCCTCAATGCATAGCTGAGAATACTCAATGCTTAGAATCCTCAATGCTTAGCATCCTCAATGCTTAGCATCCTCAATGCTTAGCATCCTCAATGATTAGAATCCTCAATGCTTAGCATCCTCAATGCTTAGCATCCTCAATGCTTCGCTTAGAAACCTCAATGCTTAGAATCCTCAATGCTTAGAATCCTCAATGCTTAGAATCCTCATTGCTTAGAATCCTCACTGCTTAGAATCCTCACTGCTTAGAATCCTCAATGCTTAGAATCCTCAATGCTTAGAATCCTCAATGCACAGAGTCCTTATTGCTTAGAAACCTCAATACTTAGCATCCTCAGAGCTTAGCTTAGAATCCTCACTGCTTAGAAACCTGAATGCTTAGAATCCTCAATGCTGAGATTAGAAACCTCAATGCTTAGCATCCTCAATGCTTAGCATCCTCAATCCTTAGCATCCTCAATGCATATCTTAGAATCCTCAAAGCTCAGGATCCTCAATGCTTAGAAACCTCAATGCACAGAGTCCTTAATGCTTAGAAACCTCAGTACTTAGAATCCTCAGTGCTTAGCATCCTCCACGCGTAGAATGCCCAATGCTTAGAAACCTCAATGCTTAGCATCCTCAATCCTTAGTATGCTCTATGCTTAGCTTAGAATCCTCAATGCTTAGAATCCTCAATGCTTACAAACCTCAATGCTGAGAAATTTTATTGTTTGAAACCTCATTGCTTAGCATCCCAAATGCTTACAAACCTCAATGCACAGAGTCCTTAATGCTTAGAAACCTCAATACTTAGCATCCTCAATGCTTAGAATCCTCAATGCTTAGAATCCTCAATGCTTAGAATCCTCAATTCTTAGAATCCTCTATGCTTAGATTCCTCAATGCTTAGAATCCTCAATGCTTAGCATCCTCCATGCATTGCTTAGAATCCTCAGTAGTTAGAATCCTCAATGCTTCGCATCCTCAATGCTTAGCTTAGAAACCACAATGCTTAGAATCCTCAATGCTTAGCATCCTCAATGCTTAGCATCCTCAATGCTTAGCTTAGAATCCTCACTGCTCAGAATCCTCACTGCTTAGGAACCTCAATGCTTAGCATCCTCCATGCATTGTATAGAAACCTCAATGCGCAGAACCATCATTGCTTAGAAATTTTATTGCTCTGAAACCTCAATGCTTAGCATCCCTAATGCTTACAAACCTCAGTGCATAGAGGCCTTAATGTTTAGAAACCTCAAATATTAGAAAACTCAGTGCTTGGCCTAGAATCCCCAATGCTTAGAATCCTCAATGCTTAGAATCCTCAATGATTAGAATCCTCTCTGATTAGAAACCTTAATGCACAGAGTCCTTAATGCTTAGAAACCTCAATACGTAGCATCCTCAGTGCTTAGCTCAGAATCCTTACTGCTTAGAAACCTGAATGCTTAGAATCCTCAATGCTTAGCTTAGATACGTCAATGCTTAGAATCCTCAGTGCTTAGCATCCTCAACGCGTAGAATCCCCAATGCTTAGAAACCTCAATGCTTAGCATCCTCAATCCTTAGTATGCTCTATGCTTCGCTTAGAATCCTCAATGCTTAGAATCCTCAATGCTTACAAACCTCAATGCTGAGAAATTTTATTATTTCAAACCTCATTGCTTAGCATCCCAAATGCTTACAAACCTAAATGCATAGATGTCTTAATGCTTAGAAACCTCAAAGATTAGAAAAATCAATGCTTGGGTTAGAATCCTCAATGCTTAGAATCCCCAATGCTTAGAATCCTCAATGCTTAGCATCCTCCATGCATTGCTTAGAATCCTCAATAGTTAGAATCCTCAATGCTTAGCATCCTCAATGCTTAGAATCCTCAATGCTTAGAATCCTCAATGCTTAGAATCCACAAAGATTAGCATCCTCAATGCTTAGCATCCTCAATGCTTAGAATCCACAATGCCTAGCTTAGAATCCTCAATGCTGAGAATCCTCAATGCTTAGAATCCTCAATGCTTAGAATCCTCAATGCTTAGAAATCTCAATGCACAGAGTCCTTAATGCTTAGAAACCTCAATACTTAGCATCATCAGTGCTTAGCTTAGAATCCTCACTGCTTAGAAACCTGAATGCTTAGAATCCTCAATGCTTAGAATCCTCAATGCTTAGCTTAGAAACCTCAATGCTTAGAATTTTCAATGCTTAACATCCTCAATGTTTAGAATCCTCAATGCATAGCTTAGAATCCTCAATTCTTAGAATCCTCAATGCTTAGAATCCTCAATGCTTAGAATCCTCAATGCTTAGCATCCTCAATGCTTAGCATCCTCAATGCTTAGAATCCACAATGCCTAGCTTAGAATCCTCAATGCTGAGAATCCTCAATGCTTAGAATCCTCAATGCTTAGAATCCTCAATGCTTAGAAATCTCAATGCACAGAGTCCTTAATGCTTAGAAACCTCAATACTTAGCATCATCAGTGCTTAGCTTAGAATCCTCACTGCTTAGAAACCTGAATGCTTAGAATCCTCAATGCTTAGAATCCTCAATGCTTAGCTTAGAAACCTCAATGCTTAGAATTTTCAATGCTTAACATCCTCAATGTTTAGAATCCTCAATGCATAGCTTAGAATCCTCAATTCTTAGAATCCTCAATGCTTAGAATCCTCAATGCTTAGAATTCTCAATGCTTATCGTCCTCAATGCTTAGAATCCTCAATGCTTAGCATCCTCAATGCTTAGCTTAGAATCCTCAAAGCTCAGGATCCTCAATGCTTAGAAACGTCAATGCACAGATTCCTTAATGCTTAGAAACCTCAATACTTAGCATCCTCAATGGTTAGCATCCTCATTACATTGCTTAGAATCCTCAATGCTTAGAATCCTCAATGCATACTATCCTCAATGCTTAGCATTCTCATTGCTTAGAATCCTCATTGCTTAGCTTAGAATCCTCAAAGCTCAGAATTCTCGGTGCATAGAAACCTCAATGCTTAGCATCCTCAATGATTAGAATCCTCAATGCTTAGAATCCTCAACGCTTAGAATCCTCAATGCTTAGAATCCTCAATGCTTAGAATCCTCAATGCACAGAGTCCTTAATGCTTAGAAACCTCAATACTTAGTATCCTCAGTGCTTAGCTTAGAATCCTCACTGCTTAGAAACCTGAATGCTTAGAAACCTCAATGCTTAGTATCCTCAATGCTTAACATCCTCAATGTTTAGAATCCTCAATGCATAGTTTAGAATCCTCAATGCTTAGAATCCTCAATTCATAGAATCCTCAATGCTTAGAATCCTCAATGCTTAGCATCCTCAATGCTTAGCATCCTCAATGCTTAGAATCCTCAGTGCTTAGCTTAGAATCCTCACTGCTTAGAAACCTCAATGCTTAGAATCCTCAATGCTTAGCATCCTCAATGCTTAGAATCCTCAATGCTTAGAAACCTCAATGCTTAGAATCCTCAATGCTTAGAATCCGCAATGCTTAGAATCCTCAATGCTTAGAATCCTCAATGATTAGCATCCTCAATGCTTAGCATCCTCATTGCTTAGAATCCTCAATGCTTAGAATCCTCAATGCTTAGAATCCGCCATGCTTAGAATCCTCAATGCTTAGAATCCTCAATGCTTAGCATCGTCAAAGCTTAGATTAGAAACCTCAATGCTTAGAATCCTCATTGCTTAGAATCCTCAATGCTTAGAATCCTCAATGCTTAGCATCCTCAATGCTTAGAATCGTCAATGCTTAGCATCCTCAATGCTTAGCATCCTCAATCCTTAGCTTAGAAACCTCAATGCTTAGAATCCTCAATGCTTAGAATCCTTAATGCTTAGAATCCTCAATGCACAGAGTCCTTAATGCTTAGAAACCTCAATACTTAGCATCCTCAGTGCTTAGCTTAGAATCCTCACTGCTTAGAAATCTCAATGCTTAGAATCCTCAGTGCTTAGCATCCTCAACGCGTAGAATCCTCAATGCTTAGCATCCTCAATCCTTAGTATGCTCTATGCTTAGCTTAGAATCCTCAAGGCTTAGAATCCTCAATGCTTACAAACCTCAATGCTGAGAAATTTTATTGTTTGAAACCTCATTGCTTAGCATCCCAAATGCTTACAAACCTCAATGCATAGAGGCCTTAATGCATAGAAACCTCACAGATTAGAAAACTCAATGCTTGGCTTAGAATCCTCAATGCTTAGAATCCTCAATGCTTAGAATCCTCCATGCATAGCTTAGAATCCTCAATGCTTAGAATCCTCAATGCTTAGATTAGAATCCTCACTGCTTAGAATCCTCAATGCTTAGAGTCCTCAATGCTTAGAATCCTCCATGCATAGCTTAGAATCCTCAATGCTTAGAATCCTCAATGCTTAGCATCCTCCATGCATTGCTTAGAATCCTCAATGCATAGCATCCTCAATGCTTAGCATCCTCATTGCTTAGCATCCTCATTGCTTAGCATAGAATCCTCAAAGCTCAGAATCCTCGGTGCTTAGAAACCTCAATGCTTAGCATTTTCAATGCTTAGCATCCTCAATGCTTAGAATCCTCAATGCTTAGAATCCTCAATGCTTAGAATCCTCAATGCTTAGCATCCTCAAAGCATAGAATCCTCAATGCTTAACGTCCTCAATGCTTAGCATCCTCAATGCTTAGCATCCTCAATGCTTTGAATCCTCAATGCTTAGAATCCTGAATGCTTAGCATCCTCAATGCTTAGCATCCTCAATGCTTAGCATCCTCAATGCTTAGAATCCTCAATGCTTTGCTTAGAAACCTCAATGCTTAGAATCCTCAATGCTTAGAATCCTCAATGCTTAGCATCCTCAATGCTTAGCATCCTCAATGCTTAGCTTAGAAAACTAAATGCTTAGAATCCTCAATGCTTAACATCCTCAATGTTTAGAATTCTCAATGCATAGCTGAGAATCCTAAATGCTTAGAGTCCTCAATGCTTAACATCCTAAATGCTTAGCATCCTCAATGCTTAGCATCCTCAATGCATATCTTAGAATCCTCAAAGCTCAGGTACCTCAATGCTTAGAAATCTCAATGCACAGAGTCCTTAATGCTTAGAAACCTCAATACATAGCATCCTCAGTGCTTAGCTTAGAATCCTCACTGCTTAGAAACCTCAATGCTTAGAATCCTCAGTGCTTAGCATCCTCAAAAGCGTAGAATCCCCAATGCTTAGAAACCTCAATGCTTAGCATCCTCAATCCTTAGTATGCTCTATGCTTAGCTTAGAATCCTCAATGCTTAGAATCCTCAATGCTTACAAACCTCAATGCTGAGAAATTTTTTTGTTTGAAACCTCATTTCTTAGCATCCCAAATGCTTACAAACCTCAATGCATAGAGGCCTTAATGCTTAGAATCATCAAAGATTAGAAAACTCAATGCTTGGCTTAGAATCCTCAATGCTTAGAATCCTCTATGCATAGCTTAGAATCCTCAGTGCTTAGCATCCTCCATGCATTGCTTAGAATCCTCAATAGTTAGAATCCTCAATGCTTAGCATCCTCAATGCTTAGCATCCTCAATGCTTAGCTTAGAAAACTCAATGCTTAGAATCCACAATGCTTAACATCCTCAATGTTTAGAATCCTCAATGCATAGCTGAGAATACTCAATGCTTAGAATCCTCAATGCTTAGCATCCTCAATGCTTAGCATCCTCAATGCTTAGCATCCTCAATGATTAGAATCCTCAATGCTTAGCATCCTCAATGCTTAGCATCCTCAATGCTTCGCTTAGAAACCTCAATGCTTAGAATCCTCAATGCTTAGAATCCTCAATGCTTAGAATCCTCATTGCTTAGAATCCTCACTGCTTAGAATCCTCACTGCTTAGAATCCTCAATGCTTAGAATCCTCAATGCTTAGAATCCTCAATGCACAGAGTCCTTATTGCTTAGAAACCTCAATACTTAGCATCCTCAGAGCTTAGCTTAGAATCCTCACTGCTTAGAAACCTGAATGCTTAGAATCCTCAATGCTGAGATTAGAAACCTCAATGCTTAGCATCCTCAATGCTTAGCATCCTCAATCCTTAGCATCCTCAATGCATATCTTAGAATCCTCAAAGCTCAGGATCCTCAATGCTTAGAAACCTCAATGCACAGAGTCCTTAATGCTTAGAAACCTCAGTACTTAGAATCCTCAGTGCTTAGCATCCTCCACGCGTAGAATGCCCAATGCTTAGAAACCTCAATGCTTAGCATCCTCAATCCTTAGTATGCTCTATGCTTAGCTTAGAATCCTCAATGCTTAGAATCCTCAATGCTTACAAACCTCAATGCTGAGAAATTTTATTGTTTGAAACCTCATTGCTTAGCATCCCAAATGCTTACAAACCTCAATGCACAGAGTCCTTAATGCTTAGAAACCTCAATACTTAGCATCCTCAATGCTTAGAATCCTCAATGCTTAGAATCCTCAATGCTTAGAATCCTCAATTCTTAGAATCCTCTATGCTTAGATTCCTCAATGCTTAGAATCCTCAATGCTTAGCATCCTCCATGCATTGCTTAGAATCCTCAGTAGTTAGAATCCTCAATGCTTCGCATCCTCAATGCTTAGCTTAGAAACCACAATGCTTAGAATCCTCAATGCTTAGCATCCTCAATGCTTAGCATCCTCAATGCTTTGCTTAGAATCCTCACTGCTCAGAATCCTCACTGCTTAGGAACCTCAATGCTTAGCATCCTCCATGCATTGTATAGAAACCTCAATGCGCAGAACCATCATTGCTTAGAAATTTTATTGCTCTGAAACCTCAATGCTTAGCATCCCTAATGCTTACAAACCTCAGTGCATAGAGGCCTTAATGTTTAGAAACCTCAAATATTAGAAAACTCAGTGCTTGGCCTAGAATCCCCAATGCTTAGAATCCTCAATGCTTAGAATCCTCAATGATTAGAATCCTCTCTGATTAGAAACCTTAATGCACAGAGTCCTTAATGCTTAGAAACCTCAATACGTAGCATCCTCAGTGCTTAGCTCAGAATCCTTACTGCTTAGAAACCTGAATGCTTAGAATCCTCAATGCTTAGCTTAGATACGTCAATGCTTAGAATCCTCAGTGCTTAGCATCCTCAACGCGTAGAATCCCCAATGCTTAGAAACCTCAATGCTTAGCATCCTCAATCCTTAGTATGCTCTATGCTTCGCTTAGAATCCTCAATGCTTAGAATCCTCAATGCTTACAAACCTCAATGCTGAGAAATTTTATTATTTCAAACCTCATTGCTTAGCATCCCAAATGCTTACAAACCTAAATGCATAGATGTCTTAATGCTTAGAAACCTCAAAGATTAGAAAAATCAATGCTTGGGTTAGAATCCTCAATGCTTAGAATCCCCAATGCTTAGAATCCTCAATGCTTAGCATCCTCCATGCATTGCTTAGAATCCTCAATAGTTAGAATCCTCAATGCTTAGCATCCTCAATGCTTAGAATCCTCAATGCTTAGAATCCACAAAGATTAGCATCCTCAATGCTTAGCATCCTCAATGCTTAGAATCCACAATGCCTAGCTTAGAATCCTCAATGCTGAGAATCCTCAATGCTTAGAATCCTCAATGCTTAGAATCCTCAATGCTTAGAAATCTCAATGCACAGAGTCCTTAATGCTTAGAAACCTCAATACTTAGCATCATCAGTGCTTAGCTTAGAATCCTCACTGCTTAGAAACCTGAATGCTTAGAATCCTCAATGCTTAGAATCCTCAATGCTTAGCTTAGAAACCTCAATGCTTAGAATTTTCAATGCTTAACATCCTCAATGTTTAGAATCCTCAATGCATAGCTTAGAATCCTCAATTCTTAGAATCCTCAATGCTTAGAATCCTCAATGCTTAGAATCCTCAATGCTTAGCATCCTCAATGCTTAGCATCCTCAATGCTTAGAATCCACAATGCCTAGCTTAGAATCCTCAATGCTGAGAATCCTCAATGCTTAGAATCCTCAATGCTTAGAATCCTCAATGCTTAGAAATCTCAATGCACAGAGTCCTTAATGCTTAGAAACCTCAATACTTAGCATCATCAGTGCTTAGCTTAGAATCCTCACTGCTTAGAAACCTGAATGCTTAGAATCCTCAATGCTTAGAATCCTCAATGCTTAGCTTAGAAACCTCAATGCTTAGAATTTTCAATGCTTAACATCCTCAATGTTTAGAATCCTCAATGCATAGCTTAGAATCCTCAATTCTTAGAATCCTCAATGCTTAGAATCCTCAATGCTTAGAATTCTCAATGCTTATCGTCCTCAATGCTTAGAATCCTCAATGCTTAGCATCCTCAATGCTTAGCTTAGAATCCTCAAAGCTCAGGATCCTCAATGCTTAGAAACGTCAATGCACAGATTCCTTAATGCTTAGAAACCCCAATACTTAGCATCCTCAATGGTTAGCATCCTCATTACATTGCTTAGAATCCTCAATGCTTAGAATCCTCAATGCATACTATCCTCAATGCTTAGCATTCTCATTGCTTAGAATCCTCATTGCTTAGCTTAGAATCCTCAAAGCTCAGAATTCTCGGTGCATAGAAACCTCAATGCTTAGCATCCTCAATGATTAGAATCCTCAATGCTTAGAATCCTCAACGCTTAGAATCCTCAATGCTTAGAATCCTCAATGCTTAGAATCCTCAATGCACAGAGTCCTTAATGCTTAGAAACCTCAATACTTAGTATCCTCAGTGCTTAGCTTAGAATCCTCACTGCTTAGAAACCTGAATGCTTAGAAACCTCAATGCTTAGTATCCTCAATGCTTAACATCCTCAATGTTTAGAATCCTCAATGCATAGTTTAGAATCCTCAATGCTTAGAATCCTCAATTCATAGAATCCTCAATGCTTAGAATCCTCAATGCTTAGCATCCTCAATGCTTAGCATCCTCAATGCTTAGAATCCTCAGTGCTTAGCTTAGAATCCTCACTGCTTAGAAACCTCAATGCTTAGAATCCTCAATGCTTAGCATCCTCAACGCGTAGAATCCCCAATGCTTAGAAACCTCAATGCATAGCATACTCAATCCTTAGTATGCTCTATGCTTAGCTAAGAATCCTCAATGCTTAGAATCCTCAATGCTTACAAACATCAATGCTGAGAAATTTTATTGTTTGAAACCTCATTGCTTAGAATCCTCAATGCTTACAAACCTCAATGCATAGAGTCCTTAATGCTTAGAAACCTGAAAGATTAGAAAATTCAATGCTTGGCTTAGAATCCTCAATGCTTAGAATCCTCAATGCTTAGAATCCTCAATGCATTGCTCAGAATCCTCAATAGTTAGAATCCTCAATGCTTCGCATCCTCATTACATAGCTTAGAATCCTCAATGCTTAGCATCCTCAATGCTTAGCATCCTCATTGCTTAGCTTAGAATCCTTGGTGCTTAGCATCCTCAATGCTTAGCATCCTCAATGCTTAGAATCCTCAATGCTTAGCATCCTCAATGCTTAGCATCCTCATTACATATCTTAGAATCCTCAATGCTTAGAATCCTCAATGCTTAGCATCCTCAATGCTTAGCATCCTCAATGCTTAGCATCCTCATTGCTTAGCTTAGAATCCTCGGTGCTTAGAAACCTCAATGCTTAGCATCCTCAAAGCTTATAATCCTCAATGCTTAGCATCCTCAATGCTTAGCATCCTCAATGCTTACAAACCTCAGTGCATATAGGCCTTAATGTTTTGAAACCTCAAAGATTAGAAAATTCAATGCTTGGCTTAGAATCCTCAATGCTTAGAATCATCAATGCCTAGCTAAGAATCCCCAATGCTTAGAATCCTCAATGCTTAGAATCCTCAATGCTTAGAAACCTCAATGCACAGAGTCCCTAATGCTTAGAAACCTCAATACTTAGCATCCTCAGTGCTTAGCTTAGAATCCTCACTGCATAGAAACCTGAATGCAAAGAATCCTCAATGCTTAGAATCCTCAATGCTTAGCTTAGAAACCTCAATGCTTAGAATCCTCAATGCTTAACATCCTCAATGTTTAGAATCCTCAATGCATAGCTTAGAATCCTCAATGCTTAGAATCCTCAATGCTTAGCATCCTCAATGCTTAGCATCCTCAATGCTTAGCTTAGAATCCTCAAAGCTCAGGATTCTCAATGCTTACAAACCTCAATGCATAAAGGCCTTAATGCTTAGAAACCTCAAAGATTAGAAAACTGAATGCTTGGCTTAGAATCCTCAATGCTTAGAATCCTCAATGCTTCGCATCCTCAATGCTTACCTTAGAACCCTCAATACTTAGAATCCACAATGGTTAGCATCCTCATTACATAGCTTAGAATCCTCAATGCTTAGAATACTCAATGCTTAGCATCCTCAATGCTTAGCATCCTCATTGCTTAGCTTAGACTCCTCAAAGCTCAGAATCCTCGGTGCATAGAAGCCTCAATGCTTAGCATCTTCAATGCTTAGCATCGTAAAAGCTTAGAATCCTCAATGCTTAGCATCCTCAATGCTTAGCATCCTCAATGCTTAGCATCTTCAATGCTTAGCATCCTCAATGCTTAGAATCGTCAATGCCTAGCTTAGAATCCTCAATGCTTAGAATCCTCAATGCTTAGAATTTTCAATGCTTAGAATCCTCGATGCTTAGAAACCTCAATGCACAGAGTCCTTAATGCTTAGAAACCTCAATACTTAGCATCCTCAGTGCTTAGCTTAGAATCCTCACTGCTTAGAAACCTCAGTGCTTAGAATCCTCAGTGCTTAGCATCCTCAACGCGTAGAATCCCCAATGCTTAGAAACCTCACTGCTTAGCATCCTCAATCCTTAGTATGCTCTATGCTTAGCTTAGAATCCTCAATGCTTCGAATCCTCAATGCTTACAAACCTCAATGCTGAGAAATTTTATTGTTTGAAACCTCATTGCTTAGAATCCTCAATGCTTACAAACCTCAATGCATAGAGGCCTGAATGCTTAGAAACCTCAAAGATTAGAAAATTCAATGCTTGGCTTAGAATCCTCATAGCTTAGAATCCTCAATGCTTAGAATCCTCCATGCATTGCTTAGAATCCTCAATAGTTAGAATCCTCATTGCTTCGCATCCTCAATGCTTAGCTTAGAAACCTCAATACTTAGAATCCTCAATGCTTAGCATCCTCATTACATAGCTTAGAATCCTCAATGCTTCGCATCCTCAGTGCTTAGCTTAGAAACCTCAATACTTAGAATCCTCAATGCTTAGCATCCACATTACATAGCTTAGAATCCTCAATGCTTAGAATCCTCAATGCTTAGCATCCTCAATGCTTAGCATCCTCAATGCTTAGCTTAGAATCCTCGGTGCTTAGAAACCTCAATGCTTAGCATCCTCAATGCTTAGCATCCTCAATGCTTAGAATCCTCAATGCTTAGCATCATCAATGCTTAGCATCCGCAATGCTTAGAATCCTCAATGCTTAGAATCCTCCATGCATTGCTTAGAATCCTCAATAGTTAGAATCCTCAATGCTTAGCATCCTCATTACATAGCTTAGAATCCTCAATGCTTAGAATCCTCAATGCTTAGCATCCTCAATGCTTAGCATCCTCAATGCTTAGAAACCTCAATGCTTACAATCCTCAATGCTTAGCATCCTCAATGCTTAGAATCCTCAATGCTTAGCATCCTCAATGTTTATCATCCTCAATGCTTAGAATCCTCAATGCTTAGCATCCTCAATGCTTAGAATCCTTAATGGTTAGCATCCTCAATGCTTAGCATCCTCAATGCTTAGCATCCTGAATGCTTTGCTTAGAATCCTCAATGCTTAGAATCCTCAATGGTTAGCATCCTCCATGCCTCTCTTAGAATCCTCAATGCTTAGAATCCTCAATGCTTAAAATCCTCAATGCTTAGCATCCTCAATGCTTAGCATCCTCATTGCTTAGCATCCTCATTGCTTAGCTTAGAATCCTCAAAGCTCAGAATCCTCACTGCTTAGGAACCTCAATGCTTAGCATCCTCCATGCATTGCTTAGAAAACTCAATGCGTAGAATCCCCATTGCTTAGAAATTTTATTGCTCTGAAACCTCAATGCTTAGCATCCCTAATGCTTTCAAACCTCAGTGCATAGAGGCCTTAATGTTTAGAAACCTCAAAGATTAGAAAACTCAATGCTTGGCTTAGAATCCTCAATGCTTAGAATCCTCAATGCCTAGCTAAGAATCCTCAATGCTTAGAATCCTCAATGCTTAGAATCCTCAATGCGTAGAAACCTCAATGAACAGAGTCCTTAATGCTTAGAAACCTCAATACTTAGCATCCTCAGTGCTTAGCTTAGAATCCTCACTGCATAGAAACCTGAATGCTTAGAATCTTCAATGCTTAGAATCCTCAATGCTTAACATCCTCAATGATTAGAATCCTCAATGCATAGCTTAGAATCCTCAATGCTTAGAATCCTCAATGCTTAGAATCCTCAATGCTTAGAAACCTCAATGCTTAGTATCCTCAATGCTTAACATCCTCAATGTTTAGAATCCTCAATGCATAGCTTAGAATCCTCAATGCTTAGAATCCTCAATTCTTAGAATCCTCAATGCTTAGAATCCTCAATGCTTAGCATCCTCAATGCTTAGCATCCTCAATGCTTAGAATCCTCAGTGCTTAGCTTAGAATCCTCACTGCTTAGAAACCTCAATGCTTAGAATCCTAAATGCTTAGCATCCTCAACGTGTAGAATCCCCAATGCTTAGAATCCTCAATGCTTAGAATCCTCAATGCCTAGATTTGAATCCTCAATGCTTAGAATCCTCAATGCTTAGAATTTTCAATGCTTAGAATCCTCGATGCTTAGAAACCTCAATGCACAGAGTCCTTAATGCTTAGAAACCTCAATACTTAGCATCCTCAGTGCTTAGCTTAGAATCCTCACTGCTTAGAAACCTCAGTGCTTAGAATCCTCAGTGCTTAGCATCCTCGACGCGTAGAATCCCCAATGCTTAGAAACCTCACTGCTTAGCATCCTCAATCCTTAGTATGCTCTATGCTTAGCTTAGAATCCTCACTGCTTAGAATCCTCAATGCTTACAAACCTCAATGCTGAGAAATTTTATTGTTTGAAACCTCATTGCTTAGAATCCTCAATGCTTACAAACCTCAATGCATAGAGGCCTGAATGCTTAGAAACCTCAAAGATTAGAAAATTCAATGCTTGGCTTAGAATCCTCATAGCTTAGAATCCTCAATGCTTAGAATCCTCCATGCATTGCTTAGAATCCTCAATAGTTAGAATCCTCATTGCTTCGCATCCTCAATGCTTAGCTTAGAAACCTCAATACTTAGAATCCTCAATGCTTAGCATCCTCATTACATAGCTTAGAATCCTCAATGCTTCGCATCCTCAGTGCTTAGCTTAGAAACCTCAATACTTAGAATCCTCAATGCTTAGCATCCACATTACATAGCTTAGAATCCTCAATGCTTAGAATCCTCAATGCTTAGCATCCTCAATGCTTAGCATCCTCAATGCTTAGCTTAGAATCCTCGGTGCTTAGAAACCTCAATGCTTAGCATCCTCAATGCTTAGCATCCTCAATGCTTAGAATCCTCAATGCTTAGCATCATCAATGCTTAGCATCCTCAATGCTTAGAATCCTCAATGCTTAGAATCCTCCATGCATTGCTTAGAATCCTCAATAGTTAGAATCCTCAATGCTTAGCATCCTCATTACATAGCTTAGAATCCTCAATGCTTAGAATCCTCAATGCTTAGCATCCTCAATGCTTAGCATCCTCAATGCTTAGAAACCTCAATGCTTACAATCCTCAATGCTTAGCATCCTCAATGCTTAGAATCCTCAATGCTTAGCATCCTCAATGTTTATCATCCTCAATGCTTAGAATCCTCAATGCTTAGCATCCTCAATGCTTAGAATCCTTAATGGTTAGCATCCTCAATGCTTAGCATCCTCAATGCTTAGCATCCTGAATGCTTTGCTTAGAATCCTCAATGCTTAGAATCCTCAATGGTTAGCATCCTCCATGCCTCTCTTAGAATCCTCAATGCTTAGAATCCTCAATGCTTAAAATCCTCAATGCTTAGCATCCTCAATGCTTAGCATCCTCATTGCTTAGCATCCTCATTGCTTAGCTTAGAATCCTCAAAGCTCACAATCCTCACTGCTTAGGAACCTCAATGCTTAGCATCCTCCATGCATTGCTTAGAAACCTCAATGCGTAGAATCCCCATTGCTTAGAAATTTTATTGCTCTGAAACCTCAATGCTTAGCATCCCTAATGCTTTCAAACCTCAGTGCATAGAGGCCTTAATGTTTAGAAACCTCAAAGATTAGAAAACTCAATGCTTGGCTTAGAATCCTCAATGCTTAGAATCCTCAATGCCTAGCTAAGAATCCTCAATGCTTAGAATCCTCAATGCTTAGAATCCTCAATGCGTAGAAACCTCAATGCACAGAGTCCTTAATGCTTAGAAACCTCAATACTTAGCATCCTCAGTGCTTAGCTTAGAATCCTCACTGCTTAGAAACCTCAGTGCTTAGAATCCTCAGTGCTTAGCATCCTCGACGCGTAGAATCCCCAATGCTTAGAAACCTCACTGCTTAGCATCCTCAATCCTTAGTATGCTCTATGCTTAGCTTAGAATCCTCACTGCTTAGAATCCTCAATGCTTACAAACCTCAATGCTGAGAAATTTTATTGTTTGAAACCTCATTGCTTAGAATCCTCAATGCTTACTAACCTCAATGCATAGAGGCCTGAATGCTTAGAAACCTCAAAGATTAGAAAATTCAATGCTTGGCTTAGAATCCTCATAGCTTAGAATCCTCAATGCTTAGAATCCTCCATGCATTGCTTAGAATCCTCAATAGTTAGAATCCTCATTGCTTCGCATCCTCAATGCTTAGCTTAGAAACCTCAATACTTAGAATCCTCAATGCTTAGCATCCTCATTACATAGCTTAGAATCCTCAATGCTTCGCATCCTCAGTGCTTAGCTTAGAAACCTCAATACTTAGAATCCTCAATGCTTAGCATCCACATTACATAGCTTAGAATCCTCAATGCTTAGAATCCTCAATGCTTAGCATCCTCAATGCTTAGCATCCTCAATGCTTAGCTTAGAATCCTCGGTGCTTAGAAACCTCAATGCTTAGCATCCTCAATGCTTAGCATCCTCAATGCTTAGAATCCTCAATGCTTAGCATCATCAATGCTTAGCATCCTCAATGCTTAGAATCCTCAATGCTTAGAATCCTCCATGCATTGCTTAGAATCCTCAATAGTTAGAATCCTCAATGCTTAGCATCCTCATTACATAGCTTAGAATCCTCAATGCTTAGAATCCTCAATGCTTAGCATCCTCAATGCTTAGCATCCTCAATGCTTAGAAACCTCAATGCTTACAATCCTCAATGCTTAGCATCCTCAATGCTTAGAATCCTCAATGCTTAGCATCCTCAATGTTTATCATCCTCAATGCTTAGCATCCTCAATGCTTAGAATCCTCAATGCTTAGAATCCTTAATGGTTAGCATCCTCAATGCTTAGCATCCTGAATGCTTTGCTTAGAATCCTCAATGCTTAGAATCCTCAATGGTTAGCATCCTCCATGCCTCTCTTAGAATCCTCAATGCTTAGAATCCTCAATGCTTAAAATCCTCAATGCTTAGCATCCTCAATGCTTAGCATCCTCATTGCTTAGCATCCTCATTGCTTAGCTTAGAATCCTCAAAGCTCAGAATCCTCACTGCTTAGGAACCTCAATGCTTAGCATCCTCCATGCATTGCTTAGAAACCTCCATGCGTAGAATCCCCATTGCTTAGAAATTTTATTGCTCTGAAACCTCAATGCTTAGCATCCCTAATGCTTTCAAACCTCAGTGCATAGAGGCCTTAATGTTTAGAAACCTCAAAGATTAGAAAACTCAATGCTTGGCTTAGAATCCTCAATGCTTAGAATCCTCAATGCCTAGCTAAGAATCCTCAATGCTTAGAATCCTCAATGCTTAGAATCCTCAATGCGTAGAAACCTCAATGCACAGAGTCCTTAATGCTTAGAAACCTCAATACTTAGCATCCTCAGTGCTTAGCTTAGAATCCTCACTGCATAGAAACCTGAATGCTTAGAATCTTCAATGCTTAGAATCCTCAATGCTTAACATCCTCAATGATTAGAATCCTCAATGCATAGCTTAGAATCCTCAATGCTTAGAATCCTCAATGCTTAGAATCCTCAATGCTTAGAAACCTCAATGCTTAGTATCCTCAATGCTTAACATCCTCAATGTTTAGAATCCTCAATGCATAGCTTAGAATCCTCAATGCTTAGAATCCTCAATTCTTAGAATCCTCAATGCTTAGAATCCTCAATGCTTAGCATCCTCAATGCTTAGCATCCTCAATGCTTAGAATCCTCAGTGCTTAGCTTAGAATCCTCACTGCTTAGAAACCTCAATGCTTAGAATCCTCAATGCTTAGCATCCTCAACGTGTAGAATCCCCAGTGCTTAGAAACCTCAATGCATAGCATACTCAATCCTTAGTATGCTCTATGCTTAGCTAAGAATCCTCAATGCTTAGAATCCTCAATGCTTACAAACCTCAATGCTGAGAAATTTTATTGTTTGAAACCTCATTGCTTAGAATCCTCAATGCTTACAAACCTCAATGCATAGAGTCCTTAATGCTTAGAAAACTGAAAGATTAGAAAATTCAATGCTTGGCTTAGAATCCTCAATGCTTAGAATCCTCAATGCTTAGAATCCTCAATGCCTAGATTTGAATCCTCAATAGTTAGAATCCTCAATGCTTCGCATCCTCATTACATAGCTTAGAATCCTCAATGCTTAGCATCCTCAATGCTTAGCATCCTCATTGCTTAGCTTAGAATCCTCAATGCTTAGCATCCTCAATGCTTAGCATCCTCAATGCTTAGAATCGTCAATGCTTAGCATCCTCAATGCTTAGCATCCTCATTACATATCTTAGAATCCTCAATGCTTAGAATCCTCAATGCTTAGCATCCTCAATGCTTAGCATCCTCATTGCTTAGCTTAGAATCCTCGGTGCTTAGAAACCTCAATGCTTAGCATCCTCAAAGCTTATAATCCTCAATGCTTAGCATCCTCAATGCTTAGCATCCTCAATGCTTAGCATCCTCAATGCTTACAAACCTCAGTGCATAGAGGCCTTAATGTTTTGAAACCTCAAAGATTAGAAAATTCAATGCTTGGCTTAGAATCCTCAATGCTTAGAATCCTCAATGCCTAGCTAAGAATCCCCAATGCTTAGAATCCTCAATGCTTAGAATCCTCAATGCTTAGAAACCTCAATGAAGAGTCCCTAATGCTTAGAAACCTCAATACTTAGCATCCTCAGTGCTTAGCTTAGAATCCTCACTGCATAGAAACCTGAATGCATAGAATCCTCAATGCTTAGAATCCTCAATGCTTAGCTTGGAAACCTCAATGCTTAGAATCCTCAATGCTTAACATCCTCAATGTTTAGAATCCTCAATGCTTAACATCCTCAATGTTTAGAATCCTCAATGCATAGCTTAGAATCCTCAATGCTTAGAATCCTCAATGCTTAGAATCCTCAATGCTTAGCATCCTCAATGCTTAGCTTAGAATCCTCAAAGCTCAGGATTCTCAATGCTTACAAACCTCAATGCATAAAGGCCTTAATGCTTAGAAACCTCAAAGATTAGAAAACTGAATGCTTGGCTTAGAATCCTCAATGCTTAGAATCCTCAATGCTTCGCATCCTCAATGCTTACCTTAGAACCCTCAATACTTAGAATCCTCAATGGTTAGCATCCTCATTACAAAGCTTAGAATCCTCAATGCTTAGAATCCTCAATGCTTAGCATCCTCATTGCTTAGCTTAGACTCCTCAAAGCTCAGAATCCTCTGTGCATAGAAACCTCAATGCTTAGCATCTTCAATGCTTAGCATCCTAAAAGCTTAGAATCCTCAATGCTTAGCATCCTCAATGCTTAGCATCCTCAATGCTTAGCATCTTCAATGCTTAGCATCCTCAATGCTTAGAATCGTCAATGCCTAGCTTAGAATCCTCAATGCTTAGAATCCTCAATGCTTAGAATTTTCAATGCTTAGAATCCTCGATGCTTAGAAACCTCAATGCACAGAGTCCTTAATGCTTAGAAACCTCAATACTTAGCATCCTCAGTGCTTAGCTTAGAATCGTCACTGCTTAGAAACCTCAGTGCTTAGAATCCTCAGTGCTTAGCATCCTCAACGCGTAGAATCCCCAATGCTTAGAAACCTCACTGCTTAGCATCCTCAATCCTTAGTATGCTCTATGCTTAGCTTAGAATCCTCAATGCTTAGAATCCTCAATGCTTACAAACCTCAATGCTGAGAAATTTTATTGTTTGAAACCTCATTGCTTAGAATCCTCAATGCTTACAAACCTCAATGCATAGAGGCCTGAATGCTTAGAAACCTCAAAGATTAGAAAATTCAATGCTTGGCTTAGAATCCTCATAGCTTAGAATCCTCAATGCTTAGAATCCTCCATGCATTGCTTAGAATCCTCAATAGTTAGAATCCTCATTGCTTCGCATCCTCAATGCTTAGCTTAGAAACCTCAATACTTAGAATCCTCAATGCTTAGCATCCTCATTACATAGCTTAGAATCCTCAATGCTTCGCATCCTCAGTGCTTAGCTTAGAAACCTCAATACTTAGAATCCTCAATGCTTAGCATCCTCATTACATAGCTTAGAATCCTCAATGCTTAGAATCCTCAATGCTTAGCATCCTCAATGCTTAGCATCCTCAATGCTTAGCTTAGAATCCTCGGTGCTTAGAAACCTCAATGCTTAGCATCCTCAATGCTTAGCATCCTCAATGCTTAGAATCCTCAATGCTTAGCATCATCAATGCTTAGCATCCTCAATGCTTAGAATCCTCAATGCTTAGAATCCTCCATGCATTGCTTAGAATCCTCAATAGTTAGAATCCTCAATGTTTAGCATCCTCATTACATAGCTTAGAATCCTCAATGCTTAGAATCCTCAATGCTTAGCATCCTCAATGCTTAGCATCCTCAATGCTTAGAATCCTCAATGCTTAGCATCCTCAATGCTTAGCATCCTCAATGCTTAGAATCCTCAATGCTTAGCATCCTCAAAGCTTATAATCCTCAATGCTTATAATCCTCAATGCTGAGCATCCTCAATGCTTAGCATCCTCAATGTTTATCATCCTCAATGCTTAGAATCCTCAATGCTTAGCATCCTCAATGCTTAGAATCCTTAATGGTTAGCATCCTCAATGCTTAGCATCCTCAATGCTTAGCATCCTAAATGCTTTGCTTAGAATCCTCAATGCTTAGAATCCTCAATGCCTAGCATCCTCCATGCCTCTCTTAGAATCCTCAATGCTTAGAATCCTCAATGCTTAAAATCCTCAATGCTTAGCATCCTCAATGCTTAGCATCCTCATTGCTTAGCATCCTCATTGCTTAGCTTAGAATCCTCAAAGCTCAGAATCCTCACTGCTTAGGAACCTCAATGCTTAGCATCCTCCATGCATTGCTTAGAAACCTCAATGCGTAGAATCCCCATTGCTTAGAAATTTTATTGCTCTGAAACCTCAATGCTTAGCAACCCTAATGCTTACAAACCTCAGTGCATAGAGGCCTTAATGTTTAGAAACCTCAAAGATTAGAAAACTCAATGCTTGGCTTAGAATCCTCAATGCTTAGAATCCTCAATGCCTAGCTAAGAATCCTCAATGCTTAGAATCCTCAATGCTTAGAATCCTCAATGCGTAGAAACCTCAATGCACAGAGTCCTTAATGCTTAGAAACCTCAATACTTAGCATCCTCAGTGCTTAGCTCAGAATCCTCACTGCATAGAATCCTGAATGCTTAGAATCCTCAATGCTTAGAATCCTCAATGCTTAACATCCTCAATGATTAGAATCCTCAATGCATAACTTAGAATCCTCAATGCTTAGAATCCTCAATGCTTAGCATCCTCAATGCTTAGCTTAGAATCCTCAAAGCTCAGGATCCTCAATGCTTACAAACCTCAATGCATAGAGGCCTTAATGCTTAGAAACCTCAAAGATTAGAAAACTGAATGCTTGGCTTAGAATCCTCAATGCTTAGAATCCTCAATGCTTCGCATCCTCAATGCTTAGCTTAGAAACCTCAATACTTAGAATCCTCAATGGTTAGCATCCTCATTACATAGCTTAGAATCCTCAATGCTTAGAATCCTCAATGCTTAGCATCCTCAATGCTTAGCATCCTCAATGCTTAACATCCTCATTGCTTAGAATCCTCATTGCTTAGCTTAGAATCCTCAAAGCTCAGAATCCTCGGTGCATAGAAACCTCAATGCTTAGCATCCTCAATGCTTAGCATCCTCAATGCTTAGAATCCTCAATACTTAGCATCCTCAATGCTTAGAATCCTCAATGCTTACCATCCTCAAATCTTAGAATACTCAATGCTTAGCATTCTCAAAGCTTAGCATCCTCAATGCTTAGCATCCTCAATGCTTAGCATCCTCAATGCTTAGAATCCTCAATGCTTTGCTTAGAAACCTCAATGCTTACAATCCTCAATGCTTAGAATCCTCAATGCTTAGAATCCTCCATGCATTGCTTAGAATCCTCAATAGTTAGAATCCTCAATGCTTCGAATCCTCAATGCTTAGCTTAGAAACCTCAATACTTAGAATCCTCAATGCTTAGCATCCTCATTACATAGCTTAGAATCCTCAATGCTTAGAATCCTCAATGCTTAGCATCCTCAAAGCTTAGAATCCTCAATGCTTAGCATCCTCAATGCTTAGCATCCTCAATGCTTAGCATCCTCAATGCTTAGAATCCTCAATGCTTAGCATCCTCAATGCTTAGAATCCTCAATGCTTAGAATCCTCAATGCTTAGAAACCTCAATGCTTTGCTTAGAAACCTCAATGCTTAGAATCCTCAATGCTTAGAATCCTCAATGCCTAGCTTAGAATCCTCAATGCTTAGAATCCTCAATGCTTAGAATCCTCAATGCTTAGCATCCTCAATGCTTAGCATCCTCAATGCTTAACATCCTCAATGCTTAGCATCCTCAATGCTTAGCTTAGAATCCTCAATGCTTAGAATCCTCAATGTTTAGAATCCTCAATGCCTAGATTAGAAACCTCAATGCTTAGAATTTTCAATGCTTATCATCCTCAATGTTTAGAATCCTCAATGCATAGCTTAGAATCCTCAATTCTTAGAATCCTCAATGCTTAGAATCCTCAATGCTTAGAATCCTCAATGCTTAGCATCCTCAATGCTTAGAATCCTCAATGCTTAGCATCCTCAATGCTTAGCTTAGAATCCTCAAAGCTCAGGATCCTCAATGCTTAGAAACCTCAATGCACAGAGTCCTTAATGCTTAGAAACCTCAATACTTAGCATCCTCAATGGTTAGCATCCTCATTACATTGCTTAGTATCCTCAATGCTTAGAATCCTAAATGCTTACCATCCTCAATGCTTAGCATCCTCATTGCTTAGAATCCTCATTGCTTAGCTTAGAATCCTCAAAGCTCAGAATCCTCGGTGCATAGAAACCTCAATGCTTAGCATCCTCAATGATTAGAATCCTCAATGCTTAGAATCCTCAATGCTTAGAATCCTCAATGCTTAGAATCCTCAATGCTTAGAAACCTCAATGCACAGAGTCCTTAATGCTTAGAAACCTCAATACTTAGCATCCTCAGTGCTTAGCTTAGAATCCTCACTGCATAGAAACCTGAATGCTTAGAATCCGCAATGCTTAGAATCCTCAATGCTTAGCTTAGAAACCTCAATGCTTAGAATCCTCAATGCTTAACATCCTCAATGATTAGAATCCTCAATGCATAGCTTAGAATCCTCAATGCTTAGAATCCTCAATGCTTGGCATCCTCAATGCTTAGCTTAGAATCCTCAAAGCTCAGGATCCTCAATGCTTAGAATCCTCAATGCTTAGAATCCTCAATGCTTAGAATCCTCCATGCATTGCTTAGAATCCACAATAGTTAGAATCCTCAATGCTTCGCATCCTCAATGCTTAGCTTAGAAACCTCAATACTTAGAATCCTCAATGCTTAGCATCCTCATTACATAGCTTAGAATCCTCAATGCTTAGAATCCTCAATTCTTAGCATCCTCAAAGCTTAGAATCCTCAATGCTTAGCATCCTCAATGCTTAGCATCCTCAATGCTTAGCATACTAAATGCTTAGCATCCTCAATGCTTAGCAGCCTCAATGCTTAGCGTCCTCAATGCTTAGCATCCTCAATGCTTAGCATCCTCAATGCTTAGAATCCTCAATGCTTAGCATCCTCAATGCTTAACATCCTCAATGCTTAACATCCTCAATGCTTAGAAACCTCAATGCTTAGAATCCTCACTGCATAGAAACCTGAATGCTTAGAATCTTCAATGCTTAGAATCCTCAATGCTTAACATCCTCAATGATTAGAATCCTCAATGCATAGCTTAGAATCCTCAATGCTTAGAATCCTCAATGCTTAGAATCCTCAATGCTTAGAAACCTCAATGCTTAGTATCCTCAATGCTTAACATCCTCAATGTTTAGAATCCTCAATGCATAGCTTAGAATCCTCAATGCTTAGAATCCTCAATTCTTAGAATCCTCAATGCTTAGAATCCTCAATGCTTAGCATCCTCAATGCTTAGCATCCTCAATGCTTAGAATCCTCAGTGCTTAGCTTAGAATCCTCACTGCTTAGAAACCTCAATGCTTAGAATCCTCAATGCTTAGCATCCTCAACGTGTAGAATCCCCAATGCTTAGAATCCTCAATGCTTAGAATCCTCAATGCCTAGATTTGAATCCTCAATGCTTAGAATCCTCAATGCTTAGAATTTTCAATGCTTAGAATCCTCGATGCTTAGAAACCTCAATGCACAGAGTCCTTAATGCTTAGAAACCTCAATACTTAGCATCCTCAGTGCTTAGCTTAGAATCCTCACTGCTTAGAAACCTCAGTGCTTAGAATCCTCAGTGCTTAGCATCCTCGACGCGTAGAATCCCCAATGCTTAGAAACCTCACTGCTTAGCATCCTCAATCCTTAGTATGCTCTATGCTTAGCTTAGAATCCTCACTGCTTAGAATCCTCAATGCTTACAAACCTCAATGCTGAGAAATTTTATTGTTTGAAACCTCATTGCTTAGAATCCTCAATGCTTACTAACCTCAATGCATAGAGGCCTGAATGCTTAGAAACCTCAAAGATTAGAAAATTCAATGCTTGGCTTAGAATCCTCATAGCTTAGAATCCTCAATGCTTAGAATCCTCCATGCATTGCTTAGAATCCTCAATAGTTAGAATCCTCATTGCTTCGCATCCTCAATGCTTAGCTTAGAAACCTCAATACTTAGAATCCTCAATGCTTAGCATCCTCATTACATAGCTTAGAATCCTCAATGCTTCGCATCCTCAGTGCTTAGCTTAGAAACCTCAATACTTAGAATCCTCAATGCTTAGCATCCACATTACATAGCTTAGAATCCTCAATGCTTAGAATCCTCAATGCTTAGCATCCTCAATGCTTAGCATCCTCAATGCTTAGCTTAGAATCCTCGGTGCTTAGAAACCTCAATGCTTAGCATCCTCAATGCTTAGCATCCTCAATGCTTAGAATCCTCAATGCTTAGCATCATCAATGCTTAGCATCCTCAATGCTTAGAATCCTCAATGCTTAGAATCCTCAATGCTTAGCATCCTCAATGCTTAGCTTAGAATCCTCAAAGCTCAGGATCCTCAATGCTTACAAACCTCAATGCATAGAGGCCTTAATGCTTAGAAACCTCAAAGATTAGAAAACTGAATGCTTGGCTTAGAATCCTCAATGCTTAGAATCCTCAATGCTTCGCATCCTCAATGCTTAGCTTAGAAACCTCAATACTTAGAATCCTCAATGGTTAGCATCCTCATTACATAGCTTAGAATCCTCAATGCTTAGAATCCTCAATGCTTAGCATCCTCAATGCTTAGCATCCTCAATGCTTAACATCCTCATTGCTTAGAATCCTCATTGCTTAGCTTAGAATCCTCAAAGCTCAGAATCCTCGGTGCATAGAAACCTCAATGCTTAGCATCCTCAATGCTTAGCATCCTCAATGCTTAGAATCCTCAATACTTAGCATCCTCAATGCTTAGAATCCTCAATGCTTACCATCCTCAAATCTTAGAATACTCAATGCTTAGCATTCTCAAAGCTTAGCATCCTCAATGCTTAGCATCCTCAATGCTTAGCATCCTCAATGCTTAGAATCCTCAATGCTTTGCTTAGAAACCTCAATGCTTACAATCCTCAATGCTTAGAATCCTCAATGCTTAGAATCCTCCATGCATTGCTTAGAATCCTCAATAGTTAGAATCCTCAATGCTTCGAATCCTCAATGCTTAGCTTAGAAACCTCAATACTTAGAATCCTCAATGCTTAGCATCCTCATTACATAGCTTAGAATCCTCAATGCTTAGAATCCTCAATGCTTAGCATCCTCAAAGCTTAGAATCCTCAATGCTTAGCATCCTCAATGCTTAGCATCCTCAATGCTTAGCATCCTCAATGCTTAGAATCCTCAATGCTTAGCATCCTCAATGCTTAGAATCCTCAATGCTTAGAATCCTCAATGCTTAGAAACCTCAATGCTTTGCTTAGAAACCTCAATGCTTAGAATCCTCAATGCTTAGAATCCTCAATGCCTAGCTTAGAATCCTCAATGCTTAGAATCCTCAATGCTTAGAATCCTCAATGCTTAGCATCCTCAATGCTTAGCATCCTCAATGCTTAACATCCTCAATGCTTAGCATCCTCAATGCTTAGCTTAGAATCCTCAATGCTTAGAATCCTCAATGTTTAGAATCCTCAATGCCTAGATTAGAAACCTCAATGCTTAGAATTTTCAATGCTTATCATCCTCAATGTTTAGAATCCTCAATGCATAGCTTAGAATCCTCAATTCTTAGAATCCTCAATGCTTAGAATCCTCAATGCTTAGAATCCTCAATGCTTAGCATCCTCAATGCTTAGAATCCTCAATGCTTAGCATCCTCAATGCTTAGCTTAGAATCCTCAAAGCTCAGGATCCTCAATGCTTAGAAACCTCAATGCACAGAGTCCTTAATGCTTAGAAACCTCAATACTTAGCATCCTCAATGGTTAGCATCCTCATTACATTGCTTAGTATCCTCAATGCTTAGAATCCTAAATGCTTACCATCCTCAATGCTTAGCATCCTCATTGCTTAGAATCCTCATTGCTTAGCTTAGAATCCTCAAAGCTCAGAATCCTCGGTGCATAGAAACCTCAATGCTTAGCATCCTCAATGATTAGAATCCTCAATGCTTAGAATCCTCAATGCTTAGAATCCTCAATGCTTAGAATCCTCAATGCTTAGAAACCTCAATGCACAGAGTCCTTAATGCTTAGAAACCTCAATACTTAGCATCCTCAGTGCTTAGCTTAGAATCCTCACTGCATAGAAACCTGAATGCTTAGAATCCGCAATGCTTAGAATCCTCAATGCTTAGCTTAGAAACCTCAATGCTTAGAATCCTCAATGCTTAACATCCTCAATGATTAGAATCCTCAATGCATAGCTTAGAATCCTCAATGCTTAGAATCCTCAATGCTTGGCATCCTCAATGCTTAGCTTAGAATCCTCAAAGCTCAGGATCCTCAATGCTTAGAATCCTCAATGCTTAGAATCCTCAATGCTTAGAATCCTCCATGCATTGCTTAGAATCCACAATAGTTAGAATCCTCAATGCTTCGCATCCTCAATGCTTAGCTTAGAAACCTCAATACTTAGAATCCTCAATGCTTAGCATCCTCATTACATAGCTTAGAATCCTCAATGCTTAGAATCCTCAATTCTTAGCATCCTCAAAGCTTAGAATCCTCAATGCTTAGCATCCTCAATGCTTAGCATCCTCAATGCTTAGCATACTAAATGCTTAGCATCCTCAATGCTTAGCAGCCTCAATGCTTAGCGTCCTCAATGCTTAGCATCCTCAATGCTTAGCATCCTCAATGCTTAGAATCCTCAATGCTTAGCATCCTCAATGCTTAACATCCTCAATGCTTAACATCCTCAATGCTTAGAAACCTCAATGCTTAGAATCCTCACTGCATAGAAACCTGAATGCTTAGAATCTTCAATGCTTAGAATCCTCAATGCTTAACATCCTCAATGATTAGAATCCTCAATGCATAGCTTAGAATCCTCAATGCTTAGAATCCTCAATGCTTAGAATCCTCAATGCTTAGAAACCTCAATGCTTAGTATCCTCAATGCTTAACATCCTCAATGTTTAGAATCCTCAATGCATAGCTTAGAATCCTCAATGCTTAGAATCCTCAATTCTTAGAATCCTCAATGCTTAGAATCCTCAATGCTTAGCATCCTCAATGCTTAGCATCCTCAATGCTTAGAATCCTCAGTGCTTAGCTTAGAATCCTCACTGCTTAGAAACCTCAATGCTTAGAATCCTCAATGCTTAGCATCCTCAACGTGTAGAATCCCCAATGCTTAGAATCCTCAATGCTTAGAATCCTCAATGCCTAGATTTGAATCCTCAATGCTTAGAATCCTCAATGCTTAGAATTTTCAATGCTTAGAATCCTCGATGCTTAGAAACCTCAATGCACAGAGTCCTTAATGCTTAGAAACCTCAATACTTAGCATCCTCAGTGCTTAGCTTAGAATCCTCACTGCTTAGAAACCTCAGTGCTTAGAATCCTCAGTGCTTAGCATCCTCGACGCGTAGAATCCCCAATGCTTAGAAACCTCACTGCTTAGCATCCTCAATCCTTAGTATGCTCTATGCTTAGCTTAGAATCCTCACTGCTTAGAATCCTCAATGCTTACAAACCTCAATGCTGAGAAATTTTATTGTTTGAAACCTCATTGCTTAGAATCCTCAATGCTTACTAACCTCAATGCATAGAGGCCTGAATGCTTAGAAACCTCAAAGATTAGAAAATTCAATGCTTGGCTTAGAATCCTCATAGCTTAGAATCCTCAATGCTTAGAATCCTCCATGCATTGCTTAGAATCCTCAATAGTTAGAATCCTCATTGCTTCGCATCCTCAATGCTTAGCTTAGAAACCTCAATACTTAGAATCCTCAATGCTTAGCATCCTCATTACATAGCTTAGAATCCTCAATGCTTCGCATCCTCAGTGCTTAGCTTAGAAACCTCAATACTTAGAATCCTCAATGCTTAGCATCCACATTACATAGCTTAGAATCCTCAATGCTTAGAATCCTCAATGCTTAGCATCCTCAATGCTTAGCATCCTCAATGCTTAGCTTAGAATCCTCGGTGCTTAGAAACCTCAATGCTTAGCATCCTCAATGCTTAGCATCCTCAATGCTTAGAATCCTCAATGCTTAGCATCATCAATGCTTAGCATCCTCAATGCTTAGAATCCTCAATGCTTAGAATCCTCCATGCATTGCTTAGAATCCTCAATAGTTAGAATCCTCAATGCTTAGCATCCTCATTACATAGCTTAGAATCCTCAATGCTTAGAATCCTCAATGCTTAGCATCCTCAATGCTTAGCATCCTCAATGCTTAGAAACCTCAATGCTTACAATCCTCAATGCTTAGCATCCTCAATGCTTAGAATCCTCAATGCTTAGCATCCTCAATGTTTATCATCCTCAATGCTTAGAATCCTCAATGCTTAGCATCCTCAATGCTTAGAATCCTTAATGGTTAGCATCCTCAATGCTTAGCATCCTCAATGCTTAGCATCCTGAATGCTTTGCTTAGAATCCTCAATGCTTAGAATCCTCAATGGTTAGCATCCTCCATGCCTCTCTTAGAATCCTCAATGCTTAGAATCCTCAATGCTTAAAATCCTCAATGCTTAGCATCCTCAATGCTTAGCATCCTCATTGCTTAGCATCCTCATTGCTTAGCTTAGAATCCTCAAAGCTCACAATCCTCACTGCTTAGGAACCTCAATGCTTAGCATCCTCCATGCATTGCTTAGAAACCTCAATGCGTAGAATCCCCATTGCTTAGAAATTTTATTGCTCTGAAACCTCAATGCTTAGCATCCCTAATGCTTTCAAACCTCAGTGCATAGAGGCCTTAATGTTTAGAAACCTCAAAGATTAGAAAACTCAATGCTTGGCTTAGAATCCTCAATGCTTAGAATCCTCAATGCCTAGCTAAGAATCCTCAATGCTTAGAATCCTCAATGCTTAGAATCCTCAATGCGTAGAAACCTCAATGCACAGAGTCCTTAATGCTTAGAAACCTCAATACTTAGCATCCTCAGTGCTTAGCTTAGAATCCTCACTGCTTAGAAACCTCAGTGCTTAGAATCCTCAGTGCTTAGCATCCTCGACGCGTAGAATCCCCAATGCTTAGAAACCTCACTGCTTAGCATCCTCAATCCTTAGTATGCTCTATGCTTAGCTTAGAATCCTCACTGCTTAGAATCCTCAATGCTTACAAACCTCAATGCTGAGAAATTTTATTGTTTGAAACCTCATTGCTTAGAATCCTCAATGCTTACTAACCTCAATGCATAGAGGCCTGAATGCTTAGAAACCTCAAAGATTAGAAAATTCAATGCTTGGCTTAGAATCCTCATAGCTTAGAATCCTCAATGCTTAGAATCCTCCATGCATTGCTTAGAATCCTCAATAGTTAGAATCCTCATTGCTTCGCATCCTCAATGCTTAGCTTAGAAACCTCAATACTTAGAATCCTCAATGCTTAGCATCCTCATTACATAGCTTAGAATCCTCAATGCTTCGCATCCTCAGTGCTTAGCTTAGAAACCTCAATACTTAGAATCCTCAATGCTTAGCATCCACATTACATAGCTTAGAATCCTCAATGCTTAGAATCCTCAATGCTTAGCATCCTCAATGCTTAGCATCCTCAATGCTTAGCTTAGAATCCTCGGTGCTTAGAAACCTCAATGCTTAGCATCCTCAATGCTTAGCATCCTCAATGCTTAGAATCCTCAATGCTTAGCATCATCAATGCTTAGCATCCTCAATGCTTAGAATCCTCAATGCTTAGAATCCTCCATGCATTGCTTAGAATCCTCAATAGTTAGAATCCTCAATGCTTAGCATCCTCATTACATAGCTTAGAATCCTCAATGCTTAGAATCCTCAATGCTTAGCATCCTCAATGCTTAGCATCCTCAATGCTTAGAAACCTCAATGCTTACAATCCTCAATGCTTAGCATCCTCAATGCTTAGAATCCTCAATGCTTAGCATCCTCAATGTTTATCATCCTCAATGCTTAGCATCCTCAATGCTTAGAATCCTCAATGCTTAGAATCCTTAATGGTTAGCATCCTCAATGCTTAGCATCCTGAATGCTTTGCTTAGAATCCTCAATGCTTAGAATCCTCAATGCTTAGCATCATCAATGCTTAGCATCCTCAATGCTTAGAATCCTCAATGCTTAGAATCCTCCATGCATTGCTTAGAATCCTCAATAGTTAGAATCCTCAATGTTTAGCATCCTCATTACATAGCTTAGAATCCTCAATGCTTAGAATCCTCAATGCTTAGCATCCTCAATGCTTAGCATCCTCAATGCTTAGAATCCTCAATGCTTAGCATCCTCAATGCTTAGCATCCTCAATGCTTAGAATCCTCAATGCTTAGCATCCTCAAAGCTTATAATCCTCAATGCTTATAATCCTCAATGCTGAGCATCCTCAATGCTTAGCATCCTCAATGTTTATCATCCTCAATGCTTAGAATCCTCAATGCTTAGCATCCTCAATGCTTAGAATCCTTAATGGTTAGCATCCTCAATGCTTAGCATCCTCAATGCTTAGCATCCTAAATGCTTTGCTTAGAATCCTCAATGCTTAGAATCCTCAATGCCTAGCATCCTCCATGCCTCTCTTAGAATCCTCAATGCTTAGAATCCTCAATGCTTAAAATCCTCAATGCTTAGCATCCTCAATGCTTAGCATCCTCATTGCTTAGCATCCTCATTGCTTAGCTTAGAATCCTCAAAGCTCAGAATCCTCACTGCTTAGGAACCTCAATGCTTAGCATCCTCCATGCATTGCTTAGAAACCTCAATGCGTAGAATCCCCATTGCTTAGAAATTTTATTGCTCTGAAACCTCAATGCTTAGCAACCCTAATGCTTACAAACCTCAGTGCATAGAGGCCTTAATGTTTAGAAACCTCAAAGATTAGAAAACTCAATGCTTGGCTTAGAATCCTCAATGCTTAGAATCCTCAATGCCTAGCTAAGAATCCTCAATGCTTAGAATCCTCAATGCTTAGAATCCTCAATGCGTAGAAACCTCAATGCACAGAGTCCTTAATGCTTAGAAACCTCAATACTTAGCATCCTCAGTGCTTAGCTCAGAATCCTCACTGCATAGAATCCTGAATGCTTAGAATCCTCAATGCTTAGAATCCTCAATGCTTAACATCCTCAATGATTAGAATCCTCAATGCATAACTTAGAATCCTCAATGCTTAGAATCCTCAATGCTTAGCATCCTCAATGCTTAGCTTAGAATCCTCAAAGCTCAGGATCCTCAATGCTTACAAACCTCAATGCATAGAGGCCTTAATGCTTAGAAACCTCAAAGATTAGAAAACTGAATGCTTGGCTTAGAATCCTCAATGCTTAGAATCCTCAATGCTTCGCATCCTCAATGCTTAGCTTAGAAACCTCAATACTTAGAATCCTCAATGGTTAGCATCCTCATTACATAGCTTAGAATCCTCAATGCTTAGAATCCTCAATGCTTAGCATCCTCAATGCTTAGCATCCTCAATGCTTAACATCCTCATTGCTTAGAATCCTCATTGCTTAGCTTAGAATCCTCAAAGCTCAGAATCCTCGGTGCATAGAAACCTCAATGCTTAGCATCCTCAATGCTTAGCATCCTCAATGCTTAGAATCCTCAATACTTAGCATCCTCAATGCTTAGAATCCTCAATGCTTACCATCCTCAAATCTTAGAATACTCAATGCTTAGCATTCTCAAAGCTTAGCATCCTCAATGCTTAGCATCCTCAATGCTTAGCATCCTCAATGCTTAGAATCCTCAATGCTTTGCTTAGAAACCTCAATGCTTACAATCCTCAATGCTTAGAATCCTCAATGCTTAGAATCCTCCATGCATTGCTTAGAATCCTCAATAGTTAGAATCCTCAATGCTTCGAATCCTCAATGCTTAGCTTAGAAACCTCAATACTTAGAATCCTCAATGCTTAGCATCCTCATTACATAGCTTAGAATCCTCAATGCTTAGAATCCTCAATGCTTAGCATCCTCAAAGCTTAGAATCCTCAATGCTTAGCATCCTCAATGCTTAGCATCCTCAATGCTTAGCATCCTCAATGCTTAGAATCCTCAATGCTTAGCATCCTCAATGCTTAGAATCCTCAATGCTTAGAATCCTCAATGCTTAGAAACCTCAATGCTTTGCTTAGAAACCTCAATGCTTAGAATCCTCAATGCTTAGAATCCTCAATGCCTAGCTTAGAATCCTCAATGCTTAGAATCCTCAATGCTTAGAATCCTCAATGCTTAGCATCCTCAATGCTTAGCATCCTCAATGCTTAACATCCTCAATGCTTAGCATCCTCAATGCTTAGCTTAGAATCCTCAATGCTTAGAATCCTCAATGTTTAGAATCCTCAATGCCTAGATTAGAAACCTCAATGCTTAGAATTTTCAATGCTTATCATCCTCAATGTTTAGAATCCTCAATGCATAGCTTAGAATCCTCAATTCTTAGAATCCTCAATGCTTAGAATCCTCAATGCTTAGAATCCTCAATGCTTAGCATCCTCAATGCTTAGAATCCTCAATGCTTAGCATCCTCAATGCTTAGCTTAGAATCCTCAAAGCTCAGGATCCTCAATGCTTAGAAACCTCAATGCACAGAGTCCTTAATGCTTAGAAACCTCAATACTTAGCATCCTCAATGGTTAGCATCCTCATTACATTGCTTAGTATCCTCAATGCTTAGAATCCTAAATGCTTACCATCCTCAATGCTTAGCATCCTCATTGCTTAGAATCCTCATTGCTTAGCTTAGAATCCTCAAAGCTCAGAATCCTCGGTGCATAGAAACCTCAATGCTTAGCATCCTCAATGATTAGAATCCTCAATGCTTAGAATCCTCAATGCTTAGAATCCTCAATGCTTAGAATCCTCAATGCTTAGAAACCTCAATTCACAGAGTCCTTAATGCTTAGAAACCTCAATACTTAGCATCCTCAGTGCTTAGCTTAGAATCCTCACTGCATAGAAACCTGAATGCTTAGAATCCGCAATGCTTAGAATCCTCAATGCTTAGCTTAGAAACCTCAATGCTTAGAATCCTCAATGCTTAACATCCTCAATGATTAGAATCCTCAATGCATAGCTTAGAATCCTCAATGCTTAGAATCCTCAATGCTTGGCATCCTCAATGCTTAGCTTAGAATCCTCAAAGCTCAGGATCCTCAATGCTTAGAATCCTCAATGCTTAGAATCCTCAATGCTTAGAATCCTCCATGCATTGCTTAGAATCCACAATAGTTAGAATCCTCAATGCTTCGCATCCTCAATGCTTAGCTTAGAAACCTCAATACTTAGAATCCTCAATGCTTAGCATCCTCATTACATAGCTTAGAATCCTCAATGCTTAGAATCCTCAATTCTTAGCATCCTCAAAGCTTAGAATCCTCAATGCTTAGCATCCTCAATGCTTAGCATCCTCAATGCTTAGCATACTAAATGCTTAGCATCCTCAATGCTTAGCAGCCTCAATGCTTAGCGTCCTCAATGCTTAGCATCCTCAATGCTTAGCATCCTCAATGCTTAGAATCCTCAATGCTTAGCATCCTCAATGCTTAACATCCTCAATGCTTAACATCCTCAATGCTTAGAAACCTCAATGCTTAGAATCCTCACTGCATAGAAACCTGAATGCTTAGAATCTTCAATGCTTAGAATCCTCAATGCTTAACATCCTCAATGATTAGAATCCTCAATGCATAGCTTAGAATCCTCAATGCTTAGAATCCTCAATGCTTAGAATCCTCAATGCTTAGAAACCTCAATGCTTAGTATCCTCAATGCTTAACATCCTCAATGTTTAGAATCCTCAATGCATAGCTTAGAATCCTCAATGCTTAGAATCCTCAATTCTTAGAATCCTCAATGCTTAGAATCCTCAATGCTTAGCATCCTCAATGCTTAGCATCCTCAATGCTTAGAATCCTCAGTGCTTAGCTTAGAATCCTCACTGCTTAGAAACCTCAATGCTTAGAATCCTCAATGCTTAGCATCCTCAACGTGTAGAATCCCCAATGCTTAGAATCCTCAATGCTTAGAATCCTCAATGCCTAGATTTGAATCCTCAATGCTTAGAATCCTCAATGCTTAGAATTTTCAATGCTTAGAATCCTCGATGCTTAGAAACCTCAATGCACAGAGTCCTTAATGCTTAGAAACCTCAATACTTAGCATCCTCAGTGCTTAGCTTAGAATCCTCACTGCTTAGAAACCTCAGTGCTTAGAATCCTCAGTGCTTAGCATCCTCGACGCGTAGAATCCCCAATGCTTAGAAACCTCACTGCTTAGCATCCTCAATCCTTAGTATGCTCTATGCTTAGCTTAGAATCCTCACTGCTTAGAATCCTCAATGCTTACAAACCTCAATGCTGAGAAATTTTATTGTTTGAAACCTCATTGCTTAGAATCCTCAATGCTTACTAACCTCAATGCATAGAGGCCTGAATGCTTAGAAACCTCAAAGATTAGAAAATTCAATGCTTGGCTTAGAATCCTCATAGCTTAGAATCCTCAATGCTTAGAATCCTCCATGCATTGCTTAGAATCCTCAATAGTTAGAATCCTCATTGCTTCGCATCCTCAATGCTTAGCTTAGAAACCTCAATACTTAGAATCCTCAATGCTTAGCATCCTCATTACATAGCTTAGAATCCTCAATGCTTCGCATCCTCAGTGCTTAGCTTAGAAACCTCAATACTTAGAATCCTCAATGCTTAGCATCCACATTACATAGCTTAGAATCCTCAATGCTTAGAATCCTCAATGCTTAGCATCCTCAATGCTTAGCATCCTCAATGCTTAGCTTAGAATCCTCGGTGCTTAGAAACCTCAATGCTTAGCATCCTCAATGCTTAGCATCCTCAATGCTTAGAATCCTCAATGCTTAGCATCATCAATGCTTAGCATCCTCAATGCTTAGAATCCTCAATGCTTAGAATCCTCCATGCATTGCTTAGAATCCTCAATAGTTAGAATCCTCAATGCTTAGCATCCTCATTACATAGCTTAGAATCCTCAATGCTTAGAATCCTCAATGCTTAGCATCCTCAATGCTTAGCATCCTCAATGCTTAGAAACCTCAATGCTTACAATCCTCAATGCTTAGCATCCTCAATGCTTAGAATCCTCAATGCTTAGCATCCTCAATGTTTATCATCCTCAATGCTTAGAATCCTCAATGCTTAGCATCCTCAATGCTTAGAATCCTTAATGGTTAGCATCCTCAATGCTTAGCATCCTCAATGCTTAGCATCCTGAATGCTTTGCTTAGAATCCTCAATGCTTAGAATCCTCAATGGTTAGCATCCTCCATGCCTCTCTTAGAATCCTCAATGCTTAGAATCCTCAATGCTTAAAATCCTCAATGCTTAGCATCCTCAATGCTTAGCATCCTCATTGCTTAGCATCCTCATTGCTTAGCTTAGAATCCTCAAAGCTCACAATCCTCACTGCTTAGGAACCTCAATGCTTAGCATCCTCCATGCATTGCTTAGAAACCTCAATGCGTAGAATCCCCATTGCTTAGAAATTTTATTGCTCTGAAACCTCAATGCTTAGCATCCCTAATGCTTTCAAACCTCAGTGCATAGAGGCCTTAATGTTTAGAAACCTCAAAGATTAGAAAACTCAATGCTTGGCTTAGAATCCTCAATGCTTAGAATCCTCAATGCCTAGCTAAGAATCCTCAATGCTTAGAATCCTCAATGCTTAGAATCCTCAATGCGTAGAAACCTCAATGCACAGAGTCCTTAATGCTTAGAAACCTCAATACTTAGCATCCTCAGTGCTTAGCTTAGAATCCTCACTGCTTAGAAACCTCAGTGCTTAGAATCCTCAGTGCTTAGCATCCTCGACGCGTAGAATCCCCAATGCTTAGAAACCTCACTGCTTAGCATCCTCAATCCTTAGTATGCTCTATGCTTAGCTTAGAATCCTCACTGCTTAGAATCCTCAATGCTTACAAACCTCAATGCTGAGAAATTTTATTGTTTGAAACCTCATTGCTTAGAATCCTCAATGCTTACTAACCTCAATGCATAGAGGCCTGAATGCTTAGAAACCTCAAAGATTAGAAAATTCAATGCTTGGCTTAGAATCCTCATAGCTTAGAATCCTCAATGCTTAGAATCCTCCATGCATTGCTTAGAATCCTCAATAGTTAGAATCCTCATTGCTTCGCATCCTCAATGCTTAGCTTAGAAACCTCAATACTTAGAATCCTCAATGCTTAGCATCCTCATTACATAGCTTAGAATCCTCAATGCTTCGCATCCTCAGTGCTTAGCTTAGAAACCTCAATACTTAGAATCCTCAATGCTTAGCATCCACATTACATAGCTTAGAATCCTCAATGCTTAGAATCCTCAATGCTTAGCATCCTCAATGCTTAGCATCCTCAATGCTTAGCTTAGAATCCTCGGTGCTTAGAAACCTCAATGCTTAGCATCCTCAATGCTTAGCATCCTCAATGCTTAGAATCCTCAATGCTTAGCATCATCAATGCTTAGCATCCTCAATGCTTAGAATCCTCAATGCTTAGAATCCTCCATGCATTGCTTAGAATCCTCAATAGTTAGAATCCTCAATGCTTAGCATCCTCATTACATAGCTTAGAATCCTCAATGCTTAGAATCCTCAATGCTTAGCATCCTCAATGCTTAGCATCCTCAATGCTTAGAAACCTCAATGCTTACAATCCTCAATGCTTAGCATCCTCAATGCTTAGAATCCTCAATGCTTAGCATCCTCAATGTTTATCATCCTCAATGCTTAGCATCCTCAATGCTTAGAATCCTCAATGCTTAGAATCCTTAATGGTTAGCATCCTCAATGCTTAGCATCCTGAATGCTTTGCTTAGAATCCTCAATGCTTAGAATCCTCAATGGTTAGCATCCTCCATGCCTCTCTTAGAATCCTCAATGCTTAGAATCCTCAATGCTTAAAATCCTCAATGCTTAGCATCCTCAATGCTTAGCATCCTCATTGCTTAGCATCCTCATTGCTTAGCTTAGAATCCTCAAAGCTCAGAATCCTCACTGCTTAGGAACCTCAATGCTTAGCATCCTCCATGCATTGCTTAGAAACCTCCATGCGTAGAATCCCCATTGCTTAGAAATTTTATTGCTCTGAAACCTCAATGCTTAGCATCCCTAATGCTTTCAAACCTCAGTGCATAGAGGCCTTAATGTTTAGAAACCTCAAAGATTAGAAAACTCAATGCATGGCTTAGAATCCTCAATGCTTAGAATCCTCAATGCCTAGCTAAGAATCCTCAATGCTTAGAATCCTCAATGCTTAGAATCCTCAATGCGTAGAAACCTCAATGCACAGAGTCCTTAATGCTTAGAAACCTCAATACTTAGCATCCTCAGTGCTTAGCTTAGAATCCTCACTGCATAGAAACCTGAATGCTTAGAATCTTCAATGCTTAGAATCCTCAATGCTTAACATCCTCAATGATTAGAATCCTCAATGCATAGCTTAGAATCCTCAATGCTTAGAATCCTCAATGCTTAGAATCCTCAATGCTTAGAAACCTCAATGCTTAGTATCCTCAATGCTTAACATCCTCAATGTTTAGAATCCTCAATGCATAGCTTAGAATCCTCAATGCTTAGAATCCTCAATTCTTAGAATCCTCAATGCTTAGAATCCTCAATGCTTAGCATCCTCAATGCTTAGCATCCTCAATGCTTAGAATCCTCAGTGCTTAGCTTAGAATCCTCACTGCTTAGAAACCTCAATGCTTAGAATCCTCAATGCTTAGCATCCTCAACGTGTAGAATCCCCAGTGCTTAGAAACCTCAATGCATAGCATACTCAATCCTTAGTATGCTCTATGCTTAGCTAAGAATCCTCAATGCTTAGAATCCTCAATGCTTACAAACCTCAATGCTGAGAAATTTTATTGTTTGAAACCTCATTGCTTAGAATCCTCAATGCTGACAAACCTCAATGCATAGAGTCCTTAATGCTTAGAAAACTGAAAGATTAGAAAATTCAATGCTTGGCTTAGAATCCTCAATGCTTAGAATCCTCAATGCTTAGAATCCTCAATGCCTAGATTTGAATCCTCAATAGTTAGAATCCTCAATGCTTCGCATCCTCATTACATAGCTTAGAATCCTCAATGCTTAGCATCCTCAATGCTTAGCATCCTCATTGCTTAGCTTAGAATCCTCAAAGCTCACAATCCTCACTGCTTAGGAACCTCAATGCTTAGCATCCTCCATGCATTGCTTAGAAACCTCCATGCGTAGAATCCCCATTGCTTAGAAATTTTATTGCTCTGAAACCTCAATGCTTAGCATCCCTAATGCTTTCAAACCTCAGTGCATAGAGGCCTTAATGTTTAGAAACCTCAAAGATTAGAAAACTCAATGCTTGGCTTAGAATCCTCAATGCTTAGAATCCTCAATGCCTAGCTAAGAATCCTCAATGCTTAGAATCCTCAATGCTTAGAATCCTCAATGCGTAGAAACCTCAATGCACAGAGTCCTTAATGCTTAGAAACCTCAATACTTAGCATCCTCAGTGCTTAGCTTAGAATCCTCACTGCTTAGAAACCTCAGTGCTTAGAATCCTCAGTGCTTAGCATCCTCGACGCGTAGAATCCCCAATGCTTAGAAACCTCACTGCTTAGCATCCTCAATCCTTAGTATGCTCTATGCTTAGCTTAGAATCCTCACTGCTTAGAATCCTCAATGCTTACAAACCTCAATGCTGAGAAATTTTATTGTTTGAAACCTCATTGCTTAGAATCCTCAATGCTTACTAACCTCAATGCATAGAGGCCTGAATGCTTAGAAACCTCAAAGATTAGAAAATTCAATGCTTGGCTTAGAATCCTCATAGCTTAGAATCCTCAATGCTTAGAATCCTCCATGCATTGCTTAGAATCCTCAATAGTTAGAATCCTCATTGCTTCGCATCCTCAATGCTTAGCTTAGAAACCTCAATACTTAGAATCCTCAATGCTTAGCATCCTCATTACATAGCTTAGAATCCTCAATGCTTCGCATCCTCAGTGCTTAGCTTAGAAACCTCAATACTTAGAATCCTCAATGCTTAGCATCCACATTACATAGCTTAGAATCCTCAATGCTTAGAATCCTCAATGCTTAGCATCCTCAATGCTTAGCATCCTCAATGCTTAGCTTAGAATCCTCGGTGCTTAGAAACCTCAATGCTTAGCATCCTCAATGCTTAGCATCCTCAATGCTTAGAATCCTCAATGCTTAGCATCATCAATGCTTAGCATCCTCAATGCTTAGAATCCTCAATGCTTAGAATCCTCCATGCATTGCTTAGAATCCTCAATAGTTAGAATCCTCAATGCTTAGCATCCTCATTACATAGCTTAGAATCCTCAATGCTTAGAATCCTCAATGCTTAGCATCCTCAATGCTTAGCATCCTCAATGCTTAGAAACCTCAATGCTTACAATCCTCAATGCTTAGCATCCTCAATGCTTAGAATCCTCAATGCTTAGCATCCTCAATGTTTATCATCCTCAATGCTTAGAATCCTCAATGCTTAGCATCCTCAATGCTTAGAATCCTTAATGGTTAGCATCCTCAATGCTTAGCATCCTCAATGCTTAGCATCCTGAATGCTTTGCTTAGAATCCTCAATGCTTAGAATCCTCAATGGTTAGCATCCTCCATGCCTCTCTTAGAATCCTCAATGCTTAGAATCCTCAATGCTTAAAATCCTCAATGCTTAGCATCCTCAATGCTTAGCATCCTCATTGCTTAGCATCCTCATTGCTTAGCTTAGAATCCTCAAAGCTCACAATCCTCACTGCTTAGGAACCTCAATGCTTAGCATCCTCCATGCATTGCTTAGAAACCTCCATGCGTAGAATCCCCATTGCTTAGAAATTTTATTGCTCTGAAACCTCAATGCTTAGCATCCCTAATGCTTTCAAACCTCAGTGCATAGAGGCCTTAATGTTTAGAAACCTCAAAGATTAGAAAACTCAATGCTTGGCTTAGAATCCTCAATGCTTAGAATCCTCAATGCCTAGCTAAGAATCCTCAATGCTTAGAATCCTCAATGCTTAGAATCCTCAATGCGTAGAAACCTCAATGCACAGAGTCCTTAATGCTTAGAAACCTCAATACTTAGCATCCTCAGTGCTTAGCTTAGAATCCTCACTGCTTAGAAACCTCAGTGCTTAGAATCCTCAGTGCTTAGCATCCTCGACGCGTAGAATCCCCAATGCTTAGAAACCTCACTGCTTAGCATCCTCAATCCTTAGTATGCTCTATGCTTAGCTTAGAATCCTCACTGCTTAGAATCCTCAATGCTTACAAACCTCAATGCTGAGAAATTTTATTGTTTGAAACCTCATTGCTTAGAATCCTCAATGCTTACTAACCTCAATGCATAGAGGCCTGAATGCTTAGAAACCTCAAAGATTAGAAAATTCAATGCTTGGCTTAGAATCCTCATAGCTTAGAATCCTCAATGCTTAGAATCCTCCATGCATTGCTTAGAATCCTCAATAGTTAGAATCCTCATTGCTTCGCATCCTCAATGCTTAGCTTAGAAACCTCAATACTTAGAATCCTCAATGCTTAGCATCCTCATTACATAGCTTAGAATCCTCAATGCTTCGCATCCTCAGTGCTTAGCTTAGAAACCTCAATACTTAGAATCCTCAATGCTTAGCATCCACATTACATAGCTTAGAATCCTCAATGCTTAGAATCCTCAATGCTTAGCATCCTCAATGCTTAGCATCCTCAATGCTTAGCTTAGAATCCTCGGTGCTTAGAAACCTCAATGCTTAGCATCCTCAATGCTTAGCATCCTCAATGCTTAGAATCCTCAATGCTTAGCATCATCAATGCTTAGCATCCTCAATGCTTAGAATCCTCAATGCTTAGAATCCTCCATGCATTGCTTAGAATCCTCAATAGTTAGAATCCTCAATGCTTAGCATCCTCATTACATAGCTTAGAATCCTCAATGCTTAGAATCCTCAATGCTTAGCATCCTCAATGCTTAGCATCCTCAATGCTTAGAAACCTCAATGCTTACAATCCTCAATGCTTAGCATCCTCAATGCTTAGAATCCTCAATGCTTAGCATCCTCAATGTTTATCATCCTCAATGCTTAGCATCCTCAATGCTTAGAATCCTCAATGCTTAGAATCCTTAATGGTTAGCATCCTCAATGCTTAGCATCCTGAATGCTTTGCTTAGAATCCTCAATGCTTAGAATCCTCAATGGTTAGCATCCTCCATGCCTCTCTTAGAATCCTCAATGCTTAGAATCCTCAATGCTTAAAATCCTCAATGCTTAGCATCCTCAATGCTTAGCATCCTCATTGCTTAGCATCCTCATTGCTTAGCTTAGAATCCTCAAAGCTCAGAATCCTCACTGCTTAGGAACCTCAATGCTTAGCATCCTCCATGCATTGCTTAGAAACCTCCATGCGTAGAATCCCCATTGCTTAGAAATTTTATTGCTCTGAAACCTCAATGCTTAGCATCCCTAATGCTTTCAAACCTCAGTGCATAGAGGCCTTAATGTTTAGAAACCTCAAAGATTAGAAAACTCAATGCTTGGCTTAGAATCCTCAATGCTTAGAATCCTCAATGCCTAGCTAAGAATCCTCAATGCTTAGAATCCTCAATGCTTAGAATCCTCAATGCGTAGAAACCTCAATGCACAGAGTCCTTAATGCTTAGAAACCTCAATACTTAGCATCCTCAGTGCTTAGCTTAGAATCCTCACTGCATAGAAACCTGAATGCTTAGAATCTTCAATGCTTAGAATCCTCAATGCTTAACATCCTCAATGATTAGAATCCTCAATGCATAGCTTAGAATCCTCAATGCTTAGAATCCTCAATGCTTAGAAACCTCAATGCTTAGTATCCTCAATGCTTAACATCCTCAATGTTTAGAATCCTCAATGCATAGCTTAGAATCCTCAATGCTTAGAATCCTCAATTCTTAGAATCCTCAATGCTTAGAATCCTCAATGCTTAGCATCCTCAATGCTTAGCATCCTCAATGCTTAGAATCCTCAGTGCTTAGCTTAGAATCCTCACTGCTTAGAAACCTCAATGCTTAGAATCCTCAATGCTTAGCATCCTCAACGTGTAGAATCCCCAGTGCTTAGAAACCTCAATGCATAGCATACTCAATCCTTAGTATGCTCTATGCTTAGCTAAGAATCCTCAATGCTTAGAAACCTCAATGCTTACAAACCTCAATGCTGAGAAATTTTATTGTTTGAAACCTCATTGCTTAGAATCCTCAATGCTTACAAACCTCAATGCATAGAGTCCTTAATGCTTAGAAAACTGAAAGATTAGAAAATTCAATGCTTGGCTTAGAATCCTCAATGCTTAGAATCCTCAATGCTTAGAATCCTCAATGCCTAGATTTGAATCCTCAATAGTTAGAATCCTCAATGCTTCGCATCCTCATTACATAGCTTAGAATCCTCAATGCTTAGCATCCTCAATGCTTAGCATCCTCATTGCTTAGCTTAGAATCCTCAATGCTTAGCATCCTCAATGCTTAGCATCCTCAATGCTTAGAATCGTCAATGCTTAGCATCCTCAATGCTTAGCATCCTCATTACATATCTTAGAATCCTCAATGCTTAGAATCCTCAATGCTTAGCATCCTCAATGCTTAGCATCCTCATTGCTTAGCTTAGAATCCTCGGTGCTTAGAAACCTCAATGCTTAGCATCCTCAAAGCTTATAATCCTCAATGCTTAGCATCCTCAATGCTTAGCATCCTCAATGCTTAGCATCCTCAATGCTTACAAACCTCAGTGCATAGAGGCCTTAATGTTTTGAAACCTCAAAGATTAGAAAATTCAATGCTTGGCTTAGAATCCTCAATGCTTAGAATCCTCAATGCCTAGCTAAGAATCCCCAATGCTTAGAATCCTCAATGCTTAGAATCCTCAATGCTTAGAAACCTCAATGAAGAGTCCCTAATGCTTAGAAACCTCAATACTTAGCATCCTCAGTGCTTAGCTTAGAATCCTCACTGCATAGAAACCTGAATGCATAGAATCCTCAATGCTTAGAATCCTCAATGCTTAGCTTGGAAACCTCAATGCTTAGAATCCTCAATGCTTAACATCCTCAATGTTTAGAATCCTCAATGCTTAACATCCTCAATGTTTAGAATCCTCAATGCATAGCTTAGAATCCTCAATGCTTAGAATCCTCAATGCTTAGAATCCTCAATGCTTAGCATCCTCAATGCTTAGCTTAGAATCCTCAAAGCTCAGGATTCTCAATGCTTACAAACCTCAATGCATAAAGGCCTTAATGCTTAGAAACCTCAAAGATTAGAAAACTGAATGCTTGGCTTAGAATCCTCAATGCTTAGAATCCTCAATGCTTCGCATCCTCAATGCTTACCTTAGAACCCTCAATACTTAGAATCCTCAATGGTTAGCATCCTCATTACAAAGCTTAGAATCCTCAATGCTTAGAATCCTCAATGCTTAGCATCCTCATTGCTTAGCTTAGACTCCTCAAAGCTCAGAATCCTCTGTGCATAGAAACCTCAATGCTTAGCATCTTCAATGCTTAGCATCCTAAAAGCTTAGAATCCTCAATGCTTAGCATCCTCAATGCTTAGCATCCTCAATGCTTAGCATCTTCAATGCTTAGCATCCTCAATGCTTAGAATCGTCAATGCCTAGCTTAGAATCCTCAATGCTTAGAATCCTCAATGCTTAGAATTTTCAATGCTTAGAATCCTCGATGCTTAGAAACCTCAATGCACAGAGTCCTTAATGCTTAGAAACCTCAATACTTAGCATCCTCAGTGCTTAGCTTAGAATCGTCACTGCTTAGAAACCTCAGTGCTTAGAATCCTCAGTGCTTAGCATCCTCAACGCGTAGAATCCCCAATGCTTAGAAACCTCACTGCTTAGCATCCTCAATCCTTAGTATGCTCTATGCTTAGCTTAGAATCCTCAATGCTTAGAATCCTCAATGCTTACAAACCTCAATGCTGAGAAATTTTATTGTTTGAAACCTCATTGCTTAGAATCCTCAATGCTTACAAACCTCAATGCATAGAGGCCTGAATGCTTAGAAACCTCAAAGATTAGAAAATTCAATGCTTGGCTTAGAATCCTCATAGCTTAGAATCCTCAATGCTTAGAATCCTCCATGCATTGCTTAGAATCCTCAATAGTTAGAATCCTCATTGCTTCGCATCCTCAATGCTTAGCTTAGAAACCTCAATACTTAGAATCCTCAATGCTTAGCATCCTCATTACATAGCTTAGAATCCTCAATGCTTCGCATCCTCAGTGCTTAGCTTAGAAACCTCAATACTTAGAATCCTCAATGCTTAGCATCCTCATTACATAGCTTAGAATCCTCAATGCTTAGAATCCTCAATGCTTAGCATCCTCAATGCTTAGCATCCTCAATGCTTAGCATCCTCAATGCTTAGAATCCTCAATGCTTAGCATCATCAATGCTTAGCATCCTCAATGCTTAGAATCCTCAATGCTTAGAATCCTCCATGCATTGCTTAGAATCCTCAATAGTTAGAATCCTCAATGTTTAGCATCCTCATTACATAGCTTAGAATCCTCAATGCTTAGAATCCTCAATGCTTAGCATCCTCAATGCTTAGCATCCTCAATGCTTAGAATCCTCAATGCTTAGCATCCTCAATGCTTAGCATCCTCAATGCTTAGAATCCTCAATGCTTAGCATCCTCAAAGCTTATAATCCTCAATGCTTATAATCCTCAATGCTGAGCATCCTCAATGCTTAGCATCCTCAATGTTTATCATCCTCAATGCTTAGAATCCTCAATGCTTAGCATCCTCAATGCTTAGAATCCTTAATGGTTAGCATCCTCAATGCTTAGCATCCTCAATGCTTAGCATCCTAAATGCTTTGCTTAGAATCCTCAATGCTTAGAATCCTCAATGCTTAGCATCCTCCATGCCTCTCTTAGAATCCTCAATGCTTAGAATCCTCAATGCTTAAAATCCTCAATGCTTAGCATCCTCAATGCTTAGCATCCTCATTGCTTAGCATCCTCATTGCTTAGCTTAGAATCCTCAAAGCTCAGAATCCTCACTGCTTAGGAACCTCAATGCTTAGCATCCTCCATGCATTGCTTAGAAACCTCAATGCGTAGAATCCCCATTGCTTAGAAATTTTATTGCTCTGAAACCTCAATGCTTAGCAACCCTAATGCTTACAAACCTCAGTGCATAGAGGCCTTAATGTTTAGAAACCTCAAAGATTAGAAAACTCAATGCTTGGCTTAGAATCCTCAATGCTTAGAATCCTCAATGCCTAGCTAAGAATCCTCAATGCTTAGAATCCTCAATGCTTAGAATCCTCAATGCGTAGAAACCTCAATGCACAGAGTCCTTAATGCTTAGAAACCTCAATACTTAGCATCCTCAGTGCTTAGCTCAGAATCCTCACTGCATAGAAACCTGAATGCTTAGAATCCTCAATGCTTAGAATCCTCAATGCTTAACATCCTCAATGATTAGAATCCTCAATGCATAACTTAGAATCCTCAATGCTTAGAATCCTCAATGCTTAGCATCCTCAATGCTTAGCTTAGAATCCTCAAAGCTCAGGATCCTCAATGCTTACAAACCTCAATGCATAGAGGCCTTAATGCTTAGAAACCTCAAAGATTAGAAAACTGAATGCTTGGCTTAGAATCCTCAATGCTTAGAATCCTCAATGCTTCGCATCCTCAATGCTTAGCTTAGAAACCTCAATACTTAGAATCCTCAATGGTTAGCATCCTCATTACATAGCTTAGAATCCTCAATGCTTAGAATCCTCAATGCTTAGCATCCTCAATGCTTAGCATCCTCAATGCTTAACATCCTCATTGCTTAGAATCCTCATTGCTTAGCTTAGAATCCTTAAAGCTCAGAATCCTCGGTGCATAGAAACCTCAATGCTTAGCATCCTCAATGCTTAGCATCCTCAATGCTTAGAATCCTCAATACTTAGCATCCTCAATGCTTAGAATCCTCAATGCTTACCATCCTCAAATCTTAGAATACTCAATGCTTAGCATTCTCAAAGCTTAGCATCCTCAATGCTTAGCATCCTCAATGCTTAGCATCCTCAATGCTTAGAATCCTCAATGCTTTGCTTAGAAACCTCAATGCTTACAATCCTCAATGCTTAGAATCCTCAATGCTTAGAATCCTCCATGCATTGCTTAGAATCCTCAATAGTTAGAATCCTCAATGCTTCGAATCCTCAATGCTTAGCTTAGAAACCTCAATACTTAGAATCCTCAATGCTTAGCATCCTCATTACATAGCTTAGAATCCTCAATGCTTAGAATCCTCAATGCTTAGCATCCTCAAAGCTTAGAATCCTCAATGCTTAGCATCCTCAATGCTTAGCATCCTCAATGCTTAGCATCCTCAATGCTTAGAATCCTCAATGCTTAGCATCCTCAATGCTTAGAATCCTCAATGCTTAGAATCCTCAATGCTTAGAAACCTCAATGCTTTGCTTAGAAACCTCAATGCTTAGAATCCTCAATGCTTAGAATCCTCAATGCCTAGCTTAGAATCCTCAATGCTTAGAATCCTCAATGCTTAGAATCCTCAATGCTTAGCATCCTCAATGCTTAGCATCCTCAATGCTTAACATCCTCAATGCTTAGCATCCTCAATGCTTAGCTTAGAATCCTCAATGCTTAGAATCCTCAATGTTTAGAATCCTCAATGCCTAGATTAGAAACCTCAATGCTTAGAATTTTCAATGCTTATCATCCTCAATGTTTAGAATCCTCAATGCATAGCTTAGAATCCTCAATTCTTAGAATCCTCAATGCTTAGAATCCTCAATGCTTAGAATCCTCAATGCTTAGCATCCTCAATGCTTAGAATCCTCAATGCTTAGCATCCTCAATGCTTAGCTTAGAATCCTCAAAGCTCAGGATCCTCAATGCTTAGAAACCTCAATGCACAGAGTCCTTAATGCTTAGAAACCTCAATACTTAGCATCCTCAATGGTTAGCATCCTCATTACATTGCTTAGTATCCTCAATGCTTAGAATCCTAAATGCTTACCATCCTCAATGCTTAGCATCCTCATTGCTTAGAATCCTCATTGCTTAGCTTAGAATCCTCAAAGCTCAGAATCCTCGGTGCATAGAAACCTCAATGCTTAGCATCCTCAATGATTAGAATCCTCAATGCTTAGAATCCTCAATGCTTAGAATCCTCAATGCTTAGAATCCTCAATGCTTAGAAACCTCAATGCACAGAGTCCTTAATGCTTAGAAACCTCAATACTTAGCATCCTCAGTGCTTAGCTTAGAATCCTCACTGCATAGAAACCTGAATGCTTAGAATCCTCAATGCTTAGAATCCTCAATGCTTAGCTTAGAAACCTCAATGCTTAGAATCCTCAATGCTTAACATCCTCAATGATTAGAATCCTCAATGCATAGCTTAGAATCCTCAATGCTTAGAATCCTCAATGCTTGGCATCCTCAATGCTTAGCTTAGAATCCTCAAAGCTCAGGATCCTCAATGCTTAGAATCCTCAATGCTTAGAATCCTCAATGCTTAGAATCCTCCATGCATTGCTTAGAATCCACAATAGTTAGAATCCTCAATGCTTCGCATCCTCAATGCTTAGCTTAGAAACCTCAATACTTAGAATCCTCAATGCTTAGCATCCTCATTACATAGCTTAGAATCCTCAATGCTTAGAATCCTCAATTCTTAGCATCCTCAAAGCTTAGAATCCTCAATGCTTAGCATCCTCAATGCTTAGCATCCTCAATGCTTAGCATACTAAATGCTTAGCATCCTCAATGCTTAGCAGCCTCAATGCTTAGCGTCCTCAATGCTTAGCATCCTCAATGCTTAGCATCCTCAATGCTTAGAATCCTCAATGCTTAGCATCCTCAATGCTTAGCATCCTCAATGCTTAGAATCCTCAATGCTTAGAATCCTCAATGCTTAGAAACCTCAATGCTTTGCTTAGAAACCTCAATTCTTAGAATCCTCAATGCTTAGAATCCTCAATGCCTAGCTTAGAATCCTCAATGCTAAGAATCCTCAATGCTTAGAATCCTCAATGCTTAGAATCCTCAATGCTTAGAATCCTCAATGCTTAGCTTAGAAACCTCAATGCTTAGAATCCTCAATGCTTAGAATCCTCAATGCCTAGATTAGAATCCTCAATGCTTAGAATCCTCAATGCTTAGAATCCTCAATGCTTAGCATCCTCAATGCTTAGAATCCTCAATGCTTAGCATCCTCAATGCTTCGCTTAGAATCCTCAAAGCTCAGGATCCTCAATGCATAGAAACCTCAATGCACAGAGTCCTTAATGCTTAGAAACCTCAATACTTGGCATCCTCAGTGCTTAGCTTAGAATCCTCACTGCTTAGAAACCTCAATGCTTAGAATCCTCAGTGCTTAGCATCCTCAACGCGTAGAATCCCCAATGCTTAGAAACCTCAATGCTTAGCATACTCAATCCTTAGTATGCTCTATTCTTAGCTTAGAATCCTCAATGCTTAGAATCCTCAATGCTTACAAACCTCAATGCTGAGAAATTTTATTGTTTGAAACCTCATTGCTTAGAATCCTCAATGCTTACAAACCTCAATGCATAGAGGCCTTAATGCTTAGAAACCTCAAAGATTAGAAAATTTAATGCTTGGCTTAGAATCCTCAATGCTTCGAATCCTCAATGCTTAGAATCCTCCATGCATTGCTTAGAATCCACAATAGTTTGAATCCTCAATGCTTCGCATCCTCAGTGCTTAGCTTAGAAACCTCAATACTTAGAATCCTCAATGCTTAGCATCCTCATTACATAGCTTAGAATCCTCAATGCTTAGAATCCTCAATGCTTAGCATCCTCAATGCTTAGCATTTTCATTGCTTAGCTTAGAATCCTCGGTGCTTAGAAACCTCAATGCTTAGCATCCTCAATGCTTAGCATCCTCAATGCTTAGCATCCTCAAAGCTTATAATCCTCACTGCTTATAATCCTCAATGCTGAGCATCCTCAATGCTTAGCATCCTCAATGCTTAGAATCCTCAATGCTTAGTATCCTCAATGCTTAGCATCCTCAATGCTTTGCTTAGAATCCTCAATGCTTAGAATCCTCAATGCTTAGAATCCTCAATGCCTAGCATAGAATCCTCAATGCTTAGAATCCTCAATGCTTAGAATCCTCAATGCTTGGCATCCTCAATGCTTAGCTTAGAATCCTCAAAGCTCAGGATCCTCAATGCTTAGAATCCTCAATGCTTAGAATCCTCAATGCTTAGAATCCTCCATGCATTGCTTAGAATCCACAATAGTTAGAATCCTCAATGCTTCGCATCCTCAATGCTTAGCTTAGAAACCTCAATACTTAGAATCCTCAATGCTTAGCATCCTCATTACATAGCTTAGAATCCTCAATGCTTAGAATCCTCAATTCTTAGCATCCTCAAAGCTTAGAATCCTCAATGCTTAGCATCCTCAATGCTTAGCATCCTCAATGCTTAGCATACTAAATGCTTAGCATCCTCAATGCTTAGCAGCCTCAATGCTTAGCGTCCTCAATGCTTAGCATCCTCAATGCTTAGCATCCTCAATGCTTAGAATCCTCAATGCTTAGCATCCTCAATGCTTAGCATCCTCAATGCTCAGAATCCTCAATGCTTAGAATCCTCAATGCTTAGAAACCTCAATGCTTTGCTTAGAAACCTCAATTCTTAGAATCCTCAATGCTTAGAATCCTCAATGCCTAGCTTAGAATCCTCAATGCTAAGAATCCTCAATGCTTAGAATCCTCAATGCTTAGAATCCTCAATGCTTAGAATCCTCAATGCTTAGCTTAGAAACCTCAATGCTTAGAATCCTCAATGCTTAGAATGCTCAATGCCTAGATTAGAATCCTCAATGCTTAGAATCCTCAATGCTTAGAATCCTCAATGCTTAGCATCCTCAATGCTTAGAATCCTCAATGCTTAGCATCCTCAATGCTTCGCTTAGAATCCTCAAAGCTCAGGATCCTCAATGCATAGAAACCTCAATGCACAGAGTCCTTAATGCTTAGAAACCTCAATACTTGGCATCCTCAGTGCTTAGCTTAGAATCCTCACTGCTTAGAAACCTCAATGCTTAGAATCCTCAGTGCTTAGCATCCTCAACGCGTAGAATCCCCAATGCTTAGAAACCTCAATGCTTAGCATACTCAATCCTTAGTATGCTCTATTCTTAGCTTAGAATCCTCAATGCTTAGAATCCTCAATGCTTACAAACCTCAATGCTGAGAAATTTTATTGTTTGAAACCTCATTGCTTAGAATCCTCAATGCTTACAAACCTCAATGCATAGAGGCCTTAATGCTTAGAAACCTCAAAGATTAGAAAATTTAATGCTTGGCTTAGAATCCTCAATGCTTCGAATCCTCAATGCTTAGAATCCTCCATGCATTGCTTAGAATCCACAATAGTTTGAATCCTCAATGCTTCGCATCCTCAGTGCTTAGCTTAGAAACCTCAATACTTAGAATCCTCAATGCTTAGCATCCTCATTACATAGCTTAGAATCCTCAATGCTTAGAATCCTCAATGCTTAGCATCCTCAATGCTTAGCATTTTCATTGCTTAGCTTAGAATCCTCGGTGCTTAGAAACCTCAATGCTTAGCATCCTCAATGCTTAGCATCCTCAATGCTTAGCATCCTCAAAGCTTATAATCCTCACTGCTTATAATCCTCAATGCTGAGCATCCTCAATGCTTAGCATCCTCAATGCTTAGAATCCTCAATGCTTAGTATCCTCAATGCTTAGCATCCTCAATGCTTTGCTTAGAATCCTCAATGCTTAGAATCCTCAATGCTTAGAATCCTCAATGCCTAGCATAGAATCCTCAATGCTTAGAATCCTCAATGCTTAGAATCCTCAATGCTTAGCATCCTCAAAGCTTAGCATCCTCATTGCTTAGCTTAGAATCCTCAAAGCTCAGAATCCTCACTGCTTAGGAACCTCAATGCTTAGCATCCTCCATGCATTGCTTAGAAACCTCAATGCGTAGAATCCCCATTGCTTAGAAATTTTATTGCTCTGAAACCTCAATGCTTAGCATCCCTAATGCTTACAAACCTCAGTGCATAGAGGCCTTAATGTTTAGAAACCTCAAAGATTAGAAAACTCAATGCTTGGCTTAGAATCCTCAATGCTTAGAATCCTCAATGCTTAGCATCCTCAATGCTTAGCATCCTCATTGCTTAGCATCCTCATTGCTTAGCTTATAATCCTCAAAGCTCAGAATCCTCGGTGCATAGAAACCTCAATGCTTAGCATCCTCAATGCTTAGCATCCCCAATGCTTAGAATCCTCAAAGCTTAGAATCCTCAATGCTTAGAATCCTCAATGCTTAGCATCCTCAATGCTTAGCTTAGAAAACTCAATGCTTAGAATCCTCAATGCCTAGCATAGAATCCTCAATGCTTAGAATCCTCAATGCTTAGAATCCTCAATGCTTAGCATCCTCAATGCTTAGCATCCTCATTGCTTAGCTTAGAATCCTCAAAGCTCAGAATCCTCACTGCTTAGAATCCTCAATGCTTAGCATCCTCCATGCATTGCTTAGAAACCTCAATGCTTAGAATCCCCATTGCTTAGAAATTTTATTGCTCTGAAACCTCAATGCTTAGCATCCCTAATGCTTACAAACCTCAGTGCATAGAGGCCTTAATGTTTAGAAACCTCAAAGATTAGAAAACTCAATGCTTGGCTTAGAATCCTCAATGCTTAGAATCCTCAATGCTTAGCATCCTCAATGCTTAGCATCCTCAATGCTTAGCATCCTCATTGCTTAGCATCCTCATTGCTTAGCTTAGAATCCTCAAAGCTCAGAATCCTCGGTGCATAGAAACCTCAATGCTTAGCACCCTCAATGCTTAGCATCCTCAATGCCTAGAATCCTCAATGCTTAGCATCCTCAATGCTTAGCATCCTCAATGCTTAGAATCCTCAAAGCTTAGAATCCTCAATGATTAGAATCCTCAATGCTTAGCATCCTCAATGCTTAGCTTAGAAAACTCAATGCTTAGAATCCTCAATGCTTAGAAACCTCAATGCACAGGGTCCTTAATGCTTAGAAACCTCAATACTTAGCATCCTCAATGCTTAGCTTAGAATCCTCACTGCTTAGAAACCTGAATGCTTAGAATCCTCAATGCTTAGAAACCTCAATGCTTAGAATCCTGAATGCTTAGAATCCTCAATGCTTAGAATCCTCAATGCTTAGAATCCTCAATGCTTAGAATCCTCAATGCTTAGCATCCTCAATGCTTAGCTTAGAAAACTCAATGCTTAGCATCCTTAATGCTGAACAGCCTCAATGCTTAGCATCCTCAATGCTTCGCATCCTCAATGCTTAGCATCCTCATTGCTTAGAAACCTCAATGCACAGAGTCCTTAATGCTTAGAAACCTCAATACTTAGCATCCTCATTCTTAGCTTAGAATCCTCACTGCTTAGAAACCTGAATGCTTAGAATCCTCAATGCTTAGAATCCTCAATTCTTAGCTTAGAAACCACAATGCTTAGAATCCTCAATGCTTAGCATCCTCAATGCTTAGAATCCTCAATGCATAGCTTAGAATTTTCAATTCTTAGAATCCTCAATGCTTAGAATCCTCAATGCTTAGCATCCTCATTGCTTAGCATCCTCAATGCATAGAATCCTCAATGCTTAGCATCCTCAATGCTTAGAATCCTCAATGCTTAGCATCCTCAAAGCTTAGAATCCTCAATGCTTAGCATCCTCAATGCTTAGAATCCTCAATGCTTAGCATCCTCAATGCTTAGCATCCTCAAATCATAGAATCCTCAATGCTTAGAATCCTCAATGCTTAGAATCCTCATTCTTAGAATCCTCAGCGCTTAGAATCCTCAATGCTTAGAATCCTCAATGCTTAGAATCCTCAGTGCTTAGAATCCTCAATGCACAGAGTCCTTAATGCTTAGAAACCTCAATACTTAGCATCCTCAGTGCTTAGCTTAGAATTCTCACTGCTTAGAATCCTGAATGCTTAGAATACTCAATGCTTAACATCCTCAATGTTTAGAATCCTCAATGCATAGCTTAGAATCCTCAATGCTTAGAATCCTCAATGCTTAGAATCCTCAATGCTTAGAATCCTCAATGCTTAGAATCCACAATGCTTACCTTAGAAACCTCAATGCACAGAGTCCTTGATGCTTAGAAACCTCAGTACTTAGCATCCTCAGTGCTTAGCTTAGAATCCTCACTGCTTAGAAACCTGAATGCTTAGAATCCTCAATGCTTATAATCCTCAATGCTTAGCTTAGAAACCTCAATGCTTTGAATCCTCATTGCTTATAATCCTCAATATTTAGAATCCTCAATGCATAGCTTAGAATCCTCAATGCTTAGAATCCTCAATGCTTAGCATCCTCAATGCTTAGAATCCTCAATGCTTAGCTTAGAATCCTCAAAGCTCAGGATCCTCAATGCTTACAAACCTCAATGCATAGAGGCCTTAATGCTTAGAAACCTCAAAGATTACAAAACTGAATGCTTGGCTTATAATCCTCAATGCTTAGAATCCTCAATGCTTCGCATCCTCAATGCTTAGCTTAGAAACCTCAATACTTAACATCCTCAATTGTTAGCATCCTCATTACATAGCTTAGAATCCTCAATGCTTAGAATCCTCAATGCTTAGCATCCTCAATGCATAGCATCCTCAATGCTTAGCATCCTCATTGCTTAGCATCCTCATTGCTTAGCTTAGAATCCTCAAAGCTCAGAATCCTCGGTGCATAGAAACCTCAATGCTTAGCATCCTCAATGCTTAGCATCCTCAATGCTTAGAATCCTCAATGCTTAGAATCCTCAAAGCTTAGAATCCTCAATGCTTAGAATCCTCAATGCTTAGCATCCTCAATGCTTAGCTTAGAAAACTCAATGCTTAGAATCCTCAATGCTTAGAAACCTCAATGCACAGGGTCCTTAATGCTTAGAAACCTCAATACTTAGCATCCTCAGTGCTTAGCTTAGAATCCTCACTGCTTAGAAACCTGAATGCTTAGAATCCTCAATGCTTAGAATCCTCAATGCTTAGCTTAGAAACCTCAATGCTTAGAATTCTCAATGCTTAACATCCTCAATGTTTAGAATCCTCAATGCATAGCTTAGAATACTCATTGCTTAGAATCCTCAATGCTTAGAATCCTCAATGCTTAGCAACCTCAATGCTTAGCATCCTCAAAGCTTAGAATCCTCAATGCTTAGCTTAGAAACCTCAATGCTTAGAATCCTCAATGCTTAGAATCCTCAATGCTTAGAATCCTCAATGCTTAGCATCCTCAATGCTTAGCTTAGAAAACTCAATGCTTAGCATCCTCAATGCTTAACAGCCTCAATGATTAGCATCCTCAATGCTTAGCATCCTCAATGCTTAGCATCCTCATTGCTTAGAAACCTCAATGCACAGAGTCCTTAATGCTTAGAAACCTCAATACTTAGCATCCTCAATGCTTAGCATCCTCAATGCTTAGAATCCTCAATGCTTAGCATCCTCAAAACTTATAATCCTCAATGCTTATAATCCTCAAAGCTGAGCATCCTCAATGCATAGCATCCTCAATGCTTAGCATCCTCAATGCTTAGCATCCTCAATGCTTAGAATCCTCAATGCTTAGCATCCTCAATGCTTAGCATCCTCAATGCTTTGCTTAGAATCCTCAATGCTTAGAATCCTCAATGCTTAGAATCCTCAATGCCTAGCATAGAATCCTCAATGCTTAGCATCCTCAATGCTTAGAATCCTCAATGCTTAGAATCCTCAATGCTTAGCATCCTCAATGCTTAACATCCTCATTGCTTAGCTTAGAATCCTCAAAGCTCAGAATCCTCACTGCTTAGGAACCTCAATGCTTAGCATCCTCCATGCATTGCTTAGAAACCTCAATGCGTAGAATCCCCATTGCTTAGAAATTTTATTGCTCTGAAAACTCAATGCTTAGCATCCCTAATGCTTACAAACCTCATTGCATAGAGGCCTTAATGTTTAGAAACCTCAAAGATTAGAAAACTCAATGCTTGTCTTAGAATCCACAATGCTTAGAATCCTCAATGCCTAGCTAAGAATCCTCAATGCTTAGAATCCTCAATGCTTAGCTTAGAAACCTCAATGCACAGAGTCCTTGATGCTTAGAAACCTCAATACTTAGCATCCTCAGTGCTTAGCTTAGAATCCTTTGCTTAGAAACCTCAATGCTTAGAATCCACAATGCCTATAGTCCTCAATATTTAGCTTAGAAACCTCAATTCTTTGAATTCTCAATTCTTAACATCCTCAATGTTTAGAATCCTCAATGCATAGCTTAGAATCCTCAATGCTTAGAATCCTCAATGCTTAGCATCCTCAATGCTTAGAATCCTCAATGCTTAGCTTAGAATCCTCAAAGCTCAGGATCCTCAATGCTTACAAACCTCAATGCATAGAGGCCTTAATGCTTAGAAACCTCAAAGATTAGAAAACTGAATGCTTGGCTTAGAATCCTCAATGCTTAGAATCCTCAATGCTTCGCATCCTCAATGCTTAGCTTAGAAACCTCAATACGTAGAATCCTCAATGGTTAGCATCCTCATTACATAGCTTAGAATCCTCAATGCTTAGAATCCTCAATGCTTAGCATCCTCAATGCTTAGCATCCTCATTGCTTAGCATCCTCATTGCTTAGCTTAGAATCCTCAAAGATCAGAATCCTCGGTGCATAGAAACCTCAATGCTTAGCATCCTCAATGGTTAGAATCCTCAAAGCTTAGAATCCTCAATGCTTAGAATCCTCAATGCTTAGCATCCTCAATGCTTAGCTTAGAAAACTCAGTGCTTAGCATCCTCAATGCTTAGCATCCTCAATGCTTAGAAACCTCAGTGCTTTGCTTAGAAACCTCAATGCTTAGAATCCTCAATGCTTAGAATCCTCAATGCTTAGCATCCTCAATGCTTAGCATCCTCAAAGCTTAGCATCCTCAATGCTTAGCTTAGAAACCTCAATGCTTAGAATCCTCAATGCTTAGAATCCTCAATGCTTAGAATCCTCAATGCCTAGATTAGAATCCTCAATGCTTAGAATCCTCAATGCTTAGCATCCTCAATGCTTAGCATCCTCAATGCTTTGCTTAGAAACCTCAATGCTTAGAATCCTCAATACTTAGAATCCTCAATGCTTAGCATCCTCAATGCTTAGCATCCTCAATACTTAGCATCCTCAATGCTTAGCATCCTCAATGCTTAGAATCCTCCATGCTTAGCTTAGAAACCTCATTGCTTAGAATCCTCAATGCTTAGAATCCTCAATGCTTAGCATCCTCAATGCTTAGAATCCTCAATGCCTAGATTAGAATCCTCAATGCTTAGAATCCTCAATGCTTATAATCCTCAGTGCTTAGAATCCTCAATGCTTAGAATCCTCAATGCTTAGCATCCTCAATGCATAGCATCCTCAATGCATAGCATCCTCAATGCATAGCTTAGAAAACTCAATGCTTAGAATCCTCATTGCTTAACATCCTCAATGTTTAGAATCCTCAATGCATAGCTTAGAATCCTCAATGCTTAGAATCCTCAATGCTTAGCATCCTCAATCCTTAGTATGCTCTTTGCTTAGCTTAGAATCCTCAATGCTTAGAATCCTCAATGCTTACAAACCTCAATGCTGAGAAATTTTATTGTTTGAAACCTCATTGTTTAGCATCCCAAATGCTTACAAACCTCAATGCATAGAGGCCTTAATGCTTAGAAACCTCAAAGATTAGAAAACTCAATGCTTGGCTTAGAATCCTCAATGCTTAGAATCCTCAATGCTTCGCATCCTCAATGCTTAGCTTAGAAAACTCAATGCTTAGAATCCTCAATGCTTAACAGCCTCAATGCTTAGCATCCTCAATGCATATCTTAGAATCCTCAAAGCTCAGGATCCTCAATGCTTAGAAACCTCAATGCACAGAGTCCTTAATGCTTAGAAACCTCAATACGTAGCATACTCAGTGCTTAGCTTAGAATCCTCACTGCTTAGAAACCTCAGTGCTTAGAATCCTCAGTGCTTAGCATCCTCAATGCGTAGAATCCCCAATGCTTCGAAACCTCAATGCTTAGCATCCTGAGTCCTTAGTATGCTCTATGCTTAGCTTAGAATCCTCAGTGCTTAGAATCCTCAATGCTTACAAACCTCAATGCTGAGAAATTTTATTGTTTGAAACCTCATTGCTTAGCATCCCAAATGCTTACAAACCTCAATGCATAGAGACCTTAATGCTTAGAAACCTCAAAGATTAGAAAACTCAATGCTTGGCTTAGAATCCTCAATGCTTAGAATCCTCCATGCATAGTTTAGAATCCTCAATGCTTAGAATCCTCAGTGCTTAGAATCCTCAATGCTTAGCATCCTCAATGCTTAGCATACTCATTGCTTAGCACCCTCATTACTTAGCTTAGAATCCCCAAAGCTCAGACTCCTCACTGCTTAGGAACCTCAATGCTTAGCATCCTCCATGCATTGCTTAGAAACCTCAATGCGCAGAATCCTCATTGCTTAGAAATTTTATTGCTCTGAAACCTCAATGCTTAGCAACCCTAATGCTTACAAACCTGAGTGCATAGAGGCCTTAATGTTTAGAAACCTCAAAGATTAGAAAACTCAATGCTTGGCTTAGAATCCTCAATGCTTAGAATCCTCAATGCTTAGAATCCTCAATGCTTAGCATCCTCAATGCTTAGCATCCTCAATGCTTAGAATCCTCAATGCTTAGAATCCTCAATGCTTTGCTTAGAAACCTCAATGCTTAGAATCCTCAACGCTTAGAATCCTCAATGCTTAGAATCCTCCATGCATTGCTTAGAATCCTCAATAGTTAGAATCCTCAATGCTTCGCATCCTCAATGCTTAGCTTAGAATCCTCAATGCTTAGAATCCTCAATGCTTAGCATCCTTAATGCTTAGCATCCTCAATGCTTAACATCCTCAATGCTTAGAATCCTCAATGCTTAGCATCCTCAATGCTTAGAATCCTCAATGCTTAGCATCCTCAATGCTTAGCATCCTCAATGCTTAGCAACCTCAATGCTTAGCATCCTCAATGCTTAGCATCCTCAATGCTTAGCATCCTCAATGCTTAGAAACCTCAGTGCTTTGCTTAGAAACCTCAATGCTTAGAATCCTCAATGCTTAGAATCCTCAATGCTTAGCATCCTCAATGCTTAGCATCCTCAATGCTTAGAATCCTCAATGCTTAGCTTAGAAACCTCAATGCTTAGAATCCTCAATGCTTAGAATCCTCAGTGCTTAGAATCCTCAATGCCTAGATTAGAATCCTCAATGCTTAGAATCCTCAATGCTTAGAATCCTCAATGCTTAGCATCCTCAATGCTTAGCTTAGAAAACTCAATGCTTAGAATCCTCAATGCTTAGAAACCTCAATGCACAGAGTCCTTAATGCTTAGAAACCTCAATACTTAGCATCCTCAATGCTTAGCTTAGAATCCTCACTGCTTAGAAACCTGAATGCTTAGAATCCTCAATGCTTAGCTTAGAATCCTCAATGCTTAGAAACCTCAATGCACAGAGTCCTTAATGCTTAGAAACCTCAATACTTAGCATCCTCAATGCTTAGCTTAGAATCCTCAATGCTTAGAATCCTCAATGCTTAGAATCCTCAATGCTTAGCATCCTCAATGCTTAGCATCCTCAATGCCTAGAATCCTCAATGCTTAGCTTAGAAACCTCAATGCTTAGAATCCTCAATGCTTAGAATCCTCAATGCTTAGAATCCTCAATGCTTAGAATCCTCAATGCTTAGCATCCTCAATGCTTAGCTTAGAAAACTCAATGCTTAGAATCCTCAATGCTTAGAAACCTCAATGCACAGAGTCCTTAATGCTTAGAAACCTCAATACTTAGCATCCTCAATGCTTAGCTTAGAATCCTCACTGCTTAGAAACCTGAATGCTTAGAATCCTCAATGCTTAGCTTAGAATCCTCAATGCTTAGAAACCTCAATGCACAGAGTCCTTAATGCTTAGAAACCTCAATACTTAGCATCCTCAATGCTTAGCTTAGAATCCTCAATGCTTAGAATCCTCAATGCTTAGAATCCTCAATGCTTAGCATCCTCAATGCTTAGCATCCTCAATGCCTAGAATCCTCAATGCTTAGCTTAGAAACCTCAATGCTTAGAATCCTCAATGCTTAGAATCCTCAATGCTTAGCTTAGAAAACTCAATGCTTAGCATCCTCAATGCTTAACAGCCTCAATGCTTAGCATCCTCAATGCTTAGCATCCTCAATGCTTAGCATCCTCATTGCTTAGAAACCTCAATGCACAGAGTCCTTAATGCTTAGAAACCTCAATACTTAGCATCCTCAGTGCTTAGCTTAGAATCCTCACTGCTTAAAAACCTGAATGCTTAGAATCCTCAATGCTTAGAATCCTCAATGCTTAGCATCCTCAATGCTTAGAATCCTCAATCCTTAGCATCCTCAATGCATATCTTAGAATCCTCAAAGCTCAGGATCCTCAATGCTTAGAAACCTCAATGCACAGAGTCCTTAATACTTAGAAACCTCAATACTTAGAATCCTCATTGCTTACAAACCTCAATGCTGAGAAATTTTATTGTTTGCAACCTCATTGCATAGCATCCCAAATGCTTACAAACCTCAATGCATAGAGGCCTTAATGCTTAGAAACCTCAAAGATTAGAAAACTCAATGCTTGGCTTAGAATCCTCAATGCTTAGAATCCTCAATGCTTAGAATCTTCAATGCTTAGCATCCTCCATGCATTGCTTAGAATCCGCAATATTTAGAATCCTCAATGCTTCGTATCATCAATGCTTAGCTTAGAAACCTCAATGCTTAGAATCCTCAATGCTTAGAATCCTCAATGCTTACCTTAGAAACCTCAATGTATAGAATCCTCACTGCTTAGAATCCTCAATGCTGAGAATCCTTAATGCTTAGAATCCTCAATGCTTAGCATCCTCAATGCTTAGAATCCTCAATGCACAGAGTCCTTAATGCTTAGAAACCTCAATACTTAGCATCCTTAATGCTTAGAATCCTCAATGATTAGAATCCTCAATGCTAAGCTCAGAAACCTCAATCCTTAGCATCGTCAATGCATATCTTAGAATCCTCAAAGCTCAGGATCCTCAATGCTTAGAAACCTCAATGCACAGAGTCCTTAATGCTTAGAAACCTCAATACTTAGCATCCTCAGTGCTTTGCTTAGAATCCTCACTGCTTAGAAACCTGAATGCTTAGAATCCTCAATGCTTAGAATCCTCAATGCTTAGCTTAGAAACTTCAATGCTTAGAATCCTCAATGCTTAGAATCCTCAATGCTTAGAATCCTCAATGCTTAGAATCCTCAATGCTTAGCATCCTCAATGCTTAGCATCCTCAATGCTTGGCATCCTCAATGCTTTGTATCCTCAATGCTTAGAATCCTCAATGCTTAGAATCCTCAATGCTTAGAATCCTCAATGCTTAGAATCCTCAATGCTTAGAAACCTCAATGCACAGAGTCCTTAATGCTTAGAAACCTCAATGCACAGAGTCCTTAATGCTTAGAAACCTGAATACTTAGCATCCTCAGCGCTTAGCTTAGAATCCTCACTGCTTAGAAACCTGAATGCTTAGAATCCTCAATGCTTAGAATCCTCAATGCTTAGAATCCTCAATGCTTAGCATCCTCAATGCATAGCTTAGAATCCTAAAAGCTCAGGATCCTCAATGCTTAGAAACCTCAATGCACAGAGTCCTTAATGCTTAGAAACCTCAATACTTAGCATCCTCAGTGCTTAGCTTAGAATCCTTTGCTTAGAAACCTCAATGCTTAGAATCCTCAGTGCATAGCATCCTCAACGCGTAGAATGCCCAATGCTTAGAAACCTCAATGTTTAGCATCCTCAATCCTTAGTATGCTCTATGCTTAGCTTAGAATCCTCAATGCTTAGAATCCTCAATGCTTAGCATCCTCAATGCTTAGAATCCTCAATGCTTAGCATCCTCAATGCTTAGAATCCTCAATGCTTAGCATCCTCAATGCTTAGAATCCTCAATGCTTAGAATCCTCAATGCTTAGAATGCTCAATGCTTAGCATTCTCAATGCTTAGCTTAGAATCCTCAATGCTTAGCATCCTCAATGCTTAGCATCCTCAATGCTTAGAATCGTCAATGCTTAGCATCCTCTATGCTTAGCATCCTCATTACATATCTTAGAATCCTCAATGCTTAGAATCCTCAATGCTTAGCATCCTCAATGCTTAGCATCCTCATTGCTTAGCTTAGAATCCTCGGTGCTTAGAAACCTCAATGCTTAGCATCCTCAAAGCTTATAATCCTCAATGCTTAGCATCCTCAATGCTTAGCATCCTCAATGCTTAGCATCCTCAATGCTTACAAACCTCAGTGCATAGAGGCCTTAATGTTTTGAAACCTCAAAGATTAGAAAATTCAATGCTTGGCTTAGAATCCTCAATGCTTAGAATCCTCAATGCCTAGCTAAGAATCCCCAATGCTTAGAATCCTCAATGCTTAGAATCCTCAATGCTTAGAAACCTCAATGCACAGAGTCCCTAATGCTTAGAAACCTCAATACTTAGCATCCTCAGTGCTTAGCTTAGAATCCTCACTGCATAGAAACCTGAATGCATAGAATCCTCAATGCTTAGAATCCTCAATGCTTAGCTTAGAAACCTCAATGCTTAGAATCCTCAATGCTTAACATCCTCAATGTTTAGAATCCTCAATGCATAGCTTAGAATCCTCAATGCTTAGAATCCTCAATGCTTAGAATCCTCAATGCTTAGCATCCTCAATGCTTAGCTTAGAATCCTCAAAGCTCAGGATTCTCAATGCTTACAAACCTCAATGCATAAAGGCCTTAATGCTTAGAAACCTCAAAGATTAGAAAACTGAATGCTTGGCTTAGAATTCTCAATGCTTAGAATCCTCAATGCTTAGAGTCCTCAATGCTTAGCATCCTCAATGCTTAGCATCCTCAATGCTTAGCATCCTCAATGCTTAGAATCCTCAATGCTTAGAATCCTCAATGCTTAGAATCCTCAATGCTTAGAATGCTCAATGCACAGAGTCCTTAATGCTTAGAAACCTCAATACTTAGCATTTTCAGTGCTTAGCTTAGAATCCTCACTGCTTAGAAACCTGAATGCTTAGAATCCTCAATGCTTAGAATCCTCAATGCTAAGCTTAGAAACCTCAATGCTTAGCATCCTCAATGCTTAGAATCCTCAATCCTTAGCATCCTCAATGCTTAGAATCCTCAATGCTTAGAATCCTCAATGCTTAGCATCCTCAATGCATATCTTAGAATCCTCAAAGCTCAGGATCCTCAATGCTTAGAAACCTCAATGCACAGAGTCCTTAATACTTAGAAACCTCAATACTTAGAATCCTCATTGCTTACAAACCTCAATGCTGAGAAATTTTATTGTTTGCAACCTCATTGCATAGCATCCCAAATGCTTACAAACCTCAATGCATAGAGGCCTTAATGCTTAGAAACCTCAAAGATTAGAAAACTCAATGCTTGGCTTAGAATCCTCAATGCTTAGAATCCTCAAAGCTTAGAATCTTCAATTCTTAGCATCCTCCATGCATTGCTTAGAATCCGCAATAGTTAGAATCTTCAATGCTTCGTATCATCAATGCTTAGCTTAGAAACCTCCATGCTTAGAATCCTCAATGCTTAGAATCCTCAATGCTTACCTTAGAAACCTCAATGCTTAGAATCCTCACTGCTTAGAATCCTCAATGCTGAGAATCCTTAATGCTTAGAATCCTCAATGCTTAGAATCCTCAATGCTTAGAATCCTCAATGCACAGAGTCCTTAATGCTTAGAAACCTCAATACTTAGCATCCTCAATGCTAAGAATCCTCAATGATTAGACTCCTCAATGCTAAGCTCAGAAACCTCAATCCTTAGCATCCTCAATGCATATCTTAGAATCCTCAAAGCTCAGGATCCTCAATGCTTAGAAACCTCAATGCACAGAGTCCTTAATGCTTAGAAACCTCAATACTTAGCATCCTCAGTGCTTTGCTTAGAATCCTCACTGCTTAGAAACCTGAATGCTTAGAATCCTCAATGCTTAGAATCCTCAATGCTTAGCTTAGAAACCTCAATGCTTAAAATCCTCAATGCTTAGAATCCTCAATGCTTAGAATCCTCAATGCTTAGCATCCTCAATGCTTGGCATCCTCAATGCTTTGTATCCTCAATGCTTAGAATCCTCAATGCTTAGAATCCTCAATGCTTAGAATCCTCAATGCTTAGAAACCTCAATGCACAGAGTCCTTAATGCTTAGAAACCTCAATGCACAGAGTCCTTAATGCTTAGAAACCTCAATACTTAGCATCCTCAGCGCTTAGCTTAGAATCCTCACTGCTTAGAAACCTGAATGCTTAGAATCCTCAATGCTTAGAATCCTCAATGCTTAGAATCCTCAATGCTTAGCATCCTCAATGCATAGCTTAGAATCCTAAAAGCTCAGGATCCTCAATGCTTAGAAACCTCAATGCACAGAGTCCTTAATGCTTAGAAACCTCAATACTTAGCATCCTCAGTGCTTAGCTTAGAATCCTTTGCTTAGAAACCTCAATGCTTAGAATCCTCAGTGCATAGCATCCTCAACGCGTAGAATGCCCAATGCTTAGAAACCTCAATGTTTAGCATCCTCATTCCTTAGTATGGTCTATGCTTAGCTTAGAATCCTCAATGCTTAGAATCCTCAATGCTTACAAACCTCAATGCTGAGAAATTTTATTATTTGAAACCTCATTGCTTAGCATCCCAAATGCTTACAAACCTAAATGCATAGATGTCTTAATGCTTAGAAACCTCAAAGATTAGAAAAATCAATGCTTGAGTTAGAATCCTCAATGCTTAGAATCCCCAATGCTTAGCATCCTCCATGCATTGCTTAGAATCCTCAATAGTTAGAATCCTCAATGCTTAGCATCCTCAATGCTTAGAATCCATAATGCTTAGAAACCTCAATGCTTAGAATCCCCAATGCTTAGAATCCTCAATGCTTAGAATCCTCAATGCTTATAATCCTCAATGCTTAGAATCCTCAATGCTTAGCATCCTCAATGCTTAGAAACCTCAATGCTTAGAATCCACAATGCCTAGCTTAGAATCCTCAATGCTTAGCATCCTCAATGCTTAGAATCCTCAATGCTTAGAATCCTCAATGCTTAGAAACCTCAATGCACAGAGTCCTTATTGCTTAGAAACCTCAATACTTAGCATCCTCAGTGCTTAGCTTAGAATCCTCACTGCTTAGAAACCTGAGTGCTTAGAATCCTCAATGCTTAGAAACCTCAATGCTTAGAATCCTCAATGCTTAGCATCCTCAGTGCATAGCTTAGAATCCCCAAAGCTCAGGATCCTCAATGCTTAGAAACCTCAATGCACAGAGTCCTTAATGCTTAGAAACCTCAATACTTAGCATTCTCAGTGCTTAGCACAGAATCCTCAATGCTTACAAACCTCAGTGCATATAGGCCTTAATGTTTTGAAACCTCAAAGATTAGAAAATTCAATGCTTGGCTTAGAATCCTCAATGCTTAGAATCCTCAATGCCTAGCTAAGAATCCCCAATGCTTAGAATCCTCAATGCTTAGAATCCTCAATGCTTAGAAACCTCAATGCACAGAGTCCCTAATGCTTAGAAACCTCAATACTTAGCATCCTCAGTGCTTAGCTTAGAATCCTCACTGCATAGAAACCTGAATGCAAAGAATCCTCAATGCTTAGAATCCTCAATGCTTAGCTTAGAAACCTCAATGCTTAGAATCCTCAATGCTTAACATCCTCAATGTTTAGAATCCTCAATGCTTAACATCCTCAATGTTTAGAATCCTCAATGCATAGCTTAGAATCCTCAATGCTTAGAATCCTCAATGCTTAGCATCCTCAATGCTTAGCATCCTCAATGCTTAGCTTAGAATCCTCAAAGCTCAGGATTCTCAATGCTTACAAACCTCAATGCATAAAGGCCTTAATGCTTAGAAACCTCAAAGATTAGAAAACTGAATGCTTGGCTTAGAATCCTCAATGCTTAGAATCCTCAATGCTTCGCATCCTCAATGCTTACCTTAGAACCCTCAATACTTAGAATCCACAATGGTTAGCATCCTCATTACATAGCTTAGAATCCTCAATGCTTAGAATACTCAATGCTTAGCATCCTCAATGCTTAGCATCCTCATTGCTTAGCTTAGACTCCTCAAAGCTCAGAATCCTCGGTGCATAGAAGCCTCAATGCTTAGCATCTTCAATGCTTAGCATCGTAAAAGCTTAGAATCCTCAATGCTTAGCATCCTCAATGCTTAGCATCCTCAATGCTTAGCATCTTCAATGCTTAGCATCCTCAATGCTTAGAATCATCAATGCCTAGCTTAGAATCCTCAATGCTTAGAATCCTCAATGCTTAGAATTTTCAATGCTTAGAATCCTCGATGCTTAGAAACCTCAATGCACAGAGTCCTTAATGCTTAGAAACCTCAATACTTAGCATCCTCAGTGCTTAGCTTAGAATCGTCACTGCTTAGAAACCTCAGTGCTTAGAATCCTCAGTGCTTAGCATCCTCAACGCGTAGAATCCCCAATGCTTAGAAACCTCAATGCTTAGCATCCTCAATCCTTACTATGCTCTATGCTTAGCTCAGCATCCTCATTGCTTAGAATCCTCAATGCTTAGAATCATCAATGCTTAGCATCCTCAATACTTAGCATCCTCAATGCTTAGCATCCGCAATGCTTAGCATCCTCAATGCTTAGAATCCTCAACGCTTAGCATCCTCAACGCTTAGAATCCTCAATGCTTAGAATCCACAATGCCTAGCTTAGAATCCTCAATGCTGAGAATCCTCAATGCTTAGAATCCTCAATGCTTAGAAACCTCAATGCACAGAGTCCTTAATGCTTAGAAACCTCAATACTTAGCATCCTCAGTGCTTAGCGTAGAATCCTCACTGCTTAGAAACCTGAATGCTTAGAATCCTCAATGCTTAGATTCCTCGATGCTTAGAATCCTCAATGCTTAGCTTAGAAACCTCAATGCTTAGAATCCTCAATGCTTAACATCCTCAATGCATAGAATGCTCAATCCTTATAATCCTCAATGCTTAGAATCCTCAATGCACAGAGTCCTTAATGCTTAGAAACCTCAATACTTAGCATCCTCAGTGCTTAGCTTAGAATCTTCACTGCTTAGAAACCTGAATGCTTAGAATCCTCACTGCTTAGAATCCTCAATGCTTAGCATCCTCAATGCTTAGCATCCTCAATGCTTAGAATCCTCAATGCTTAGAATTCTCAACGCTTAGCATCCTCAACGCTTAGCATATCTCAATGCTTAGAATCCTCAATACTTAGAATCCTCAATGCTTAGAATCCTCTATGCATAGCTTAGAATCCTCAATGCTTAGAATCCTCAATGCTTAGCATCCTCCATGCATAGCTTAGAATCCTCAATAGTTACAATCCTCAATGCTTCGCATCCTCAATGCTTAGCTTAGAAACCTCAATGCTTAGAATCCTCAATGCTTAGCATCCTCAATGCTTAGCATCCTCATTGCTTAGCATCCTCATTGCTTAGCATCCTCAATGCTTAGCTTAGAATCCTCAAAGCTCAGAATCCTCACTGCATAGGAACCTCAATGCTTAGCATCCTCCATGCATTGCTTAGACACCTCAATGCGCAGAATCCTCATTGCTTAGAAATTTTATTGCTCTGAAACCTCAATGCTTAGCAACCCTAATGCTTACAAACCTCATTGCATAGAGGCCTTAATGTTTAGAAACAACAAAGATTAGAAAACTCAATGCTTGGTTAGAATCCTCAATGCTTAGCATCCTCAATGCTTAGCATCCTCAATGCCTAGAATCCTCAATGCTTAGCATCCTCAATGCTTAGCATCCTCAATGCTTAGCATCCTCAATGCTTAGAATCCTCAATGCTTTGCTTAGAAACCTCAATGCTTAGAATCCTCAATGCTTAGAATCCTCAATGCTTTGCTTAGAAACCTCAATGCTTAGAATCCTCAATGCTTAGAATCCACAATGCTTAGAATCCTCAATGCTTAGCATCCTCAATGCTTAGCATCCTCAATGCTTAGCATCCTCAATGCTTAGAATCCTCAATGCTTTGCTTAGAAACCTCAATGCTTAGAATCCTCAATGCTTAGAATCCTCAATGCTTTGCTTAGAAACCTCAATGCTTAGAATCCTCAATGCTTAGAATCCACAATGCTTAGAATCCTCAATGCTTAGAATCCTCAATGCTTATCATCCTCAATGCTTAGAATCCTCAATGCTTAGAATCCTCAAAGCTTTGCTTAGAAACCTCAATGCTTAGAATCCTCAATGCTTAGAATCCTCAATGCTTAGAATCCTCAATGCTTAGCATCCTCAATGCTTAGCTTACAAAACTCAATGCTTAGCATCCTCAATGCATATCTTAGAATCCTCAAAGCTCAGGATCCTCAGTGATTAGAAACCTCAATGCACAGAGTCCTTAATGCTTAGAAACCTCAATACTTAGCATCCTCAGTGCTTAGCTTAGAATCCTAACTGCTTAGAAACCTCAATGCTTATAATCCTCAGTGCTTTGCATCCTCAATGCGTAGAATCGCCAATCCTTAGAAACCTCAATGCTTAGCATCCTCAATCCTTAGTATGCTCTATGCTTAGCTTAGAATCCTCAATGCTTAGAATCCTCAATGCTTACAAACCTCAATGCTGAGAAATTTTATTGTTTGAAACCTCATTGCTTAGCATCCCAAATGCTTACAAACCTCAATGCTTAGAATCCTCAATGCTTAGAATCCTCAATGCTTAGAATCCTCAATGCTTAGCATCCTCAATCCTTAGTATGCTCTATGCTTAGCTTAGAATCCTCAATGCTTAGAATCCTCAATGCTTAGAATCCTCAAAGCTTAGCATCCTCAATGCTTAGCATCCTCAATGCTTAGAATCCTCAAAGCTCAGGATCCTCAATGCTTAGAAACCTAAATGCACAGAGTCCTTAATGCTTAGAAACCTCAATACTTAGCATCCTCAGTGCTTACCATAGAATCCTCACTGCTTACAAACCAGAAAGCTTATAATCCTCAGTGCTTAGCATCCTCAATGAGTAGAATCCCCAATGCTTAGAAACCTCAATGCTTAGCATCCTCAATCCTTAGTATGCTCTATGCTTAGATTAGAATCCTCAATGCTTAGAATCCTCAATGCTTAGCATCCCCATTACATAGCTTAGAATCCTCAATGCTTAGCATCCTCATAGCTTAGCATCCTCCATGCATTGCTTAGAAACCTCAATGCGTAGAATCCTCATTGCTTAGAAATTTTATTGCTCTGAAACCTCAATGCTTAGCATCCCTAATGCTTACAAACCTGAGTGCATAGAGGCCTTAATGTTTAGAAACCTCAAAGATTAGAAAACTCAATGCTTGGCTTAGAATCCTCAATGCTTAGAATCCTCAATGCTTAGCATCCTCAATGCTTAGCATCCTCAATGCTTAGAATCCTCAATGCTTAGAATCCTCAATGCTTAGAATCCTCAATGCTTAGCATCCTCAATGCTTAGCATCCTCATTGCTTAGCTTAGAATCCTCGGTGCTTAGAAACCTCAATGCTTAGCATCCTCAAAGCTTATAATCCTCAATGCTTAGCATCCTCAATGCTTAGCATCCTCAATGCTTAGCATCCTCAATGCTTACAAACCTCAGTGCATAGAGGCCTTAATGTTTTGAAACCTCAAAGATTAGAAAATTCAATGCTTGGCTTAGAATCCTCAATGCTTAGAATCCTCAATGCCTAGCTAAGAATCCCCAATGCTTAGAATCCTCAATGCTTAGAATCCTCAATGCTTAGAAACCTCAATGCACAGAGTCCCTAATGCTTAGAAACCTCAATACTTAGCATCCTCAGTGCTTAGCTTAGAATCCTCACTGCATAGAAACCTGAATGCATAGAATCCTCAATGCTTAGAATCCTCAATGCTTAGCTTAGAAACCTCAATGCTTAGAATCCTCAATGCTTAACATCCTCAATGTTTAGAATCCTCAATGCATAGCTTAGAATCCTCAATGCTAAGAATCCTCAATGATTAGACTCCTCAATGCTAAGCTCAGAAACCTCAATCCTTAGCATCCTCAATGCATATCTTAGAATCCTCAAAGCTCAGGATCCTCAATGCTTAGAAACCTCAATGCACAGAGTCCTTAATGCTTAGAAACCTCAATACTTAGCATCCTCAGTGCTTTGCTTAGAATCCTCACTGCTTAGAAACCTGAATGCTTAGAATCCTCAATGCTTAGAATCCTCAATGCTTAGCTTAGAAACCTCAATGCTTAAAATCCTCAATGCTTAGAATCCTCAATGCTTAGAATCCTCAATGCTTAGCATCCTCAATGCTTGGCATCCTCAATGCTTTGTATCCTCAATGCTTAGAATCCTCAATGCTTAGAATCCTCAATGCTTAGAATCCTCAATGCTTAGAAACCTCAATGCACAGAGTCCTTAATGCTTAGAAACGTCAATGCACAGAGTCCTTAATGCTTAGAAACCTCAATACTTAGCATCCTCAGCGCTTAGCTTAGAATCCTCACTGCTTAGAAACCTGAATGCTTAGAATCCTCAATGCTTAGAATCCTCAATGCTTAGAATCCTCAATGCTTAGCATCCTCAATGCATAGCTTAGAATCCTAAAAGCTCAGGATCCTCAATGCTTAGAAACCTCAATGCACAGAGTCCTTAATGCTTAGAAACCTCAATACTTAGCATCCTCAGTGCTTAGCTTAGAATCCTTTGCTTAGAAACCTCAATGCTTAGAATCCTCAGTGCATAGCATCCTCAACGCGTAGAATGCCCAATGCTTAGAAACCTCAATGTTTAGCATCCTCATTCCTTAGTATGGTCTATGCTTAGCTTAGAATCCTCAATGCTTAGAATCCTCAATGCTTACAAACCTCAATGCTGAGAAATTTTATTATTTGAAACCTCATTGCTTAGCATCCCAAATGCTTACAAACCTAAATGCATAGATGTCTTAATGCTTAGAAACCTCAAAGATTAGAAAAATCAATGCTTGAGTTAGAATCCGCAATGCTTAGAATCCCCAATGCTTAGCATCCACCATGCATTGCTTAGAATCCTCAATAGTTAGAATCCTCAATGCTTAGCATCCTCAATGCTTAGAATCCATAATGCTTAGAAACCTCAATGCTTAGAATCCCCAATGCTTAGAATCCTCAATGCTTAGAATCCTCAATGCTTATAATCCTCAATGCTTAGAATCCTCAATGCTTAGCATCCTCAATGCTTAGAAACCTCAATGCTTAGAATCCACAATGCCTAGCTTAGAATCCTCAATGCTTAGCATCCTCAATGCTTAGAATCCTCAATGCTTAGAATCCTCAATGCTTAGAAACCTCAATGCACAGAGTCCTTATTGCTTAGAAACCTCAATACTTAGCATCCTCAGTGCTTAGCTTAGAATCCTCACTGCTTAGAAACCTGAGTGCTTAGAATCCTCAATGCTTAGAAACCTCAATGCTTAGAATCCTCAATGCTTAGCATCCTCAGTGCATAGCTTAGAATCCCCAAAGCTCAGGATCCTCAATGCTTAGAAACCTCAATGCACAGAGTCCTTAATGCTTAGAAACCTCAATACTTAGCATTCTCAGTGCTTAGCACAGAATCCTCAATGCTTACAAACCTCAGTGCATATAGGCCTTAATGTTTTGAAACCTCAAAGATTAGAAAATTCAATGCTTGGCTTAGAATCCTCAATGCTTAGAATCCTCAATGCCTAGCTAAGAATCCCCAATGCTTAGAATCCTCAATGCTTAGAATCCTCAATGCTTAGAAACCTCAATGCACAGAGTCCCTAATGCTTAGAAACCTCAATACTTAGCATCCTCAGTGCTTAGCTTAGAATCCTCACTGCATAGAAACCTGAATGCAAAGAATCCTCAATGCTTAGAATCCTCAATGCTTAGCTTAGAAACCTCAATGCTTAGAATCCTCAATGCTTAACATCCTCAATGTTTAGAATCCTCAATGCTTAACATCCTCAATGTTTAGAATCCTCAATGCATAGCTTAGAATCCTCAATGCTTAGAATCCTCAATGCTTAGCATCCTCAATGCTTAGCATCCTCAATGCTTAGCTTAGAATCCTCAAAGCTCAGGATTCTCAATGCTTACAAACCTCAATGCATAAAGGCCTTAATGCTTAGAAACCTCAAAGATTAGAAAACTGAATGCTTGGCTTAGAATCCTCAATGCTTAGAATCCTCAATGCTTCGCATCCTCAATGCTTACCTTAGAACCCTCAATACTTAGAATCCACAATGGTTAGCATCCTCATTACATAGCTTAGAATCCTCAATGCTTAGAATACTCAATGCTTAGCATCCTCAATGCTTAGCATCCTCATTGCTTAGCTTAGACTCCTCAAAGCTCAGAATCCTCGGTGCATAGAAGCCTCAATGCTTAGCATCTTCAATGCTTAGCATCGTAAAAGCTTAGAATCCTCAATGCTTAGCATCCTCAATGCTTAGCATCCTCAATGCTTAGCATCTTCAATGCTTAGCATCCTCAATGCTTAGAATCATCAATGCCTAGCTTAGAATCCTCAATGCTTAGAATCCTCAATGCTTAGAATTTTCAATGCTTAGAATCCTCGATGCTTAGAAACCTCAATGCACAGAGTCCTTAATGCTTAGAAACCTCAATACTTAGCATCCTCAGTGCTTAGCTTAGAATCGTCACTGCTTAGAAACCTCAGTGCTTAGAATCCTCAGTGCTTAGCATCCTCAACGCGTAGAATCCCCAATGCTTAGAAACCTCAATGCTTAGCATCCTCAATCCTTACTATGCTCTATGCTTAGCTCAGCATCCTCATTGCTTAGAATCCTCAATGCTTAGAATCATCAATGCTTAGCATCCTCAATACTTAGCATCCTCAATGCTTAGCATCCGCAATGCTTAGCATCCTCAATGCTTAGAATCCTCAACGCTTAGCATCCTCAACGCTTAGAATCCTCAATGCTTAGAATCCACAATGCCTAGCTTAGAATCCTCAATGCTGAGAATCCTCAATGCTTAGAATCCTCAATGCTTAGAAACCTCAATGCACAGAGTCCTTAATGCTTAGAAACCTCAATACTTAGCATCCTCAGTGCTTAGCGTAGAATCCTCACTGCTTAGAAACCTGAATGCTTAGAATCCTCAATGCTTAGATTCCTCGATGCTTAGAATCCTCAATGCTTAGCTTAGAAACCTCAATGCTTAGAATCCTCAATGCTTAACATCCTCAATGCATAGAATGCTCAATCCTTATAATCCTCAATGCTTAGAATCCTCAATGCACAGAGTCCTTAATGCTTAGAAACCTCAATACTTAGCATCCTCAGTGCTTAGCTTAGAATCTTCACTGCTTAGAAACCTGAATGCTTAGAATCCTCACTGCTTAGAATCCTCAATGCTTAGCATCCTCAATGCTTAGCATCCTCAATGCTTAGAATCCTCAATGCTTAGAATTCTCAACGCTTAGCATCCTCAACGCTTAGCATATCTCAATGCTTAGAATCCTCAATACTTAGAATCCTCAATGCTTAGAATCCTCTATGCATAGCTTAGAATCCTCAATGCTTAGAATCCTCAATGCTTAGCATCCTCCATGCATAGCTTAGAATCCTCAATAGTTACAATCCTCAATGCTTCGCATCCTCAATGCTTAGCTTAGAAACCTCAATGCTTAGAATCCTCAATGCTTAGCATCCTCAATGCTTAGCATCCTCATTGCTTAGCATCCTCATTGCTTAGCATCCTCAATGCTTAGCTTAGAATCCTCAAAGCTCAGAATCCTCACTGCATAGGAACCTCAATGCTTAGCATCCTCCATGCATTGCTTAGACACCTCAATGCGCAGAATCCTCATTGCTTAGAAATTTTATTGCTCTGAAACCTCAATGCTTAGCAACCCTAATGCTTACAAACCTCATTGCATAGAGGCCTTAATGTTTAGAAACAACAAAGATTAGAAAACTCAATGCTTGGTTAGAATCCTCAATGCTTAGCATCCTCAATGCTTAGCATCCTCAATGCTTAGCATCCTCAATGCCTAGAATCCTCAATGCTTAGCATCCTCAATGCTTAGCATCCTCAATGCTTAGCATCCTCAATGCTTAGAATCCTCAATGCTTTGCTTAGAAACCTCAATGCTTAGAATCCTCAATGCTTAGAATCCTCAATGCTTTGCTTAGAAACCTCAATGCTTAGAATCCTCAATGCTTAGAATCCACAATGCTTAGAATCCTCAATGCTTAGCATCCTCAATGCTTAGCATCCTCAATGCTTAGCATCCTCAATGCTTAGAATCCTCAATGCTTTGCTTAGAAACCTCAATGCTTAGAATCCTCAATGCTTAGAATCCTCAATGCTTTGCTTAGAAACCTCAATGCTTAGAATCCTCAATGCTTAGAATCCACAATGCTTAGAATCCTCAATGCTTAGAATCCTCAATGCTTATCATCCTCAATGCTTAGAATCCTCAATGCTTAGAATCCTCAAAGCTTTGCTTAGAAACCTCAATGCTTAGAATCCTCAATGCTTAGAATCCTCAATGCTTAGAATCCTCAATGCTTAGCATCCTCAATGCTTAGCTTACAAAACTCAATGCTTAGCATCCTCAATGCATATCTTAGAATCCTCAAAGCTCAGGATCCTCAGTGATTAGAAACCTCAATGCACAGAGTCCTTAATGCTTAGAAACCTCAATACTTAGCATCCTCAGTGCTTAGCTTAGAATCCTAACTGCTTAGAAACCTCAATGCTTATAATCCTCAGTGCTTTGCATCCTCAATGCGTAGAATCGCCAATCCTTAGAAACCTCAATGCTTAGCATCCTCAATCCTTAGTATGCTCTATGCTTAGCTTAGAATCCTCAATGCTTAGAATCCTCAATGCTTACAAACCTCAATGCTGAGAAATTTTATTGTTTGAAACCTCATTGCTTAGCATCCCAAATGCTTACAAACCTCAATGCTTAGAATCCTCAATGCTTAGAATCCTCAATGCTTAGAATCCTCAATGCTTAGCATCCTCAATCCTTAGTATGCTCTATGCTTAGCTTAGAATCCTCAATGCTTAGAATCCTCAATGCTTAGAATCCTCAAAGCTTAGCATCCTCAATGCTTAGCATCCTCAATGCTTAGAATCCTCAAAGCTCAGGATCCTCAATGCTTAGAAACCTCAATGCACAGAGTCCTTAATGCTTAGAAACCTCAATACTTAGCATCCTCAGTGCTTACCATAGAATCCTCACTGCTTACAAACCAGAAAGCTTATAATCCTCAGTGCTTAGCATCCTCAATGAGTAGAATCCCCAATGCTTAGAAACCTCAATGCTTAGCATCCTCAATCCTTAGTATGCTCTATGCTTAGATTAGAATCCTCAATGCTTAGAATCCTCAATGCTTAGCATCCCCATTACATAGCTTAGAATCCTCAATGCTTAGCATCCTCATAGCTTAGCATCCTCCATGCATTGCTTAGAAACCTCAATGCGTAGAATCCTCATTGCTTAGAAATTTTATTGCTCTGAAACCTCAATGCTTAGCATCCCTAATGCTTTCAAACCTCAGTGCATAGAGGCCTTAATGTTTAGAAACCTCAAAGATTAGAAAACTCAATGCTTGGCTTAGAATCCTCAATGCTTAGAATCCTCAATGCTTAGCATCCTCAATGCTTAGCATCCTCAATGCTTAGCATCCTCAATGCTTAGAATCCTCAATGCTTAGAATCCTCAATGCTTAGAATCCTCAATGTCTAGCTTAGAATCCTCAATGCTTAGAATCCTCAATGCTTAGAATCCTCAATGCTTAGAAACCTCAATGCTTAGCATCCTCAATGCTTAGCATCCTCAATGCTTAGAATCCTCAATGCTTAGAATCCTCAATGCTTAGAATCCTCAATGTCTAGCTTGGAATCCTCAATGCTTAGAATCCTCAATGCCTAGAATCCTCAATGCTTAGAAACCTCAATGCTTAGAAACCTCAATGCTTAGAAACCTCAATGCACAGAGTCCTTAATGCTTAGAAACCTCAATACTTAGCATCCTCAGTGCTTAGCTTAGAATCCTCACTGCTTAAAATCCTCAATGCTTATAATCCTCAATTCTTATAATCCTCAATGCTTAGAATCCTCAATGTCTGGCTTAGAATCCTCAATGCTTAGAATCCTCAATGCCTAGAATCCTCAATGCCTAGAATCCTCAATGCTTAGAAACCTCAATGCACACAGTCCTTAATGCTTAGAAACCTCAATACTTAGCATCCTCAGTGCTTAGCTTAGAATCCTCACTGCTTAAAAACCTCAATGCTTATAATCCTCAGTGCTTAGCATCCTCAATGCGTAGAATCCCCAATACTTAGAAACCTCAATGCTTAGCATCCTCAATCCTTAGTATGCTCTATGCTTAGCTTAGAATCCTCAATGCTTAGAATCCTCAATGGTTACAAACGTCAATGCTGAGAAATTTTATTGTTTGAAACCTCATTGCTTAGCATCCCAAATGCTTACAAACCTCAATGCATAGAGGCCTTAATGCTTAGAAACCTCAAAGATTAATAAACTCAATGCTTGGCTTAGAATACTCTATGCTTAGAATCCTCAATGCTTAGAATCCTCCATGCATAGCTTAGAATCCTCAATGCTTAGCATCCTCAATGCTTAGAATCCTCAATGCTTAGCATCCTCAATGCTTAGCATCCTCAATGCTTAGCATCCTCATTACATAGCTTAGAATCCTCAATGCTTAGAATCCTCAATGCTTAGAATCCTCAATGCTTAGAATCCTCCATGCATAGCTTAGAATCCTCAATGCTTAGCATCCTCAATGCTTAGCATCCTCAATGCGTAGCATCCTCAATGCTTAGCATCCTCATTACATAGCTCAGAATCCTCAATGCTTAGAATCCTCATTGCTTCGCATCCTCAATGCTTAGCATCCTCATTGCTTAGCTTAGAATACTCAAAGCTCAGAATCCTCAATGCTTAGGAACCTCAATGCTTAGCATCCTCCATGCATTGCTTAGAAACCTCAATGCGCAGAATTCTCATTGCTTAGAAATTTTATTGCTCTGAAACCTCAATGCTTAGCATCCCTAATGCTTACAAACCTCAATGCATAGAGGCCTTAATGTTTAGAAACCTCAAAGATTAGAAAACTCAATGCTTGGCTTAGAATCCTCAATGCTTAGAATCCTCAATGCTTAGCATCCTCAATGCTTAGCATCCTCAATGCTTAGCATCCTCAATGCCTAGCTTATAATCCTCAATGCTTAGAATCCTCAATGCTTAGAATCCTCAATGCTTAGAATCCTCAATGCTTAGAATCCTCAATGCACAGAGTCCTTAATGCTTAGAAACCTCAATACTTAGCATCCTCAGTGCTTAGCTTAGAATCCTCACTGCTTCGAAACCTGAATGCTTAGAATCCTCAATGCTTAGAATCCTCAATGCATAGCTTAGAATCCTGAATGCTTAGAATCCTCAATGCTTAACATCCTCAATGTTTAGAATCCTCAATGCATAGCTTACAATCCTCAATGCTTAGAATACTCAATGCTTAGCATCCTCAATGCTTAGCGTCCTCAATGCTTAGCATCCTCAATGCTTAGCTTAGAATCCTCAAAGCTCAGGATCCTCAATGCTTAGAAACCTCAATGCACAGAGTCCTTAATGCTTAGAAACCTCAATACTTAGCATCCTCAGTGCTTAGCTTAGAATCCTCACTGCTTAGAAACCTCAATGCTTAGAATCCTCAGTGCTTAGCATCCTCAATGCGTAGAATCCCCAATGCTTAGAAACCTCAATGCTTAGCATACTCAATCCTTAGTATGCTCTATGCTTAGCTTAGAATCCTCAATGCTTAGAATCCTCAGTGCTTAGCATCCTCCATGCATTGCTTAGAAATCTCAATGCGTAGAATCCTCATACCTTAGAATCCTCTACGCTGAGAAATTTTATTGCTTGGAAACCTCAATGCTTAGCATCCCTAATGCTTACAAACCTCAATGGGTACAGTCCTTAATGCTTAGAAACCTCAATGCATAGCATCCTCAATTCATACCTTAGAAACCTCAATGCATAGAATCCTCAATGCTTAGAATCCTTAATCTTCGAATCCTCAATGCTTAGAATCCTCAACGCTTAGCATCCTCAATGCTCAACTTAGAACCTTCAATGCCTAGAATCCTCAATGCTTAGAATCCCCCCAATGATTTGAGCCCTTAAAGCTTAGAAACCTCAATACTTAGCATCGTCACTGCATAGCTTAGAATCCTCAGTGCTTAGAAACCGTAATGCTTAGCATCCTCAATTCTTAGTATGCTCAATGCTTAGCTTAGAATACTCAATGATTAGAAACCTCATTGCTTAGCATCCTCCATTCTTTGCTTTGAAACCTCATTCCATAGAATCCTCAATGCGTAGAATCCTCAACGCTGAGAAAACTTATTGCTTTGAAACCTCAATGCTTAGCATCCCTAATGCTTAGAAACCTCAGTGCATAGCTTAGAATCCTCAATGCTTAGAATCCTCAATGCACAGCATCCTCAATGCTTAGCTTATAAACCTCAATGCATAGAATTCTCAATGCGTAGAATCCGCATTCCTTAGAATGCTCAACGCTGAGAAACTTTCTTGCATTGAAACCTCAATCCTTAGCATCCTTAATGCTAAGAAACCTCACCGCATAGCATCCTTAATGCTTAGAATCCTCAATGCTTAGAAAGCTCAGTACTTAGACTTCTTAAGGCTTAGAAACCTCAAAGCTTAGAATCCTCATTGCTTAGCATCCTCATTGCTCAGCACCCTCAATGCTTTGAAACCTCAATGCATTGAGTCGTTAATGCTTAGAATCCTCAATACTTGGAATCCACAATGCTATGCTCAGAATCCTCAATGCCTAAAATCCTCAATGCTTAGAATCCCCAAAGATTAGAGTCCTTAATGCTTAGAAACCTCAATGCTTAGAATCCTCAGTGCTTAGCATTCTCAAACCTTGCAATCCTCAATGCATAGAATCTTTATGTCTTAGAATCCGTAATGCTTAGCATCCTCAATGCTTAGCATCCTTAATGATTAGAAACCTCAATGCACAGAGTCCTTAATGCTTGAAACATTTATGCTTAGAAACCTCAATTCATAGAACCCACAATGCTTAACCTAGTATCCTCAGTGCTTAGAATCGTCAATGCTTAGAACCCTCAATGTTTACCTTAGAATCCTCAATGCTTAGCATCTTGAATGCTTAGTATCCTCAATGCATAGAATCCTCAATGCTTAGAATCCTCAATGAAAAGAGTCCTTAATGCTTAGAAAGCTCAATGCTTAGAAACGTCAATGCATAGAGTCCTCAATGCTTAGAACCCTCAATGCTTAGAACCCTGAATGCTTAGAATCCTCAATGCTTAGAAAACTCAATGCTTAGAAACTTCAATGCATAGAGTCCTCAGTGCTTAGCTTAGAATCCTCAATGTGTACCATCCTCAATGCTTACAAACCTCAAAGCTTAGAAACCTCAATGCTTAGAAACCTCATTGCTTAGAATCCTCAACGATGAGAAATCTTATTGCATAGAAACCACAAAGCTTAGAAACCACAATGCATAGAGTCCTTAATGCTTAGCAACCTCAATGCATAGAAAACTTAAAGCATAGAAACGTCAATGTTTAGAATCCTCAATGCTTAGAAACCTCACTGCTTAGAAAGCTCAATGCATAGAGTCGTTAATGCATAGAAACCTCAATGCTTAGAATCCTCAATGCTCAGCTTAGAAACCTCAATGCTTAGAAACCTCATGTCATAGCATGCTCAATGCATAGCATAGAATCATCAATGCTTAGAACCCTCAATGCTTAGAATCTTCATTGCTTTCCATTCTCAAAGCTCAGCAGCCTCAATACTTAGCATCCTCAATGCTTAGAATCCGCAATGCTTAGCATCCTCAATGCTTAGCATCCACAATGCTTAGATTAGAATCCTCAATGCTTAGAAACCTCAATGCTTAGAATCCTTAATCCTTAGCATTTTCAATGTTTAGCATCCTCAATGCTTTGGGTAGAATCCTCAATGCTTAGAAACCTTAAAGCTTTGAATCCTCAATGCTTTGCTTACAATCCTCAATGCTTAAACAACTCAATCCTTAGCATCCTCAATGCTTAGCATCCTCAATGCTTAGCTTAGAATACTCAATGCTTAGAATCCTCGGTGCTTAGCAACCTCAATGCACAGAGTCCTTAAAACTTAGAAACCTCAAAACTTAGCATCCTCAATGCTTAGATTAGAATCATCAATGCTTAGAATCCTCATGGCTTAGATACCTCAATGCTTAGTATCCTTAATGATTGGAAACGTCAATGCTTAGAGTCCTCAATGCTTAGTGTAGAATCCTCAAGGCGTAGAATCCTCAGGGCGTAGAATCCTCAGGGCGTAGAATCCCCAAGGCGTAGAATCCCCAAGGCGTAGAATCCCCAAGGCGTAGAATCCTCAGGGCGTAGAATCCTCAGGGCGTAGAATCCTCAAGGCGTAGAGCCCTTAAAGCATAGAAACCTCAATGCTTATAGTCCTTTATTTTTAGAAACCTCAATGCTTAGAAACCTGAACGCTTAGAATCCTCAATGCATAGAGTCCTTATTGCTTATCATCCTCAATGCTTAGCATCCTCAATGCTTAGATTAGAATCATCAATGCTTAGAATCCTCATGGCTTAGATACCTCAATGCTTAGTATCCTTAATGATTGGAAACGTCAATGCTTAGAGTCCTCAATGCTTAGCGTAGAATCCTCAAGGCGTAGAATCCTCAGGGCGTAGAATCCCCAAGGCGTAGAATCCTCAGGGCATAGAATCCTCAAGGCGTAGAATCCCCAAGGCGTAGAATCCCCAAGGCGTAGAATCCTCAGGGCGTAGAATCCTCAGGGCGTAGAATCCTCAAGGCGTTTAGCCCTTAAAGCATAGAAACCTGAATGCTTATAGTCCTTTATTTTTAGAAACCTCAATGCTTAGAAACCTGAACGCTTAGAATCCTCAATGCATAGAGTCCTTATTGCTTATCATCCTCAATGCTTAGAATCCTCAATGCTTAGCATCCTCAATGCTTAGAAACATCAATCCTTAGAAACCTTTGATGATTAGAATCCTCAATGCTTAGCGTCCTTAATGTTTAGAAATCTCAATGCATAAAGTCCTTAAAGCTTAGAAACCTCAATGCTTAGAAACCTGAATGCTTAGATTCCTCAATGCTTAGAAACCTCAATGCCTAGAATCGTCATTGCTTAGCTCAGAATCCACAATGCTCAGATTCCTCCATGCTTAGAAATCTCCTTGCTTACTCAGTGCTTAGAATCCTCAATGCTTAGCATACTCAAAGTTTAGAAACCTCAATGCTTAACATCCTCAATGCTTAGCTTAGAATCCTCAATGCTTAGAATCCTTAATGCTTAGAAAGCTCAATGCTTAGCATCCTGTTTTCTTAGCTAAAAAACCTCAATGCTTAGAAACTTCCCTGCTTAGAAACCGCAATGCTTTGCATCCTCAATGCTTAGCATCCTTAATGCTTAGAAACCTCAATGCTTAAAGGCCTTAATGCTTAGCATCCTCAATGCTTAGAATCCTCAATGCTTAACATCCTCAATGCTTAGCTTAGAATCTACAATGCTTAGAATCCTCCATGCTTAGAAACCTCCATGCTTAGTATCGTCAATGCTTAGCTTAGAATACTCAACGCTTAGAAACCTCAATGCTTAACATCCTCAATGCTTAGGTTGGGATCCTCAATGCTTAGAATCCTTGATGCTTAGAAAGATCAATGCTTAGCAACCTGTTTGCTTAGCTTAAAAACCTCAATGCTTAGAAACTTCCCTGCTTAGAAACCGCAATGCTTTGCATCCTCAATGATTTGCATCCTCAATGCTTACAAACATTAATGCTTAGCATCCTCCTTGCTTAGAAACCTTAATTCTTAGAAACCTCAATGCTTAGAATCCTCATTGCTTAGAAACCTCAATGCTTAAAATCTTCAATGTTTTTCTTAGAATTCTCAATGCTTAGGAACCTCATTGCTTAGAAACCTATGTGGTTAAAATCCTCAATGGTTAGAAACCTTAATGATTAGAATACAGAATACTTAGAATCCTCAATGCTTAGCTTAGAATCTTCAGTGCTTTGCATCCTCAATGCTTAGCATCCTCAATGCTTAGCTTCAAATCCTCAATGCTTAGAAACCTCAACGCTTAGCATTCTCTATGCTTAGCTTAGAATCCTCAATGTTTAGAATCCTTAATGATTAGAATACTCAGTACTTAGATTCCTCAATGTTTAGCTTAGAATCCTCAACACTTAGAAACCTCAATACTTAGAATCCTCAATGCTTAGCATACTCAATGCTCAGCATACTCAATGCTTAACTTAGAATCCTCAATGCTTAGAAACCACAATGCGTAGAATCCTCAATGCTTAGCTTAGAATCCTCATTGGTTAGAAACCTCAATGCTTAGGAACCTCATTGCTGAGAAACCACAGTGCTTAAAGTCCTCAATGCTTTGAATACTGTTTAAGTTTTTAACTAACATCTCCATCTAAGCAGTTGCATCTGCATTAGTATAGCATGATATTACAACCACTGCATTTTGAACCAGATATGCAACTCAACATTCATTGGCATTCTTTATCTCACTCTGCCAGTCCTCTGAGCTATGCATATACAACTGAGTTTCAAAATTTAAACTGCATACCTATTATATTGCTGCTAATGTTAGCTTCACAGGTACTCATCACAAACTAACCTTGCATTTACTGTAGGGTAAGAACGTTCCCATCCACGATTGTATGCCACACATTCTCAGTCTAGCCTGGCGGCAATATCCAGAGACAGAGTATTGAGACAAATTCCATCGGAATCAAATTAAGACGGAGGACACCTGGCTAGCAAGGATTACTGCCAAAAACAACTGGGGATTATACTGGATGAGCTGATGATGTAAATAAATTCCCAAAAATGACATTTCTCCTTCTGGGACACACTAACATCAATGTCTCAGCTAACACAAGTAATGCTGTTCTATTGGTCTTTTTTTCCCCACCTTGTTCAACCCAATGAACAAAAACAACTTGCTTAAGTATGGTGTCTACTGCTGGCCACCAAAGTTTAAAAATTTAAACTGGTGAAAAAGCCATTAAGGAACGATAACATGTTTGGTGTTAACAATGTATTAAGAAAATTAGGGAAAATGGATTTTAAGCTAGAAAAGGAAAGATGAACAGAGAAGAAACAACAGTGTTATTGTCTATCTGCTAAACCTATCTACAGTAACTTGACTGCATTCATGTGTGCCTCCATATTTACACTACCCTCCCGCTAGTCTTTGTCTATAAAAGTTCTGTATGAAGATACTCCACCACAGAGCTCAGAGTAGAATCAGTGCTAAGTCTATTATCACATAGGTCATCCTAGCTACAGGTTTAGAAATTAGGTCCAAGAATGCCCACTATACCACTGAAACCAACTCTTGGATCCTGAGATTGGCTTGAGATTATTTTTTTTCCTGCAGCACCAGGTAATTTCAGGTATCCAAGTATTTCCTACTAGCATGTATTTTCTACTACTAATCATCAGTCCATATGTTTTTCAGTCTATGTGAGAAAAACATAGATTGCCTTGTAGAAACAGTAGAAGATGCAGTCAGCAGATGCAGAAGACACTGGAGATCCATAAAACAGACTGCAACAATATGCTCATTCAGGATGAGCAAAGCAGTGGAACCATTGCCCTAAACTGTCCCATACGTAAAATGAAGTATAGGCAGGACACGAGAGCAGCAGAGACCTGCAGGATAAGTGCTGCAAAGGCAAAGCAAAGAAATCCACAGAGCTATGAAATCCACTGGCTATTTTCTGAGAGAAGGATTTCATCTGAAATGAAATCAGGCAGGAGAAGCAGACTGAGAAAGTTTCCATTGTCATAAAAATATCTCCCTGGGTAATCCACGCTGATGGGAAAAGGAAACTCTGATAATTTATGTGACAGTTTAATGGGATTTTGGTGACACATGATACTTTAGAAAGAATTTGCCCAAATCGGACAGACAGGACTTTAATAAGGTTTCAGCCTCAAAACAGCAATATTTTCACCCTTTATTTTGCATTTTATCCTACACATACACTGCTCACTCATAGCCCATCTATCTCATTTGCAGGGCATATTTCTATATTGTGAGAACAACAACTCCTCTGCACTTTCTGGTGACATTCTCAGCTAGAGAAACCTCTGCCTATCTGAGATCCCTAAAGGGATCAAGCTGACTTTGCATCTTCAGGGCAGAGCAGCAGAGCTTTGAATTCTGAGCCATAAGCTGCCCATGGGCCACATCCCCAGCTCTGTGGATGTCATTAATAGCTTCTCTGTAGAAATCAAGGGCAGCAGATGGACAGTCTGCAGTAGCGATCACAAACAATAGGATGCACCCAGGGCACACTCCAGGAGTAAACGTCTCTCACGCTGACTTACACCTCAACCCATTTCTTCTCCTTATGAGAGACAGCCTTCACCCCAGTGCAGCATTCCCCTGCCCTTCATTGCCATCACTCAGAGAACAGGCACAGTACCAAAAGTAGTTGCTTAGAACACTCAACTATGGCGAAGCCAGGGTTAACAGGACGAAACTTTGCAGAAGTTGAATATCAGTGAATTATATGGAAGAGTTTCCCCCGTGGAGAAGTAGAAGTTAACATTAAATATACATTGCCCTGAGCACTAGAAGCCATTCTGTACATAACAGCCTCACAGAGGCTGGAGACAGAGATAACCCGACAGGCATTTGTTTTCTTACTCATTCCTATGGATCTACCCCTGAAGCCCTTATTTTTTCTGGAAAAGCACCTTGTGGGAATCTGGGCAGGTGAGGAACGGTGTGCAAATGATTCAATGTTTTGCCCACTGTTTCTTTACTCCATGAAGCTAAGATCAGCGTGGGACATGAAATGATACCTGTTGGCCCTACGATGGGCGTGGAAAACAGAGCACCTGTCACTATTTCTTTCACCATTGGGACTACCAGCCAAATTTAACAGGGAAACAAGCTGTGTTGTGTAGTCCCTCGAGCTCTTCTGCTCTACGTGAGACACATTCTGTAGTAAAGAGAAGAATTTAAACCCACCTAATCCCATCAGCAGCATAAAGCAGTGCTCATTCTTAAACATGGGTTGTGTCTTTAAGAGGTACAGATCCATCTCTGCCTCTGACTTGAGGTCTTCCTCAGGGAATGGCTCATAAGAAATGAGATATATTAAAAGGAAGTGAAATCAGAGCCTCCCATTATCAAAGGGATAAAATATCAATTTTTTGTCAAGATAAAAAGCATCGTAGATTGGCTCAGATGGGAAAAATTAAATTCTTGGTCTTCAGTTGATTTGATATTTATCACTCCACCGCTCTAGAAATATTCTGACAGGGAATGTTTCTTAAAATATTATCCTGCATTTCTCCTCAGTTAGCAAGCTGGGAGAGTATGAACTTGTGTGTCTTGTTACACCTAAAAAACTCATAGGAAAAGAGAAAAAGGAAAGAAAACAAAGTCTAGAAAATACACCTTCTAACACTTCATTTCACCAAGAGCTTCTCAATAAAGGACCTCAATTGGGGAATCACTGCTGTCCAAGTCTACCTACCCCATATTGTAGAATATCCCAAAAGCAATTCTCTCTTCCCATATAAAGAGACTAATAAGCAAGAACTGTCTCCCAGTTCATAACAATTAATCTTATCTTGACAGCAAGAGCTCAGATGAACTCAGAGAATTGAGTAAGAAATTGAAAGTAGGGGAATAACGTAGAAGGTCTTTCAGGGAGTCCTGCTGCCCACCCTCCAATGGTGAGGACTGATGTATCCTTCAGCCTGGACAAGCTTACTTCTAGATATACAGTGTTGTCTTGATAAAGAATTAAGTGGAATGAGCCAGTGTTTGTGTCTAAAACATGATTAATGGAACTTGATCACGCACGTAAAAAAAAAAAGTGTTTAGGAGAACTGTCAATTCAATGTTAGTGGCTGCTCCTAATCTGTATTCCCCTGGCTAAAGAGCGACTTGGAAACACTGCAGTGTTTTAACAGCTTGTGTTCAAACCCTCAAATCAAAGGCTCCTCAGTAGCTGTTTAGATCATGGACAGAACATCAGTTTTCCAAGAGAACACGGATGAACCTTGGAGCTCACAGGCAAGCTCAGAACTAAGCAATACTTACATATCATCAAGATGATCAGGCAACTGAGATCCTATGGCATAATCAGAATCTCAGCATACTTGGCAGAAAGATAGATAAAGCAAGATTCGCCATTGCAATTAAGTAGATAGCATGAGGAAATTTCAACCAGTGTGTGTATGCCAAGACACTGTGCAGCCACCATGAGATCAGGAAGATCTTCCATTCAGTGAAGAGATTTCTGATGAATCACACCTTTCTACATCAATCACTATTGGGAGTGGAACATCAAGCCAGGAAGACTACTGGGCAGAGGAAAACTGTCTCCTCTTAGGTCTACTAGTAGGAAGGTTGGACAAATGAAATATATATATATATATATATAATTTTTTGCCCCAGAAGTTGCTACAAAGCATGGAATAAAGGTATACCTGAATAAAGGAGTCAGGTTGTGAAACAGTCTTATCAGCTCCAGAAGGAAAACTAACAGAAGTGAACACAATGTCCAGCACCCAATTGCTTTTCCTTAATAACACGCTATGTATCATTAAAGTGGGAGTTTTCACACAAGAGATCAGTTTGTTCTTTAATTCCTATCTTCATAAGTGATATTCTGTTTTGAATACAATCTCCAGAAGGTTCTTTTTTGTCAAATAATTTAACAGCATGAATGATGGCTGCTGATCAGTTTGAATTTCTGATGCCTACTACAAACAATGCAGACTTACACTATATGTTTGTGAAGCTGATACTGCCTGATATGTTTCTCCAATTCTGGTGCCTCCTTGTATATTCAACCCAACATTTTCCTAGCAGAACTCTTCCAATTTATGTTGCCAAGGAATCCTTCCACTGCAGCTCAGCCATTCTTCACAGTCTGAACAAATCCTTACTTGAAATGAAGCACTTGCAATGAAACAGTTCTATTTCAGAGCATTCGCTGCCACTTCATCTTCCGCTCTGTAAACTATCGGAATGCTTTTAAAGGAAACACTTATTTAAATAAAAGAAAATCCCTGTAAATTACAGTCGTGACAAGCTAACAGCAAGCACTGCAAAGATGATTTATCTTCCTGCTACATCTAACAAAGCTTCGCACATCAACACATTGTTTGTAAAGACTTCTAACTCACGATTTCTAACTACAAGAATATACTAGTAACAAAAACCTTCTTATATCAGTAATCTCTCCCTGTCATCTAATATCCCATCAACCTCAAAATCTGAGAGTCTCCTTCAATTATTTCTGTTTACTGTCTTATCCAGCATGCCTTCTTCATGGATGAAGAAACCAACTATTTAGTCTCACTGCCTGCTTGTAATCCAAATTCATTTCAGAGCTTGCATGCATTAGCTGCATGCTTTAATTTGATTTATTTTATTTGACTTCTATTAAATTACATTTGAGACAGGTTAGCAGATGGCCTCATGGGGAGCATCTCGCCAGCATCACCCCCTGTGCAAACAGCAATTATTGTATCTTAGCTGAGCCCAATTTCAAGTTATATCTTGACAAGCTAACAAATAAGGTCACAGTATCTGCATTGCAAGTAATATCCCAACTGGTGGGAAAGACACTTGACAAGCTTGAAGGTGGGCCCAGAGAGCGTTCTGATTGCAAGGGGAAGATGTAAAGGAAATTAAGCAGCAAGTCACCACTTAAGAGCAGGGATGCTGTTTCAAGTCTATCCACATTCTGCATTGCTTGCAGGCCCGCCACCTATGTTAGTACAGAGACTCCACGTCACTACGTGGATTGCTCATTCACAGTCTGTTAGTGCTAAACACGGGAGATGATGGATAGCGAGGGCACCACAGCCACCGAGGCCCCCTCTTTCTTCATATTTCTCACTCTTCTTTTGCCCCTGGCCAGTCGCTCTTTGTGAAAAACAATTCCTGCACGTTGCATTACCCTCCACGGTGACCCTCGAGCTGTTTTTTTTTTTTTTGCCCTTTCAAAACACTTGACAAAGCTGTCACAGAAGGAGTTCGGCATCTGGAAGCTGTGACAGACACGATATGACCTGATTCATAAAACATAACTAAACAGCTTGGGCTGCCAGAGGCCAGGATTTACAGGACTGCGTTTCAAGAATGGCCTTCAACGCCTGCTCTACCAAACACACTCCTACTCTGCCGCAATACAAATTCCCCAGCTCCGATGGGGTGACCTGCAACACTACAAAATGACAGAGCAGCTGAGACACTAATCTTGTTACAGTCTACCCTGTCTCCTGCTGGTCAAGAAGGGGAAGGGATGACCTTGGTGTTGGCTGCACCTTTTACACCAGGCTACAAGGGAAGGGAATGCTATAAAAATAAAAGACATCATTTTTTTTTTTTCAGAAATGACTCCAGCACAGCAAGTACAAAGGAAACAAATCAAGGCACTGATAGTTTCTGTTATATTATCCCTACAGCCTCACTTTTACAATAAAAGCCTCTCTGCATTTTTATTTCCTGAAGGTGCAACCTGACCGACAGTGTATTTAAGGACTTTCTGCCATCCTATCCATCAACCCTTTTTCCTTCATTTTCCCTTCAATCACTAGTTATAGTCTGTTAGGTGATTGCCATGGTACCAAAAGGCAAACATCATTAACAATTACACTTTCTTATACCATCAAAACAGTTTGTCAAACAGTACAGTTCTTCAGTTCACATAAACTCCCTTAATACAGTCTGTATTCTTCAGTTATAAACACTGTGCCACAGAACCAGCACTGATTGAACCACCTCCCTCACACACTTCCTCACAAGAAGTACATAGTATTACATAAATGGGTTGACATTCATTGGTCAGGTGGAATGTACACCTCTCCTCAGGACAATCTTACTAATCTACAGAGTACAAACTCCCGTCTTCTTACATACAAGCAGAAAGTACTTATGAGTGGGCAGACAACACAGTCTTTCACTTTGTCCGTGTCTGGCCATTTCCCTCACAGGAGGAAGGAAACATGGGTCGGGACTCGGCACTCACCCTGCAGCTGTTCTGTGTCTCACTCACACCACACTCACTCTGACATTTAGATCAAAAACCATGGTTTATTCATACTACACAATGCTGACAACGTTTTCTAGCTGGAATCTTAATAACACTCATACTCTGGTCGACCAGTTGCAAACGTTAATGTTTTTCCCAGAGTCGGCTTGACACACGGTACCAAACACTTAAAGCAGATGATAATATTGAACATACAACCTATAAGCCCCGTGATTACAACTTGGAGAACCCAGGCTACCATTTGACAGGCTATCCACTATATCCCATACCTGTAGGAGAGACCAACCTAGGCCCCTCCTATTGTCAACTACCTGGGAGAGAGTATTTGTTCTTGTTTCCATTCATATGACATACAGTTCCCTTTCATAGGAACTCACCCAAGGAGTCTTCCTACCCCAGCTGGCAACCAAAGCCATGAGCTCACCTCCCTGGGAGCAGCACGTATGGCTGTAAACTGTGTAGGATGTCTCCTCAAGACATATGGGCTCCACTTACCATACACATACCTGGTCCACCTATGGGTGGTCCTTGTCTGTCCCTGCAGTGATCAGGTGAGGAAGGGAGTCCTTCAGAGAAATCTCAGGGTGCGCCAAAAGTGTCTCCCTCTCAGCTGGTCCTGCAGCGAACAGAGCTGGTCCCACCTGGGCCGCCAAATTGACTACAGGAATTGAACTCTATAACCTCTATAACTGATACAGTCTCCCATGACATACTTATACCAGAGTTGAGGAAGTATGGGATAGGTGAGTGGACAGTGAAGTGGGTCGAGAATTGGCTGACTGGCAGAGTGCAGAGGGTTGTCGTTGGCGGTGCAGTGTCTGGCTGCAGGGCTGTAACTAGCGGCGTCCCCCAGGGGTCTGTGCTGGGTCCGGTCTTGTTCAACATCTTCATCAATGACCACCCTCAGCAAGTTTGCTGTTGACACGAAGTTGGGAGGATTGGCTGACACACCTGAAGGCTGTGCTGCCATTCAGCGAGACCTGGACAGGCTGGAGAGCTGGGCAGTAAGAAACCGGATGAGGTTTAACAAAAGCAAGTGTAGAGTCTTGCACCTGGGTAGAAATAATTGCATGCACCAGTACAGGCTGGGGGAAGAGCTGCTGGAGAGGAGCTCTGCTGAGAGGGACCTGGGCGTCCTGGTGGACGACAGATTGACCATGAGCCAGCAGTGTGCCCTTGTAGCCAAAAAAGCCAATGGCATTATGGGGTGCATTAAAAAGAGCGTGTCCAGCAGGTCGAAGGAGGTGATCCTCCCCCTCTACTCTGCCCTGGTGAGGCCTCATCTGGAATATTGTGTCCAGTTCTGGGCTCCCCAGTAAAAAAAGACAGGAATCTCTTGGAAAGAGTCCAGCGGAGGGCCACAAAGATGGTGAAGGGCCTGGAGCATCTCCCCTATGAGGAGAGACTGAGGGAACTCGGTCTGTTTAGCCTTGAGAAAAGAAGGCTGAGAGGGGACTTGATCCAGGTCTATAAATATTTGAGGTGTGAGGGGCAAAGTGGTGAGGCCAGACTCTTTTCAGCATTGTGTGGAGGAGGGACAAGGGGAAACAGACAGAAACTGGACCATAGGAAGTTCTGCACTAATGTGTGCAATAACTTCTTTATGGTGAGAGTGACAGAGCACTGGAACAGGCTGCCCAGGGTGGTTGTGGAATCTCCTTCTCTGGAGATATTCAAGACCTGCCTGGATGCCGAGCTGTGCAACGTGGTGTAGGGAACCTGCTTTGGCAGGGGGGTTGGACTCAATGGTCTCTGGAGGTCCCTTCCAACCCCTACAATTCTGTGATTCTGTGAATATCATGGGGTGGTTTGGATGGGGAAAGACTACCCCTTTGAATGACCTTTTGTCAGGGCATGTCCTGGGATTCCTAGGATCCTCAAAATGCAGCACTGCTTCTGTCACTGAAAAATGGGGCCCTGTGTGGGACGGAGGGAGGGTCCATGAGTCCCTGGCCCACCTGACTGAGTATTTCCATGGTCTTAGCAAAGACATACGTACAACTTGAGAATGACAGTTAGCTGCGTTCATGGTGGCATGGCCACTGCTGATGGCCTTGAACTGTCTGAACATAACTGAAGAGGCTCAGGCTGATGCAAATCAGCTATTGAATGACAGTGTTGAAAAACTGGAAAGACAGGTGGCAGTTTTGATGGGGAAAAAACCTAATTCAATCATTCTCCTATGGAAGATCAGGAACATCTCTCTGGAAGACCATGGGGACCCTGTACAAGGGAATCTGTATAAAATGGACTCTGTAAATGAAGGCACTAAAAGGTCAGATTTTGAGGTTCCATTTGGACTAGATCTATTTGAGATCTGTCTGATTGTAACCCTAAAATGAAAAAAAAAAAATGCAGGATAGGCTGGTGGGAGTGCCCTGACCAGTGTCCAACCCCCCAAACCCTGCTGCCCATAATACAGCAGCTGAACTGATGGATATAGTACAGTGGTTTAGACAGAAACCAAGAGAGCATGCCAGCATAGCTGCTCTGGTTATGGGACATGGAGGCAGAAAGCGCTGTGGTGAACGGACTGGAAATTTCAAAACTGACATCCATTACTACTCACCCTGCCCTCAGGCAAAGACTGTATGCTCTGTCCAACATAATGAGGATAGCCATTTGATCAGTGAATGATTTATGGCTGTGTGTCATATACCATGGCCAAATAAGAATGGCATACCATTAAATATCAGCCTGTGGTCCTCTATGGAGGACTAACAAAATTATATTAGAGAATTAGGCATGAAAGAGGCAATCTATGAAGATGATTTTGAGAGCCCAGTCAATAAATTTTTCATCAGGAACGAGGGATCTCATCCTACAGCCATCACCTTTACATCAGGATGGGTCTATGTTATCCATACTGAACCCCCCAGTGGCCCTCAGGTGCTGTAATACAACAGGCTGCCCAATTGATGGGGAGACAAGAGTGCCTATGGCCAGATGCAGGCTCTGAATGGTGGTGGAAAGGTCAGAGAACCATCTGCTGCCGTGACTTAGGCGTCCAGCCCCTAAGGTAATCCAGTCTGGACCCATTAGGGTCTTGAAACAACAAATGTTTAAAGACCAGATTAGAGCAGGAGTTCAGTTTAAAAAGATCGATGGACAGCATAATCAGGAAAAAATATCTGTTAAACAGGCCCAAGCACTGAGTATTTATAGTCCAACCTTTTCAGCCAAACTAGATGTGAATGTAACTCAAGAAGGGTCTGGATGGGGGCTCTGGCAGAGCCAGAGTTCTTTGTGAACCCCTATGAGGTTTTGGTCACAGGTTTGGCATGGAGCAGAATAAAGATACATCACAGTTGAAAAGCATTTATTGGCTACCTATTCTACACTACAGGTGGTAGAACCAGTAGCTCAGATTTCAGAGGTTATCGTTAAACAACAAGGCCAGTCCAGGGGTGGGTAAAAGATCTAACACACATCTCTATGATGGGGGTGGCCCAATCACAAGCAGTGGTGCGCTCAGTTGTTCTGCTTGCCTGCTCCTCAAGGAGTTAGGAGAAATCTATGCCTGCTGCGTGTTCGAGTGCATGCGCAATGCCATGTGGAGGGCTTATCACAATAAAGATTGGCGGATTTGCTGCGTAGACCGGTCAGAACTCAGATCTGCGTTGTGCTTCCTGCGGCACCAAACGCCCAACAGTGGCAGTTCCGTGTATTGGCCAGCAGGTGGCAGCAGAGACCACGGAAAGAACCTCTGCGGGACAGACCCTGGGGATCCGTTCTCTTTTGATTATAGGGGAAGAACACAAAGATGGAAGAGGAGGGAAGGGGGAAAAAAAAAGAAAAAAAGAAAAAACCAAACCACAGGAAACAAATAAAAACTTCTCCAAACGTAGCAAACGTGAATCTCTGTCAATAAATAAATGAGTAATTGAATTGATGTCCCTTCCCCCCCCCCCCTCCCCCCCCAACTTCTGAGATGAAAAAAAAACACCTGGTATCAATTGGACAGATGCACACAGTGAAGCCAGGGATGGTCTGAAACGCAAAGCAGCTGAGCAGCTTTTAGAAGAAAACAGAGTAGTAACAACTTCTGTACCTACATTCACCACTCTGAGATCCTGTCTGGGTCACCCAAGGCTTGTAAATAACCACTGGGTCGGTTCTGATGTCGAGTGATTTGTTGTCAGTTCTCTCATGGTTCTCCGGTCAGTTCTCCGGTGCCAGGATCTGCCACAGGGCATTCTGACCACGGGCATCATGTTTCTACGCTGCCGCCTGCATTTAACAGGCAATGGGACTGCCCAGCATGTGCAAGGCAGCACCTCTGTCACACCACCAGAATGTTTAAGGCTGTTGGGATTGTTGTTAGCGTCCCATTAACACTGAGGCTAGAGATACCCTTAGGATTGACATTACTATTAGCATTACTTTGATGGTGCCCTATCTGGGTCATTTCCAGGGGATGTCAGGAGTAAGGCATAGTGTCAGGAGAAAAAGAACAGACTCTGTTACTTTATAAACGTGATAATAGAGAGAGTTCACTGGAAAAAATACAACTCTTAAATAATACAAAGCATGCTTCTGATTGGATGCAGGCATCATCTGGGCTCTGATTAATATTACTTTTAAGGTAAAGATTATTGTTACCTTAATGATTGTTTTTTGGATTATGATCAGGGTTAAGGTTCCTTTTGCTACAAACTTCTAGCATCATTTTTGTTGTTACATTTGCAATTAGGGACGATTTTAGAATCAGGGCAAGGGTTAGGATTAGAGTTACATTGTGGGTTAATGCTGTTATCTTTACAGCTCCTGTGAGGGTTGGGGTCTGGGTCAGGTGTTTAAAAAATGAAATGAGAAAAGCATAAAAAAAATATATTGAAAGCTTCAGATTTCCTTAATCTTTGTGGGAATCACAGAATCACAGAATTACCCGGGTTGGAAGGGACCTCAAGGATCATGTAGTTCCAACCCCCCTGCCTAGCAGGGCCACCAAACATACAAAGGAATCATATAATGTGCAACTCAGATCTACCTCTTCGTGCAGTGACTGCCTGTAAATTTGCTAGAGCCTAATATAATATGGCCTTGTGCTTTCCACTAACTCACCTTCATTTCATTTTCATTAAATTTGCTTGGTAGTCAGATTTTGGTGTGTGGATATTTTAAAACAATCTAACTGACATTGGCCAAAAATTAAAAATAAATAAATAAATGCACGACAGCATCAATTGTATCAATTTTTATAGATAAGATAAAGAAGAGCAGTTTCCCTTAGTTATCTGTGCCTCTTTACTTTCTTACCCTCTCCCCTTGTGTGAGAAACTCTCAAAGTCAAAGATTTCTAGTTAGGCAAAGATGGCAGCGATAGCAGCAGTGCTTATTCATTATTGCAATACTGCGCGCACATCCCCTATTGGCAAGGGAGAAACTGCACACCAGTCAGTGAAATCAATTCTGTTCTATGCCCTAAACCCAATGCAGGTGATGCTCTCATGGCTCTCATTGGTTGAGCATCTCAGGCTCACAGACTCCTCGAGACTGTTGCTAGGATTCATTTCCATATAAGGTCAATTACCAACCTCTTGTTTTTAGGTCTGCCTTGTACTTTTCTGCGGACAGAGAAGGGCAATGTTTCCAAAAGTCAGTACATTCATTCTGTCCTGTGCTGGGCTCTACCCACCCTGTGTATTTATCTTGTGCTTGTCTCAATTCTACCCATGTCAGAATGCCCCCAGTCTGAACTTAACTCTGCTCAGCAACTTTCTTGGTGGAAAAACTACTTATACAGCTGTTTTACAAGAGGGTTATACATTCAGTTAGGGCCTACACTATGTACTGAAAATACTGGAAACTTCCACTGCAAAACCACAATCTACCTCTCCCATCTGTGCAGCCTTGCAGACCCAGAGCATGCCAGGTTATTTCTGCTTTCATAGCATTTGCATGCTGTAGGGTGAGCAAAAGGTTCTGCTGCCTGATTCTTCTGCAAGAGCTGCCTACCGGCAAATGGTTGCAGGGATGGAGGATGTGACAGAAAGCATTTGTCTCCACAAGAGCAGAGTTACATTCAGTGCAGAGTGTGAGAGTCAGGTTGGTGTGGAAAAGCACTGACACGCTGGGGATGATGCAGTGCTCACATGTCTAACACTCACAGACATTACTGTCAGAAGGATGGTGCTGTGTTGTGCTTCTACCTTTGGCAGCCCCTGGAGAAATGCTGTGGCACACAGAACACCTTTGTATTGCACTGACTGCTGCCATGCAGCATGGATTTAACACACCAAATCCAGAGGAGCATGACTGCATCTAACTGCCCTGAGAAAAACTACTGTAGCTGAAGAGATGAGGAGGCAGCTGCTCATCTGCAGAACAAGCAGTACTGCCAGACATTGGGCCAGGTGAGCACCTCCTGCTGCAGCGTGATGATGACAGGGCTGGAGATGATCTGCAAGGCCAGCTTAAAAGTGGGAGACATGAGTCAACATGGCAGGAGGACAGAGGTGTTAGGGAGCAGCCAAGGCATCAAAGAGTATCAAAAGGCTTTGAAAGGTATCACAAAGCGACAGCCAGGAAGACTGGGATTATCATGAGCAGCAACCTGGATGCTAGAGATTATTTGCTCCCATACAAAATGGTAGAGATCTTGCTGCAGACATCCCAAAGCCAGGCAAAATGGGAACTCAGAGCTCTGCCTGCACGAACCCCACAGCCAGAGTGTTGCAAGCTGAGCTGCCTTGCTGTTTGTTGCATTCATCCCAATCCCTGTGATTGAAGACTCAGAATGCAGTCAAGGCGATGACTGAGCATGAGAGTGACTTTATTCAATAAAAGACAGGAGGGCTTGAGAGGTCAAGGGTGAAGATGGGACTCCTCTTGTCAAGATGAGAGTGGCTCAGAGCTTGTGCTGCTGCCTGGTGCCTGGGACTGGCAGCCTGACTCTAAGTCCCCATCTAAGATGCTCAGCTTCACCTCACTGATGCTGACCTGCTCCTGCATGGTGGTGCTGCTGTTGGGGCACTCGGGCTGTGCTTGGGATGGGCAGCACTGCAAAGGCGCTGGGTCACAATCCAGGCAGGTGACTGCTGTGTCTGGCAGGCTCAGGTCAGCATCTTCAGCAGAGCCAGGAGATATGAGAGCATGAACGTGGATGAGCCCCTTGTGTCCATCACTGTTACCATGTGGAAGGCTGTCATCCGAATTGCAGCAATTCGTGCTTAATCAGAACTCTCCATTGATGGAAACACACTGCACATCACTACTTGGTTTGGATCTTTGGGGTTGACAAAAGCTCGAATCACCTAGGAAGGCATAGAAACACAAGGGTTAGTGTCAAACGTTTGCAAGTTGAATCATGAAAGGTTGTTGATATTTGGTAATAGAGTGGCGTCAGGAAGAAGCAAATAGGCTTCAAGCAACAGAGCCACTGTCTTGAAAGTGATCCTCGTGCAGGTCCAGCTCGTGTGTTGTTTCACTGTAATCTGCTTCTTTGGGTCTACCTAGTGGGCAGCAACACTCGAGCTGTTACTGATATCATTGAAAAGAACTGGAGACAATTGTTCTATTCCTAAGAGCTTCAAGGTGCCTAGAAGCACAAATAGAAACCAGCAGTGTTTCATCACTTCACCAAAAGGAAGGTCAAACACCTGAGCTGTGAAGAGCAGTTACAGAACCTATGCATAAGATCACACCAGACATACTTTGTTCTAACAACAGTTATGGCACATAGTCCATTTCCTTCAATATTCCCAAAATGAAATGATGTGGAGCATTACAGGGAAAGAAACACTGCACACAGACACTATGACCCTGATTAGACTCAAGCAGCAGACTTAAAACAAGTCAGAGTTTTAGATTCCAGGATATTTCAGGACCTATCGTGTGAAATTCAGTTACACAACAGTGCCTAGGTGCCTGCGTTTCAAGCAACTTTCAGATCACAGCCATGTAAAATAAAAACAAATTCAGTGCAGAAATAGCAAGCCTGTACCTTAATACTCATGAGATTATCCATTTTTTACAGCACTCTGACTAAGTTCTAAAACTTGCTCATCCCAGTTCACTACAACAATTTCCACCAATTCAAGCAATGCAGTTCTGAGATCCTATGTATGTCAGGCAGATAGAATTGAACAGTGCAGGAATAATCTCTGACAGCTTTAAGTGCTCCGTTCTGCTTACAAACTCTCAGTCCAAAACTATTCACAGTTTTAAGGCAATGAACACCTGAAGCAGTTGGATCATCTGCCATTTGCCGCATTCTGCTTCTTGGCATCATGATTAGCACAAAGGGTTTTCTGCTGTCCTGCAGAAATGGACAAAGTCCTGCTTACAGTTACTGGACCAAGTTCCAGTGTACAGCAGAGTTTGTACCAGACTAACAAGCCGCGTCATTCAATTCATGTGCTGAGGTTGTTATGCACTCAGAAAGGAAACAGAACTAACTGTTGGATTCTGAAGGCAATCTGTGGGGTCCTACATTACCTCCTGATTCTGGAAGAGGAAATTCTAATAGCAAATGCAGAACTTTGATCTTTGTAGACATGAGAAGAGCTGGCATTTAGGAACATTCATTTCAGGGAAATCAAATGATGTGTCTATATTTTTACTACAGATAGTATAGGGAGCAGCCAGTTGAAGAACCAGATACAAAAAAATCCAGCCCATTGGCAGGAAAATACTTCTCCTTAAATTCTGTATGCTATCATGGTATAGAATCAGGCTACAGCGCCACATAGGCCAACCAAGCGTAGAACCAAATCCACAAAATACTGGTAGACAAAGCAGCAAAAACAGGGACAATATTCAGCAGACAGGCCTTTCTACCCACAGCTCAGCATGTTCTGCCATCCGAAAAGCAAGGCCTCTTGTCAAGCTCAGCTATTTCTCTTCTCAGTGTATTCTAGCACCACTGATACCCACTGGTATCCTCCTGTAGAGTGCCATCATATTGTCATCATCCAAAGGAAAATCCCACACAGCAGAGCATACAGCACTACACCCATGCTCCAAATATCCGCCTGAAAAACAAAAAGAGAAGCTTACAAACCTGAAGCACCTCAAATGGCTTCCTGACAGACTGTATTGTCTGCCCTTGCCAAAGCCCACATATAGCCCATGAAAAGCTGGCTCTTTCCCTCAGGAAAAAAAAACCTTATCATCCCAGAGAAAGCATATAACCCTCATTCAATTGCCCTTCCACTCAGCTTAGAGCACGACTAAAACCAGCATCTTCACCTTAGCTCATCACACTGCTGCAGTTCCTTTTACAAGGATTTCACTGGCAAAAATGAAATCAAAGCCGTCACAAGGGATTTAGCACAGTTACGTGTTACTGGCTACGAGAGCTGTCAGCACAGTCACCTGTCAGGCTTTGCTGCTGTTCTATTTATGTATAGGCACAACAAGGTTCAGACACCTCACAGTGCAATTCTCACTTTGACTGTAAAGAAATAGGAGGCTTGAAAAGCAGTGTGTGGAAAACAAAGAAACAAGAATTAGAACAACAGTGGGGCCATGGCACTTGTAGGAATTGCTCCGCCTTTAACAGCGATTCAAGAAGTACGAGGGCATCCCAAACCAGACCAGTTTGGACAGATTAACAACTGCAAGTAGTGGGTTCCAAAATTCCAGACATGAAATCAAAGCTGGAAAAACTCTTTGCATTTACATCTCTCAATTTTTAGTACATTGTGCATTACAACGGAAACAATTCTTCACATACAACTTGGAAGCTAAAGACAAGTCTGACAAAACAGACTGCACAGAAAGGATGGATAATTAACAGAGCAAATTGCTCTTTCAAAAACTTAGTAATAGAAAGAGATCTCTGAAGTTGCTGTTCTGTAGAGCCCCAAAGCAGTCGCTTGAGGCAGATCAGGATTAGCCAGAGACAAACCAGCCAGCTGTGTGAACTGAGACCAATTGCACTTTTCTAGTCTGTGGCCACTGACAGCTTCTGAGAGCTACCAAGCAATGCAACCTAGCAGAATTCAGAAGGGAAACCAAGAGAGCCTACCTGAGCTCCACTGCCTTGAAATGCTCTGTGGAGAGGGAAGGGAAAGAGGGGAAAACAAAAACCGCTCTACATCCCTCTGAGCCAACAGACGCTTTGCCCTGGATTAGCTCTGGTGCTGCATAAGCTGGGCTTCCACAGCATGTGTTCAGGTGGTAATAAAGGCCTGCCTGGAATAACACAAAAAATAGAGAGAAACGTTTGCTTTAACAGAGTTTATGTCTTCTGGTCATAACACTTCAGAAGCCTCAGAGGCTTCTTCTCCTGTGCATATTTTCATTCATCTTAGATTTTGCTTTCATTCAATGTGACCTCACTAAGCAAATATTGTCTAAGACCATGAGCATCACATAAATGTGCAGATCTCAAGCTGCTCACTTTTCTAGTACCCTTGGCATGATGCTTTATTTTCCTCAGCTGATCATCTAGATTGTGCCTGTTGATTGTGCAACAACAGCCTGTTGGTCTCGATTACCTGTGAGAGGCTCTAAATTTGGCCAGGAAAAATCATTTGAGGATAAGTAATTATCTGGGACTCAGTAAGTCTTCCCATGCTTTAGTAACAGCAGAGATACACACACACACAAACTCGTGGAACCCCACTGCTTTGCACAATCCTGTGCACACTCACGTGTGTCATGCACTGATTTCCCAGCCAGTCCTCATGGGGTCTATTACTTAGGACAGGAGTGCAGGGGAGCAGCCAGAAGCTGTTTGCATTCCCTGCTGTCTGCTGGGCAGCTTTGCTGGAGATGCTTGGGTTGCTTTGCTTTTCCTTGGGAGGTGGGAAGGAGCTTTGGGTTGGAGGCACATCCCGTGCCAGAGCATCCCAATGGCACGTGTGGGGCACTGATCTGCAGCAGATGAAGGGGAGGAGGTCCCAGCACAGCTCTGCACCATGCTCTGCCACACTGGGCAGCTTGTTCCTGGCTCAGCAGCGTCATCAGACAAGAAGCAGGGAAGGAAATCAAGGATGGGGGGTACCATCAAACGCAGTTAGTGCATGCCTGTGCAAGACAAACAGACCCAGAGCTTGCAGGTTGTTCCTGCTTTTGTAGCATTTGTGTGCTGTAGCTGAGCAAAAGGTTCTGCTGCTTGAATCTTCTGCAAGAGCCAACTACTGGTAAATGTCTGCGGGGATGTACTCGGTGTGCACTTCTGAAGCCATTTGAGAACCTAGTCGTTCTTGCTGCAGGACCCCTGTCTTCTGTTAAAAGCTGAACGGTCCCCAGAGCACCTGTTTCCATCAGCTGCCACCATCCAAAACTGCCAGCCTTCTTACAGTCACCTGGCCCAAACATCCCTTTTGCTCTACACTTGATTCCTGCAAGAGATGGGAGCTTGGCACGCACGCCATCCTTCCAACACCCCATCCCAGCAGCAAGGGATCACAGCGCTGGCACAGCTGAAACAAAAAGGGTGTGCGAGTTTCCTGTTAGCACTCAGTGTGAACAAATCTACCACTGAGCAACACCGTGAGCCCCCACTCACCTCAGCACAGGTCAACCTGTAACCCCAGCCTTCCCCTATCCATGTGCACACGCACACCCATTCACCACCCTGCCTGCTTTGCACACCCCCATGCACGCACTGCATCGTGTGCCCTTCTTTGCATTCACAGACGTGTGCCAACCACCCCTGGGAACACGTACGTGCCTACACCTTCCACAAACACCCCTTTGTGTGCACCTGTGTGCAACCCAACTCCTCAGCACACGCACGCGTTTGTGCCACCCTGTCCACGCACTCACCATGTGCCCTCCAGTACCCAAGGATTGCAGAGATGCTCCAGACTGTGCCAGAAATGGAATCTCAGAGTGCTGGGACATTATTGATCACTAAGGAAAACACTTGGAAGCATATTCAATCTGCAGAAGCTGTAATTACTGGGCACAGTTAGCTTTCCTATGGCTCAGCTGGAGGAGGCGGGTGCTCTCAGACATCTGAGACACTTGCACAATGCTGGGATCATTCTGACGGAAACTATGTCTTCAGATATCATGGTTAAAACCATCCAAAATGATCAAGCAGAGCCTTAGCTCTTGAGCAGCACTTCTTCCCCACCCTTCACTACTCCAAGCAGCTCCAACAAACTTCTCAGAAGAAATCCAGGCCAGCACAGACCTGGCAGACCAGAACCAAGTGCAGCTGGTGGGACAGCAGTGCCCACTCCTTGCTTCCACCCTGCTCCAGCAGGTTAAGGAGTCTGAGCATCACTGGCCTTTGACAGCTCAAGACTTTCAGCACCTCATGCCAACATTTCTCACTAAGATACACCTCAGGCATTGAATTCTCTTCTCACTACCTCCTCCCAGTCCTCCCGTAACAACAAAAACCATTCAGATTCTACAGCAAACTACAGCATCTGCACTGCAAGAGCACACTGAACCACCTGCAACAATGAAACATGGTTTTGGAGAGTGGGTATGAAAACACACCTTTAGACAGCTGTCTCCCTGTAGCCAAAAGGAAACCAAGAAGGAAAAGTCCAGCCTGAAACATGCCCATGCTACTAGCCCAGGTTTTTCACAGTCAATGCAGAATCCATCCTGTTCTTGAGGTAACAAATGACCAGTGAGTCTCCCGTTGCTCCACCCCTTCTCCTTCAAAGCCCGAAAAAGAAAGAATAAACAAGCAGAAGAAACCCAGACGTACCTTTCCACACACAGAGCAGAAAGTGGAACAGCAGTTGTCTCCTTCCTGAGACATGGTGGGGAGCATCCCAGAGGAAGCCCAAGTTCTTTGCTTCTCTCCACAGGGACTTCAAGCACTCTTGGCAAGAGCTGCTTTGGTTCTTTCTTCAATTGCTTCCATCACCAGAATCTCCTTTGGAAAAGGAACCCGAATGAAAGAATCAGCAAATGAAAAAGAATGAGCAATAGCCACTTTACCAGCTTTCTTCTGACACTCAATTTAGACTCTTGACTCAGGCAAGGTCTTAAAATCAGCTGGTTACAAGAACTGTCCCAAAATATATCCAGCTTCTGTACAGCTGCCATTCTTTCTGACAGCGAGTGTAATCACAGAATCATAGAATGGCCCGGGTTGGAAGGGACCTCAAGGATCATGAAGATCAATCACCTCCCTGTCCCTGCTGGCCATCCCCTCTTCTGATGGAGCCCAGGGGACCATTTGCTCTCTGAGCTGCAAGAGCACGCTGATGGCTCACGTTCTGTTTTTCATCCACCAGGACCCCCAGGTCCTTCTCTGCGGGGCTTCTCTTAAGGACTGCTCCTCCCAGTCTGTAGAAATGCCTGGGATTCCTCCAGCCCAAGTGCAAAACCTTGCACTTTGCTGTGTTGAACCTCATTAGATTCACCTAGGCCAACCTCTCGGTTGAGCTCCCTCTGAATGGCATCCCTTCCTTCCACTGCATCAGCCGCACCACTCAGCAAACAGCAGAGGGTGCACTCCATTGCATCATTGGTGTCACTGATAACCATGTAAAAAAGCACTGGTCCCAAGACAGATTCCTGGATGACACCACTTGTTATCGGCCTCCACCTGGACATCGAACCACGAATCACCACCCTCTGTCTGTGGCCTTTCAACCAATCCCTTATCCACCAGGTGGTCCACCTGTCAAATCCACATCCCTCCAGTTTAGAGATAAGGATGTGGTGGAGGGCCATGTCAAAGATCTTGCTCAAGTCCAGGTCAATGACATCTGTTACCTTCCTTTTGTCCACAAATGCCATCACTCCACCATAGAAGGCCACCAGACTGGTTAGGCATGGCCTTCCCCTGCTAAAGCCACGCTGGCTGTCTTGGATCACATGCTCATTCCTTATGTGATCAAGCATGTCTTTGAGGCGGATCTGTTCTTCACCATCTTCATCACAGTTACACATTTGAATCAAATAATTGGTGTTCCTGTCACGAAGAAAACCTCTTTGTCTTCTACTCCTGCTGCACTTCTGTGCTTTCACCAGAAGCAAAGGGAGAGGCCACCTCCTAGATCCAAATTTTAAGAAACCAACACCCAATAGGTGTCATCTGAAGTAAAATAGCAGAGAAATTAAGATGACTCTTCTGCATCCAGCTTGGATCACTCCCTCACTCAGGCACACCACCATCAGATCAAGGAGATGCTGCCTTCAGCTTAGAGTCTGTATGGGAAATCACAGCTTGAACCTCTGATTAATCAGCTGAGGCAAGTGTTGGGTCAGCTGCGGGAGCACAGGTGAGAGTAATCTAGCTGTGCTCCCAGAAGGGGTGGACCTCGACTCCACCTCCTCTGAGACCTCATTTAAAGGCTGACCACCACTGAGGCAGCATCTCTTGGAGATTGCTCCCCAGTTGAGACTGCCTCAGCTTTCTGGTCAAAACATCGACATTGGTGAGTTTCCCTTTGCTAACAACCTTTGACTATTTACCACTATCTTGGTTAACATCTTTTTATTAGCCACCCTTACAGAGACCATAAGGGTTTGGGCTTCCAAACTCTCAGCAAGCATTTGGATCAGCCAGCTTCCTGCTGGGGAGCCCCCTGCATCACTGCTGCCTCCTCTGGTACTGGACCTGCAGATGCTTCAGAGCTCATTAGCATGGACTTCCTTCCTCCCCTCAGCAGCTGCTCCTGCACCCACCTTCATTCCTACTCAGATACCGGCTGCTTCCAGCACCAGCTGACCTGCAAGACACAGAAAGGAAAGGTGGGAGTCATGCAAACGCACAAGCCCAAGGCTGCGTCACCACCACGTATGGCAGCCTCGGGAAGTCAGCTGCAACTACAGCCTTTGTCAGAATGGAAACAGGAATCGTCAGTTAAGTGTGACCTCTGAACTCATTGCCACCATCAGAAACAGGCACTGAAATCGCTCACTTCACTGACTCTGGTTACCTCCAAATTCTTTTACTTTTAGGAAAATGCGGACACGGAATTGAAGGACACTAGAAAAGTGACATCTACTTCCCCATAGGTGGTTAAACTTGGAAGCAGGACTTGAGCAAGAAAAGCTTCTCAGCTCAGAATCACAGAATTATCAAGGTTGGAAAAGACCTAGAAGATCATCTGGTCCAACCATTGCCAATACTTCCCGGATAAATCATATTCCATACACCATATCCAAACATTTCTTGAACACTCCCATTGTCGGTGACTCCACCACCTCCCTGGGCAGTTCATTCCAGTGCCTGACTACCCTTTCTGAGAAGTAATATTTCCTAATGTCCAGCCTGAATCTTCCCTGGCGCAGCTTAAAACCATTCCCTCTAGTTCTATCACTGATTACTCGAGAGAAGAGGCCAACCCCCAGCTCACTACAACCTCCCTTCAGGACGTTATAGAGAGTTATAAGGTTTCCCCTGAGCCACCTCTTCTCCATGCTGAACAATCCTAGTTCCCTCAGCTGCTCCTCGTAAGTTTTGTGCTCCAGACCACTCACTACCTTCGTAGCTGAAGACATTCCAGAACCGCAAGGTTTTCTTGCATGGAGGGGCTCAAAACTGAATAGGTCAGACCTCCTTCTCTCCATCATTGCTGTCACGTGGAAGGCTGTCCTTGAAACTGCAGTGACTCATGCATCCTAACTGCACTCCATTGATGGAAGCACACCAGGCATCATCGCTACTTGCCGGTGGGTTCCTGTGCTGGCAAGGGATAGATTCACCTGAAAGAGTAGATACACAGCAGTTAGTGTAAACTTTCACTATCCAAGGAGGCAAAGGCTTGGTGCTGCCTGTCAAGCAGGTTTCAAGCAGCTTGCGAGACTCATTTGGGAAAGACAGGAGTCAACCAAAGATGTCAGGCATGGGCTCGAATGCAGGAATACAGAAAGAGGTACAAGCCCACTGAAAGCATGAATTCTACCTGTGTTGCTGACAAGCAGCTTTTTGAAAGCTGGATTTTCACCCTTACCTGTCAGGACCACGACTTCTGCTTCCCTGGCACTGCTCTGCAGTTGGCATTTGGCCACAGGGGATGGTTTGCCCAGGAATAAGCAGGAACGCCAACTGCCAGCTGGTGATTCCTTCCTCTTTCTGGGAGAACATGGTCTGGAGAGAGAAAACAGCATGTTGTCAGTCGTGGTGCAGGGTGAGTGACGAGCTGCACCGAGCCCTTGATGACAGTTGCCTGCTCCTGGCAATGCCTGGTTTCTGCTGAAACACAGCTTAGAAAAGCCCTCTGTTTCAAAGATTCATTCAGAGATGCTTCCATTCCTACAGCTTAGCCCCCAAAAGTCCTGCTGGCTACATTCCTCTCAACCATTTTGAGCAAGATGCAGAGCATGTGAGCAAAGGCTCAGCAGCAGGAAAGGACAGGAGCTGGCAGGCGTAACTGCTTTCTGAGGAACTGGGCAGCCATAAGGGAAGCTCAAAAGCATCTCTGACTCTTACGTTAACACCTCCTCGGCCTCAGCTCACTGCCATCTTTAATTTCTAGTGCCAGCAAGTCTGACCAACAGCTCTTCTTACAGGAGAAGTGCAATTGGTTTCAGGTGCGTGGCCCTGAAATCTGGAAAACCCCAGCGTTTCCAGGTACAGGCAGCACAGACCAAGATAGACACTAGCGTGGCTTTCTGCATCTTGTGACTGCCTGCCCAACCAGGAAGGAAATGCACCTTTGTGTGGCTCCTCTGAGCCAGTAGGGCAACTGTTTTTTAGTTGAGTGCTTGGAGATACAATGGACAAAAAATAAACCAATAGAAATCACCTGAACAATGATGATAGGGGCTGGAAAGGGAATTCCTCTTTCTTTACCTTTCAGATGGAAAATCAATGATTGCGTCGAAGTTCCTCAGTACAGCTGCAGGCCCTTCCTCCACTTGTATCTTGCTGCTCTGTGTTGCAACAGGAGAGCTGCTCTGGCCTCTCCTCTCAGCCTGTGCCTCCTGCACGGTGAGCAGCTTTGTGGATGGAGAGACCCACACAGACTTGGGCCCAGGCAGAGAACTGTGCCCTGCAAGGGAAAAACACAGGTGAGACGGCGGAGGAAGCAACAGCACAGCCATCCCAGTTCTGCATATCTCTCAGAATTGCTCATCCGAGCCACTGGAAGTAGAGGAGCTCAAAATAACCGTGTGCTCAGTGGTATGCTCGTGGCAAAGGACACAGCCACAATTAAGAGCAGCTCACTGTATCAAAAACAGGCAAACAAAAATCCTAGAAAAACTAGGGGGCTGGGATTCCAGAAAGCTTTGCTGCCACATTTCAATCAAGCTTCACCTGCTGGCAAAAAATCTTAACAGCAGTGATGGTTTTCTCCAAGTAAGGCTTGTGTTTGGACACACTAAGGATCCAGGAATGGGGCACCATATTCTAACCTAAGCCCAGAAGCCTGCTGTCTCCTCGACAGTAATAGAATTTTCAAAGGTCTTGGAGAAGACCTGGATTGGATCAAGGTGCCAGATCAAGATCAAGCTAATGGAGGAAGACACTCACCTGCTCACTCTTCCACGACTGGTGTGGATTTGGAGCAGAAGATGACATCTGTGTGGCTGATGAGGAATTCCACCACAGCTGACTGAGTCTGCAGCTCCATGCAGGCAGCTTCAATGGCGCAGGAAGATTGGCTCTGCTGGGATCTGAAGAAAAGGCAGATCTTACAAGTCATTTCCCCAAGGTCATTTCCCCAAGTCTGAATTTCTGTAGCCAAAAACTGTCAGGTTGGGCTCTGGAGACTTCCGCAGTGGGCAAACAGCGATGCCACTGACGAAATTATCCTGGATCATCAGGGACACAGCTGTCCCAGCTAAACAAGTGAGTAGAAACTGTCATCTAGAAATTGTGCCCCTGGGGTTGGGGGAGAGCAGAACTAAGCATCGTGTTGAAATGGAAAAAGAAGTTTACCTTAAGAGGTTTGGAGCCCACTCTATCGCTAAGTTCTTCACGTGCATGTTTATCACCGAGCAGATCCCAGCCAGAGACACCAAGTGTCTTATTAAGTCCCATGGGGACAGTGCACTGGTGGTCAGCACTGAGGCAGACTTGATGACTTCCAAGAGGCATCTGGGGAACACAGAATCACAGAATGACCCGGGTTGGAAGGGACCTCAAGGATCATGAAGCTCCACTCCCTGCCTGGCAGGGCCACCTATCTTCCACATTTACTAGGCTGCCCAGGGCCACATCTAACCTGGCCTTGAACACCTCTACAGATGGGGGATCCACAACGTACCTGGGCAGCCTGTTCCAGGACCTCAGCACTCTCCTAGTAAAGAATCTCCCCCTACCACCCAACGTAAATCTTCCGTCTTTCAAATTAAAACCATTTCCCCTTGTCTTGCTATTATCAGCCCTTTCAAAGAGTTAACACCCCTCCTGATTATACACACAGCCTGTGCCATTAAGGCCAAGCAGTGCAAGCTCTGGGGGGCTTTACAGCCTGATTGCGCAGTGCAGCTCCTCGCAGCAGGCATTTGACTCCAAGTCCCCTTTGCTATTAACCCCATACTATCAATAGCAGGGGAACAGCAAAGGAAAGGGAATTCTCACAACCATTGTGAATAGCTTAAATAAGCACCTCCTGGCACCACCACAAGTGCCATCAAGTGAGAGGCAGGATGTGGCAAAGACATGCCTCATGGGGCTAACAGAAAGAAGACCTCAGAGCTGGGGCAATGCTGCAACCACTAGCCAGGACGCCCAGGGAACAGGTACGTGTCATTTCCAAGACATTGCCCTGAGCTTACCGAGAATTTGGCATAGAGATGCTTAGTCAGCAGAGGGCTCGGGAGCTCCCTGAAATACATCTTGCACAGGGAGCTCACGCTGTGAATGTCTCAGACACTGAGCTCGGGAACCTGCTCTGAATCGAATTCAAGGCTGCAGAGAAGGACACAGAATTGGGCAGAGGGCTTTGGGAAAGACGAAAACAAGTCCAAAGCCACACAAAATACAGTCAAGAAAAGGAAGGACCTCTGCAGAGCCTTCCATATGGTCTCACATCACAGCGAGAAGCAGGAGAGCTCTTGTGGCACAAAGCTTGGGGCAGGAGAAATCAAGGCTGCCTCTAAGATAGTGCTTGCAAAGAGACTTGTGCTCTAGATACCTCATACCTTCAGTGTTCTTCTTTGGACACATCTCAGGATTTCAGTGTCCTTCTTGCAGTGAGGGGCCAAGAACTGAACACAAAACTCAAGGTGAGGACTCACCAGTGCCAAGCATAGGGAGATGATTGATTCCCTGCTCCTGCGGGCTCCAACCTTCTGCATTCCAATTCCAATCTAAACCATTCCTGCTATGGTATTACTTGAATCCTCATTTAAGGCTGGACCTCAACAGGTCAACACATCAGAAATAACACAGTGTGCATCTGGAAGACGTGTCTCAAAGCCCAGAAAATCCAACTCAAAATCAAACTCTACCCTTGGTAGATTTACATCACGCTCTTTTCCTTGTGTGTGAGCAATACTTGCTCTTTTCAGATGGTACTATGAGCATGTGGCATCCCAAACACATAGTTAGCATCCGTCCATATCATTAAGGCTCTCGTCAAGGCAGTTATTTCAGCCTTCTGAGGTGAAGTCCCCACGGCTGATGGTTGTGCTTCCATTCCCTGCTCAGTAGCAGTTACTGCATGTCCTGCCTTACAGCCTCCTTGTCTCACAAAACTGCAGCTGCTGGTAACCCAGGCGTCTTCTGCATCTTCTAAGGGTTCGTCCTTCAGCTCCGACCGACCAGCTGCAATGTGCAGCATCAGTTGTTTCAAAGCAGTGATGTCATCCTGGTTCTCCACCAGGGGAGTTCCGCTAAGGAAAGATACTGGGCTGGCAATAGTAGTTACAATTATTTCTATATCACCCTGCTCCACCAGGATGGCCTGGTATTTCGGGAATCTTTGGGGTGAGAGCCAATGTCCCCCTTTTGCCTCCAATACAGTAAACACTGCATGAGATATTAAAACTGGTATCCTTTGGCCCACTGTAGATTTATAGGCTTCCTGAATATTGAGCACCAGTGCACCCTGGATATCCCTTACTCACTTCAAGCTGTTTCAAGTTTACCATCAGTCCGTAGCTGTGTATCCATGGTCGGCACCCTCCTGTCATTCCTGGCAACGTATGGAGTTCCTTGGCAGTTTGCAGCTCAGGGGTTTAGCAGATGGCTTCTTTCTTGGCAGTCCTTAAGGTTCAAAGTCCAGCTGTCATCTCCTATCCCAAATACGTCACTTGCTGCTGAGTTAGTTGTGCTTTCTGTCAACCAAGAAACTCTGCAAACTCTCAGTCTATTGTACACAGTCCTTTTGTTGCTGTGGCACCCATGTGCTCCAGTAAAGTTCCACCCTAGGATGGAGGATCCCAGGTCTCAGGCTCACGAATTGACCAGTTCTCAACAATCATTCAGCTGTTCTCACAACCCTGGGTAACACTGTCCAGGTTCACTGAGTCTCTTCTTACTCTGTTAGGGAGAACAGATACACACAAGTACTCGTATGCTATCATGAGGAATTCAGTAGGTTACATTTAATATAGAAGCATGTTGCAATCAAAAGCATGCTTAAATAAAAGCATACCCTTTTCTTTCACTCAAAATAATAGACCAGAAAAAAATAAAATCAAAACCCTCATCATCAATGTTAAAGAAATTATCTACTAGATCTCGATGGGAAGTAGAAGCACATGCTAGATTTAGGAACACAGCACTTATCTCATTATCTGAATGCATCTCAAGGCAGGATCCTTGTGAAACTGTGAGAACTTCTATCATTAATAGACGAGTACCGTGCCCTGATAGATGGTTAAACTGCTTGCAGTACACTGTCAGATGTACAGGATGGCAGCTGTATGTGCTGTGACCAAATAAACCCCACACAGAAATCTTTCAGAATATCAGGACCTACAAGGATTGCATTCATATTTAAAGTAAAAAATTCCTAAGCTACACATGTTCTAGGTTTTCATTTGTTAGATACAACATACCTTTGGAAGTAGGCGCCTGAAAGGATATGCCTTCTACTTGCTTCTCTGTCTGACTCTTTGAAAAGAGCAGGAGCAGGAAGTGCAAAGGGCAGCTCATTTCTTAACGCTGACTCTGCATCAACATTCGCTGTGTTTGCACGCTGCTTAGATGCCACTTTTCTTGTCACTGGAGTTGACAGTGTGAATTCCATATCACCCAGTTGAGTATCATGCCTCGAATGGTGCCAGAGACGGAACAAAAGGTTTTCTGATCACAGCCGGAGAAGTTACTGTCAAAGAAATTCTAACAGCTGAGAAGGTCAGACACAATGCTTATAAAAACATCATACACTACTTGTCTATTGAACAAAAGAGTTAAAACTTCTGATTCTTTCCTAGAATAAGTGCGTTTCTTATAGACTGTCAAACGCCATTTTTAATTTGTTCATGTCAATTCCCCATTTACGATTAACCCTCACCAGCTTATCTAAACATAACTATGAATTATCACTTGGTTTGGCTGCAAAATTTCAATCACTTCACTGTGGATTTTCTTGTCCAACACAGTAAGATTGAACTTCTTTCGGTACCTTTAAAGGTCTGTGTACCTTTAGCCTAACTCCAGAATCTTATGAACTGTGCCTCATCGCTTCCCATTGTGTTTTAAAATCCTCACTGACTCCTTTACTTGTTCCCTTGCTTGCTGTTTCTGTGCAAACCAAACACTGGAGTTAGGGTTCTCATTAAACCAACCATGGCCTACAGGTAGAAGGCAACAAAATTTATGCTTAACATACTTCTTTGCTCAATCTGTATCTCCCTTTGGTCAAGGTCCACTAGATACTTAAATATGGAGTAAGCACTAGATACAATGAGAAGCAGATTTCTGGATTAAGTGCTGTATTTTTTCTGTAAGAAACTAGCTGTACATCTTCACACACCTGCTTTGTTCTCTGAGTATTTAGATCGAGTGGAGATTCTTCAAACACTGAAGCTACATCAGAAAATTCCATGGATCCAAACGCATCTGGCACATGGCTGCAGTCTGGCACATCTTCATATGCCAGAGCCTTTTCAGACTGAAATGTTCCATTGAGATTCTTTTGCAGAATTAAAAGGAAGATTTCATCAGAAGATTTCATCACTAAAATCTAAATAAGATTGCTTTGCAAGTTCCAAACTATGGCTAACAGCTAATGGAAGTCCACAGGCCAGCAGCACAAACTTTTATATTATCTTCTTAATATTCTAATTGTTGATATGACGTTCCTATCAAGAGCAGAAGGGAAATTACTCTTAGAGCTCAAGTCATCTTTCACAGCATGTGTCAACAAGAGCAGCACCTCACAGCCTTTGGTTTCAAGACCTGGACCACAAGCTAGCTAATGATTTTACACAGAATTCCAGAGTTCAAGTCACTGTTTACATTAGGGCTGAAATTGTACTGAAAGCCTTCAAGTTCATCACACTTAATTATCACTGGCACCACACATAACTCCACGTTACATATGTGATCACACGCAACCTGGCAACTTCAGACAATTTCCAAAGCACTCCACTTGCACTTGGCTACTAAAGTACAGAAAAAGGAATTAACATCAGAAATAGCTGCAGTCAAAACCATCTAAGAATCCAAGTCTCCAGGAAACAAGGAAAGCAAATCCTCTCCAGGACTGTGTTCTAAAAGGAAACAGATCAGAAAGGTGATTTCTTCCCCCCTTTGACCACCCACTCATGTAACGTCCATGTCATTTCTAAGTATGCTGCCCAGACCAAGACTGAGGATGCTTCAGAAGAAGACCTTCCCTGCTAAGCCAAACAGAACAAGTAAGGTACCAAAATATGTAGAGCCAAACGAGGAAAGGTGCTCTAAGAAGGTAAGCATCACAAGAGACCAACAGGAATACTTACACAATCCAAACAATGCACAATTTCTGTTCCACAAGCTGCCAAGAGGAATGTGTGCAGTACTCACAGCGCACCATGTACACTGCTTACTGCAGTCATACTGCTTCGTAGGACCAGCCCAACTTACTAAAACATTTTAATGAGCAATCCGAACTGTCTGGATCAGCACGGTTCACTTGGAAGGGACCTTCACAGATAAACCTGAAGAGGTGAGGCGACTGCACTATCTAAACCTTAAAGCATATAGGACCTTAAAGCATAAGCTTAAAGCACAGAAGCATGACCAGCAGGTGGAGGGAGGTGGTGCTGCCCCTCCACACTCCTCTCATTGAAACCCCATCTGGAGCACTGCACGCAGTTCTGGAGCCCTCAACACAAGAAGGACTTGGAGATGTTCAGGCAGGTCCAGAGGAGGGCCATGAAGGTGATCAGAGAGGGCTGAAAGCACCTCTACTATGTGCACAGGCTGAGAGAGATGGGGCTCTTCAGCCTGGAGAAGACTCCAAGGAGACCTTGGAGTGGCCTTCCAGTATCTGAAGAGGGCCTACAGGGAAGGCTGGGGAGGGACTTTTCATAAGGGCAGGTAGCAACAGAATGAGGGGAAATGGCTTTACATGGGAAGAAGGTAGATTAGGATTGGATATTAGGAAGAAATGCTTTACTGTGGGTGTGGTGAGACACTGGAGCAGGTTGCCCAGCAAGGCTCCAATATGATTGCTTTGCAAGTTCCAAACTATGGCTAACAGCTAATGGAAGTCCTCAGTCCAGCAGCACAAACTTTTATATTATCTTCTTAATATTCTAATTGTTGATATGACGTTCATATAAAGAGCAGAAGGGAAATTACTCTTAGAGCTCAAGTCATCTTTCACATCCTGTGTCAACAAGAGCAGCACCTCACAGCCTTTGGTTTCAAGACCCGGACCACAAGCTAGCTAATGATTTTACACAGAATTCCAGAGTTCAAGTCATTGTTTATGTTAGGGCTGCAATTCTACTGAAAGCCTTCCAGTTCATCACACTTCATTATCAATGGCACCACAAATACCTCACAAAGAAGCATTATGACACCACAAAGGGGCATTATGACGTCAGAAAGGGCATTATGACATCACAAAGGGCATTATGAATCACAAAGGAGCATTATGACATCACAAAGGAGCATTATGACGTCTCAAAGAGCATTATGACGTCACAAAGTAGCATTATGACATCACAAAGAAGCATTATGACATCACAAAGGGGAATTATGACGTCAAAAAGGGTCATTATGACGTCTGAAAGGGGCATTATGACGTCACAAAGGGGTGTTATGACATCACAAAGGGGTATTGTGACATCACAAAAGAGCATTAAGACATCAGAAAGGGGCATTAAGATGTCACAAAGGGCATTATGACGTCCCAAAGAGGCATTATCACGTCACAAAGGGGCATTATGACATCACAAAGGAGCCTTATGACGTCTCAAATGGCATTATGACATCACAAAGGGCATTATGATGTCACAAAGAGGCATTAAGACATCACAATGGGTCATTATGACGTCAGAAAGGGGCATTATGACATCAGAAAGGTGCATTATGATGTCACAAAGGGGTGTTATGATGTCACAAAGGGGCATTATGACGTCACAAAGGGGTGCTGGGAAAAGATCTCTGTGTGGAGATTGCTTCTACTAGAGGTAGTTCTATAAGACTGTTATATAGAGCTGTGCAGGGGCTGTAAATCTGTCTGCAGAGGGTGATGATCAGTTCCAAGTGTCTGCAGTCAATGCTCATGGACAGAGCCCATCCAACCTGGCCTTGAATGCCTGCAGGCCTTGAATGGGGCATCCACAGCCTCCTTGGGCAACCTGTTCCAGTGCGTCACCACCCTCTGAGCAAAAAACATCTACCTAAGATCCAACCTATACCTCCCCAGTCTCAGTTTTAAACCATTCCCCCTTGTCCTATCATTATCCACCCTCATAAACAGCCATTCCCCCTCCTGTTTATACGCTCCCTTCAAGTACTGAAAGGCCACAATGAGGTCTCCCCGCCGCCTTCTCTTCTCCAGGCTAAACAAGCCCAGATCCCTCCACCTTTCCTCATAGGAGAGCTGCTCCAGCCCTCTGATCATCACAGTGGCCCTCCTCTGGACCCCCCCCAACAGCTCCACATCCTTCCCAGGCCTGGACACAGTGCTGCAAATATGGCCTCACAAGAGCTGAGCAGGAGGGGACAATCAACTCCCTCTCCTGCTGGCCACCCCTTTTTCAGTGCAGCCCAGAACACACATGGATCTATCTTTTCCATACGGATATTCCCATCTGTGTACATATATATACCACACCTACACCCCCACAATCTGCTACAACTCCATAGAATTTTCAAGGTTGGAAAAGACCTGGATGATCTTATGATCTTATGATCTCAGATCTTATGATCTGGATGATCTTATGATCATCCAGTCCAACCATCACCAATACTTCCCAGTTAAATCACATCCCTCAACACAACACCCAAACTTTTTGTGAACTTCCCAGGGTTGGTGACTCTCCATGAGAGAAAAGGGCACACAGATAAGGGATTCTGCATTTGCTATTAGCAGAGGTGGGATGAGACCGAGCACTGCCCCAGCTCCTGGGATAACGCAGAAGGGCTGAGACCTTCCAGCTGCTTCCACCCAGGGTCACACAGCAAAGCCGACCCTGCAGGAGTCTGCATCATTCTTTGTATGGCATTGCTAAGAGGAAGATCCCCCCCCTACCCTTGGCTCTACACTCCAGCTGCTGTCTGCCATCTGTAAAGCCACCACAGCTCTCCTACTGGAGTTCCCATCTGCACAGTGACAGCTTGGTTTCTTCTTACTGTCAAAGCAGCCACAGCCTCAGTGCTTCTCAAATCTCCCCTTTTCAGCTGATTTCCTCTTTCTAGTGGCTGGGCAATTCCTTCCTCTCACAGTCATCCCTCTGCCCCACTCTGTGCCCACAGACCCACAGAGGGCACACAGAGCCAGCCCTGTCCCAGCTGCTGCTGCTTCACATCTGACAGTCTCAGGAGCTGAGATCCAGGCCGAGACAGCACTGCCCAGACATGGTTTGTAGGACGTTTGTGATAGGAAATAGGGAGGTTTGTGATTAAACTTGCCCCCTAAGGAGGAAGGCAATGCTGCCTGCAGCCCCAGCAGGCATTACAAAACATCCCCATTTACAGGAGGGTTTTAAATAGCACAATTCAGGAACTACAACTGCACAAATTCCCGCATGCCCTGGAATAAGTTTGGGAATGGACAAGGTTCTACCACCTGTGCAATGCCATAGAAATAACAACCATCCACCTGTAAACCTCCATCCTCTCCCCTGCTGCACAAAGGGAAGCTCAACAGCAGTGCACAAATGTCCCAGCAATGTCTGAGCACTGCTCTGTGCATCCCAACCTGCTCATCCCATCCACTCCTGGCTGGGCAGCAGGATTGGGGTGGCACACTGCAATGGGCACAGAGGAACATGGAAGCCCCACACATGTGAGGAAGGGGCTGGCTGTGCTCCACACTCACGTTATCAGACGTGATTTGCCCTTCTGTGGGGAGCCTCTGCTCTTTCCCAGCTCATCCTCCAGCGTCTGGGACTCCAGAATCTCATTCAGGCTGTTGTTGGCTGCGGGGCAGCTCCATGAAGAGCCGCCCCTCCACCGACCGGCACACAACAGCCGCTCCTGCGCACTGCGGCTCAGCCAATCGGAGCCGGCGGAGCTGCCGCTGCCCGATGGGACCCCCCCCCCACATATTGACCCCCCAGACGAGGAAGAGGAGAGCGACGAGGAGCTGCCGCAGGAGCTGAGGTTGGGGTGGGGGGGCAACGCGGGGGGGGGTCGGCAGTGGGGGGTTGGGGAGGGGGTGGGGCAGCATTACCCCCGGACCCCGTGGACCCCCCCCCAGCCAAAGTGCTGCTCTCCGACCCCCGCGGGCTCTTTGTGCAGCCGCTGCCCTCCAGTTATAGGACCCCCCCCCCCATATTGCGCTTTGCTCACCCCCACCCCCCAACTCCGGAACCCCCCCCCCCACTCACCACATCGCCCCCTCCCCCCCCGGGTGGGGTTATGGGGGGTGGGGGTGGGGTCGACGATGTGCCGTAAGCCGCGCCGGGGTCATGTGACAAACCCCCCCCCCCCATCAAGATGAATGGGGAACTGTCGGGGGGGGGGCTCAGCCGTAAGGATAAAGCGGGGGAGTTAATGACCGGGGGGGGGCAGCGCTATAGGGAACGCAAGTAATCTAAGCCCCCCCCCCACATTAACACCCCATTGTGTGTGGGGGTGGTGGGGGTGGGGCACACAATAACCCCCCCAAAGGCCAAACAGCCCCAACCCCCCCCCTCAAAGCCGCTGCCTTACGCTGTGCCCCCCCTGCATGAAGGGGCCCCCCCCATCGATTGAGCCCCCCCCAATCCGATCTATAGTTGAGAGCTGTGCTTTTTGTAACCCCCCCCTTTTAAAGCCCCCCCCCCCAATGTTGTGCACGTTGTGCTGCCCCCCATGAGCCCCTGACCCCCCCCCCCTTAAAAGATGGGGTGTGGGGGGGTGGTCTCGTACCCCCCCTCCTTTAAACGATGGGGTGTGGGGGGGATTGTCACTGCCCCCCCCCACCAAAATGGACACCCCCCTTTTAAAGGATGGGGTGGGGATGGGGGGGGGGTGAAGGTGGTCTCGGCTCCCCCCCATTAAAACGGACCCCCCACCCCTTTAAAGGATGGGTGGGGGTCAGTTACGGGCCCCCCCCGGCGCTTTGTATGTATGTTGCCCCTTCCCCGTTTTCCCCCCCCCCGTGTCGGAGTGTGCTGGGAAAGGATCTCTGTGTGGAGATTGCTTCTACTAGAGGTAGTTCTATAAGACTGTTATATAGAGCTGTGCAGGGGCTGTAAATCTGTCTGCAGAGGCTGATGATCAGTTCCAAGTGTCTGCAGTCAATGCACATGGACAGAGCCTGTATCTGGAATTCCCAGGGAGCGTGCACCTTGGTAAGCACAAAAACCCCATGAGCAGCTGTGTTAGTTCCCTAAAGATGTTTCCTTTGACTTTAAGGATAGTAGTGCATTAACACACCAAAGGCTTTCCTTTATTCCTAGTTCTCCTATCTCCTATCAACCTCCAGCTACCACTGAAGTGATACAAGTTCTGTTTCTGTGACAGAGACATGAATATCCTTATCTTTTGATATCTCACATGTGCAAGAGGCAGAACTTTCTCTAACAGATCTTAAGCATAGAAGTGCTTCTTCTAGCACTCATGCAGAGGGAGAAGTAGAAATGTACCTATGATTTAATATTCCATTTCTAATTGAGATACCAGACTTGCATCTCAAGAGCATTAAGACATTTATGTTGTTCTTCCTCAGAAACAATCCTGGCTGTGAAATCCCCCTAAAAACTGGTGAAGCTGTACCTGGAGGGGATGCCATGTTTACTATTGACCTTACAACAACGTGTTGCGGCACTTGGTACCTCAATGGTAAAGTCTTACAGGAAAGCGAGACCTGCATCATCAAGAGAACCCAAACTACTCACAGCCTAATCATAAAGAACGTCACCAAGAACGATGATGGAGCAGAAGTGAAATTTGTTGCCAAAAATGTTGATGTCAGCACCAAGATGGGAGTGAGAGGTATTTGCTTTGATCCTTCTCCTTTCCTCTTACAGTCAAGGCATAGTTGCTGTGATCTGATGATTAGAACTGGGGCTGCAGGCATTCACTGACTGTACCAAATACCTGAAATTGCATCCCATGGACTGACGTGAGTCCTGGTAATGACCTAAACATGATAGCACTGACTGTAGGGTAAGCCAATCTACCCAGCTGCTTGGTATCTGAACCAGATTGCTTCATGCCAGCTGATGAATGTCTGCAGTTCACAGCTATTGGCCAGTGCATTCAGTCAGCAGGTTTACCACTGCATCACCATAGAGCAGTACTTTCAGCTCCAGGTTCAGACAGCCTTTCTGATTGTGCCGGAATGGGTTAGAAGTAGGGGAGCAATCGTTACAATAGTATCTCTATCAATCAGCTTTGCATGACAAAGTAGAACAAATAAACATTCATTATGGGAGGACCTGTTTGTCATTGGGTGGAAACCTCTGCAGAAGCATGTTTAGAGCATTATTAATCAGTAGAAGGAGATGTTTGGTTGTTTTTTACTTAGTAAATCCGGCAAGAAGACCAAATGAAACATCTTGAATTGCTCAGCACTGACACAATGATGAGTGCAGAAACAGAAGGTGATACTTTTTCAGAGATCTTGCAGCAAACATTGACCACGTTAGCCTGATATAAATTGAAATAACGCAGCCTTTGCTCCTGACAGGTGCTGCAGTGAGATTTACCAATAAGAGCAAAGATGTAGAAAAGATCTGCGCTCGGCTGCGTGAGGAAGCCAAACTGCAGGCTGAGCTTTCAGACACAGGTGCTACTGTGGAGTGGATGAAGGATGGGAAGGAGCTCAAGGCCAGTGAAAATTATGAACTGCAAATTGTGGGGAAGAAACACACCCTGAAAATTCAAAATGACTCAATGGATGATGCTGCAAGTTATCAGTGCATCTGTGAGATAAAATGCTCTATCAGCTTTCAGTGAAAGGTATGTGACAGTCTGGGCTGTCCTCTTCCTGCCCAGGGCCAGCAGACTGCATTCACCTGACTCCCCGACAGTCCAGCTGTTGTCAGACAGCATCTGGGGTGTTTTCAGTGGCTGTTTTGACTTGAACTGGCCAATCTGCTTTGTAGAGCCATTTGATTTCTGTGTTCTGTCCTGTGATTCGTCCCTAAGATATAGAGGAAATCAAGGGAAAGAGAGGAAAAAGAGCATCCCAGCCTTCCTGCTCTTCTCTCAGGGTGGCCACGAGAGATGATGTAAACAGCTCTTTTTGTAGCAGTGATCCAAAATGTAGAAAACACCTGTGAAGAGTCACAGGGACTAAATTGATGGAGAGCAGAACTTCCTGCCAAGGCTTGTCAGCTAGTCTTAATTTTGCTTTTCTTCTCTCTCTTTGTCATGTTAGCATAATATTTCATACTGGCAGGTCTGCCCACAGAATTAACTGGCACAGGCTGCCCAGGGAGGTGGTGGGATCCCTGGAGGTGTTCAGAACTGTGGAGATGTGGCCCTGATGGATGTTATCAGGGGACATGGTGGGGTGGGTTGGGGTTGGAATCAAAGGAGGACCCCCATGTATTTCATCGGGAAGCACTACTGGTAATAAGACCTTTGGAGCAAATCCTGGTAGGGCCACGCTCAGCTGGTCCAGTCCGGAGGCTGTTCCTCCTTACTGCAGTATCTGCAGTGAAAACCAGCAGCTGCTTTTGTGTGGTTGGGCTCACATCCAGCAGTGGTGACGGGACTACAATGATAAGAGACAGTTCCTGAAAAAATGAATGAAATGTGACTGTATGATAGGATGGAGTTAAATGTATTGACAGGATCTCAGTCATCCCAGTGTCCATCAGCTGGCTCTCGAGCTCCTAAATGCAGGCATTCTGTAGAACGTTGTTGAATTTGTATTATACATGCGTGTTCTTGGAACTGCAGAACAAATGCATGCATAATCCAGACTTTGATTTTAGCAGCTCTGACTGCGCTGTCTCAACAGACCCAACTCAGTTGTGTGCGCTGTTTTGAAATGATATGTTAACAAGAAGTTGGAAAACAAGCTCAATTACCCTCAGTAAAATAGGACCGTGGACTTAGGCTTGAACTTTTGGCTAAGACAGTGGTGAGATTTTGAATCTTTGAAGTCAATTATTCCACTGTGTGTTAATAAGGGCCAGTTTTATCATCTAACTTTTGCACTCCAATTAATTTCCATAAAGGAATTCTTTTTTTTCTTTTTTCTTTTCAGTCCTAAGTGATATCTCTATCTTTTAGGCTTGATTTGTTTGCCAGGGGGTTACAGTGCAGTAATAGATAACCCCTCCATTGATTTCCTTCTAGTTTGCTTGTTCCAATTCTTTCCTCAGTTTTCCTATTTTAGACATTTTCTTGAAGCCTTGGGCTTCTTCCTTTGGCTCTGTCCCCTGTACAGTGTATGTCCTTCAACTTCTGGAGATAAGGTAATCTGGTACGTGGTTTATAAAAGCTGCCAATTTGCCAGCTTCTGAATTAGAATCTAGCAAGTAGAACTAGGATTAAACGTGCACGTTTGATCTTATGATAAATGAATGCCTCATGGTCACCAATGTCCCTGCAGTTCTTTACCATCATATGTATTTTGTGTCTTCATATTTTGTTTCAGCACTGGCAAACTTCGTAATCAAAGAGACAAGTGGAGGAGTAATCAGGGCCGTTGCTGGAAAACAAGCTGAATTTGTTTCTGAGACCTCTGAAGCCAATGTTATGGTGAAGTTGTACAAAAATGGCAAAGAAATCAAGACCAGTAAGAAATTCACAATGGAAGATAAAGGGAAACTGCATAAGCTTGTGGCTTCAGCTGTAACGAAAGAAGACGAGGGAACATACATCTACACAATTGGAGATGACACTCTGATTTTTGATTTGAAAGTCTCAGGTAAGTTTGTGAGGCAAACATAGGATCACAATCCATGTAAAGCACTTCAGACTTAATTCATTTTATTTGTCCAATGCTGTGGGTTTCCAGTATTTAGGACAAAGATTGCATAGCTCTATTGAAGCAATTCTGACCTTCCTGTTGTCCCTATGCAAATCCACAGTATGAGCAAATAATGTAACTGTGTTGTGATGAATTCAAGACAGCCTTAGCTCCAGCTGGGGCTGGAGTCACGACTTGAGCCCTGACATCTGGGCTTCATTCATCTAGTTCATGTATTGCCTCAGCACTTACATCATCTTTAAACCTATGACTGAAATGGTCCTAAGTTATTAGCATGGGAATCCTGTCCTTCTTTGGACAAATTAAACTCCACATTTGGAGAGTTGAGTGTCTCCTGCTGTACCCGAAGGACATTGTGATCTCTGAGGTGTCTCCCTGAGGTGCTGTAAGCACAGCCATTAGCTCATAATACAAGTAAAGCACTGTTAGGTCAAGCCTGGAGGAGTAATGCTTGTCACTGACATGTTCCTGTTCAGGGTGGAGCTGGAGGGTAAAATAACACAAGAAATTGTCATTGAAATTCAATATCTGTGAAATTCTGCTGGCTGCATTCACAGAACCTGGCGTTAAGATCTGTTTTCTGTTTTATATCTTGAGCCTATTTTCCATAACCCAGTCCTCATTTATGAACTGAAGCTCTACTGAAAGCCTTTCGCTGTGTATGCTCATGCTGCAGTGCAGCGCTTGTGACCTTTAACAGCACATTCACGTTCCTCTGATCACAGGATCCTTAAGGTTGATTAAGACCCTCTAGTCCGACTGCTCACCCATCACCACCATGATGCTCACCATCAGCTAGCTAAAAACTCAGCAGAGATGATAGATCAAGCACAACACTGGATTTGGGGTGGCTAGAGATTCCTAAGATACTGAAGGATTGCTTGCAGGTGGTGTTGGCTCAGGTATTCACCCTGCATCCCACCTGCTGTTCTGTTTGGTTGAGAATCATGCATTCTGCAATTTCACTTTGTAATTCAAAGACCCTGGCTTTATCTGTTGAAAAACTGATCTAAAACAAGCCAAGAAGACTCCGTTGGAACTGGTTGATGCAGAACAAAGGCATCCCCAAAGGACAAGTTGCACTGTTTGATGAACATTATTGGATGAGAGCTAAGCTAAGATTTAAAAAGTTCTGGGGCTGTCTCTGAGCATCAAATACAGAGGAAGCCTGCATGATTCCCTGAGAATGGATACCTCCTACTTTGGTGTAGGGTTAAGGGAACACTAGCAGTAACTCCTATCACAAAATGTCACATGGCTTAGACAAAAATGCCATCAAGAGGGCTTAATTAGGAGCACCAAATGGTCGCAAGATGGTCTTAGGGCAGGGAAGTAATCTATCTATGTGATATTGATTGATGCTATTAGTTCTTAACAGCTTGACTCTAGAAGGACTGTTGTTCTTTGGTCACCTAGTTATAAAAGAATAAATGGCTCCTGTCTATTACAATTTTTAAGGCATTATTTGTTCACTGATGCCATAAATGTTCCTGGCATAGTAATTGGCCTTGGTATATTCAGTGACTGAAAGCAACAGTTGTTGCTCTAAGAAATGCAGTACAAAGCTAGGTCTGCCTGTAGCTGACAGCCATCAGCTTGCTCCTCAGGCAGGTTCTGTCTGTGTATGGGAGATCACAATGTGAACCACTGATTGATCAGCTGAGGCAAGTGTGGGGTCAGCTGTGGGAGCACAGGTGAAAGTTATGTAGCTGTGCTCCCTGGAGGGGTGGAGTTCGACTCCACCTCCTCTGAGACCTCATTTAAGGGCTGTCCCTCACTGAGGCAGCATCTCTTGGAGATTGCTCACCAGGGAGGATCGCCTCAGCTCTGGTGAGTTCCCTTTTCCTTATATCTTCTGTATTTCTACCATTTTGCTTGTAATTGCTATCCTTGTTAATACCAGCATAGTTATTGCCAATACATTTGGCGAGCCAGGCAGGAGCCACTGACTTGGCATCTAGAAATATAAGGAAAAAAAAAAAATGTCCTTTGTGTGGAAAATCTTTAATTGGTACAAGGGGGAGAAGACCACCCCCTTAGGGACATGCCTTCCTGGACAAATTCCAGGTTTTGAGGCGTCCCCATATTACCAATTAGCAACAATTATTGAACAATGGGGCCCTTTAAGAGTACCAAATAACATGGACACCTATTGTCTAACTGATTACTTTCTAGGACTACAAAAAGATATCTTAATTACAAAAGAAAAGCGAATGGCTGCATCTATGGCAGCCTGGCCATTATTAAATGCTTTAAATCGGGCAGAGATAAAATCAAACAACATTGCACATGAAAATGAATTGTTAAAGGCCCGTATTGAAAAATTGGAGGGTGAGATCAATCTATTGACAGGAAAAAAACCGTCATTTTCTTCCTCCAACCCTCAAATTAGATACATTTCATTTAATGACGATCAAGATCCTGAAGAAATGAATCAAAATAAGATCACTAAATCTGATCTAGAAAAACCATCTGAGACGGACTCACTAGAAGTCCGTCCAGTAATAACTCAAAAAACAAAGAAAATTCAAGATCGACCAGCAGGAGTGCCTCCTGATCAATGGCCCCCTGCCGAATCTGTTTTACATGTAACAGCCCGTCCATATACGCCTACTGAACTCATGGACCTAGTGCAACGATTTAGGCAAAGGCCAAGGGAAAGTGTTCCGGCTTGGTTATTACGGTTATGGGATTCAGGGGCAGATAGTGTACTGGTTAGTGGCCCCGAAGTATCTAAGTTGGCCACAATAACAGTACATCCTGCCCTTTGGCAGAGACTGTATGCTGGGACTCAGTTCCCTGAAGAAAACCATTCAATTGTAGAATGGATAATGGCTGCTTGCCGCATGGTGTGGACAAATAAAACTGACATGCCAGTAAACACAGGGATGTGGTCTTCTATGGAAGACCTTCAAAATTATATACGCGAATTAGGTATGAGAGAGGCTATCTACGAAGACACATTCGATAGCCCTGATATGGTTAAATTTTCTGTGGGAATGAGGGACCTAATTTTACAGCAAGCACCCTCTCATATGTATGGAACCTTGGTTTCCATACTTAATCCAGTAGTATCCGCAGAGGCAGTAGTCCAACAAGCCGCCCAATTGGTAGCAGACCTCGGAGAAACTGAGCGTTTACGAGCTAAGCGCAATATCAGGGTGATTGAGGATGCCGAGGCTTTTCCAATAGTGCGAGCCAGAAGATCGGCCCCGCGAACTTCTCGAGCAGGACCTGTTAGGGTATCACGGAAACAAATGTTTAATGATCTGCTCCGGGCAGGCGTTCAGTTTTCAAAAATTGATGGGCAGCCCAATCAGGTTCTCCTTCAGTTGTGGAAGCAACTGAAGGATGAACAAAAATTTCAGAATAAACCCAAAAGGCCAGGGATAAGATTTATAGAGCGGCGACCAACAACAACATGGAATTTAGAAGATTTTATAGTTCCAAATAGGAAAAAGAAGCCACCTCAGGTGCCTCGGGTTACGACACCGGAGGTATCGGAGGTAAAAGACTTGAATCTGGCTCAGTTCATGGCTTGACGAGGGATGTCAGTCCCCCTAAGGGCTCTAGACGGGACCGGAGGCCCTATGTGGAACTGACGATATACTGGTCCCGAAAGAATATACAGAAGGTTATGGCCCTAGTTGATACCGGGGCAGAGACATCTATAATATATGGAGACCCAACTAAATTTAAAGGTAATAGAGTGATGATTGGAGGTTTTGGGGGACAAACCATTCTGGTCACCCAAACCTGGGTAAAACTGGGGGTCGGGCGTCTTCCACCACGAGAGTACAAGGTATCCATTGCCCCAATTCCAGAGTATATATTAGGAATTGATATCCTGTGGGGTCTGGCTCTCCATACAACAGTGGGAGAGTTCCGATTGCGGCAGAGATGCATTAGTATCCGGGCAATCCAGACAATATTGAGAGGCCATGCAAAACATGAGCCTATTTGTTTGCCGAAGCCACGCCGGATTACTAATGTGAAACAGTACAGACTCCCGGGTGGGCAGGATGAAATAACAAAGACGGTGCAGGAATTAGAAAGAGTGGGTATTATAAGGCCTGCACATAGCCCATATAACTCCCCAATATGGCCAGTGCGAAAACCGGATGGAACATGGAGGATGACAGTAGACTATAGGGAATTAAATAAGGTCACGCCACCTATTCATGCGGCTGTACCCAATATTGCCTCCCTAATGGACACACTAAGCAGGGAAATCAAAGCATATCACTGTGTCTTGGATTTGGCGAATGCATTCTTCAGTATTCCAATCAGTGAAGAATCGCAAGATCAGTTTGCATTTACATGGGAAGGGAGGCAATGGACTTTCCAGGTCCTACCCCAAGGGTACGTACATTCGCCCACTTTTTGTCATAATTTAGTGGCACGTGATCTGGCTAAGTGGGAAAAGCCAAATAATGTCAATTTATATCATTATATTGATGACCTCCTGTTAACATCCGATTCGTTAGAGGCGGTGAGACAAGCAGCAGATTTGTTGATAGCTTACCTGCAGAAAAGAGGGTGGGCTATAAACCCACAGAAGGTGCAAGGTCCGGGGCTATCTGTAAAATTCCTGGGAGTAATTTGGTCCGGGAAAACCAAAGTACTACCCAGTGCGGTAGTAGATAAAGTCCAAGCGTTTCCAGTCCCTACAACATCAAAACAATTGCAAGAATTTTTGGGTATATTGGGGTATTGGCGCTCCTTTATACCTCATTTAGCTCAGCTATTAAGGCCATTATACAAGCTTACAAAGAAGGGTCAATCATGGAATCGGGGAAAGATAGAACAGGATGCTTTCCAACAGGCAAAACTGGCAGTTAAACAAGCTCAGGTGTTGGGTATATTTGATCTGACCCTCCCAGCTGAACTAGATGTTCATGTTACTCAAGATGGTTTTGGCTGGGGCCTGTGGCAACGCCAGAGTTCTGTTCGAACCCCCATTGGATTCTGGTCTCAGGTTTGGCACGGAGCAGAAGAACGATATAGCATGATTGAGAAACAGTTATTGGCTGCCTATTCGGCATTACACGCAGTAGAGCCGATAACGCAAACAGCAGAGGTCATAGTTAAGACTTCATTACCAATCCAGGGGTGGGTGAGAGATTTGACTCACCTTCCTAAGACGGGGGTGGCCCAAGCACAAACGGTGGCACGATGGGTTGCCTATCTAAGCCAGAGAAGCAGTCTGTCTTCATCTCCACTTAAAGAAGAACTACAGAAGATCCTAGGCCCAGTGACGTATCACAGTGATACATCAAAAGAACCGATGGTTGCTCCACCAGAGAAGAGTCCCGTTCAGGAAGGAAGATATCCTATTCCTGAAGATGCCTGGTATACGGATGGGTCCAGCAGAGGCAACCCGAGCAAGTGGCGAGCAATAGCATACCATCCCTCTACTGAGACCATCTGGTTTGATGAGGGGGATGGTCAGAGCAGCCAATGGGCAGAATTGCGAGCCGTGTGGATGGTTATAACTAAAGAACCTGGTGACGGCGTCCTGAACATCTGTACAGATAGTTGGGCTGTGTACCGGGGGCTCACTCTGTGGATTACGCAATGGGCTACCCAGGAATGGACTATCCACGCCCGACCGATTTGGGGTAAAGACGTGTGGGTAGACATTTGGAATACGGTCAAACACAGGACAGTATGTGTCTACCATGTCTCTGGTCATCAACCCTTGCAGTCACCAGGAAATGATGAAGCTGACACACTGGCCTGAATCCGATGGATTGAGAATTCACAATCTGAAAATATTGCCCGTTGGTTACATCAGAAGCTACGGCATGCTGGACAGAAGATAATGTGGGCAGCTGCTAAAGCATGGGGGCTGCCTGTACAACTATCTGATATCGTTCAAGCATGTCAGGATTGCGATGCTTGCTCAAAGATGAGACCGAGACCGTTGCCTGAAACAACATCCCACATTGCTAGAGGATATAGTCCTCTTCAGAGATGGCAGGTCGACTACATTGGGCCCCTCCCTCGGTCTGAGGGGGCGAGATATGCCCTGACCTGCGTTGACACTGTAAGTGGACTGCTGCAAGCCTATCCTGTACCAAAGGCAAATCAAGCATACACAATTAAGGCACTTACTAAACTGATGTCTGCATACGGGACACCTCAAGTTATCGAGAGTGACCAAGGGACTCACTTCACTGGAGCGATGATACAGCGCTGGGCAGAAGAAAACAACATTGAATGGCGATTCCACCTGCCATATAACCCAACAGGGGCAGGCCTTATTGAACGTTATAATGGTATCCTTAAGGCTGCCCTGAAAACAGACTCTCAGTCTGTTGTATTAGGCGAAATCGGACCCTCGGGATGTAACGTGATAGGCCCTCCCCTGCTGGGTCATGCATATGTAAAAAAGATAAGGATGAAACTGGATACCTATATAAGGGACCCTCACATTCCAATAAACGCCATTTTACAGCTCACCATAATGGTGTAACAAACAGCTGTGACTTGGTCGGGGCCGTCGATACACATTCACAAAGGGACTTGACTTTCCAGGTTACCAGATCGAGGTAACAAATGGTGCCCCGTGTGAGGCAAAGTCCTGGAGGTGAGTGTGCGACGGCTAAAACCGCGCTGACGGACGCGGTATCCACGGTTCGAGCCCGTGGAAGCACTCTCGGTGGGGTGCAAAGGGGAATGCAGCGCTGCGCCTATCCTACGGCCGATAGTTCGTAGAAGACCAGGAAGACTTCAGGTCTCTGGGTAAATGTATTCCGTCATTAGAGTAGTATTGCAACTTTGTAAAACCTACTATGGTAGGAAAGCTACGCCTTCTAAGAAGGACATTGCAGTCGTCATTAGTTGTCTTGAAAAGGAGAGGGAGCTTTCCTCTCCTCGGGTGATTTTGGATCACAATAAGCGGGACTCTTTAACTTTTTCGCTCTGTGAGCGCGCAATGAATGAGCAGAAAGATGCTGAGTTCAAAACGTGGGGGTTGGTGCTTGGGGCGCTGAAAGCGGCTCGGAAAGGGAAGACTCGGCTTGGGGCTGCTTTGGGAATTGGGTCGGGAGGCTTTTTCTCTTGCAGATGTGAGGATTTGAAAGACAAAGACAAGGTGGCGGGAGCCATCCAGACCGCACCCATCACTCCGGCTGAACAACGAGCAGATGGCCCCGTCCAGCAGCATTCCACACATTCCACATCCTTATCTCTTGACCAGCAGAAGCCTTCCTCGGAGGCCCCATCACGGTATCCAAAGCAACCTGCGTTCCTTCGCCCATCCTTGGGGGTGGGGAAGGGGAGTGAGCAGGGGCGGGAGGATGGGTCCCTTCCTCGAGAGGGGATGTGTTGTGGGTGTGGTTCCGCCCCGGGGGGCGGGGTGGATAAGACTAACCAAGATGGAAGCCAATCCGCATCAGCGGGGGCGGAGGCAGAGGCGTTCCTAATCATCATAACCCTTCCCCAAGAGGGTGGGCTGCTGGTCCAGCTCTACTTGGGGGGAGGGAGAGGGGAGAACAAGAGCGACCAAGTCTCGGATTGGTCAAAGATAAGGGAGGCATTCCTTTTTATCGTTAATTGGGGGCCCGGTCAGGGGGCCCCGGGCTCGAGTGGAGCCTCTGAAGCAGAAACAAGTCCAGCTGTCGAGCGAGCCACGGCAGCCCGAGTTGGAGTCGGTTAAACTCCTGCTGACAACTTGGAGGAGAGGAAGAATGCTTAGGATAAACTGTATTGATTATTGTCACTGTCTTTGTGATTGTTAAATGTTTATGGTATATGAAAGTATAAATGCAAATGGTATATGGAACTGTTAATGTTATAGGGATGTGTAAACATGAATGCTATATGGAAGTGGAATTATTAATGTTAGATGGAAGTGTAATTGAGGGTACGAGTAGTGGAATTATGAAAAACAAAAAAACAGCAAAAAGATTATAGAAGAACAGTGAGTTAAAATATTGAATGTGATCTGCTCTAGCCAGAGAAGTTTAAGTGCCAGCAAGAGAACGCAAACCCCCGCGCTGCCCCTCCTCACTGCTTACCCCCCCCCGCCCCTCGGCTCCGCTGCTTGTGAAAGTAAACAAATCATTACTTCTGAATGGGGACAAAAGCAAAGCATTCTGAGTGCTCGTGCCCCTGGTTCAGTGTTAATCACTTCCCCTTCTGGGATCCATATTACAGACAAAGTTTTCTCCCTCTTTGTCTGCAGTGCTGTTTAACCTCTGAAGATCTCTTGCTAGTCGGAGCAAGAATGTCTTCATTTTCTCCCAATAATATACACATTTAGGGAACTAGGGTAGGGACTTGGACAAATTTGTTGATGGAGCTTGAAATTGTATGGAGGGGGAATTGTGGTGGTGGAGTTGGATGGAACGGTGGCAGCTTTACTAGAGCAGGATCTGAAGATCCCAGGATGAGTTTTGCCCGTAGTGGGCTGAATGCAGTGTGCTCACAGCAGTGCAAAGATATTTGTTTTCTGACAGTTACAGGTGCATCTCACTCTGTACTGCATCAAGAATTACTATACTACCCATAGATGATTTTTGTAACTATAGTAGGAGTAGGTCAACAAGAAAAAGCTTACCAATTAAAAGAAAAAAGGGGGAGCTAAGGGTGAAGCAAGTAACAATAGAAATAAGTGACTATAGCTGTTAATAACTTTTCTGAGTAGTTTGTATTGTAGAGAGATCTAATATAGTGGTTTGTTATCTTTTAAGAACAGGTGTTTCATCTGGGCTCTGTATCATGCACTGGCCATGCATATATGGAGCACATGTGAAAAAACCTTGCAATCTCTAAGCAAGAATTAAAACAGGAGAGAGTCTGTGATGGGTGAGAAAGGCAAAGTGCATTTTGAAGCAGGGGACGCCCTGCAGGCACTGCCTATCGCATCCACCACTACTGTGTTCTTTCTCTCTCCTTTTGGTGGTTTGCCACCTCATAGTTATCGATAAGTAATAATACATTAGCTTAGAAATTTCCATTTATAGAATTGTCTAAAATGAATGCTGGAATGAGTGTGTATATGTCAATTCAAAAAATTATGACGTTACATGTAATCTTCTGTTTAGTGTATTATCAGTGAAGGTTTTGACTGAGTGATGGTTATGTTAACATTTAAGTCCCCTGCAGCTCAGTGACACTGGGCCACTGCCATCGTGGTCCTTGGTGTGCTGCGACACATCAAGACAGACAATGGCTCGTGCTTTATCTCAAGATCTACTCAAGGAGCATTGGGGAATATCTCACTCGACAGGCATCCCTGGGAATTCCCAGGGACAAGCATTGTGGAAAGGACCAACCGTCTCCTGAAGGACAAGATACGTGTCCTTGGGGAGGGGGAGGGTCACAGAGGTAGGATCCTGGTAGCCTAGCAGGCAGAAGTATTGGCACAGCACATTATGCAATCAATCATTTTGAACGAAGAGGTTATGCCACAATAAAGGACAGAGAATCAGGAAAAATTTTATGGGTCCCGTCAAGAAGAATAAAACCTGATGCAGTGATCACCCAAAAGGGCGGTCTGGGAAAAACAGAAAACTAATCGAAATCTGAGTACTTTTCTTTCAGGCATGCTGTTTTACAGAAAAGAGCTGCAATAGATTTCCTGCTGCTGGCTCAAGAGGCACAGGTGCAAGGACTTTGAATGAGAAAATGGAGTTCCAGCAGATATAGGAGAAGCTTTGAGCAGAAGGATGAACTGTATAATATAACCAAAGATGCCTTGGGCATACTGTTTAGAACACCACTAACATTGTTAGACATTGCACCACTTATCTCTGCATGCTTTTTAACCTGTATACCTCACTTTATAAATAATATGTAACAAAGTTTAAATTATATAAGTACTAACAATTTATATATTAGGATTAGGATCAGCGCTTGCGTTGTAACGGGGCATGGTTTTGTTAAGCATGGGGAGAGGGAGATGTTGTATTAGGCGAAATCGGACCCTCGGGATGTAACGTGATAGGCCCTCCCCTGCTGGGTCATGCATATGTAAAAAAGATAAGGATGAAACTGGATACCTATATAAGGGACCCTCACATTCCAATAAACGCCATTTTACAGCTCACCATAATGGTGTAACAAACAGCTGTGACTTGGTCGGGGCCGTCGATACACATTCACAAAGGGACTTGACTTTCCAGGTTACCAGATCGAGGTAACACAGTCCCTGCAGGGGTGGACAAAAAGATTATATGAAACCGTGCGGGACCTGAATGAAAGACCTCGGGATGGCAGACCCAGTGCCCTGAAAATGTTACAAACTATATGGGCCTCCCCTCTTAGGATCCAAATTACAGGCACCGATAATAAGGTAAAACCGCAGGTTGGTACTGAAAATAATCTTCTGCTCCCTGCCCCTGAGAATTTAGAACCGGGAATCCATAAGATAAATTGGCCTTGGAAGGTGCAGGTAGGACCCAAATGGTGTGGCCTACTTGCACCTTGGGGGAGATTATTGGAGGTGGGAGGTTCAGTCACCCCCTCGGTGATAGGTACATGGCCTACTGACATCGTGGTCAATACTCTGGCCTTTATTGCTAAAGGAACACCTATTATGTCCCTATGGCAGATCAAGACTCCTCCTCTGGTGCCAGATATAGTTATACAGCCACAGATATCTGGTCAGAGGGTATGGTATCGGAGGCCGGGACATAATCCAGTACAAGCAGAAGTATTGACCCAAGATAAGAATACGGCCTGTATCTTGCCCTGGAGGGCGGATCTTCCCCTCCTAGTACCCTTGAAACATCTATATTACTCCCCTTAAGATTGATTCTAAGCCTCTAGGACCATTACTCTGGACTGATGAAACGCAGACGGACCTGCACTTCAAGATGATTCGTCTCCGGTAACATCTATCAAGCACTGGCCCATGGAAGATCATAAACACCCATCCAATCATCATCATTTGAATAATATCAACATCTAATGCGACGGGAGATTGTATCAGCGTCGTGATTGGGTCTCTGTAATAAGGGGAACTCACCTAATCATTGGTTCACGTTGTGAAGGGGTGGAGTGTATGGGAGATCACAATGTGAACCACTGATTGATCAGCTGAGGCAAGTGTGGGGTCAGCTGTGGGAGCACAGGTGAAAGTTATGTAGCTGTGCTCCCTGGAGGGGTGGAGTTCAACTCCACCTCCTCTGAGACCTCATTTAAGGGCTGACCCTCACTGAGGCAGCATCTCTTGGAGATCGCTCACCAGGGAGGATCGCCTCAGCTCTGGTGAGTTCCCTTTTCCTTATATCTTCTGTATTTCTACCATTTTGCTTGTAATTGCTATCCTTGTTAATACCAGCATAGTTATTGCCAATACAGTCTGGATGGAATGAAGGGCATGAAATACTGATGTGCTCATCAAACGCTGCTTGTTAGCTTAGAGACAAGGTGTTGAATTGGTTTGTTCATGTATTGCAAACAGGTTACTTAGCTGCCTTCATTTTAGCTTCAGAAGAACATGTGCAGAATACAGAATTGATTAAAAGAAATAAGAACTGTCTGCATAGAACTTACTCTTTCCTTACACAGGAGAATCAAGCACACGTTTGTATGTGAGTACCTCCAGAGGTGAAACTTGATCCCCCAGATGTAATGAGCAGAGACATTACAATCAGTTCTAACTGTATCTTAATGCTGTGCTGAATAAGCCTGAGTCAGGATGTAAACCACTTTCTCTTTTTTTCTTCAGATGAAGCCATTAATTTTGTCAACAAGCCCAAAACGACTCCAGAAATATCAGTCAGTCCTTCTGAAGACCTGGAGCTGGTGTGTGAGGTGTCAGCTGCAAGTGGAGCTGTCGTATAGAAGAAAGATCAAATAGAGGTGAAGCAGGACCAGAGGACAACCATCATCTCCCAGGGGACGCACCGCAAGCTCATGGTCAAAAATGTGACCCTGAAAGACCAAGGGAGCTACAGCTGTGAAACAAAAGATGACAAAGCAACATTCCAAGTGAAAGTCAGAGGTGAGAAAATGCTTGGAATCCCAGAGATAAAGGAACACTTCATTTTGTGTGTCTTGCATTTGGAGGATCAACTTACAGCCTCTCTGGTGCAAAACATTTTGGCTATAGGACTTTCTTTGTCATCTAGTGTCATAGCAACACTTTTCTACATGTGCTTTTCCATCCAGGAATGAATTACTGCAACAAACAATAGGCAAGGAGGGTAACTTGTGCAGCTCTTGTAGTCATCTGGTGTCTGCAGGGTTACAGTGCAAGAGCACACCAGGCATGCAAGGAGTGAGAAAAAAGGAGGTGTTTGATGAGATCTGGTTACAAAATTTGAATGACACAATTAGGTGGAAAATGCCACTAATCAGACTCATAAATGGCCTGGGTTGCAAAGCCCCACAGTGCTCATCCAGTTCCAACCCCCTTCTTCCTATGTGCAGGGTTGCCAACCAGCAGCCCAGGCTGCCCAGAACCACATCCAGCCTGGCCTTGAATGCCTGCAGGGATGGAGCATCCACAGTCTCCTTGGGCAACCTGTTCTAGAGGGCCATTCCCTTCTGATTTACTGGAAATGTAGAGAGACATCAGAAGAAAAAAAGAGAAGGGAGGAGATTCAGCAGTGCATGCAGGTGTTCTAAATCTCATGTCCAAATCTGCTATCAGACTGCGAAATGTTTAGATTTATGATATGATATGAAATGATATGCCTATCATTTCCCAAGGCAAAATAGAGGGGAAAGTATTTTCCTGTCTTAATGAGGCATCATGATGGTCCCTGTGAAGGGCAAGTATAGTGAAAATGGGGAACTGGAGTAAGCTCTGCAGCAGACTACAGCAAAATGGTGTGACTGTTGTGATGTCCCTGCAGAGAAAGAAGACGTGTTTACAAACAAGGACAAGGTACAAAAGGAGGTGAAGGCTGCACTGACTCAAAATGCCACGCTGAGCTGTGAGGTGGCCCAGGAGAAGATGGAGGTGAAGTAGTACAAGGAGGGGAAACTGATCACCTCGAGCAAGAAGTTCAAGGTGGAGTCAGAGGGCAAACAGTGTCGGCTGGTGGTGAGCCAGGTGGAGAAGAAAGATGCAGGGGAGTACAGCTGCGAGGCTGCTGGCCAGAAACTCACCTTCAAGATTCATGTCACAGGTGAGAGAGAACACATTTTGGCCTTTCATTCTAGAATGTTTTAGAAAACGGTCATTAGTTTGTAAGTTTTCCCTGCTATGCTTAAAATTTTTGGAGCTGAACTTTGGGGTGGTTAATTTCTGATGAGGAAATTGAACAAATTATTCTAAATACAGTTGTGAGGCAGCTCCATCTTTTAAAATCTTCAGGAATTTCCTTTTGCTGTGGGAATGAGGTCATAGACAAGAAAGTTCTGATTGCACTTCTCCCTTCCCACGTGCCTGTACCACTAGAACAACTCTGCAATGCAGCTGCGTCTCAGGAAGTTTCAGAACAGGGGCTTTGTGTCAAGCACTAGGGGGTGTGCTCTATGTAACATGTTTTTGTCTTGGAAGGGCTCATTTAGCATGGGAGAGAATACTACAGGAATGTTTTGTATAAGTTGATGTTTTGAAGACATAAGTAAATGGCAGCTAGGGGACGAAAGACTCATGATAGTCATACAAGAAGAATCACAGAAGCCTTTTGTTGGAAGGGACCTTGAGGATCATCCAGTTCCAATCTCTGTCCTGGAGAGGAACACATTCCTTGAGACTAGGTTGCTCTAACACCCATCCAGCCTGGACTTGAACATTTTCAGGGATGGGGCATCCATAAATTGCAAAACTTCTCTCCACATCATTCTCTTGGGGCATCAGACTGGGAGAACTGATTCATTTTTCTGACTCCTTCCCCAAAACCTGCTCTTCTTTCAAGAGGCCAAACTAATGTATCTCTCTCTTTTCAGAGCCAGAATTTGTATTTACAAACAAGGAGAAGGTACAGAAGGTGGTGAAGGCTGCAACAACAGAAAATGCCACGCTGAGCTGCGAGGTGGCCCAGGAGAAGATGGACGTCAAGTGATAAAAGGAGGGGAAACTGATCACCTCGAGCAAGAAGTTCAAGGCTGAGTCAGAGGGCAAACAGCGTCGGCTGGTGGTGAGCCAGGTGGAGAAGAAAGGTGCAGGGGAGTACAGCTGCGAGGCTGCTGGCCAGAAACTCACCTTCAAGATTCATGTCACAGGTAAGACAGGTGTTGTCTGAAATACAGCAGAGAACAGTAAAGTAAAATCTAGTTTCTATTATACAGTGATCCAGGTGCAGTAGTCTGTGCTGAGGTTTTTTCCCTATACTTGATTGCCTGGGTTTGTAGAAAGTATTTGGTTTCAGTATGACACAAAGACCTGTTTCAGTCTGTCTGTAGAACAATAATTAGTAATATATGTACAGTGGAAGCAATATTCAAGATATTATTCAAATCTCTCCTGTGCCTGAGATCCCAAACTGTAATTCTTGTTCACCGAAACATTTGACTAAGATAAGTATGTGCAGTGAGTGCATGTTCTACGTGCAGCCTTTTGTGGCAGGAGAAGCAGGAACTTCTCCTAGTAGTACACTGCCTTTTTACTATGCCTTTATGTTGGAGGCTGCATCTGGATAGGTGAGTCTGCTACTCACAGTAAGAGACCTGGTAGAGCTGACTATTCCCAGAGCTCAAAGCAAAATAGATAGCTGCAAATCACACACAAAGAACAAAGGACTGCGTTGGTGAGCATATTTCCTTTGTGCCTTTGACAGTCACAGTTGTGGCAATGGTAGAGGCCATGAGGAGTCTGTTCAGGAAGCCAGGAGTACTGTTCTGGGTCATGAAAAGGCAGCCAGTGGTTTGACTATCACATGTTTATGTGTTTTGATGTTTCACAGTAGGTCTTAAGTAAAAGGAACTCAGGTTTTGGTTGCCTGCAGGACAGATGTTCTTTTGGGTTCAATATGTTTGCATAGTGACTTGCAACCATGGGACTGGTGTTCAAGGACCCTCTTGGTTCCTTCAGTTCCTAGGTTCTTTCTTGCCTAGATTTGACATTTTGATTCAACAGAAGAGCTGATATTCTCTAGTGAAGGCTATTAGTTTGGGCACAAGTGGTAACCTAAACCTGTTCCAACCTGTACATACAAACCTGCAAGATGGTCTCATTTCAGTCCTTCTGTTTTTCTTTTCTTCCCTCAGAGCCAAAACCTGTGTTTATAAACCAGGAGCAGGTGCAGAAAGAGGTGAGTGCTGCCCTGGCAGCAAGTGCCTCCCTCAGCTGTGAAGTAGCACAGGATCCAACTGGAGTAAAATGGTTCAAGGATGGAAGACTGCTTGCCTCCTCCAGAAAGTTCAGAATGGAATCTGTGGGCAAAACACGGCGTCTGGTTGTGGAGCAGCTGGAGAAGAAAGATGCTGGAGAATACATCTGCGAGGCTGCTGGCCAGAAGATGACCTTCGAGCTGGAAACAACTGGTGAGCATTCAGAAATTCTCAGCCAGGATTTTGTAGCCTTGTTGTGAACTGGGTTTTAGGGTGAAATCTCAGTTTTCTTTGCACCTGACAGTGTGAGAATTTGCTCTGGCCCTTTGTGTACCTCCCCGGTGCTCAGCTGTTCCTTCCCTTACTTGGGGATAACATCATTTATTCAAGGTGATGTCCAAATGGGCTTGTTAACAGTCCTCTGCAGTGCTTTAAGCTGTCATATGTCAGCAAGAATTTATGCAAGTTCTGTAGCCATTCCTACATGTTGAAAACACTGCACTGTGCTTAAGCTTCAGCATATGTTCCAGTAAGTACAGTTCCATTAATTCTAGGGAATTGGGTGAATTAAGCATAGATCTGAAGGCTCCCTTTGCTGAGTGCAGAGATGGAAGGACTAATGTAGATTTGACTTGATATTTTCCCTTTTTAGGATGGGAAGGAGCTCTGTCAAAGTAAAAGAAGTGGGCATAACTTCCCAGGGAAATAAGAGAAGTCTCATTATTCACAGGTGGTGAACTCTCATTTTCTCTCTCAGTCTGCAACCAGGTTGAGTTGCTGTTTCAGTACAGGCTGTTTTATGCAGGAACTCTTCTCCTGAGGTTAATCCAAGTTGTATCCAGGCCCTTCAGAAGGAAAGGGAAATAGCAGCACAGAAATATGGTCTGATTCTGACATAAATAAATGCAGACCTGGAGAGTTAAAAGGGATTGTGTGATGTTCAAAGGATTTTGAAGCAAAGATGTCCCCTAGGTAAGATTTGTGGCTGACATTCCCCATGCATTGTGGGCACACAAGCTAAGGAGAGACTAGTGATGAGCATGCAGAGAAGCCAATGATTCAGACAGGTTTGTAGTGACACGACACTGTAGAGTTCTGTCTATTTCTCCTTGGCATAGTTTGGAAAATAAAGATGAGGTGATGGTGGTAACCAATATGGCTTCCTCAAGGTCAAGCCATGCCTGACGAACTTGGTGGCCTTTCATGATGGAGTAACAGCATCAGTGGATAATGGGAGAGCAACTGACATCATCTACATGGACCTGTGCAGAGCATTTGATCCCGTCCTGCATGCCATCCTGGTCACCAAACTGGAGAAAAATGGTTTTGATGGATGGACCAGTTGCAGGATAGGGAACTGTCTGGATGGTCACACTCAGAGAGCTGCAGTCAATAGCTCAGTGTCCAGGTGGAGGGTGGTGTTGGGACCAGTGTTATTTAACATTTTTGTAGGCAACATGGACAGTGGAATCAAATGCAGCCTCAGCAAGTTTGCAGATTACACCAAGCTGAGCGGTGCTGTTGATGTGCTAGAGGGAAGGGATGCTACCCAGAGGGACCTGGACAGGCTGGAGAGGTGGGCCCTTGGCAGCCTCATGAACTTGAGTGTGGCCAAGTACAAGGCCCTGCACCTGGGTCAGGGCAATCCCAAGCACAGGCACAGGCTTAGAGGAGAATGATTTGAGAGAAGCCTTGACCCTGAGGAGAAGAGTTGGTCTGGAGTTGGTCCCTGCCTATAGCAGGGGGACTGGAACTAAATGACCTTAAAGATTCAGTCAGTTCTATTGTTTTTCTACCCTTAATTTTGCTTGAAAGGTTTTAGAATAAATGAGATTCTGGTTTCCATGAAAACTGTTTGCAGGGAGCTCCATTGTAGCTAGTAAGTCTATCTTTAAGTTCACGGGCAATAATGCATTGACTGAGTTGAAAAGGGAAATGACTCAGGAATGGATGATGGTTTAGAATAAAACATAATCCTACTTATTTTCTATGCAAATATGTGTAAGGAAAAGATGCTGCACTCAGTTCTGGAAATACCCTGACAAATATATCTCTAGTGTTTCACAGCTGGAGATATCAAGATTGTTAAACCACTGGAAGATGTGGAAGTGAATGAATATGGGAGTGCATCTTTTGTCTGTGAGATTTCACACGATGAGGTTCAGAGCCAGTGGTACAAAGATGACAACAAGCTGAAGGCTGATGACAACATCAGAATGCGACAAGATGGTAGGGTGTAAGAGGGGGATCTTTCTCCTGAGTGGGGGGTGGGTTGGAGATCAAGCATATAAGACATCTGAAATGAAGTGAAGAAGGTTCAGAAGGGAGTTCCCCTTTTGTTTGGGGACTGAGGTTAGGGTGGAACAAGTGACATGGACCAGCTAACATCATTTGCAAGAATGTCAAAAAAGTTGAACGCCACCAGGACCTTTCACAGAAATAAAAACTCCTACCTACCTACCTTTCTGCCCACAAAATATCCAGCTTGTCTTTTGGGTTTTACTTTTGCTAAGTAGAACAGATTATTTTCTTACGAGGTTGATTTTCTACTTTTAAACTTCAGATTTGTGTTTGAACCTTGAGGGATAAAAAACATAGCTTGACTTTTTCTTCATTTTCTCTGTCTGTTTGAAAAGAGCACAGGTTTTTTTTTGTTTTTTTTTTTTAAATATATACAATGTTAGGGTATATATATGATGTTAAGTGTGATAAAGAAAAGGGAGACATTTGAGTTAGCACACTACTCAAGAGTTCAGTCCCCAGCTTTGCCACTGTTACCATTATAAGGGGAAGAACATCCTGGAAAATGAATTTATCCTAAGTAGAGTCATTACATTTGAGCTACAGAGACCTTTACTAGGAGAAAACTTGTTGTTCAGAGCTATGTTGCTGTATTTAACCAAAGTAATTATCAATGTCTGTGTTTCATTGAACCTGTATTCCATTTTGTAATGCAAGGAGTTTGATATTGGGATGGGAAGGTCATGGTTTGATTTGGATGTTGGACTGGGAATCAGAAGATCTGGGCACTCTTCAGGTTGTCAGTCTTATTGTCTGACTTCTTAACAACATTCCTTTCTTTATAATATTATTTAATGATGTTTTAAGGCATTTTGAGCTGATAGGTGTAGTATTCATGTGCAGTAATGCTGATGTGAGTAAGTAGGGTGATAATGTAAGGGTTTTTTACATTCCTTCTACATCTCTGCTTTCTCTTGTTCCATCCTTCTTAAAGAGCAATCCATTAATCTAGTAAAGGAGCTGTGTGATGACTATGTGACTGAGCCTGAAAAAGCCAAGTTTGAATGCGAGATATCCATTCCATCTGTGAAACCTCCCAAGTGGTATCTACGTGGGGAAGTCTTACAGGCTGGCAGAAACTTGATTATGCAGCAAGAAGGCACCATCCACCAGCTTGCCATAGCGAAAACCACCACTGATATGACAAGCACCATTCAGTTCTCAATTGGCAAATCAAAATCCACAGCCAATCTGCTTGTCAGAGGTAACATATCCAGGCTTGGTTTACATCATGAAGATGAAGAATTAATTAACGTACAGTCTTCCTTCACTGGGGTCTTTGAAATATTTTGTGTGTGTCTGGAGGGTCTGCTCCATTTCCAGTTCAAATGGAATTTGAACAGCTGCATCTCAGTAAAAGATCTGTTTGAATAGTTGTGATGTGCTTACTATTCAGATCTACAGAGCTGAGGTTTTGTCCTTGGCTATACCAAAGAAGTCAGATCAGGTGAAATTAATTGTATTTCTGAACTAGACAAGGTTAAGTTTGGTAGCACCTAAATTTGATGCAGTTTGTCATTGATTTCACCTGAAAGAAACTTCCAGGCTTTTTATCTGCTGTTGTCCCCAGCGTAAGAGTCTCCATTCACATCCTAAAGTACTTGTTATATTTTCAACTCACTCTTATTTGAATAAAAGCCTCAACTGGGAGCAATTTAATAAGCACAGAACAAGAGCTGGACCTTGCATTTGGTAGATAATATACAGTATTACTTTATTGAAATGTAGTCAATGGCATTCCCTATAGACAATCATTTGTTTTATCTTTGGAGTGGTTCAAAAAACCATTGTGAACATGACATTAATTGGAATGGAATACACGCAAGAGACTTTCCTCTTCTTCCAATTGTCCTCATCCTTTCTTCTCTTCCACCCCTGCTTTGCAGATTACCATATAGAAATCACCAGGAAGTTGGAGGACAAGAGAGCTTTGGAACATCATTCTGTCATCCTGTCCTGTGACTTCAGGCCTTCTCCAAAGGTTGTGAAATGGTTCAAGGGCCACACACTCATCAAGCCCTCTGAGAAGTACAAGATCAAGAGGGATAAGCATTCAGCAGAGCTCCAGATTCTGAAGCTGAAGCCCGATGATGCTGATGTGTACAAGTGCAAGGCAGGAATTGCAGAGACTGAGGCCACGCTGACAGCTGAAGGTATGAGCAGGGAGGGTGGCCTCTTCCATGTCCTATTTCACCTCAGATTTCTCTTCTTGGGGTTGATTTCTGCCGTTCTCTCCTGCTAACTTTATAAATGTATAGTCTTCACTGAGAAGATTACACAAAGATCATCTAGTCCAACCATTCTACCACATCCCAGTATGCTTTATAGTAACAGTGGTAACAGTTCACCTTGTTTCCCCACAGCCTGCAATGTAGAAGTAACGAAGCACCTGCAGGATGTGGAAATTGAAGAAGAGAGCTCTGCTGTCTTCTCCTGCGAGCTGTCCCATAATGACGAGGACGTGGAATGGTTCCTGAATGGCAACCTCCTTTACACCAACAATTGCAATGACATCAAGAACGTTGGCAATTGCTGCACACTGACAATGAAGCAGGTTAAGCCTGAGGATGCTGGCACAGTGACAGTGAAGTCAGACAAGGTGTCAGAAAGCGCACCTGAAGGTGATAGGTGGGTCTGATCACACCCCTCCTGGATGTAAGAGATGCTAAGGAGCTCCAGTTCATTCTGTTGTGCAGCAATCCTGCTTCTAAAGCTCACCTCTCTGGGGCTCAGATAGTCACCAAAGTCATGAGGGGCTTTCTTCCAGTGATTTATGGAATTAAGGATTTATGACTGCAGGGAGAGATCATTCAGTGTGTGTTTTGCCTCTGGGATGACTAATGACCAGGCTGTGAGCAACCTGATCTAGCTGTGAATGTCCCTTTTTATTGCAGGGGAGCTGGGCTAGATAGCCTTTAAGGGTCTCTTCCAATTCTAAGGGTACTGTGATTCTAATCTGCTCTCCCCAGCAATTAAGCTCTTTTGCTCTATGCGCTCAGAGTTTGAAGGATTTCCTCTTTCTCCTTTCTTTTGCATTTGGTGGAAGTTTTTTCCCCAGTATAAACATCTGATGTGTGAAATAGAAGATAGATAAAAGGAGTCAATAAAACAGGAAAATCAGAAGTGTTCAGCAGCTTATCCTCTTAATCCTGTGGCCTGCTGTATGAGCTCTGCTCCATGTGAGGGCAATGCCAGCTCTCCAGCTTTAGAAGAGCTGCATCCCAATTACTTCATATGATATTAGTCCCACCCACGGCAATGCAGGCTGTCCCTCCTGTTCCCTGTATTCTCCTACTGATTAGTTCAGAATTCCATAAAGTGCATTCAGTCAACAGACATGAAACCGCTTTAGGTTCTATATTGGTGTTGTCAGTGCTGGTAAAGATTTATTTATCCCTCTTTAAAAATCTGAAAGCAACTGGAAATGTCTCAACTTCTGTATCACATTGTTCTGTTTTGCCTTTTTAATTGCAGAGAAGCCTGCTGTCTTCATGAAGTCCTTGGATGATGTTTTTGTTGAGGAGCGGGGTGTGATTAAATTGGAATGTGAAGTCTCTAAAGAGAAGGTCAAACCAGTGTGGAAGAAGGACGGTGTTGTGCTCCCTTCTGGCAACAAGTATGAGCTGGTACAGTCTGGGAAGACCTTATGTCCCCTTATCCATGACTTCAAGAAGTCAGATGCAGGTTTCTATACCTGTGATATTGGCACTGATATTGCCAAATCAAAGGTCGGCATTCAGGGTAAGTACTGTGGAAAGTAAAGGAGTGCTGAAAGCACATTCAGTGTGGTCACTATGTCTTACACCTATTCCCGCACGAGCCTTAATAGTTTCTACAATAGAAGTGTATTACTGCAATTTAGCACAGTGATGTCTGGAAAATTCCCATTGCTTTTGATGTAAATGTATCTCATTTTGCCATGAAAATCACCAAACACATCAAGAATGTCCTGGAAATATTTCCTTTCTAAACATCCCTAAAATGGAGATATGGTTTGAATACCAGTAGGGTTAGGATGGTAACAAATTAGCTAATAGAAACATTTAATTTCTTGTCATAGGCAAAATTCTTTTTCTCACACAGCATCCTAGAGTTGTCCTCTCTGTTAGGTTGTTCCCTCTGTAGCTCGTTGAATCTTCATTCTGCTCCATGGACTGAACTGCTCGCCTAGTAGTTCTTCCAGAGCAAAGACAAGAGATTCACGTCTCTTTTTTTTTATAGCTTTCTGGTAATTCTGAGTGGAGAATGTCTTAGAGAATACATCAGTAAGGAATGCAGCCATGTTCTGCAAATCCTGAGTTAAAACACCAGTACTGCTACTCATGTCAGTCACAAATGCCTTTTCCCCATATAAACCTCATACTAACCTATCTCTTACCTTCTGGAGCTGAATATTGGCATTACCAAACAGCTGAAAAACACTGAAATCCAGGAGGGAGAATATTGTACTTTTGAATGCATTCCGTCCCATGAAAGCATTGATGAGTTCAACTGGACACTGAATGGAAGCAGAGTGGAAAGTGGTGGGCGATTTAAAGCTTCTAACGTGAGTCGGAAATATACTCTCATTATCAAAAGTGTGACTCCTACTGACGCTGGGGAAGTCGTTTTTTACTGCCTGTGGTCTAACCTCCAAAGCCTCTCTGTCTGTGAAAGGTAATGAGATGGGAGAGACTCTGGGGTCTGATTCCTTCAACTGTCTTCTGATAAGATTGTCGTGAGAGCTAACTCATAATATGGTTAAAGTGAATAGCAACCTTCTACTTGAACCTCGAAGCACTGAGAATTTCTCTTAAAAATAAGTAAAAGGACAAAACATTTTACACAAATGTGAGAACTACCCAAAGCACTGGGGTAGTGTTGGAAATGGGGATCTCACTACAGCTTGTTCCATTAACAGTAAATCAGGAATGATCTGTTGAGGGAACTGTGGGAGCAAATATCCTCTAAGTATAAGCTGAAGGGATGGCCTTCACATCATCTAGCTGTACAACAAATTCCTATCTAGAACATGTGCATCTGAGAGCATCATCCGAGGCTCCCAGTGTGATGAGTGGAGAGAAGAAAGAGGCAGTTTTCAGACATGGTTCATCATCCTCAATTGGGTAGATTTAAGAGAGAATAAATGCTGCCTGGAATTCTATTGTCTGAACTTTGCAGATTACTGCTGGCTGTAGGATGGCGTCTGTTGCAAGTGCCTCTCTAACTTATCTCCAGCATGTAGATGCATGTATTTTGAGAGAGGCATCCTACCCTAAGTGTATGTTACTCAAAAAGCATGTTTTCTTCCAGGAAAACCTACTGAGGTTTCAAAACAGCTGGAGGATAAGACAGCAGCAGCAGGGCAGGACATCAGCCTGAGCTGTGAGCTGTCAAAACCGGATTTGAACATCAGGTGGTACAAGGATGGCAAAGCAATCAGAAAAAGCCAGAAGTACGACTTGCAGCAGGAGGGAACTGGGGCCATTCTGATCATCCATGACTCTACTGCCAAGGACAGTGGAGAGTACCCCTGTGAGACAGAGGACTCCATAACAAAAGCCACGGTCACTGTGCAAGGTGAGTTGAAAAGCACACTGGGGATGGCATGTAGAGAAGTCGAGGTAAATATCTGCAGCCTGTGGGTGATGTTTTTCTCTTCTGTTTCCTTGAGCAGGATCAATTCTTAGTTTTCAGAAAATATGATGGATTAAAATCTTTTCCTTAAAATAATCTGGAAACTGAATGACTCTCCAGTGTGATGTGGATCTGGGCAGCCTGGTCTGGTGGTTGGTGACCCCTTGGCAGGGGGTTTGAAACTAGATGCTCTTTGAGGTCCTTTTCAACTCAGGCCACTCTATGATTCTGTGATCATTCTATGATTCTATGATCTTGGGTGTTAGTAAGCCAAGAAAAGATGGCAATCTGAATTAGTCTCTATTGAATATGTGTAATCAAAACTATATGCAGTTGATCAGATGAGATCCTACCAGCGCATGTATAATGGTATTGAACTTTCCAGATATCTACTGGAATTATCAAGCCTATGTAAATGGGTGGACTCTGTGGTCTTCTTAGACTCTTTGCATCTCTATGTGATATTCTGAAATGAGGGCAAAGGAGATTCAGGACACCTCTGTATGCTTGGGACTTGTTGGGGTAACAAATCCCTTTGTCCTACACCCTCATCCTTTTTTTTTTCCTTCCAGAAAAACCTAATTACTTTATCAAGGAACTTTCAGATGTGAAAATTGAAGAAAGTGGAAGTGCACTTTTTACATGTCAGAGCGAGAAAGCCGCATCCTTCGTCATATGGAGGAAAGGCATTGCTGTGCTCAGGCCTGCCAGGAAATACAAGAGGGCACAGAAAGGACGAGACCTGCAGCTGTGCATAAAAAATCTGGAGAAAAGTGACAGTGACGTGTACACCTGTGACATTGGTGCTGCCCAGTCCAGAGCCAAGCTGGTTGTACAAGGTATGTGTGAGAGCCATATGACTGCGCATCCTGTTTCTCCACTACCAAGACATTATCCTGGTAGAATTTGTACATTTATGGCAGGTCTTTGGGGCTGCAGCTGTCTGGCCTGAATAGTGGTTCACAAGCCATGCACAGAGCGAGCTGCACAGAAAGGGAAAGAACTACCGACTAGAGCAGTGCCATTGAGAACTTTATGTATCATTTAAAAACCAAAAATGCTGATGTACGGTGAGGCTGGTGACCCAGAAATCAGTGTGAACTTTCTATCTCTGACCTTTCTGAGTTACAAATAGTCCTCCAGAGTTCTAGGCAAAAATTCCCTTATGCTGCATTCTGGGTAGTTGTCACGGTTTAAACAAAAATCTACCTGTGTCCGTGACAGAGGGGCCACAGGCAAGCGAGGTGCTAGAAGGAGCTGAACCTCTGTCCCAACTACTTCAGAAGCAGCCCAAACCCCCTCGTACATGGCTAAGATCTCCTTCTCAGTTGGAGTGTAGCACTCCTCAGACCCTCTATATGCTCGACTCCAAAGTCCCGGGGGTTGGCCTTGGGTGTTGATGAGGCTGCCCCATCTATAAGTTTGGACTCGAGAAATTCTCATAAAGAAAATCTAGCTTTTGGCTCTTCTTCAGACTCTGACCCCGACCCTTGTGTTATTTCCTCCAGGTAACCCTCCTTTTTCCTCTCTCCTAACTTCCTCTGCTCCTCTAAATTCTTCTGCTCCTCTAACATCTTCTTATTCCCCTCAAACATCCTCTGCTCCTCCAACTTCATCTGCTCCTGAAACTTCTTCTGCTCCTCTAACATCTTCTTATACTGCTCTGACTCCCCCTGCTCTCCTGAGTCCCCCTGCTCTCCTGAGTCCCCCTGCTCTCCTGAGTCCCCCTGCTCTCCTGAGTCCCCCTGCTCTCCTGAGTCCCCCTGCTCTCCTGAGTCCCCCTGCTCTCCTGAGTCCCCCTGCTCTCCTGAGTCCCCTTGCTCTCCTGAGTCCTGCTCTCCTAACTCCCTCCGCTCTTCTAACTCCTTCTGCATTTTCTCTAACTGAGTTGAAACTTGTTTTGTCTTTCGCCCTCTTAAAGGGGCAACCAACATTGTATCTGGTGTCCCGGATGTTTGGTCCAATCGGACTACATGTGCCCCCGGTGGCTGGTCAAATTGGACTACATGCGCCCCCAGTGGCTGGCCAAATTGGACTACATGTGCCCCCAATGTCTGGTCAAATTGGACTACATGTGACCCTGGTAGTTGGTTAAATACATTCAGCTCACCCCGGAGGGCACATAGCTGGTCTCGGAGAGCGTTCCGCTCGAACTGGACAGCACCGAGCTCAGTCTGGAGGCTGTCGTAGTTGGACTGAAGAGTGTTGTACCCGAACCGGAGGACGTTATGCTTGGACTGGAGAGTGTTGAGTTTGGATTGGATACTCTCATTCTCGGCCCTGAGACTCTCTCTCTCAACCTCAAAATCTTCCCTCTCAGGAATGGTATTGAATAAGGCCTGATAAGCATTAGCTAGACCCCAAGTCATTTGTGCCTCCTTAGATCTGCCTGAGCCACAACATTCCTGTCTCAAATATGCAGTCAAACTCTCAGGATTCTTTAAGTGTTCAGGAGTAAAGCTCCATGACACTAAAGATGTCTGTCCTCTAAAAGTCTCTCCAAAGTTTCTCCACACTCCCTGCCACTCAGTATTCTCTGACTCTAGGGAAGACTTCCTCCTGAGGTTATAAATCCAGATACCGAGTGAGATCACTACAATAACCAACAGCAAATTGAGGGAGATTAATACGATTGACAGTGTGGTCCACTGGGACAACTGGTCAGTCGAAGACTGCTTAAAAGATGCAAAGAAAAAAGGAAAAGCACGCTCAAAAACCTCCATATCCGTACTATTGGTTGCATTAGTTGCATTAGTTGCTCCCTCTGGAGCTGCATGCAAATACCAAATAAGCGTTGCTAACCATGCTTTCAATCTATTATACATTCCTATAACTTCACAGGAAAAATAGGCTAGCTTAAACATGGTCCAATATGTTTGGAGCATCGTAAAAGAGGAACTAATGAAATGCAGTACCTTATAAAGCACACTTAGTAGAGGGAACTTTTTTTTTTTTTTTTTCTTTCAATAGAGAGGGAAAAAAACTAAAAAAAAAAAAAACCAAAGCTCAGCAGTGTTTATAAAATAAACCGGAGTATTGGCAGTCCGCCTGGACTTTCAAGGTCAAGCTCACAGGTGCAGAATCGCAAACCTAAGATAGCTCCTTAACAGGAAAAAAAACTTGTAGCTCTGTTAAAAGCTAAAAGAGCAACAGAAGAAAACACAGAAAAACAGCAACTCAATTTGCCCGCATTCTCCACCAAAATCTGTCACGGTTTGAACGAAAAGTTCACCTGCGTCCGTGACAGGGGCCGTGGGCCCCGCAGGGGCTCTAGGCCGAAAGGAAAAAGTTAATTAGGAAAAGAAAACAGCGGCAACGATCTAAGGAGGCACACTTATTTACTAAATACTATATCGAAATACCGGATAACACAATATAATACAATATAATTGAAAACTGAGCTAACGAATCAAGCAAAATAGGAGAGAGAATGAGTCCCGTAACCGAGAGGCCTACTGTGAATCTAGGCGAACGGCTGAAGGCTCCCACACACTCCCCTGAACGCCAGAACTCGAAAGACGTCAGTCTGTTCTGCGACCGAGTTAATATAGAGTCCAGGTCCCGTGACCCATCGTGTTGTTCTCTGGGAGATGTAGTCTTCTTCTGTAAGTTGCAGATTCAGTAAAATTATTCATGCTTAATATGATGTTATGATGTGGAATACTGATAGCAAAATTACAACATTATTAAACCATGACACCCTGGTATTTTTCTTTTTTTTTTCTTAAATATTTTCCTTTTTTTTTTCTTAAATATTTTCCTTTTTACAATTTAAATGTTATGGGCACATCTTATAGAAACACAAGGCTGTTTACAAAGAAGTGCATGCTGTGTTGCTGTATGATGAGCAAGATACATCTATTCTTCATCTAGCAGGAATAGTTGCTGAGCCTTAAGAACAGTTTCAGAAACCTTTGGGAATTTGGGCGTTTTCCTTGTTTCTGCAACACAAAATGAAAATTTACGCTGTATACAAAGAAAAGGGGAGTCCAAACTTGTACGTTAAATTTGAAGGAGATCAATCTGGGGTAATATTTAAAAAAAAAAAAAAAAAAAAAAAAAAAGGGAGCGTGGTCATCAAATACTATAAAATATATTAGCTGTTACTAGAATGCCACTTATCTTCCCCCCATACGAATCACTGTCGTGTTGTATGTGAATTTGTGAGGTGGGTTTTGAAGCTGAAATTAAAAACTTCTTGTATGGCTGTCTTCATAGTGGCTATCCAGACTATGTGTAGAAATAACAGCTATTATGTAGTCAGCTATTCACCAGTTTTAACTGATTATAAATTACGTTTCAGGGTGGAGAACATAGCATAGTGCCTGACACCTGTGTTGATCCTGAGGGCATTCTTGATTCTGTGCATTATGATGTCATGGATATTAAAGAGCAAGCTGAGGCAGCACATAGTTCCATTGTATCCCTGGGGGACCCGAAGGAAGATACTGGCTGGTTTGAAAAGCAGCTGGAGAAAACTAACTTTGAACTGATGGAGACCAAAGAAGAGCTAACAGAGAAAAACACCAAACTACTTAAAACTGAAGAAGAGCTGATGCAGAAGAACAAAGGTGAGTTATGCGATGTGAAAGGTAGAAGACAGAAATAGTTCATTAATCTAAAAGAGAAATAACCAGTTTGAGTAGGAATTAGAGGAGATGTTCTACCTTTGGAACCATAGCCTGTAGATAAGTGATAGTTTGTTCCTTGTGAATTCAGGTTCAGCAATTCCACGGTTTTTGGTTATTTCTTTTCTTTTTTCCCCCTCTCCTTTAAACTGCAACTAGCAGCTTTACGCTTTCGTAAGTATGGGGTTAAATGTCTATATCTTGATTTTTACTTTTATATTGTAATCTCTACTCTTCTTTATGTCTTGTTGATGCAATGTTTTCGTTCCAAGAAATATAGAAAACTTCTGAATCACTCCCAATAAGTGAAGACCACATGCAAATTAATTAATCTGTTCAAAAGCTACCTAAACATTAGAATATCTGGAAAAATTGATTACTTAATAAACTATCTATTGGCTACTTATGTAATACAACCTTTTCTGTGTGTTACAGACTTTGAAATGCAGGTGATTAAATTGGATGAGTCTGTTGAGCAACTTAAAGAAGCAACTGAGGTAACTTTATCAAGATGTTGTGTAAAATTGTTTTAATTAATTAATTAATTAATACCAACTTGTGGTAGCTTAAAATGCTATTCCAGTAGGCTCAATTAATAGATTTCTTACCGAGCTTAGCTTAACTGAATTTGCCTTTAATGCATTGTTTAATTCAGCTACTTAACACTACATTAGAAACTGATGACTGAATTTTTTTTATTTTTTATTTCCAATCTCAATCAAGGTGCAGAAAGATGACATTATTACAGAGCTACAAGACTTAAAATCTCATTTAGAAGAAAAAGTAAAAGATTATGTGAGTTTTACACATCTCCGTATCCTTATACAAAAAAAGGAAAACACTAATTCTATGCTTGTAATCAACACATTTTTGGAAAACTGATTTTCTGTATGTAGCTGGTACTCGCTTGAAATTGTAAACAATTCAAATTTATCTGAAGGTAGTTGTTGTTAACACAAACAACAAAAATATCAGCGTGTTCCACTAACTCCTGCCTCACACTCCTACATCAGAGGAAGAGCAACAGTAAAAGTATGTTGAGTAGAGTTGGAAGTACAAGTATGAATGGTCAGGATATCTCCACGTTCTATGCAGTCCATAAAACTTTATCCTGACTAATGTACTGCGAGCTACTGAATATGTGAAGACTAGCTTGATTAAGTATGTGTGCATACCACTTCTGGTGGTTTTTGTTCATTTTTTGATGTTTGGTAGCCTGAAGTAGCTCTGAAAACATTTATAGTTAATGCTGTCACTCAGATCTCTAACCTTGTAAGCTTAGCAGCTTGACCCTTCTTAGTCTTTGACTGTCTGCATCACTGCAACTTAGTATTTCCATGGTATTAAAGCTGACTGTGATGTCTTCCTTGGTAACCTTGCACTTGCTGTCGTTTTCCTACTCAGCACTTGTTTGTGAATTCCTCTTTATTTAACAAAGAAGTATTTGGCCAGGTTGGATTACAGAAGTCTTTTAATGAACCGTGAGCTGTGCTTACATTACAGGTGTCCACGATGCGTTCTGTGGAGGAATCCCTCAGGAACAGGATGGATGAACTTGAAAGGATTAATAACCAGTTTAAGGATGAGCTGGATTATAAAGGCTTCTATATCCAACAACTTAAACAGGTATTTTTCTTGCTCTTAATTTTTATTAAATGAATGATGCAGGTTTTCCAAGCAACAGGAAAAAGGTCAAAAGAAATAATAAACATTGGAGCAAAATGAAAGTGGCCAACTGAAATTAGTGGTAGACCATGAAAGATATTCAAATAATTAGTCACTACAGAGCACTGGCAGATTGCTTTAAATACAATAATCTGCATAGTAAATACATATGTAATACATGCATATAACCTGATCTTGTTGAGTGACATCACGATATGTTAATTGAAATGTCTTACCATAAACTCTTTTTATCAGCTTGAGTCCTTATTTATGTTATATGAAAAACTTATTAATTCCAGGCTGTCTTAAAGATTCTGCTTGTTTCTACTGTGTATGCTTTTCTTTCAACATGAAATATAGGAGCTGGAGGAAAAGGACCATAATCTTCAAAAGTGGCGTGAGGAGAGAGATCAGTTAGTAGAAGCTTTGGAAGAACAGCTCAAAACTTTGGCTTCTAATGCCATACAAAAAGAGACAGAAATAGCAGAACTGAGACAATCTGCCTTAAAGGATTCAAGCAAGGTCAGCTCTCCTTTCCTCCTACCTGATTAGCTACCCATAAATTCTGTAAAACTCCTGTACCTGCTCTTTGTATTCTGGGTGTGGTTCTGTTCTTGAACGCTGTCGTATTGACATCATGTGCAACTAACCATAAAAAGCACCAGCTTTTATTTTTGTTCTTCAGAAACAGAATTTCTGTTAATTACTAAAATTTCAATTTTTTCAGTAGTTCAGATAAGCAGATGTCAGTTTGATGCTTATGATCCTACAATCAGACTGGACATCTGTAGCTTTTTCCGATAATTCACAGCATTTCCGGATCCCAAGCTAGGCTCAATACTCAGACAGTAGTTCTGTCTCAGGTTTCTTACTTTCTTTGCTTTCTCTGAGGTAGTATCTACAATGGCTTGAAAAGACAGAAGGGGACGTGGAGAGAGATTAAGGGAAGCATCAAAAAGCAGAGGGGGGATGATCTCTGGAAGTTGCATTTCTTATTTCAACATCCAGCTTTTAATCAGGATAGCCAATCTAAGCCGTAGCATAGAATTTCAGAAGCTAAACAGAAGACTAAATGAGTTGTGCTCTTTTGAGAATGTTTGGATTCACTTTCTCTGAGAAGAAAGATGTTCTCATAGCAAAACTTCCCCTACAACTGCCGACTTTCTCACAGTACCGAGGATTTGGGAACAAATAAAAACTCGGGTTATTATATCTTAAGGGAGATGAAGGCTGAAGCACATAAGTAAAATAGAAGAATCAAAATATATTGTATTACAACTTCCCAGGCAATTCTGTGACTACTGCACTTGTAACAGTGACCGTACAAATCCGTGAAATGTTACTGTTCTGGAATAGTTAAGTGTTCTAGCCTGCAATTCTAAAACTGATGCTACTAAGTAATTGCAATACTGCTTGTGTGTGTTAATTCCTTTTGCCAATCCCACAACTCAGCAGTTTTTACTGTTTATTAGGATAATGCAACTGTGATAGAAGAGTTAAGAAAAGAACTGGCTGACAAAGATGACTTTATAAAGGAATTAAAACAACGCATTAACCACAGTAGCCCTCAGTGTTTGCCAGAAATACCTTTACTTGAAGAAAGACAAAGTAGAAGGAATGACTCTGTAAATGAAAAGGTATGATTATATTTATAGAAAGTAAGTACTTAACATCTTGTTAACCCCTTTTTGTTCTTCTGTTTTCCTAGGAGATACTGGAGCTGGAATCATTTTTCTTAGCATATAGTCCTTTAACTACATATTCAGTGATGAGTACTTGTTGGTTCTTTTTGTCTTCCACTCAAACATGAGCTCTCATCTTCTCATCTAATTCTGAAGGTTTGGACTGTGTGTTAGAGCTTGGATTTCAGCCTGCAGCTACCTGGCTGTGATGGGCTGGTGACAGCACAGTATGTGAGGGCCTTGCACAGGAGCTGATTTCTCAAGAGGTGTGAGGGAGTCAGCATTGTCCAATAGCTGGGAGGGCCCAAATGCCCTTGGGTAACAGAGGGGCTCACAGTGTACTTGGGGGGGGGGCTGGACTTTACCTGAGTTCGGGATTGGAGAAGCTCAGTTTTTGATGAGGGCACGTGACATCCCAATCCTACTGCCCTGCTTTCTTTCTAAAGGAACGGACCAACAAAGTGAGCCAGATGCACTCCAGGAAGGTGCATATCCCACACTGCCCGTCCCGGACAGAGGAATGCAGGCAGCACCAACCGGCATGCCAGGTAATTTCTGTCCTATGATCATACGGTGTCACGAACCAGAGTCACTGTGTGCCTGCAGGCTCTTGCTGCCAGCTCTTGCACACCAGGTCAGCAGCCAGACCTGAGCGTGTGAGCATAGAGCACATGTAAAAGAAGCAGGAGTGTTTCTCCCCTGGGCTGGTTCTGGCTGTTGCCTGTGCTGGCTGAAGCCTGACCTTCAGCCTGGGGGGCGTCCCACAGGGGGAGCTCAGGACACGCATGCCGGGAAAAGTGTGAGGGATTCTGCTCTGTAGCTCTCCCCACGGACCAAGCCCAGACCCCAGAGTACAGCCCCAGCTCTCGGCCCAGAGGAGGACACGGGTAGTGCCTGTGCAGCCTCTCCGTACCCAACGAGAGGTGGAAGCAATCCTTCTTGTCCTCCGGTGCTTCGGCACCAGAGATGGAGGCACCCACTGACAAAATGACCTCTTGGGTCCATGAAGCACACTGAGAGATTATCTGTAGCGCAGCTGAAGGTAACGTGGGACATTGTCTCATTTCTTCCAGGGATGAACACAGGCAAAAGCACAGAGGCTGCTGCTCACACATCTGTGCGGAAGCGCCACATTCCGGTGACGGTCTCAGCGATGCTGCTGCCTGCGCTGGTGCTGGCCGTTGGTGTTGTGATATGGGTGCTCAAAGACTACCTGTGAGTTGGCCTTTCCCCAGAACACCTTATTGCTGCATTTGGCAATGAAGCATTTGTGGTGCCAGGATCCTGGACGGCCAAATCAGCCGCTGGCAGTACACTGCCAGGACTTAGGTTGCAAAGTCTTTCAAGTTTCCCCTTATTTCCTGTCAGTGAGTAGTGCTTTCTGAAACTCATTCTCACAGAGCGCGCAAGAGGGAAAAGAGAGCAGCAGAAGCAGCAGATGGAGCTGGGGAAGGCAACGAGACAGACTCTGACCCAGTCAAACAAGAATCTCCGTAATAGCTCCAGTCCGTTCCATTCTGCCATTGAAGAGGCCCGAAGTCTTCAAGGTCATCTGGAAGACCAGGAGCTTGAACTGAAAGCCATGAAAGAGATCCTTGGGAACAGTCCTGAGTGCTGCCTTCTGTCAGAGGACGGCCCTGAATGTGAGAGCAGAGCTTTTGTCCTTCATCCTGCATTCTCCAGGACAGGTATCACCAGCAGTTTGAAGATTCTTAGCTCGACACAGCTACATTCCTGTTGAGGGTCCTAATGAGGACCCAGAAAACGAGCTTCCTCTGACTGCCGGACAATGCGTAATGTCTTTGGAGATGTGGGTGAGAATGGCTGGTTTCAGGGAGAGCTGACAGATGGCACAAGAGGACTGGTCCCTTCCAATTTGGTTGCGGAGCTTTCAGTTGATGAACTGGATACACCTGGAGATCCTGTCAGAATTCCTGCATTGCTCCATCTGCAAGACTACCATTGCTCCACTCAATGGAACAACTCGATGTTGAGCAGAATGTAGTTGAGCTCCTTCGGGAACTCTCTGAGGCGACTGACAGCGGAACTGCAGAGCTTTATTGTATATTAAAAATAACCAAACAACTGTCCCCTCCCTCTCCCTTCCCCTTGCACCCCTCCACCCCTCCCCCCCCCCCCCCCCCCCCCAAAAAAAAAAGACAAAAAAACCAAAAATAAACCCTAAAAAACCAACAAAAAACAACCCACCCCCAATAAAACAAAAAACCAAAACCAATTAAAATCTCAACGCTGTTCTTTTTCTGGGATACACTGAGGTGACGCTTCTTCTAGCTTAGACTTTGCAATGAGTTTGTGTCACGGAGTTCTCTCTAGAGCTCACTCGGTGACAGTGGGAACAAACCCAGGGAGAAAAGGAACAAAGAACCTCCCCTCTCTAACAGCGCGGTGCGGCGCGGCCGAGAGGGGAAGGGAAGTAAGATTGTGAGTGGGTCTAGGAGGGAAAAAATGAAAAAAAACCAACGATCTGAGAATGAACAGCAGTTTAACGAACCCAGTGACACTAAACAACAACGATGTTGCAGAACAGCGGGAGAAAAGCAGACGACCACACCTGTCATTGACATGATCAGCGAATCTCGTTTATTCCTTGGCTGCGTGTACCTTTATAATACGGATAATCAGCTCATACATATTGCAAAAGTGGAGCTCATCATTGGTTCCCAATTACATACCATCCCCGAGTATCTTAACAGCTTGTTGTTATCATCCTGAAAGCTACTCCCTTGCTGAGTTCCCAGAACCATGGCTAGTTTCTAACCATCACAGGGCATCCTGATGTTCTCACTGTCCTTGCAGGTGTTATGGCTGCTTGATTAACCGCACCGTGTTTACGACCCTTCTCAGCTAACTAGCTGTAAAAAACACTCTCTACAGGACCCCACAGATTACCTTCAGAATTCAACAGTTAGTTCTGTTTCTTTTCTGAGTGCATAACAACCTGAGCAAATGAATTGAATGACGCGGCTTGTTAGTCTGGTACAAACTCTGCTGTACACTGAAACTTGGTCCATTTGTAAGCAGGACTTCGTCCATCTCTGCAGGACAGCAGAAAACCCTTTGTGCTAATCATGATGCCAAGAAGCAGAATGCAGCAAATGGCAGATGATCCAACTGCTTCAGGTGTTCATTGCCTTAAAACTGCGAATAATTTTGGACTGAGAGTTTGTAAGCAGAACGGAGCTCTTAAAGCTGTCAGAGATTATTCCTGCACTGTTCAATTCTATCTGCATAACATACACAGGATCTCAGAACTGCGTTGCTTGAACTGGTGGAACTTGTTTAAGTGAACTGGGATGAGCAAGTTTTAGAACTTAGTCAGAGTGCTGTAAAAAATGGATAATCTCATGAGTATTAAGGTACAGGATTGCTATTTCTGCACTGAATTTGTTTTTATTTTACATGGCTGTGATCTGAAAGTTGCTTGAAACGCAGGCACCTAGGCACTGTTGTGTAACTGAATTTCACACATGATAGGTCCTGAAATATCCTGGAATCTAAAACTCTGACTTGTTTTAAGTCTGCTGCTTGAGTATAATCAGGGTCATAGTGTCTGTGTGCAGTGTTTCTTTCCCTGTAATGCTCCACATCATTTCATTTTGGGAATATTGAAGGAAATGGACTATGTGCCATAACTGTTGTTAGAACAAAGTATGTCTGGTGTGATCTTATGCATAGGTTCTGTAACTGCTCTTCACAGCTCAGGTGTTTGACCTTCCTTTTGGTGAAGTGATGAAATCCTGCTGGTTTCTATTTGTGCTTCTAGGCACCTTGAAGCTCTTAGGAATAGAACAATTGTCTCCAGTTCTTTTCAATGATATCAGTAACAGCTCGAGTGCTGCTGCCCAGTAGGTAGACCCAAAGAAGCAGATTACAGTGAAACAACACACGAGCTGGACCTGCATGAGGATCACTTTCAAGACAGTGGCTCTGTTGCTTGAAGCCTATTTGCTTCTTCCTGACGCCACTCTATTACCAAATATCAACAACCTTTCATGATTCAACTTGCAAATGTTTGACACTAACCCTTGTGTTTCTATGCCTTCCTAGGTGATTCGAGCCCTTGTCAACCCCAGAGATCCAAACCAAGTAGTGATGTGCAGTGTGTTTCCATCAATGGAGAGTTCTTATTAAGCACGAATCACTGCAATTCGGATGACAGCCTTCCACATGGTAACAGTGATGGACACAAGGGGCTCATCCACGTTCATGCTCTCATATCTCCTGGCTCTGCTGAAGATGCTGACCTGAGCCTGCCAGACACAGCAGTCACCTGCCTGGATTGTGACCCAGCGCCTTTGCAGTGCTGCCCATCCCAAGCACAGCCCGAGTGCCCCAGCAGCAGCACCACCATGCAGGAGCAGGGCAGCACCAGTGAGGTGAAGCTGAGCATCTTAGATGGGGACTTAGAGTCAGGCTGCCAGTCCCAGGCACCAGGCAGCAGCACAAGCTCTGAGCCACTCTCATCTTGACAAGAGGGGTCCCATCTTCACCCCTGACCTCTCAAGCCCTCCTGTCTTTTATTGAATAAAGTCACTCATGCTCAATTATCGCCTTAACTGCATTCTGAGTCTTCATTCACAGGGATTGGGATGAATGCAACAAACAGCAAGGCAGCTCAGCTTGCAACACTCTGGCTGTGGGGTTCGTGCAGGCAGAGCTCTGGGTTCCCATTTTGCCTGGCTTTGGGATGTCTGCAGCAAGATCTCTACCATTTTGTATGGGAGCAAATAATCTCTAGCATCCAGGTGGCTGCTCATGATATATCCCAGTCTTCCTGGCTGTCACTTTGTGATACCTTTCAAAGCCTTTGGATACTCTCTGATGCCTTGGCTGCTCCCTAACACCTCTGTCCTCCTGCCATGTTGACTCACGTCTCCCACTTTTAAGCTGGCTTTGCAGATCATCTCCAGCCCTGTCATCATCACGCTGCAGCAGGAGGTGCTCACCTGGCCCAATGTCTGGCAGTGCTGCTTGTTCTGCAGATGAGCAGCTGCCTCCTCATCTCTTCAGCTACAGTAGTTTTTCTCAGGGCAGTTAGATGCAGTCGTGCTCCTCTGGATTTGGTGTGTTAAATCCATGCTGCATGGCAGCAGTCAGTGCAATACAAAGGTGTTCTGTGTGCCACAGCATTTCTCCAGGGGCTGCCAAAGGTAGAAGCACAACACAGCACCATCCTTCTGACAGTAATGTCTGTGAGTGTTAGACATGTGAGCACTGCATCATCCCCAGCGTGTCAGTGCTTTTCCACACCAACCTGACTCTCACACTCTGCACTGAATGTAACTATGCTCTTGTGGAGACAAATGCTTTCTGTCACATCCTCCATCCCTGCAACCATTTGCCGGTAGGCAGCTCTTGCAGAAGAATCAAGCAGCAGAACCTTTTGCTCACCCTACAGCATGCAAATGCTATGAAAGCAGAAATAACCTGGCGTGCTCTGGGTCTGCAAGGCTGCACAGATGGGAGAGGTAGATTGTGTTTTTGCAGTGGAGGTTTCCAGTATTTTCAGTACATAGTGTAGGCCCTAACTGAATGTACAACCCTCTTGTAAAACAGCTGTATAAGTAGTTTTTCCACCAAGAAAGTTGCTGAACAGAGTTAAGTTCAGACTGGGGGCGTTCTGACATGGGGAGAATTGAGACAAGCACAAGATAAATACACAGGGTGGGTAGAGCCCAGCACAGGACAGAATGAATGTACTGACTTTTGGAAACATTGCCCTTCTCTCTCTGCAGAAAAGTACAAGGCAGACCTAAAAACAAGAGGTTGGTAATTGACCTTATATGGAAATGAAACCTAGCAACAGTCTGGAGGAGTCTGTGAGCCTGAGATGCTCAACCAATGAGAGCCATGAGAGCATCACCTGCATTGGTTTTAGGGCATAGAACAGAATTGATTTCACTGACTGGTGTGCAGTTTCTCCCTTGCCAACAGGGGATGTGCGCGCAGTATTGCAATGATGAATAAGCACTGCTGCTATCGCTGCCATCTTTGCCTAACTAGAAATCTTTGACTTTGAGAGTTTCTCACACAAGGGGAGAGGGTAAGAAAGTAAAGAGGCACAGAAAACTAAGGAAAACTGCTCTTCTTATCTATAAAAATTGATACAATTGATGCTGTCGTGCATTTATTTATTTATTTTTAATTTTTGGCCAATGTCAGTTAGATTGTTTTAAAATATCCACACACCAAAATCTGACTACCAAGCAAATTTAATGAAAATGAAATGAAGGTGAGTTAGCGGAAAGCACAAGGCCATATTATATTGGGCTTCAGCAAATTTACAGGCACTCACTGCACGAAGAGGTAGATCTGAGTTGCACATTATATGATTTCCACAAAGATTAATGAAATCTGAAGCTTTCAATATATATTTTTAATTCTTTTTTCATTTCATTTTTTAAACACCTGACCCAGACCCCAACCCTCACAGGAGCTGTAAAGATAACAGCAATAACCCGCAATGTAACTCTAATCCTAACCCTTACCCGGATTCTAAAATCGTCCCTAACTCCAAATGTAACAACAAAAATGATGCTAGAAGTTTGTAGCAAAAGGAACCTTTACCCTGATCATAATCCAAAAAACAATCATTAAGGTAACAATAATCTTTACCTTAAAAGTAATATTAATCAGAGCCCAGATGATGCCTGCATCCAATCAGAAGCATGCTTTGTATTATTTAAGAGTTGTATTTTTTCCAATGAACTCTCTCTATTATCACGTTTATAAAGTAACAGAGTCTGTTCTTTTTCTCCTGACACTGTGCCTTACTCCAGACATCCCCTGGAAATGACCCAGATAGGGCACCATCAAAGTAATGCTAATAGTAATGTCAATCCTAAGGGTATCTCTAGCCTCAGTGTTAATGGGACGCTAACAACAATCCCAACAGCCTTAAACATTCTGGTGGTGTGAAAGAGGTGCTGCCTTGCACATGCTGGGCAGTCCCATTGCCTGTTAAATGCAGGCGGCAGCGTAGAAACATGATGCCCGTGGTCAGAATGCCCTGTGGCAGATCCTGGCACCGGAGAACTGACCGGAGAACCATGAGAGAACTGACAACAAATCACTCGACATCAGAACCGACCCAGTGGTTATTTACAAGCCTTGGGTGACCCAGACAGGATCTCAGAGTGGTGAATGTAGGTACAGAAGTTGTTACTACTCTGTTTCCTTCTAAAAGCTGCTCAGCTGCTTTGCGTTTCAGACCATCCCTGGCTTCACTGTGTGCATCTGTCCAATTGATACCAGGTGGTTTTTGTTCATCTCAGAAGTTGGGGGGGGGGGGAAGGGACATCAATTCAATTACTCATTTATTTATTGACAGACATTCACGTTTGCTACGTTTGGAGAAGTTTTATTTGTTTGCTGTGGTTTGATTTTTTCTTTTTTTCTTTTTTTTTTCCCCCTTCCCTCCTCTTCCATCTTTGTGTTCTTCCCCTATAATCAAAAGAGAACGGATCCCCAGGGTCTGTCCCGCAGACGTTCTTTCCGTGGTCTCTGCTGCCACCTGCTGGCCAATACACGGAACTGCCACTGTTGGGCGTTTGGTGCCGCAGGAAGCACAACGCAGATCTGAGTTCTGACCGGTCTACGCAGCAAATCCACCAATCTTTATTGCGATAAGCCCTCCACATGGCATTGCGCATGCACTCGAAAACGCAGCAGGCACAGATTTCTCCTAACTCCGTGAGGAGCAGGCAAGCAGAACAACTGAGCGCACCACTGCTTGTGATTGGGCCACGCCCATCATAGAGATGTGTGTTAGATCTTTTACCCACCCCTGGACTGGCCTTGTTGTTTAACGATAACCTCTGAAATCTGTGTTACTGGTTCTACCACCTGTAGTGTAGAATAGGTAGCCAATAAATGCTTTTCAACTGTGATGTATCTTTATTCTGCTCCATGCCAAACCTGTGACCAAAACCTCATAGGGGTTCACAAAGAACTCTGGCTCTGCCAGAGCCCCCATCCAGACCCTTCTGGAGTTACATTCACATCTAGTTTGGCTGAAAAGGTTGGACTATAAATACTCAGTGCTTGGGCCTGTTTAACAGATATTTTTTCCTGATTATGCTGTCCATCGATCTTTTTAAACTGAACTCCTGTTCTAATCTGGTCTTTAAACATTGGTTGTCTCAAGACCCTAATGGGTCCAGACTGGATTACCTTAGGGGCTGGACGCCTAAGTCATGGCAGCAGATGGTTCTCTGACCTTTCCACCACCATTCAGAGCCTGCATCTGTCCGTAGGCACTCTTGTCTCCCCATCACTTGGGCAGCCTGTTGTATTACAGCACCTGAGGGCCACTGGGGGGTTCAGTATGGATAACATAGACCCATCCTGATGTAAAGGTGATGGCTGTAGGATGAGATCCCTCGTTCCTGATGAAAAATTTATTCACTGGGCTCTCAAAATCATCTTCATAGATTGCCTCTTTCATGCCTAATTCTCTAATATAATTTTGTTAGTCCTCCATAGAGGACCACAGGCTGATATTTAATGGTATGTCATTCTTATTTGGCCATGTTATATGACACACAGCCATAAGTCATTCACTGATCAAATGGCTATCCTCATTATGTTGGACAGAACATACAGTCTTTGCCTGAGGTCAGGGTGAGTAGTAACGGATGTCAGTTTTGAAATTTCCAGTCCGTTCACCACAGCGCTTTCTGCCTCCATGTCCCATAACCAGAGCAGCTATGCTGGCATGCTCTCTTGGTTTCTGTCTAAACCACTGTACTATATCCACCAGTTCAGCTGCTGTATTATGGGCAGCAGGGTTTGGGGGGTTGGACACTGGTCAGGGCACTCCCACCAGCCTATCCTGCATTTTATTTTTATTTATTTTTTCATTTTTGGGTTACAATCAGTCAGATCTCAAATAGATCTAGTCCAAATGGAACCTCAAAATCTGACCTTTTAGTGCCTTCATTTACAGAGTCCATTTTATACAGATTTCCTTGTACAGGGTCCCCATGGTCTTCCAGAGAGATGTTACTGATCTTCCATAGGAGAATGATTGAATTAGGTTTTTTCCCCATCAAAACTGCCACCTGTCTTTCCAGTTTTTCAACACTGTCATTCAATAGCTGATTTGCATCAGCCTGAGCCTCTTCAGTTATGTTCAGACAGTTCAAGGCCATCAGCAGTGGCCATGCCACCATGAACACAGCTAACTCTCATTCTCAAGTTGTAAGTATGTCTTTGCTAAGACCATGGAAATACTCAGTCAGGTGGGCCAGGGTCTCATGGACCCTCCCTCCGTCTCACACAGGGCCCCATTTTTCAGTGACAGAAGCAATGCTGCATTTTGAGGATCCTAGGAATCCCAGGACATGCCCTGACAAAAGGTCATTCAAAGGGGTAGTCTTTCCCCATCCAAACCACCCCATTGATATTCACAGAATCACAGAATTGTAGGGGTTGGAAGGGACCTCCAGAGACCATTGAGTCCAACCCCCCTGCCAAAGCAGGTTCCCTACACCACGTCGCACAGCTCGGCATCCAGGCAGGTCTTGAATATCTCCAGAGAAGGAGATTCCACAACCACCCTGGGCAGCCTGTTCCAGTGCTCTGTCACTCTCACCATAAAGAAGTTATTGCACACATTAGTGGAGAACTTCCTATGGTCCAGTTTCTGTCTGTTTCCCCTTGTCCCGTCTCCACACACTGCTGAAAAGAGTCTGGTCTCACCACTTTACCCCCCTCACCTCAAATATTTATAGACCTGGATCAGGTCCCCTCTCAGCCTTCTTTTCTCAAGGCTAAACAGACCCAGTTCACTTAGTCTCTCCTCATAGGGGAGATGCTCCAGGCCCTTCACCATCTTTGTGGCCCTCTGCTGGACTCTTTCCAAGAGATCCCTGTCTTTTTTTGTACTGGGGAGCCCAGAACTGGATACAATATTCCAGATGAGGCCTCACCAGGGCAGAGTAGAGGGGGAGGATCACCTCCTTCGACCTGCTGGACACGCTCTTTTTAATGCACCCCAGGATGCCATTGGCTTTTTTGGCTACAAGGGCACACTGCTGGCTCATGTTCAATCTGTCGTCCACCAGGACGCCCAGGTCCCTCTCAGCAGAGCTCCTCTCCAGCAGCTCTTCCCCCAGCCTGTACTGGTGCATGCAATTATTTCTACCCAGGTGCAAGACTCTACACTTGCTTTTGTTAAACCTCATCCGGTTTCTTACTGCCCAGCTCTCCAGCCTGTCCAGGTCTCGCTGAATGGCAGCACAGCCTTCAGGCGTGTCAGCCAATCCTCCCAACTTCGTGTCTTCAGCAAACTTGCTGAGGGTGGTCATTGATGAAGATGTTGAACAAGACCGGACCCAGCACAGACCCCTGGGGGACGCCGCTAGTTACAGCCCTGCAGCCAGACACTGCACCGCCAACGACAACCCTCTGCACTCTGCCAGTCAGCCAATTCTCGACCCACTTCACTGTCCACTCATCTATCCCATACTTCCTCAACTTTGGTATAAGTATGTCATGGGAGACTGTATCAGTTATAGAGGTTATAGAGTTCAATTCCTGTAGTCAATTTGGCGGCCCAGGTGGGACCAGCTCTGTTCGCTGCAGGACCAGCTGAGAGGGAGACACTTTTGGCGCACCCTGAGATTTCTCTGAAGGACTCCCTTCCTCACCTGATCACTGCAGGGACAGACAAGGACCACCCATAGGTGGACCAGGTATGTGTATGGTAAGTGGAGCCCATATGTCTTGAGGAGACATCCTACACAGTTTACAGCCATACGTGCTGCTCCCAGGGAGGTGAGCTCATGGCTTTGGTTGCCAGCTGGGTAGGAAGACTCCTTGGGTGAGTTCCTATGAAAGGGAACTGTATGTCATATGAATGGAAACAAGAACAAATACTCTCTCCCAGGTTGTTGACAATAGGAGGGACCTAGTTTGGTGTCTCCTACGGGTATGGGATATAGTGGATAGCCTGTCAAATGGTAGCCTGGGTTCTCCAAGGTGTAATCACGGGGCTTATAGGTTGTATGTTCAATATTATCATCTGCTTTAAGTGTTTGGTACCGTGTGTCAAGACGACTCTGGGAAAAACATTAACGTTTGCAACTGGTCGACCAGAGTATGAGTGTTATTAAGATTCCAGCTAGAAAACGTTGTCAGCATTGTGTAGTATGAATAAACCATGGTTTTTGATCTAAATGGCAGAGTGAGTGTGGTGTGAGTGAGACACAGAACAGCTGCAGGGTGAGTGCCGAGTCCCGATCCATGTTTCCTTCCTCCTGTGAGGGAAATGGCCAGACACGGACAAAGTGAAAGACTGTGTTGTCTGTCCACTCATAAGTACTTTCTGCTTGTATGTAAGAAGACGGGAGTTTGTACTCTGTAGATTAGTAAGATTGTCCTGAGGAGAGGTGTACATTCCACCCGACCAATGAGTGTCAACCCATTTATGTAATACTATGTACTGCTTGCGAGGAAGTGTGTGAAGGAGGTGGTTCAATCAGTGCTGGTTCTGTGGCACAGTGTTTATATCTGAAGAATACAGACTGTATTAAGGTAGTTTATGTGAACTGAAGAACTGTACTGTTTGACAAACTGTTTTGATGGTATAAGAAAGTGTAATTGTTAATGATATATGGAAGTGTACTTGAGGGAATGTGGAAGTGTATCTGAGCATACAAATAGAGGAAGCATTTACAGAGGAAAAAGGGTTAAAGCAAGTTTACCTGCACTGACATGAGAGCAACACCCTGAACCTCTGCCCTGTGAGCTGAGCAGAGCAGAGCAGAGACACAGTCCCCATGTATCAGTGTTATTCTGCTTACCAAATGAATGAGTTCACTACAGAAGAGGCAAATCTTCACCTCTGCTGCATTTGTGGCATACTCTGGAGTTCAAGGCATTGCAAAGCTATGGCACATCTACTTTCTTTCAATGATGACACCTTAGTGTGCTCTGGGCTCTCATTTCAATTGCATCTAAAGAAGTCTAGGGTCATGCCAGCTGACAGGAAGCTGGCAAATGTTGTCTCATTGTAAGGAAGAGCAAGAAAGATGACATGGGCAATTATGGACCTGTCAGTCCAGAGCCTGGTAAAATTATGGAGAAAATAATGGTGGGAGTTATGGAAAAACAGCTGAAGGACAATTCTGTCATTGGTCGCAGCCAACACAAGTTTGTGAGGCGAAGGTCCTGTTTAATTTAAGCTCATTTTGTGACACAGTTATCCGTTTAGTTGACCAAGGGAAGCCAGTTGATGTAATCCTTGAGGATTTCAGTGGAGATTTTGACACTGTTTCTCACAACAACCTTCTGGACAGAATGTTCTGCATATGGCTAGACAGAAACACAATGTGGTGGGTGAGCAGTTGGACAGTAGGTCACTCCCGAAGGATTATAGTCAGTGGGTTCCATTGGGCTGGTAGATGGTCACTGTCAGAGTTCCCCAGGGTTCCATTTTGGGGCCAGTTTCCTTTCATGTTTATGCAGATGACTTGAATTCAGGACTAGAAGATGTTCTTAGCAAGTTTGCTGATGAGACCAAATGAGGAGGTGCTGTTGCCTTGACTGAGGGTGGAGAGGACTTGCAGAGAGATGTGGACAAGTCAGAGAAGTGGGTACCAGTTGGTACTAAGCACCAAGTGCATAAAGTATAACAAGAACAAGTGCCTGATTGTGCACCTGGGTATGGGCAACACTGGACATACACACTGACTGGATATGGGACACATAAGAGAGGTCTGACTGAAAAGGATTGCACAACAAAAAATTGGAAGTGATTCAGCAGTGTGCCCAGGCAGCCAGGAAGGCCAACGGTACCCTGGAGTGCATAAAGCAATTTATTGCCTGCTGGGTGAGGGAAAAGGTTGACCCTCTTTGCTCTGCATTGCTACAGCCTCACCTGGAGCACTGGGTGCACTTCTGGTCACCGCAGAACATAAAGGACATAAAACTATGGGAGAGTGTGCACTGGAGGGCATTGGAACTGAGAGATCTGAAGTTCAGAGTTTCACTGGGACTGACTGCTTGTTCAGACTGGGCCCTTCTCACATCCTACATCCTGCAATGAGACACAGGGCACATGTGGGACATGAACTTGACAGTATCCTTGCACAAAATGCAGAGCCTGGGATCTTGCATTCCCATGTCATTCATTTAACATCATATAGACTTCCAACTCACTGCCCCAGGAAGTGCCTTGAGCCAACATGAGAGACAGGATCTCCCTACTTCTGGTCTTGCAATCAGGGCTTGACCTGTCTGCTTCATAAGGCAAAGGAGAGGTTTCTTAGCATGCCAGTGCCTTTGCCTGCCTGTAGTCATGGCTTACAATTATCTGCTCTAACTAGTGCTTTGGGAAGCTTACTTGGTAATGGCCCTCAGTGGACCCATTAGTACTCCAAGAAACTTCACCATTACTTCTGACTTTGTCTTGTTAAGCACTTTGTACAAACTTCTCTCTGCACTGGAGGTTGATGGACTCAGCAGCAAATGTGCCCTGGGACCATTATAACCTAAAGAGCATCTTGTGCCTTGTGCCTTCCTGTTATCTATTTCAGGTTATCAGAACTTATTCAGCAAAATGGAGAGATATCTGGAGAGAGCTTAAAGTGAAAGAATCCAGCAGACATTTACTGTTTATTTGTTTATAGTTTTGTTTAAATAAGGTATGAATGCAGCACTGTAAAACTACTTGTGAACATCTGAGCTGAACCAGAGGAATCCCAGCTCCTTTGTTTCTGTGGGGAGCTGCATCCCATTTCAGCCCCAGGATTTCTAACTGGGGATGAGTTACCTGCATTGTCTTCTCTGGATCACTGCCCTGCACAGGGGAAGTCCAACCTTCCTTATCCTTGTCTGGGTGCAATTTTTGATTCATCAAACACTCTCTAGTAGGATTCATCTCATGTTAAAAATTTACTGGTGGATAATGGAGCAGGTTTCAAAGAACAGTTATGATATTGCTGCCTTTCAGGAGCTGATGGCCATGATGACACAGGGACATCTAAGGGGAGATGAGTGGGAAGGATAAAAATGACATCATCTGCTGCTCAGCTGGGCCATGCTCCTGGGACACAGGGAGCTCATAAAAGTAGATGGTGCTGCAGAGAGACAGCTGTGCCCAGGAGCAGCTCTTGTGCACAGCACAGCCTGCAGCTGACAGAAACAGAAGAGAGAATATGGAGAGAGCTTACAGCATGTGTGCGGTGTGAGTGGGCTGTGAGATCACTGCAGGAATATTGCTCACAGACCATGACACAGTAAGACCCTTGCAGTAGGTAATGCAGCTGCTATTCATAGAGGGTTAACTAAATCTGGGACATCCCATAGAAGACATGGCTGCAAGCAGTGCATGTTTCTTTACTGTGGAAAAAGACTTCGGCTCCAGCTGAGAGCACAGCCCTGAGGGCTGCGTGTCCCAGCATGGCTGCAGGCTGTGCAGCCGGGGCTGCAGGCGGGTGCCCAGGGCTGTCCTGCAGAGCAGGGTCCCTGCTGTGCCCCAGGGGCTGTGTGCCGGGTATGGGACTCTGCCGCCTGCCAGGCTCAGCACTCAGCCTGCCCGGGGAGCTGCCCAGGGCGCTGCGGGAAGACATGTGGTATGGGGGGAAGGAGCCCCCCAGAAGGGCTTGTGCTGCCACAGCTGCTGTCTGAGGCAGGGGATCACAGCTCCACTTCACAACAGTATGTTTCTGAGGTTGCTTTGCCAGAGGAGAGCCAAGGGAGGGGGTTTCAATTTCCTGTTCTGGGGGAACGCAGAAAGGATTGGAGGCAGAAATGTAAAAGGGGCTGTCACATCTCTGAGAATTTTTCTTCACTCAATTGCTTGTTTTGAGAACAGTCACACATGATGTGCTCTCAGTCTCTCATTTCCTGAAGGACGGAACCAATTGAAAATATACTCATTTTCAGTAGAAATGAATAATTCACTTAACCTGCAAACAGGCAGTTTTTTAGAATTCACACTGAATGGCACAGAGGCTGTTTTTGGGGCTCTAAGAGCAGTTGGGTTAAAAATATAAGACATGAAGCACATGAAAATATCCAGGGAGGCGGGATAAGAAAAGAAGAGGAAGGTTAGAGCTCCATATGCTGCTTCTGCTTAAGGAATGCTGAAATACATGAAATTAAATGCAAGTAATGGTGCTAAATGTACACTGTTGTAGGAGAATGAAAATATTTTATATTATTGTAGGAGGAGAGTCTCTGAGAATGGTCTGGACTTGTCATTATCTTCTGCACTCTGAGCAGGACTCCAAGCCCAACAACAGCAGATGTCCAACAGCAGCTCCATCAGCGAGTTCCTCCTGCTGCCGTTGGCAGACACGCGGCAGCTGCAGCTCCTGCACTTCTGGCTCTTCCTGGGCATCTACCTGGCTGCCCTCCTGGGCAACGGCCTCATCAGCACAGCCGTAGCCTGCGACCGCCGCCTGCACACCCCCATGTACTTCTACCTCCTCAACCTGGCCCTCCTTGACCTGGGCTGCATCTCCACCACTCTCCCCAAAGCCATGGCCAATGCACTCTGGGACACCAGGGCCATCTCCTACACAGGATGTGCTGCACAGCTCTTTTTCCTTCTCCTCTTCATGTCAGCAGAGTATTCCCTTCTCACCATCATGTGCTATGACCGCTACGTTGCCATCTGCAAGCCCCTGCACTATGGGACCTTGATGGACAGCAGAGCTTGTGCCACCATGGCAGCAGCTGCCTGGGGCACTGGGGTTCTCAATTCCCTGCTGCACACTGCCAGTACGTTTTCACTGCCTCTCTGCCAAGGCAATGTTGTCAACCAGTTTTTCTGTGAAATCCCCCAGATCCTCAAGCTCTCCTGCTCAGCCTCCTACCTCAGGGAAATTGTGATTCTCATTTTTAGTGTCAGTTTAGCCTTTGGGTGTTTTGCTTTCATAGTTGTGTCCTATGTGCAGATCTTCATGGCTGTGCTGAGGATGCCCTCTGAGCAGGGACGGCACAAAGCCTTCTCCACGTGCCTCCCTCACCTGGCCGTGGTCTCCCTATTTGTCAGCACTGGCGTTTTTGCCAACCTGAAGCCCCCCTCCATTTCCTCCCCACTCCTGGATCTGACAGTGGCACTTCTGTATGCAGTGGTTCCTCCAACACTGAACCCTACTATCTACAGCATGAGGAACAGAGAGATCAAGCATGCTCTCAGGAAGGTGTTGCAATATGCACTATTCCAGCTTTGATGAAGTGCACATCTTCCTCACACAACACCCAGTGATGGTTCTTCATGTTTTATTCTTTTTGTGTTTTTTTTTTTATTTTTTGTAATACTATAATCTGCAAATAAGTTGCGATTTATTTCACTACTTCTTTCCTACCTAATTTCCATTTTCTTACTCCAGGAGCTCAGGTAAACATGGAACTATATTGCCTGAATAGGTTAAGAGATAAATAAAAAGCTTTAATAATAGACTTTTCCTTAGCTCTTCTCTCTTTTTACCTTGTCTGTCTCATGGGGAGGTACAGCCACAGACAGCAGCACAACGTGCTGTTTTCAGTCCTGCTCTATTTATACTGCCTCAGTGCCCTCAAGCCCTCTCATTTGTGCAGGCATGAAGGTCTTGTGTTTCTCACAACAGTCCTGTTGTCTCTACAGCAGCACTCCGGCACAGCAGTCAGTAGCCAGCAATATGATCAGCTTTGTCATGGAGTTATCTAGATCAGTCTGTAACCATGACAGGGGGGGCAGTAGACCTGTGGTCCACCTGGGCCCAAACAAATGGAATGGGGTAGGGAGATGGGAGCTGGGCTCAAGGAAACAATCATAGCAGCGGCAACGACCTAAGGAGGAAAACTTTTTTTACTAACTGTGATACGTGGAATACCAATAGGAAAAATCACAAAACCATGACATTCCACCCTTAATTGTACATCACTATATCATGCTTAGAAAACATTTCTATACAGAAAGAAAAAATAATTAAAATGCACAACACACTTGTCTGTATACATATATATACATGGAATTACTGTCTGCACTCCCCCAACATCACATTCCCTTGTGGTACACATTGAACATCCCCATTTTCTGCATCACCCGCCAAGTGCACCCTGGGTAAAAATGGTTCTAAGGAGAGCTTTGCCCTTTCCAGAGTCTGGAAGGACCCGAACAGCTTTTCCCAACATATTCTTTACATGCACTGCAGGGACCTTACCTCCCTCAACAGCATGTGGGGAGCTGGATTGGGTAGCACCATCTCTACTGACCAATCCACTTGCGTTAACTAGCCACATTCTTAATTCTTAAATATTCAGCCTCCCTTTGCTTTCAATATGTTTTTTTTAACAACCCGTTGTAGCATTCAATCTTACCAGAGGCTTGTGCTTGATAGGGCACATGATAAATCCACTCAATGCCAAGTTCTCTGGCCGAGGTATCCAGAAATGAATTTTTGAAATGAGTCCCATTATCAAACTGAATTCTTTCTGGGGTGACATGTCACCACACAATTTGCCTTTCCAGACCCAGGATGGTGTTTTGGATGGTAGCATGGGGTACTGCGTAAGTTTCGAGCCACCCAGTGGTTGCCTCCACTGTGGTAAGCACATAACACTTACCATTGTGAGATCGTGGCAAGGTGATATAATCAACCTGCCATACGTCCCCATATCTATACTTCTGCCATCTCCCTTCCCTCCAGAGAGGTTTCATCCTCTTGGCTTGTTTAATTATGGCACATGTTTCACAGTCATGAATAATCTGCGCTATAGCGTCCATAGTTAAGTCCACCCCTCAGTCTCTGGCCCACTTATATGTCGCTTCTCTTCCTTGATGGCCCGAGGTCTCATGGGTCTCATCGAGCTAGAAATAGCTCTCCCATGTTCTGCCAGTCCAAGTCTATTTGAGCCACCTTAATTCTGGCAGATCAATCTACCTGATTGTTATTTTGCTGTTCTTCAGTAGCCCAACTCTTGAGTACATGGGCATCTATATGATGCACATTTATAACCATATTCTTTGTTCGGGCAGCAATGTCCTTCCTAAATTCAGCAGCCCAAATATATTTACCCCTTTGCTGCCAGTTATTTTGTTCCCACTGCTGTAACCACCCCCATAACACATTCGCGGACATCCATGAATTAGTATAAATATAAAGCATTGGCCACCTCTCCTATACAGCAACATCTAAGGCCTGCTGGACAGCCTTTACCTCTGCAAACTGACTTGATTCTCCCTTACCTTCAGTGGCCTCTGCAACCTGTCGTGTAAGGCTGCATACAGCAGCTTTCCATTTGCAAAGCTTCCCTACAATACGACATGATTCATCGGTGAACAGGGCATATTTCTTTTCATTTTCTGGTACTTTGTTGTATGGTGGGGCCTCTTTGGCATGTGACACCTCTTTTGCTGGTGATGTGCTTAATTTTTCACCTTCAGGTCACTCCATGATCATCTCTAAGATTCCTGGATGACTGAGGTTCTCTATCCGCGCTCGTTGTGCAATCAGAACAATCCACTTGTTCCGAGTGCCATCTGTAGCATGATGGGTGAAGGGAACCTTTCCTTTGGACATCCAGTTCAGCTCCGGCAGTCCAGGTGCCAGAAGGAGCTGCATCTCAGTACTGACTATTTCAGAAGCAGCCCAAACCCCCTCACAGGCAGCTAAGATCTCCTTCTCAGTTGGAGTGTTGCCCTCCTTGGATCCCATGTACGCTGAACACCAAAATCCCAGGGGTCAGCCTCAGGTCTCTCCTGAGGCTCTTTGCCACAGACTCCAAGTGGGACCTTTCTCTCCAGCAGCAGTATAGAGGATGTTCTTTACATCCTATCCAGTCCGTACTGGCCCAGGGCTACAGCACGGGCTATCTCTTGTTTAATCTGTTCAAAAGCCTGCTGCTGCTCAGGGCCCCATGCAAAATCATTCTTCTTCCGCGTCACCTGATAAAGGGGGCTTACAATGAGGCTGTAGTTTGGAATGTGCATCCTCCAAAAGCCCACTGCACCTAGGAAAGACTGTGTCTCTTTCTTGCTACTTGGTGGAGACACGGCATTGATTTTGTCGATCACATCTGTTGGGATGTGACAACGTCCATCCTGCCACTTTATACCTAGGAACTGAATTTCCTGGGCAGGCCCTTTTATTTGCTTCGCTTAACAGCAAAAACGGCTTGTAGAAGAATCTGGATTATCTGCTCTCCTTTTGTGAAAACTTCTTCTGCTGTATCACCCCACACAACAATGTCATCAATGTACTGCAGGTGTTCAGGAGCATCACCCTGTTCCAATCCAGTTTGGACCAACCCATGGCAAATGGTTGGGCTGTGTTTCCACCCCTGGGGCAAACGGTTCCAAGTATACTGAATGCCCCTCCAGGTGAAGGCAAACTGTGGCTTACATTCTGCAGCCAAAGGAATAGAGAAGAAGGCATTGGCAATGTCAGTGGTGGCATACCATTTGTCTGCTTTTGACTCCAGCTCATACTGGAGTTCTAACATGTCCGGCACAGCAGCGCTCAATGGGGGGTGTGACCTCCTTCATGCCACGGTAGTCCACTATCAGCCTCCATTCCCCACTGGCCATATAATGCTGTTAAAAGGGGAGTGAGTTTTACTGATTGCTTCCTGATTCTACAGCTGGCGAATCAAGTCATGAATGGGAAGCAAGGAATCCTGTTGGTGCAGTACTGCCGTCTGTGCACTGTCTTTGTAGCAGCTGGTACCTGCTTTTCTTTTACTCGTAGCAGCCCCACAACACACAGGTCCTCTGACAGGCCAGGCAAAACAGACAGCTGCTTAATGTTGTCCATATCTACAGCAGCGATTCCAAAGGCTTATTGATACCCCTTAGGATCCTTGAAATGCCCCCTTCTGAGCTAATCAGTACCAAGTATGAATAGAGCCTCTGGGCCACTCACATAGGATGTTTTTTCCAGTCTTTACCAGTGAGGCTTATTTCAGCCTCCAGCACAGTCAATTCTTGAGAGATATCCAGAAATACGGATTGATTCTGTCCCTTCATGACTGGAGGGCATTAGGGTGCACTGTGCACCAGTATCCACCAGTGCCTTATATTCCTGTGGTTCTGATGTGCCAGGCCATCGTATCCACACAGTCCAATAAACTCTATTATCCCTTCCACTCCCTTGGCTGAGGGCAGGGCCCCTCTATTTGTTACCTGTGATAACTGGAGCAGCTGTACTCGTGGTTGATCTGTTTTGTAGTTCTCTCACCCGTGCTCATAGTACAGGAGTAGGCTGGTCATGCCACTTCCTCATGTCTTCTCTGTGGTCACGTAGGTAACGCCACAAGGAAACACGCAGTGCAATTGTACTGTTGTTCCTTGCTCGAGATGGAAAGCGCGTATGTCTAATAGCTGAGTTTTTTGATGATACACGTGAAGGCTTTGCGATTGTTAATGGCTTTACGATCTCTCACCTTCAACTGAAGCAGCAGCTAGGCCAATTACCAAGTGACACCAAGGAGATGAAGTGGGAAAATGGCGATTTATTGAAACAGACTCATCCTTATATAACCTACGCCTTTTTTTCTACACCCACTGTATTACACGTCACTAAGATTCTTCCAGAATATGGGGAATGGCCTGTCACGTCACAACAAGCTACCGTCCCAGCTGTCCCAACAACGAAGCAACCAGGTAACAAGAGATTCATTCTGGTGCCGTGTGAACTCCTTTCTTATGCCTTGGATTTCAGTCATCTTCAGGGGTCGACAAATAGTAATAGAGATTTCTTCCTCATCACTCTCTTCTTCATGCCTCTTAACTTTTCCTTTTGCCTTTCTCGGTGCTGATCCAAACCTGTCACCTGGATCTTCTGTTGCCTCCTCCTCCACTTCTTTTTTCCGTTCTAGACGTGAGGACATCCATTTCCATTTCTTGCCTTCCACAAGGGCAACTGATATTGTTACTTGTGCCTCCTGTGACTGATCAAAATCGTCTTGGGGATTTCCCTTTTTGGCTTGAACCTCAGCTCGGAAACTCTCTCTTTTCGGAACAGTGTTCTATAGAGCACGGTAAGCACAAGCCAAGCCCCAAATAAGTCGTACCCCCTTAGATCTATCTAGGCTGCACCATCCCTGACTCAAATACTGGCTTAGTTTCTCGGGATCCCACAGGTGTTCAAGAGTTAAATCCCATGACATTGCAGGCCCCCACGTGTTGGCGAACCTGAAGGCAAAAGGTCAGTGTTCTAGGACAAACAACCACACACCAATATAGTTAATTATAGCTGTGTCCATCTATTGCCTGAAAAGCCGTACTTTTATAGCAAACAAACAAGGATGTTCAAAAATCACACGTACTAATTGGAAGAAAGCTTCTGCAATAAGAACCCTAAAACTCCGCTTCAAAGCCACGAGCCTTTCACTCTTTTGCTAGAGGTGTCCTTGGTTCTCATGCTGTTTATCCTGCTCTGCAGCTGCTGCTCTGTAAAGTGCTTATCTTGATCCATGGCTGCTGCTCTGTAAAATTCTTCTTGTATTACAACAGAATGGCAGTTCCCTGGGGTCTCCAACACACCTCCAGCCAGCTGGTAAATGATGCTGAGGACCTTTAGGAAAGACATGCCCTTGGGTAGTGACAATGTCCACTGGACAACTGTGAGCCCCACAATGGGTCTCGTACCTGTGTGCCATCTTCTGAACACCAGTAGCACGGTGTAGATGCAAGGCCCAGCCAGGCAAAATCAAAACATGCTTCTGGAAGGGGATGCATTCTGAAGAGTCGTTACACTAATGAGAGGACCACAAACATTCACTCAGCTAACTCCAAATCTCTGTGCCTTTGCAGGCCTAGGGTCTTGTTTGGTTCACAGAGACATGGTGGGTTGATTCTCAGCTCTGTACTGTAGCAAATGGGGTACAGATTCTGCATGACGGATGGGCAAGGAAGAAGAGAAAAGGCTGCTGCCATCCATGAGAGGGCACTGAGCTCTGCCTGGGGATGGCAGAGGAGCCAGCTGAGAACTGATGGAAAGGGCTCAGGAAGGAGAGCAGCAGATTCTGTTCCTTGCTTCCTGATTAGGAAGAACAAGAAGAGGGGACAGGCAGGAATCTGAGTTACAGCTGGGATGGAATTGTTTTCTTCAGACTGCCTGCTATGGTGCAGTGTTTTGGTTCTAGGAGAAAACCACTCATAACACTCTGATGTTTACAGCTGCTGCTAAGCAGTGTTGTACGAAGCCAAGGCCATGGTCAGTGGAGGGCACATGGAGCTGGGAGGGAACAGAGTGAGGACAGCTGACTGATAGTGGCCAAAGGGACGTTCTCTATCAGCTGACAGCAAGCAGAAATTGTATTGAAAGGGGTGGGAGTTCATCTCAGTCTCTTCACTGCCCAGGGCCCAGCTGGGCATCAGTCTGGTGGTGCTGAGCAAGTGCTTGTGCATCCGTTGTTACATACGATTCCATATCAACGGATATATAGTGATAACTATTACTCCTCTTCTTTTATCTCTCTTAGTAAACTGCTTTGTTACAACCCAGAAGTTGTACTCTTTTTCCCAGTTCTCATCCCCATCCCACTGGGAATTGGGCAGTGCACAAAGCACTGTGTGCTGCTGAGCCACATGTTGGGTTCAACAACCACTGTCATTTTGGTGCCTGATGTGAGACTCCAAGGGTTGAGATAACGGCACATCTGTCCTGAGCAGATAGGGCTTTGTGGGAGCTGGAGAAGTGCAGGCCATGGTGCTGATATGTGTGGATGTGCTCCCTATGTGTGGAGCTTGTTGAGTCTTCTCATGAAGCTTCACTGCACAGCTCCTTACTTGGTGCTTGGATGCTGGATTAGGGTATTTATTTTGCTATGCTGTTTGACCTCAGTTTGTACCACGATAAAATTGGCAGCTGACAAAGTGAAGTTTTGTGCACATTCAGCTCTGCGGTCATCTTTGGGTTTTGGAAGTAATATTGTTCATATGATTAGGAATTACACAATTTACATTGTCGCCTCTGTGAGTCCGGGGGTGTACTGGATATTGTGTTGAGGGACATGGTTTAGTGGGAGCTATAGGTAATAGGTGAACAGTTGGACTGGATGATCTTTTAGGCCTTTTCCAACCTTGGTGATTCTATGAATCTATGATTGAGGTTAAACAATTATTCAGGAGTATCACTGAGAGATCTGCCCCAAGGTGAGAAGGCTCTGCATGGCAGAGGGTGTGGGACGGTCTGGGCAGCTGCCTGGAGCGGTGGGCACCCCCAGGGCTTTGGAACTTCATCTCTGAGCAACTGCAGGATCCTGAGAAACTTGTAGAATATTGGGGGAAGGTCTGATGAAACCCTGGAGATCTCAAACAGGCACAAATAACTGGAGTGTGCCAGGGCCTGGCCCACACCTACTGAGCTGTGTTTAACATTCTTCAGCATCATCAATGGGAAGATCGCTGGATCTGCTGACAGATCCCGCTGCCACTCCATCCCTCATACTGAGCTCTGCAGTCACTTCTGCTACAGGTCCTGTAGCTGTTCCAAGTATTGCTATAAGAAAATGAAACAAATGCTTCCCAAGGGAGGTGCACTGTGCCAGGAGGTACAGCCCTGTAACCCTCCAACCCCTCCAATGAGCACAGTGGCTGCTCCAACTTCAGTCAAAGGTCCTATGGTGATTTCAGCTCTGGCAATGAGCTCTGCAGTTGCTCCAACTCCTGCAGTAGGAAAACAGCCTCTCCAGTTCCTACAGTGAACCTTGAGGCTGTTAAAACCCCTGCAACAGGTCCTAGACATGCAAACAGATATGCATATAAACTATTATCATCTATATATCATATGTATATGTATTAGTACACGCACACGTTAGCCACTGCCTATATTGTATATATGTGAAAATATACTATATATATATAAGATATGTATATCTGCATTTATCATATTTATAATCGTTTTCTTTTTATCTTGACCTTAGACCACAGATTCTAAACCTCAGCACTGCCTTGAGTCCCTTACAGATCTCCTTGGGACTTCTGAAACTATCCCTGCCAGTCAGTGAAATGCATCAGAATATCTTGATGGCTTCTCAGGGAGCAACTGGTGAGGTATATTCCTTACATCAGCTTTGAAAGAGGCCTCCAGTTCTCTGGACCTGCTCTGAAGCAGCCCTCTTGTTATGGCAGTGCCAGCAAGGAGACCAGCTCTGACAGACCTGTTCATATTGCCGGCTACTGACTGCAGCCCTGAATTGCTGCTGTAGAGACAACAGGACTGTCGTGAGACACACAAGACCTTCAGGACTGCACAAATGAGAGGACTCAAGAGCACTGCAGCACTGGAAAGAGCACATGAATGAAAAGAGCACTTTGTGCTGCTGTCTGTGGCTGTACCTCCCCAAATCCAGGCAAAGTAGGAAGAAAGAAAAGCTAAGTAAGTCTATTTTGAAAGCTTTTTAGGTATCTTATAACATATTCAGGGAATCTGGTTCCATGTTTACATGAGCTCTTGGAGTGAGAAAATGGAAATTAGGTAGGAAAGAATTTAAATACATTTTTATTTATAAGTTCAATAACATTTTTTTTTTGCACATTCCTATATGTCACATAATCAAACAGATAAAGATGCATAAAACATAAAGAACCATCACTGGGAATCCTATTGAGGAAGTTGTGCATTTTATTGTAGCTGGAATAGTGCGTATTGCAACACCTTCCTGACAGCGTGCTTGATCTCCCTGTTCCTCATGCTGTACATAATAGGGTTCAGTGTTGGAGGAACCACTGCGTACAGAAGTGCCACTGTCAGATCCAGGAGTGGGGAGGAAATGGATGGGGGCTTCAGGTGGGCAAAAGCACCAGTGCTGAGAAACAGGGAGACCACAGCCAGGTGAGGGAGGCACGTGGAGAAGGCTTTGTGCCGTCCCTGCTCAGAGGGCATCCTCAGCACAGCCATGAAGATCTGCACATAGGACACAACGATGAAAACAAAACACCCAAAGGCTAAACTGACACCAAAAAAGAGAAACACAACTTCCCTGAGATAGGATGCTGAGCAGGAGAGTTTGAGGATCTGGGGGATTTCACAGAAAAACTGGTTCACAATGTTTCCTTGGCAGAGAGGCAGTGAAAACGTGTTGGCAGTGTGCAGCAGGGAATAGAGAACCCCAGTGCCCCAGGCAGCTGCTGCCATGGTGGCACAAGCTCTGCTGTCCATCAAGGTCCCGTAGTGCAGGGGCTTGCAGATGGCAACGTAGCGGTCATAGGACATGATGGTGAGAAGGAAATACTCTGCTGAGATGAAGAAGAGAAAGAAAAAGAGCTGTGCAGCACATCCTGTGTAGGAGATGGCCCTGGTGTCCCAGAGGGCGTTGGCCATGGCTTTGGGGATTGTGGTGGAGATGCAGCCCAGGTCAAGGAGGGCCAGGTTGAGGAGGAAGAAGTACATGGGGGTGTGCAGGCGGCGGTCGCAGGCTACGGCTGTGCTGATGAGGCCGTTGCCCAGGAGGGCAGCCAGGTAGATGCCCAGGAAGAGACAGAAGTGCAGGAGCTGCAGCTGCCGCGTGTCTGCCAACGGCAGCAGGAGGAACTCGCTGATGGAGCTGCTGTTGGGCATCTGCTGTTGTTGGGCTTGGAGTCCTGCTCAGAGTGCAGAAGATAATGACAAGTCCAGACCATTCTCAGAGACACTCCTCCTGCAATAATATAAAATGTTTTCATTCTCCTACAACAGTGTAAATTTAGCACCATTACTTGCATTTAATTTCATTTTGTTCAGCATTCCTTAGGCAGAAGCAGCATTTGGAGCTCTAACCATTCCTCTTACTTTCTTACCTTATCCCGCCTCCCTGGATATTTTCATCTGTTTCCTGTCTCATATCTTTACCCCAACTGGTCTTAGTGCCCCAAAAGCAGCCTCTGTGCCATTCAACTTCAGTTAGAAAAAGCTGCCTGTTTGCAGCTAAAGTGAATTATTCATACCTACAGAAAATGATGATAATTAAAATTGGTTCCATCCTTCAAAAAAATGGGAGACTGGAAGCACAAAACGTATGACTGTTCACAAAAAAAGCAACTGATGGATGCAAAATTCTCAGAAGTGTGACAGCTACTTTCTGCCTCCAATTCGTTTTGCCTCAGAACAAGAAATGGGAATCCCCTGCCTTGGATCTCCTCTTCCAAGAGCACTAGAAAACAGAGTTGTGCAATGGATCTGTGATCCCCCTGCCCCAGGCAGCAGCTGTGGCAGCACAAGCCCTGCCGGGGGCCTCCTTCCCCCAACACGTCTCCCCGCAGCGCCCTGGGCAGCTCCCCGGGCAGGCTGAGTGCTGAGCCTGGCAGGCGGCAGAGTCCCATACCCGGCACACAGCCCCTGGGGCACAGCAGGGACCCTGCTCTGCAGGACAGCCCTGGGCACCCGCCTGCAGCCCCAGCTGCACAGCCTGCAGCCGTGCTGGGACATGCAGCACTCAGGGCTGTGCTCTGACTCTGATGCAGGGAAGTCCAGAGCTGGAGCAGAAGGCTTTTAACACAGTAAAGAAACATGCAGTGCCTGCATCCAGATCTGCTATGGGATGTCCCAAATTAAGTTGACCCTCTATGAAAAGCAGCTCATGGTCAGCTGTGAGACTTACCGTGTCATGGTCTGTGAGCAATGCTCCTGCAGAGAGCTCACAGCCCGCTCACACCACACACATACTGCAAGCTCTCTCCATATTCTCTCTTCTGTTTCTGTCACCTGCAGGCTGTGCTGTGCACAAGAGCTGCTCCTGGGCACAGCTGTCTCTCTGCAGCTCTGCCCACTTTTATGAGCTCCCTGTGTCCCAGGAGCCTGGACAAGCAAGCAGCAGATTATGTCATTTTTATCCTTCCAACTCATCTCCCCTGACATGTCCCTGGGTCCTCATGGCCAACAGCTCCTGAAAGACAACAGCATCATGACTGTGCTTTGAAATCCACTCAATTAACCGCCACATGTCCAGTGGTCAGTGACTGAGAGGAGACATATGGGGAGTGCTCCCAGAGAATATTTGATGAAACAATAAGGGCACCCAGACAAGGAAGGCGAGGTTTGGACTTTCCCTGTGCAGGACAGTGATCCAGCTGAGGCAGTGCAGGAGTCTCATCCCTTGATAGAAATCCTGGAGCTGAAATGGGATTCAGCTCCCTACACACCCACAGGAGCTGGGATTCCTCTGGTTCAGTTCAGAAGTGCACAAGGAGTTGCCTGCATGTGAGCTCCTGCTCTGAGTCCTCGGTCCTTCAGCTGGGAGGCAGTTGCTCACACACAGACACTGGGTGATGCCCAAGGTGCCTGGGCTGCTCCTGATGTGTGCCAGTGCTTGTAAACCGTGTGGGAAGTCCCTGAGATAGAAAGCTCCTTCCTGGGCATCAGCTGAGGGCCAGAGAGGGGATAGCACCGGCTGTCTGGTGAATTCGCATGCAGTTGCAAGAGCAGCACAGGGCCATCTGGAAAGCGATGCCATAAGTGCGTCCGTGTTGCTAAGTCACCTCCAAGACCCACGATTGCTCTAATGTCTGTGTGCCACCTTCTGCACACTGATACCATAGATGAGCTATCCAGTCCAGCTATGTCCAGTGATGCTTTTCAATTAGGATGTTTACTTCTGTGGTTTTGCACTAATGCAAACACCAACAAACAGTAAGCTAGAAATATTGGTAGAGCTGCTGGTTTGGGCTCCTGTTTGGACCATGGGGACACAGTTGAATGGCTTCCACAACTGCACTGTAGCACAAGGGGGATACCAAGTCTTTAGGATGGATGGGCGAGGAGACATAGAAAGGTGACTGCCCACTGTGAGAGTGCACTGAGCTCTGCCTGGGGATGGAAGAGCAGACAGGTCAGAGCTAATTCAAATGGCAAACAGAGGAGACCATCAGTGTGTTTTCCTGTCTTCTTGATCAGGGAGAGTAAGTGGAAGGTGCCCTCTGCAGACAGATGGGAATCTGATGTTGTCTGTCCCTTGTCCCATTTGGGGGCCTTTGTCACTCCATTATCTGCGGCAGGGACAGCACAGCAGGGCATGTGGCATCCAGCAGATCCATGGAGAGCACAGATGGCAGATTCTTGACCAAGCCATGGAGGAACCAAAGAGGAGAGGTGCTCTGCTGGATCTCATACTCTCCGGCATGGAAGGACTTGTGGGAACTGTGAAGGTCAAAGGGGCATCAGGCCATGTGCAAGATGCAAATGTATCTCTTTTTATTTATTTATTTATTTTGAGGCTGTAAGCTTAATAGTTGATCATAAATGTCAATAAAACTGAAACCAATAATTGAAGACAAAGATGGAAATCAATGAAAATGTGTTAACCCTTCTCAACATGAGAAATTCTCATGAGTCTTGTTCAATTTTAAGTTGTATATATGAATCTTTGAGGTGATTTGATGTCTTTTTTTTTCTTTCTTTCTTTTTTTCCTTTTACTGAAACTACAATGTTTTCCAGAACTGTGTTCGCTGGACACAAATGCCTTCAGGTTCACAGACACAGACAGCGGTGCCATTGCAAATGCCCTGTGACTATAGCCCGGTGCCCAGCACTGCTCTTCCCTGCTGCCTATTTGATGTGTCTCATCCTCCAGGTGTTTTCAACTCTCCTAAATAAATGGCCATGGTTAAGGGCATGTTTTCAGCAGGCCATTTGGGCACACACTACTCCCACTGCCCTCCAGATTTCTCCATCCCTTGCTCTTTGTTCAGTCAGATACCTCCCAATTATCTGTCTGATTTCTGACTTTCAGGGGGATTACTGGAATTTGTTCCATCTCCCCAAAGTCTGATGGAATGTGTTGTCAACTCCTTTACTGTGATTTGATCTATCCCTTCCTATCTATTCTTTTTCTTTTTCTTCTTATACTTTTTCTCAATCACTGTCTCTTTTTTATTAAGGCACGAAGTCTGAAAGATGTTCATTAATGTCAGTAAAAGTGAAAAACAGAGTTGGAGACAAAGATAGAAATCAATGAGAATGTGTTAACCCATCTCAATGTGTGAAATACTCACAAGTCCTGATCAATTTTAAGTTGATACCTCTCAACAACCTGGCTGATCTATCCCAGGGAGATTACTGGAATTTGCTCTATCTACCAGAGCCGGATGGCCTCTGTTGTCAACTACTTCACTATGATTCAATCTATCCTATCCTACCTCAGTCTAAATCATTTCTTTTAAAAATATTCCATATGAAAGACAAACTTCAATAGATGCAGCTTGAACATGGCATGCAGTTGATCACTGTGTTTTACTGTTCATTCAATTGCATCACCTTTCCTTCCATTTGCTGGCCAGATAAAAAAGAGAAATCTTTCCTTTTCCATGTGCAGCTGGTTCTCTGAGGAAAGCCAGTGGGAGTTGGTGCAAAGCAGTTTTAACACTGAGAGGATGAATGCAGAGGAGAAGAGTGATGTGAAGAAAAGTGATGCAAGTCCCATAGGTCCATTGTGAGCAGAAATTGGGTGGGGAGGTTGAGAAGGACCTTTGTCAACACAGTAACAGTACAGAACTCATTGGGACATCCTGGATTGGTATCAGTTGCACAGTGCTGCTTTAAACCCAGCTATAAATAAAGAGACAATAAATTTATAATGGATTCTTTCTCTTTAAGCTCTCTCCAGATATCCCTCCTTTTTGCTGAACAAGATCTGATAACCTGAAGAAGATAACAAGATGGCATAAAACACAGGAGATTATTTAGGTTATAATGGGCCCCAGGGCGCATTTGATGCTGAGTCTATCAATCTCCAGTGCAGAGAGAAGTTTCCACAAAGTGCTCAACAAGACAAAGTCAGAAGTAACAGTGAAGTTTCTTGGAGTATTAATGGGCCCACTGAGGAACATTAACAAGCAAGCTTCCCAAGGGACTTGTTAGAGAAGATAACTGGAAGCCATGACTACAGGCAGGCAAAGGCACTGGCATGCTAAGAAACCTCTCCTTTGCCTTACAAAGCAGACAGGTCAAGCCCTGATTACAAGACCAGTGGTAGAGAGGTCCTGTATCTCATGTTGGCTCCTGGCATTTCCTGGGGCAATGGGTTGGAATTTTGTATGATGTTAAATGAAAGAAATGGGGAAAGAAGATCCCAGGCTCTACATGTAGTGCAAGGACGCTGTGAGGTTCATGTCCCATATGAGACCTATGTTTCATTGCAGAATGTGAGAAGGGATGTGAGAAGGGCCCAGTCTGAACAAGCAGTCAATCCCTGTGAAACTCTGAACTTCAGATCTCTCAGTTCCAGTGCCCTCCTTTGCACATTCTCCCAGAGTTTGAAGTCCTTTATGTTCTGCGGTGCCCAGAAGTGCACCTAGTGCTGCTAGTGAGGCAGTAGCAATGCAGAGCAGAGAGGGACGATCCAGCTGGCAATAAGTTGCTTCATGCACTCCAGGGGACCGTTGTCTTTCCTGGCTGCCTTGGCACACTGCTGACTCACATTCAGTGTGATGCTGACCAGCACCCCAACCCTTTCCAGTCAGACTCCTCTCCAGTGTCCCATATCCAGTCAGTGTGTATGTCCAGCATTGCCCCTACCCAGGTGCACAATCAGGCACTTGTTCTTGTTATACTTTATGCACATGGTGCTTAGTACCAACTGGTACCCACTTCTCTGACTTGTCCACATCTCTCTGCAAGTCCTCTCCACCCTCAGTGGAGGCAGCAGCACCTCCTCATCTGGTCTCATCAGCAAACTTGCTCAGAACGTCTTCTAGTCCTGCATTCAAGTCATCTGCATAAACATGAAAGGAAAGTGGCCCCCAAATGGAACCCTGGGGACCCCGACAGTGACCATCTACCATCCTGATGGAACCCACTGACTATAATCCTTTGGGACAGAACTACTGGCGAACTGCTCACCCACCACATTGTGTTTCTGTCTAGCCATATGCAGAACATTCTGTCCAGAAGGTTGTTGTGAGAAACAGTGTCAAAATCTCCACTGAAATCCTCAAGGATTACATCAACTGGCTTCCCTTGGTCAACTAAACGGATAACTGTGACACAAAATGAGCTTAAATTAAACAGGACCTTCACCTCACAAACTTGGGTTGGCTGCGACCAATGACAGAATTGTCCTTCAGCTGTTTTTCCATAACTCCCACCATCATTTTCTCCATAATTTTACCAGGCTCTGGACTGACAGGTCCATAATTGCCCAACTCATCTTTCTTGCTCTTCCTTACAACGAGACAACATTTGCCAGCTTCCTGTCAGCTGGCATTACCCTAGACTTCTTTAGATGCAATTGAAATGAGAGCCCAGAGCACACTAAGATGTCATCATTGAAAGAAAGTAGATGTGCCATAGCTTTGCAATGCCTTGAACTCCAGAGTATGCCACAAATGGAGCAGAGGGGAAGATTTGCCTCTTCTGTAGTGAACTCATTCATTTGGTAAGCAGAATAACACTACCTGATACATGGGGACTGTGTCTCTGCTCTGCTCTGCTCAGCTCACAGGGCAGCGGTGCAGGGTGTTGCTCTCATGTCAGTGCAAGTAAACTCACTTTAACCCTTTTTCCTCTGTAAATGCTTCCTCTATTTGTATGCTCAGATACACTTCCACATTCCCTCAAGTACACTTTCGTATATCATTAACAATTACACTTTCTTATACCATCAAAACAGTTTGTCAAACAGTACAGTTCTTCAGTTCACATAAACTACCTTAATACAGTCTGTATTCTTCAGTTATAAACACTGTGCCACAGAACCAGCACTGACTGAACCACCTCCCTCACACACTTCCTCGCAAGCAGTACATAGTATTACATAAATGGGTTGACACTCATTGGTCGGGTGGAATGTACACCTCTCCTCAGGACCATCTTATTAATCTACAGAGTACAAACTCCTGTCTTCTTACATACAAGCAGAAAGTACTTATGAGTGGACAGACAACACAGTCTTTCACTTTGTCTGTGTCCAGCCATTTCCCTCACAGGAGGAAGGAAACACGGGTCGGGACTCGGCACTCACCCTGCAGCTGTTCTGTGTCTCACTCACACCACACTCACTCTGACATTTAGATCAAAAACCATGGTTTATTCATACTACACAATGCTGACAACGTTTTCTAGCTGGAATCTTAATAACACTCATACTCTGGTCGACCAGTTGCAAACGTTAGTGTTTTTCCCAGAGTCGGCTTGACACATGGTACCAAACACTTAAAGCAGATGATAATATTGAACATACAACCTATAAGCCCCATGATTACACCTTGGAGAACCCAGGCTACCATTTGACAGGCTATCCAATATATACCATACCTGTAGGAAAGACCAACCTAGGTCCCTCCTATTGTCAACTACCTGGGAGAGAGTATTTGTTCTTGTTTCCATTCATATGACATACAGTTCCCTTTCATAGGAACTCACCCAAGGAGTCTTCCTACCCCAGCTGGGAACCAAAGCCATGAGCTCACCTCCCTGGGAGCAGCGCGTATGGCTGTAAACTGTGTAGGATGTCTCCTCAATACATATGGGCTCCACTTACCATACACATACCTGGTCCACCTATGGGTGGTCCTTGTCTGTCCCTGCAGTGATCAGGTGAGGAAGGGAGTCCTTCAGAGAAATCTCAAGGTGCGCCAAAAGTGTCTCCCTCTCAGCTGGTCCTGCAGCGAACAGAGCTGGTCCCACCTGGGCCGCCAAATTGACTACAGGAATTGAACTCTATAACCTCTATAACTGATACAGTCTCCCATGACATACTTATACCAAAGTTGAGGAAGTATGGGATAGGTGAGCGTACAGTGAAGTGGGTCGAGAGGGACCTGGGTGTCCTGGTGGATGACACATTGGCCATGAGCCATCAGTGTGCCCTTGTAGCCAAAAAGGCCAATGGCATACTGGGGTGTATTAAAAAGAGCGTGTCCAGCAGGTCGAAGGAGGTGATCCTCCCCCTCTACTCTGCCCTGGTGAGGCCTCATCTGGAATACTGTGTCCAGTTCTGGGCTCCCCAGTACAAAAAAGACAGGGATCTCTTAGAAAGAGTCCAGTGGAGGGCCACAAAGATGGTGAAGGGCCTGGAGCATCTCCCTTATGAGGAGAGACTTAGGGAACTCGGTCTGTTTAGCCTTGAGAAAAGAAGGCTGAGAGGGGACAGGATCCAGGTTAATAAATACCTGAGGTGTGGGGGTCATAGTGGTGAGGCTGGTGTCATTTCAGTAATGCCTGGGGACAGGATTAGGGGTAATGGGATGAAAGTACAGCATAGGAAGTTCTGCACTAATGTGTGCAATAACTTCTTTATGGTGAGAGTGACAGAGCACTGGAACAGGCTGCCCAGGGTGGTTGTGGAATCTCCTTCTCTGGAGATATTCAAGACCTGCCTGGACGCCGAGCTGTGCAACATGGTGTAGGGAACCTGCTTTGGCAGGGGGACTGGACTCAGTGGTCTCTGGAGGTGCCTTCCAACCCCTACAATTCTGTGATTCTGTGAATATCATGGGGTGGTTTGGATGGGGAAAGACTACCCCTTTGAATGACCTTTTGTCAGGGCATGTCCTGGGATTCCTAGGATCCTCAAAATGCAGCATTGCTTCTGTCACTGAAAAATGGGGCCCTGTGTGGGACGGACGGAGGGTCCATGAGTCCCTGGCCCACCTGACTGAGTATTTCCATGGTCTTAGCAAAGACATACGTACAACTTGAGAATGACAGTTAGCTGCGTTCATGGTGGCATGGCCACTGCTGATGGCCTTGAACTGTCTGAACATAACTGAAGAGGCTCAGGCTGATGCAAATCAGCTATTGAATGACAGTGTTGAAAAACTGGAAAGACAGGTGGCAGTTTTGATGGGGAAAAAACCTAATTCAATCATTCTCCTATGGAAGATCAGTAACATCTCTCTGGAAGACCATGGGGATCCTGTACAAGGGAATCTGTATAAAATGGACTCTGTAAATGAAGGCACTAAAAGGTCAGATTTTGAGGTTCCATTTGGACTAGATCTATTTGAGATCTGACTGATTGTAACCCAAAAATGAAAAAAAAATGCAGGATAGGCTGGTGGGAGTGCCCTGACCAGTGTCCAACCCCCCAAACCCTGCTGCCCATAATACAGCAGCTGAACTGTTGGATATAGTACAGTGGTTTAGACAGAAACCAAGAGAGCATGCCAGCATAGCTGCTCTGGTTATGGGACATGGAGGCAGAAAGCGCTGTGGTGAATGGACTGGAAATTTCAAAACTGACATCCATTACTACTCACCCTGCCCTCAGGCAAAGACTGTATGCTCTGTCCAACATAATGAGGATAGATGTGTGTCATATAACATGGCCAAATAAGAATGACATACCATTAAATATGAGCCTGTGGTCCTCTATGGAGGACTAACAAAATTATATTAGAGAATTAGGCATGAAAGAGGCAATCTATGAAGATGATTTTGAGAGCCCAGTGAATAAATTTTTCATCAGGAACGAGGGATCTCATCCTACAGCCATCACCTTTACATCAGGATGGGTCTATGTTATCCATACTGAACCCCCCAGTGGCCCTCAGGTGCTGTAATACAACAGGCTGCCCAATTGATGGGGAGACAAGAGTGCCTATGGCCAGATGCAGGCTCTGAATGGTGGTGGAAAGGTCAGAGAACCATCTGCTGCCATGACTTAGGCGTCCAGCCCCTAAGGTAATCCAGTCTGGACCCATTAGAGTCTTGAGACAGCAAATGTTTAAAGACCAGATTAGAGCAGGAGTTCAGTTTAAAAAGATCGATGGACAGCATAATCAGGAAAAAATATCTGTTAAACAGGCCCAAGCACTGAGTATTTATAGTCCAACCTTTTCAGCCAAACTAGATGTGAATGTAACTCAAGAAGGGTCTGGATGGGGGCTCTGGCAGAGCCAGAGTTCTTTGTGAACCCCTATGAGGTTTTAGTCACAGGTTTGGCATGGAGCAGAATAAAGATACATCACAGTTGAAAAGCATTTATTGGCTACCTATTCTACACTACAGGTGGTAGAACCAGTAACTCAGATTTCAGAGGTTATCGTTAAACAACAAGGCCAGTCCAGGGGTGGGTAAAAGATCTAACACACATCTCTATGATGGGGGTGGCCCAATCACAAGCAGTGGTGCGCTCAGTTGTTCTGCTTGCCTGCTCCTCAAGGAGTTAGGAGAAATCTGTGCCTGCTGCGTGTTCGAGTGCATGCGCAATGCCATGTGGAGGGCTTATCACAATAAAGATTGGTGGATTTGCTGCGTAGACCGGTCAGAACTCAGATCTGCGTTGTGCTTCCTGCAGCACCAAACGCCCAACAGTGGCAGTTCCGTGTATTGGCCAGCAGGTGGCAGCAGAGACCACGGAAAGAACCTCTGCGGGACAGACCCTGGGGATCCGTTCTCTTTTGATTACAGGGGAAGAACACAAAGATGGAAGAGGAGGGAAGGGGGAAAAAAAAAAGAAAAAAAGAAAAAACCAAACCACAGCAAAGAAATAAAAACTTCTCCAAACGTAGCAAACGTGAATCTCTGTCAATAAATAAATGAGTAATTGAATTGATGTCCCTTCCCCCCCCCCCCCCCCCCCCCCAACTTCTGAGATGAAAAAAACCACCTGGTATCAATTGGACAGATGCACACAGTGAAGCCAGGGATGGTCTGAAACGCAAAGCAGCTGAGCAGCTTTTAGAAGAAAACAGAGTAGTAACAACTTCTGTACCTACATTCACCACTCTGAGATCCTGTCTGGGTCACCCAAGGCTTGTAAATAACCACTGGGTCGGTTCTGATGTCGAGTGATTTGTTGTCAGTTCTCTCATGGTTCTCCGGTCAGTTCTCCGGTGCCAGGATCTGCCACAGGGCATTCTGACCACGGGCATCATGTTTCTACGCTGCCGCCTGCATTTAACAGGCAATGGGACTGCCCAGCATGTGCAAGGCAGCACCTCTTTCACACCACCAGAATGTTTAAGGCTGTTGGGATTGTTGTTAGCGTCCCATTAACACTGAGGCTAGAGATACCCTTAGGATTGACATTACTATTAGCATTACTTTGATGGTGCCCTATCTGGGTCATTTCCAGGGGATGTCAGGAGTAAGGCATAGTGTCAGGAGAAAAAGAACAGACTCTGTTACTTTATAAACGTGATAATAGAGAGAGTTCATTGGAAAAAATACAACTCTTAAATAATACAAAGCATGCTTCTGATTGGATGCAGGCATCATCTGGGCTCTGATTAATATTACTTTTAAGGTAAAGATTATTGTTACCTTAATGATTGTTTTTTGGATTATGATCAGGGTAAAGGTTCCTTTTGCTACAAACTTCTAGCATCATTTTTGTTGTTGCATTTGGAGTTAGGGACGATTTTAGAATCAGGGTAAGGGTTAGGATTAGAGTTACATTGCAGGTTAATGCTGTTATCTTTACAGCTCCTGTGAGGGTTGGGGTCTGGGTCAGGTGTTTAAAAAATGAAATGAAAAAAGAATTAAAAAAATACATTGAAAGCTTCAGATTTCCTTAATCTTTGTGGGAATCATATAATGTGCAACTCAAATCTACCTCTTCGTGCAGTGACTGCCTGTAAATTTGCTAGAGCCTAATATAATATGGCCTTGTGCTTCCCGCTAACTCACCTTCATTTCATTTTCATTAAATTTGCTTGGTAGTCAGATTTTGGTGTGTGGATATTTTAAAACAATCTAACTGACATTGGCAAAAAATTTAAAATAAAATTATAAAAAAAATGCACAACAGCATTGTATCAATTTTTATAGATAAGATAAAGAAGAGCAGTTTTCCTTAGTTTTCTATGCCTCTTTAATTTCTTACTCTCTCCCCTTGTGTGAGAAACTCTCAAAGTCAAAGATTTCTAGTTAGGCAAAGATGGCAGCAATAGCAGCAGTGCTTATTCATTATTGCAATACTGCGCGCACATCCCCTATTGGCCAGGGAGAAACTGCACACCAGTCAGTGAAATCAATTCTGTTCTGTGCCCTAAACCCAATGCAGGTGATGCTCTCATGGCTCTCATTGGTTGAGCATCTCAGGCTCACAGACTCCTCGAGACTGTTGCTAGGATTCATTTCCATATAAGGTCAATTACCAACCTCTTGTTTTTAGGTTTGCCTTGTACTTTTCTGCGGACAGAGAAGGGCAATGTTTCCAAAAGTCAGTACATTCATTCTGTCCTGTGCTGGGCTCTACCCACCCTGTGTATTTATCTTGTGCTTGTCTCAATTCTACCCATGTCAGAATGCCCCCAGTCTTAACTTAACTCTGTTCAGAAACTTTCTTGGTGGAAAAACTACTTATACAGCTGTTTTACAAGAGGGTTATACATTCAGTTAGGGCCTACACTATGTACTGAAAATACTGGAAACTTCCACTGCAAAAACACAATCTACCTCTCCCATCTGTGCAGCCTTGCAGACCCAGAGCATGCCAGGTTATTTCTGCTTTCATAGCATTTGCATGCTGTAGGGTGAGCAAAAGGTTCTGCTGCTTGATTCTTCTGCAAGAGCTGCCTACCGGCAAATGGTTGCAGGGATGGAGGATGTGACAGAAAGCATTTGTCTCCACAAGAGCAGAGTTACATTCAGTGCAGAGAGTGTGAGAGTCAGGTTGGTGTGGAAAAGCACTGACACGCTGGGGATGATGCAGTGCTCACATGTCTAACACTCACAGACATTACTGTCAGAAGGATGGTGCTGTGTTGTGCTTCTACCTTTGGCAGCCCCTGGAGAAATGCTGTGGCACACAGAACACCTTTGTATTGCACTGACTGCTGCCATGCAGCATGGATTTAACACACCAAATCCAGAGCAGCATGACTGCATCTAACTGCCCTGAGAAAAACTACTGTAGCTGAAGAGATGAGGAGGCAGCTGCTCATCTGCAGAACAAGCAGTACTGCCAGATATTGGGCCAGGTGAGCACCTCCTGCTGCAGCGTGATGATGACAGGGCTGGAGATGATCTGCAAAGCCAGCTTAAAAGTGGGAGACGTGAGTCAACATGGCAGGAGGACAGAGGTGTTAGGGAGCAGCCAAGGCATCAAAGAGTATCAAAAGGCTTTGAAAGGTATCACAAAGCAACAGCCAGGAAGACTGGGATTATCATGAGCAGCAACCTGGATGCTAGAGATTATTTGCTACCATACAAAATGGTAGAGATCTTGCTGCAGACATCCCAAAGCCAGGCAAAATGGGAACCCAGAGCTCTGCCTGCACGAACCCCACAGCCAGAGTGTTGCAAGCTGAGCTGCCTTGCTGTTTGTTGCATTCATCCCAATCCCTGTGAATGAAGGCTCAGAATGCAGTCAAGGCGATGACTGAGCATGAGAGTGACTTTATTCAATAAAAGACAGGAGGGCTTGAGAGGTCAAGGGTGAAGATGGGACTCCTCTTGTCAAGATGAGAGTGGCTCAGAGCTTGTGCTGCTGCCTGGTGCCTGGGACTGGCAGCCTGACTCGAAGTCCCCATCTAAGATGCTCAGCTTCACCTCACTGATGCTGACCTGCTCCTGCATGGTGGTGCTGCTGCTGGGGCACTCGGGCTGTGCTTGGGATGGGCAGCACTGCAAAGGCGCTGGGTCACAATCCAGGCAGGTGACTGCTGTGTCTGGCAGGCTCAGGTCAGCATCTTCAGCAGAGCCAGGAGATATGAGAGCATGAACGTGGATGAGCCCCTTGTGTCCATCACTGTTACCATGTGGAAGGCTGTCATCCGAATTGCAGCGATTCGTGCTTAATAAGAACTCTCCATTGATGGAAACACACTGCACATCACTACTTGGTTTGGATCTTTGGGGTTGACAAGGGCTCGAATCACCTAGGAAGGCATAGAAACACAAGGGTTAGTTTCAAACATTTGCAAGTTGAATCATGAAAGGTTGTTGATATTTGGTAATAGAGTGGCGGCAGGAAGAAGCAAATAGGCTTCAAGCAACAGAGCCACTGTCTTGAAAGTGATCCTCATGCAGGTCCAGCTCGTGTGTTGTTTCACTGTAATCTGCTTCTTTGGGTCTACCTAGTGGGCAGCAGCACTCGAGCTGTTACTGATATCACTGAAAAGAACTGGAGACAATTGTTCTATTCCTAAGAGCTTCAAGGTGCCTAGAAGCACAAATAGAAACCAGCAGTATTTCATCACTTCACCAAAAGGAAGGTCAAACACCTGAGCTGTGAAGAGCAGTTACAGAACCTATGCATAAGATCACACCAGACATACTTTGTTCTAATAACAGTTATGGCACATAGTCCATTTCCTTCAATATTCCCAAAATGAAATGATGTGGAGCATTACAGGGAAAGAAACACTGCACACAGACACTATGACCCTGATTATACTCAAGCAGCAGACTTAAAACAAGTCAGAGTTTTTGATTCCAGGATATTTCAGGACCTATCATGTGTGAAATTCAGTTACACAACAGTGCCTAGGTGCCTGCGTTTCAAGCAACTTTCAGATCACAGCCATGTAAAATAAAAACAAATTCAGTGCAGAAATAGCAATCCTGTACCTTAATACTCATGAGATTATCCATTTTTTACAGCACTCTAAGTTCTAAAACTTGCTCATCCCAGTTCACTTCAACAAGTTCCACCAGTTCAAGCAACGCAGTTCTGAGATCCTGTGTATGTTATGCAGATAGAATTGAACAGTGCAGGAATAATCTCTGACAGCTTTAAGAGCTCCGTTCTGCTTACAAACTCTCAGTCCAAAATTATTCGCAGTTTTAAGGCAATGAACACCTGAAGCAGTTGGATCATCTGCCATTTGCTGCATTCTGCTTCTTGGCATCATGATTAGCACAAAGGGTTTTCTGCTGTCCTGCAGAGATGGACGAAGTCCTGCTTACAAATGGACCAAGTTCCAGTGTACAGCAGAGATTTTACCAGACTAACAAGCCACGTCATTCAATTCATTTGCTCAGGTTGTTATGCACTCAGAAAGGAAACAGAACTAACTGTTGAATTCTGAAGGTAATCTGTGGGGTCCTGTAGAGAGTGTTTTTTACAGCTAGTTATCTGAGAAGGGTCGTAAACACGGTGCGGTTAATCAAGCAGCCATAACACCTGCAAGGACAGTGAGAACATCAGGATGCCCTGTGATGGTTAGAAACTAGCCATGGTTCTGGGAACTCAGCAAGGGAGTATCTTTCAGTTGATAACAACAAGCTGTTAAGATACTCGGGGATGGTATGTAATTGGGAACCAATGATGAGCTCCACTTTTGCAATATGTATGAGCTAATTATCCGTATTATAAAGGTACACGCAGCCAAGGAATAAACGAGATTCGCTGATCATGTCAATGACAGGTGTGGTCGTCTGCTTTTCTCCCGCCGTTCTGCAACATCGTTGTTGTTTAGTGTCACTGGGTTCGTTAAACTGCTGTTCATTCTCAGATCGTTGGGTTTTTTTCATTTTTTCCCTCCTAGACCCACTCGCAATCTTACTTCCCTTCCCCTCTCGGCCGTGCTGCACCGCGCTGTTAGAGAGGGGAGGTTCTTTGTTCCTTCTCTCCCTGGGTTTGTTCCCACTGTCACCGAGTGAGCTCTAGAGAGAACTCCGTGACACAAACTCATTGCAAAGTCTAAGCTAGAAGAAGCGTCACCTCAGTGTATCCCAGAAAAAGAATAGCGTTGAGATTTTAATTGGTTTTGGTTTTTTGTTTTATTGGGGGTGGGTTGTTTTTTGTTGGTTTTTTAGGGGTTTTTTTTTTTTTTTTGTCTTTTTTTTGGGGGGGAGGGGGGTTGGGGGGGGGAGGGGTGGAGGGGTGCGAGGGGAAGGGAGAGGGAGGGGACAGTTGTTTGGTTGTTTTTAATATACAATAAAGCTATGCAGTTCCGCTGTCAGTCGCCTCAGAGAGTTCCCGAAGGAGCTCAACCACATTCTGCTCAACATCGAGTTGTTCCATTGAGTGGAGCAATGGTAGTCTTGCAGATGGAGCAATGCAGGAATTCTGACAGGATCTCCAGGTGTATCCAGTTCATCATCTGAAAGCTCCGCAACCAAATTGGAAGGGACCAGTCCTCTTGTGCCATCTGTCAGCTCTCCCTGAAACCAGCCATTCTCACCCACATCTCCAAAGACATTACGTTTTGTCCGGCAGTCAGAGGAAGCTCGTTTTCTGGGTCCTCATGAGGACCCTCAACAGGAATGTAGCTGTGTCGAGCTAAGAATCTTCAAACTGCTGGTGATACCTGTCCTGGAGAATGCAGGATGAAGGACAAAAGCTCTGCTCTCACATTCAGGGCCGTCCTCTGACAGAAGGCAGCACTCAGGACTGTTCCCAAGGATCTCTTTCATGACTTTGAGTTCAAGCTCCGAGTCTTCCAGATGACCTTGAAGACTTCGGGCCTCTTCAATGGCAGAATGGAACGGACTGGAGCTATTACGGAGATTCTTGTTTGACTGGGTCAGAGTCTGTCTCGTTGCCTTCCCCAGCTCCATCTGCTGCTTCTGCTGCTCTCTTTTCCCTCTTGCGTGCTCTGTGAGAATGAGTTTCAGAAAGCACTACTCACTGACAGGAAATAAGGGGAAACTTGAAAGACTTTGCAACCTAAGTCCTGGCAGTGTACTGCCAGCGGCTGATTTGGCCATCCAGGATCCTGGCACCACAAATGCTTCATTGCCAAATGCAGCAATAAGGTGTTCTGGGGAAAGGCCAACTCACAGGTAGTTTTTGAGCACCCATATCACAACACCAACGGCCAGCACCAGCGCAGGCAGCAGCATCACTGAGACCGTCATCGGAATGCGGCGCTTCCGCACAGATCTGTGAGCAGCATCCTCTGTGCTTTTGCCTGTGTTCATCCCTGGAAGAAATGAGACAATGTCCCACGTTACCTTCAGCTGCACTACAGATAATCTCTCAGTGTGCTTCATGGACCCAAGAGGTCATTTTGTCAGTGGGTGCCTCCGTCTCTGGTGCCGAAGCACCGGAGGACAAGAAGGATTGCTTCCACCTCTCGTTGGGTACGGAGAGGCTGCACAGGCACTACCCGTGTCCTCCTCTGGGCCGAGAGCTGGGGCTGTACTCTGGGGTCTGGGCTTGGTCCGTGGGGAGAGCTACAGAGCAGAATCCCTCACGCTTTTCCCGGCATGCGTGTCCTGAGCTCCCCCTGTGGGACGCCCCCCAGGCTGAAGGTCAGGCTTCAGCCAGCACAGGGCACAGCCAGAGCCAGCCCAGGGGAGAAACACTCCTGCAGGCTCCTACCACGCAAGACCCTGCTCATCACCCTCAGGTGGCTTCGTTCCAAAAGGGCAAACTCTGCGATCTGGGAGCGGTGGGAGCTGAGCAGGGTCACAGAGGTCTGCAAGTACCTTCCCTGGCACATTGCTGGAACAACTCTCCACACCCCACGAAGGCCAGCCATTTTCAGAGAGCCACCCCTGGCTTCTTTTACATGTGCTCTATGCTCACACGCTCAGGTCTGGCTGCTGACCTGGTGTGCAAGAGCTGGCAGCAAGAGCCTGCAGGCACGCAGTGACTCTGGTTCGTGACACCGTATGATCATAGGACAGAAATTACCTGGCATGCCAGTTGGTGCTGCCTGTATTCCTCTGTCCGGGACTGACAGTGTGGGATATCCGCCTTCCTGCAGTGCATCCGGGACCGGCAGTGTGGGATATCCACCTTCCTGGAGTGCATCCGGGATGGGCAGTGTGGGATATCCACCTTCCTGGAGTGCGTCCCGCTCACTTTGTTGGTCCGTTCCTTTAGAAAGAAAGCAGGGCAGTAGGATTGGGATGTCACGTGCCCTCATCAAAAACTGAGCTTCTCCAATCCCGAGCTCAGGTAAAGTCCAGCCCCCCCCCCAAGTACACTGTGAGCCCCTCTGTTACCCAAGGGCATTTGGGCCCTCCCAGCTATTGGACAATGCTGACTCCCTCACACCTCTTGAGGAATCAGCTCCTGTGCAAGGCCCTCACATACTGTGCTGTCACCAGCCCGTCACAGCCAGGTAGCTGCAGGCTGAAATCCAAGCTCTAACACACAGTCCAAGCCCTCAGAATTAGCATCTCCACCTCATTTCCAGCATTAGCAAAGGCAGCCAACCCTGCTCGGGATGCTCCTCCTGCCTTGAACTTGCTCAGCTGCACGGAGGGCTTTGGATGAACAGAAGCACAGCGCTTGCCACTTTGCCACTTGCTGCCATCTGGGTGCCAACGACTGCACAAAGCAGCTCTGACAAGTAATGGTTGTGCTGGGGGAGCAGCTGCCTCTGGGTCTTGGCTGGATGCAGACCATCTGGCAGCAGACCAGCTCTGGTGCTTGACAGCACCTGCAAGGTGATACACGGAACACGGCTGCAGCACGGCTCTGACCCATCCCTTCCTGCTGTGCAGGCTACAGCCTGCCCACACCTGTATATCACACCTCAGCTTCCCAGGTCCCACAGTGAACAGACTGAAGTATACCCACCACGCTCTGCCTTCTCCATTTCCTTCAGCAGTCGCTTCAGGAGACGGGATGAGCCCTGAGAGTATTTTCCTCGTGTGGATTCATCCTCTTCTCTTTCTGGACCTTAACAGAATGTATGAAGTTAAATATCATGTGCATGAAGATCTGAAGATCAGCGGCGAGTCAGCCAAGTCAGTGAAGACAGAGTACTCACTGCTGGGATTCCAGCTGGGCTCCAGCACAGGAGGAAACCGATGACCGGGCAAGGCCCACACTGGGGGCACTTCTGCAACCAAAGACCCATGAAAAGTTTTAGTCACACACTACAGCATCAACTGAGTAGCAGAGCATACAGGGGACAGGGCCTGCAGACACAAGTGTGATCAGACACAGGTGAGGAGAGCTTCCAGCACATGTGGGGGCCTCCTTTTCCCTGAGTGACCTGTAGGGTCTGGCGGTGGTTGGGGAATGCCACAGCCCGAATACAAAGGTCTGGGCTCCCTCAGCTGCAGAGGGGCAGCGGTAACCTTCCCACTGAAACATGGCAGCTCTCAGAGAAAAAATACTCATGGCTCATCTGTGCAAACCCTTCCGGGCACAAACAGGCTTGGAAGACCTGGAGAGGATCTCCAGTAAAATTGCACCCAGGTAAACCATGAGAGCATGAACGTTTCAGCCTCCAAGGAAACAGACACAACTTACCCCTGGGTTGTCCCCCAGGCACAGGCATGAAGTCCGGATCCAAAGGAGCATCCGGAAAGGGAGCACGAAGCTCATCATCTAGAATCAAGAACAGATGAGATAAGTTCCCACTTATATACACTATATGGTGTGATCTCCTTCTCCCTCAGTAACTGGATGTGGAGAATAACTCAGGTCATGATTTCCAAAGTTGCAGGGTGGACGGGATGACCCGTAGGCTGGCACCTGGCAGCGTATGCAGTGCTCTCTCCGGGCCACGTGCCACATCTCTCACAGATTACGTGGAAGAAGATGCAGCCCCCCAGGGCTTTCTTACTGGGAGGCCTCTGATGGACAGCAAGGTCACACTGAGGCACTGGAGGAAAGCACACCTGTCTCTTCCCCTGGGCTGTGGACTGGGGCTCTGGCTTGGAAACTGGGGAGTGCCATGAGCCTGAAGCAGAAATGCTCATGCACGCCCAGCACGCCTCTTCTGAACTCTCCCCGGGCATCTCCCAGGACGAAGGCTGTGCTGCAGCCAGCAATTAGCAGAGCTACAGCCTGGCATGGCTGGAGCCAGCCCTGGGGAGCAACGCAGCCACGGGCTCTTGCCCGGCTCCTGCAGTGCTGCCCATCACCCCCTACCCAGCAACACCCCCATGGAAGGCAGGCCCCAGGCAAGTGTACTACAGGGCCGTGGGGACACAGCCTGACTTCTTGCTCCCAGCGCTGCTCAGTTTGGGTCCCATCTCTACCCACTCACCTGCTCCCCGTGCTCGCCACGGAGCAGCACAGCTCTCCTGAAAACTCATGGCCACCAATAGGAGGAAGAGAACAAGGCGGGCAGGGTCCATGGCCCCCCCCACACTTGCACCACGCTTCCAACACCACCGCTGCAGCCACAGTGAGTGTCGCACTGAGCCAAGCCTGCAGCCAGGCCTTGTGAGCTCATGACGCAGCTCAGCACAGTCATAGGATGGGGCATTGTGACCTCACATCTCTGTGATTCCGGGTGGCGGCTCCCCGCAGGCTGCTGCTCTTGTGATGCACTGCACCAGGGCTGTGTGGGGCTGGTGCTTACATCATAGAAATGCAGAATCATAGTATGGCTTGGCTTGCAAGGGACAGTGAAGAACTCAGAACCCCAGCCCCACTGCCTCGGGCAGAGATGCCACCCACAGAGTCTTGCTGCCCAGAGCTCCATCCAGCCTGGCCTTGAACACCTCCAGGGATGGAGCATCCACAACTTTGCTTGGCAAACTTTTGCAGAGCTTCAACAACCCCAAGAAGGCATTATTTATTTCCAGCCTGGTGCAACACCTCAGGCCACAGGGGTAGTGACGCAATATGCACAGGTTATCCACGCGTGTGAAACGTGCTGCAATTAAGCAAGCCAAGCGGATAAATCCTCTCCAGTGTGGAGGATGATGGCTGAAATACAAACACGGAGAAGCTGACCTTCCCACAGACCCGCCCAGTCAAGTGTCACATGCTTACATTTTTGTTGATAGATCTGCAGTTTCATCTTTTTTTGATGGCTAAGGAAATCCCCTTTCCTGCACCAAGTGTATTTCCCACGTGTAACGTGCTTCCAAGCCTGATTTTAGTAGCAGATATTGAAGGCTTGCTAGTTGGCACCTCCCATCCCCAAAGTCCCAGTGAACTCACCCACCGCTGGCAACTGGATGCTTGGTGGCAAGAGAACCATCACCTATAGGATCCCACCCGGGTCTCCAGAAACTGTTGCACCTTTGGATACATGGCGATAAATACTGTGTCCATACAACACCCTCATTGAATCAGAGCCTGCCACCTTCCCTACAACCAGGCAAAGGGCGCAAAGGAAGCTGAACTGCTGAACCAGGCACCAATGGGGCTTACGTGTTTGCATCAAAAGACAAAATACCAAGCAGAGAGCATGGGAATCAGATGTTGTTTCTGAAGCAGAATTAAGATTAAAAAAATTGATTTCACAGTCTGACATCAACCCTCCTCCACCCCTCCCATTCCCCCCCCAGAGCACCCCTCCCTTCCTTCCCTCTTTGTTTAAAGGAAACAAGGGGCCTGGGAGAGCAGGAAGGATGCAGATAAGGAGTGAGACCTCACGGAAGACATCAGGCAAGGAGGAGAATAGATGTTGTAAATACCAGAAGAGGAGCTGCATCCCCCTGATAAGAACAAGAGGGGGTCTGCATGCTAAACAACTATTGAATATGTATCAGAATTCTGAGAAATCATTGACTATGTATGAGATGTACCTATATCTGTGTCAAGATTTTACAAGTCCATGTGCAAGTCTGGTGGAGCTATCCCGCTTGCACCCAGCGCTGGAATAAACATACCTGCTTTATAACCCATCTATGTGTTATAGAGTTTGATTCCGCAAGTCACTTACACCCCATATTTTCCTTAACAGCCACACTGGGTTATCTGGATTTGTTACACTTATCCATAGTTGCTGGCAGATGTTTCTCTCTCTCTCTCTGTCTTTAATCCCCACACAGCCCATCTTCCCAACTGTGGGTTTCGGTTAGGAGGTATGCACCCATAGGGTCCATGCCCTGCTTGTAGATATTTATCCTGCCCAGCCCCAGGTGCCCAATCTGAGGCAATAGTTTCACATCCCTAATAGGCACAGTAATATGAGCCTGGGTGGTTACAGTATCCCCTCCCTGGGTTTGAGCTTAGGCAAAAATAGTAACCCTTTTGGTTTAGACTGGGCTGTATAGGTACCAGGTCACACAGGGATGTAAGGAAGCTTGGTGTGGGTGGCGCTGTGCTGCTATACAAAATGTGATCACTGTGAGAATCCCCAAGTACCAATGGATACCCCTAAGGCCCATCTTTCCCCACAGTTCACTCCTCTGCCTCACTCGTCAACTGGGTTGCAACCAGCTACGAGGGGTTTTTTTAGTTCTTCTCAGCAGCAGTAGTGTTCTTCAGGGGAAGCCTTTACCTGGAATACCCATTGGGCTTGTCGCAGTGTGAGCTTCAAGTCGTCACTCCCGGGAGCTACCTCCCACTTCTCGTCACCGATGGGTCCTTTAACACGGCTGGCATGAGTCCATCCTCTCTCTGCGGTTCGAATAGCTGTTTCTGCAGTAAATAAAACAACATAGGGACCTTCCCCTTGTGGTGTTAGTGTAGCTTCTTTCCAAGTTTTTATTAGGACCCCATCCCCTGGCTGTATCCTATGGATTGCTATCTCCAATGGGGACTGCTGTGCAATCAGATCCTTCTTGTAGTTCCTTGCACCCATTCATTAATTGTATAAGATTTTAATTGATCATCTTGTAAATGGGGGTGACCAAGAGGTATTTCAAGATTATAGGGCATACCATACAGCATTTCAAAAGGCGAAATTCCCAGATCAGTTCTGGGCTTCACACATATATTTAACAGAGCTAACAGCAAGCATTTTATCCAAGATGTCTTAGTTCCTATCATTAATTTTCTAAGTTGTTTTTTAATTTCCCCATTCATTCGTTCTACTTTACCAGAGCTCTGAGGGTGCCAAGGAATATGATATTCCCATTTAATCCTTAGAATTTTCATTGTGTCACGTGTAACCTTTGACACAAAATGAGGTCCCCTGTCAGAATCTATTGCTTCTCTAATTCCATATCGAGGAATTATATTTTCTAATAGTACCTTCACTACTGTTTGTGCTTTAGGGAATGCCTCAACATAGTTTGTAAGATGGTCTACAATCACTAATAAATATTTATATCTCCCAGTTTTAGGGAGTTCAGTAAAGTCCAACTGGATCCTTGCGAAGGGTCGATAAGCCAATTCTCGCCCTCCTGGGATTCTTTTTCTCATATTCTTTGCATTCACCCTCCAGCAAGTCATATATCCATTAACAATCCCCTTTGCTATGTTACATAGCCCTGTACACATATAATTATTGGCAAACTGATCCACTAAGGCCTGAGTACCCCAATGTAACATGGAACCTCCGTAACACCCTCATAGCTACTGATTTTGGTAAAACCACCCATCCATCAGGTAATGTCCATTTTCCCATTTCATTTTCCCAAATTCCCATTTGTATCATCTTTTCTTTTTCCATAGTCATGCACACACACGCACATGCGCGCACACACTCACGCACACACACACGCACACACGCACATGCGCACACACGCACATGCACACACACACACGCACACACACGCACACACGAACACGCACACACACACGCACACACACGCACAAAAGCACACGCACACACACACACGCACAGACACACACACGCACACACACACACGCACACACACACACACTCTCACACACACACACACACACGCATAGACACACACACGCACACACACACACACTCTCACACACACACACACACACGCACAGACACACACACGCACACACACGCACACACACACGCGCGCGCACACACACGCGCACACACGCACATGCACGCACACACGCACACGCATACACGCATAATCCAAGAGGACTCGCACTCCAAGAAAAGGTCTAGGTACATATTTACAGACAGAACATTTACATATTCATTACGTTTCACAGAAATGGCCTGGAATTCTGAGAAATTATTAACATATTGTCCGACTCTCTTGAACATGCGTCCTAAAAATGGGGTGGGGGTCTCCGGTGGTCATTGGATGAAGGCTAGTAGTCTACCCCGCTGTGAACTTCCAACCTTTTAGTGGGGGGTAGTCCAAACCAGCTCGTACTGGTGTTTTGTTGAGCCGAGGCATCTGTTTCACTCTCCCATCTTCTACAACAGGAGTCCATTCTTCTTTCTTATCGTTGATGGGCGGCAAGTTTCCGTGGACTCTGCATTCTGTTCTTCAGCTTACGTGCCTGCAAGTGCCATGTCCTTCAGCGTGGACCTTCAGCTGACCTACAAGGAAGATAACCACGCACTCCTGCTATCAGGTACTCCCACAGCCCGGATGGTAGAAGTCTATACAGTCTGGATAAATGTTCCCATGTAACCAATGAATCACCTAGGAATGAAGCTCAACTCACACAATGGAATTTCTGAAGTTTCAGTTTGCTTTTACAAAAACAAACAAACAAACAAACAAAAAACCACAAAAAAACAAAAAAAACCAACAAAAAAAAACCAACAAAAAAAACCCCCAATGAATTTATGCACATATACGTGCACAAGCATACATAAGAGAAGCAAAGCCCTGAAGAAATTGCTGATACTGAAATGTCATGTATTTAGAAGGCAGGAAATAGCAGGTGCAAATGTAACATGAAGACCTAGCAAATCCAGCTCCTTTGCACATATTTCTAGCAATCTGGTCCCTTCCTGTTCTATCACATACTATTTGCAGGCAGAAGCCTGATTCACACATTGCACATGGCAGACCTATGCTTCAGAAGAGCAAGATGTTTGACTGAGAGTGGATGTTTTCCATAGGATCTCTACTTGTCTATTGCAGGGATGAAGAGGTACAGCAAATACCAGGAACTGCAAAGAAAGAAGAGGAAGGTCTCAAGGCTGATGTTGCTGAATGTCTAATTTCATGTCTACAATCCATGCCTGAATGTCTAGAGGGATGGATTTTCCCAGTACTAAGCAAAATGATTAAACCAAGCACCAGGAGAGATCACCCACCCATTGGGTTGACCCTCTGTTCTCGGTCCCTGACTCCAACCAAAACTAATGGATAAAATAAATGGTTAAAATGAGAGATGCTTCATAACGCTAAGTCGGACCTAAAAATTAGACATAGGGGATTTAAATTGAGCAGCACAAAACTAGGAAATTCCCTACTGTAACATCCCTGCCTCCCAAACAGAAACCCAAACCCATCATCTGCCCGCACCAACCTGAGATGCTGTGCAACTAAGTTAGTTGGCAGCTTGCTGCTATGACCCCCCCAAAAAACCCACTCTGACAAAATTAATGATCTTCTCTCCAGAGTATGGTTTGAATTGTGTCCAGCAAGCAAAGCCTGCAGCCATATGCCAAACAATGAGAAGGAAATAAAATACTGACTAGCTGTTTGTTCATAAAGCTCCACCTATTCTGTGCACCACCTCAAACATTGCTGCTTTGTAAAGGTTGGGTTTAAAGATGGCACTGGATACCCAAGAGAAGACTCAGGTTTGTGTTTGCTAACTTTGCATTTGGTGTTTGCTGAGTTATGGAGCTTCCCTTGCAGTTTTGGAAATGTCTGTATAACAGCAATTGTCTGCATGGAGTTGTTACCCTGAGCAGTATCACAGTCAGGACTGGGTCCAGAATTCCTCTGGATATCAGCTATATTGGAAGCTATTAACAGTAGCAAACTACTGAAATATGATTAGAGGCAAGCTGATAACTCACTTTAAATCATAGCTGGCTTCTGCAGCCAGGGAGAAATAGCCAGACTCGCCGACAAGGCAGATGAAAGCCTCCAAGGGCTCTCTGTACCTCTCTGCCTCCCTCTGCTCCTGAGCAGAGATCCATGTGTATTCCTTGAGAACGCTGTCTGTGCCAGAGAGGTTTTAGCCAACCAGCTGTGTAATCTGCAGGACAAGAGGTCAGGGTCTCAGCAGGGAATTCAGAGCGGCTCTGAGCATCTCTGGGGAAAGCAATGGCAAGACCTGGGGATGCAAGAACTTGGGATGCTCTTATCACACAGGCTGCTGACTTTGTGTCCTTTCCCTGTGTATGCTGGACACCAGACCAGAGATGGGAGTTATTTGGCCCTTTGAGTCTAGTTCCCACTGTTTTGCCTGTAACTAGAGCAAAATTCCCTTCCATAAGCTTCCTTTTAAAAACGACCATCTTAAATATAGTTCAGTTGTCTGCCTGTTGGTTATATGGTCCTTCCCCAGTCTTTCTCTCCAACTCTTTTAGTTACTAGTTTAGACGTATCCATATCAAGGTTACCCCATTTCTTCTGGTGTTTCCATGAATCTTCCCTTGCAAGCATTTACCACAGTGCATTTAAAACCTTTTTTTTCCTGTCTTCTTGACTGTTATTATTATCACAGAATCACCTGGGGATTCACGCAATATCAAGAAGCCTCCAGGCTAGGAATAATCCTTTTCCTGAAAGGTTTACAGTCTAAGTAGGCAGGACTGTAAGTGGCAATGAATTGAAGCAGAAGGTCAAATAAATAATCTAACAGATCAATAGCAAATGTAAACAAGTTCCTATTTGCATTTTCCTGATTTGCCCACCACAAACCACACAAACATCTATGGATGCACCTATTGGTCACATGTGCTGCCTTGTCCATGCCACAGAACACCTGCTTTGCCCTGCACACACTAAAATTGCCCTACCATTCCCTGGGCTTGATATAGAACTAAGGTTGGCTCAGCTGCTCATTGCCAAGTGTGTGTGGCCAGCAGTATCACCATGAGACTCATGAGATGGCTTCATTGATATGGAGTCATCTCAGATATCAAAACATCTTTGTGTCTCTTATTCATTTTGCTGAAAGAATGCTTTTTTTTTTTTTTTTTTTTTTTTTTTTTTTCCTGTTAGAAAAGAATCACAGAACTATTTTTAAAAGAAGAAATCAAAGAAGCCAGGTTGCTTACAGGTCCTGAAAATTTCTGCGCTTCCATACTTGCACATTCCTCCAATGGAGACACGTAAATACAAAACCCATCAAGTGGAAACACATGCAGTCAGGTAGAGACAAGCAATTTCCATTTGTCACGCAACGTGCAGAGCCAGGCACAGGCTGTGCAATCCTGAGCTCTGGTCTCAGCCATCACCAGGGCTGTGTCTGCACCACGTCCAGCTGCCGCCCTTCCACCTACACTGGGGGAGATTCCCTCTCCACCTCTTCAGTAACAATAGGGTCTGAATCATGATAGTAGAATTGGCAACGTACCTGAGTGCATGGACACATATCCACCCTGTATCACAGTGATAACAGATCCTGCTGTAGGGCCGAGGACTTAAACTGAAGGAAATCAATCCATGCCTCTTGAGCTTGTTCTTGACATCAGCTCTGCTGCTTCCTGATCTCTGCATCCTTTCCTGTTCCTTTGGATTGGCAAAGCAAGAAAAACATACAGTTTTAGGCCTATCCCCTGGCAAAATGGCTGGCTCAACAGAAAGAATACACAATCCTCTGCAGAGGCACAGATCCTATCTCCTACTGTAGATCACATCAGATAACCCTATAAAAGGGCTTTTGTTCTAAGCTTCTATTCTGTTTGATTAAGAATTTAATATAATTTCTGCTTACTGAGTGCTTGTCTTCAAGATAAATCATTCTCAAATGATTAATAAGTGTGGTTAATTATTTTATACATTTCTCTATGTCTCCTGAGTGATAACAAAATTGTTCTGGTAAAAACAAAAACATATAACTTAATTCTTAAGTTTCTAAGCTTTGATTTAACATAGGAAATGTAAAACTGATCCACTACTGAGGAATTCTGAGTTCATCAGCCCTTAGTGAAGCTGGTCTCATTCAGGGAAATCCCTTGTGGAAATGCTCAGTCATGGTCTGAAACAGTGATGGAGCATGTGGGAAGGCAGGGCCAACCCAGGAGAGCTCAGGTGCAAGCAGTGCAGCTGAATAACTGGAAGGGGTGGAGGCAGGATTCACCCCTTCCCAGACCTCATTTAAGGGTTGGCAGTGGAGCTGAGGGCATCTCTTGCTGGCAGTCCCTGCCTACCTGAGGCTCTACAGAGGTAGGCAATTCTTGTCTTTCACTTCTCCATCTGTGGCTGCTGCATTTGGGTTTGTTCTCATTTGCTGTATCCAAAGACTTTGCTGCCCTGCTATTACCATCTCAGCATAGCATTGCAACAAGCATAGGCTGCATAAGGGCTGCCATTGTGAATGTGGTTTCTCAGTTAAAAATTTAGCAAGTATTACCCTGCTCTAATACCATTTCATTTTCTTTTTCTAACAGTAAGAGGAAATCAAGTAATCACTTCCGAAGCACATGAAAATACACAATGTGAATGGATGGTCTCTCATGGAAAAGAGTGTTCCAATGGTGTCTGCCCAAATAGTGCTGTGATAATGTTTTTTCTCCTTTCTTACATCACACCTCTCCCAGACTCCAAGCCATGCAGTAGGCAGGAAATGCCATTAAAATCTGCACATAAGAATATTATGAAGAATGCATAGCTGAACATCTGAGGCTCTCAGATTAAGTTTGAATTCTTTGTGTCAGCTCTGACTCAAGGGTTTAAATCGTGGTATGGCCTTGCTCCTTTTTTACAGGACACACAGTATTACCAGGTCGTTTTTCTCTATAAATCTTGGGTGTACACATAGAATCTGGTGCTGTATCACCAAGTCCAGTCTGCTGGAGTAATTGATTTGAAAAGTATGAAAAGTGTTTGCCATCCTTACTCAGATCACATATCCTATTCTGCAAGAAACCCCGAGAGGAATTTATAGGATTATTCAATGAGTGAGGTACTATTCATGGTGAGTAAAGGTGGCAAAATGAACTTGCTGCTGATTATGAGCAGCTTTTCCTCACTTACACTGCTGTAAATTTAAATTAACTCCACTCAATCAATGGTGAGTAATTGATATAAAATCAGAGTAAGAGGAGAATTAGTCTGTAAGTATGTCTAGAATGAATAAACAGCAAAAATTTGCTGACGTGTAGAACTCCCCCTTGAAGCTTAGCTGCAAGGTTACTTTTATAACTGATTGCTTCATTCTCAGAAGCTCTGCACTGCTGCTCGAAAAGGAGGTCTATACTGAGTTGCTACATGCTAAAAACACACATGGTTTGCAAAATCCCATTGAGTCTGGGACAGCCTTTGGGCACAGCCTTAGCAAGCAGCTCCTGTGCAGTGCCCTGCTGTGCGCTGCCAGCTTGCAGCTGGTTTTGCACTGGAGGACACTGGGCTGACACAGGAGAGGAGTGATTTGAACACTGCATCCCCTTCCTCACAAGCAATTCAGCAGATGCTTTATAAGAGCAAACAGAAGCTCTTGCCTTCAGCTGGGAGGTGTCTGCTCCTTCCTGCCTCCCCAGAGCAAGCATTGCACTCAGTTATGTTTGTATGGCAGTTCCCACTGTGGGGTTTGGAGCTGGCCAATACCTCTAGTTACTAACACAAAGCTATTATTATTTAATCTGCGGAGACCTCAGGATGCCTTTCGGGTGGCATATTTTTAACGCTCATGACTGTATTGCCTGGATATCGTTTAATTTTAGCTCTGCTTATTAGATTTAGAGAACAAAAAAACCTGCCTTCCTCCCTCTGTGATGCTGACCCTGCTCTGACCTGAACTCTGGCCATGGCTTTTCCTGCCCCACTTCCCTCTCCTTCCCCTCCCCCAAGCAGTGGGTTGAGGAGGGTGCCATCACCTCTGGAACTTGAAGATTAAAAGGCAAAAAATTGACAGTAAACCGCCAATGGCTCATTTACTGTTGACGGTGAGTCAATCAAAATCCTGCTTTCCCTCTGCTTCCTGGCTTTCCCATCTGTGTGAATTCATGACCTGATTTCTGATGTGTTCCACGCTGTTACTTTTTTCCCCTCGGAATTTAATTGCTTCTGTTTCACATTTGGGTGCTGAAAAGTTGACAGAAGCTGTACAATCCCCTCCAGCAACAGATCCTATTTATAATGCTGTAAACTATGTTTTGCAGTGATATGATTAGTAACAAAAGGGAGAAAATTACACAGAAATGTGCATCTCTTTGTATAAAACCCTGTTATCTGCCAAGTTTTACTATGAGGATCACCAGAAATGTTAGCACAGCGTAAGGAAGCCACCAAGTCTGCCTGCACAGGGCATTCTGAGAGCAGCACCACAGCGACTTGCCCTACACCAGGGACAGCATTTACCCAAACAGAGGTCAGAGTCAGGACTGAGCATCCTCAGGCACAGTGCACAGAGGAGGAGGGAGAGCAGGGGGAGGAAGGCTGGAATTTAGAGATTGTGGCAGCAAGGTGGTTGTGCTGTGATCATCTAAGGATGTCAATAAGGCTAATATCTTTTAAAAGACCGATCATTATAGCTGGAGGGAAAGAAAAAAATGAGGAAAGCTTTTGGGCACATAAACCCATCTTGAATGACATTTCAAGTCTCCTTCCATTTTCACAGGGTCTGAAATAGACCCATTTCTTCTTCGTCAGGAGCCCATGACATTTTTGTCGATATTTTTCTACCTCTTTTTTGTCTTGAAAACACATCTGAACTTTTATTTGCCGGAAACCACATATGCAGTAAATAAAAAGGGATACCTAAAGTTACCAAGTGTTTTATTTACTAAAAGATATTCTCGTGCAGGGAATGCTTGATGACTGTTTTGGTATTACTTTAGTATTTTAATTTTTAAGAATTGAAATGATCCAGAAACACTCCTAAGAACCAGGAAACTGAGGAAAGCTGGATGCACCAATGTTTTGCATAGGGTTTCTCTTTTCGCATATGCCTTTTGGGGTGGGAGACCTTTGCCTGAGATATGCCTGACCCACTCCACTGCAATAAGATGACCGTGAGAGCAACTGTTGGAGCCTGACTTGGCCTCAGCCATGGGCCAGTGCTCACTGATGGATGTTTTTAACCCTTATGAGGTTCTTTCCTAACTCTGGGCTCTGCTGAGCTGCCTTGTAGGACTGGAGCACAGGGAGGCCTCTGACAGTGATTCAGTCCTCCAACCCTTTTGATGTCATTAGACTTTCCCCAGACGGGTGGGGACTTCTACGAGTAAAGCAAACACCCACCTTTTTTGCAGTCAGACATTTGTTTCATCATGCTGTAGATCGTTATGTGTAGCCAGACATTAGGCAGCATGTCAAGGCCTTCAAGAGAGACCTGCTGCTCAGAGAGGTAACCGACTTCAGCCCAAGCGAGGACATCTTCATTATGGCCAAGGTAGCCCAAAGTTTTTAAGGCAGAAAACACAGGACTCCGAGCAACAGTGAGCACTGAGGAGACAAGGTTTGGCTGAGAACAGACTCCAAGCAACTGCTAGCTCTAGTCTGAGTGTACCAGAGGGATGCTATCAGCTTCTCCATACTAACAAGCACCAGTTTAGAGATACACTGGCAGATAAGCAGCAGAGTGATCCTTCCCACCTTCCCTGAGGCTGTAACACATTAAGTAAGGAATAAATCCCTTAAGCTGCAAGCAACAAATGTTCCTTGTGGACCAACTGGAATGCAGCTTCCTATCCTTTTCCCTCCCATGGCTAAAGTCTGTCTCTTAGCTGCTTCCTCTTCCACCAAGTCTCCATGAACAAGGAACAGCAGCTCCTCAGCTTTCAGCACTGGAATGGCTCTTCTATCGCTCTGACCCGTTTATTAAGAAACTCTTCTAATAAACTGCAATGCTAAGCTAGTACACTGCCTGGTTCTCTCCAGCAGGCAGCTGTTCCTAGAGGGGAAGAAATAGATTTATCCTGCCACCCACAGCACACCCTGGCAGGAAGTTTGGATGCTGCTATCATTCCATCAGTCTTTTTTAGCTCTCTCTTCTTGCAGGCACTTTTTGCTGTGTCACAGTGTTTGTGCTTGTTTATGTGGCCATGCACACATTTTCATGTTCCTGTAACAGGCAGACATGTGGAGATGCATAGGAGCTGCTGCATCTCATGATGCTGACATATGAGAACTTATTTGTTCAGCCTAGATCTGCTTTGCTCCCCCCTGTTTCAGCCACGATTACCTTAATATATGGAGGCACAATAGCAGTCTCCTCACTTCATTACCCCCTAACATCACACATCTCTCCAACATCCTGAATACTATTTCATTCGCAAATGTAAAGGTGGGCATCCTCGTTTACCTCTGACAGATGGCATCTGAGCTATCTACAAAGATATGTGCTTTTACCCCAGAAAAGAAGCAAAGTCAGCCACGTTGATCTGATCAGAGATGGATGGGATGGAAGTAGGAATGGCAAGAAGAGTCTTATACTCTTTGGTAGAAAATCAACACAGAGCAGTGTGACAGTAATTACTGCACCTGGTTTATGATTCAAAGAACTGGCAGTACCAGTCCAGCTACTAATAGAGAAATCTGTCCATTAAACTTACCTTAAATGTTCTGTGAAAGACAGCAAAGTCAGGTCCTGTACAGGGACGTGAGCCTGTCAGTACATTATCTGGTCTTCAGTTCCAGCAAAGCCTTCTGCTCTTAGACAAGAGAGTCCAGTTTCTCTCCCTTCAGATGATGAACTGGCTGGAGAGTGTCACCACAAAAATGCCACAAGGAGCAGATCCCAAATGTGACTCCCGTGGCAATATGGTTTGGAAAGCTTGCAGCGCTGTCACCTGAGGAACACCACCTCAAAACACCGAGGCAGGACTTCAGCCTTCACCACTTTCAACCCAGCACCAGCTCTACAGAGAAAAGGGTATTTAGTCTATCAGATTTTGCGACGGGACCAGTGGGAAGCAGATTGAAAACCAGCAATTCGGGCAGCTTATAGTTATAGCCCAGGAAATAAAAAAATAAGAGGTGTAGGGGTTTAGAAATGAAGAGTGGGAATGAAGACCTAGCACTGTCTTTCAAGAGGTTCAGAATTCCCCTCAGCCCCTTTTTAAAGGCAAACCCCTGCAGCTAAGGCCAAGGCAATGCAATGGCTGTGCATCTCATTGCACAGAACTTCTTGTCCTTTTACAAGGGCATCTAGTGCCATCTTCTCCAGAAAAGCCCTTTCTCTAGAGACATAGGTGTGCTGGTGCAGCATTTCTGTTACCACATTACCTGCCTTCCTTCACATATCCTGGTGCACACTTACATGGACAGCACAGTTTTGCAGAGGCACTGCACCCACGTCGAGTTGTCAAGAGGTAATGTTACCTTTCCAAAGGATTGCTGCCAGAGTGACAACAGCTTTAGAAATGTGAATCTTCCAAATTCAAGGCTGAGGTCCTGGAAGCTCCTCACTCATTTGTCCAGGAGCTCCCTTTTTTTTCAGCACCCAGGCAGAGATGTGCAGTGCAGTCTAACAGAGAGGAGACCAAAGCTCTGTCCAAGATTGCCTCTGTGGATTTGGACAAATAACTTCATTCACTCTGTTTATATTTCCTTATCCCTATGGAGATGATGCTTCACAGGGTTGTTCTAAAGGTAACATCAGTTTACTACAACTGAGCTGCTGAGCACTGGCTGAGGACGCAGTGTGCATTCTGTTAATTAATCTGATCCAGTCTGTGTCAGTGCAAGGCTTCCTCATACATGACGTTGGCTTTTTTTTGTTATAATTCTGTATGAAAAAGCAAGCAGACAGATAGCCTTTAACCACCCAACAGCCTGGAAGGCAGGAGAAGCCGACTGGACTGCTTGTTGGAGGCATGGAGCAGGAACAAGGAATGTCAGTTCTGCCACTTATTCACTATTTGACTCTGGACGAAGCATCTACCCTCTGCACACCTAATTTCATTAAAAACAAATCAGGAGGGTATGCCAAGGTTATTGTTTTTCTAATTACCCCAGAGCCCTTCCTTGCATGGAAGGCCTTTCAGAGAAGGGATTCGCTCAGAAAATAGTAATCCATCATTCAGGTGCCAAGAAATCACAAAAATGCAGGCTGAGCCATGAACAAGCTGTGTCACCAAAGCATATTTCTGCTTCAGTGTGACAAACACCTGAGCAAACAAGCTGTGGGAATAAACATAATCAAAGGTTATTAGTTAATAGGGACTAATCTCCCACAAACACTTGTGTACTGAAGCAGGCTCTTTCAAAACACAGGTTCGGTCGCAGAAGGAATTCAGCTAATCTGGAGTTTGTTTTCTCCTGCCTGCTGTGTGGTATGTGGTAGAAATCACACACCGGGTCTTCCTGGCAAACCAGAATTGCTTTTGTTGATGTCCATTTCTCCATCTCTGCTCAGAAGCAATCGTGGGTTTGGATGTGCTTAGATAGCATCACTCGTATGGTAAGCTCTGCTCAGCCTGCTGTCATATGGGGAAGTGTATTGCTAATAGGGCCATGTGATAAACAAAACTCTTCAAAGAGGTGAATATGCATCTTTTGAGTGATGTGTTTTACACTATGAACCTTTGAAAAACTGCTCTGGTCAAGCAGAGGGGATTGTGAACTGCAGCATATGAGAGCTGACAAAGCTATCGTGTTGGCCACAGCTATGCAAGAGAGGGAACAGGTTCTGCTCCCTAGGAGAAGACACAGCCCCTGCCTCCTCCTCAGTATCTGTGCAGCAGGCTCTAAGGCTGCTCCCCAAACCAGGTAAGATGCTCAAGTGCTTACAAAGGAAAGGCTTTATGTGTTATTTCTGTCTGTCCCTAACTGTTCCAACGTGAGCCCCACAGCAGCAGCACGGAAGGACCTGCCTTTCTTACTGAAGCCCACAGGACTGTCTATGAGCCTCAAGTCAAACCCATGCTTAAGTAGCTGTTACATGAAGTCCCACCACAGCTGGGGACTGTGTCAGTGATGAAGTCACCCCCGACCTCTGCATCTCAGCCTGAAACACTTTGTTGCCCAAAAATGCAGCTTTTTTTAAGAATTAACTCATCTAACATCAAATGGATTTCATTATCTTTCCACAGAATGAATCAATAATAGCGGGCAGAGATCCTAATGCCATTTACCAGCATTAGTTTACACTCTCTGTGGAAATCTCCTTTCTCGTGGATTACAGTAAAGCAGAATTTATCAGGACTGCAGCGAAGCTGGGGGCATCGCTTTTGGTTTCTGATCACAGCTCTACCTTCCTCCACCAAGAAAACAGCAAATGATTAGTCATATAGTGCTTATTGATTTAGTAGTCTTCATTTTTAAAATTATGTTTTCCAGGATTGTTTTTTTTTTTTTTTTTTTTTATTATTATTACTGAAGCAAATTGTAACACACTGAATTGGAAGCTGGTTAACTCCTCCCTATCTCTGCTTTTATAGCTCATTTTCTCTCTGATTGAACAAAAGCCATTAAGTGAGAACTGTTTTTTCTAAACACAGGAAATAAAAGTCAGGCTTCATAAGGATGTATCATGCTCAGATCGTTTGTGCTTCCTTCTTTCTCACCACCTGCTGCAATTCCTACCCTTCTATCCCAACCGTTTTACCCTAATTTTTATGTGAGAATATCTATTAACAGAATCATACAGCAGATAACTGATGATAACAAGTACATTTGAATAAACAGTCACACAAAACACATTTTCTATTCCTACGACCAGGAGGGAGATAACAGATCCTAACCTCCAGATCAGAGCAGGACCAGATAATCTCAAAGCCTTGCTCCCTCTGCTCTACAGGTACACTCCTGCTTTTCAAGGAGTACTCGGATGAAGTACAATAGGAAGCTCCAGTCTGCCTTCCATGCAGATGATTTCCAGAGACTCAGGAAGAGGAAAGAACATCACTGGAACAAGGACCACAGGGATGGATTCAGATGACATTGGATAGGAAGGGGAGATCGTTCACGGCTGCTCCTATGACATCAGTAGGGCCAGCTGGTGATGTTAACTGATATACAGGAACAGCTGAAACATTGCTAACTGTCTATCACAGAGTGCTTTTTGCCATGGGTTTTGCTTATCGCACACAGTGTGCAGCAGCGCCTGGAGCAGCCCCGGCCTTTACACTGCACGGTACTATTGACATTGCGAGTGATTTATAACAAAGCCAAACATGACACAGAAATAGGGTGGGGAAATTTATTAAGGGATATAATAAACATATGTATAATAATAATAAATAAATAAATAATATTATATCATAAAATAAACTATATAAATAATACTCCTGCGGCATCACTAGGGCTGGCTGGTGATGTGCCGGGCCCGACGTGTTACCCGGGAGCGGCTCCGGCCCTGGGTTGGCCCTCGCTGCCTGGACCGGCTCGTGCGGCGTCTTCGGGGCTGGCTGCCGGTCTCTGCAGCCCGACGATGGAGAGGCGAGCGGCTTCGAGTCCGGGCCCGCGCTGGATGTCTGGATGGGCTTCCATCGGCTGTTCTGGAAGCCCTGGAGGACCCTGGTGCTGCCGGTGTGGTGTAGCTGCAGCTCTGAGCACCTGGGCTTGCTGTCTGCCTGCTCCCAAGGTGTCTCTGGGGCCGGCTCAGAGATTCTGGGGCCCAGTGCCGCAATGGAGAGCGGCTTCTTGTCTGGGCCCGCAGTCCCTGCCTGCACCTGAGGTTGTATCCCAGTGCAGGGCAGCCCCTCGAGGACCGAGAGGTCCCCTGGCTGGCAGAGTCTGAGCTGCTGCTCTGAGCAATTGGGGCAGCATTATGGATTCTTCTACGGTGTCTTCTGGACTCATTAAAGGTGTTTTCATCCCTCTGTAGATGTGGCATGCCTCTCCTGCAGTCCGTCCTCTGCTGGATGGACAGGCTGCTGCTCGCAGGCGCACAAGACTGGATAGCTGGCTCCGATGGTGCCTGTCTGGTGGTGATGGAGCTGCTGCTCTCTGTTGTCAAAGAGCTTTCGGTTGCCTGCAGTCCGTGCTCGCTGGTGGTGTCGGAGCTGCTGCTCTCGGGTGTCAGGGAGCTCTGAGATGGCTGCAGTCCCTGCTGGCTGGTGGTGCTGAGGCCAGCAAGAGCTGAGCTGGTGCTGGAGGCTGTAAGGGAAGGCAGGAAGGTGAGCAGGATGGAATTCCAGCCATGGGGTGGAACTGGCTCCCGTTTATCTGGAGCTGGAGGGATTTGAGCAGGGCCGCTCTGAGCAGCCGCTGCCAGGCCTGGCCTGGCCCCAGCCCAGCAGCACACGGCTGTTTGCCTCTTACAGGTGTCCTCTCCAGCACAGGCATTGCACTCCCATTCGGTTCTGCTATCACTCAGGTAGGAGCAACGGCGGTGTGTGCCTCGTGCAGCACAGTAGCTGCAGAGGAGCAGCTGCCAGGGCCTGTGGAAAGCAACGGGTTGTGGCCGTGAGGACAAAGTGCCGTGAGCCAGGGAGTGCCCGGCACAGCTCTGGTGCTCAGTCTGCGCTCCCCCAGCCCGTGGTGAGGCTGCAATGCCACGTAGAGCCCCAGAGGGCAGCTGAGAACACTCACCCCTCTCCTGACCGCAATCTGCCATAGGGGTAAAGGCAGTTTCTGGCATGGCACCGTCGATACCAAACTGCCAGTGCTTCATAGGCGTTGTTCTCCTCCCATTCTTCAACACTGCCAGAGAAGGGAGGGAATGTGATGAGCGCTCACTGACCCAGAACTAAAACTAACCCATAAAATCCATCCCCATCCACCTTATCCCTGCTTCCAGCTTCCCAATGACACTGAGGCCCATGTTAATGGCTGCCAAGGGCCAGACCTTGCAGGGCAGTCCTTGGGCAGGCACAGCTCTTGTGCCCTCACATCTCAAGAGCTGGATGAAAGACACCAACCTGTCTGGGATATGGATCCCCACAGTCAGCAAGTCTCGAAGAAACATCATTATGTCTCTGCAGTGGGGGCACTGGAAGTTGAGAATCCCAGAGCTCAGGGCCATTCTCTGCAGCAGAAACACAAGCAGTGTGGGTGTGAGCCAGGCCTGGTGCTGCTGAGCGCCTGTGATGCCCGCGGGGAGAGGGGAGGGCTCCTACCTGGATGCAGGCCCGGTGGAACCAGGCGTGCTGGCAAGCTGGGCATGACATGGTGCTGTACGACCTGCTGTCACCTACAGGCTCCATGCAGATGACACAGGTCGTGTCTGGCTCCGGTGCTGCCTGCACTGCCTGCTGTGGGCTGTGCTCCCTGCAGAAGGACCTGGAGGAAGATGGAAGGGATGGGCGAGGTGAGAAGGGCTGCCAGGAGGGCAGAGGAATGGGAAGGAGCCCCAGGCCTTGGCTCTGGCTCTGTCAGGCTGCTGGGAGGTGTCACAGCGCGTTCCTTGCTGCTTTGGCTGGTGCTGACAGCAGGGTTAGAGGCCCACAGGACACACCTGGCAGCTCTTACCTAAACTCCCCCAAGTATTGGGTGACACACTGGCCCTCGTAGGCGCAGGGGAGATGGAAGCTCCTCTCACATCCCGGCTCTGCGCAGGTGATGCTGGCCCCCAAACTGCCACAGACGAAGCAGAACTGGAAAGAGCAGAGCAGCCCCATCAGCTGCAGGCTCAGGGCCTACGCAGTGGGCCCCTCACCTCTGGGCAGGGCTTAGGATGCGGGCAGGGCTGGGTGGCACTCTGCAGAGCTGCCTTGTGAACAGGGCTGGTCTGCAAGAGCAGGGATTTCTCCTGGAGCTGGGAGGAGGGGCTGGGATTGCTTTCTGGGGACCAGGCTGAGCTCTACTGGCACCAAGCTCCCTGTTCCGGTCCAGTGCTCACCGTCTGCTTTGCCTCCATCACTGTGCGTATCAGGTCTTCAAAGCAAAAACGTGCCTCATGATTATCTTGCGCGTTTTCACAAAGACCGCTGGCAAATCTCTGTACAGGAGGAAAGAGCACGGTCGAGTTAGGGCAGAAAGGAGGGAATCACTGATGGGAGGAAGGTGGCAGGAGACTCAAGGGAACTCACCGCACAAAATTCATGGTAATACAGTCTACGAATCCTCTTTCTGCGGCCAAGGATGTCCGAGTCTTCATCCTGTAGGCCACAGAGCACGCATGCTGGAGAGGAGAGAGTAACAGCAGTGAGCGCCTTGCAGGGCCAGGTGCCCCCGGGGGCTGTCCCAGGGGCTGCTCTGTGCCGGCTGTGCCAGCTGAGGGGCAGGGCCGCAGGCCGTGGATGCAGGGATACTTGGCTCTCACCTGGCTCTCCCAAGCCGCGCGTCGACCTCAACCAAGTGCAGAGTGTCTGTCCCATCACTGCTGGGCTTCGTCCTCTGCGTGCCAACCTATGGAGAAGCGGGACGAGGCTGAGCCCCTTCCTCCCTGCTCACCTCACCGGTTCGCACTGAGCTCAGCCTGTGCCCCACAGCCTCAGCTCTGATCCACAGCCAATGTGTCACAATGGCTGTTCCGTGCCACCCTCTGTGATGCCATCACACCTCACGGGGCTGAGGTCATCCAAGAATGGCGTCAGAATGGAACGGCCATTGTGACATGTTGGCTGTGGAGCAGAGCTGAGGCTGTGGGGCTCAGGCCGAGCTCAGTGCGAACCGGTGAGGTGAGCAGGGAGGAAGGGGCTCAGCCTCGTCCCGCTTCTCCATAGGTTGGCACGCAGAGGACGAAGCCCAGCAGTGATGGGACAGACACTCTGCACTTGGTTGCGGTCGACACGCACACAGGAGGCTGCCGGCTCGGGAGAGCCAGGTGAGAGCCAAGTATCCCTGCATCCACAGCCTGCGGCCCTGCCCCTCAGCTGGCACAGCCGGCACAGAGCAGCCCCTGGGACAGCCCCCGGGGGCACCTGGCCCTGCAAGGCGCTCACTGCTGTTACTCTCTCCTCTCCAGCATGCGTGCTCTGTGGCCTACAGGATGAAGACTCGGACATCCTTGGCCGCAGAAAGAGGATTCGTAGACTGTATTACCATGAATTTTGTGCGGTGAGTTCCCTTGAGTCTCCTGCCACCTTCCTCCCATCAGTGATTCCCTCCTTTCTGCCCTAACTCGACCGTGCTCTTTCCTCCTGTACAGAGATTTGCCAGCGGTCTTTGTGAAAACGCGCAAGATAATCATGAGGCACGTTTTTGCTTTGAAGACCTGATACGCACAGTGATGGAGGCAAAGCAGACGGTGAGCACTGGACCGGAACAGGGAGCTTGGTGCCAGTAGAGCTCAGCCTGGTCCCCAGAAAGCAATCCCAGCCCCTCCTCCCAGCTCCAGGAGAAATCCCTGCTCTTGCAGACCAGCCCTGTTCACAAGGCAGCTCTGCAGAGTGCCACCCAGCCCTGCCCGCATCCTAAGCCCTGCCCAGAGGTGCGGGGCCCACTGCGTAGGCCCTGAGCCTGCAGCTGATGGGGCTGCTCTGCTCTTTCCAGTTCTGCTTCGTCTGTGGCACTTTGGGGGCCAGCATCACTTGCGCAGAGCCGGGATGTGAGAGGAGCTTCCATCTCCCCTGCGCCCACGAGGGCCAGTGTGTCACCCAGTACTTTGGAGTGTTCAGGTAAGGGCTGCCAGGTGTGTCCTGTGGGCCTCCAACCCTGCTGTCAGCACCAGCCAAAGCAGCAAGGAACGCGCTGTGACACCTCCCAGCAGCCTGACAGAGCCAGAGCCAAGGCCTGGGGCTCCTTCCCATTCCTCTGCCCTCCTGGCAGCCCTTCTCACCTCGCCCATCCCTTCCATCTTCCTCCAGGTCCTTCTGCAGGGTGCACCGCCCACAGCAGGCAGTGCAGGCAGCACCGGAGCCGGACACGACCTGTGTCATCTGCATGGAGCCTGTAGGTGACAGCAGGTCGTACAGCACCATGGTGTGCGCAGCCTGCCAACACGCCTGGTTCCACCGGGCCTGCATCCAGGTAGGAGCCCTCCCCTCGCCCCGCGGGCACCGCAGGCGCTCAGCAGCACCAGGCCCGGCTCACACCCACACTGCTTGTGTTTCTGCTGCAGAGAATGGCCCTGAGCTCTGGGTATCTCAGCATCCAGTGCCCCCACTGCAGAGAGAGACGGACATTTCTTCGAGACTTGCTGACTGTGGGGATCCATATCCCAGACAGGTTGGTGTCTTTCATCCAGCTCTTGAGATGTGAGGGCACATGAGCTGTGCCTGCCCAAGGACTGCCCCGCAAGGCCTGGCCCTTGGCAGCCATTAACATGGGCCTCAGTGTCATTGGGAAGCTGGAAGCAGGGATAAGGTGGATGGGGATGGATTTTATGGGTTAGTTTTAGTTCTGGGTCAGTGAGTGCTCATCACATTCCCTCCCTTCTCTGGCAGATTTCCAGAATGGTACGACAACAACGCCTATGAAGCGCTGGCAGTTTGGTATCGACGGTGCCATGCCAGAAACTGCCTTTACCCCTATGGCAGATTGCGGTCAGGAGAGGGGTGAGTGTTCTCAGCTGCCCTCTGGGGCTCCACGTGGCATTGCAGCCTCACCACGGGCTGGGGGAGCACAGACTGAGCACCAGAGCTGTGCCAGGCACTCCCTGGCTCACGGCACTTTGTCCTCACGGCCACAACCTGTTGCTTTCCACAGGCCCTGGCAGCTGCTCCTCTGCAGCTACTGTGCTGCACGAGGCACACACCGCCGTTGCTCCTACCTGAGTAATAGCAGAACCGAATGGGAGTGCAACGTCTGTGCTGGAGAGGGCACCTGTAAGAGGCAAACAGCCGCGTGCTGCTGGGCTGGGGCCAGGCCAGGCCTGGCAGCGGCTGCTCAGAGCGGCCCTGCTCAAATCCCTCCAGCTCCGGATAAACGGGAGCCAGTTCCACCCCATGGCTGGAATTCCATCCTGCTCACCTTCCTGCCTTCCCTTACAGCCTCCAGCACCAGCTCAGCTCTTGCTGGCCTCAGCACCACCAGCCAGCAGGGACTGCAGCCATCTCAGAGCTCCCTGACACCCGAGAGCAGCAGCTCCGACACCACCAGCGAGCACGGACTGCAGGCAACCGAAAGCTCTTTGACAACAGAGAGTAGCAGCTCCATCACCACCAGCCAGGCACCATCGGAGCCAGCTATCCAGTCTTGTGCGCCTGCGAGCAGCAGCCTGTCCATCCAGCACAGGACGGACTGCAGGAGAGGCATGCCACATCTACAGAGGGATGAAAACACCTTTAATGAGTCCAGAAGACACCGTAGAAGAATCCATAATGCTGCCCCAATTGCTGAGAGCAGCAGCTCAGACTCTGCCAGCCAGGGGACCTCTCGGTCCTCGAGGGGCTGCCCTGCACTGGGATACAACCTCAGGTGCAGGCAGGGACTGCGGGCCCAGACAAGAAGCCGCTCTCCATTGCGGCACTGGGCCCCAGAATCTCTGAGCCAGCCCCAGAGACACCTTGGGAGCAGGCAGACAGCAAGCCCAGGTGCTCAGAGCTGCAGCTACACCACACCGGCAGCACCAGGGTCCTCCAGGGCTTCCAGAACAGCCGACGGAAGCCCATCCAGACATCCAGCACGGGCCCGGACTCGAAGCCGCTCGCCTCTCCATCGTCGGGCTGCAGAGACCGGCAGCCAGCCCCGAAGACGCCGCACGAGCCGGTCCAGGCGGCGAGGGCCAGCCCAGGGCCGGAGCCGCTCCCGGGTAACACGTCGGGCCCGGCACATCACCAGCCAGCCCTAGTGATGCCTCGGGAGTATTATTTATATAGTTTATTTTATGATATTATATAATATTATTTATTTATTTATTTATTATTATTATACATATGTTTATTATATCCCTTAATAAATTTCCCCACCCTATTTCTGTGTCATGTTTGGCTTTGTTATAAATCACTCGCAATGTCAATAGTACCGTGCAGTGTAAAGGCCGGGGCTGCTCCAGGCGCTGCTGCACACTGTGTGCGATAAGCAAAACCCATGGCAAAAAGCACTCTGTGATAGACAGTTAGCAATGTTTCAGCTGTTCCTGTATATCAGTTAACATCACCAGCTGGCCCTACTGATGTCATAGGAGCAGCCGTGAACGATCTCCCCTTCCTATCCAATGTCATCTGAATCCATCCCTGTGGTCCTTGTTCCAGTGATGTTCTTTCCTCTTCCTGAGTCTCTGGAAATCATCTGCATGGAAGGCAGACTGGAGCTTCCTATTGTACTTCATCCGAGTACTCCTTGAAAAGCAGGAGTGTACCTGTAGAGCAGAGGGAGCAAGGCTTTGAGATTATCTGGTCCTGCTCTGATCTGGAGGTTAGGATCTGTTATCTCCCTCCTGGTCGTAGGAATAGAAAATGTGTTTTGTGTGACTGTTTATTCAAATGTACTTGTTATCATCAGTTATCTGCTGTATGATTCTGTTAATAGATATTCTCACATAAAAATTAGGGTAAAACGGTTGGGATAGAAGGGTAGGAATTGCAGCAGGTTGTGAGAAGGAAGGAAGCACAAACGATCTGAGCATGATACATCCTTATGAAGCCTGCCTTTTATTTCCTGTGTTTAGAAAAAACAGTTCTCACTTAATGGCTTTTGTTCAATCAGAGAGAAAATGAGCTATAAAAGCAGAGATAGGGAGGAGTTAACCAGCTTCCAATTCAGTGTGTTACAATTTGCTTCAGTAATAATAATAATAAAAAAAAAAAAAAAACAATCCTGGAAAACATAATTTTAAAAATGAAGACTACTAAATCAATAAGCACTATATGACTAATCATTTGCTGTTTTCTTGGTGGAGGAAGGTAGAGCTGTGATCAGAAACCAAAAGCGATGCCCCCGGCTTCGCTGCAGTCCTGATAAATTCTGCTTTACTGTAATCCACGAGAAAGGAGATTTCCACAAAGAGTGTAAACTAATGCTGGTAAATGGCATTAGGATCTCTGCCCGCTATTATTGATTCATTCTGTGGAAAGATAATGAAATCCATTTGATGTTAGATGAGTTAATTCTTAAAAAAAGCTGCATTTTTGGGCAACAAAGTGTTTCAGGCTGTGATGCAGAGGTCGGGGGTGACTTCATCACTGACACAGTCCCCAGCTGTGGTGGGACTTCATGTAACAGCTACTTAAGCATGGGTTTGACTTGAGGCTCATAGACAGTCCTGTGGGCTTCAGTAAGAAAGGCAGGTCCTTCCGTGCTGCTGCTGTGGGGCTCACGTTGGAACAGTTAGGGACAGACAGAAATAACACATAAAGCCTTTCCTTTGTAAGCACTTGAGCATCTTACCTGGTTTGGGGAGCAACCTTAGAGCCTGCTGCACAGATACTGAGGAGGAGGCAGGGGCTGTGTCTTCTCCTAGGGAGCAGAACCTGTTCCCTCTCTTGCATAGCTGTGGCCAACACGATAGCTTTGTCAGCTCTCATATGCTGCAGTTCACAATCCCCTCTGCTTCACCAGAGCAGTTTTTCAAAGGTTCATAGTGTAAAACACATCACTCAAAAGATGCATATTCACCTCTTTGAAGAGTTTTGTTCTTCACATGGCCCTATTAGCAATACACTTCCCCATATGACAGCAGGCTGAGCAGAGCTTACCATACGAGTGATGCTATCTAAGCACATCCAAACCCACGATTGCTTCTGAGCAGAGATGGAGAAATGGACATCAACAAAAGCAATTCTGGTTTGCCAGGAAGACCCGGTGTGTGATTTCTACCACATACCACACAGCAGGCAGGAGAAAACAAACTCCAGATTAGCTGAATTCCTTCTGCGACCGAACCTGTGTTTTTGAAAGAGCCTGCTTCAGTACACAAGTGTTTGTGGGAGATTAGTCCCTATTAACTAATAACCTTTGATTATGTTTATTCCCACAGCTTGTTTGCTCAGGTGTTTGTCACACTGAAGCAGAAATATGCTTTGGTGACACAGCTTGTTCATGGCTCAGCCTGCATTTTTGTGATTTCTTGGCACCTGAATGATGGATTACTATTTTCTGAGCGAATCCCTTCTCTGAAAGGCCTTCCATGCAAGGAAGGGCTCTGGGGTAATCAGAAAAACAATAACCTTGGCATACCCTCCTGATTTGTTTTTAATGAAATTAGGTGTGCAGAGGGTAGATGCTTCGTCCAGAGTCAAATAGTGAATAAGTGGCAGAACTGACATTCCTTGTTCCTGCTCCATGCCTCCAACAAGCAGTCCAGTCGGCTTCCCCTGCCTTCCAGGCTGTTGGGTGGTTAAAGGCTATCTGTCTGCTTGCTTTTTCATACAGAATTATAACAAAAAAAAGCCAACGTCATGTATGAGGAAGCCTTGCACTGACACAGACTGGATCAGATTAATTAACAGAATGCACACTGCGTCCTCAGCCAGTGCTCAGCAGCTCAGTTGTAGTAAACTGATGTTACCTTTAGAACAACCCTGTGAAGCATCATCTCCATAGGGATAAGGAAATATAAACAGAGTGAATGAAGTTATTTGTCCAAATCCACAGAGGCAATCTTGGACAGAGCTTTGGTCTCCTCTCTGTTAGACTGCACTGCACATCTCTGCCTGGGTGCTGAAAAAAAAGAGAGCTCCTGGACAAATGAGTGAGGAGCTTCCAGGACCTCAGCCTTGAATGTGGAAGATTCACATTTCTAAAGCTGTTGTCACTCTGGCAGCAATCCTTTGGAAAGGTAACATTACCTCTTGACAACTCGACGTGGGTGCAGTGCCTCTGCAAAACTGTGCTGTCCATGTAAGTGTGCACCAGGATATGTGAAGGAAGGCAGGTAATGTGGTAACAGAAATGCTGCACCAGCACACCTATGTCTCTAGAGAAAGGGCTTTTCTGGAGAAGATGGCACTAGATGCCCTTGTAAAAGGACAAGAAGTTCTGTGCAATGAGATGCACAGCCATTGCATTGCCTTGGCCTTAGCTGCAGGGGTTTGCCTTTAAAAAGGGGCTGAGGGGAATTCTGAACCTCTTGAAAGACAGCGCTAGGTCTTCATTCCTACCCTTCATTTCTAAACCCCTACACCTCTCATTTTTTTATTTCCTGGGCTATAACTATAAGCTGCCCGAATTGCTGGTTTTCAATCTGCTTCCCACTGGTCCTGTCGCAAAATCTGATAGACTAAATACCCTTTTCTCTGTAGAGCTGGTGCTGGGTTGAAAGTGGTGAAGGCTGAAGTCCTGCCTCGGTGTTTTGAGGTGGTGTTCCTCAGGTGACAGCGCTGCAAGCTTTCCAAACCATATTGCCACGGGAGTCACATTTGGGATCTGCTCCTTGTGGCATTTTTGTGGTGACACTCTCCAGCCAGTTCATCATCTGAAGGGAGAGAAACTGGACTCTCTTGTCTAAGAGCAGAAGGCTTTGCTGGAACTGAAGACCAGATAATGTACTGACAGGCTCACGTCCCTGTACAGGACCTGACTTTGCTGTCTTTCACAGAACATTTAAGGTAAGTTTAATGGACAGATTTCTCTATTAGTAGCTGGACTGGTACTGCCAGTTCTTTGAATCATAAACCAGGTGCAGTAATTACTGTCACGCTGCTCTGTGTTGATTTTCTACCAAAGAGTATAAGACTCTTCTTGCCATTCCTACTTCCATCCCATCCATCTCTGATCAGATCAACGTGGCTGACTTTGCTTCTTTTCTGGGGTAAAAGCACATATCTTTGAAGATAGCTCAGATGCCATCTGTCAGAGGTAAACGAGGATGCCCACCTTTACATTTGCGAATGAAATAGTATTCAGGATGTTGGAGAGATGTGTGATGTTTGGGGGTAATGAAGTGAGGAGACTGCTATTGTGCCTCCATATATTAAGGTAATCGTGGCTGAAACAGGGGGGAGCAAAGCAGATCTAGGCTGAACAAATAAGTTCTCATATGTCAGCATCATGAGATGCAGCAGCTCCTATGCATCTCCACATGTCTGCCTGTTACAGGAACATGAAAATGTGTGCATGGCCACATAAACAAGCACAAACACTGTGACACAGCAAAAAGTGCCTGCAAGAAGAGAGAGCTAAAAAAGACTGATGGAATGATAGCAGCATCCAAACTTCCTGCCAGGGTGTGCTGTGGGTGGCAGGATAAATCTATTTCTTCCCCTCTAGGAACAGCTGCCTGCTGGAGAGAACCAGGCAGTGTACTAGCTTAGCATTGCAGTTTATTAGAAGAGTTTCTTAATAAACGGGTCAGAGCGATAGAAGAGCCATTCCAGTGCTGAAAGCTGAGGAGCTGCTGTTCCTTGTTCATGGAGACTTGGTGGAAGAGGAAGCAGCTAAGAGACAGACTTTAGCCATGGGAGGGAAAAGGATAGGAAGCTGCATTCCAGTTGGTCCACAAGGAACATTTGTTGCTTGCAGCTTAAGGGATTTATTCCTTACTTAATGTGTTACAGCCTCAGGGAAGGTGGGAAGGATCACTCTGCTGCTTATCTGCCAGTGTATCTCTAAACTGGTGCTTGTTAGTATGGAGAAGCTGATAGCATCCCTCTGGTACACTCAGACTAGAGCTAGCAGTTGCTTGGAGTCTGTTCTCAGCCAAACCTTGTCTCCTCAGTGCTCACTGTTGCTCGGAGTCCTGTGTTTTCTGCCTTAAAAACTTTGGGCTACCTTGGCCATAATGAAGATGTCCTCGCTTGGGCTGAAGTCGGTTACCTCTCTGAGCAGCAGGTCTCTCTTGAAGGCCTTGACATGCTGCCTAATGTCTGGCTACACATAACGATCTACAGCATGATGAAACAAATGTCTGACTGCAAAAAAGGTGGGTGTTTGCTTTACTCGTAGAAGTCCCCACCCGTCTGGGGAAAGTCTAATGACATCAAAAGGGTTGGAGGACTGAATCACTGTCAGAGGCCTCCCTGTGCTCCAGTCCTACAAGGCAGCTCAGCAGAGCCCAGAGTTAGGAAAGAACCTCATAAGGGTTAAAAACATCCATCAGTGAGCACTGGCCCATGGCTGAGGCCAAGTCAGGCTCCAACAGTTGCTCTCACGGTCATCTTATTGCAGTGGAGTGGGTCAGGCATATCTCAGGCAAAGGTCTCCCACCCCAAAAGGCATATGCGAAAAGAGAAACCCTATGCAAAACATTGGTGCATCCAGCTTTCCTCAGTTTCCTGGTTCTTAGGAGTGTTTCTGGATCATTTCAATTCTTAAAAATTAAAATACTAAAGTAATACCAAAACAGTCATCAAGCATTCCCTGAACGAGAATATCTTTTAGTAAATAAAACACTTGGTAACTTTAGGTATCCATTTTTATTTACTGCATATGTGGTTTCCAGCAAATAAAAGTTCAGATGTGTTTTCAAGACAAAAAAGAGGTAGAAAAATATCGACAAAAATGTCATGGGCTCCTGACAAAGAAGAAATGGGTCTATTTCAGACCCTGTGAAAATGGAAGGAGACTTGAAATGTCATTCAAGATGGGTTTATGTGCCCAAAAGCTTTCCTCATTTTTTTCTTTCCCTCCAGCTATAATGATCGGTCTTTTAAAAGATATTAGCCTTATTGACATCCTTAGATGATCACAGCACAACCACCTTGCTGCCACAATCTCTAAATTCCAGCCTTCCTCCCCCTGCTCTCCCTCCTCCTCTGTGCACTGTGCCTGAGGATGCTCAGTCCTGACTCTGACCTCTGTTTGGGTAAATGCTGTCCCTGGTGTAGGGCAAGTCGCTGTGGTGCTGCTCTCAGAATGCCCTGTGCAGGCAGACTTGGTGGCTTCCTTACGCTGTGCTAACATTTCTGGTGATCCTCATAGTAAAACTTGGCAGATAACAGGGTTTTATACAAAGAGATGCACATTTCTGTGTAATTTTCTCCCTTTTGTTACTAATCATATCACTGCAAAACATAGTTTACAGCATTATAAATAGGATCTGTTGCTGGAGGGGATTGTACAGCTTCTGTCAACTTTTCAGCACCCAAATGTGAAACAGAAGCAATTAAACTCCGAGGGGAAAAAAGTAACAGCATGGAACACATCAGAAATCAGGTCATGAATTCACACAGATGGGAAAGCCAGGAAGCAGAGGGAAAGCAGGATTTTGATTGACTCACCGTCAACAGTAAATGAGCCATTGGCGGTTTACTGTCAATTTTTTGCCTTTTAATCTTCAAGTTCCAGAGGTGATGGCACCCTCCTCAACCCACTGCTTGGGGGAGGGGAAGGAGAGGGAAGTGGGGCAGGAAAAGCCATGGCCAGAGTTCAGGTCAGAGCAGGGTCAGCATCACAGAGGGAGGAAGGCAGGTTTTTTTGTTCTCTAAATCTAATAAGCAGAGCTAAAATTAAACGATATCCAGGCAATACAGTCATGAGCGTTAAAAATATGCCACCCGAAAGGCATCCTGAGGTCTCCGCAGATTAAATAATAATAGCTTTGTGTTAGTAACTAGAGGTATTGGCCAGCTCCAAACCCCACAGTGGGAACTGCCATACAAACATAACTGAGTGCAATGCTTGCTCTGGGGAGGCAGGAAGGAGCAGACACCTCCCAGCTGAAGGCAAGAGCTTCTGTTTGCTCTTATAAAGCATCTGCTGAATTGCTTGTGAGGAAGGGGATGCAGTGTTCAAATCACTCCTCTCCTGTGTCAGCCCAGTGTCCTCCAGTGCAAAACCAGCTGCAAGCTGGCAGCGCACAGCAGGGCACTGCACAGGAGCTGCTTGCTAAGGCTGTGCCCAAAGGCTGTCCCAGACTCAATGGGATTTTGCAAACCATGTGTGTTTTTAGCATGTAGCAACTCAGTATAGACCTCCTTTTCGAGCAGCAGTGCAGAGCTTCTGAGAATGAAGCAATCAGTTATAAAAGTAACCTTGCCGCTAAGCTTCAAGGGGGAGTTCTACATGCCAGCAAATTTTTGCTGTTTATTCATTCTAGACATACTTACAGACTAATTCTCCTCTTACTCTGATTTTATATCAATTATTCGCCATTGATTGAGTGGAGTTAATTTAAATTTACAGTAGCGTAAGTGAGGAAAAGCTGCTCATAATCAGCAGCAAGTTCATTATGCCACCTTTACTCACCATGAATAGTACCTCACTCATTGAATAATCCTATAAATTCCTCTCGGGGTTTCTTGCAGAATAGAATAATATGTGATCTGAGTAAGGATGGCAAACACTTTTTGTATTTTTCAAATCAATTACTCCAGCAGACTGGACTTGGTGATACAGCACCAGCTTCTGTGTGTACACCCAAGATTTATAGAGAAAAACGACCTGGTAATACTGTGTGTCCTGTAAAAAAAGGAGCAAGGCCATGCCACGATTTAAACCCTTGAGTCAGAGCTGACACAAAGAATTCAAACTTAATCTGAGAGCCTCAGATGTTCAGCTATGCATTCTTCATAATAATCTTATGTGCAGATTTTAATGGCATTTCCTGCCTACTGCATGGCTTGGAGTTTGGGAGAGGTGTGATGTAAGAAAGGGGAAAAAACATTATCACAGCACTATTTGGGCAGACACCATTGGAACACTCTTTTCCATGAGAGACCATCCATTCACATTGTGTATTTTCATGTGCTTCTGAAGTGATTTCTTGATTTCCTCTTACTGTTAGAAAAAGAAAATGAAATGGTATTAGAGCAGGGTAATACTTGCTAAATTTTTAACTAAGAAACCACTTCACAATGGCAGCCCTTATGCAGCCTATGCTTGTTGCAATGCTATGCTGAGATGGTAATAGCAGGGCAGCAAAGTTTTGGATACAGCAAATGACAACAAACCCAAATGCGGCAGCCACAGATGGAAAAAGTGAAAGACAAGAATTGCCTACCACTGTAGAGCCTCAGGTAGGCAGGGATCGCCAGCAAGAGATGCCCTCAGCTCCACTGCCAACCCTTAAATGAGGTCTGGGAAGGGGTGAATCCTGCCTCCACCCCTTCCAGTTATTCAGCTGCACTGCTTGCACCTGAGCTCTCCTGGGTTGGCCCTGCCTTCCCACCTGCTCCATCACTGTTTCAGGCCATGACTGAGCATTTCCACTACATGCAGAAGGGATTTCCCTGAATGAGACCAGCTTCATTAAGGGCTGATGAACTCAAAATTCCTCAGTAGTGGGTCAGTTTTACATTTCCTATGTTAAATCAAAGCTTAGAAACTTAAGAATTAAGTTATATGTTTTTGTTTTTACCAGAACAATTTTGTTATCACTCAGGAGACATAGATAAATGTATAAAATAATTAACCGCACTTATTAATCATTTTAGATGATTTATCTTGAAGACAAACACTCAGTAAGCAGAAATTATATTAAATTCTTAATCAAACAAAATAGAAGCTTAGAACAAAAGCCCTTTTATAGGGTTATCTGATGTGATCTACAGTAGGAGATAGGATCTGTGCCTCTGCAGAGGATTGTGTATTCTTTCTGTTGAGCCAGCCATTTTGCCAGGGGATAGGCCTAAAACTGTATGTTTTTCTTGCTTTGCCAATCCAAAGGGGCAGGAAAGGATGCAGAGATCAGGAAGCAGCAGAGCTGATGTCAAGAACAAGCTCAAGAGGCATGGATTGATTTCCTTGAGTTTAAGTCCTTGGCCCTGCAGCAGGATCTGCTATCACTGTGATACAGGGTGGATATGTGTCCATGCACTCAGGTACGTTGCCAATTCTACTATCATGATTCAGACCCTATTGTTACTGAGGAGGTGGAGAGGGAATCTCCCCCAGTGTAGGTGGAAGGGCGGCAGCTGGACGTGGTGCAGACACAGCCCTGGTGATGGCTGAGACCAGAGGTCAGGATTGCACAGCCCGTGCCTGGCTCTGCACGTTGCGTGACAAATGGAAATTGCTTGTCTCTACCTGACTGCATGTGTTTCCACTTGATGGGTTTTGTATTTACGTGTCTCCATTGGAGGATTGTGCAAGTATGGAAGCGCAGAAATTTTCAGGACCTGTAAGCAACCTGGCTTCTTTGATTTCTTCTTTTAAAAATAGTTCTGTGATTCTTTTCTAACAGGAAAAAAAAAAAGCAAAAAAAAAAAAAGCATTCTTTCAGCAAAATGAATAAGAGACACAAAGATGTTTTGATATCTGAGATGACTCCATATCAGTGAAGCCATCTCATGAGTCTCATGGTGATACTGCTGGCCACACACACTTGGCAATGAGCAGCAGAGCCAACCTTAGTTCTATATCAAGCCCAGGGAATGGTAGGGCAATTTTAGTGTGTGCAGGGCAAAGCAGGTGTTCTGTGGCATGGACAAGGCAGCAGATGTGACCAATAGGTGCATCCATAGATGTTTGTGTGGTTTGTGGTGGGCAAATCAGAAAAATGCAAATAGGAACTTGTTTACATTTGCTATTGATCTGTTAGATTATTTATTTGACCTTCTGCTTCAATTCATTGCCACTTACAGTCCTGCCTACTTAGACTGTAAACCTTTCAGGAAAAGGATTATTCCTAGCCTGGAGGCTTCTTGATATTGCGTGAATCCCCAGGTGATTCTATGATAATAATAACAGTCAAGAAGACAGGAAAAAAAAGGTTTTAAATGCACTGTGGTAAATGCTTGCAAGGGAAGATTCATGGAAACACCAGAAGAAATGGGGTAACCTTGATATGGATATGTCTAAACTAGTAACTAAAAGAGTTGGAGAGAAAGACTGGGGAAGGACCATATAACCAACAGGCAGACAACTGAACTATATTTAAGATGGTCGTTTTTAAAAGGAAACTTATGGAAGGGAATTTTGCTCTAGTTACAGGCAAAACGGTGGGAACTAGACTCAAAGGGCCAAATAACTCCCATCTCTGGTCTGGTGTCCAGCATACACAGGGAAAGGACACAAAGTCAGCAGCCTGTGTGATAAGAGCATCCCAAGTTATTTTTATATAACTCTGTGTTATTGCATTCTGCCTTAGTTGAGAACCGAGAAGACTGTCTGAAGCAACAAGTGAAAGCAGCATTATAAATTTCATAGAGGAGAACAGTTTGACAGAGATGAGGCAACTTTACCATGCAAAGAAAAACTGTGCTTCACTAACCAGCAGCATTTTGTTTTTCCTGTCTGCAAAAAAGAGACAAGGGAAAACGAAGTAACAAAATTTACTGGTGTACTTAAAAAAAAACCACTAAGTCGTAGGAAACTGGGGCTTCAGCATAAAATGCATACACATAAAAAGAGGTTTCCAGAAGCAGGGAGAGGCTGAACTGCATAATAGGTGCAGCAATATTCAGTGTTTCCTGGAGAGCCACAGGATAGAGAGTCCAAATATGAAGAAAATGATTGAAGAGATCACAGAAGATAAAAAGGAAAGTGTAAATAAACAAATACAGGAGCAGCTCAACAGTGGCTGAAATTTACCTAAAAAGATGTTTCTGGGCAATGAATGATGAAGGTTCCTGACATATACTGCTGTTTACCATGCTGAGTATAACACAAATTTACTGTAATACTGGATTATTGCTAAATTCCACTGAGTAAGAGCTGTGCTGTATAAAGAGTCGTAGAATCATTGAGGTTGGAAAAGACCTCCAAGATCATTCAGTCAAATGATCACCAGTAATTCCCACTAAACCACATCCCTCAACACAGCACCTACACATTTCTTGAAGAGCTGAAGGGATGATGACACACATTGCTGGCTCATGTTCAGCCCAGCCTCAGCCAACACCCCCAGATCCATTTCTTCCACACAGTCTTCCAGCCACCCTGCCCCAAGCCTGTAGTGTTGCCTGGGGTTGTGGCAGTTATAGTGCAGAACCCAGCACTGGTCTTGCTGAACTTCATCCCATTGGTCTCAGCCCAGCAGTCAGGCTCTCCAGATCTCTCTGCAGGACCTTTCTTTTCCCAGGCAGGTCAACACTCCCTCCCAACTTGCAGACTTACTGAGGATGCACTCAATGCCCTTATCCAGGTCATCAATGATGATGTTGAACAGGACAGGCTCCAGCACTGACCCCTGGGGATCTCTGCTCTTGACCAGTCAGATATAACTGATACATAATAGGTTTTAACCCTCGTGCTTTACAGCACAAGGCAGACCGACTTCTGCAAGATCAAGAGGAGCTGGTAGATTTACTCTGCACATGTTTTGTTACACTTTGGTTTTCAGGGCACAAGAAAAGTTTCTTCTCTCTAGTTCCCTCACAAAAGGTAATATCTTCTGATACCCACAGCTTCGTACAGAAGACACTTCTGCTTCAGTCAGAACTTCCTTTTTAGGACCATTTTCTCATCCTTCCCAACTGGCACTTCAGCCTGGTTCAGAGCACTGCCAGCTCTTTATTGTTTGGTTCAACAGAGTTTTAAAGTCAACCTTTTATGTTTTTCTCTTGACAGAAAGCATGGTAATTTCAGAGCTGATTAACATTTTTCACAGGAGTGTTTTCCCATCAGACAATTTGGTTTCACTTAAACTGAAATTTGCAATGAGAAAATGTCAGTTCTGGAAAAAAAAAAAATAGAAAAAGAAACAGAGGTTTTCAAGCTATGAGAAACGTAACCAAATATTTTGTTTAGAGTTGACATTTCAACATAAAATGGCTTTTTGTTGCTGTTGACTCAAAATTAATAATGTCATAACTGAACGACACATTGGATCATTCTGTTTTGCTGTAAGATGCCTGGATCTTAACACTGAGACTTTATCTCAGGTTTTGGACTTTCTATTCAAGTTTGCGGTGAAGAATTATCTTGAAATTCCCATAGAAAGAAGGTTCCATTTCCTCCTCTGCCCTCACACCAGGGGGAGAGACCGTTCTGGAGCCGGAGGGAATACTGGGCAGCCTCATTTTGCACACTGCTTTCCATGTCATGGCTGAGACACATACAACTGGCCAAGGCACTTCTTAAAGCCCCTAGCTGGTTGGGTAGTTATGGGTTTATTTTCCTTAAAATCAATGCAGAATGCTTGAGTCCATCCCCAGCAATGCTTTGGAAAAATCCTTAAATCCTGTTTGTAAATGAGGAATAACAGTAGTTGCCTGTCTCACATGAGAGGGCTGTGAGTCTTAATTAATTGGTGCTTATAAAATTCTCTCAGATCCTTGAAAGGTGCTGAAGAAATCTCAGATCATGTTTACCCAAATGAGTGATTTGGGTGACATAGATAGAAGCGCTGAGCAAACCGAGCTGCCACTGGTAACAAGTGCCAATCATTTAGGGTTAACAGAACCTCTAATCCTCTCTGCCAGGTTCTGAACCCCCTTCCATGGGGTCTTTTTCTCCTCATTTTCACACATGAATGTAAAGAAGTACTTTTCAGGAAGTTAACAGTATTGCCAATTAAACAGATGGTGCCATTGGTGATGCGGAGTTTCACAAAGAGTTTCCACGGTGTTTCGGTTCTGGACAGATAGCCATGCTTCTGTTTCTTTCCTTTGTGGGTTTTTCTTTCTGTTTGCACCATTGACATCATCTCTAACTCATGCATGTAGACACAGAGGGGCAAAAGTTTGTGATCAGGACAGCAGGATCTGCAGAACAAAGTTTGTAAGTGAAGAGGCTTTACCTAAGCTCTATCCAAGGCTCCTTGGCCAAGGCTCTTCTTGCTCTGCTTGGCGTTCAGACACGTAGGATGTTTTTCCATCGAGTTGAAGTGTAGACCATATCAGCATTTCAAGAGAAAGGATATGGACTGGGGTTCTTGACTGATCTGCATGCTGATTTCTTGATCTCTGCTCCTCTCAATGCATCTCTTCCTCGCTCAGGAGAAAACAAACCTCTTGTCTCACACTTCCCCTCTCTTTTAGGCTGCTGTTTGTCAGTTGAGCTTCTGTCTGCTGCTGTTTGGAGGTCTGTCTCACCCTCACCAACTGCACCCCTATTCTCCATTCTGTCCTGAGGCTTTGAGTCTTCTTACTGCCAGCACCAGAAGTTGAGCAGTGTGTTTTTTCTTGCACCATGGGCTTTAGCTCCTGTAGGAAAACATGCAAAGGACACTGTGCCAGCACACACATGACTACATTGACATAGGCCAAGGAGTGCCTTTCCCAAGTCCTTTTAACTCTCCCCCATGTGGAATAAGTGATCTGAAAAAAGTCACAAGATTCCTAACAACTCTATGTTAGGAATAAAGTGAAAGCCAGAGAGAGCAAAAGGGAAGGGGAAAACCCTCCAATGGCCAACAGGAAAAGGCATGAAGGGATCTGAAGCTCTCGTAGCAAGTAGGAGGCCACAAAAGAAACAGTATAAGAATAACAGCATGAGAACAACAAGTAGATAAGTACAACAATAGCAGCATGGCAACAATATGGGAAAAGACTGCTGGTGGCATTCTGGAAAAGCACCATTTTAACAGCTTAAGTGAAGGGTTACAGTGCCGCAAATAGCAAGCCCTTGGCATTACTAAGACTAAAGCACTATGCATCAGTGGCCCTCAGGAGCACTGTGGCTGCTTTTCTTTGTTCCCACACTCTCTTGATACCTGACCTAAAAGACATTTATTTTGATTTCCTTGTTGGAAATCCCCAGCTAAGAGTGGCAGCGTTCCTGCCAATGTGATGTCTGGGCAGCTTCAGCCTTTTGGTAAGGGCTGCAGTTTGGCTGTATCAAAATAAAACCGGTCACTTGGTTATAAGCTGGTGCATCCCAGATTTAGCCAAGCCCTATCAGCAGCAGTTATCTGCATTTCTGAAGTAACAGCCAGTATGCCGTGCCACATCGTTAATAATCATTGCTGAACAATGGAATCCAGTCAGCTATTCATTTTCTTCATTACATTTCAGAGGGTTGGCCCTTCTATTGGCATTCAGAGGGAAAATGTCCCTATTGTACATTACATGCAGATGTGGGGGAGTAAAGATTCGTAGCCAGGATTTTCAAAGGGAACTAAGGGGATTAGGTACTCAAATGAATTTCTTGAATTTCTGTGGCTTAGGTACTTTTTAAAACTCAAGACAAAGCGATTGAGGAATGATTGGTGGATTCCGTAGGTAATCATATTTAATGTGACTCATTCTCATTATGTTTTTGTCTCTGAGTCTACCAGTCCTGGGAACTGTATTCTCTGTCCTCACTCTGTCTGCATCTCCTTCCATACGGCTGCCTACAGCATCCTTGTGTCTGGTCACATTTGTCTCCGTGTGCTTGGCACAGTCTCTCCAGCGACCAATTCTCTCTGGCTCTCTCCCTGCACCCCCACCTTTATGTAGGAAGGCCAGAAATGTTTCTCTGCACATGGCACCCAGGGCGCTCACACTGAGTGCTTCCTTTGCATTGTTACATCTTTATTTCCCCATCAAGGAGCATAATACCTTCCTTGGGTCCAGCCAAGGAAGAAAAGTAAAACCAGTAAACAGATGCGGTAATTAGATCTGATGTCCTGGCTCTAGAGAGGAAATTGGGAGATGAATTAAAAGTTGGTCCCCTTGGAAGGCTCCCCAATGGATATTGATCAGGCTTAGGCAAACTAGAAACAGTCCAAGGAGAATTTATTCATTAGAAGCTGACAACCAATTGTTTCTTCCTCTCCCTGTTTCGAGGCTGCGGTTTTTGTTTGCCTGTTTCTCTGATCGAGGCAGCAGGTAAATTCCTTTAACCGCACTGCTTTGTCTGTGTTTGGGGGCAGTGGAGTGGAAGCATGAGGGCTGGCAAAGCTCATTAAAGTCAGGAGCTCAGAAGCAGCGCGCAGGTCTTGCCATTGCTTTCCCCAGAGATGCTCAGAGCCGCTCTGAATTCCCTGCTGAGACCCTGACCTCTTGTCCTGCAGATCACAGCTGGTTGGCTAAAACCTCTCTGGCACAGACAGCGTTCCCAAGGAATACACATGGATCTCTGCTCAGGAGCAGAGGGAGGCAGAGAGGTACAGAGAGCCCTTGGAGGCTTTCATCTGCCTTGTCAGCGAGTCTGGCTATTTCTCCCTGGCTGCAGAAGCCAGCTATGATTTAAAGTGAGTTATCAGCTTGCCTCTAATCATATTTCAGTAGTTTGCTACTGTTAATAGCTTCCAATATAGCTGATATCCAGAGGAATTCTGGACCCAGTCCTGACTGTGATACTGCTCAGGGTAACAACTCCATGCAGACAATTGCTGTTATATAGACATTTCCAAAACTGCAAGGGAAGCTCCATAACTCAGCAAACACCAAATGCAAAGTTAGCAAACACAAACCTGAGTCTTCTCTTGGGTATCCAGTGCCATCTTTAAACCCAACTGTTACAAAGCAGCAATGTTTGAGGTGGTGCACAGAATAGTTGGAGCTTTATGAACAAACAGCTAGTTAGTATTTTATTTCCTTCTCATTGTTTGGCATATGGCTGCAGGCTTTGCTTGCTGGACACAATTCAAACCATACTCTGGAGAGAAGATCATTAATTTTGTCAGAGTGGGCTTTTTGGGGGGGTCATAGCAGCAAGCTGCCAACTAACTTAGTTGCACAGCATCTCAGGTTGGTGCGGGCAGATGATGGGTTTGGGTTTCTGTTTGGGAGGCAGGGATGTTACAGTAGGGAATTTCCTAGTTTTGTGCTGCTCAATTTAAATCCCCTATGTCTAATTTTTAGGTCCGACTTAATGTTATGAAGCATCTCTCATTTTAACCATTTATTTTATCCATTAGTTTTGGTTGGAGTCAGGGACCGAGAACACAGGGCCAACCCAATGGGTGGGTGATCTCTCCTGGTGCTTGGTTTAATCATTTTGCTTAGTACTGGGAAAATCCATCCCTCTAGACATTCAGGCATGGATTGTAGACATGAAATGTAGACATTCAGCAACATCAGCCTTGAGACCTTCCTCTTCTTTCTTTGCAGTTCCTGGTATTTGCTGTACCTCTTCATCCCTGCAATAGACAAGTAGAGATCCTATGGAAAACATCCACTCTCAGTCAAACATCTTGCTCTTCTGAAGCATAGGTCTGCCATGTGCAATGTGTGAATCAGGCTTCTGCCTGCAAATAGTATGTGATAGAACAGGAAGGGACCAGATTGCTAGAAATATGTGCAAAGGAGCTGGATTTGCTAGGTCTTCATGTTACATTTGCACCTGCTATTTCCTGCCTTCTAAATACATGACATTTCAGTATCAGCAATTTCTTCAGGGCTTTGCTTCTCTTATGTATGCTTGTACACGTATATGTGCATAAGTTCATTGGGTTTTTTTTTTGTTGGTTTTTTTTTTTTGTTGTTGTTGTTTTGTTTTTTTGTGTTTTTTTGTTTGTTTGTTTGTTTGTTTGTTTTTGTAAAAGCAAACTGAAACTTCAGAAATTCCATCGTGTGAGTTGAGCTTCATTCCTAGGTGATTCATTGGTTACATGGGAACATTTATCCAGACTGTATAGACTTCTACCATCCGGGCTGTGGGAGTACCTGATAGCAGGAGTGCGTGGTTATCTTCCTTGTAGGTCAGCTGAAGGTCCACGCTGAAGGACAAGGCGCTTGCAGGCACGTAAGCTGAAGAACAGAATGCAGAGTCCACGGAAACTTGCCGCCCATCAACAATAAGAAAGAAGAATGGACTCCTGTTGTAGAAGATGGGAGAGTGAAACAGATGCCTCGGCTCAACAAAACACCAGTATGAGCTGGTTTGGACTACCCCCCACTAAAAGGTTGGAAGTTCACAGCGGGGTAGACTACTAGCCTTCATCCAATGACCACCGGAGACCCCCACCCCATTTTTAGGACGCATGTTCAAGAGAGTCGGACAATATGTTAATAATTTCTCAGAATTCCAGGCCATTTCTGTGAAACGTAATGAATATGTAAATGTTCTGTCTGTAAATATGTACCTAGACCTTTTCTTGGAGTGCGAGTCCTCTTGGAGGAGGAGATATCCCCCTCGCATCTGGCGCCATGACGAGCATAGCTGCTTTATAAGCTTACGTGGGTTATAGAGTTTGATTCCGCATGTCACTCCCTTCACTATTAAGAGGACAAAGAACTTCTGGCACAGAAAGATGCCCACCTGCAAGGCCCAAATGTCATGCTTCTTCCTTCCTCGCTCTGCTTGGTAAAACCCAGCGTGGGGCTCATTTGGAAGGAAGGTTTGGTGTTTGGATTTCTCGGGCAGTCGTCACCTAAAGCCTGGAGTGCCTGCGTCAACTGTGGTGGTGCAACTCCCGCACCCCACATTCTCCCCCTTCTCTCAGTCCCCTCGGTGCACCTTTTCTCCTCAGACAAGAAGTGGAGGCTCTCCCCTTCCCTCGTCCCTGCTCGCTTCTGGGTAGCACGGGGCAATGGATCGGAACATCAGGGGATGCCCCCGTTGCATCCGACTCCTGGCTTTGCGCCCCATTGCCCAGGAACAGCCTCTCCCGACAGGAAGGGCTGAGATGGCTGTGCTCGTGCGGCCCGGAGAAGGCTCTGGGGAGACCTGATGGCGGCCTTCTCGTCCTTGGAGGGAGCTCACACACGGAGGGACCGCGACTTCTTACGCGCCCTGACAGTGTCCCAGCAGCGGACTCGTCGCCCTGCGCACACCAAGTCGGTCATCGCCGCGTCCTTATGTACAGAGTGCAGGCCGAGGCGCTCGGCGGCTTCCATAGAAGGACGCAGTGTTTCCCGATGAGGGCCCTGGCCCACGCCGCCCCAAGCAGCAGCGGACACCGGGCGGCACCGCCGGACCACACGAACGCGCAGCAGGCACAGGCTCCGGCCCTGCACGGCCTCCTGCACGCCCCTCCCTTCCGCCCCTCCTATTGGCCAGCCCTTCCCTGTTCGGCCATCTGATTGGTTTTCACTGCTGCCTATTATTGGTGCGCCCTTCATCCGGCGTGTGGAGGCGTGACGTCACTCGACACGACGCGCCGCGCGGTGGATGGGGGTGAGCGTCACGTGACCCGGGGCCGCGGCGGTGCGGGGCTGAGGGGAGTGAGTGGTTGCGGGGCTGGCGGTGCGTTACGGGGCGTGGGGGGTCCCGTAGGGCTGGGAAGGGACTGCGAGGCGTTCCGATGGAGCTGTGGGTGCCTGGACGTGTGTGGGGTCCGCGTGGGGCTGGGAGGGGGGCGGGGAAGCGGGGGGTCTCGTGAGGCCGGGGGAGCACATGGCTGTTATGCGGGGCTGTTATGCGGGGTATTCCCCTGAGACTCGGGAGAAGGGGCCGGGGGTCTCCGTGCCCGATGGGGCTGTTCTCCCCGCGATTCCCCCTCCTCCCTTTCGTTCTGCTCTTGCAGACCATGGCTGCCCCTCTGTCCCCCACGGTGGTGCTGGGCGAGGCCTCGGAGAGCGACTCGGAGCCGGAGCCGGGGGGGACCGCAGCCGGGACCCGTGCGGTGGGGCTGAAGGTTCCTGGGGAGGCGTCGGAGACTGAGGAGGAGGAGGAAGAGGACGGCGTGTCCCGAGTGCCACTGCCGGGGGTGTCCCGGGGGGGCACCTCACTGCTGCAGCAGCGGCTGGGGGCGGGAGAGGGCCGGCTGCGGGGTGCGATGGCTGAGGCACTGGGACGCGGTTTCAGTGGGGCTGCGCGGCTGCTGGAAGGCCACGAAAAGGGGGAAGCGTGTGTGTGTGTGTGTGTGTGTGTGCGTGAGTGTGTGCGTGTGTGCACGTGCGTGTGTGCGTGTGTGTGTGCGTGTGTGTGTGTGCGTGTGCGTGTGTGTGTGCGTGTGTGTGAGAGTGTGTGTGTGTGTGTGCGTGTGTGTGAGTGTGTGTGTGTGTGTGCGTGTGTATGCGTGTGCGTGTGTGTGAGAGTGTGTGTGTGTGTGTGCGTGTGTGTGTGTATGCGTGTGCGTGTGTGTGTGTGCGTGTGTGTGTGTAAGCGTGTGCGTGTGTGCGTGCATGTGCGTGTGTGCGCGTGTGTGTGTGCGCGTGTGTGTGCGTGTGTGTGTGTGTGCGTGTGTGTGTTCGTGTGTTTGTGTGCGTGTGTGTGCGCGCGCGCGTGTGTGTGTGTGTGCGTGTGTGTGTCTGTGCGTGTGTGTGTGCATGTGCGTGTGTGTGTGCACGTGTGTGTGTGTGCGTGTGCTTTTGTGTGTGTGTGTGCGTGTGTGTGTGCATAAGTGTGTGTGCGTGTGTGCGTGCATGTGAGTGTGTGCGCATGTCCGTGCGTGTGTGCGTGTGTGTGTGCGTGAGTGTGTGCGTGTGTGCACGTGCGTGTGTGCGTGTGTGTGTGTGCGTGTGTGTGTGTGCGTGTGCAAGTGTGTGTGCGTGTGTGTGAGAGTGTGTGTGTGTGTGTGCGTGTGTGTGTGTGCGTGCGTGTGTGTGAGAGTGTGTGTGTGTGTGTGCGTGTGTATGCGTGTGCGTGTGTGTGAGAGTGTGTGTGTGTGTGTGCGTGTGTGTGTGTATGCGTGTGTGTGCGCGTGTGTGTGTGTATGCGTGTGCGTGTGTGCGCGCATGTGCGTGTGTGCGCGTGTGTGTGTGCGCGTGTGTGTGCGCGTGTGTGTGTGTGCGTGTGTGCGCGCACGTGTGTGTGTGTGTGCGTGTGTGTGTGCATGTGCGTGTGTGTGTGCACGTGTGTGTGTGTGCGTGTGCGTGTGCTTTTGTGTGTGTGTGTGCGTGTGTGTGTGCGTGTTCGTGTGTGCATAAGTGTGTGTGCGTGTGTGCGTGCATGTGAGTGTGTGCGCATGTCCGTGCGTGTGTGCGTGTGTGTGTGCGTGAGTGTGTGCGCGCATGTGCGTGTGTGTGCATGACTATGGAAAAAGAAAAGATGATACAAATGGGAATTTGGGAAAATGAAATGGGAAAATGGACATTATCTGATGGATGGGTGGTTTTACCAAAATCAGTAGCTATGAGGGTGTTACGGAGGTTCCATGTTACATTGGGGTACTCAGGCCTTAGTGGATCAGTTTGCCAATAATTATATGTGTACAGGGCTATATAACATAGCAAAGGGGATTGTTAATGGATATATGACTTGCTGGAGGGTGAATGCAAAGAATATGAGAAAAAGAATCCCAGGAGGGCGAGAATTGGCTTATCAACCCTTCGCAAGGATCCAGTTGGACTTTACTGAACTCCCTAAAACTGGGAGATATAAATATTTATTAGTGATTGTAGACCATCTTACAAACTATGTTGAGGCATTCCCTAAAGCAAGGGCTACAGCACAAACAGTAGTGAAGGTACTATTAGAAAATATAATTCCTCGATATGGAATTAGAGAAGCAATAGATTCTGACAGGGGACCTCATTTTGTGTCAAAGGTTACACATGACACAATGAAAATTCTAAGGATTAAATGGGAATATCATATTCCTTGGCACCCTCAGAGCTCTGGTAAAGTAGAACGAATGAATGGGGAAATTAAAAAACAACTTAGAAAATTAATGATAGGAACTAAGACATCTTGGATGAAATGCTTGCTGTTAGCTCTGTTAAATATATGTGTGAAGCCCAGAACTGATCTGGGAATTTCACCTTTTGAAATGCTGTATGGTATGCCCTATAATTCTTGAAATACCTCTTGGTCACCCCCATTTACAAGATGATCAATTAAAATCTTATACAATTAATGAATGGGTGCAAGGAACTACAAGAAGGATCTGATTGCACAGCAGTCCCCATTGGAGATAGCAATCCATAGGATACAGCCAGGGGATGGGGTCCTAATAAAAACTTGGAAAGAAGCTACACTAACACCACAAGGGGAAGGTCCCTATGTTGTTTTATTTACTGCAGAAACAGCTATTCGAACCGCAGAGAGAGGATGGACTCATGCCAGCCGTGTTAAAGGACCCATCGGTGACGAGAAGTGGGAGGTAGCTCCCGGGAGTGACGACTTGAAGCTCACACTGCGACAAGCCCAATGGGTATTCCAGGTAAAGGCTTCCCCTGAAGAACACTACTGCTGCTGAGAAGAACTAAAAAAACCCCTCGTAGCTGGTTGCAACCCAGTTGACGAGTGAGGCAGAGGAGTGAACTGTGGGGAAAGATGGGCCTTAGGGGTATCCATTGGTACTTGGGGATTCTCACAGTGATCACATTTTGTATAGCAGCACAACGCCACCCACACCAAGCTTCCTTACATCCCTGTGTGACCTGGTACCTATACAGCCCAGTCTAAACCAAAAGGGTTACTATTTTTGCCTAAGCTCAAACCCAGGGAGGGGATACTGTAACCACCCAGGCTCATATTACTGTGCCTATTAGGGATGTGAAACTATTGCCTCAGATTGGGCACCTGGGGCTGGGCAGGATAAATATCTACAAGCAGGGCATGGACCCTATGGGTGCATACCTCCTAACCGAAACCCACAGTTGGGAAGATGGGCTGTGTGGGGATTTAAGACAGAGAGAGAGAGAGAAACATCTGCCAGCAACTATGGGTAAGTGTAACAAATCCAGATAACCCAGTGTGGCTGTTAGGGAAAATATGGGGTGTAAGTGACTTGCGGAATCAAACTCTATAACACATAGATGGGTTATAAAGCAGGTATGTTTATTCCAGCGCTGGGTGCAAGCGGGATAGCTCCACCAGACTTGCACATGGACTTGTAAAATCTTGACACAGATATAGGTACATCTCATACATAGTCAATGATTTCTCAGAATTCTGATACATATTCAATAGTTGTTTAGCATGCAGACCCCCTCTTGTTCTTATCAGGGGGATGCAACTCCTCTTCTGGTATTTACAACATCTATTCTCCTCCTTGCCTGATGTCTTCCGTGAGGTCTCACTCCTTACCTGCATCCTTCCTGCTCTCCCAGGCCCCTTGTTTCCTTTAAACAAAGAGGGAAGGAAGGGAGGGGTGCTCTGGGGGGGGAATGGGAGGGGTGGAGGAGGGTTGATGTCAGACTGTGAAATCAATTTTTTTAAACTTAATTCTGCTTCAGAAACAACATCTGATTCCCATGCTCTCTGCTTGGTATTTTGTCTTTTGATGCAAACACGTAAGCCCCATTGGTGCCTGGTTCAGCAGTTCAGCTTCCTTTGCGCCCTTTGCCTGGTTGTAGGGAAGGTGGCAGGCTCTGATTCAATGAGGGTGTTGTATGGACACAGTATTTATCGCCATGTATCCAAAGGTGCAACAGTTTCTGGAGACCCGGGTGGGATCCTATAGGTGATGGTTCTCTTGCCACCAAGCATCCAGTTGCCAGCGGTGGGTGAGTTCACTGGGACTTTGGGGATGGGAGGTGCCAACTAGCAAGCCTTCAATATCTGCTACTAAAATCAGGCTTGGAAGCACGTTACACGTGGGAAATACACTTGGTGCAGGAAAGGGGATTTCCTTAGCCAAAAAAAGATGAAACTGCAGATCTATCAACAAAAATGTAAGCACGTGACACTTGACTTGGCGGGTCTGTGGGAAGGTCAGCTTCTCCGTGTTTGTATTTCAGCCATCATCCTCCACACTGGAGAGGATTTATCCGCTTGGCTTGCTTAATTGCAGCACGTTTCACACGCGTGGATAACCTGTGCATATTGCGTCACTACCCCTGTGGCCTGAGGTGGTGCACCAGGCTGGAAATAAATAATGCCTTCTTGGGGTTGTTGAAGCTCTGCAAAAGTTTGCCAAGCAAAGTTGTGGATGCTCCATCCCTGGAGGTGTTCAAGGCCAGGCTGGATGGAGCTCTGGGCAGCAAGACTCTGTGGGTGGCATCTCTGCCCGAGGTAGTGGGGCTGGGGTTCTGAGTTCTTCACTGTCCCTTGCAAGCCAAGCCATTCTATGATTCTGCATTTCTATGATGTAAGCACCAGCCCCACACAGCCCTGGTGCAGTGCATCACAAGAGCAGCAGCCTGCGGGGAGCCACCACCCGGAATCACAGAGATGTGAGGTCACAATGCCCCATCCTATGACTGTGCTGAGCTCCGTCATGAGCTCACAAGGCCTGGCTGCAGGCTTGGCTCAGTGCGACACTCACTGTGGCTGCAGCGGTGTTGGAAGCGTGGTGCAAGTGTGGGGGCGGCCATGGACCCTGCCCGCCTTGTCCTCTTCCTCCTATTGGTGGCCATGAGTTTCCAGGAGAGCTGTGCTGCTCTGTGGCGAGCACGGGGAGCAGGTGAGTGGGTAGAGATGGGACCCAAACTGAGCAGCGCTGGGAGCAAGAAGTCAGGCTGTGTCCCCACGGCCCTGTAGTACACTTGCCTGGGGCCTGCCTTCCATGGGGGTGTTGCTGGGTAGGGGGTGATGGGCATCTTCTTCCATGTAATCCGTGAGAGATGTGGCACGTGGCCCGGAGAGAGCACTGCATACGCTGCCAGGTGCCAGCCTACGGGTCATCCCGTCCACCCTGCAACTTTGGAAATCATGACCTGAGTTATTCTCCCATGCCCCACATCCAGTTACTGAGGGAGAAGGAGATCACATCATATAGTGTATATAAGTGGGAACTTATCTCATCTGTTCTTGATTCTAGATGATGAGCTTCGTGCTCCCTTTCCGGATGCTCCTTTGGATCCGGACTTCATGCCTGTGCCTGGGGGACAACCCAGGGGTAAGTTGTGAGTGTCTGTTTCCTTGGAGGCTGAAACGTTCATGCTCTCATGGTTTACCTGGGTGCAATTTTACTGGAGATCCTCTCCAGGTCTTCCAAGCCTGTTTGTGCCCGGAAGGGTTTGCACAGATGAGCCATGAGTATTTTTTCTCTCGGAGAGCTGCCACGTTTCAGTGGGAAGGTTACCGCTGCCCCTCTGCAGCTGAGGGAGCCCAGACCTTTGTATTTGGGCTGTGGCATTCCCCAACCACCGCCAGACCCTACAGGTCACTCAGGGAAAAGGAGGCCCCCACATGTGCCGGAAGCTCTCCTCACCTGTGTCTGATCACACTTGTGTCTGCAGGCCCTGTCCCCTGTATGCTCTGCTACTCAGTTGATGCTGTAGTGTGTGACTAAAACTTTTCATGGGTCTTTGGTTGCAGAAGTGCCCCCAGTGTGGGCCTTGCCCGGTCATCGGTTTCCTCCTGTGCTGGAGCCCAGCTGGAATCCCAGCAGTGAGTACTCTGTCTTCACTGACTTGGCTGACTCGCCGCTGGTCTTCAGATCTTCATGCACATGATATTTAACTTCATACATTCTGTTAAGGTCCGGAAAGAGAAGAGGATGAATCCAATCGAGGAAAATACTCTCAGGGCTCATCCCGTCTCCTGAAGCGACTGCTGAAGGAAATGGAGAAGGCAGAGCGTGGTGGGTATACTTCAGTCTGTTCACTGTGGGACCTGGGAAGCTGAGGTGTGATATACAGGTGTGGGCAGGCTGTAGCCTGCACAGCAGGAAGGGATGGGTCAGAGCCGTGCTGCAGCTGTGTTCCATGTATCACCTTGCAGGTGCTGTCAAGCACCAGAGCTGGTCTGCTGCCAGATGGTCTGCATCCAGCCAAGACCCAGAGGCAGCTGCTCCCCCAGCACAACCATTACTTGTCAGAGCTGCTTTGTGCAGTCATTGGCACCCAGATGGCAGCAAGTGGCAAAGTGGCAAGCGCTGTGCTTCTGTTCATCCAAAGCCCTCCGTGCAGCTGAGCAAGTTCAAGGCAGGAGGAGCATCCCGAGCAGGGTTGGCTGCCTTTGCTAATGCTGGAAATGAGGTGGAGATGCTAATTCTGAGGGCTTGGACTGTGTGTTGGAGCTTGGATTTCAGCCTGCAGCTACCTGGCTGTGACGGGCTGGTGACAGCACAGTATGTGAGGGCCTTGCACAGGAGCTGATTTCTCAAGAGGTGTGAGGGAGTCAGCATTGTCCAATAGCTGGGAGGGCCCAAATGCCCTTGGGTAACAGAGGGGCTCACAGTGTACTTGGGGGGGGGCCTGGACTTTACCTGAGCTTGGGATTGGAGAAGCTCAGTTTTTGATGAGGGCACGTGACATCCCAATCCTACTGCCCTGCTTTCTTTCTAAAGGAACGGACCAACAAAGTGAGCGGGATGCACTCCAGGAAGGTGGATATCCCACACTGCCAGTCCCGGATGCGCTGCAGGAAGGCGGATATCCCACACTGCCGGTCCCGGACAGAGGAATGCAGGCAGCACCAACCAGCATGCCAGGTAATTTCTGTCCCATGATCATACGGTGTCACGAACCAGAGTCACTGCGTGCCTGCAGGCTCTTGCTGCCAGCTCTTGCACACCAGGTCAGCAGCCAGACCTGAGCATGTGAGCATAGAGCACATGTAAAAGAAGCAGGAGTGTTTCTCCCCTGGGCTGGCTCTGGCTGTGCCCTGTGCTGGCTGAAGCCTGACCTTCAGCCTGGGGGGCGTCCCACAGGGGGAGCTCAGGACACGCATGCCGGGAAAAGCGTGAGGGATTCTGCTCTGTAGCTCTCCCCACGGACCAAGCCCAGACCCCAGAGTACAGCCCCAGCTCTCGGCCCAGAGGAGGACACGGGTAGTGCCTGTGCAGCCTCTCCATACCCAACGAGAGGTGGAAGCAATCATTCTTGTCCTCCGGTGCATCGGCACCAGAGACGGAGGCACCCACTGACAAAATGACCTCTTGGGTCCATGAAGCACACTGAGAGATTATCTGTAGCGCAGCTGAAGGTAACGTGGGACATTGTCTCATTTCTTCCAGGGATGAACACAGGCAAAAGCACAGAGGATGCTGCTCACAGATCTGTGCGGAAGCGCCGCATTCCGGTGACGGTCTCAGCGATGCTGCTGCCTGCGCTGGTGCTGGCCGTTGGTTTTGGGATATGGGTGCTCAAAGACTACCTGTGAGTTGGCCTTTCCCCAGAACACCTTATTGCTGCATTTGGCAATGAAGCATTTGTGGTGCCAGGATCCTGGACAGCCAAATCAGCCGCTGGCAGTACACTGCCAGGACTTAGGTTGCAAAGTCTTTCAAGTTTCCCCTTATTTCCTGTCAGTGAGTAGTGCTTTCTGAAACTCATTCTCACAGAGCGCGCAAGAGGGAAAAGAGAGCAGCAGAAGCAGCAGATGGAGCTGGGGAAGGCAACGAGACAGATTCTGACCCAGTCAAACAAGAATCTCCGTAATAGCTCCAGTCCGTTCCATTCTGCCATTGAAGAGGCCCGAAGTCTTCAAGGTCATCTGGAAGACCAGGAGCTTGAACTGAAAGCCATGAAAGAGATCCTTGGGAACAGTCCTGAGTGCTGCCTTCTGTCAGAGGACGGCCCTGAATGTGAGAGCAGAGCTTTTGTCCTTCATCCTGCATTCTCCGGGACAGGTATCACCAGCAGTTTGAAGATTCTTAGCTCGACACAGCTACATTCCTGTTGAGAGTCCTAATGAGGACCCAGAAAACGAGCTTCCTCTGACTGCCGGACAAAACGTAGTGTCTTTGGAGATGTGGGTGAGAATGGCTGGTTTCAGGGAGAGCTGACAGATGGCACAAGAGGACTGGTCCCTTCCAATTTGGTTGCGGAGCTTTCAGATGATGAACTGGATACACCTGGAGATCCTGTCAGAATTCCTGCATTGCTCCATCTGCAACACTACCATTGCTCCACTCAATGGAACAACTCGATGTTGAGCAGAATGTGGTTGAGCTCCTTCGGGAACTCTCTGAGGCGACTGACAGCGGAACTGCAGAGCTTTATTGTATATTAAAAATAACCAAACAACTGTCCCCTCCCTCTCCCTTCCCCTTGCACCCCTCCACCCCTCCCCCCTCCCCCCCCCCCCCCCCCCAAAAAAAAAAGACAAAAAAAACAAAAATAAACCCTAAAAAACCAACAAAAAACAACCCACCCCCAATAAAACAAAAAACCAAAACCAATTAAAATCTCAACGCTGTTCTTTTTCTGGGATACACTGAGGTGACGCTTCTTCTAGCTTAGACTTTGCAATGAGTTTGTGTCACGGAGTTCTCTCTAGAGCTCACTCGGTGACAGTGGGAACAAACCCAGGGAGAGAAGGAACAAAGAACCTCCCCTCTCTAACAGCGCGGTGCAGCACGGCCGAGAGGGGAAGGGAAGTAAGATTGTGAATGGGTCTAGGAGGGAAAAAATGAAAAAAACCCAACGATCTGAGAATGAACAGCAGTTTAACGAACCCAGTGACACTAAACAACAACGATGTTGCAGAACGGCGGGAGAAAAGCAGACGACCACACCTGTCATTGACATGATCAGCGAATCTCGTTTATTCCTTGGCTGCGTGTACATTTATAATACGGATAATTAGCTCATACATATTGCAAAAGTGGAGCTCATCATTGGTTCCCAATTACATACCATCCCCGAGTATCTTAACAGCTTGTTGTTATCATCCTGAAAGATACTCCCTTGCTGAGTTCCCAGAACCATGGCTAGTTTCTAACCATCACAGGGCATCCTGATGTTCTCACTGTCCTTGCAGGTGTTATGGCTGCTTGATTAACCGCACCGTGTTTACGACCCTTCTCAGCTAACTAGCTGTAAAAAACACTCTCTACAGGACCCCACAGATTACCTTCAGAATTCAACAGTTAGTTCTGTTTCCTTTCTGAGTGCATAACAACCTGAGCAAATGAATTGAATGACGTGGCTTGTTAGTCTGGTACAAACTCTGCTGTACACTGGAACTTGGTCCATTTGTAAGCAGGACTTTGTCCATCTCTGCAGGACAGCAGAAAACCCTTTGTGCTAATCATGATGCCAAGAAGCAGAATGCAGCAAATGGCAGATGATCCAACTGCTTCAGGTGTTCATTTCCTTAAAACTGCGAATAATTTTGGACTGAGAGTTTGTAAGCAGAATGGAGCTCTTAAAGCTGTCAGAGATTATTTCTGCACTGTTCAATTCTATCTGCATAACATACACAGGATCTCAGATCTGCGTTGCTTGAACTGGTGGAACTTGTTGAAGTGAACTGGGATGAGCAAGTTTTAGAACTTAGTCAGAGTGCTGTAAAAAATGGATAATCTCATGAGTATTAAGGTACAGGCTTGCTATTTCTGCACTGAATTTGTTTTTATTTTACATGGCTGTGATCTGAAAGTTGCTTGAAACGCAGGCACCTAGGCACTGTTGTGTAACTGAATTTCACACGATAGGTCCTGAAATATCCTGGAATCTAAAACTCTGACTTGTTTTAAGTCTGCTGCTTGAGTATAATCAGGGTCATAGTGTCTGTGTGCAGTGTTTCTTTCCCTGTAATGCTCCACATCCTTTCATTTTGGGAATATTGAAGGAAATGGACTATGTGCCATAACTGTTGTTAGAACAAAGTATGTCTGGTGTGATCTTATGCATAGGTTCTGAAACTGCTCTTCACAGCTCAGGTGTTTGACCTTCCTTTTGGTGAAGTGATGAAATACTGCTGGTTTCTATTTGTGCTTCTAGGCACCTTGAAGCTCTTAGGAATAGAACAATTGTCTCCATTTCTTTTCAATGATATCAGTAACAGCTCGAGTGCTGCTGCCCACTAGGTAGACCCAAAGAAGCAGATTACAGTGAAACAACACACGAGCTGGACCTGCATGAGGATCACTTTCAAGACAGTGGCTCTGTTGCTTGAAGCCTATTTGCTTCTTCCTGCCGCCACTCTATTACCAAGTATCAACAGCCTCTTTCATGATTCAACTTGCAAACGTTTGACACTAACCCTTGTGTTTCTATGCCTTCCTAGGTGATTTGAGCCCTTGTCAACCCCAAAGATCCAAACCAAGTAGTGATGTGCAGTGTGTTTCCATCAATGGAGAGTTCTTATTAAGCACAAATTGCTGCAATTCGGATGACAGCCTTCCACATTATAACAGTGATGGACACAAGGGGCTCATCCACGTTCATGCTCTCATATCTCCTGGCTCTGCTGAAGATGCTGACCTGAGCCTGCCAGACACAGCAGTCACCTGCCTGGATTGTGACCCAGCGCCTTTGCAGTGCTGCCCATCCCAAGCACAGCCCGAGTGCCCCAACAGCAGCACCACCATGCAGGAGCAGGTCAGCATCAGTGAGGTGAAGCTGAGCATCTTAGATGGGGACTTAGAGTCAGACTGCCAGTCCCAGGCACCAGGCAGCAGCACAAGCTCTGAGCCACTCTCATCTTGACAAGAGGGGTCCCATCTTCACCCTTGACCTCTCAAGCCCTCCTGTCTTTTATTGAATAAAGTCACTCTCATGCTCAATCATCGCCTTGACTGCATTCCGAGTCTTCATTCACAGGGATTGGGATGAATGCAACAAACAGCAAGGCAGCTCAGCTTGCAACACTCTGGCTGTGGGGTTCGTGCAGGCAGAGCTCTGGGTTCCCATTTTGCCTGGCTTTGGGATGTCTGCAGCAAGATCTCTACCATTTTGTATGGGAGCAAATAATCTCTAGCATCCAGGCTGCTGCTCATGATAATCCCAGTCTTCCTGGCTGTCGCTTTGTGATACTTTTCAAAGCCTTGGCTTGGTGATGATGCCTTGGCTGCTCCCTAACACCTCTGTCCTCCTGCCGTGTTGACTCATGTCTCCCACTTTTAAGCTGGCTTTGCAGATCATCTCCAGCCCTGTCATCATCACGCTGCAGCAGGAGGTGCTCACCTGGCCCAATGTCTGGCAGTGCTGCTTGTTCTGCAGATGAGCAGCTGCCTCCTCATCTCTTCAGCTACAGTAGTTTTCCTCAGGGCAGTTAGATGCAGTCATGCTCCTCTGGATTTGGTGTGTTAAATCCATGCTGCATGGCAGCAGTCAGTGCAATACAAAGGTGTTCTGTGTGCCACAGCATTTCTCCAGGGGCTGCCAAAGGTAGAAGCACAACACAGCACCATCCTTCTGACAGTAATGTCTGTGAGTGTTAGACATGTGAGCACTGCATCATCCCCAGCGTGTCAGTGCTTTTCCACACCAACCTGACTCTCACACTCTGCACTGAATGTAACTCTGCTCTTGTGGAGACAAATGCTTTCTGTCACATCCTCCATCCCTGCAACCATTTGCCGGTAGGCAGCTCTTGCAGAAGAATCAAGCAGCAGAACCTTTTGCTCACCCTACAGCATGCAAATGCTATGAAAGCAGAAATAACCTGGCATGCTCTGGGTCTGCAAGGCTGCACAGATGGGAGAGGTAGATTGTGTTTTTGCAGTGGAAGTTTCCAGTATTTTCAGTACATAGTGTAGGCCCTAACTGAATGTATAACCCTCTTGTAAAACAGCTGTATAAGTAGTTTTTCCACCAAGAAAGTTGCTGAACAGAGTTAAGTTCAGACTGGGGGCGTTCTGACATGGGTAGAATTGAGACAAGCACAAGATAAATACACAGGGTGGGTAGAGCCCAGCACAGGACAGAATGAATGTACTGACTTTTGGAAACATCGCCCTTCTCTCTCCGCAGAAAAGTACAAGGCAGACCTAAAAACAAGAGGTTGGTAATTGACCTTATATGGAAATGAATCCTAGCAACAGTCTGGAGGAGTCTGTGAGCCTGTGATGCTCAACCAATGAGAGCCATGAGAGCATCACCTGCATTGGGTTTAGGGCATAGAACAGAATTGATTTCACTGACTGGTGTGCAGTTTCTCCCTTGTCAATAGGGGATGTGCGCGCAGTATTGCAATAATGAATAAGCACTGCTGCTATTGCTGCCAGCTTTGCCTAACTAGAAATCTTTGACTTTGAGAGTTTCTCACACAAGGGGAGAGGGTAAGAAAGTAAAGAGGCACAGAAAACTAAGGAAACTGCTCTTCTTATCTATAAAAATTGATACAATTGATGCTGTCGTGCATTTATTTATTTATTGTTAATTTTTTGCCAATGTCAGTTAGATTGTTTTAAAATATCCACACACCAAAATCTGACTACCAAGCAAATTTAATGAAAATGAAATGAAGGTGAGTTAGTGGAAAGCACAAGGCCATATTATATTAGGCTCTAGCAAATTTACAGGCAGTCACTGCACGAAGAGGTAGATCTGAGTTGCACATTATATGATTCCCACAAAGATTAAGGAAATCTGAAGCTTTCAATATATTTTTTTAATTCTTTTTTCATTTCATTTTTAAACACCTGACCCAGACCCCAACCCTCACAGGAGCTGTAAAGATAACAGCAATAACCCGCAATGTAACTCTAATCCTAACCCTTACCCTGATTCTAAAATCGTCTCTAACTCCAAATGTAACAACAAAAATGATGCTAGAAGTTTGTAGCAAAAGGAACCTTAACCTGATCATAATCCAAAAAACAATCATTAAGGTAACAATAATCTTTACCTTAAAAGTAATATTAATCAGAGCCCAGATGATGCCTGCATCCAATCAGAAGCATGCTTCTGATTGTATTATTTAAGAGTATTTAAGTATTATTTAAGAGTTGTATTTTTTCCAGTGAACTCTCTCTATTATCACGTTTATAAAGTAACAGAGTCTGTTCTTTTTCTCCTGACACTGTGCCTTACTCCTGACATCCCCTGGAAATGACCCAGATAGGGCACCATCAAAGTAATGCTAATAGTAATGTCAATCCTAAGGGTATCTCTAGCCTCAGTGTTAATGGGACGCTAACAACAATCCCAACAGCCTTAAACATTCTGGTGGTGTGAAAGAGGTGCTGCCTTGCACATGCTGGGCAGTCCCATTACCTGTTAAATGCAGGCGGCAGCGTAGAAACATGATGCCCGTGGTCAGAATGCCCTGTGGCAGATCCTGGCACCGGAGAACTGACCGGAGAACCATGAGAGAACTGACAACAAATCACTCGACATCAGAACCGACCCAGTGGTTATTTACAAGCCTTGGGTGACCCAGACAGGATCTCAGAGTGGTGAATGTAGGTACAGAAGTTGTTACTACTCTGTTTTCTTCTAAAAGCTGCTCAGCTGCTTTGCGTTTCAGACCATCCCTGGCTTCACTGTGTGCATCTGTCCAATTGATAACAGGTGTTTTTTTTTCATCTCAGAAGTTTTTTGGGGGGGGGGAAGGAAAATTCAATTACTCATTTATTTATTGACAGAGATTCACGTTTGCTACATTTGGAGAAGTTTTTATTTGTTTGCTGTGGTTTGTTTTTTTCTTTTTTTCTTTTTTTTTTTCCCCCTTCCCTCCTCTTCCATCTTTGTGTTCTTCCCCTATAATCAAAAGAGAACGGATCCCCAGGGTCTGTCCCGCAGACGTTCTTTCCGTGGTCTCTGCTGCCACCTGCTGGCCAATACATGGAACTGCCACTGTTGGGCGTTTGGTGCCGCAGGAAGCACAACGCAGATCTGAGTTCTGACCGGTCTACGCAGCAAATCCTCCAATCTTTATTGTGATAAGCCCTCCACATGGCATTGCGCACGCACTCGAACACGCAACAGGCACAGATTTCTCCTAACTCCTTGAGGAGCAGGCAAGCAGAACAACTGAGCGCACCACTGCTTGTGATTGGGCCACCCCCATCATAGAGATGTGTGTTAGATCTTTTACCCACCCCTGAACTGGCCTTGTTGTTTAATGATAACCTCTGAAATCTGAGTTACTGGTTCTACCACCTGTAGTGTAGAATAGGTAGCCAATAAATGCTTTTCAACTGTGATGTATCTTTATTCTGCTCCATGCCAAACCTGTGACCAAAACCTCATAGGGGTTCACAAAGAACTCTGGCTCTGCCAGAGCCCCCATCCAGACCCTTCTTGAGTTACATTCATATCTAGTTTGGCTGAAAAGGTTGGACTATAAATACTCAGTGCTTGGGCCTGTTTAACAGATATTTTTTCCTGATTATGCTGTCCATCGATCTTTTTAAACTGAACTCCTGCTCTAATCTGGTCTTTAAACATTTGTTGTCTCAAGTCCCTAATGGGTCCAGACTGGATTACCTTAGGGGCTGGACGCCTAAGTCATGGCAGCAGATGGTTCTCTGACCTTTCCACCACCATTCAGAGCCTGCATCTGGCCGTAGGCACTCTTGTCTCCTCATCAATTGGGCAGCCTGTTGTATTACAGCATCTGAGGACCACTAGGGGGTTCAGTATGGATAACATAGACCCATCCTGATGTAAAGGTGATGGCTGTAGGATGAGATCCCTCGTTCCTGATGAAAAATTTATTGACTGGGCTCTCAAAATCATCTTCATAGATTGCCTCTTTCATGCCTAATTCTCTAATATAATTTTGTTAGTCCTCCATAGAGGAGCTGATATTTAATGGTATGTCATTCTTATTTGGCCATGTTATATGACACACAGCCAAAAATCATTCACTGATCAAATGGCTATCCTCATTATGTTGGACAGAACATACAGTCTTTGCCTGAGGGCAGGGTGAGTAGTAATGGATGTCAGTTTTGAAATTTCCAGTCCGTTCACCACAGCGCTTTCTGACTCCATGTCCCATAACCAGAGCAGCTATGCTGGCATGCTCTCTTGGTTTCTGTCTAAACCACTGTACTATATCCATCAGTTCAGCTGCTGTATTATGAGCAGCAGGGTTTGGGGGGTTGGACACTGGTCAGGGCACTCCCACCAACCTATCCTGCATTTATCTATTTATTCTTTTCATTTTTGGGTTACAATCAGTCAGATCTCAAATAGATATAGGCCAAATGGAACCTCAAAATCTGACCTTTTAGTGCCTTCATTTACAGAGTCCATTTTATACAGATTCCCTTGTACAGGGTCCCCATGGTCTTCCAGAGAGATGTTCCTGATCTTCCATAGGAGAACGATTGAATTAGGTTTTTTCCCCATCAAAACTGCCACCTGTCTTTCCAGTTTTTCAACACTGTCATTCAATAGCTGATTTGCATCAGCCTGAGCCTCTTCAGTTATGTTCAGACAGTTCAAGGCCATCAGCAGTGGCCATGCCACCATGAACGCAGCTAACTCTCATTCTCAAGTTGTAAGTATGTCTTTGCTAAGACCATGGAAATACTCAGTCAGGTGGGCCAGGGACTCATGGACCCTCCCTCCGTCCCACACAGGGCCCCATTTTTCAGTGACAGAAGCAGTGCTGCATTTTTAGGATCCTAGGAATCCCAGGACATGCCCTGACAAAAGGTCATTCAAAGGGGTAGTCTTTCCCCATCCAAACCACCCCATGATATTCACAGAATCACAGAATTGTAGGGGTTTGAAGGGACCTCCAGAGACCATTGAGTCCAACCCCCCTGCCAAAGCAGGTTCCCTACACCATGTTGCACAGCTCAGCATCCAGGCAGGTCTTGAATATCTCCAGAGAAGGAGATTCCACAACCACCCTGGGCAGCCTGTTCCAGTGCTCCGTTACCCTCACCATAAAGAAGTTATTGCACACATTAGTGCAGAACTTCCTATGGTCCAGTTTCTGTCTGTTTCCCCTTGTCCCATCTCCACACACTGCTAAAAAGAGTCTGGCCTCACCACTTTGCCCCCCACACCTCAAATATTTATAGACCTGGATCAGGTCCCCTCTCAGCCTTCTTTTCTCAAGGCTAAACAGACCCAGTTCACTTAGTCTCTCCTCATAGGGGAGATGCTCCAGGCCCTTCACCATCTTTGTGGCCCTCCGCTGGACTCTTTCTAAGAGATCCCTGTCTTTTTTGTACTGGGGAGCCCAGAACTGGACACAATATTCCAGATGAGGCCTCACCAGGGAAGAGTAGAGGGGGAGGATCACCTCCTTCGACCTGCTGGACACGCTCTTTTTAATACACCCCAGGATGCCATTGGCTTTTTTGGCTACAAGGGCACACTGCTGGCTCATGGTCAATCTGTCATCCACCAGGAGGCCCAGGTCCCTCTCAGCAGAGCTCCTCTCCAGCAGCTCATCCCCCAGCCTGTACTGGTGCATGCAATTATTTCTACCCAGGTGCAAGACTCTACACTTGCTTTTGTTAAACCTCATCCAGTTTCTTACTGCCCAGCTCTCCAGCCTGTCCAGGTCTCGCTGAATGGCAGCACAGCCTTCAGGTGTGTCAGCCAGTCCTCCCAACTTAGTGTCATCAGCAAACTTGCTGAGGGTGGTCATTGATGAAGATGTTGAACAAGACCGGACCCAGCACAGACCCCTGGGGGACGCCGCTAGTTACAGCCCTGCAGCCAGACACTGCACCGCCAACGACAACCCTCTGCACTCTGCCAGTCAGCCAATTCTCGACCCACTTCACTGTCCACTCACCTATCCCATACTTCCTCAACTTTGGTATAAGTATGTCATGGGAGACTGTATCAGTTATAGAGGTTATAGAGTTCAATTCCTGTAGTCAATTTGGCGGCCCATGTGGGACCAGCTCTGTTCGCTGCAGGACCAGCTGAGAGGGAGACACTTTTGGCGTACCCTGAGATTTCTCTGAAGGACTCCCTTCCTCACCTGATCACTGCAGGGACAGACAAGGACCACCCATAGGTGGACCAGGTATGTGTATGGTAAGTGGAGCCCATATGTCTTGAGGAGACATCCTACACAGTTTACAGCCATACGTGCTGCTCCCAGGGAGGTGAGCTCATGGCTTTGGTTGCCAGCTGGGGTAGGAAGACTCCTTGGGTGAGTTCCTATGAAAGGGAACTGTATGTCATATGAATGGAAACAAGAACAAATACTCTCTCCCAGGTAGTTGACAATAGGAGGGACCTAGGTTGGTCTCTCCTACGGGTATGGGATATAGTGGATAGCCTGTCAAATGGTAGCCTGGGTTCTCCAAGGTGTAATCATGGGGCTTATAGGTTGTATGTTCAATATTATCATCTGCTTTAAGTGTTTGGTACTGTGTGTCAAGCCGACTCTGGGAAAAACATTAACGTTTGCAACTGGTCGACCAGAGTATGAGTGTTATTAAGATTCCAGCTGGAAAACGTTGTCAGCATTGTGTAGTATGAATAAACCATGGTTTTTGATCTAAATGTCAGAGTGAGTGTGGTGTGAGTGAGACACAGAACAGCTGCAGGGTGAGTGCCGAGTCCCGATCCATGTTTCCTTCCTCCTGTGAGGGAAATGGCCAGACACGGACAAAGTGAAAGACTGTGTTGTCTGTCCACTCATAAGTACTTTCTGCTTGTATGTAAGAAGACAGGAGTTTGTACTCTGTAGATTAATAAGATGGTCCTGAGGAGAGGTGTACATTCCACCACCAATGAGTGTCAACCCATTTATGTAATACTATGTACTGCTTGCGAGGAAGTGTGTGAGGGAGGTGGTTCAGTCAGTGCTGGTTCTGTGGCACAGTGTTTATAACTGAAGAATACAGACTGTATTAAGGGAGTTTATGTGAACTGAAGAACTGTATTGTTTGACAAACTGTTTTGATGGTATAAGAAAGTGTAATTGTTAATGATATATGAAAGTGTACTTGAGGGAATGTGGAAGTGTATCTGAGCATAGAAACAGAGGAAGCATTTACAGAGGAAAAAGGGTTAAAGCGAGTTTACCTGCACTGACATGAGAGCAACACCCTGAACCTCTGCCCTGTGAGCTGAGCAGAGCAGAGCAGAGACACAGTCCCCATGTATCAGGTAGTGTTATTCTGCTTACCAAATGAATGAGTTCACTACAGAAGAGGCTAATCTTCCCCTCTGCTCCATCTGTGGCATACTCTGGAGTTCAAGGCATTGCAAAGCTATGGCACATCTACTTTCTTTCAATGATGACACCTTAGTGTGCTCTGGGCTCTCATTTCAATTGCATCTAAAGAAGTCTAGGGTCATGCCAGCTGACAGGAAGCTGGAAAATGTTGTCTCGTTGTATGGAAGAGCAAGAAAGATGACACGGGCAATTATGGACCTGTCAGTCCAGAGCCTGGTAAAATTATGGAGAAAATGATGGTGGGAGTTATGGAAAAACAGCTGAAGGACAATTCTGTCATTGGTCGCAGCCAACACAAGTTTGTGAGGCGAAGGTCCTGTTTAATTTAAGCTCATTCTGTGACACAGTTATCCGTTTAGTTGACCAAGGGAAGCCAGTTGATGTAATCCTTGAGGATTTCAGTGGAGATTTTGACACTGTTTCTCACAACAACCTTCTGGACAGAATGTTCTGCATATGGCTAGACAGAAACACAATGTGGTGGGTGAGCAGTTGGCCAGTAGGTCAGTCCTAATGGATTATAGTCAGTGGGTTCCATCAGGCTGGTAGATGGTCACTGTCGGGGTCCCCAGGGTTCCATTTTGGGGCCACTTTCCTTTCATGTTTATGCAGATGACTTGAATGCAGGACTAGAAGACGTTCTGAGCAAGTTTGCTGATGAGACCAGATGAGGAGGTGCTGTTGCCTCCACTGAGGGTGGAGAGGACTTGCAGAGAGATGTGGACAAGTCAGAGAAGTGGGTACCAGTTGGTACTAAGCACCAAGTGCATAAAGTATAACAAGAACAAGTGCCTGATTGTGCACCTGGGTAGGGGCAATGCTGGACATACACACTGACTGGATATGGGACACTGGAGAGAAGTCTGACTGGAAAGGATTGGGGTGCTGGTCAGCATCACACTGAATGTGAGTCAGCAGTGTGCCAAGGCAGCCAGGAAAGACAACAGTCCCCTGGAGTGCATGAAGCAACTTATTGGCAGCTGGGTGAGGGAAAGGATCGTCCCTCTCTGCTCTGCATTGCTACTGCCTCACTAGCAGCACTAGGTGCACTTCTGGGCACCGCAGAACATAAAGGACATCAAACTCTGGGAGAATGTGCAAAGGAGGGCACTGGAACTGAGAGATCTTAAGTTCAGAGTTTCACAGGGATTGACTGCTTGTTCAGACTGGGCCCTTCTCACATCCCTTCTCACATCCTGCAATGAAATATAGGTCTCATATGGGACATGAACCTCACAGCGTCCTTGCACTACATGTAGAGCCTGGGATCTTCTGTCCCCATGTCTTTCATTTAACATCATACAGACCTCCAACCCATTGCCCCAGGAAATGCCCTGAGCCAACATGAGAGACAGGATCTCTCTACCACTGGTCTTGTAATCAGGGCTTGACTTGTCTGCTTCGTAAGGCAAAGGAGAGGTTTCTTAGCATGCCAGTGCCTTTGCCTGCCTGTAGTCATGGCTTCCAGTTATCTTCTCTAACAAGTCCCTTGGGAAGCTTGCTTGTTAATGTTCCTCAGTGGGCCCATTAATACTCCAAGAAACTTCACTGTTACTTCTGACTTTGTCTTGTTGAGCACTTTGTGCAAACTTCTCTCTGCACTGGAGGCTGATGAACTCAACATCAAATGCACCCTGGGACCATTATAACCTAAAGAATCTCCTGTGCCTTATGCCATCTTGTTATCTTCTTCAGGTTATCAGAACTTGTTCAGCAAAAAGGAGGGATATCTGGAGAGAGCTTAAAGAATCCATTATAAATTTATTGTCTATTTATTTATAGTTGGGTTTAAAGAAGACATTAAAGCAGCACTGTGCAACTGATACCAATCCAGGATGTCCCAATGAGTTCTGTACTGTTACTGTGTTGACAAAGGTACTTCTCAACCTCCCCACACAATTTCTGCTCACAATGGACCTATTGGACTTGCATCACTTTTCTTCACATCACTCTTCTCCTCTGCATTCATCCGCTCAGTGTTAAAACTGCTTTGCACCAACTCCCACTGGCTTCCTCAGAGAACCAGCTGCACGTGGAAAAGGAAAGATTTCTCTTTTTTATCTGGCCAGCAAATGGAAAGAAAGGTGATGCAATTGAATGAACAGTAAAACACAGTGATCAACTGCATGCCATGTTCAAGCTGCATCTATTGAAGTTTGCCTTTCATATGGAATACTTTTAAAATAAATGATTTTTACTGAGGTAGGATAGGATAGATTGAATCACAGTGAAGTAGTTGAGAACAGAGGCCATCAGACTTTGGGAGATGGAGCAAATTCCAGTAATCTTCCTGGGATAGATCAGCCAGGTAGTTGAGAGGTATCAACTTAAAACTGATCAGGACTTGTGAGTATTTCACACATTGAGACGAGTTAACATATTCTCACTGATTTCTATTTTTGTCTCCAACTCTATTTTACACTTTTACTGACATTAATGAACATCTTTCAGACTTCGTGCCTTAATAAAAAAGAGACAGTGATTGAGAAAAAGAAAAAGTATAAGAAGAAAAAGAAAAAGAATAGATAGGAAGGGATAGATCAAATCACAGTGAAGGAGTTGACAACACATTCCATCAGACTTTGGGGAGATGGAACAAATTCCAGTAATCCCCCTGAAAGTCAGAAATCAGACAGATAATTGGGAGGTATCAGACTGAACAAAGAGCAAGGGATGGAGAAATATGGAGGGCAGTGGGAGTAGTGTGTGCCCAAATGGCCTGCTGAAATCATGCCCTTATCCATGGCCATTTCTTTAGGAGAGCTGAAAACACTTGGAGGATGAGACACATCAAATAGGCAGCAGGGAAGGGTAGTGCTGGGCACCGGGCTATAGTCACAGGGCATTGGCACTGGCACCGCTGTCTGTGTCTCTGAACCTGAAGGCATTTGTGTCCAGCGAACACAGTTCTGGAAAACATTGTAGTTTCAGTAAAAGAAAAAAAAAGAAAGAAAGAAAAAAAAAGACATCAAATCACCTCAAAGATTCATATATACAACTTAAAATGGAACAAGACTCATGAGAATTTCTCATGTTGAGAAGGGTTAACACATTTTCATTGATTTCCATCTTTGTCTTCAATTATTTGTTTCAGTTTTATTGACATTTATGATCAACTATTAAGCTTACAGCCTCAAAATAAATAAATAAATTAAAAGAGATACATTTGCATCTTGCACATGGCCTGATGCCCCTTTGACCTTCACAGTTCCCACAAGTCCTTCCATGACAGAAAGTATGAGATCCAGCAGAGCACCTCTCCTCTTTGGTTCCTCCACTGCTTGGTCAAGAAGCTGCCATCTGTGCTCTCCAGGGATCTGCTGGATGCCACATGCCCTGCTGTGCTGTCCCTGCCGCAGATAATGGAGTGACAAAGGCCCCCAAATGGGAGGGACAGACAACATCAGATTCCCATCTGTCTGCAGAGGGCACCTTCCATTGACTGTCCCTGATCAGGAAGACAGGTACAGACACTGATGGTCTCCTCTGTTGGCCATTTCCATTAGCTCTGACCTGTCTGCTCTTCCATCCCCAGGCAGAGCTCAGTGCACTCTCACAGAGGGCAGTCACCCTTCTTTATCTCCTCGCCCATCCATCCTAAAGACTCGGTATCCCCCTTGTGCTACAGTGCAGTTGTGGAAGCCATTAAACTGTGTCCCCATGGTCCAAACAGGAGCTCAGGCCAGCAGCTCTACCAAGATTTCTAGCTTCTTGTGTGTTGGTGTTTGCATTAGTGCAAAACCACAGAAGTAAACATCCTAATTGAAAAGCATCACTGGACATAGCCTGACTGGATAGCTCATCTATGGTATCAGTGTGCAGAAGGTGGCACACAAACATTAGACCGATCGTGTGTCTTGGAGGTGACGTAGCAGCACGGACACACCATGGGCATGGCTTTGCTGAAGGCCCTGTGCTGCACTTGCAGCTGCATGTGAATTCACCAGACAGCCGGTGCTATCCCCTCTCTGGCCCTCAGCTGATGCCCAGGAAGGAGGTGTCTATCTCAGGGACTTCCCACACGGTTTACAAGCACTGGCACACATCAGGAGCAGCCCAGGCACCTTGGGCATCACCCAGTGTCTGTGTGTGAGCAACTGCATCCCAGCTGAAGGACCGAGGACTCAGAGCAGGAGCTCACATGCAGGCAACTCCTTGTGCACTTCTGAACTGAATCAGAGGAATCCCAGCTCCTGTGGGTGTGTAGGGAGCTGAATCCCATTTCAGCTCCAGGATTTCTGTCAAGGGATGAGACTCCTGCACTGCCTCAGCTGGATCACTGTCCTGCACAGGGGAAGTCCAAACCTCGCCTTCCTTGTCTGGGTGCCCTTATTGTTTCATCAAACGAATTCTGGGAGCACTCCCCATATGTCTCCAATCAGTCACTGACCACTGGACATGTGGTGGTTAATTGAGCGAATTTCAAAGCACAGTCATGATGCTGTTGTCTTTCAGGAGCTGTTGGCCATGAAGACCCAGGGACATGTCAGGGGACACGAGTGGGAAGGATAAAAATGACATAATCTGCTGCGTGCTTGTCCAGGCTCCTGGGACACAGGGAGCTCATAAAAGTGTGCAGGGCTGCACAGAGACAGCTGTGCCCAGGAGCAGCTCTTGTGCACAGCACGGCCTGCAGGTGACAGAAGGAGAGGAGAGAAACTGGAGAGAACTTACAGGAAGTGTGCGGTGTGAGTGGGCTCTGAGCTCACTGCAGGAGCATTGCTCACAGACCATGACAAGGTAAGTCTCACAGCTGACCATGAGCTGCTTTTAATTAAGAGATAACTATAACTGGGACATCCCATAGGAGATCTGACTGCAGGCACTGCATGTTTCTTTACTGTGGAAAAAGCTTTCTGCTCCAGCTGAGACGGGTGCCCAGGGCTGTCCTGCAGAGCAGGGTCCCTGCTGTGCCCCAGGGGATGTGTGCCGGGTATGGGACTCTGCCGCCTGCCAGGCTCAGCTCTCAGCCTGCCCGGGGAGCTGCCCAGGGCGCTGCGGGGAGACGTGTGGGGGGAAGGAGCCCCCCAGAAGGGCTTGTGCTGCCACAGCTGCTGCCTGGGGCAGGGGATCACAGCTCCACTGCACAACAGTATGTTTCCTAGGGTCCTTTGCAAAAGGAGAGCCAAGGCAGGGGGTTTCCATTTCCTGTTCTGAGGCAAAGAGGTTTGGAGTCAGAAATCTAAAAGGGGCAATAAGAGTTCTGAGAATTTTTCGTCAGTCAATTGCTTGTTTTGTGAACAGTCACACATGATGTGCTTTCACTCTCCCCTTTCTCAAAGGATGGAATTATCATCATTTTCTGTAGGCATGAATAATTCACTTATCTTACAAACAGGCAGCATTTTCTAACTGAAACTGAATGCCACAGAAGCTGGGGTAGGGGGCTCTAAGAGCACTTGGGGTAAAGATATGAGACATGAAACAGATGAAAATATCCAGGGAGAAGGCGTAAGAAAATAAGAGGAAGGTTAGAGCTCCATATGCTGCTTCTGCTTAAGGAATGTTGAAATACATGAAATTAAATGCAAGTAATGGTGCTAAATGTACACTGTTGTAAGAGAATAAAAAAATTTCATAGTATAGCAGGAGGAGTGCCTCTGAGAATGGTCTGGACTTGTCATTACCTTCTGCACTCTGAGCAGGACTCCAAGCCCAACAACAGCAGATGCCCAACAGCAGCTCCATCAGCGAGTTCCTCCTGCTGCCGTTGGCAGACACGCGGCAGCTGCAGCTCCTGCACTTCTGGCTCTTCCTGGGCATCTACCTGGCTGCCCTCCTGGGCAACGGCCTCATCAGCACAGCCGTAGCCTGCGACCGCCGCCTGCACACCCCCATGTACTTCTTCCTCCTCAACCTGGCCCTCCTTGACCTGGGCTGCATCTCCACCACTCTCCCCAAAGCCATGGCCAACGCCCTCTGGGACACCAGGGCCATCTCCTACACAGGATGTGCTGCACAGCTCTTTTTCTTCTCCTTCTTCATCTCAGCAGAGTATTCCCTTCTCACCATCATGTCCTATGACCGCTACGTTGCCATCTGCAAGCCCCTGCACTACGGGACCTTGATGGACAGCAGAGCTTGTGCCACCATGGCAGCAGCTGCCTGGGGCACTGGGGTTCTCTATTCCCTGCTGCACACTGGCAGTACGTTTTCACTGCCTCTCTGCCAAGGCAATGTTGTCAACCAGTTTTTCTGTGAAATCCCCCAGATCCTCAAGCTCTCCTGCTCAGAATCAAATCTCAGGGAAGTTGTGTTTCTCATTTTTACTATCAGTTTAGACGTAGGCTGCTATGTTTTCATAGTTTTGTCGTATGTGCAGATCTTCGTGGCTGTGCTGAGGATGCCCTCTGAGCAGGGACGGCACAAAGCCTTCTCCACGTGCCTCCCTCACCTGGCTGTGGTCTCCCTGTTTCTCATCACTGGTTTTTTTGCCTACCTGAAGCCCCCGTCCACTTCCTCCTCATTCCTGGATCTGACAGTGGCACTTCTGTACGCAGTGGTTCCTCCAACACTGAACCCTATTATCTACAGCATGAGGAACAGGGAGATCAAGCACGCTCTCAGGAAGGTGTTGCAGTGAGCACTATTCCAGCTTCCATAAAATGCACAACTTCCTCATAGGATTCCCAGTAGTGGTTCTTCATGTTTTATGTATCTTTGGTTGTTTGATTATGTGAGATATAGGAATGTGCAAAAGAAAATAATGTTATTGAACTTATAAATAAAAATGAATTTAAATTCTTTCCTACCTAATTTCATTTTGTCACTTTAGGAGCTGATGTAAACATGTATCCAGATTCCCTGAATATGTTATAAGATACTTAAAAATGTTTCAAAAAAGACATTTGCTTAGCTTTTCTTTCTTCCTACTTTGTCTGGATTTGGGGAGGTGCAGCCACAGGCAGCAGCTCAACGTACAGCATAGGAAGTTCCGCACGAATGTGCGGAAGAACTTCTTTACAGTGAGGGTGACAGAGCACTGGAACAGGCTGCCCAGGGAGGTGGTGGAGTCTCCTTCTGTGGTGATATTCAAGACCCGCCTGGACGCCGAGCTGTGTGATGTGGTGTACGGAGCCTGCTTTGGCAGGGGATTTGGACTCGATGATCTCTGGAGGTCCCTTCCAACCCCTACAATTCTGTGATTCTATGATTCTGTGATTTTCATTTCTGATCTCTTTACACTGCCACAGTGCTCTCAAGTCCTCTCATTTGTGCAGGCTGAATGTCTTCTGTGTCTCATGACAGTCCTGTTTTCTCTACAGCAGCACTCCGGGACAGCAGTCAGTAGCCAGCAATAAGAACGACTGCATCAGTGCTGGTCTCCTTGCTGTCACTGCCATAACAAGAGGGCCCCGTCGGAGCAGGTCCAGAGAACTGGAGGCCTCTTCCAAATCTGGTTTAAGGAATGTACCTCAGGAGCTGCTCCCTGAGAAGACTTCAAGATATTCTGGTGCATTTCACTGACTGTCAGGGATAGTTTCAGAAGTCCCAAGGAGATCTGTAAGGGACTCAAGGCAGTTCTGAGGATTAGAATCTGTGGTCTAAGGTCAAGATAAAAAGAAAACGATTATAAATATGATAAATGCATATATACATATCTTATATATATAGTATATTTTCACATATATACAATATAGGCAGTGGCTAACATATGTGCATGTACTAATACATATACATATCATACATAGATGATAGAAGTTTATATGCATATCTGTTTGCAAGTCCAGGACCTGTTGCAGGGTTTTTAACAGCCCCAAGGTTCACTGTAGGAACTGGAGAGGCTCTTTTCCTATTGCAGGAGTTGGAGCAATTGCAGAGCTCATTGCCAGAGCTGAAATCACCGCAGGACCTGTGACTGAAGTTGGAGCAGCCACTGTGCTCATTGGAGGGGTTGGAGTGACCACAGGGCTGTACCTCCTGGCACAGTGCACCTCCCTTGGGAGGAATTTGTTTCATTTTCTTATAGCAATACTTGGAACAGCTACAGGACCTGTAGCAGGAGTGACTGCAGAGCTCATTATGAGGGCTGGAGTGACAGCGGGATCTGTCCAGAGCATGGAGCAAACGCAGGACATGTGGCAAAACCTTGGAGCTGCTGCAGGGTCTGTGCCAGGAGTTGCAGAGGCTGCAGCACTGTCAGCATTTCCAGCTCTCTGGATCTGGCACACTGCAGTCATGTGTGTTTCTTGGGAGCTACCAGAGCCACAGCAGACCTGCCCCCAATATTCTACCAGTTTCTCAGGATCCTGCAGTTGCTCAGAGATGAAGTTCCAAAGCCCTGGGGGTGCCCACCGCTCCAGGCAGCTGCCCAGACCATCCCACACCCCCTGCCATGCAGAGCCTTCTCACCTTGGGGCAGATCTCTCAGTGATATTTCTGAATAACTGTTTAATCTGAAACATAAGCTGAAACACATTAATGACATGTACCAGTGGAAGTGTGCTGGTGTGAGCCCCCCACGGATAGTGAAAATTTTCAAGAGCTATTGGAACTAGCAGTCAATCTCCAGGACAAAAAGAAGTGAGAGTGAGTCTGAGGGACTACTGGAAAGTGTCATCCCTTCTCTCCTCCGTAGCAAGACTCCCTGAGGAGTCCAAGTCAAGGGTGTAATTACTAATGTTATCAACAGTATAACTTCCATAACTCAAAGATGACATCAGAGATGAATGTGCACAAAACTTCATTTTGTCAGCTGCCAATTTTATCATGATATAAACCAGAGTCAAACAGCATACCAAAATAAATACCCTAATCCAGCATCCTGAGTTGACAAATGATGCAGCAGGGAAAACAAGCAGCAAGCAAGGAGCTGTGCAATGCAGCTTCATGAGAAGACTCATCAGTCTCCACAAATAGGGAAACTATCAGCATCATGGCCTGCAGTTCTCCAGCTCCCACAAAGCCCTGGGTTATCTCGCTCTGGACAGATGTGCTGTTATCTCTACCCTTGGAGTCTCACATCGGGCACCAAAATGATGGTGGTTGTTGAATCCAGCATGTGGCTCAGCAGCACACAGTGCTTTGTGCACTGCCCCATTCCCAGTGGGATGGGGAAGAGAATTGGGGAAAAAAAGTACAACTTGTGTGTTGTAACAAAGCAATTTGAAAAAAGAGATAAAAGCAGAGGTGTAATAGTTATCACTATATATCTATTTATATGGAGTAGTATGTAACAACTGATGCACAAGCGCTTGCTCAGTATCACCAGACTGATGCTCAGTTGGGCACTGGGAAGAGAAGAGAGTGAGATAAACTGCCACCCCTTTCAATACAATTTCTGCTTGCTGTCAGGTGCTACAAAACGTCCCTTTGACCACTTCCAGTCAGCTGTGCGCAGTCTGTTCCCTCCCAGCTCCTTGAGCCCTCCACTGACCATGGCCTTGGCTCTGTACAATGCTGCTTAGCAGCAGCTGTAAACATCAGAGTGTTATCACCGTTGTTCTTCTCATAGAAACAAAAAACTGCACCATAGTAGGCAGCCTGAAGAAAACAATTCCATCCCAGCTGTAACTCAGATACCTGCTTGTCCTCCTCCTCTTGTTCTTCCTGATCAGGAAGCAAGGAACAGAATCCGCTGCTCTCCTCTCTGAGCCCTTTCTATCAGTTCTCAGCTGGCTCCTCTGCCATCCCCAGGCAGAGCTCAGTGCACTCTCACAGACAGCAGCAGCCTTTCCTAATTGTCCTTGGCCATCTGTCATAAAGAATCAATATCTGCTCTGCTACACTTCAGAGGTGAGAACCATCCCACCATGTCCCTGACAGACAAACAAGACCCTTGGCCCGCAAAGGCACAGAGATTTGGAGTTCACTGAGTGAATGTTTGTGGTCCTCTCATTAGTGTAAAGACCCTTCAGAAAGCATCCCCTTCCAGAAGCATGTTTTGATTTAGCCTAGCTAGGCCTTGCATCTACACTGTGGTACTGGTGTTCAGGGCCTTGCTCAGAAGCAGCAGCCTGCATGAAAGGAAAAACTCTGTGGTTTTCTCTCGAGTTGTCCCGTTTATTTCTCATGCTACCCACACTGGTCTACAGGCAATTTTGGGCAGCAGCAGGTTGGGGTTACCCCCAGAGGGTACACAGTAAGATTTAGGACGGGGTATTGGCAGTAAGACCTTCTCTGAGGAATCCTCACACAATCCTATGGAACAACTCAGAGGCTTTCCCTGCAATCTCCAACAGCAACAACATCCCTCAGCCCTTCTCTGTCAGATCCAGTTCCCCTCCCTTCCCCCTTCAGACCTGGTTTAAAGCCCTTTAATCAATCAGTGCAGGAGCATTTCAGATGGGGTCATGGAGGAGGCAGACTGCCATTCTTGGGGTGGCCATTTTCCCAGGAGGGCATGGTGGGAGGGCTTTGTCCCATCGGTTCCACCAACACTTGCATCCACCCAGCAGAAGGCTGTGCCCTCTGTGTCCCACTTGACCTCTGCATGGAGCTTACAGTTGACAGGGACATGGCTGAGAAGCTCTGGGCATGGACTAATGGACAAGGAAGTAAGGTAGCTTCTTAAATTCCTCCCTTCATAGCATAGCAACTTCCTTGTAATCTCCCCAAGTATCCTGTCCTTTCTTCTCAACAACGGAGATTCTCTTTTTCTTCCTGAGTCTCAACAGTTTTTCCCAGTTCAACTACACTGGTCTTCTTCCCCTATGGCTCACCTTATGGCATTCAGGGACAGCCTGATCTCGTGCCTTTAAGATTTCCATCTTGAGGAGTGTCCAGGCTTCCTGGACCCCTTTACCCATAAGGAGCGACTCCCAAGGGACCCGTGCTACAAGTGTCCTGAACAGGTCAAAGTCCGCCCTCTAGAAGTTCAGGATAGTAGTTTTGCTAGTCACCCTTCTGACATCTCCAAGAATAGAGAATTCTACCATTTCATGGCCACTCTGCCCAAGACAGTCCCCAACCTTCTAAACTCCAACAAGTCCTTCACTGTTAGTGAAGAGCAGGTCTAGCAAGGAACCACATCTGGTGGGCCTTCATACCAGCTGCGTAAGGAAACTGTCTTCCATAATCTAGAAATCTCTTGGACTGTTTCCTCTGCTCTTTATTATATTCCCAGCATATATCAGGGAGGTTGAAGTCTCCCAAGAGAATGAGTGCTGGCAATCTTGCGACTTCAGTAAGCTGCTCATAGAATGCCTCACCCATCAATTCATCTTGATTTGGCGGTCTATAAGAGACCATTAACAAGATGTCACACCTACAGGCCTTTCCCCTGATCCTTACAAACATGCACTCATATTGATTGTTCTGAAGCCTAAGCTTATCAACATCAAAACTCTCTTCAATATAAAGGGCCACACCACCACCCTTCCTTCCTCATCTGTCCCTTCTGAAGAGCTTGTAACCATCCATCACAGCACTCCAGTCATGGCAGTGGTCCCACCATGGGTCGGTAATAGCAACTAGGTCATGGTTTGTCAGATGCACAGTTGCTTCCAGCTCCTCCTGCTTGTTGACCAAGCTGCGTGCATTGGTGTAGACACACTTCAGCTGAGGCATCTGCCTCTCTCCCATCTTAAGAAGAGTTCCCCTAGGCTCATCTCTGGTGAGCCTTGTTTTGTCCCCTCCCCCATCGTAGCTAGTTTAAAGCTCTTTCGATAAGCCCCACTACCTTCTGTGCTAGGATTCATTTTCCCCTTTGATACAGTTGAGTTCCATTCATGGATAACAGACCATGGGCCAGGTAAACTGCCCTGTGATCAAAGAAACCAAGGTTTCTGGCTCAATACCAGTCTCTGAGACAATTGTTCATTGCTTTGCTTTCCAAGCCTGCTCTGTGTCCCTCACTGCCACTGAAGGTATAGAACAAAAAATCACTTGATCTCCCACTTTGTGAACTAAATGGCCTAAATTCCTGAAATCTCTTTTTATAGTTTGTAGTCTTATCTAAGAAATTTCATTACTGCCCACATAAACTATGAGTAGTGGAAAATAATCAGTGGACCTAACCAGCATGGGGAGTTTCCTCATTATGTCCCCGACCTGAAGCCAAGAAGGCAGCAGACTTCCTGACGGCTCGGGTCCAGTCTGCAAATGGGGCCCTCTATTCCTCTGAGAAGGGAGTCACCCACCACGGCCACCCTTCTTTCTTTCATGGCAGAGGAAGTCACAAGGCTTGGTAGTGACTGCCTTGCATTAGGCTCCCTCCTAGGCAGATCCTCCATTGCCTCCCCATTCTTATCTCCTTCAGATTTCAGAGTGTCAAATCTGTTGCTTAGAGGGAGCAGGGGTAGAGGGCTAGGCAGGCATGGGGGGGCTCCTGTGACGTTGAGTTGGGACTCTCTTCCAACCCTCCTCATCAGTCAGGTCTGTCCGACTGTGACAGGGCAGGGAGTCAACCACTTTTCTGAGGGTATCTGCCTGGAAGCCTTCCCTCAGGGATGCCAGCAAGTCACTCCACCAGCCCATCTCCCGATCACACACCCTGATGGTAAACTGTGAGTAAAACCTTGAGTAAAGTGAGAGTTCACCTAGAGAAAAGTATGAGTAGAAACATGGACTGACGTGAGGGTAAACCCAGAGTAAATCCAGGATCCCATCCATCGGGCATGCACAGCCTCTGAGGGCAACTTTTTCCAGTGTTGCTGTGTAAAAAAATAGGTTCCTCACATCTAACCTATGTCTCCCCTTTTTAATTTAAATCCGTTTCCATTTGTCCTGTTATCATCAGACCATCCCATCCTTATTCTAGTGTTAGGCATCTCATCCTCAGATGGAAACCCTGGGGCTGAATTGGGATCAGTTTTTCAAAGAACCACGGGAGTTGCAAGTTCACCTTGCTGAGTTCAGATGTGCACAGTGAGGTGTCTGTGTGTGAGTCCCTCATCTGAATCCTTGGTTTTTATTCCACAGGGACTGCACTGCTTATACACAGACTCTCAGTGATGCCCAAGGTGCCTTGGGTGATCCTAGTTTTGTGCTAGTGCTTGTAAACTGTGACGGAAAATCTATGAGATAGACACCTCCTTCTGGAGCATCAGCTGAGGGCCAGAAGGGAGGAATTCTTGGCCATCCTAAATACCACCTCAGCCTCGTTCTTAGGGCACCCAGTGTGTCTTTTGCACCTGTCCCCATGGAGTATGTAGTGATATTCAGCTTACCGAAAGGATGAGCTCAGAACAGAAGAGACAGATCTTTCTCTCTGCTCCATCTTTGGCATAGTCTGCATTTCAAGGCATTGCAAAGATATGGCACATCTACGTTCTTGCACTGATTACACTTTAGTATGCTCTGGGCTCACATTTCAATGGCATCTAATAAATCTAGGGTCATACCAGTTGACAGGGAGCTCACAAATGTTATCTCAGTGTAAGGAAGAGCAAGAAAGATGACACGGGCAACTATGGACCTCTCAGTCTCACTACAGTGCTTGGTAAAATTATGGAGAAAATGATGGTGGGAGTTATGGAAAAACAACTGAAGGACAATTCTGTCATTGGTCACAGCCAACACAATATCCCAAGTGGAAGGCCCTATTTAATTTCAGGTCTTTTTATGACACGGTTATCCATTGAGCTGAACAAGGGAAGGCAGTTGATGTAATCCTTGAGGATTTCAGGAGAAATTCCTGCATACGGCTAGACAGAAACAGAACGTGGTGTGTTGTAATACAAGAAGAATTTTAGAGAGCAGCAGACATGGATCGAGATAAAGATTTCAAAGAGAAGCAGCTGCGGAGCAGGATAAACAGCATGAGAACCAAGGTCACCTCTAGGAAAAGAATGAATGGCTCATGGCTTTGAAGGGGGGTTATAGGGTTGTTATTGCAGTAGCTTTCCTCCAATTAGTGTGTGTGATTTTTGGACGCCCTAGTCTGTCTCCTATAAAAGTATGGCTTTTAGGGCAATAAATTGACGCAGCTATATGTAAACATATTGGTGTGTATCTCTTTGTCACAGCACGCTGACCTTCTGCCTTTCAGGTTCACAAGCAGTGTTGGGTGAGCAGTTGACCAGTAGATCTATCCCAAAGGATTATAGTCAGTGGGTTCCATTGGACTGGTAGATGGTCACTGTCAGAGTTCCCCAGGGTTCCATTTAGGGCCACTTTCCTTTCATGTTTATGCAGATGACTTGCATGCAGGACTAGAAGATGTTCTGAGCAAGTTTGCTGATGAGACCAGATGAGGAGGTGCTGTTGCCTCCACTGAGGGTGGAGAGGACTTGCAGAGAGATGTGGACAAGTCAGAGAAGTGGGTACCAGTTGGTACTAAGCACCAAGTGCATAAAGCATAACAAGAGCAAGTGCCTGATTGTGCACCTGGCTATGGGCAACACTGGACATACACACTGACTGGATATTGGACACATGAGAGTGGTCTGACTGAAAAGGCTTGGGGGTCCAGCTCAACATAAAATTTTTAGTGAGTCAGCAGCGTGCCCAGGCAGCCAGGAAGGCCAACGGTCCCCACGAGCGCATCAAGCAATTTACTGACAGCTGGGTAAGGGAAAGGATTGTCCCTCTTTGCTCTGCATTGCTACAGCCTCACCTGGAGCACTGGGTGCACTACTGGGCCATGCAGAACATAGAAAACATCAAACTATGGGAGGGTGTGCACAGGAGGGCACTGCAACTGAGAGATCTGATGTTCAGAGTTTCATTGGAACTGATTGCTTGTTCAGACTGGGCCCTACCCACAACCCACATCCTGCGATGAGACACAGGGCCCATATGGGACATGAACCTCACACCGTCCTTGCACCCCATGCAGAGCCTGGGATCTTCTGTCCCCATGTCTTTCATTAAACATCCTACAGACCTCCATCCCACTGCCCCAGGAAGGGCCCTGAGACAACATGAGAGACAGGATCTCCCTGCCAAGGGTCTGGGAATCAGGGCTTGTCCTGTTTGCTTCTTAAGACAAATGAGGATTTTCTTAGCATCAGAGCCACCATGCCAGTGCCTTTGCCTCACTGGAGTAATGGCTTCCAATTATCTGCTCTAACTAGTGCCTTGGGAAGCTTGCTTGCTAATGGCCCTCAATGCGCCCATTCATACTCCAAGAAATTTCACTGTTACTTCTGACTTTGTCTTGCTGAGCACTTTGTTCAAACTTCTGTCTGCACTGGAGGTTGATGGATGCAGCACCATCCCTGAGGTCCATTATAACCTAAAGAGCCTCTTGTGCCTTGTGCCTCCCTGTTCTCTTCTTCAAGTTTTCAGAACTTGTTCAGCAAAATGGAGACAGCTTAAAGAGCAAGAATCCAAAATGCATTTATTGTCTATTTATTTATAGTTTGTTTTATACAGGAAGTAAAAGAAGCACTCTGCTACTGATGTCAATCCAGGATGTCCCCAGTGAGTTCTATTCTGTTTCTGTGTGGACAAAGTTCCTCCTCAACCTCCCCACCACTCTTCTACTCTCATTGGCCCCATGGGACTTGCATCACTTTTCCTCACATCATTCTTCTCCTCTGCCGTCACCCGCTCAGTGTTAAAACTCCTTTGTACCAACTCCCACTGGCTTTCCACAGAGAACCAGTTGCACACAGAAAAAGAAAGAATTATCTTTATTTATGGCCAACAAACACAAGGAAAGGTGATGCAATTGAATGAACAGTAAAACACAGTGATCAACTGCATGCCATGTCCAAGCTGCTTCTATTGAGGTTTATGTTTCATAGGGAGTATTTGCACAAGAAATGAGTTAGACACAGATAGGATGGGATAGATAGAATCACGGTGAAGGATTTGACAACAGACTTTTGAGGAATGGAGCAAATTCCAGTAATCTCCCTGGGATAAATCGTCCAGGGAGTTGGGAGAAATCAACTTAAAACTGAACAGGACTCGTGAGTATTTCACACTTTGAAATGGGTTAACACGCTTGTTATTGATTTCTATCTTTGTCTTCAACTCTTTTTATCACTTTTACTGACATTAATGAACGGATTTCAGAATACATGCTTTTTTAAAGCATGAAAATAAAGAGAAAGAGAAAAAGGAAAAAAAAGAAGAGAAATAGAAAAAGGAAAAGGGAAAGGAAAAAGAAAAATAAAGTATATGGAAAGAGAAGAAGAAAAGGAAAAGGAAAAAATGGAGAAGAAAACGACACAGAAAAAGAAAAAGAAAGAGAAAATCAAAGATAGGAAGGGATAGATAGAATCACTGTGAAGGAGTTGACAACACAGTCGATCAGACTTTTGCGAGATGGAGCAAATTTGAGTCATCCCCCTAAAAGTCAGAAATCAGAGAGATAATTGGGAGGTATCTGACTGAACAAAGAGCAAGGGATGGAGAAATCTGGCAGGCTGTGGCAAGAGCATGTGTCTAAATGGCCTGCTGAAAACATGCCCTTAACCACAGTCATTTATTTAGGAGAGCTGGAGACACCTGGAGGATGAGGGACATCAAATAGGCAGCAGGGAAGAGTAAGGCCGGGCACCGGGCTATAGTCACAGGGCATTGGCACTGGCACCGCTGTCTGTGTCTCTGAACCTGAAGGCATTTGTGTCCAGCAAACACAGTTCTGGAAAACATTGTAGTTTCAGTAAAAGAAAAAAAAGACATCAAATCACCTCAAAGATTCGTATTTACAACTTATAATGGAATAAGACTCATGAGAATTTCTCATGTTGAGAAGGGTTAACACATTTTCATTGATTTCCATCTTTGTTTTCAATTATTTGTTTCAGTTTTATTGACATTTATGATCAACTATTAAGCTTACAGCCTCAAAATAAATAAATAAATTAAAAGAGATACATTTGCATCTTGCACATGGCCTGATGCCCCTTTGACCTTCACAGTTCCCACAAGTCCTTCCATGCCGGTGAGTATGAGATCCAGCAGAGCACCTCTCCTCTTTGGTTCCTCCATGGCTTGGTCAAGAAGCTGCCATCTGTGCTCTCCAGGGATCTGCTGGATGCCACATGCCCTGCTGTGCTGTCCCTGCAGCACATACTGGAGTGAAAAAGGCCACCAAATGGGACAAGGGACAGACAACATCAGATTCCCATCTGTCTGCAGAGGGCACCTTCCATTGACTCTCCCTGATCAGGAAGACAAGAAAAGACACTGATGGTCTCCTCTGTTGGCCATTTCCATTAGTTCTGACCTGGCTGCTCTTCCATCCCCAGGCAGAGCTCAGTGCACTCTCACAGAGGGCATTCACCCTTCTTTGTCTCCTCGCCCATCCATCCTAAAGACTCGGTATCCCCCTTGTGCTACAGTGCAGTTGTGGAAGCCATTAAACTTTGTCCCCATGGTCCAAACAGGAGCTCAGGACTGCAGCTCTACCAAGATTTCTAGCTTCTTGTGTGTTGGTGTTTGCATTAGTGCAAAAGCACAGAAGTAAACATCCTAATTGAAAAGCATCACTGGACATAGCCTGACTGGATAGCTCATCTATGGTATCAGTGTGCAGAAGGTGGCACACAAACATTAGACCGATTGTGGGTCTTGGAGGTGACGTAGCAGCACGGACACACCATGGGCATGGCTTTGCTGAAGGCCCTGTGCTGCTCTTGTAGCTGCATGTGAATTCACCAGACAGCCGGTGCTATCCCCTCTCTGGCCCTCAGCTGAAGCCCAGGAAGGAGGTGTCTATCTCAGGGATTTCCCACACAGTTTACAAGCACTGGCACACATCAGGAGCAGCCCAGGCACCTTGGGCATCACCCAGTGTCTGTGTGTGAGCAGCTGCCTCCCTGCTGAAGAACCGAGGACTCAGAGCAGGAGCTCACATGCAGGCAACTCCTTGTGCACTTCTGAACTGAACCAGAGGAATCCCAGCTCCTGTGGGTGTGTAGGGAGCTGAATCCCATTTCAGCTCCAGGATTTCTGTCAACGGATGAGACTCCTGCACTGCCTCAGCTGGATCACTGTCCTGCACAGGGAACATCCAAACCTCCCCGTCCTTTTCTGGGTGCCCTTATTGTTTCATCAAACGAATTCTGGGAGCACTCCCCATATGTCTCCAGTCACTCACTGACCACTGGACATGTGGTGGTTAATTGAGCGGATTTCAAAGCACAGTCATGATGCTGTTTTCTTTCAGGAGCTGTTGGCCATGAGGACACAGGGACATTTCAGGAGAGATGAGTGGGAAGGATAAAAATGACATAATCTGCTGCTTGCTTGTCCAGGCTCCTGGGACACAGGGAGCTCATAAAAGTGTGCAGGGCTGCAGAGAGACTGCTGTGCCCTGGAGCAGCTCTTGTGCACAGCACAGCCTGCAGGTGACAGAAGGAGAGGAGAGAAACTGGAGAGAGCTTACAGGATGTCTGTGGTGTGAGAGGGCTTCGAGCTCACTGCAAGAGGTTTGCTCACAGATCATGACAGGGTAAGTCTCACTACAGACCATGCAGATGCTTTTCATAGAGGGTTAACTTAATCTTTGACATCCAGTAGCAGATCTGTCTGCAGGCACTGCATATTCCTTTACTGTGTTAATAGCCTTCTGCTACAGCTGAGGGCTTCGGTGCTGCAGCATCAGAGCACAGCCCTGAGGGCTGCGTGTCCCAGCACGGCTGCAGGCTGTGCAGCCGGGGCTGCAGGCGGGTGCCCAGGGCTGTCCTGCAGAGCAGGGTCCCTGCTGTGCCCCAGGGGCTGTGTGCCGGGTATGGGACTCTGCCGCCTGCCAGGCTCAGCACTCAGCCTGCCCGGGGAGCTGCCCAGGGCGCTGCGGGGAGACATGTGGGGGGAAGGAGCCCCCCAACAGGGCTTGTGCTGCCACAGCTGCTGCCTGGGTCAGGGGATCACAGCTCCACTGCACAACAGTATGTTTCCTAGGGTCCTTTGCAAAAGGAGAGCCAAGGCAGGGGGTTTCCATTTCCTGTTCTGGGGCAAAAAGGATTGGAGTCAGAAACCTAAAAGGGGCTATCAGAGATCCGAGAATTTTTCATGAATCAACTGCTTGTTTTGTGAACAGTCACACATTATGTGCTCTCAGTCTCCCCTTACTCTAATAATTGAACCAATTGTAATTACCTTCATTTTCTGCAGGCATGAATAATACATTTATCTTAAAATCAGGCAGCATTACCTAACTGAAACTGAATGTCACTGAAGCTGGGGTAAGGGGCCATAAGAGCACTTGGGGTAAAGATAAGACAAGAAACAGTAGGAAATATCCAGGGAGAAGGGATAAGAAAATAAGAGGAAGGTTAGAGCTCCATCTGCTGCTTCTGCTTAAGGAATGATGAACTACATTAAAATAAATGCAAGTAATGGTGCTAAATGTACACTGCTGTAGGAGAATTAAAACATTTCATATTATAGCAGGAGGAGTGTCTCTGAGAATGGTTTGGACTTGTCATTATCTTCTGCACTCTGAGCAGGACTCCAAGCCCAGGAACAACAGCAGATGCCCAACAGCAGCTCCATCAGCGAGTTCCTCCTGCTGCCGCTGGCAGACACGCGGCAGCTGCAGCTCCTGCACTTCTGGCTCTTCCTGGGCATCTACCTGGCTGCCCTCCTGGGCAACGGCCTCATCAGCACAGCCGTAGCCTGCGACCGCCGCCTGCACACCCCCATGTACTTCTTCCTCCTCACCCTGGCCCTCCTCGACCTGGGCTGTATCTCCACCACTCTCCCCAAAGCCATGGCCAACGCCCTCTGGGACACCAGGGCCATCTCCTACACAGGATGTGCTGCACAGCTCTTTTTCTTTACCTTCTTCATCTCAGCAGAGTATCCCCTTCTCACCATCATGTCCTATGACCGCTACATTGCCATCTGCAAGCCCCTGCATTACGGGACCTTGATGGACAGCAGAGCTTGTGCAACCATGGCAGCAGCTGCCTGGGGTGCTGGGGTTCTTCATTCCCTGCTGCACACTGCCAGTACATTTTCACTGCCTCTCTGCCAAGGCAATGTTGTCAACCAGTTTTTCTGTGAAATCCCCCAGATCCTAAAGCTCTCCTGCTCAGAATCAAATCTCAGGGAAGTTGTGTTTATCTTTTTAGGTGTCAGTTTAGTATTTGGGTGCTTTGTTTTCATTGTTGTGTCCTACGTGCAGATCTTCCTTGCTGTGCTGAGGATGCCCTCTGAGCAGGGACGGCACAAAGCCTTCTCCACGTGCCTCCCTCACCTGGCCGTGGTCTCCCTGTTTCTCAGCTCTGGCTTTTTTGCCTACCTGAAGCCCCCCTCCATCTCCTCCCCACTCCTGGATCTGACAATGGCACTTCTGTACTCAGTGGTTCCTCCAACACTGAACCCTATTATCTACAGCCTGAGGAACAGGGAGATCAAGCACGCTCTCAGGAAGATGTTGCAATACGCACTATTCCAGCTTCCATAAAATGCACAACTTCCTCATAGGATTCCCAGTGATGGTTCTTCATCCTTTATGCATCTTTGATTGTTTGATTATGTGAGATATAGCAACGTGCAAAAAAATGTTATTGAACTTATAAATAAAAATGTATTACACTTATTTCCTACCTAATTTCAATTTTTTCACTCCAAGAGCTCATGTAAACATGTATCCAGATTCCCCGAATACGTTAAAAGATACCTAAAAAGGTTTCAAAATAGACTTTTACTTAGCTTTTCTTTTTTCCTACTTTGTCTGGATTTGGGGAGGTACAGCCACAGACAGCAGCTCAACGTGCTCTTTTCATTTCTGATCTCTTTACACCACCACAGTGCTCTCAAGTCCTCTCATTTGTGCAGTCCTGAAGGTCTTGTGTGTCTCACGACAGTCCTGTTGTCTCTACAGCAGCAATCCAGGGCTGCAGTCAGTATCCGGCAATACGAACGGCTGTGTCAGAGCTGGTCTCCTTGCTGGCACTGCCATAACAAGAGGGCCCCTTTAGATCAGAACCAGAGAACTGGAGGGAGGCCTCTTCCAAAGCTGGTGTAAGGAATATACCTCAGGAGCTGCTCCCTGAGAAAACCTCGAGATCTTCTGGTGCTCTTCAGTGTGAGGCCGGATCAGATTGAATAGTCCCAAGGAGATCCGTAAGCACCTCGGGGCAGTGCTGTGGTTTAAGTTTTATGGGTTGAGACAAAGAGAAAAAGAAAAGGATAATAATTATGACAAATGTATTTATACATATATAATATATTGAGTGTATTTTCACACATATACAACATAAGCAGTTGCAAACATATATGAACTAATCCCTATGCGCATCTGTTTGCAAGTCCAGGACTAGTTGCAGGGGTTTTAACAGCCACAGGGTTCACTGTAGGAGCTGAAGTGGCTGTCGGGCTGTTGCAGGAGTTGAAGTGACCTCAGAGTTCATTGCCAGAGCTGGAACCACCACAGGACCTGTGACTATGTTGGAGCAGCCACTGGGCTCATTGGAGGGGTTGGAGCCACCGCAGGGCTGTACTTCCTCCCTTGGGAGGAATTTGTAGCATTTTCTTATTACCATACTTGGAACAGCTACAGGACCCGTAGCACGAGTAACTGCAGAGCTCATTATGAGGGATGGAGTGACAGTGGGATCTGTCCCAGAGCTTGGAGCAACTGCAGGACGTGTAGCAAAACCTTGGAGCTGCTGCAGGGTCTGTGCCAGGAGTTGCAGAGGCTGCAGCACTGTCAGCAGATCCAGCTCTCTGGATCTGGCACACTGCAGTCATTTGTGCCTCTTGGGGGTTACCAGAGCCACAGCAGACCTGCCCCCACTATTCTACCAGTTTATCAGGATCCTGCAGTTGCTCAGAGATGAAGTTCCAAAGCCCTGGGGGTGCCCACCGCTCCAGCCAGCTGCCCAGACCGTCCCACACCCTCTGCCATGCAGAGCCTTCTCACCTTGGGGCAGATCTCTCAGTGATATTCCTGAATAATTGTTTAACCTCAATCATAGATTCATAGAATCACCAAGGTTGGAAAAGGCCTAAAAGATCATCCATTCACACCGTTCACCTATTACCTATAGCTCCCACTAAACCATGTCCCTCAACACAATATCCAGTACACCCCCGGACTCACAGAGGCGACAATGTAAATTGTGTAATTCCTAATCATATGGACAATATTACTTCCAAAACCCAAAGATGACCGCAGAGCTGAATGTGCACAAAATTTCACTTTGTCAGCTGCCAATTTTATCGTGGTACAAACTGAGGTCAAACAGCATAGCAAAATACCCTAATCCAGCATCCAAGCACCAAGTAAGGAGCTGTGCAGTGAAGCTTCATGAGAAGACTCAACAAGCTCCACACATAGGGAGCACATCCACACATACCAGCACCATGGCCTGCACTTCTCCAGCTCCCACAAAGCCCTGAGTTATCTCGCTCTGGACAGATGTGCCGTTATCTCAACCCTTGGAGCCTCACATCAGGCACCAAAATGACAGTGGTTGTTGAACCCAACATGTGCCTCAGCAGCACACAGTGCTTTGTGCACTGCCCAATTCCCAGTGGGATGGGGATGAGAACTGGGAAAAAAAGTACAGCTTGTGGGTTGTAACAAAGCAGTTTACTAAGAGAGATAAAAGAAGAGGAGTAATAGTTACCACTATATATCCGTTGATATGGAATTGTATGTAACAACTGATGCACAAGCACTTGCTCAGCACCACCAGACTGATGCTCAGCTGGGCCCTGGGCAGTGAAGAGACTGAGATGAACTCCCACCCATTTCAATACAATTTCTGCTTGCTGTCAGCTGATAGAGAACGTTCCTTTGGCCACTATCAGTCAGCTGTCCTCACTCTGTTCCCTCCCAGCTCCATGTGCCCTCCACTGACCATGGCCTTGGCTCTGTACAACACTGCTTAGCAGCAGCTGTAAACATCAGAGTGTTATCAATGATTTTCTCCTAGAACCAAAACACTGCACCATAGCAGGCAGTCTGAAGAAAAAATATTCATCTGAGCTGTAACTCAGATTCCTGCCTGTCCCCCTCCTCTTGTTCTTCCTGATCAGGAAGCAAGGAACAGAATCTGCCGCTCTCCTCTCTGAGCCCTTCCCATCAGTTCTCAGCTGGCTCCTCTGCCATCCCCAGGCAGAGCTCAGTGCACTCTCACAGATGGCAGCAGCCTTTCCTAATTGTCCTTGGCCATCCGTCATAAAGAATTGGTATCCGCTCTGCTACAGTTCAGAAGTGAGAATCATTCCACCATGTCTCTGTGAGAGAAACAAAACCCTAGGCCTGCAAAGGCACAGAGATTTGGAGTTCGCTGAGTGAATGTTTGTGGTCCTCTCATTAGCGTAAAGACTCTTCAGAAAGCATCCCCTTCCAGAAGCATGTTTTGATTTAGGCTGGCTGGGCCTTGCATCTACACTGTGGTACTGATGTTCAGGGCCTTGCTCAGAAGCAGCAGCCTGCATGAAAGGAAAAGCTCTGTGGTTTTCTCTTGAGTTGTCCCGTTTATTTCTCATGCTACCCGCACTGGTCTACAGGCACTTTTGGGCAGCAGCAGGTTGGGGTTACCCCCAGAGGGTACACAGTAAGATTTAGGACGGGGTATTGGCAACAAGACCTTCTCTGAGGAATCCTCACACAGTCCTATGGAACAACTCAGAGGCTTTCCCTGCAATCTCCAACACCAACAACATCTCTCAGCCCTTCTCTGTCACATCCAATTTCCCTCCCTTCCCCCTTTGGACCTGGTTTAAAGCCCTTTAATCAATCAGTGCAGGAGTATTTCAGATGGGGTCATGGAGGAGGCAGACTGCCATTCTTGGGGTGGCCATTTTCCCAGGAGGGCATGGTGGGAGGTTTTTGTCCCGTCCGGTTCAACCAACACTTGTATCCACCCAGCAGAAGGCTGTGCCCTCTGCGTCCCACTTGACCTCTGCATGGAGCTTACAGTTGACAGGGACATGGCTGAGAAGCTCTGGGCATGGACTAACGGACAAGGAAGTAAAGTGGGAGTCAACTATAAGCCACCCAGCCAGGAGGATGATACCAGTTAATTATTCTTTTAGGAATAAAAGCATATGTCTAGAACAGCATTACTTGCCCTAGGCACTGAAGTCCAGTCGTGCTGGTCCCTTGTTAAGAGGCATCTTGTCAGGTTTATAGGAACTTCAAGTAAGACTTGAGCTAGTAAAAACAATTAGAGGTACCAGAAAAAAAAAAAAAAAAAAAAAAAAAAAAAAAAAGGAAGAAGGGGAATTAAAGGGGGGTGATGAGATCACCAGTGCTGAATCCAGCACCAAGCCTGCTGATAGGGATGTTCCACATAGCATAGAGTGGAAACAACTACACCTAGAAGCAGGGCCAGCAGTTGAGGCAGGGCAAATTGACCTCCCCACCAGCAACTAGTTATAATATCAAAGGAAGCAGATCAGATATCATCAACCCCTATTTGGAACTGGAGTTGCCCTAATTCCTGGACACTATGTTATATCCAAATCAAAGGAAGTCACACCAGGCCTTGTCCTGAAACCTGACCATTTCAGGGCTGTTGTTCAGGACTCTTCCAGGAGTGGCTGATACATCAGTCTAATAAAGGGAAGGGATACTCAGCTGCTCCATGTGACTTAATTGTCTCTCAGTGCATTGTTCCAGCTCACATGAACAGACACTCACATCTCATCCCATACACCAACCTATGGTTCAAACATTCTGTGGTTTCCTTCAATAATGGTGATCTGCATGTAGCAGTTAGCAGATGAAAAGGAAGAGAGATGAGAAGGTCTACCATTAGAAACAAAAACCCACACCATATCCTAAGACTGATATTCACAAGCCATTTCCGCCACCCTCTGCATCCCAATTATTTCAGCAAGGATGTGATCCATGGCCAGCAGATCAGTCCATCAAATAAGTCATTTTGCTGCATCACTCGAAAAACCTCTCCAGTCTTTCTGGTGATTGCCTTTGTGTTTTGATGGGCCTCAGTTATGGTAGTGGTGGCACTGTGGATGATGATACAGCATTCTCCTTCAGCTCAGTTCAACGTCTTTCACACCCTGTGGTCCTTTTAACAGCAATATGTCTAGAACCAGTTGGTTTTGCAAGGCCACCTTGGGTACTTGTTGAACCTGCCTGTTTGACTCTCCAAAAACATGTTCTGTCCAGCTCCTTAGCACACGGACCTGCCAAGGTAGATTCTCCAGGGCAAGCTGGTGTCATACAGGTGGGGTCTGATGATGAGTTTGGTCCCCCAATCCCTATCTTGAAACCAATGCTCTTCAGCATCTTTATAAATGAGGCAGACAGCAAGATTCAGTGTTTACTGATGGTATCATGCTTAGCGGTTGTCATGGTTTTGTAATTTTGTAATTTTGCTATCAGTATTCCACATCATAACATCACGTAAAGTATGGATACTTCAGTTGACGGTGCTGGAGGCTGAAATAAGCCTCACTGGCAAAGACTGGCAAAAACATCCTATTGTGACTGGCCCAGGGGCTCCATGTATACTGGGTATTGATTAGCTCAGAAGGGGGCATTTCAAGGATCCTAAGGGGTATCGATGGGCCTTTGGGATAGCTGCTGTAGACATGGACAACATTAAGCAGCTGTCTGTTTTGCCTGGCCTGTCAGAGGACCCGTCTGTTGTGGGGCTGCTACGAGTAAAAGAAAAGCATGTACCAGTTGCTACAAAGACAGTGCACAGATGGCAGTATCGCACCAACAGGGATTCCTTGCTCCCCATTCATGATTTGATTCGTCATTTGGAGAATCAGGAAGTGATCAGTAAAACGCACTCACCTTTTAACAGCCCATATGGCCAGTGTATAAAGCCAGTGGGGAATGTAGGCTGACAGCTGACTACCATGGTATGAATGAGGTCACGCCCCCATTGAGCGCTGCTGTGCCAGACATGTTGGAACTCCAGTACGAGCTGGAGTCAACAGCCAAATGGTATGCCACCATTGACATTGCCAATGCCTTCTTTTCTATTCCTTTGGCTGCAGAATGTAGGCCACAGTTTGCCTTCACCTGGAGGGGCATTCAGTATACTTGGAACCGTTTGCCCCAGGGGTGGAAACACAGCCCAACCATTTGCCATGGGTTGGTCCAAACTGTATTGGAACAGGGTGGTGCTCCTGAACACCTGCAGTACATTGATGACATTGTTGTGTGGGGTGATACAGCAGAAGAGCTTTTCACAAAAGGAGAGCAGATAATCCAGATTCTTCTACAAGCCGGCTTTGCTATTAAGCAAAGCAAAGTAAAAGGGCCTGCTCAGGAAATTCAGTTCTTAGGTATAAAGTGGCAGGATGGACGTCGTCACATTCCAACAGATGTGATCGACAAAATCACTGCCATGTCTCCACTGACTAGCAAGAAAGAGACACAGTCATTCCTGGGTGCAGTGGGCTTTTGGAGGATGCACATTCCAAACTACAGCCTCATTGTAAGGCCCTTTATCAGGTGACGCAGAGGAAGAATGATTTTGCATGGGGCCCTGAGCAGCAGCAGGCTTTTGAACAGATTAAACAAGAGATAGCCCGTGCTGTAGCCCTGGGGCCAGTACAGACTGGACAGGATGTAAAGAACATCCTCTATACTGCTGCTGGAGAGAAAGGCCCCACTTGGAGTTTGTGGCAAAGAGCCTCAGGTGAGACCTGAGGCCGACCCCTGGGATTTGGGAACTGAGCGTACATGGGATCCAAGGAGGGCAACACTCCAACTGAGAAGGAGATCTTAGCTGCCTATGAGGTGGTTTGGGCTGCTTCTGAAATAGTCAGTACTGAGATGCAGCTCCTTTTAGCACCTGGACTGCCGGAGCTGAACTTGATGTCCAAAGGAAAGGTTCCCTTCACCCATCATGCTACTGATGCCATTCGGAACAAGTGGATTGTTCTGATTACACAACGAGCATGGATAGAGAACCTCAGTCATCCAGGAATCTTAGAGATGATCATGGAGTGACCTGAAGGTAAAAAATTAAGCACATCACCAGCAGAAGAGGTGTCACGTGCTAAAGAGGCCCCACCATACAATGAGCTACCAGAAAATGAAAAGAAATATGCCCTGTTCACCGATGGATCATGTCGTATTGTAGGGAAGATTTGCAAATGGAAAGCTGCTGTATTGAGCTCCACATGACAGGTTGCAGAAGCCACTGAAGGTAAGGGAGAATCAAGTCAGTTTGCAGAGGTAAAGGCTGTCCAGCTGGCCTTAGATGTTGCTGTATAGGAGAGGTGGCCAATGCTGTATATTTATACTAATTCATGTATGTTCGCAATGTATGTGTTATGGGGGTGGTTACAGCAGTGGGAACAAAATAACTGGCAGCGGAGGGGTAAACATATTTGGGCTGCTGAATTATGGAAGGACATTGCTGCCCGAACAAAGAATATGGTTATAAATGTGCATCTTGTAGATGCCCATGCACCCAAGTGTCGGGCTACTGAAGAACAGCAGAATAACAATCAGGTAGATTGATTGAAGGCTTTATGATCCTTAATGGCTTTACGATCTCTCGCCTCCAACTGAAGCAGTAGTTAGACCAATTACCAAGTGACACCAAGGTGGTAGCGTGGTAAAATGGCGATTTATTAAAGCACACACGACCTTATATAACCTACGTCCACTTCGTCTACGCCTACTGTGTTACACGTAGCAAGATTCTTCCAGAATATGGGGAAGGGCCTGTCACGTCACAGCCCGATAACATCCCCGTATTTCGCCTAATACAACAATTGATATGCCAGAATTGAGGTGGCTCAAATAGACTTGGACTGGCAGAACATGGGAGAGCTATTTCTAGCTCGATGAGACCCATGAGACCTCGGGCCACCAAGGAAGAGAAGCGACATATAAGTGGGGCAGAGACCGAGGGGTGGACTTAACTATGGACGCTATTGCACAGATTATTCATGACTGTGAAACATGTGCCATAATTAAACAAGCCAAGAGGATGAAACCTCTCTGGGGGGAAGGGAGATGGCAGAAGTATAGATATGGGGAGGTATGGCAGGTTGATTATATCACCTTGCCACGATCTCACAATGGTAAGTGTTATGTGCTTACCACAGTGGAGGCAACCACTGGGTAGCTCGAAACGTACGCAGTACCCCATGCTACCATCCAAAACACCATCCTGGGTCTGGAGAGGCAAATCCTGTGGTGACATGGCAACCCCAGAAAGAATTCAGTTTGATAACGAGACTCATTTCAAAAATTCATTTCTGGATACCTCGGCCAGAGGACATGGCATTGAGTGGATTTATCATGTACCCTATCACGCACAAGCCTCTGGTAAGATTGAATGCTACAACGGGTTGTTAAAAAAACATATTGAAAGCAAAGGGAGGCTGAATATTTAAGAATTAAGAATGTGGCTAGTTAACACAAGTGGATCGGTCAGTAGAGATGGTGCTACCCAATCCAGCTCCCCACATGCTGTTGAGGGAGGTAAGGTCCCTGCAGTGCATGTAAAGAACATGTTGGGAAAAGCTGTTCGGGTCCTTCCAGACTCTGGAAAGGGCAAAGCTCTCCTTAGAACCATTTTTACCCAGGGTGCACTTGGTGGGTGATGCAGAAAATGGGGATGTTCAATGTGTACCACAAGGGAATGTGATGTTGGGGGAGTGCAGACAGTAATTCCATGTATATATATGTATACAGACAAGTGTGTTGTGCATTTTAATTATTGTTTCTTTCTGTATAGAAATGTTTTCTAAGCATGATATAGTGATGTACAATTAAGGGTGGAATGTCATGGTTTTGTGATTTTTCCTATTGGTATTCCACGTATCACAGTTAGTAAAAAAAGTTTTCCTTCTTAGGTCGTTGCCGCTGCTATGATTGTTTCCTTGAGCCCAGCTCCCATCTCCCTACCCCATTCCATTTGTTTGGGCCCAGGTGGACCACAGGTCTACTGCCCCCCCCTGTCATGGTTACAGACTGATCTAGATAACTCCATGACACAGCTTATCATATTGCTGGCTACTGACTGCTGTGCCGGAGTGCTGCTGTAGAGACAACAGGACTGTTGTGAGAAATACAAGACCTTCATGCCTGCACAAATGAGAGGGCTTGAGAGCACTGAGGCAGTGTAAATAGAGCAGGATTGAAAACAGCACGTTGTGCTGTTGTCTGTGGCTGTACCTCCCCATGAGACAGACAAGGTAAAAAGAGAGAAGAGCTAAGGAAAAGTCTATTATAAAATCTTTTTATTTATCTCTTAACCTATTCAGGCAATATGGTTCCATGTTTACCTGAGCTCCTGGAGTAAGAAAATGGAAATTAGGTAGGAAAGAAGTAGTGAAATAAATCGCAACTTATTTGCAGATTACAGTATTACAAAAAATCAAAAAAAACCCAAAAAGAATAAAACATGAAGAACCATCACTGGGTGTTGTGTGAGGAAGATGTGCACTTCATCAAAGCTGGAATAGTGCATATTGCAACATCTTCCTGAGAGCATGCTTGATCTCCCTGTTCCTCATGCTGTAGATAGTAGGGTTCAGTGTTGGAGGAACCACTGCATACAAAAGTGCCACTGTCAGATCCAGGAGTGGGGAGGAAATGGATGGGGGCTTCAGGTTGGCAAAAACGCCAGTGCTGACAAATAGGGAGACCACAGCCAGGTGAGGGAGGCACGTGGAGAAGGCTTTGTGCCGTCCCTGCTCAGAGGGCATCCTCAGCACAGCCATGAAGATCTGCACATAGGACACAACTATGAAAGCAAAGCACCCAAAGGCTAAACTGACACTAAAAATGAGAAGCACAATTTCCCTGAGGTAGGCGCCAGAGCAGGAGAGCTTGAGGATCTGGGGGATTTCACAGAAAAACTGGTTGACAACATTGCCTTGGCAGAGAGGCAGTGAAAACGTACTGGCAGTGTGCAGCAGGGAATTGAGAACCCCAGCGCCCCAGGCAGCTGCTGCCATGGTGGCACAAGCTCTGCTGTCCATCAAGGTCCCGTAGTGCAGGGGCTTGCAGATGGCAACATAGCGGTCATAGGACATGATGGTGAGAAGGAAATACTCTGCTGACATGAAGAGGAGAAGGAAAAAGAGCTGTGCAGCACATCCTGAGTAGGAGATGGCCCTGGTGTCCCAGAGGGCGTTGGCCATGGCTTTGGGGAGAGTGGTGGAGATGCTGCCCAGGTCGAGGAGGGCCAGGTTGAGGAGGAAGAAGTACATGGGGGTGTGCAGGCGGCGGTCGCAGGCTACGGCTGTGCTGATGAGGCCGTTGCCCAGGAGGGCAGCCAGGTAGATGCCCAGGAAGAGCCAGAAGTGCAGGAGCTGCAGCTGCCGCGTGTCTGCCAACGGCAGCAGGAGGAACTCACTGATGGAGCTGCTGTTGGGCATCTGCTGTTGTTCCTGGGCTTGGAGTCCTGCTCAGAGTGCAGAAGATAATGACAAGTCCAGACCATTCTCAGAGACACTCCTCCTACTATAATACAAAATATTTTCATTCTCCTACAACAGTGTACATTTAGCACCATTACTTGCATTGAATTTCATGTATTTCAGCATTCCTTAAGCAGAAGCAGCATATGGAGCTAAAACCTTCCTCTTCTTTTCTTATTCCGCCTCCCTGGATATTTTCTTGTGTTTCATGTCTCATATCTTTAACCCAACTGCTCTTAGAGCCCCAAAAACAAACTCTGTGCCATTCAGTGTGAATTCTAAAAAACTGCCTGTTTGCAGCTTAAGTGAATTATTCATTTCTACTGAAAATGAGGATGTTTTCAATTGGTTCCATCCTTCAGGAAATAGGAGAATGAGAGCACATCATGTGTGACTGTTCTCAAAACAAGCAATTGAGTGAAGAAAAATTCTCAGAGCTGTGACAGCCCCTTTTACATTTCTGCCTCCAATCCTTTCTACGTTCCCCCAGAACAGGAAATGGAAACCCTCTGCTTGGCTCTCCTCCGGCAAAGCAACCTCAGAATCATACTGTTGTGCAGTGGAGCTGTGATCCCCCTGCCCCAGGCAGCAGCTGTGGCAGCACAAGCCCTGCTGGGGGCTCCTTCCCCCAACACGTCTCCCCGCAGCGCCCTGGGCAGCTCCCCGGGCAGGCTGAGTGCTGAGCCTGGCAGGCGGCAGAGTCCCATACCCGGCACACAGCCCCTGGGGCACAGCAGGGACCCTGCTCTGCAGGACAGCCCTGGGCACCCGCCTGCAGCCCCAGCAACACAGCCTGCAGCCGTGCTGGGACAGGCAGCCCTCAGGGCTGTGCTCTCAGCTGGAGCCGAAGTCTTTTTCCACAGTAAAGAAACATGCACTGCTTGCAGCCATGTCTTCTATGGGATGTCCCAGATTTAGTTAACCCTCTATGAATAGCAGCTGCATTACCTACTGCAAGGGTCTTACTGTGTCATGGTCTGTGAGCAATATTCCTGCAGTGATCTCACAGCCCACTCACACCGCACACATGCTGTAAGCTCTCTCCATATTCTCTCTTCTGTTTCTGTCACCTGCAGGATGTGCTGTGCACAAGAGCTGCTCCTGGGCACAGCTGTCTCTCTACAGCACCATCTACTTTTATGAGCTCCCTGTGTCCCAGGAGCATGGCCCAGCTGAGCACCAGATGATGTCATTTTTATCCTTCCCACTCATCTCCCCTTAGATGTCCCTGTGTCATCATGGCCATCAGCTCCTGAAAGGCAGCAGTATCATAACTGTTCTTTGAAACCTGCTCCATTATCCACCAGTAAATTTTTAACATGAGATGAATCCTACTAGAGAGTGTTTGATGAATCAAAAATTGCACCCAGACAAGGATAAGGAAGGTTGGACTTCCCCTGTGCAGGGCAGTGATCCAGAGAAGACAGTGCAGGTAACTCATCCCCAGTTAGAAATCCTGGGGCTGAAATGGGATGCAGCTCCCCACAGAAACAAAGGAGCTGGGATTCCTCTGGTTCAGCTCAGATGTTCACAAGTAGTTTTACAGTGCTGCATTCATACCTTATTTAAACAAAATAATAAACAAATAAACAGTAAATGTCTGCTGGATTCTTTCACTTTAAGCTCTCTCCAGATATCTCTCCATTTTGCTGAATAAGTTCTGATAACCTGAAATAGATAACAGGAAGGCACAAGGCACAAGATGCTCTTTAGGTTATAATGGTCCCAGGGCACATTTGCTGCTGAGTCCATCAACCTCCAGTGCAGAGAGAAGTTTGTACAAAGTGCTTAACAAGACAAAGTCAGAAGTAATGGTGAAGTTTCTTAAAGTACTAATGGGTCCACTGAGGGCCATTACCAAGTAAGCTTCCCAAAGCACTAGTTAGAGCAGATAATTGTAAGCCATGACTACAGGCAGGCAAAGGCACTGGCATGCTAAGAAACCTCTCCTTTGCCTTATGAAGCAGACAGGTCAAGCCCTGATTGCAAGACCAGAAGTAGGGAGATCCTGTCTCTCATGTTGGCTCAAGGCACTTCCTGGGGCAGTGAGTTGGAAGTCTATATGATGTTAAATGAATGACATGGGAATGCAAGATCCCAGGCTCTGCATTTTGTGCAAGGATACTGTCAAGTTCATGTCCCACATGTGCCCTGTGTCTCATTGCAGGATGTAGGATGTGAGAAGGGCCCCGTCTGAACAAGCAGTCAGTCCCAGTGAAACTCTGAACTTCAGATCTCTCAGTTCCAATGCCCTCCAGTGCACACTCTCCCATAGTTTTATGTCCTTTATGTTCTGCGGTGACCAGAAGTGCACCCAGTGCTCCAGATGAGGCTGTAGCAATGCAGAGCAAAGAGGGTCAACCTTTTCCCTCACCCAGCTGGCAATAAATTGCTTTATGCACTCCAGGGTACCGTTGGCCTTCCTGGCTGCCTGGGCACACTGCTGAATCACGTTCAATTTGATGTTGTGCAATCCTTTTCAGTCAGACCTCTCTTATGTGTCCCATATCCAGTCAGTGTGTATGTCCAGTGTTGCCCATAGCCAGGTGCACAATCAGGCACTTGTTCTTGTTATGTGTTATGCACTTGGTGCTTAGTACCAACTGGTACCCACTTCTCTGACTTGTCCACATCTCTCTGCAAGTCCTCTCCACCCTCAGTGGAGGCAACAGCACCTCCTCATCTGGTCTCATCAGCAAACTTGCTCAGAACATCTCCTAGTCCTGCATTCAAGTCATCTGCATAAAGATGAAAGGAAACTGGCCCTAAAATGGGCCCTGGGGAACTCTGACAGTGACCATCTACCAGCCCAATGGAACCCACTGACTATAATTCTTTGGGACAGAACTGCTGGACAACTGCTCACCCACCACTGCTGGTGAACCTGAAAGGCAAAATGTCAGCGTGCTGGGACAAACAGACAAACACCAATATGGTTACGTATAGCTGCATCAATTTATTGCTCGAAAAGCCATGCTTTTATAGGAGACAGACAAGGGCGTCCAAAAATCACACACGCTAATTGGAGGAAAGCTACTGCAATAACAACCCTATAACCCCCCTTCAAAGCCACGAGCCATTCATTCTTTTCCTACAGATGTCCTTGGTTCTCATGCTGTTTATCCTGCTCCGTAGCTGCTGCTCTGTGAACTCCTTATCTCAATCCATGGCTGCTGCTCTGTAAAATTCTTCTTGTATTACAAAACACCACGTTCTGTTTCTGTCTAGCTGTATGTAGGAATTTCTGTCCAGAAGGGTGCTGAAGAAATAGTATCAAAAGCTCTACTGAAATCCTCAAGGATTACATCAACTGCCTTCCCTTGTTCAGCTCAATGGATAAAGGTGTCATAAAAAGACTTGAAATTAAATAGGACCATCCCCTCGGAATACTGTGTTGTCTGTGACCAATCACAGAATTGTACTTCAGGTGTTTTTCCATAACTCCCACCATCATTTTCTCCATAATTTTACCAAGCACTGGTGTGAGACTGACAGGTCCATAGTTCCCCTTGTAATCTTTCTTGCTCTTCCTTACGATAAGACAACATTTGCCAGCTTCCTGTCAACTGGTATGACCCTAGATTTATTAGATGCCATTGAAATGCAAGCCCAGAGCATACTAAATTGTCATCAGTGCAAGAACGTAGATGTGCCGTATCTTTGCAATGCCTTGAAATCCAGACTATGCCACAGATGGAGCAGAGAGGAAGATCTGCCTCTTCTGTTGTGAGCTCATCTTTTCGGTAAGCTGAATATCACTACGTACTCCATGGGGTCAGGTGCAAAAGACACACTGGGTGCCCTAAGCACGTGGCTGAGGTGGTATTTAGGATGGCCAAGAATACCTCCCTTCTGGCCCTCAGCTGATGCTCCAGAAGGAAGTGTCTATCTCATAGATTTTCCGTCACAGTTTACAAGCACTAGCACAAAACTAGGATCACCCAAGGCACCTTGGGCATCACTGAGAGACTGTGTACGAGCAGTGCAATCCCTGTGGAATAAAAACCAAGGATTCAGATGAGGGACTCACACACAGACACCTCACTGTGCACATCTGAACTCAGCTAGGTGAACTTGCAGCCCCCCTGGTTCTTTGAAAAACTGATCCCAATTCAGCCCAGGGTTTCCATCTGAGGATGAGATGCCTTACGCTAGAATAAGGATGGGATGGTCTGATGATAACAGGACAAATGGACATGGATTTAAATTAAAAAGGGGAGACATAGGTTAGATGTGAGGAACCTATATTTTTACACAGCAACACTGGAAAATGTTCCCCTTAGAGGCTGAGCATGATGATGGATGGGATCCTGGTTTTACTCTGGGTTTACCATCACGTCAATCCAGGTTTCTACTCATACTTTTCTCTAGGTGAACTCTCACTTTACTCAAGGTTTTACTCACAATTTACCATCAGGGTGTGTGATCGGGAGATGGGCTGGTGGAGTGACTTGCTGGCATCCCCGAGGGAAGGCTGCCAGGCAGATACCCCCAGAAAAGTGGTTGACTCCCTGCCCTGTCACAGTCAGACAGACCTGACTGATGAGGAGGGTTGGAAGAGAGTCCCAACTCAACATCACAGGAGCCCCCCCATGCCTGCCTAGCCCTCGACCCCTGATCCATCTAAGCAACAGGTTTGACACTCTGAAATCTGAAGGAGATAAGAATAGGGAGGCAATGGAGGATCTGCCTAGGAGGGAGCCTAATGCAAGGCAGTCACTACCAAGCCTTGTGACTTTCTCTGCCATGAAAGAAAGAAGGGTGGCCGTGGTGGGTGACTCCCTTCTCAGAGGAATAGAGGGTCCCATTTGCAGACTGGACCCTAGCCGTCAGGAAGTCTGCTGTCTTCTTTGCTTCAGGTCAGGGACATAATGTGGAAACTCCCAATGCTGGTTAGGTCCACTGATTATTTTCCACTACTCATAGTTTAGGTGGGCAGTGATGAAATTTCTTAGAGAAGCCTACAAACTATGAAAAGAGATTTCAGGAATTTAGGCCATTTAGTTCACAGAGTGTGAGATCAAGTGATTTTTTGTTCTGTACCTTCAGGGGCAGTGAGGGACACGGAGCAGGCTTGGAAAGCAAAGCAATGAACAGTTGTCTCAGAGGTTGGTACTGAGCCAGAAACTTTGGTTTCTTTGATCACAGGGCAGTTTACTTGGCCTGTGGTCTATTATCCATGAAAGGAACCCAACTGTCTCAAAGGGGGAAACAAATCCTAGCACAGAAGGTAGTGGGGCTTATCGAAAGAGCTTTAAACTAGCTACGATGGGGGAGGGGACAAAACAAGGCTCATCAGAGATGAGCCTAGGGGAACACTTCTTGAGCCGGGAGAGAGGCAGGTGCCTCAGCTGAAGTGCGTCTACACCAACACAAGGAGCTTGGTCAACAAGCAGGAGGAGCTGGAAGCAAATGTGCATCTGACAAACCATAACCTAGTTGCTATTACCGACCCATGGTGGTACCACTGCCATGACTGGAGTGCTGTGATGGATGGTTACAAGCTCTTCAGAAGGGATAGATGAGGAAGGAAAGGTGGTGGTGTGGCCCTTTATATTAAAGAGAGTTTTGATGTTGAAGAGCTTGGGCTTCAGAACCATCAAGACGTGTGCATGTTTGTAAGGATCAGGGGAAAGACCTGTAGGTGTGACATCTTGCTAAAAGTCTCTTATAGACCGCCTAATCAAGGTGAATTGATGGGTGAGGCATTCTATGAGCAGCTTACTGAAGTCGCACGATCGCCAGCACGCATTCTCTTGGGAGACTTCAACCTCCCTGATATATGCTGGGAATATAATAAAGAGCAGAGGAATCAGTCCAAGAGGTTTCTAGATTGTATAGAAGACAGCCTCCTTACTCAGTTGGTATGAAGGCCTACCAGGGGTGGTTCCTTGCTAGACCTGCTCTTCACTAACAGTGAAGGACTGGTAGGAGTTGAGAAGGCTGAGGACTGTCTTGGGCAGAGTGGCCATGAAATGGTAGAATTCTCTATTCTTGGAGATGTCAGAAGGGTGACTAGCAAAACTACTATCCTGAACTTCTAGAGGGCGGACTTTGACCTGTTCAGGACACTTGTAGCACGGGTCCCTTGGGAGTCGCTCTTATGGGTAAAGGGGTCCAGGAAGCCTGGACACTCCTCAAGATGGAAATCTTAAAGGCACGAGATCAGGCTGCCCCTGAATGCCATCAGGTGAGCCATAGGGGAAGAAGACCAGTGCAGTTGAACTGGGAAAAACTGTTGAGACTCAGGAAGAAAAAGAGAATCTACGCCCTCTGGAAGAAGGGACAGGATACTTGGGGAGATTACAAGGAAGTTGCTAAGGCATGCAGGGAGGAAGTTAGGAAGGCACATTACTTCCCTGTCGCTTAATCCATGCCCAGAGCTTCTCAGCCATGTCACTGCCAACTGTAAGCTCCATGCAGAGTTCAAGTGGGACACAGAGGGCACAGCCTTCTGCTGGGTGGATACAAGTGTTGGTTGAACTGGACGGGACAAAGCCCTCCCACCATGCCCTCCTGGGAAAATGGCCACCCCAAGAATGGCAGTCTGCCTCCTCCATGACCCCATCTGAAATGCTCCTTCACTGACTGATTAAAGGGCTTTAAACCAGGTCCAAATGGGGAAGGGAGGGGAATTGGATGCGACAGAGAAGGGCTGAGGGATGTTGTTGCTGTTGGAGATTGCAGGGAAAGCCTCTGAGTTGTTCCATAGGATTGTGTGAGGATTCCTCAGAGAAAGTCTTGTTGCAAATACCCCATCCTAAATCTTATTGTGAACCCTCTGGGGGTAACCCCAACCTGCTGCTGCCCTAAAGTGCCTGCAGACCAGTGCAGGTAGCATGAGAAATAAATGGGACAACTCAAGAGAAAACCACAGAGCATTTCCTTTCATGCAGGCTGCTGCTTCTGAGCAAGGCCCTGAACATCAGTACCACAGTGTAGATGCAAGACCCAGACAGGCTAAATCAAAGCATGCTTCTGGAAGGGGATGCTTTCTGAAGAGTCTTTACACTAATGAGACAACCACAAACATTCACTCAGTGAACTCCAAATCTCTGTGCCTTTGCAGGCCTAGGGTCTTGTTTGTCTCACAGAGACATGGTGGGATGGTTCCCACCTCTGAACTGTAGCAAAGTAGGTACAGACTCTTCATTACGATTAGGCAATGAAGATGAAGAAAGGCTGCTGCCATCTGTGAGAGTGCACTGAGCTCTGCCTGGGGATGGCAGAGGAGCCAGCTGAGAACTGATGGAAAAGGCACAAAGAGGAGAGCGGCAGACTCTGTTCCTTGCTTCCTGATCAGGAAGAACAAGAGAAGGGGGACAGGCAGGTGCTTGAGTTACAGCTGAGATGGAATTGTTTTCTTCAGACTGTCTGCTCCGGTGCAGTGTTTTGGTTCTAGGAGAAAAACCATTGATAACACTTTGATGTTTACAGCTGCTGCTAAGCAGTGTTCTACAGAGCCAAGGCCATGGTCAGTGGAGAGCACATGGAGCTGGGAGGGAACAGAGTGAGGACAGCAGACTGATAGTGGCCAAAGGGACATTTTGTACCACCTTAAAGCAAGCAGAAATTGTATTGAAATGGGTGGGAGTCCATCTCAGTCTCTTCACTGCCCAGGGTCCAGCTGAGCATCAGTCTGGTTGTGGCGAGCAAGTGCTTGTGCATCATTTATTACATATTATTCCATATCAACGGATATATAGTGATAACTATTACTCCTCCCCTTTTATCTCTCTTAGTAAATTGCTTTGTTACAACCCACAAGTTGTACTTTTTTTCCCAATTCTCTTCCCCATCCCACTGGGAATTGGGCTGTGCACAAAGCACTGTGTGCTGCTGAGCCACATGTTGAGTTCAACAACCACCGTCATTTTGGTGCCCGATGTGAGGCTCAAAGGGTTGAGATAACAGCATGGATATCCAGAGCGGACAGGGTTTGTGGGAATTGGAGAACTGCTGGCCATGATGCTGATAGTTTCCCCATGTGTGGAGCTTACTGAGTCTTCTCATGAAGCTGCATTGCACAGCTCCCTGCTTGCTGTTTGTTTTCCCTGCTGCATTATTTGTCAACATTGGATTATGGATTAGGGTATTTATTTTGCTATGCTGTTTGACCTCGTTTTGTATCATGATAAAATTGGCAGCTGACAAAGTGAAGTTTTGTGCACATTCAGCTCTGTGGTCATCTTTGGGTTTTGGAAGTAATATTGTTGGTATGATTAGAAATTATACATTTTACATTGTCTTCTCTGGGAGCCCAGGGGTGTTCAAGAAGTGACTGGATGTTGTGTTGAGGGATGAGGTTTAGTGGGAGCTACTGGTAATAGGTGAACGGTTGGACTGGATGATCTTTTAGGCCTTTTCCAACATTGGTGATTCTATGAATCTATGATTGAGGTTAAACAATTATTCAGGAATATCACTGAGAGATCTGCCCCAAGGTGAGAAGGCTCTGCATGGCAGAGGGTGTGGGACGGTCTGGGCAGCTGCCTGGAGCGGTGGGCACCCCCAGGGCTTTGGAACTTCATCTCCGAGCAACTGCAGGATCCTGAGAAACTGGTAGAATATTGGGGGCAGGTCTGCTGTGGCTCTGGTAGCCCCCAAGAAACACACATGACTGCAGTGTGCCAGATCCAGAGAGCTGGAAATGCTGACAGTGAAGCAGCCTCTGCAACTCCTGGCACAGACCTTGCAGCAGCTCCAAGGTTTTGCTACACATCCTGCAGTTGCTCCATGCACTGGGACAGATCCCCCTGTCACTCCACCCCTCATATGAGCTCAGCAGTCACTCCTGCTACGGGTCCTGTAGCTGTTCCAAGTATTGCTATAAGAAAATGACACAAATTCCCCCCAAGTGAGGAAATACAGCCCAGCCCTGTGGTGGCTCCAACCCCTCCAATGAGCCCAGTGGCAGCTCCAACTTAGTCACAGTTCCTGTGGTGATTCCAGCTCTGGCAATGAACTCTGAGGTCACTTCAACTCCTGCAACAGCCCAACAGCCACTTCAGCTCCTACAGTGAACCCTGTGGCTGTTAAAACCCCTGTAACTAGTCCTGGACTTGCAAACAGATATGCATATGTATTAGTATCTGTGCATATATGATTGCAACTGCATATGTTGTATATGTGTATCTACACTAAATATATTATATATGTATAAATACATTTGTCATAATTATTATCCTTTTCTTTTTCTCCTTGTCTCAACCCATAAAATTTAAACCACAGCACTGTCCCGAGATGCTTAAGGATTTCCTTGGGGCTATTCAATCTGATCTGGTCACACACTGAAGAGCATCAGAAGATCTCAAGGTTTTCTCAGGGAGCAGCTCCTGAGGTATATTCCTTACACCAGCTTTGGAAGAGGCCTCCCTCCAGTTCTCTGGTCCTGCACTAAAGGGGCCCTCTTGTTATGGCAGTGCCAGCAAGGAGACCAGCTCTGACAGACCTGTTCATATTGCCGGCTACTGACTGCAGCCCTGGATTGCTGCTGTAGAGACAACAGGACTGTCATGAGACACACAAGACCTTCAGGACTGCACAAATGAGAGGACTTGAGAGCACTGTGGTGGTGTAAAGAGATCAGAAATGAAAAGAGCACGTTGAGCTGCTGTCTGTGGCTGTACCTCCCCAAATCCAGACAAAATAGGAAAAAAGAAAAGCTAAGTAAAAGTCTATTTTGAAACATTTTTAGGTATATTTTAACGTATTCGGGGAATCTGGATACATGTTTACATGAGCTCCTAAAGTGACAAAATGGAAATTAGGTAGGAAATAAGTGTAATACATTTTTATTTATAAGTCCAATAACAGATTTTTTGCACGTTGCGATATCTCACATAATCAAACAATCAAAGATGCATAAAACATGAAGAACCATCACTGGGAATCCTATGAGGAAGTTGTGCAATTTATGGAAGCTGGAATAGTGAGTATTGCAACACCTTCCTTAGAGCGTGCTTGATCTCCCTGTTCCTTATGCTGTAGATAATAGGGTTCAGTGTTGGAGGAACCACTGCGTACAGAAGTGCCATTGTCAGATCCAGGAGTGGGGAGGAAATGGATTGAGGCTTCAGGTGGGCAAAAAAGCCAGTGCTGAGAAAGAGGGAGACCACGGCCAGGTGAGGGAGGCACGTGGAGAAGGCTTTGTGCTGTCCCTGCTCAGAGGGCATCCTCAGCACAGCCACGAAGATCTGCACATAGGACAACACTATGAAAACAAAGCAGCCAAAGGCTAAGCTGGAACCAAAAATGAGAATCACAATTTCCCTGAGATTTGATTCTGAGCAGGAGAGGTTGAGGATCTGGGGGATTTCACAGAAAAACTGGTTGACAACATTGCCTTGGCAGAGAGGCAGTGAAAACGTACTGGCAGTGTGCAGCAGGGAATAGAGAACCCCAGTGCCCCAGGCAGCTGCTGCCATGGTGGCACAAGCTCTGCTGTCCATCAAGGTCCCATAGTGCAGGGGCTTGCAGATGGCAACGTAGCGGTCATAGGACATGATGGTGAGAAGGGAACACTCTGCTGAGATGAAGAAGAGAACGAAAAAGAGCTGTGCAGCACATCCTGTGTAGGAGATGGCCCTGGTGTCCCAGAGGCTGTTGGCCATGGCTTTGGGGAGAGTGGTGGAGATGCAGCCCAGGTCGAGGAGGGCCAGGTTGAGGAGGAAGAAGTACATGGGGGTGTGCAGGCGGCGGTCGCAGGCTACGGCTGTGCTGATGAGGCCGTTGCCCAGGAGGGCAGCCAGGTAGATGCCCAGGAAGAGCCAGAAGTGCAGGAGCTGCAGCTGCCGCGTGTCTGCCAACGGCAGCAGGAGGAACTCACTGATGGAGCTGCTGTTGGGCATCTGCTGTTGTTGTGCTTGGAGTCCTGCTCAGAGTGCAGAAGATAATGACAAGTCCAGACCATTCTCAGAGACACTCCTCCTGCTATACTATGAAATGTTTTAATTCTCCTACAACAGTGTACATTTTGCACCATTACTTGCATTTAATTTCATGTATTTCAACATTCCTTAAGCAGAAGCAGCATTTGGAGCTCTAACCTTCCTCTTATTTTCTTATCCCTTCTCCCTGTATATTTTCATCTGTTTCGTGTCTCATATCTTTACCCCAAGTGCCCCCCTTAGTGCCCCCTACCCCAGCATCTGTGACTTTCAGTTTCAGTTAGAAAATGCTGCCTGTTTGTAGGATAAGTGAATTATTCATGCCTACAGAAAATGATGTTAATTACAACTGGTTCCATCTTCTGAGAAAGGGGGGACTGAATGCACATCACGTCTGTCTGTTCAGGCCACAAGCAATTTATTGAAGAAAAATTCTCAGATCTCTGATAGCTCCTTTTAGATTTCTGTTTCCAATCCTCTTTTCCTCAGAACAGGAAATGGAAACCTCCTGCCGTGGCACTCCTCTTGCAAAGTACCTTAAAAACCAATCCGTTGTGCAGTGGAGCTCTGATCCCCCCGCCCCAGGCAGCAGCTGTGGCAGCACAAGCCCTGCTGGGGGGCTCCTTCCCCCCACCCGTCTCCCCGCAGTGCCCTGGGCAGCTCCCCGGGCAGGCTGAGTGCTGAGCCTGGCAGGCGGCAGAGTCCCATACCCGGCACACAGCCCCTGGGGCACAGCAGGGACCCTGCTCTGCAGGACAGCCCTGGGCACCCGCCTGCAGCCCCGGCTGCACAGCCTGCAGCCGTGCTGGGACACGCAGCCCTCATGGCTGTGCTCTGGTGCTGCAGCACGGTAGCCCTCAGCTGGAGCAGAAGGCTTTTAACACAGTAAAGGAACATGCGGTGCCTACATCCAGATCTGCTATGGGATATCCCAAATTAAGTTGACCCTCTATGAAAAGCAGCTCATGGTCTGCAGTGAGACTTACCGTGTCATGGTCTGTGAGCAATGCTCCTGCAGAGAGCTCACAGCCCGCTCACACCACACACATGCTGTAAGCTCTCTCCATATTCTCTCTTCTGTTTCTGTCACCTGCAGGCTGTGCTGTGCACGAGATCTGCTCCTGGGCACAGCTGTCTCTCTGCAGCTCTGCCCACTTTTATGAGCTCCCTGTGTCCCAGGAGCCTGGAAAAGCAAGCAGCAGATGATGTCATTTTTATCCTTCCCAGTCGTCTCCCCTGACATGTCCCTGGGTCCTCATGGCCAACAGCTCCTGAAAGACAACAGCATCATGACTGTGCTTTGAAATCCGCTCAATTAACCACCACATGTCCAGTGGTCAGTGACTGATTGGAGACATATGGGGAGTGCTCCCAGAGTTCGTTTGATGAAACAATAAGGGCACCCAGACAAGGAAGGTGAGGTTTGGACTTTCCCTGTGCAGGACAGTGATCCAGCTGAGGCAGTGCAGGAGTCTCATCCCTTGACAGAAATCCTGGAGCTGAAATGGGATTCAGCTCCCTACACACCCACAGGAGCTGGGATTCCTCTGGTTCAGCTCAGAAGTGCAAAAAGAGTTGCCTGCACGTGAGCTCCTGCTCTGAGTCCTCGGTTCTTCAGCAGGGAGGCAGCTGCTCACACACAGACACTGGGTGATGCCCAAGGTGCCTGGGCTGCTCCTGATGTGTGCCAGTGCTTGTAAACCGTGTGGGAAATCCCTGAGACAGACACCTCCTTCCTGGGCATCAGCTGAGGGCCAGAGAGGGGATAGCACCGGCTGTCTGGTGAATTCACATGCAGCTACAAGAGCAGTACAGGGCCTTCAGGAAAGCCATGACCATGGTGTGTCTGTGTTGCTAAGTCACCTCCAAGACCCACAATTGCTCTAATGCCTGTGTGCCACCTTCTGCACACTGATACCATAGATGAGCTGTCCAGTCAGGCTATGTCCAGTGATGCTTTTCAATTAGGATGTTTACTTCTGTGCTTTTGCACTAATGCAAACACCAACACACAAGAAGCTAGAAATCTTGATAGAGCTGCAGGCCTGAGCTCCTGTTTGGACCATGGGGACACAGTTTAATGGCTTCCACAACTGCACTGTAGCACAAGGGGGATACAGAGTCTTTAGGATGGATGGGTGAGGAGACAAGGAAGAGCGACTGCCCTCTGTGAGAGTGCACTGAGCTCTGCCTGGGGATGGCAGAGCAGACAGGTCAGAGCTAATGGAAATGGCCAACAGAGGAGACCAACAGTGTCTGTACCTGTCTTCCTGATCAGGGAGAGCAAGTGGAAGGTGCCCTTTGCAGACAGATGGGAATCTGATGTTGTCTGTCCCTTGTCCCATTTGGGGGCCTTTGTCACTCCATTATCTGCGGCAGGGACAGCACAGCAGGGTATGTGCCATCCAGCAGATCCCTGGAGAGCACAGATGGCAGCTTCTTGACCAAGCAGTGGAGGAACCAAAGAGGAGAGATGCTCTGCTGGATCTCATACTCTCCAGCATGGAAGGTCTGGTGGGAACTGTGAAGATGAAAGGGGCATCAGGCCACGTGCAAAAGACAAAAGGATCTAATTTTATTTATGTATTTATTTATTTATTTTGAGGCTGTAAGCTTAAAAGATGAACATATATGTCAATAAAACTGAAACAAAGAATTGAAGACAAAGATAGAAATCAGTGAAAATGTGTTAACCCTTTTTAACATGAGAAATTCTCATGAGTCTTGTTCCATTTTTAGTTGTAAATATGAGTCTTTGTAGGGATTTTGTGTCTTTTTTTTTTTTTTTTCCTTTAATTCAGATGCTTTCAGGTACAGAGACACAGACAGCGATGCCAGTGCCATCATTGCCCTGTGACTAAATCCCGGCGCCCACCGCTGCTCTTCCCTGCTGCCTATTTGATCCCTCATCCTCCAAGTGTCTCCAGCTCTCCTAAATAAATGGTCGTGGTTAAAGGCATGTTTTCAGCAGGCCATTTAGACACATGCTCCTGCCACAGCCTGCCAGATTTCCCCATCCCTTTCTTATTGTTCAGTCAGATACCTCCCAATTATCTGTCTGATTTCTGACTTTTAGGGGGATGACTAAAATTTGCTCCATCTCACCAAAGACTGATGGACTGTGTTGTCAACTCCTTCACTGTGATTCTATCTATCCCTTCCTATCTTTTCTTTTTCTCTTACTTTTTCTTTTTCTCTTACTTTTTCTTTTTCTATGTCGTTTTCTTCTCCTTTTCCTTTTCCTTTTCCTTTTCCTGTTCCTTTTCCTTTTCCTTTTCCTTTTCCTTTTCCTTTTCTTTTTCCTTTTCCTTTTCCTTTTCTTTTTCCTTTTCCCTTTCCATATCATTTTTTTTTCATTTTTCTATTTCTATTTCTTTTTTTTTCTCTTTCTCTCTTTCATTTTTTCATGCTTTAAAGAAAGCATGAATTCTGAAAGATGTTCATTAATGTCAGTAAAAGTGAAAAAAAGAGTTGAAGACAAAGATAGAAATCAAGAAGAAAGCGTTAACCCGTCTCAGTGTGTGAAATACTCACGAGTCCTGTTCAATTCTAAGTTGATACCTCCCAACTCCCTGGCTGATCTATCCAAGGGAGATTACTGAAATTTGCTCCATTCCTCAAAAGTCTGTTGTCAAATCCTTCACCGTGATTCTATCTATCCCATCCTATCTGTTTCTAACTCATTTCTTGTGCAAATATTCCCTATAAAAAATAAACCTCAATAGAAGCTGCTTGGACATGGCATGCAGTTGATCACTGTGTTTTACTGTTCATTCAATTGCATCACCTTTCCTTCTGTTTGTTGGCCGTAAATAAAGAGAATTCTTTCTTTTTCTGTGTGCAGCTGGTTCTCTGTGGAAAGCCAGTGGGAGTTGGTACAAAGGAGTTCTAACACTGAGCAGGTGACGGTAGAGGAGAAGAGTGATGTGAGGAAAAGTGATGCAAGTCCCATGGGGCCAGTGTGAGTAGAAGTGGGATGGGGAGGTTGAGGAGGAACTTTGTCAACACAGTAACAGTACAGAACTCATTGGGACATCCTGGATTGACATCAGTTGCAAAGTGCTTCTTTAACTTCTTGTATAAAACAAACTATAAATAAATAGACAATAAATGCATTTTGGATTCTTGCTCTTTAAGCTCTCTCCATTTTGCTGAACACATTCTGAAAACCTGAAGAAGAGAACAGGAAGGTACAAGGCACAAGAGGCTCTTTAGGTTATAATGGGCCCCAGTGAGCATTTGGTGCTGAGTCCATCAACCTCCAGTGCAGAGAGAAGTTTGCACAAAGTGCTCAACAAGACAAAGTCAGAAGTAACAGTGAAGTTTCTTGGAATATTAATGGTCCCACTGAGGGCCATTACCAAGTAAGCTTCCCAACAGACTAGTTAGAGAAGATAACTGGAAGCCATGACTACAGGCAGGCAAAGGCACTGGCATGCTAAGAAACATCTCCTTTGCCTTACGAAGCAGACAGGTCAAGCCCTGATTGCAAGACCAGAAATAGGGAGATCCTGTCTCTCATGTTGGCTCAGGGCACTTCCTGTGGCAGTGAGTTGGAAGTCTATATGATGTTAAGTGAAAGACATAGGAACAGAAGATCCCAGGCTCTGCATGTGGTGCAAGGATGCTGTTAAGTTCCTATCCCACATGTGCCCTGTGTCTCATTGCAGGATGTGGGATGTGAGAAGGGCCCAGTCTGAACAAGCAGTCAATCCCTGTGAAACTGAACTTCAGATCTCTCAGTTCCAATGCCCTCCAGTGCACACTCTCCCATAGTTTTATGTCCTTTATGTTATGCGGTGCCCAGAAGTGCGGCTGTAGCAATGCAGAGCAAAGAGGGACAACCCTTTCTCTCACCCAGCTGGCAATAAATTGCTTTATGCGCTCCAGGGTACCGTTGGCCTTCCTGGCTGCCTGGGCACACTGCTGACTCACTTCCAATTTTATGTTGAGAAGGACCCCCAATGCTTTTCAGTCAGACGTCTCTCATGTGTCCCATATCCAGTCAGTGTGTATGTCCAGGGTTGCCCATACCCAGGTGCACAATCAGGCACTTGTTCTTGTTATGCTTTATGCACTTGGTGCTTAGTACCAACTGGTACCCACTTCTCTGACTTGTCCACATCTCTCTGCAAGTCCTCTCCACCCTCAGTGGAGGCAACAGCACCTCCTCATCTGGTCTCATCAGCAAACTTGCTCAGAACATCTTCTAGTCCTGCATGCAAGTCATCTGCATAAACATTAAAGGAAAGTGGCCCTAAAATGGAACCCTGGGGAACTCTGACAGTGACCATCTACCAGCCTGATGGAACCCACTGACTATAATCATTTGGGACTGACCTACTGGCCAACTGCTCACTCACCACTGCTGGTGAACCTGAAAGGCAAAATGTCAGCATGCTGGGACAAGCAGACAAACACCAATATGGTTACATTTAGCTGCATCAATTTATTGCTCGAAAAGACATGCTTTTATAGGAGACAGACAAGGGCGTCCAAAAATCACACACGCTAATTGGAGGAAAGCTACTGCAATAACAACCCTATAACCCCCCTTCAAAGCCACGAGCCATTCATTCTTTTCCTACAGATGTCCTTTGTTCTCATGCTGTTTATCCTGCTCCGCAGCTGCTGCTCTGTGAACTCCTTATCTCAGTCCATGGCTGCTGCTCTGTAAAATTCTTCTTGTATTACAAAACACCACGTTCTGTTTCTGTCTAGCTGTATGCAGGAATTTCTGTCCAGAAGGGTGCTGGAGAAATAGTATCAAAAGCTCTACTGAAATCCTCAAGGATTGCATCAACTGCCTTCCCTTGTTCAGCTCAATGGATAAAGGTGTCATAAAAAGACTTGAAATTAAATAGGACCATCCCCTCGGAATACTGTGTTGTCTGTGACCAATCACAGAATTGTACTTCAGGTGTTTTTCCATAACTCCCACCATCATTTTCTCCATAATTTTACCAAGCACTGTAGTGAGACTGACAGGTCCATAGTTCCCCTTGTAATCTTTCTTGCTCTTCCTTACGATAAGACAACATTTGCCAGCTTCCTGTCAACTGGTATGACCCTAGATTTATTAGATGCCATTGAAATGCGAGCCCAGAGCATACTAAATTGTCATCAGTGCAATAACGTAGATGTGCCGTATCTTTGCAATGCCTTGAAATCCAGACTATGCCACAGATGGAGCAGAGAGGAAGATCTGCCTCTTCTTCAAGACCCTGAACATCAGTACCATGGTGTAGATGCAAGGCCCAGCCAGGCTAAATCAAAACATGCTTCTGGAAGGGGATGCTTTCTGAAGGGTCTTTACACTAATGAGAGGACCACAAACATTCACTCAGCGAACTCCAAATCTCTGTGCCTTTGCAGGCCTAGGGTCTTGTTTGTCTCACAGAGACATGGTGGGATGGTTTCCACCTCTGAACTGTAGCAAAGTAGGTACAGACTCTTCATTACAATTAGGCAATGAAGATGAAGAAAGGCTGCTGCCATCTGTGAGAGTGCACTGAGTTCTGCCTGGGGATGGCAGAGGAGCCAGCTGAGAACTGATGGAAAGGGCTCTGACAGGAGAGCAGCTGATTCTGTTCCTTGCTTCCTGATCAGGAAGGACAAGAGGAGGAGGGGGACAAGCAGGTATCTGAGTTACAGCTGCGATGGAATTGTTTTCTTCAGGCTGCCTACTATGGTGCAGTTTTTTGTTTCTAAGAGAAAAACAACAGTGATAACACTCTGATGTTTACAGCTGCTGCTAAGCAGCATTGTACAGAGCCAAGGCCACGGTCAGTGGAGGGCTCAAGGAGCTGGGAAGGAACAGACTGCGCACAGCTGACTGGAAGTGGCCAAAGGGATGTTTTGTAGCACCTGACAGGAAGTAGAAATTGTATTGAAAGGGGTGGCAGTTTATCTCACTCTCTTCTCTTCCCAGTGCCCAACTGAGCATCAGTCTGGTGATGCTGAGCAAGCGCTTGTGCATCAGTTGTTACATACTACTCCATATAAATGGATATATAGTGATAACTATTACACCTCTGCTTTTATCTCTTTTTTCAAATTGCTTTGTTACAACCCACAAGTTGTACTTTTTTTCCCCAATTCTCTTCCCCATCCCACTGGGAATGGGGCAGTGCACAAAGCACTGTGTGCTGCTGAGCCACATGCTGGATTCAACAACCACCATCATTTGGGTGCCCGATGTGAGACTCCAGCGATTGAGATAACAGCACATCTGTCCTGAGCGAGTTAACACAGGTCTTTGTGGGAGCTGGAGAACTGCAGGCCATGATGCTGATTGTTTCCCCATTTGTGGAGCTTGTTGAGTCTTCTCATGAAGCTGCATTGCACAGCTCCTTGCTTGCTGCTTGTTTTCCTTGCTGTACTGTTTGCCAGCTCTGGGGGCTGGATTAGGGTATTTATTTTGGTATGCTGTTTGACTCTGGTTTATATCATGATAAAATTGGCAGCTGACAAAATGAAGTTTTGTGCACATTCATCTCTGATGTCATATTTGAGTTATGGAAGTTATACTGTTGATAAGATTAGTAATTACACCCTTGACTTGGACTCCTCAGGGAGTCTTGCTACGGAGGAGAGAAGGGATGACACTTTCCAGTAGTCCCTCAGACTCACTCTCACTTCTTTTTGTCCTGGAGATTGACAGCTAGTTCCAATAGCTCTTGAAAATTTTCACTATCCGTGGGGTGCTCACGCCAGCACACTCCCACTGTTATGTGTCATTAATGTGTTTCAGCTTATGTTTCAGATTAAACAGTTATTCAGAAATATCAGTGAGAGATCTGCCCCAAGGTGAGAAGGCTCTGCATGGCAGGGGGTGTGGGATGGTCTGGGCAGCTGCCTGGAGCAGTGGGCACCCCCAGGGCTTAGGAACTTCATCTCTGAGCAACTGCAGGATCCTGAGAAACTGGTAGAATATTGGGGGCAGGTCTGCTGTGGCTCTGGTAGCCCCCAAGAAACACACATGACTGCAGTGTGCCAGATCCAGAGAGCTGGAAATGCTGACAGTGCTGCAGCCTCTGCAACTCCTGGCACAGACCCTACAGCAGCTCCAAGGTTTTGCCACATGTCCTGCGTTTGCTCCATGCTCTGGACAGATCCCGCTGTCATTCATCCCCTCATAATGAGCTCTGCAGTCACAGGTCCTGTAGCTGTTCTAAGTATTGCTATAAGAAAATGAAACAAATTCCTCCCAAGGGAGGTGCACTGTGCCAGGAGGTACAGCCCTGTGGTCACTCCAACCCCTCCAATGAGCCCAGTGGCTGCTAAAATTTCAATCTCAGGTCCTGTGGTGATTCCAGCTCTGGCAATGAGCTCTGCAGTTGCTCCAACTCCTGCAACAGCCCAACAGTCACTTCAGTTCCTACAGTGAACCCTGTGGCTGTTAAAACCCCTGCAACTAGTTCTGAACTTGCAAACAGAAAAACATAAGAATTACTTCATATATGTTTGCAAATGCATATATTGTATATGTGTGAAAATATAATAAATATATATGTATAAATACATTTGTCAAAACTATTATCCTTTTCTTTTTCTCTTTTTTCTTCTTCTTTTTCTTCTTTTTCTTCTCTCTCTCTCTTTTTTTTTTTTTTTTTTTTTTCCTCTTTTCTCTTTATCTCAACCCATAAACCTTAAACCACAGCACTGCCCCGAGTCTCTTACTGATCTCCTTGGGACTATTCAATCTGATCCGGTCACACACTGAAGAGCACCAGAAGATCCCGAGGTCTTCTCAGGGAGCAGCTCCTGAGGTATATTCCTTACACCAGCTTTGGAAGAGGCCTCCCTCCAGTTCTCTAGTCCTGCACTAAAGGGGCCCTCTTGTTATGGCAGTGCCAGCAAGGAGACCAGCTCTGACAGACCTGTTCATATTGCTGGCTACTGACTGCAGCCCTGGATTGCTGCTGTAGAGGCAACAGGACTGTCATGAGACACAGAAGACCTTCAGGCCTGCACAAATGAGAGGACTTGAGAGCACTGTGGCGGTGTAAAGAGATCAGAAATGAAAAGAGCACGTTGAGCTGCTGTCTGTGGCTGTACCTCCCCAAATCCAGACAAAGTAGGAAGGAAGAAAAGCTAAGCAAATGTCTATTTTAAAACCTTTTATGTACCTTAAAATGTATTCAGGGAATCTGGTTACATGTTTCCATGAGCTCTTGGATAGAGAAAATGGAAATTAGGTAGGAAAGAAATGAAATATATTTTTATTTATAAGTTCAATAATATTTTTTTCTTTTTTTTTTTTTTGCACGTTGCTATATCTCACACAATCAAACAACTAAAGAGGCATAAACCATAAAGAACCATCACTGGGAATCCAATGAGGAGGTTGTGCATTTTATGGAAGCTGGAATAGTGTGTACTGCAGCAACTTCCTGAGAGCGTGCTTGATCTCCCTGTTCCTCATGCTGTAGATAATAGGGTTCAGTGTTGGAGGAACCACTGCATACAGAAGTGCCACTGTCAGATCCAGGAGTGGGGAGGAAGTGGAAGGGGGCTTCAGGTAGGCAAAAGCGGCAGTGCTGACAAACAGGGAGACCACGGCCAGGTGAGGGAGGCACGTGGAGAAGGCTTTGTGCCGTCCCTGCTCAGAGGGCATCCTCAGCACAGCCACAAAGATCTGCACATAGGACACCACTATGAAAACAAAGCAACCAAAGAATAAATTGGCACTAAAAATGAGAAACACAACTTCCCTGAGGTTGGAGTCTGAGCAGGAGAGCTTGAGGATCTGGGGGATTTCACAGAAAAACTGGTTGACAACATTGCCTTGGCAGAAAGGCAGTGAAAACGTACTGGCAGTGTGCAGCAGGGAATAGAGAAGCACAGTGCCCCAGGCAGCTGCTGCCATGGTGGCACAAGCTCTGCTGTCCATCAAGGTCCCGTAGTGCAGGGGCTTGCAGATGGCAACGTAGCGGTCATAGGACATGATGGTGAGAAGGGAATACTCTGCTGAGAGAAAGAAGGTAAAGAAAAAGAGCTGTGCAGCACATCCTGTGTAGGAGATGGCCCTGGTGTCCCAGAGGGCGTTGGCCATGGCTTTGGGGAGAGTGGTGGAGATGCAGCCCAGGTCGAGGAGGGCCAGGTTGAGGAGGAAGAAGTACATGGGGGTGTGCAGGCGGCGGTCGCAGGCTACGGCTGTGCTGATGAGGCCGTTGCCCAGGAGGGCAGCCAGGTAGATGCCCAGGAAGAGCCAGAAGTGCAGGAGCTGCAGCTGCCGCGTGTCTGCCAACAGCAGCAGGAGGAACTCGCTGATGGAGCTGCTGTTGGGCATCTGCTGTTGTTCCTGGGCTTTGAGTCCTGCTCAGAGTGCAGAAGATAATGACAAGTCCAGACCATTCTCAGACACACTCCTCCTGCTGTACTGTGAAATGTTTTCATTTACCTTTGGGTAATTTCCATTTAACTCCATAACTTGAATTTATATTCATGAGCTTAACCATCCCTGAAGAAATAGAAGATTAAGGAGCTCTTACTTTTTCTCATTTCATAATCATATCCCAGACTCCTGAATATTTTCCTCTTGTTAACTGTTTACATGTCTCATATCTTCAGTCCAACTGTTCTCAGTGCCCCCAACCCCAGCCTCTTTGCACTTCAATATGTTTTAGTCAAATATGCCTGTTTGCAGGATAAGTGCACTATTCAAGTCTGCAGAAAACAAGAAAAACATGAACTGATTCTTTCCTTTTAGAAACGAGAGGCTGAAAGCACAACCTGTTTGGCAGTTCACAAAACAAGCAATTGATTAAAGAAATATTTGGGAGTAACATAGCTGTGTTTTAAATTTTACAGCCTCTATTAGATTTCTACCTCCAGTCCTTTCTGCCTTCGCTCAGATCAAGATATGGAAAATCCCTTCCTTGGCTCTCCTCTTGCAAAGGGCCTTCACAAACATTCAGTAGTGCAGTGGAGCTGTGATCCCCTGCCCCAGGCAGCAGCTGTGGCAGCACAAGCCCTGCCGGGGGGCTCCTTCCCCCCACACATCTCCCCGCAGCGCCCTGGGCAGCTCCCCGGGCAGGCTGAGTGCAGACACTCAGGGCTGTGCTCTGACACTGCAGCATGGAAGCCCTCGGGTGGAGCAGAAGGCTTTTTCCACAGTAAAGAAACATGCTGTGCCTGCAGCCAGATCTTCTACGGGATGTCCCTGGTTTGGTTAACCCTCTATGAAAAGCAGCTGCATGGTCAGCAGTGAGACTTACCTTTTCATGGTCTGTGAGCAATGTTCCTGCTGTGTGCACATAGCCTGCTCACACCGTACACATCCTGTAAGCTCTCTCCCCTTTCTCTCCTCTCCTTCTGTCAGCTGCAGGCTGTGCTGTGCACCAGAGCTGCTCCTGGGCACAGCTGTCTCTCTGCAGCACTGCCCACTTGTATGAGCTCCATGTGTCCCAGGAGCCCGGCCCAGCTCAGCAGCAGAGGATGTCATACTTTATCCTTCCCACTCGTCTCCCCTGAGATGTCCCTGTGTCCTCTTTGCCATCAGATCCTGGAAAACAGCCACATCATGATTGTATTTTGAAATCTGATGAATTAAACACCAAATGTACAGTGGTCAGTGACTGATTCCAGACCTGATACCTGAGATCCTATGATGAAACAAAATGGGCATACAGGCAAGGACAGAGAGAGGTGGACTGCCACTTTGCAGGGCAGTGATTTAACTGAGGCAGTGCAGGAGTCTCATCCCTAATGGGAAACCCTGGGGCTGAAATGGGATTCAGCTCCCCATGGACACACAGTATCATTGGGATTACTCAGGTTCAGCTCCGATGTACACAAGGAGTTGCCTGCATGTGAGCTCCTGCTCTGAGTCCTCGGTCCTTCAGCTGGGAGGCAGTTGCTCACACACAGACACTGAGTGATGCCCAAGGTGCCTGGCCTGCTCCTGGATGTGTTCCAGTGCTGATAAACTGTGTGGGAAGTCCCTGAGATAGACACCTCTTTCCTGGGCATCAGCTGCGGGGCAGAGAGGGAACAGAGGTATTATCGACCATCCTGAATGACAACAGACCCCAGCGTTTATAGCACTTCATTCTGCCTTTGTCTCCAACTCCACTGAGAATGCAGAGTTACACAGCTGACTAAATGGATGAGCTCACAAAAGAAGAACCAGATCTTTCTCTGTTCTCCATCTGCGGCATATTCTGGAGCTCAAGGCAACACAAAGATAATATACGTCTTTATTCTTCAACAGACATAACCTCAGTTTTCGGTGGGCTCTCAAGTGAATGGCTTCAGAAGCAGCCTAGTGTCTCTGGGCTCTCCCACACACTCACATGCAGCTGTAAATGCAGCACAGGGCCTTCAGGAAAGCCATGCCCATGGTGTATCTGTGCTGCTGTGTCAACTCCAAGATCCACAATGGATCTAAAGCCTGTGTGCCACCTTCTTCACAGTAATACCATAGATGAGCTATCCAGTCAGGCTCTGTCCAGTGATGCTTTCCAATGAGTATGTTTACTTCTGTATTATTGCACTAATGAGAACAACAAGACTTGAGGAGCTAGAAATCTTTGTAGAGTTACATGCCTGAGCTCTTGTTTGGACCACAGTGGTACAGTTGAATGGCTTCCACAACTGCACTGTAGCACAAGGGGCATACAGGGGTAGCACTGGGGTATACATTCTTAATGATGGATTGGTGAGGAGACAAGGAAAAGAGAGTGCACTGAGCTCTGCCTGGGGGTGGCTGAGCAGCCAGGCCAGAGCTAATGGAAATGGCCAATGGAGGAGACCAACAGTGTCTGTTCCTGTCTTCCTGATCAGGGAGAGCAAGTGGAAGGTGCCCTCTGCAGACAGATGGGAGTCTCATGTTGTCTGGCCATTGTCCCCTTTGGGAGCCTTTTTCACTCCATTATCTGCTGCAGGGACAGCACAGCAGGGCATGTGCCGTCCAGCAGATCCATGGAGAGCACAGATGGCAGCTTCTTGACCAAGCCATGGAGGAACCAAAGAGGAGAGGTGCTCTGCTGGATCTCATACTCTCTGGCAATGAAGGTCTAGTGGGAATTGTGAAGGTGAGAGGGGCATCAGGCCACGTGCAAAAGACAAATGGATCTAATTTTATTTATTTATTTGTTTGTTTGTTTGTTTTTAGGCTGTAAGCTTAAAAGATGAACATACATGTCAATAAAACTGAAATGAAGAATTGAAGACAAAGAATTCAATGAAAATGCTTTAACCCTTCTCATCATGAGAAATTCTCATGAGTCTTGATCCATTTTTAGTTGTAAATATGAGAATTTGTGGGGATTTTGTGTCTTCTTTTTTTTTTTTTTTTTTTTCCCTATATTTCAAATGCCTTCGGGTACAGAGACACCATCAGTGGTGCCATTGCCGTTGCCCTGCGACTAAAGCCCAGCGTCCACCGCTGCTCTTCCCTGCTGCCTATTTGATGTCCCTCATTTTTCAGGTGTCTGGAGCTGTCCTGAATAAATGGCCGTGGTTAAGGGCATGTTTTCAGCAGACCATTTGGACTCACGCTCCTCCCACTGCCTGCCATCTTTCCCCATCCTTGTTCAGTCAGATACCTCCCAATTATCTGTCTGATTTCTGACTTTCAAGGAGATTACTTGAATTTGCTCTGTCTCTCCAAAGTCTGATTGACTGTGTTGTCAAATCCTTCACCATAATTCTATCTATCCCTTCCTATCTTTTCTTTTTCTCTTTCTTTCTCTCTTTCTCTTTCTATTTTTCCCTTTCTTTTTCTTTTTCTTTTTCTTTTTCCTTTTCTTTTTCTCTTTCTCTTTCTTTTTCCTTTTCCTCTTCCTTTCTCTTTTTCTTTTTTTCTGTTTCTTTTACTTTTTTTTTTCTTTATCTTCTTTTTTCTTTTCCTTCTTTTACTTCTTTTTCTAATTGTCTTTCTTTTTAATTTTTTTAAAGCACAATGTCTAAAAGATGTTCATTAATGTCAGTAAAAGTTAAAAATATGAGTTGAAGACAAAGATATAAATAAATGAGAATGTGTTAAACATTCTCAATGTGTGAAATACTCACAAGTCCTGTTCAGTTTTAAGTTGATACCTCTCAACAACCTGGCTGATCTATCCCAGGGAGATTACTGGAATTTGCTCCATCTCCCAGAGTCTGATGGCCTCTGTTGTCAACTCCTTCACTGTGATTCAATCTATCCTATGCTACCTCAGTATAAATAATTTCTTTTAAAAGTATTCCATATGAAAGACAAACTTCAATAGATGCAGCTTGAACATGGCATGCAGTTGATCACTGTGTTTTACTGTTCATTCAATTGCATCACCTTTCCTTCCGTTTGCTGGCCAGATAAAAAAGAGAAATCTTTCCTTTTCCATGTGCAGCTGGTTCTCTGAGGAAAGCCAGTGGGAGTTGGTGCAAAGAAGTTTTAAAACTGAGCAGATGAATGCAGAGGAGAAGAGTGATGTGAAGAAAAGTGATGCAAGTCCCATAGGTCCATTGTGAGCAGAAATTGGGTGGGGAGGTTGAGAAGGACATTTGTAAACACAGTAACAGTACAGAACTCATTGGGACATCCTGGATTGGTATCAGTTGCACAGTGCTGCTTTAATGTCTTCTTTAAACCCAACTATAAATAAATAGACAATAAATTTATAATGGATTCTTTCTCTTTAATCTCTCTCCAGGTATCCCTCCTTTTGGCTGAACAAGTTCTGATAACCTGAAGAAGAGAACAAGATGGCACGAGGCACAGGAGACTCTTTGATTATAATGGGCCCCAGGGCGCATTTGATGCTGAGTCCATCAACCTCCAGTGCAGAGAGAAGTTTGCACAAAGTGCTCAACAAGACAAAGTCAGAAGTAACAGTGAAGTATCTTGCAGTACTAATGGGCCCACTGAGGGCCATGATCAAGCAAGCTTCCCAAGGGACTTGTTAGAGAAGATAACTGGAAGCCATGACTATAGGCAGGGAAAGGCACTGGCATGCTAAGAAACCTCTCCTTTGCCTTACGAAGCAGACAGGTCAAGCCCTGATTACAAGACCAGTGGTAGAGAGATCCTGTCTCTCATGTTGGCTCACGACCCTTCCTGGGGCAGTGGGATGGAGGTCTGTATGATGCTAAATGAAAGGCATGGGGACAGAAGATCCCAGGCTCTACATGTGGTGCAAGGATGCTGTCAAGTTCATATCCCACATGTGCCCTGTATCTCATCACAGGATGTGGGATGTGATAAGGGCCCTGTCTAAACAAGCAGTCAATTTTAGTAATACTCTGAACTTCAGATCTTTCAGTTCCAGTGCCCTCCTGTGCACACTCTCCCATAGTTTGATGCACTTTATGTTCTGCATTGCCCAGAAGAGCACCCAGTGCTCTAGGTGAGGCTGCAGCAGTGCAGAGCACACAGGGACAATCCTTTTCCTCACCCAATTGGCAAAACATGCTTGATGCACTCCAGGGCCTTCCTGGCTGCCTGGGCACACTGCTGACTCACATTCAATTTGATGCTGACCAGGACCCCCAGTCCTTTTCAGTCAGATTTCTCTCCAGTGCCCCATATCCAGTCAGTGTGTATGTCCAGGGTTGCCCCTACCCAGGTGCACAATCAGGCACTTGTTATACTTAATGCACTCGGTGCTTAGTACCGACTGGTACCCACTTCTCTGACTTGTTCACATCTCTCTGCAAGTACTCTCCACCCTCAGTGGAGGCAACAGCACCTCCTCATCTGGTCTAACCAGCAAACTTGCTCAGAACATCTAGTTCTGCATGCAAGTCATCAACAAAAACATGAGAGAAGTGGCCCGAAAATGGAGCCATGGGGGACCCTGATAGTGACCATCTACCAGGCTGATGGAACCCATTGACTATAATCCCTTTGGCCTGACCTATTGGCCAACTACTCACCCACCATGTTCTGTTTCTGTCTAGCCATATGCAGGACATTTTGTCCAGAAGGGTGCTGTGAGAAACAGTATCAAAAGCTCTACTGAAATCCTCAAGGATTACATCAACTAGCTTCCCTTGGTCAGCTAAATGGATAACCGTGTCATAAAAGGATCTGAAATGAAATGACCTTCCCCTCAGTATCTTGCATTAGCTGCAACCAATGACAGGATTGTCCTTCAGCTGTTTTTCCGTAACTCCCACCATCATTTCCTCCACAATTTTAACAGGCACTGGAGTGATACTGGCTGGTCCATAATTGCTCATTTCATCTTTCTTGCTCTTCCTTACAATGAGACAACATTTGCCAGCTTCCCGTTAACTGGTATGACCCTGGATTTTTTTAGATGCCATGGAAAAGAGAGCCCAGAGCATGCTAAAGTGTCATCAGTGCAAGAACGTAGATGTGCCATAGCTTTGCAATGCCTTGAAATCCAGACTATGCCACAGATGGAGCAGAGAGGAAGATCTGCCTCTTCTGTTGTGAGCTCATCCTTTCAGTAAGCTGAATATCACTACGTACTCCATGGGGTCAGGTGCAAAAGACACACTGGGTGCCCTAAGCACGCGGCTGAGGTGGTATTTAGGATGGCCAAGAATACCTCCCTTCTGGCCCTCAGCTGATGCTCCAGAAGGAGGTGTCTATCTCATAGATTTTCCGTCACAGTTTACAAGCACTAGCACAAAACTAGGATCACCCAAGGCAACTTGGGCATCACTGAGAGTCTGTGTATAAGCAGTGCAGTCGCTGTGGAATAAAAACCAAGGATTCAGATGAGGGACTCACACACAGACACCTCACTGTGCACATCTGAACTCAGCTAGGTGAACTTGCAGCTCCCATGGTTCTTTGAAAAACTGATCCCAATTCAGCCCCAGGGTTTCCATCTGAGGATGAGATGCCTAACACTAGAATAAGGATGGGATGGTCCGATGATAACAGGACAAATGGAAACGGATTTAAATTAAAAAGGGGAGACATAGGTTAGATGTGAGGAACCTATTTTTTTACACAGCAACACTGGAAAAAGTTGCCCTTAGAGGCTGTGCATGCCTGATGGATGGGATCCTGGTTTTACTCTGGGTTTACCCTCACGTCAGTCCATGTTTCTACTCATAATTTTGTCTAGGTGAACTCTCACTTTACTCAAGGTTTTACTCACAATTTACCATCAGGGTGTGTGATCGGGAGATAGGCTGGTGGAGTGACTTGCTGGCATCCCTGAGGGAAGGCTGCCAGGCAGATACCCCCAGAAAAGTGGTTGACTCCCTGCCCTGTCACAGTCGGACAGACCTGACTGATGAGGCGGGTTGGAAGAGAGTCCCAACTCAACATCACAGGAGCCCCCCCATGCCTGCCTAGCCCTCGACCCCTGATCCATCTAAGCAACAGGTTTGACACTCTGAAATCTGAAGGAGATAAGAATGGGGAGGCAATGGAGGATCTGCCTAGGAGGGAGCCTAATGCAAGGCAGTCACTACCAAGCCTTGTGACTTTCTCTGCCATGAAAGAAAGAAGGGTGGCCGTGGTGGGTGACTCCCTTCTCAGAGGAATAGAGGGCCCCATTTGCAGACTGGACCCAAGTTGTCAGGAAGTCTGCTGCCTTCTTGGCTGCAGGTCAGGGACATAACGAGGAAACTCCCCATGCTGGTTAGGTCCACTGATTATTTTCCACTACTCATAGTTTAGGTGGGCAGTGATGAAATTTCTTAGATAAGACTACAAACTATGAAAAGAGATTTCAGGAATTTAGGTCATTTAGTTCACAGAGTGGGAGATCAAGTGATTTTTTGTTCTATACCTTCAGGGGCAGTGAGGGACACGGAGCAGGCTTGGAAAGCAAAGCAATGAACAATTATCTCAGAGGTTGATACTGAGCCAGAAACTTTGGTTTCTTTGATCACAGGGCAGTTTACTTGGCCCATGGTCTGTTATCCATGAATGGAACCCAACTGTCTCAAAGGGGGAAACAAATCCTAGCACAGAAGGTAGTGGGGCTTATCGAAAGAGCTTTAAACTAGCTACGATGGGGGAGGGGACAAAACAAAGCTCACCAGAGATGAGCCTAGGGGAATGCTGCTTGAGTTGGGAGAGAGGCAGATGCCTCAGCTGAAGTGTCTACACCAACACAAGAAGCTTGGTCAACAAGCAGGAGGAGCTGGAAGCAAATGTGCATCTGACAAACCATAACCTAGTTGCTATTACCGACCCATGGTGGGACCACTGCCATGACTGGAGTGCTGTGATGGATGGTTACAAGCTCTTCAGAAGGGATAGAGGAGGAAGGAAGGGTGGTGGTGTGGCCCTTTATATTAAAGAGAGTTTTGATGTTGAAGAGCTTGGGCTTCAGAATGAAGTGCATGTTTGTAAGGATCAGGGGAAAGGCCTGTAAGTGTGACATCTTGCTAAAGGTTTCTTATAGACCGCCTAATTGATGGGTGAGGCATTCTATGAGCAGCTTACTGAAGTCGCACGATTGCCAGCATGCATTCTCTTGTGAGACTTCAACCTCCCTGATATATGCTGGGAATATAATAAAGAGCAGAGGAATCAGTCCAAGAGGTTTCTAGATTGTATAGAAGACAGCCTCCTTACTCAGTTGGTATGAAGGCCTACCAGGGGTGGTTCCTTGCTAGACCAGCTCTTCACTAACAGTGAAGGACTGGTAGGAGTTGAGAAGGCTGAGGACTGTCTTGGGCAGAGTGGCCATGAAATGGTAGAATTCTCTATTCTTGGAGATGTCAGAAGGGTGACTAGCAAAACTACTATCCTGAACTTCTAGAGGGCGGACTTTGACCTGTTCAGGACACTTATAGCATGGGTCCCTTGGGAGTCGCTCCTTATGGGTAAAGGGGTCCAGGAAGCCTGGACACTCCTCAAGATGGAAATCTTAAAGGCACGAGATCAGGCTGCCCCTGAATGCCATAAGGTGAGCCATAGGGGGAGAAGACAAGTGCAGATGAACTGGGAACAATTGTTGAGACTCAGGAAGAAAAAGAGAATCTACGCCCTCTGGAAGAAGGGGCTGGGTACTTGGGGAGATTACAAGGAAGTTGCTAAGGTATGAAGGGAGGAAGTTAGGAAGGCACATTACTTCCCTGTCCCTTAATCCATGCCCAGAGCTTCTCAGCCATGTCACTGCCAACTGTAAGCTCCATGCAGAGTTCAAGTGGGACACAGAGGGCACAGCCTTCTGCTGGGTGGATACAAGTGTTGGTTGAACCGATGGGACAAAGCCCTCCCACCATGCCCTCCTGGGAAAATGGCCACCCCAAGAATGGCAGTCTGCCTCCTCCATGACCCCATCTGAAATGCTCCTGCACTGATTGATTAAAGGGCTTTAAACCAGGTCTGAAGGAGGAAGGGAGGGGAACTGGATCTGACAGAGAAGGGCTGAGGGATGTTGCTGCTGTTGGAGACTGCAGGGAAAGCCTCTGAGTTGTTCCATAGGATTGTGTGAGGATTCCTCAGAGAAAGTCTTGTTGCAAATACCCCGTCCTAAATCTTATTGTGAACCCTCTGGCGGTAACCCCAACCTGCTGCTGCCCAAAAGTGCCTGCAGACCAGTGCAGGTAGCATGAGAAATAAATGGGACAACTCAAGAGAAAACCACAGAGCATTTCCTTTCATGCAGGCTGCTGCTTCTGAGCAAGGCCCTGAACACCAGTACCACAGTGTAGATGCAAGGCCCAGCCAGGCTAAAACAAAACATGCTTCTGGAAGGGGATGCTTTCTGAAGAATCCTTACACTAATGAGAGGACCACAAACATTCACTCAGCGAACTCCAAATCTCTGTGCCTTTGCGGGCCTAGGGTCTTGTTTGTCTCACAGAGACATGGTGGGATGGTTTCCATCTCTGAACTGTAGCAAAGTATGTACTGACTCTTCATTACGATTAGGCAATGAAGATGAAGAAAGGCTGCTGCCATCTGTGAGAGTGCACTGAGCTCTGCCTGGGGATGGCAGAGGAGCCACCTGAATACTGATGGAAAGGTTTCAAAAAGAAGAGCAGCAGATTCTGTTCCTTGCTTCCTGATCAGGAAGAACAAGAGGAGGAGGACAGGCACGACTCTGAGTTACAGCTCGGATGGAATTGTTTTGTTCAGACTGTCCACTCCAGTGCAGTGTTTTGGTTCTAGGAGAAAACCATTGATAACACTTCGATGTTTACAGCTGCTGCTAAGCAGTGTTGTACAGAGCCAAGGCCATGGTCAGTGGAGAGCACATGGAGCTGGGAGGGAACAGAGTGAGGACAGCTGTCTGATAGTGGCCAAAGGGACATTTTGTGCCACTTGACAGCAAGCAGAAATTGTATTGAAAGGGGTGGGAGTTCATCTCAGTCTCTTCACTGCCCAGGGCCCAGCTGAGCATCAGTCTGGTGGTGCTGAGCAAGTGCCTGTGCATCAGTTATTACGTATTATTCCATATCAACGGATATATAGTGATAACTATTACTCCTCTCCTTTTGTCTCTCTTAGTAAATTGCTTTGTTACAACCCACAAGTTGTACTTTTTTTCCCAATTTTCTTCCCCATCCCACTGGGAATTGGGCAGTGCACAAAGCACTGTGTGCTGCTGAGCCACATGTTGAGTTCAACAACCACCGTCATTTTGGTGCCCGATGTGAGGCTCAAAGGGTTGAGATAACAGCACATCTGTCCAGAGCGGACAGGGCTTTGTGGGAGTTGGAGAACTGCTGGCCATGATGCTGATAGTTTCCCTATGTCTGGAGCTTGCTGAGTCTTCTCATGAAGCTGCATTGCACAGCTCCCTGCTTGCTGTTTGTTTTCCCTGCTGCATTATTTGTCAACTCTGGATGCTGGATAAGGGATATTTATTTTTCTATGCTGTTTGACCTTGGTTTGTATCACGATAAAATTGGCAGCCAACAAAGTGACGTTTTGTGCACATTCATCTCTGAGGTCATAATTGATTTATGGAAGTAATACTGTTGATAAGGTTAGTAATTACACTCATGACTTGGACTCCTCAGGGAGTCTGGCTACGGAGGAAAGAAGGGTGGACACTTTCCAGTAGTCTCTGGGACTTGCTCTCACATCTTTTTGTCCTGGAGATCAAGATCTAGTTCCAATAGCTCCTGACGATTTTGACTATCCATGGGATGCTTACACCAGCACACTCCCATTGCTACGTGTCATTAATGTGTTCCAGGCTATGTTTGAATTTAAAAAATTATTCAGGAATATCAGTAAGAGATCTGTTTCAAGGTGAGAAGGCTCTGCATGGCAGAGGGTGTGGGACATTCTGGGCAGCTGCCTGGAGCGGTGGGCACCCCCAGGGCTTTGGAACTTCATCTCCGAGCAACTGCAGGATCCTGAGAAACTGGTAGAATATTGCGGGCAGGTCTGCTGTGGCTCTGGTAACCCCCAAGAAACACACATGACTGCAGTGTGCCAGATCCAGAGAGCTGGAAATGCCGACAGTGAAGCAGCCTCTGCAACTCTTCGCACAGACCCTACAGCAGCTCCAAGGTTTTGCCACATGTCCTGCGTTTGCTCCATGCTCTGGACAGATCCCGCTGTCACTCATCCCCTCATAATGAGCTCTGCAGTCACTCCTGCTACAGGTCCTGTAGCTGTTCCAAGTATTGCTATAAGAAAATGAAACAAATTCCTCCCAAGGGAGGTGCACTGTGCCAGGAGTTACAGCCCTGTGGTCACTCCAACCCCTCCAATGAGCCCAGTGGCTGCTCCAACTTCAGTCTCAGGTCCTGCGGTGATTCCAGCTCTGGCAATGAGCTCTGCAGTTGCTCCAACTCCTGCAACATCCCAACAGTCACTTCAGTTCCTACAGTGAATACTATGGCTGTTAAAACCCCTGCAACTAGTTCTGAACTTGCAAACAGAAAAACATAAGAATTAGTTCATATATGTTTGCAAATGCATATATTGTATATGTGTGAAAATATACTAAATATATTATATATGTATAAATACATTTGTCAAAACTATTATCCTTTTCTTTTTCTCTTTTTTCTTCTTCTTTTTCTTCTTTTTCTTCTCTCTCCCTCTTTTATTTATTTTTTTTTTTTTTTCCTCTTTTCTCTTTATCTCAACCCATAAACCTTAAACCACAGCACTGCCCCGAGTCTCTTACTGATCTCCTTGGGACTATTCAATCTGATCCGGTCACACACTGAAGAGCACCAGAAGATCCCAAGGTCTTCTCAGGGAGCAGCTCCTGAGGTATATTCCTTACACCAGCTTTGAAAGAGGCCTCCAGTTCTCTGGTCCTGCTCTGAAGGAGCCCTCTTGTTATGGCAGTGCCAGCAAGGAGACCAGCCCTGACACAGCTGTTAGTATTGCCGGATACTGACTGCAGCCCTGGATTGCTGCTGTAGAGGCAACAGGACTGTCGTGAGACACACAAGACCTTCAGGACTGCACAAATGAGAGGACTTGAGAGCACTATGGCAGTGTAAAGAGATCAGAAATGAAAAGAGCACGTTGAGCTGCTATCTGTGGCTGTACCTCCCCAAATCCAGACAAAGTAGGAAGAAAGAAAAGCTAAGTAAACATCAATTTTGAAAGCTTTTTAGGTATCATATAACGTATTCGGGGAATCTGGTTATATGTTTACATGAGCTCTTGGATTGAAAAAAATGCAAATTAAGTAGGAAAGAAGTGAAATAAATTTTTATTTATAAGTTCAATAACTTTTTTTTTTTTTTTTGCACATTGCTATATCTCACATAAGCAAACAATCAAAGATGCATAAAACATGAAGAACCATCACTGGGAATCCTATGAGGAAGTTGTGCATTTTATGGAAGCTGGAATAGTGCGTATTGCAACATCTTCCTGAGAGCGTGCTTGATCTCCCTGTTCCTCATGCTGTAGATAATAGGGTTCAGTGTTGGAGGAACCACTGCGTACAGAAGTGCCACTGTCAGATCCAGGAGTGGGGAGGAAATGGAGCGGGGTTTCAGGTAGGCAAAAGAAGCAGTGCTAAGAAATAGGGAGACCACGGCCAGGTGAGGGAGGCACGTGGAGAAGGCTTTGTGCCGTCCCTTCTCAGAGGGCATCCTCAGCACAGCCATGAAGATCTGCACATAGGACACCAATATGAAAACAAAACACCCAAAGGCTAAACTGGCACTAAAAAATAGAAGCACAACTTCCCTGAGATAGGAGGCTGAGCAGGAGAGCTTGAGGATCTGGGGGATTTCACAGAAAAACTGGTTGACAACATTGCCTTTGCAGAAAGACAGTGAAAACGTACTGGCAGTGTGCAGCAGGGAATAGAGAAGCACAGTGCCCCAGGCAGCTGCTACCATGGTGGCACAAGCTCTGCTGTCCATCAAGGTCCCGTAGTGCAGGGGCTTGCAGATGGCAACGTAGCGGTCATAGGACATGATGGTGAGAAGGAACAACTCTGCTGACATGAAGAAGACATAGAAAAAGATCTGTGCAGCACATCCTGCATAGGAGATGGCCCTGGTGTCCCAGAGGGCATTGGCCATGGCTTTGGGGAGAGTGGTGGAGATGCAGCCCAGGTCAAGGAGGGCCAGGTTGAGGAGGAAGAAGTACATGGGGGTGTGCAGGCGGCGGTCGCAGGCTACGGCTGTGCTGATGAGGCCGTTGCCCAGGAGGGCAGCCAGGTAGATGCCCAGGAAGAGCCAGAAGTGCAGGAGCTGCAGCTGCCGCGTGTCTGCCAACGGCAGCAGGAGGAACTCGCTGATGGAGCTGCTGTTGGGCATCTGCTGTTGTTCCTGGGCTTGGAGTCCTGTTCAGAGTGCAGAAGATAATGACAAGTCCAGACCATTCTCAGAGACACTCCTCCTGCTATAATATGAAATGTTTTAATTCTCCTACAACAGTGTACATTTAGCACCATTACTTGCATTTAATTTCATGTATTTTAGCATTCCTTAAGCAGAAGCAGCATATGGAGCTCTGACTTTCCTCTTCTTATTATCTTATCCCTTCTCCCTGGATATTTTCATCTGTTTCATGTCTCATATCTTTACTCCAGGTGCTCTTAGAGCCCCCAAAACAGCCTCTGTGCCATTCAGTGTGAATTCTAAAAGACTGCCTGTTTGCATTTTAAGTGAATTATTCATGTCTACTGAAAATGAAGATATTTTCTGTTGGTTCCATCCTTCAGGAAATAGGAGACTGAGAGCACATCATGTGTGACTGTTCTGAAAACAATCATTTGAGTGAAGAAAAATTCTCAGAGCTGTGACAGCCCCTTTTACATTTCTGCCTCCAATCCTTTCTACGTTCCCCCAGAACAGGAAATGGAAACCCTCTACTTGGCTCTCCTCCGGCAAAGCAACCTCAGAATCATACTGTTGTGCAGTGGAGCTGTGATCCCCCTGCCCCAGGCAGCAGCTGTGGCAGCACAAGCCCTGCCGGGGGCTCCTTCCCCCCACATGTCTCCCCGCAGCGCCCTGGGCAGCTCCCCGGGCAGGCTGAGTGCTGAGCCTGGCAGGCGGCAGAGTCCCATACCCGGCACACAGCCCCTGGGGCACAGCAGGGACCCTGCTCTGCAGGACAGCCCTGGGCACCCGCCTGCAGCCCTGGCTGCACAGCCTGCAGCCGTGCTGGGACACGCAGCTCTCCCCCCCAGCTCTTATGCTGCAGCACAGAAGCCCTCAGGTGAAGCAGAATTTTTTTTTCCACTGTAACGAACATGCATTACCTGCAGCCAATCTGCTATGGAATGTCCCAGATTTAGTTAACCCTCAATTAAAAGCAGCTACATTGCCTACTGCATGAGACTTACCGTGTCGTGGTCTGTGAGCAATGCTCCTGCAGAGAGCTCGCAGCCCGCTCACACAGTACATATCTTGTAAGCTCACTCCAATTTCTCTCCTCTCCTTCTGTCACCTGCAGGCTGTGCTGTGCACAAGAGCTGCTCCTGGGCACAGCAGTCTCTGTGCAGCACTGCCCACTTTTATGAGCTCCCTGTGTCCCAGGAGCCCGGACAAGCAAGCAGCAGATGATGACATTTTTGACCTTCTTACTCATCTCCCCTGACATGTCTCTGGGTCCTCATGGCCAACAGCACCTGAAATACAACAGCATCATGACTGTGCTTTGAAATTCGCTCAATTAACTACCACATGTCCAGTGGTCAGTGACTGATTGGAGACATATAGAGAGTGCTACCAGAGTTCATTTGATGAAGCACAAAGGGCACCCAGACAAGGACGAGGAGGTTTGGAATTTCCCTGTGCAGGGCAGTGATCCAGTTGAGGCAGTGCTGGAGTGTCATCTGTTGACAGAAATCCTGGAGCTGAAATGGGATTCAGCTCCCTACACACCCACAGGAGCTGGGATTCCTCTGGTTCAGTTCAGAAGTGCACAAGAAGTTGCCTGCATGTGAGCTCCTGCTCTGAGTCCTCGGTCCTTCAGCAGGGAGGCAGTTGCTCACACACAGACACTGGGTGATGCCCAAGGTGCCTGGGCTGCTCCTGATGTGTGTCAGTGCTTATAAAATGTGTGGAAAATCCCTGGGACAGAAACCTCTTTCCTGAACATCAGCTGCGGGGCAGAGAGGGAACAGAGGTATTATCGACCATCCTGAATGACAGCAGACCCCAGCGTTTAGGGCACTTCATGGTGCCTTTGTCTCCAACTCCACTGAGAATGCAGAGTTACACAGCTGACTAAATGGATGAGCTCACAAAAGAAGAGCCAGATCTTTTTCTGTTCTCCATCTGAGGCATATTCTGGAGCTCAAGGGAATACAAAGAAAACATACGTCTTTATTCTTCAACAGACATAACCTCAGTTTTCGGTGGTTTCTCAAGTGAATGGCTTCAGAAGCAGCCTAGTGTCTCCAGGCTCCACCACACACTCACATGCAGCTGTAAATGCAGCACAGGGCCTTCAGGAAAGCCATGCCCATGGTGTATCTGTGCTGCTGTGCCAACTCCAAGATCCACAATGGATCTAAAGCCTGTGTGCCACCTTCTTCACAGTAATACCATAGATGAGCTATCCAGTCAGGCTCTGTCCAGTGATGCTTTCCAATGAGTATGTTTACTTCTGTATTATTGCACTAATGAGAACAACAAGACTTGAGGAGCTAGAAATCTTTGTAGAGTTACATGCCTGAGCTCTTATTTGGACCACAGTGGCACAGTTGAATGGCTTCCACAACTGCACTGTAGAACAAGGGGGATACAGATTCTTTATGATGGGTTGGCGAGGAGACAAGGAAGGGCGACTGTCCTCTGTGAGAGTGCACTGAGCTCTGCCTGGGGATGGCAGAGCAGCCAGGTCAGAGCTAATGGAAATGGCCAACAGAGGAGGCCAACAGTGTCTGTACCTGTCTTCCTGATCAGGGAGAGCAAGTAGAAAGTGCCCTCTGCAAACAGATGGGAGTCTCATGTTGTCAGGCCATTGTCCCCTTTGGGTGCCTTTTTCACTCCATTATCTGTGCAGGGACAGCACAGCAGGGCATGTGGCATCCAGCAGATCCGTGGAGAGCACAGATGGCAGATTCTTGACCAAGCAGTGGAGGAACCAAAGAGGAGAGGTGCTCTGCTGGATCTCATACTCTCTGGCAATGATGGCCTGGTGGGAATTGTGAAGGTGAGAGGGGCATCAGGCCACGTGAAAAAGACAAATGGATCTAATTTTCTTTATTTATTTGTTTGTTTGTTTGTTTTGAGGCTGTAAGCTTAAAAGATGAACATACATGTCAATAAAACTGAAACAAAGAATTGAAGAAAAAGAATTCAATGAAAATGTTTTAACCCATCAGCCTCCAGTGCAGAGAGAAGTTTGCACAAAGTGCTCAACAAGACAAAGTCAGAAGTAACAGTGAAGTTTCTTGGAGTATTAATGGGCCCACTGAGGAACATTAACAAGCAAGCTTCCCAAGGGACTTGTTAGAGAAGATAACTGGAAGCCATGACTACAGGCAGGCAAAGGCACTGGCATGCTAAGAAACCTCTCCATTTGCCTTATGAAGCAGACAGGTCAAGCCCTGATTGCAAGACCAGTGGTAGAGAGATCCTGTCTCTCATGTTGGCTCCTGGCATTTCCTGGGGCAATGGGTTGGAGGTCTGTATGATGTTAAATGAAAGACATGGGGACAGAAGATCCCAGGCTCTACATGTGGTGCAAGGACGCTGTGAGGTTCATGTCCCATATGAGACCTATGTTTCATTGCAGGATCTGAGAAGGGATGTGAGAAGGGCCCAGTGTGAACAAGCAGTCAATCCCTGTGAAATTCTGAACTTCAGATCTCTCGGTTCCAGTGCCCTCCTCTGCACATTATCCCAGAGTTTGATGTCCTTTATGTTTGCGGTGCCCAGAACATAGTGAGGCAGTAGCAATGCAGAGCAGAGAGGGACGATCCTTTCCCTCACCCAGCTGGCAATAAGTTGCTTCATGCACTCCAGGGGACTGTTGTCTTTCCTGGCTGCCTTGGCACACTGCTGACTCACATTCAGTGTGATGCTGACCAGCACCCCAACCCTTTCCAGTCAGACTTCTCTCCAGTGTCCCATATCCAGTCAGTGTGTATGTCCAGCATTGCCCCTACCCAGGTGCACAATCAGGCACTTGTTCTTGTTATACTTTATGCACTTGGTGCTTAGTACCAATTGGTACCCACTTCTCTGCCTTGTCCACATCTCTCTGCAAGTCCTCTCCACCCTCAGTCAAGGCAACAGCACCTCCTCATCTGGTCTCATCAGCAAACTTGCTGAGAACATCTTCTAGTCCTGCATTCAAGTCATCTGCATAAACATGAAAGGAAATTGGCCCCAAAATGGAACCCTGGGGACCCCGACAGTGACCATCCACCAGCCTGATGGAACCCACTGACTATAATCCTTTGGGACTGACCTACTGTCCAACTGCTCAACCACCACGTTGTGTTTCTGTCCAGCCATATGCAGAACATTCTGTCCAGAAGGTTGTTGTGAGAAACAGTGTCAAAATCTCCACTGAAATCCTCAAGGATTACATCAACTGGCTTCCCTTGGTCAACTAAACGGATAACTGTGTCACAGAATGAGCTTAAATTAAACAGGACCTTCGCCTCACAAACTTGTGTTGGCTGCGACCAATGACAGAATTGTCCTTCAGCTGTTTTTCCATAACTCCCACCATCATTTTCTCCATAATTTTACCAGGCTCTGGACTGACAGGTCCATAATTGCCCATGTCATCTTTCTTGCTCTTCCTTACAACGAGACAACATTTGCCAGCTTCCTGTCAGCTGGCATGACCCTAGACTTCTTTAGATGCAATTGAAATGAGAGCCCAGAGCACACTAAGGTGTCATCATTGAAAGAAAGTAGATGTGCCATAGCTTTGCAATGCCTTGAACTCCAGAGTATGCCACAGATGGAGCAGAGGGGAAGATTTGCCTCTTCTGTAGTGAACTCATTCATTTGGTAAGCAGAATAACACTACCTGATACACGGGGACTGTGTCTCTGCTCTGCTCTGCTCAGCTCACAGGGCAGCGGTGCAGGGTGTTGCTCTCATGTCAGTGCAGGTAAACTCGCTTTAACCCTTTTTCCTCTGTAAATGCTTCCTCTATTTGTATGCTCAGATACACTTCCACATTCCCTCAAGTACACTTTCATATATAATTAACAATTACACTTTCTTATACCATCAAAACAGTTTGTCAAACAGTACAGTTCTTCAGTTCACATAAACTCCCTTAATACAGTCTGTATTCTTCAGTTATAAACACTGTGCCACAGAACCAGCACTGATTGAACCACCTCCTTCACACACTTCCTCGCAAGCAGTACATAGTATTACATAAATGGGTTGACACTCATTGGTGGTGGAATGTACACCTCTCCTCAGGACAATCTTACTAATCTACAGAGTACAAACTCCTGTCTTCTTACATACAAGCAGAAAGTACATATGAGTGGACAGACAACACAGTCTTTCACTTTGTCCGTGTCTGGCCATTTCCCTCACAGGAGGAAGGAAACATGGATCGGGACTCGGCACTCACCCTGCAGCTGTTCTGTGTCTCACTCACACCACACTCACTCTGACATTTAGATCAAAAACCGTGGTTTATTCATACTACACAATGCTGACAACGTTTTCTAGCTGGAATCTTAATAACACTCATACTCTGGTCGACCAGTTGCAAACGTTAATGTTTTTCCCAGAGTCGTCTTGACACATGGTACCAAACACTTAAAGCAGATGATAATATTGAACATACAACCTATAAGCCCCATGATTACAACTTGGAGAACCCAGGCTACCATTTGACAGGCTATCCACTATATCCCATACCCGTAGGAGACACCAACCTAGGTCCCTCCTATTGTCAACTACCTGGGAGAGAGTATTTATTCTTGTTTCCATTCATATGACATACAGTTCCCTTTCATAGGAACTCACCCAAGGAGTCTTCCTACCCCAGCTGGCAACCAAAGCCATGAGCTCACCTCCTGGGAGCAGCACGTATGGCTGTAAACTGTGTAGGATGTCTCCTCAAGACATATGGGCTCCACTTACCATACACATACCTGGTCCACCTATGGGTGGTCCTTGTCTGTCCCTGCAGTGATCAGGTGAGGAAGGGAGTCCTTCAGAGAAATCTCAGGGTGCGCCAAAAGTGTCTCCCTCTCAGCTGGTCCTGCAGCGAACAGAGCTGGTCCCACCTGGGCCGCCAAATTGACTACAGGAATTGAACTCTATAACCTCTATAACTGATACAGTCTCCCATGACATACTTATACCAAAGTTGAGGAAGTATGGGATAGGTGAGTGGACAGTGAAGTGGGTCGAGAATTGGCTGACTGGCAGAGTGCAGAGGGTTGTCGTTGGCGGTGCAGTGTCTGGCTGCAGGGCTGTAACTAGCGGCGTCCCCCAGGGGTCTGTGCTGGGTCCGGTCTTGTTCAACATCTTCATCAATGACCACCCTCAGCAAGTTTGCTGAAGACACGAAGTTGGGAGGATTGGCTGACACACCTGAAGGCTGTGCTGCCATTCAGCGAGACCTGGACAGGCTGGAGAGCTGGGCAGTAAGAAACCAGATGAGGTTTAACAAAAGCAAGTGTAGAGTCTTGCACCTGGGTAGAAATAATTGCATGCACCAGTACAGGCTGGGGGAAGAGCTGCTGGAGAGGAGCTCTGCTGAGAGGGACCTGGGCGTCCTGGTGGACGACAGATTGACCATGAGCCAGCAGTGTGCCCTTGTAGCCAAAAAAGCCAATGGCATCCTGGGGTGCATTAAAAGGAGCGTGTCCAGCAGGTCGAAGGAGGTGATCCTCCCCCTCTGCTCTGCCCTGGTGAGGCCTCATCTGGAATATTGTGTCCAGTTCTGGGCTCCCCAGTACAAAAAAAGACAGGGATCTCTTGGAAAGAGTCCAGTGGAGGGTCACAAAGATGGTGAAGGGCCTGGAGCATCTCACCTATGAGGAGAGACTTAGGGAACTGGGCCTGTTTAGCCTTGAGAAAAGAAGGCTGAGAGGGGACAGGATCCAGGTCTATAAATATTTGAGGTGTGGGTTGTAAAGTGGTGAGGCCAGACTCTTTTCAGCAGTGTGTGGAGGAGGGACAAGGGGAAACAGACAGAAACTGGACCATAGGAAATTCTGCACTAATGTGTGCAATAACTTCTTTATGGTGAGGGTGACGGAGCACTGGAACAGGCTGCCCAGGGTGGTTGTGGAATCTCCTTCTCTGGAGATATTCAAGACCTGCCTGGATGCCGAGCTGTGCAACGTGGTGTAGGGAACCTGCTTTGGAAGGGGGGTTGGACTCAATGGTCTCTGGAGGTCCCTTCCAACCCCTACAATTCTGTGATTCTGTGAATATCATGGGGTGGTTTGGATGGGGAAAGACTACCCCTTTGAATGACCTTTTGTCAGGGCATGTCCTGGGATTCCTAGGATCCTCAAAATGCAGCATTGCTTCTGTCACTGAAAAATGGGTCCCTGTGTGGGACGGAGGGAGGGTCCATGAGTCCCTGGCCCACCTGACTGAGTATTTCCATGGTCTTAGCAAAGACATACTTACAACTTGAGAATGACAGTTAGCTGCGTTCATGGTGGCATGGCCACTGCTGATGATCTTGAACTGTCTGAACATAACTGAAGAGGCTCAGGCTGATGCAAATCAGCTATTGAATGACAGTGTTGAAAAACTGGAAAGACAGGTGGCAGTTTTGATGGGGAAAAAACCTAATTCAATCATTCTCCTATGGAAGATCAGGAACATCTCTCTGGAAGACCATGGGGACCCTGTACAAGGGAATCTGTATAAAATGGACTCTGTAAATGAAGGCACTAAAAGGTCAGATTTTGAGGTTCCATTTGGACTAGATCTATTTGAGATCTGACTGATTGTAACCCAAAAATGAAAAAATAAATGCAGGATAGGCTGGTGGGAGTGCCCTGACCAGTGTCCAGCCCCCCAAACCCTGCTGCCCATAATACAGCAGCTGAACTGATGGATATAGTACAGTGGTTTAGATAGAAACCAAGAGAGCATGCCAGCATAGCTGCTCTGGTTATGGGACATGGAGGCAGAAAGCGCTGTGGTGAACGGACTGGAAATTTCAAAACTGACATCCATTACTACTCACCCTGCCCTCAGGCAAAGACTGTATGCTCTGTCCAACATAATGAGGATAGCCATTTGATCAGTGAATGATTTATGGCTGTGTGTCATATAACATGGCCAAATAAGAATGACATACCATTAAATACGAGCCTGTGGTCCTCTATGGAGGACTAACAAAATTATATTAGAGAATTAGGCATGAAAGAGGCAATCTATGAAGATGATTTTGAGAGCCCAGTCAATAAATTTTTCATCAGGAACGAGGGATCTCATCCTACAGCCATCACCTTTACATCAGGGTGGGTCTATGTTATCCATACTGAACCCCCCAGTGGCCCTCAGGTGCTGTAATACAACAGGCTGCCCAATTGATGGGGAGACAAGAGTGCCTGCAGCCAGATGCAGGCTCTGAATGGTGGTGGAAAGGTCAGAGAACCATCTGCTGCCATGACTTAGGCGTCCAGCCCCTAAGGTAATCCAGTCTGGACCCATTAGCGTCTTGAGACACCAAATGTTTAAAGACCAGATTAATGCAGGAGTTCAGTTTAAAAAGATCGATGGACAGCATAATCAGGAAAAAATATCTGTTAAACAGGCCCAAGCACTGAGTATTTTCAGTCCAACCTTTTCAGCCAAACTAGATGTGAATGTAACTCAAGAAGGGTCTGGATGGGGGCTCTGGCAGAGCCAGAGTTCTTTGTGAACCCCTATGAGGTTTTGGTCACAGGTTTGGCATGGAGCAGAATAAAGATACATCACAGTTGAAAAGCATTTATTGGCTACCTATTCTACACTACAGGTGGTAGAACCAGTAACTCAGATTTCAGAGGTTATCGTTAAACAACAAGGCCAGTCCAGGGGTGGGTAAAAGATCTAACACACATCTCTATGATGGGGGTGGCCCAATCACAAGCAGTGGTGCGCTCAGTTGTTCTGCTTGCCTGCTCCTCAAGGAGTTAGGAGAAATCTGTGCCTGCTGCGTGTTCGAGTGCATGCGCAATGCCATGTGGAGGGCTTATCACAATAAAGATTGGCGGATTTGCTGCGTAGACCGGTCAGAACTCAGATCTGCGTTGTGCTTCCTGCGGCACCAAACGCCCAACAGTGGCAGTTCCGTGTATTGGCCAGCAGGTGGCAGCAGAGACCATGGAAAGAACGTCTGCGGGACAGACCCTGGGGATCCGTTCTCTTTTGATTATAGGGGAAGAACACAAAGGTGGAAGAGGAGGGAAGGGGGAAAAAAAAGAAAAAAAGAAAAAACCAAACCACAGCAAACAAATAAAAACTTCTCCAAACGTAGCAAACGTGAATGTCTGTCAATAAATAAATGAGTAATTGAATTGATTTCTGTTTCCACTCTCCCCCGCCCCCCTCAACTTCCGAGATGAAGAAACACCTGGTATCAATTGGACAGATGCACACAGTGAAGCCAGGGATGGTCTGAAACGCAAAGCAGCTGAGCAGCTTTTAGAAGAAAACAGAGTAGTAACAACTTCTGTACCTACATTCAGCACTCTGAGATCCTGTCTGGGTCACCCAAGGCTTGTAAATAACCACTGGGTCGGTTCTGATGTCGAGTGATTTGTTGTCAGTTCTCTCATGGTTCTCCGGTCAGTTCTCCGGTGCCAGGATCTGCCACAGGGCATTCTGACCACGGGCATCATGTTTCTACGCTGCCGCCTGCATTTAACAGGCAATGGGACTGCCCAGCATGTGCAAGGCAGCACCTCTGTCACACCACCAGAATGTTTAAGGCTGTTGGGATTGTTGTTAGCGTCCCATTAACACTGAGGCTAGAGATACCCTTAGGATTGACATTACTATTAGCATTACTTTGATGGTGCCCTATCTGGGTCATTTCCAGGGGATGTCTGGAGTAAGGCACAGTGTCAGGAGAAAAAGAACAGACTCTGTTACTTTATAAACGTGATAATAGAGAGAGTTCATTGGAAAAAATACAACTCTTAAATAATACAAAGCATGCTTCTGATTGGATGCAGGTATCATCTGGGCTCTGATTAATATTACTTTTAAGGTAAAGATTATTGTTACCTTAATGATTGTTTTTTGGATTATGATCAGGGTTAAGGTTCCTTTTGCTACAAACTTCTAGCATCATTTTTGTTGTTACATTTGGAGTTAGAGACAATTTTAGAATAAGGGTAAGGGTTAGGATTAGAGTTACATTGCGGGTTAATGCTGTTATCTTTACAGCTCCTGTGAGGGTTGGGGTCTGGGTCAGTTGTTTAAAAAATGAAATGAAAAAAGCATAAAAAAAATACATTGAAAGCTTCAGATTTCATTAATCTTTGTGGAAATCATATAATGTGCAACTCAGATCTACCACTTCGTGCAGTGACTGCCTGTAAATTTGCTGAAGCCTAATATAATATGGCCTTGTGCTTTCCGCTAACTCACCTTCATTTCATTTTCATTAAATTTGCTTGGTAGTCAGATTTTGGTGTGTGGATATTTTAAAACAATCTAACTGACATTGGCAAAAAATTAAAAATAAATAAATAAATGCATGACAGCATCAATTGTATCAATTTTTATAGATAAGAAGAGCAGTTTCCCTTAGTTTTCTGTGCCTCTTTACTTTCTTACCCTCTCCCCTTGTGTGAGAAACTCTCAAAGTCAAAGATTTCTAGTTAGGCAAAGATGGCAGCGATAGCAGCAGTGCTTATTCATTACTGCAATACTGCGCGCACATCCCCTGTTGGCAAGGGAGAAATTGCACACCAGTCAGTGAAATCAATTCTGTTCTGTGCCCTAAACCCAATGCAGGTGATGCTCTCATGGCTGTCATTGGTTGAGCATCTCAGGCTCACAGACTCCTCCAGACTGTTGCTAGGATTCATTTCCATATAAGGTCAATTACCAACCTCTTGTTTTTAGGTCTGCCTTGTACTTTTCTGCGGAGAGAGAAGGGCAATGTTTCCAAAAGTCAGTACATTCATTCTGTCCTGTGCTGGGCTCTACCCACCCTGTGTATTTATCTTGTGCTTGTCTCAATTCTACCCATGTCAGAATGCCCCCAGTCTGAACTTAATTCTGTTCAGCAACTTTCTTGGTGGAAAAACTACTTATACAGCTGTTTTACAAGAGGGTTATACATTCAGTTAGGGCCTACACTATGTACTGAAAATACTGGAAACCTCCACTGCAAAAACACAATCTACCTCTCCCATCTGTGCAGCCTTGCAGACCCAGAGCATGCCAGGTTATTTCTGCTTTCATAGCATTTGCATGCTGTAGGGTGAGCAAAAGGTTCTGCTGCTTGATTCTTCTGCAAGAGCTGCCTACCGGCAAATGGTTGCAGGGATGGAGGATGTGACAGAAAGCATTTGTCTCCACAAGAGCAGAGTTACATTCAGTGCAGAGTGTGAGAGTCAGGTTGGTGTGGAAAAGCACTGACACGCTGGGGATGATGCAGTGCTCACATGTCTAACACTCACAGACATTACTGTCAGAAGGATGGTGCTGTGTTGTGCTTCTACCTTTGGCAGCCCCTGGAGAAATGCTGTGGCACACAGAACACCTTTGTATTGCACTGACTGCTGCCATGCAGCATGGATTTAACACACCAAATCCAGAGCAGCATGACTGCATCTAACTGCCCTGAGAAAAACTACTGTAGCTGAAGAGATGAGGAGGCAGCTGCTCATCTGCAGAACAAGCAGTACTGCCAGACACTGAGCCAGGTGAGCACCTCCTGCTGCAGCGTGATGATGACAGGGCTGGAGATGATCTGCAAAGCCAGCTTAAAAGTGGGAGACGTGAGTCAACATGGCAGGAGGACAGAGGTGTTAGGGAGCAGCCAAGGCATCAAAGAGTATCAAAAGGCTTTGAAAGGTATCACAAAGTGACAGCCAGGAAGACTGGGATTATCATGAGCAGCAACCTGGATGCTAGAGATTATTTGCTCCCATACAAAATGGTAGAGATCTTGCTGCAGACATCCCAAAGCCAGGCAAAATGGGAACCCAGAGCTCTGCCTGCACGAACCCCACAGCCAGAGTGTTGCAAGCTGAGCTGCCTTGCTGTTTGTTGCATTCATCCCAATCCCTGTGAATGAAGACTCGGAATGCAGTCAAGGCGATGATTGAGCATGAGTGACTTTATTCAATAAAAGACAGGAGGGCTTGAGAGGTCAAGGGTGAAGATGGGACTCCTCTTGTCAAGATGAGAGTGGCTCAGAGCTTGTGCTGCTGCCTGGTGCCTGGGACTGGCAGCCTGACTCTAAGTCCCCATCTAAGATGCTCAGCTTCACCTCACTGATGCTGCCCAGCTCCTGCATGGTGGTGCTGCTGCTGGGGCACTCGGGCTGTGCTTGGGATGGGCAGCACTGCAAAGGCGCTGGGTCACAATCCAGGCAGGTGACTGCTGTGTCTGGCAGGCTCAGGTCAGCATCTTCAGCAGAGCCAGGAGATATGAGAGCATGAACGTGGATGAGCCCCTTGTGTCCATCACTGTTACCATGTGGAAGGCTGTCATCCGAATTGCAGCGATTCGTGCTTAATAAGAACTCTCCATTGATGGAAACACACTGCACATCACTACTTGGATTGGATCTTTGGGGTTGACAAGGGCTCAAATCACCTAGGAAGGCATAGAAACACAAGGTTTAGTGTCAAACGTTTGCAAGTTGAATCATGAAAGAGGCTGTTGATACTTGGTAATAGAGTGGCGGCAGGAAGAAGCAAATAGGCTTCAAGCAACAGAGCCACTGTCTTGAAAGTGATCCTCATGCAGGTCCAGCTCGTGTGTTGTTTCACTGTAATCCGCTTCTTTGGGTCTACCTAGTGGGCAGCAACAATCGAGCTGTTACTGATATCATTGAAAAGAACTGGAGACAATTGTTCTATTCCTAAGAGCTTCAAGGTGCCTAGAAGCACAAATAGAAACCAGCAGTATTTCATCACTTCACCAAAAGGAAGGTCAAACACCTGAGCTGTGAAGAGCAGTTACAGAACCTATGCATAAGATCACACCAGGCATACTTTGTTCTAACAACAGTTATGGCACATAGTCCATTTCCTTCAATATTCCCAAAATGAAATGATGTGGAGCATTACAGGGAAAGAAACTGCACACAGACACTATGACCCTGATTAGACTCAAGCAGCAGACTTAAAACAAGTCAGAGTTTTAGATTCCAGGATATTTCAGGACCTATCATGTGTGAAATTCAGTTACACAACAGTGCCTAGGTGCCTGCGTTTCAAGCAACTTTCAGATCACAGCCATGTAAAATAAAAACAAATTCAGTGCAGAAATAGCAATCCTGTACCTTAATACTCATGAGATTATCCATTTTTTACAGCACTCTGACTAAGTTCTAAAACTTGCTCATCCCAGTTCACTTCAACAAGTTCCACCAGTTCAAGCAACGCAGTTCTGAGATCCTGTGTATGTTATGCAGATAGAATTGAACAGTGCAGAAATAATCTCTGACAGCTTTAAGAGCTCCGTTCTGCTTACAAACTCTCAGTCCAAAACTATTCACAGTTTTAAGGAAATGAACACCTGAAGCAGTTGGATCATCTGCCATTTGCTGCATTCTGCTTCTTGGCATCATGATTAGCACAAAGGGTTTTCTGCTGTCCTGCAGAGATGGACGAAGTCCTGCTTACAAATGGACCAAGTTCCAGTGTACAGCAGAGTTTGTACCAGACTAACAAGCCACGTCATTCAATTCATTTGCTCAGGTTGTTATGCACTCAGAAAGGAAACAGAACTAACTGTTGAATTCTGAAGGTAATCTGTGGGGTCCTGTAGAGAGTGTTTTTTACAGCTAGTTAGCTGAGAAGGGTCGTAAACACGGTGCGGTTAATCAAGCAGCCATAACACCTGCAAGGACAGTGAGAACATCAGGATGCCCTGTGATGGTGAGAAACTAGCCATGGTTCTGGGAACTCAGCAAGGGAGTATCTTTCAGGATGATAACAACAAGCTGTTAAGATACTCGGGGATGGTATGTAATTGGGAACCAATGATGAGCTCCACTTTTGCAATATGTATGAGCTGATTATCCGTATTATAAAGGTACACACAGCCAAGGAATAAACGAGATTCGCTGATCATGTCAATGACAGGTGTGGTCGTCTGCTTTTCTCCCGCCGTTCTGCAACATCGTTGTTGTTTAGTGTCACTGGGTTCGTTAAACTGCTGTTCATTCTCAGATCGTTGGTTTTTTTCATTTTTTCCCTCCTAGACCCATTCACAATCTCCCTTCCCTTCCCCTCTCAGCCGCGCCGCACCGCGCTGTTAGAGAGGGGAGGTTCTTTGTTCCTTCTCTCCCTGGGTTTGTTCCCACTGTCACCGAGTGAGCTCTAGAGAGAACTCCGTGACACAAACTCATTGCAAAGTCTAAGCTAGAAGAAGCGTCACCTCAGTGTATCCCAGAAAAAGAACAGCGTTGAGATTTTAATTGGTTTTGGTTTTTTGTTTTATTGGGGGTGGGTTGTTTTTTGTTGGTTTTTTAGGGTTTATTTTTGGTTTTTTTGTCTTTTTTTTTTTTTTTGGCGGGGGGGGGGGGGGAAGGGGTGGAGGGGTGCAAGGGGAAGGGAGAGGGATAGGACAGTTGTTTGGTTATTTTTAATATACAATAAAGCTATGCAGTTCCGCTGTCAGTCGCCTCAGAGAGTTCCTGAAGGAGCTCAACCACATTCTGCTCAACATCGAGTTGTTCCATTGAGTGGAGCAATGGTAGTCTTGCAGATGGAGCAGTGCAGGAATTCTGACAGGATCTCCAGGTGTATCCAGTTCATCATCTGAAAGCTCCGCAACCAAATTGGAAGGGACCAGTCCTCTTGTGCCATCTGTCAGCTCTCCCTGAAACCAGCCATTCTCACCCACATCTCCAAAGACATGACGTTTTGTCCGGCAGTCAGAGGAAGCTCGTTTTCTGGGTCCTCATTAGGACCCTCAACAAGAATGTAGCTGTGTCGAGCTAAGAATCTTCAAACTGCTGGTGATACCTGTCCTGGAGTATGCAGGATGAAGGACAAAAGCTCTGCTCTCACATTCAGGGCCATCCTCTGACAGAAGGCAGCACTCAGGACTGTTCCCAAGGATCTCTTTCATGGCTTTCAGTTCAAGCTCCTGGTCTTCCAGATGACCTTGAAGACTTCGGGCCTCTTCAATGGCAGAATGGAACGGACTGGAGCTATTACGGAGATTCTTGTTTGACTGGGTCAGAGTCTGTCTCGTTGCCTTCCCCAGCTCCATCTGCTGCTTCTGCTGCTCTCTTTTCCCTCTTGCGCGCTCTGTGAGAATGAGTTTCAGAAAGCACTACTCAGTGACAGGAAATAAGGGGAAACTTGAAAGACTTTGCAACCTAAGTCCTGGCAGTGTACTGCCAGCAGCTGATTTGGCCATCCAGGATCCTGGCACCACAAATGCTTCATTGCCAAATGCAGCAATAAGGTGTTCTGGGGAAAGGCCAACTCACAGGTAGTCTTTGAGCACCCATATCCCAAAACCAACGGCCAGCACCAGCGCAGGCAGCAGCATCGCTGAGACCGTCACCGGAATGCGGCGCTTCCGCACAGATGTGTGAGCAGCAGCCTCTGTGCTTTTGCCTGTGTTCATCCCTGGAAGAAATGAGACAATGTCCCACGTTACCTTCAGCTGCACTACAGATAATCTCTCAGTGTGCTTCATGGACCCAAGAGGTCATTTTGTCAGTGGGTGCCTCCGTCTCTGGTGCCGAAGCACCGGAGGACAAGAAGGATTGCTTCCACCTCTCGTTGGGTACGGAGAGGCTGCACAGGCACTACCCGTGTCCTCCTCTGGGCCGAGAGCTGGGGCTGTACTCTGGGGTCTGGGCTTGGTCCGTGGGGAGAGCTACAGAGCAGAATCCCTCACGCTTTTCCCGGCATGCGTGTCCTGAGCTCCCCCTGTGGGACGCCCCCCAGGCTGAAGGTCAGACTTCAGCCAGCACAGGGCACAGCCAGAGCCAGCCCAGAGGAGAAACACTCCTGCAGGCTCCTACCACGCAAGACCCTGCTCATCACCCTCAGGTGGCTTCGTTCCAAAAGGGCAAACTCTGCGATCTGGGAGCGGTGGGAGCTGAGCAGGGTCACAGAGGTCTGCAAGTACCTTCCCTGGCACATTGCTGGAACAACTCTCCACACCCCACGAAGGCCAGCCATTTTCAGAGAGCCACCCCTGGCTTCTTTTACATGTGCTCTATGCTCACACGCTCAGGTCTGGCTGCTGACCTGGTGTGCAAGAGCTGGCAGCAAGAGCCTGCAGGCACGCAGTGACTCTGGTTCGGGACACCGTGTGATCATAGGACAGAAATTACCTGGCATGCCGGTTGGTGCTGCCTGCATTCCTCTGTCTGGGACGGGCAGTGTGGGATATCCGCCTTCCTGCAGTGCATCCGGGACTGGCAGTGTGGGATATCCACCTTCCTGCAGTGCATCCGGGACGGGCAGTGTGGGATATCCACCTTCCTGGAGTGCATCCCTCTCACTTTGTTGGTCTGTTCCTTTAGAAAGAAAGCAGGGCAGTAGGATTGGGATGTCACGTGCCCTCATCAAAAACTGAGCTTCTCCAATCCCGAGCTCAGGTAAAGTCCAGCCCCCCCCCAAGTACACTGTGAGCCCCTCTGTTACCCAAGGGCATTTGGGCCCTCCCAGCTATTGGACAATGCTGACTCCCTCACACCTCTTGAGGAATCAGCTCCTGTGCAAGGTGTATACCCACCACGCTCTGCCTTCTCCATTTCCTTCAGCAGTCGCTTCAGGAGACGGGATGAGCCCTGAGAGTATTTTCCTCGATTGGATTCATCCTCTTCTCTTTCCGGACCTTAACAGAATGTATGAAGTTAAATATCATGTGCATGAAGATCTGAAGATCAGCGGCGAGTCAGCCAAGTCAGTGAAGACAGAGTACTCACTGCTGGGATTCCAGCTGGGCTCCAGCACAGGAAGAAACCGATGACCGGGCAAGGCCCACACTGGGGGCACTTCTGCAACCAAAGACCCATGAAAAGTTTTAGTCACACACTACAGCATCAACCGAGTAGCAGAGCATACAGGGGACAGGGCCTGCAGACACAAGTGTGATCAGACACAGGTGAGGAGAGCTTCCAGCACATGTGGGGGCCTCCTTTTCCCTGAGTGACCTGTAGGGTCTGGCGGGGTTGGGGAATGCCACAGCCCGAATACAAAGGTCTGGGCTCCCTCAGCTGCAGAGGGGCAGCGGTAACCTTCCCACTGAAACGTGGCAGCTCTCCGAGAGAAAAAATACTCATGGCTCATCTGTGCAAACCCTTCCGGGCACAAACAGGCTTGGAAGACCTGGAGAGGATCTCCAGTAAAATTGCACCCAGGTAAACCATGAGAGCATGAACGTTTCAGCCTCCAAGGAAACAGACACTCACAACTTACCCCTGGGTTGTCCCCCAGGCACAGGCATGAAGTCCGGATCGAAAGGAGCATCCGGAAAGGGAGCACGAAGCTCATCATCTAGAATCAAGAACAGATGAGATAAGTTCCCACTTATATGCACTATATGGTGTGATCTCCTTCTCCCTCAGTAACTGGATGTGGGGCATGGGAGAATAACTCAGGTCATGATTTCCAAAGTTGCAGGGTGGACGGGATGACCCGTAGGCTGGCACCTGGCAGCGTATGCAGTGCTCTCTCCGGGCCACGTGCCACATCTCTCACAGATTACGTGGAAGAAGACGCAGCCCCCCAGGGCTTTCTTACTGGGAGGCCTCTGATGGACAGCAAGGTCACACTGAGGCACTGGAGGAAAGCACACCTGTCTCTTCCCCTGGGCTGTGGACTGGGGCTCTGGCTTGGAAACTGGGGAGTGCCATGAGCCTGAAGCAGAAATGCTCATGCACGCCCAGCACGCCTCTTCTGAACTCTCCCCGGGCATCTCCCAGGACAAAGGCTGTGCTGCAGCCAGCAATTAGCAGAGCTACAGCCTGGCATGGCTGGAGCCAGCCCTGGGGAGCAGCGCAGCCACGGGCTCTTGCCCGGCTCCTGCAGTGCTGCCCATCACCCCCTACCCAGCAACACCCCCATGGAAGGCAGGCCCCAGGCAAGTGTACTACAGGGCCGTGGGGACACAGCCTGACTTCTTGCTCCCAGCGCTGCTCAGTTTGGGTCCCATCTCTACCCACTCACCTGCTCCCCGTGCTCGCCACGGAGCAGCACAGCTCTCCTGAAAACTCATGGCCACCAATAGGAGGAAGAGGACAAGGCGGGCAGGGTCCATGGCCGCCCCCACACTTGCACCACGCTTCCAACACCACCGCTGCAGCCACAGTGAGTGTCGCACTGAGCCAAGCCTGCAGCCAGGCCTTGTGAGCTCATGACGCAGCTCAGCACAGTCATAGGATGGGGCATTGTGACCTCACATCTCTGTGATTCCGGGTGGCGGCTCCCCGCAGGCTGCTGCTCTTGTGATGCACTGCACCAGGGCTGTGTGGGGCTGGTGCTTACATCATAGAAATGCAGAATCATAGAATGGCTTGGCTTGCAAGGGACAGTGAAGAACTCAGAACCCCAGCCCCACTGCCTCGGGCAGAGATGCCACCCACAGAGTCTTGCTGCCCAGAGCTCCATCCAGCCTGGCCTTGAACACCCCCAGGGATGGAGCATCCACAACTTTGCTTGGCAAACTTTTGCAGAGCTTCAACAACCCCAAGAAGGCATTATTTCCAGCCTGGTGCAACACCTCAGGCCACAGGGGTAGTGACGCAATATGCACAGGTTATCCACGCGTGTGAAACGTGCTGCAATTAAGCAAGCCAAGCGGATAAATCCTCTCCAGTGTGGAGGATGATGGCTGAAATACAAACACGGAGAAGCTGACCTTCCCACAGACCCGCCAAGTCGAGTGTCACATGCTTACATTTTTGTTGATAGATCTGCAGTTTCATCTTTTTTTGATGGCTAAGGAAATCCCCTTTCCTGCACCAAGTGTATTTCCCACGTGTAACATGCTTCCAAGTCTGATTTTAGTAGCAGATATTGAAGGCTTGCTAGTTGGCACCTCCCATCCCCAAAGTCCCAGTGAACTCACCCACTGCTGGCAACTGGATGCTTGGTGGCTAGAGAACCATCACCTATAGGATCCCACCTGGGTTTCCAGAAACTGTTGCACCTTTGGATACATGGCGATAAATACTGTGTCCATACAACACCCTCATTGAATCAGAGCCTGCCACCTTCCCTACAACCAGGCAAAGGGCGCAAAGGAAGCTGAACTGCTGAACCAGGCACCAATGGGGCTTACGTGTTTGCATCAAAAGACAAAATACCAAGCAGAGAGCGTGGGAATCAGATGTTGTTTCTGAAGCAGAATTAAGATTAAAAAAATTGATTTCACAGTCTGACATCAACCCTCCTCCACCCCTCCCATTCCCCCCCCCCAGCGCACCCCTCCCTTCCTTCCCTCTTTGTTTAACAAAGACTTTGAATAAAATCATCATATCAATACTACAATTGCTGGCCTGGGATTATTATCACCTCTTTCGGGTTCCTGGACAGGAGAGGTGCACCCCACTGATTTCAGCGGTCCTGCCTGGGTGGTGAGGTGACTTCACAGAATCACAGAATCACAGAGTTGTAGGGGTTGGAAGGGACCTCTAGAGATCATCGAGTCCAACCCCCCTGCCAAAGCAGGCTCCCTACACCATGTTGCACAGCTCGGCGTCCAGGTGGGTCTTAAATATCTCCAGAGAAGGAGACTCCACCACCTCCCTGGGCAGCCTGTTCCAGTGCTCTGTCACTCTCACTGTAAAGAAGTTCTTGTACACATTCGTGTGGAACTTCCCATGCTGTACTTTCATCCCATTACCCCTAGTCCTATCCCCACGCACTACTGAAAAGAGACCAGCCTCACCACTATGGCTCCCACACCTCAAATATTTATAGACCTGGATCAAGTCCCCTCTCAGCCTTCTTTTTTCAAGGCTAAACAGACCCAGTTCCCTAAGTCTCTCCTCATAGGGGAGATGCTCCAGGCCCTTCACCATCTTAGTGGCCCTCCGCTGGACTCTTTCCAAGAGATCCCTGTCTTTTTTGTACTGGGGAGCCCAGACACAATATTCCAGATGAGGCCTCACCAGGGCAGAGTAGAGGGGGAGGATCACCTCCTTTGACCTGCTGGACACGCTCTTTTTAATGCACCCCAGGATGCCATTGGCTTTTTTGGCTACAAGGGCACACTGCTGGCTCATGGTCAATCTATCGTCCACCAGGACGCCCAGGTCCCTCTCTGCAGAGCTCCTCTCCAGCAGCTCTTCCCCCAGCCTGTACTGGTGCATGCAATTATTTCTACCCAGGTGCAAGACTCTACACTTGCTTTTGTTAAACCTCATCCGGTTTCTTACTGCCCAGCTCTCCAGCCTGTCCAAGTCTCACTGAATGGCAGCACAGCCTTCAGGTGTGTCAGCCAATACTCCCAACTTCGTGTCATCAGCAAACTTGCTGAGGGTGGTCACTATCCCCTCATCAAGGTCGTTGATGAAGATGTTGAACAAGACCGGACCCAGCACAGACCCCTGGGGGATGCCGCTAGTTACAGGCCTCAAGCCAGACACCGCACCGCCAACGACAACCCTCTGCACTCTGCCAGTCAGCCAATTCTCGACCCACTTCACTGTCCGCTCATCTATCCCATACTTCCTCAGCTTTGTTATAAGGATGTCATGGGGGACAGTATCAAAAGCCTTACTGAAATCAAGGTAGACTACATCTACCGCCCCGCCCCCTGTCCACCCAGCTAGTGACATCTTCATAAAAGGCCACCAGGTTGGTCGAGCATGACCTCCCCTTGGTGAACCCATGCTGAGGACTGCTGATAACCTCCTTATCACCCAGTTGTCTGGAGATGGCATCCAGAACAAGCTGTTCCATCACCTTCCCTGGGACAGAGGTGAGGCTGACCGGCCTATAATTACCCGGGTCTTCCTTCTTGCCCTTTTTGAAGACTGGACTGATACTGGCCGTCCTCCAGTCTTCAGGCACCTCCCCAGTTCTCCAAGACCTCTGATAGATTACAGAGAGCGGCTCAGCAACGACCTCCGCCAGCTCTCTCAGCACCCGCGGATGCACCCCATCAGGTCCCATGGATTTATGGACCTTAATGTTTCCTAGGCACTCACAGACCACCTCTTCCCCGACTAAAGGGAAATCTCCCATTCCCCGGACTCTCTCATCAACCTCCAGGGTCTGGGATTGCTGAGGGAGAGTCCTTTCACTAAAGACAGAAGCAGATGACCCTGCGGGGTAAAAGCCCACAAAAGGCAAACCACAATTAATACCGAGACCCTGTTGCTTTTGTTGTAGAAAATACAGCGGTTTAAATGTGATAATGATCCAGATTAGAGAAACAATAGGGTTGTGTTACCTCCGCTTTAACATGTTAACTTTACAAAATTTGTTTTTGAACCATTGCTCCCCCTCCTCGTGTGTGTAGGAACATAAGGGAAAGAGATACCTAAGAAAATCTCTTAGGATGTATATTGGCATATCAGAGGGATATTGCTGGGGAACCGGGAGGGACTCTAAGCAAGAACACCCTCATCAAATAATGTAATCATTGGTGGTTAGTATATAAGTTGGAGGACGGGTTAAAATGATCCCAAAACCAGGAAAAAGGATAGGGAAAAGATGTTTAAATATTGTGTTAGATATGGCCTAGAGAGCCACTACAGGGAAAATCAGTATTTGGCCAAAATATGGATCTGATGAAGGTTGGGTTTGTCAGATCTCGAATTTATATGTAAAGAACAAAACCCCTTTTCAAAGGAGGAATCAGAATATGCTGCCTGTTGGATACAAGAAATCAGCCTGTTATTAGTAAAAAGAAAAAGGCCCGGACCAGGAAGGAGAGGAATTAGAAAAAGGAACTAATCAATGGGACCCTCCTGAGAATTTCCCCCCCATATAACCCCAATGTAGCACAAAGGGAGACAGGCACTGCCCCAGTAAGAGGAAATGGTAAAGCACACAGGGACATTTCACAGAAAAGAGGGGCATGCTGGGCTCAGGAGAGAATTAAAACAATGTAAAAGGGACATAAAAATTTCTCCTTTCCCAGACACTAGCTGTACCAGCACCTCAGTGTACCCCTTATGGGAGGTCCCATTGGGACAAGGACAAATATGCTATGTAAACTCTCCACTCACTAGTGGAGAAATTAGAAATTTTAAGAAGGAAATGAAATCTTTAATTGAAGATTCTATAAGAGTAGCAGAACAATTAGATCAATTTCTGGGGCTTTCAAAACTTTGGTCCCATCAGGACCCCCTGGTAAATATAAAAGTGGGACCTGAGGGGGAAGAAGTTGTGGTTTTAGTTGATACTGGGACAGCTCGTTCATCACTGGCCTGTAAGGTGTCAGGACTCAAATTAACAAATGAGGCCTTAAAGATAACAGGGGTAGAGAGAACCGGGATGACAGTACCACTTTTTGAGAATACTGTATTAAAACTAGGGGATAAAGATGAAATTGGGAATCAAGAAAAACATGAAATAAGGCCATAAAGATAAGGGTGGAACAGCCCAAGGAACTGAATGATATGGATTGCTAAGGGAAAGTTATGTGGTATTAAGGGTGTTTGTGGAAACTGAAAAATTGTACTGTTTGATCTGTGGGTTTTGAAGGGAATGGGACAAACTGCTTTGATGGTATAAGAAAGTGTAATTGCTATTGGTATACAGAAAGTATAATTGAGGGTGTGTCAAAGTGTAACTGAAGGTACAAATAGTGAAATTGTGTACAAAGGAAAAAGGGTTAAAGAGAAAGTGAGTTTATGTGTGCTGGTATGAGAGCAACCCCCTGTATTGTTTCCCCCCCGTTGCAAGAACTCTTGGAGTGAGAGAGAGCCAGGTACAGAGACTGTTGCTGTAAGCAGCAAAGGGGGGAGGTGGGGAGGAGGGGGCAATGGAAGTGAGAATAGCCTTCATGTGCAGAGATGTAGGAAACCTGAAATCCCAGTGTTAGCACTGGACACCTGGAGAGAAGGAGGTGAAACTGAAATAGGATGTTAGTAGTTTTTGTAATGATGAGAGTTTGGAAAGTGAGAAAGTTTGGGACAGACACAGGCTGGAGGAGTAAGGACTGGCAAGGTATAACAGGGATGTCAGGACTGAAAAGAGGTGAACGATATGAAAACAAAACAAAACTGATTGACAAACAGATAGTAAGGGAATTGGTGATAATAACAGCTGTTACTGTTGTGGTGCCAGAATAGGGCCGTAGGACCCAGAGATCCCCTCAGGGAGAGGTGGGGGGAATGGGGGCTTGAAGTGCCCAGGGAGGGCTCCGCCCCACTGAAAGGAAAGCAGTGTGCAAACTGCAACGGGAAATTGCATCTAGGGAAGCAGGATAAAGAGATTTATTTTCTGGTGGATATGGGTGCTTCTTACTACTCATAGATGGTTTTGTAACAGTAATAGAAGCTACTGCCCAACAAGAAAAGGTTTATGTTTTTTTTGGATTAATTAAATATAAACTAAGTAGGAATACAGAAATTCTTGTACCTGCCAGGTTGCTCTGGCAAGAAATTTAATAAAACTGGAGCTAAGGGTCCAACAATATTGACTGTTTAAAAACTGTAAGTCTGACATTAGCACAAATGGGGAAAAACAATGTTGTACCCCAGGAGTCACAGCAATATCAAACATGATGCACTTAGGGGTGTGGGCATCAGGGCCAAACATGAAGCCCTGAATAGAAGTTAAAAGCAAGAGATTGCCCAGTCAGGGTAAAGTGGTACCCTATAAGGATACATAACTGTAGAAGGATAGAAGACTTTCTGGAGTTTGGACTCCAATTTTGCAAAAATTTTTGATAGCAAGTGCTGTAGTTTGGTACAACACTTGAAGGCAAGTAATAGAATTGTTGAATGCATACACTCAGTGGTGGCAAATCCATGCACTTTATTAACCCAGTTAAGGAATGAATAGGTGGAGTTTACCTTCTGGATTTGAAGGATGTTTCTTCTGCCTGCTTTCTGTATCACGGCTTTACAAGTCGGTGTGCAGGTTTGGAGGAGCTATCCCCCTTGCACCCGGCGCTGCGCAACGCTGGAATAAACATACCTGCTTTACAACCCATCTCTGGATTATAGAGTTTGATTCCGCAAGTCAGCTAAACATTTGTGGTTGGTTTTTCTTTTCCCTAAACAAAGCAACCTGTTTTCTGCACTTGCTGTGCCTTACGAAAATGCACAGAAATTAGGCAAGCCTGAGACTCACCAAACACCACATGTGACATTTTGTAAAAGGTCAGTTTTGCAGCAGAGAACCACATATAATTATACCAAGTGTGCAACTACTTTTCCCATGCAGCAGCAGGCAGCAATGAGGCTGTTCTCATAATAAAAATACCATTTGAAAAGTAGTGTAATTAAGTGTATATCATGATGTACCCAGTAGCAACAAGAGCTCTATTAACAGCTTCTGGAACAAGTAGATCACTCCCATCCCCTGCAATGACTTTGCCTCCAATATCGCATGGCTGATAAATTGCAGTCTTCTGGATATGAAATATTTGCAAGTAATTTGCAAACTGCAGCTAATCAGAACCGTCTTCCATATTGTCACCAACCACTTCAGGCAGCATTGTTCCATTTTGACATCTGGCTATGAGGCATTCATGCACGGCATTCACATACATAGGTCAATAAATAGGAGGGAGGGTGATTTCAAGTACTTATGCTTCCATCAGTTTCTTCTGTGTACCTGTGCAGTAGCTGCCCATCTCACCTGGTAGGTACGAATGCTGTTTTCTACTCCAGGTCAATAAAAGCCTCCATGTTGACATCCACATGCAGATTTGTCCAGCTAACACCATGGAGAAAAGCTTCTAAAAGTCAGTTCAAGTTTTTAATGAGATTGCTGAGCATAAAACCACATGATTCCCATGATTTTTCACAGATTGTTTTCTGCAAACCTGGATCTCACAAGCCTACAAGCAAGGAGAAAGCTTATCGGCACAGCAACACATAGTACGATTGTGGGTTTTTTTAAATACAATCAGTATATTGTTCTATCACCAGCTGCTTTTAAGGCAATTCACTCCCATCAAACTCTCAAATATTCACCCAAGTCGGCTTTCATCCATGTTTTTACCTCCTGAGCAATTGAATCTATAGGAACTATTGGACTTGGAGACAACACAAGGACATACTGCCAGCTGAGAACCTTTCAGCTAATTCATCCAACAGCATCTAATGGTTCGAAGCTCACTGAGGGGGAGAACAGTATTTGGGATATTAGAATTCCCCCCAAATGTATTGGGTTTATTTTTCTAAGTTTATTAAGTTAAAGCTGAATTTGCACAAGTGAGGGAAAGCACCTTTCTTCCACACTGAGGAATTGGCACCATCTTCTCTCCAAAGAAAATTCTTTAAAAAGGCCCAAAAATTAAGTATACATAAATATTAATGTGTATTCATGCTCTTCTCTCTGCCAGAGTTCTGCTAAGTACACCAGTCACGTGAAAAAAGCAAGCCAGGCCATCCTGAACAAGTACAGTTATTACTGCACAATGGCAATCATAAAAGCAATCAGTCCTAGAGATACTGTTCCTATACAGGGGAGGCAAGACAAAAATAAATAAACCCTTAACCACAATAAAATCCAAACCCAGTTTAAGAAAGCTTGTATTTATTTCAGCCTCAATGGAGTCAGTTTGAAACTGTCAGAGAGACACGGTACACCTATATACAAATTTAAGAACACAACGGAGTAACTGTTACTGTTTATTAACAACCAGTTTTAATACTACGATAAAAGTATGTCCTGAGAAAGGTGAACAAACATGCTTCTTCAAGGTTTTTTAGCTGTTCTGGATCTCAGCCGTCGCTTGATGATCAGATGATCACTTTCCTTCTTTTGTTCCTCAGATTCCTGAAGAAAACATTTCAAAAGTTACTCATCTTTTCGCACAAGACTGACAAGCTCTTCTTGACCCACGCAAACATATTTCTTCCCCTAAATGGATTTCAGAATGGCATTTGCTTATTATATTTTATTCAGAAAACTATGGGATACCGAGATCATTTTAATGCAGCTTAATCACAAGGAACAAATATGGAGAATGTACAAAATCCTGTTTATCTTAAAAAAGCACACACATCTGAGGAAAGCCTGAAGGCAGCTTTCATTTTGAAATACTTGTCTTCAAAAGAGTATTATAATACTTGTTTTGTGAAACATGAAGCGTTCAGAAAACATTTTTAGCCTCAATCCCTGTAGCTATGACTTGCCCAGAATTTCAGTTCTCGGTTCAGTTCCATGTTCTCAGTACTACAGGGAGAGAAGAAATTGTCTCATCTTCTTCATCCTCTAACAAAAAAAAATATAACATTTTGGTTTCTGCCCCTATCATTCGTCAAATCATCAAAAAATTCAGAGGGATATTACAGTATGGGCAAATGATCACTATGCTGAACAGAAAAAGGACTCTAATATAATTAAAAGATGCAGTTCCAACAGAGCAAGAATGTTCTTAGCACAATAGCTGCCGACAGAGTCATGAAACTGGCACATCAGATCCTTTGCAAGTTGGCTTAGACAGGAGATCATAGTTTAAGCATACCTAAAAAGCTGTCTAAGTTGTGCTCTAGAAAAGCGTGTAGTAGAATAATCCCACTCCAACACACTGAAATTATCTATGATTCCAAATTAGAAGACATCTCCGTGATTGCTACATCACCTACTTAGTAAACTGTAAGCCAGCCAAACACAGAGATCTTTGAGGACAAACTAAAACAGAACAGCAGGAAGACCAACAAGAATGACTTGGTAGAATAAAGAAATACCTCAGTACTTTCAACCTCCTCCTGGAAATAGATGAAACCTCCAGTCTGTTTGGACTCCTTAGTAGTTTATTTTAAGCCAAGACTACAGTATAATCGCTTACCGAAGAAGCAGGTATATCTAGAGGGCCAGAAACGACAGTGGAATACAGCTTCCTTTTGCATCGTTTTGGCTTGGTCTCTCCTTCTTCGAGACTTTCAGGTTCGTTTGATTTAGGAGAACTTACTGCTGACATCAGCTTCTTGGCTAGAAGAAATTTGTTTTGATACATAAACCAATCAACTTAATGGATTTGTGAGTCTTTAAATCACTGAATGCAAAAAAAGCTTCGTAACAAACTTGGTTAATAAACGACACATAAAATTTAAGTGAAAATACTCAGAAATTGTATTTGTTCATTGAGGTTCTTTATTGCTTCTATAGCTGAAACAGTTTATAGGTTCAGGTACGGCATCTTAAAGCACGCATTAAAATGGAGTATGAAAGACAATCATGGCTCAGAAGTCACTGGAAGTCAGAAACTTCAGCAGGAGTTAAACAACAGGCCTAACTTTCGTGCTGACAGAAGCACAAGACAGAACCAACTTTCTCTGTATACTTGTAGGTTTTCACAAATGTAATAATGAATCTCTGAAGAGACGAATAAATGCATTTACTTCATAAATCAAAGGACAACTTAACATGGCAGACAAGTTCTCTAAGAACACATATATTAATAGCCTACAGCAGAAACAAGCCATTCTACAATGTCTAGAAAACATGGAATAAAACTTATTCTACACCAACCTTTAGAGTGTATAATAGAAGGAGAGCTTTGAATAAAATCTCCAACTTTTTGCAGTGTTTCATCCTTCTTTTTAGTCAGTCTTGAAGCATGTACTCGCTTTCTCAGGAAGTAGTCTTTTCCGGATTTCTGTTCAACAGAGATGTGAACATGTGAAACAAGAGCATTGTTTAAACTTCATTTTAGTTCAACGTTATTTTAAGTTGACATTTTGAGCTTTACTACTGACACCTCTGTTCATTATGCTGATGATACCACAACGGCAAGTAATGTAGACAATTTTATACCCTTTAGAGAGTTGTCAAAATCTCAGCTATTTCAAGGCATACGTTTCTTACAGTTTCTTAATAAGGCAGTAGTTTCTTTAAAAGTAGCTCCCAAGCTGTGGAGTTGTTTCTTACATAAGCTGTTCTAATTACATAAAACAAACAAACATACAAAACAGAAGACAACAGATGGGAAAAATCTACTACTCATACTCTGACCACGCCAAGGATACTGCTATCACATGTGAACATCTGTTTTTAATAACTGCCATGCATATTAATGATATGAACCTTAGTTTAATACAAGGGCTTCACTTACAAAAGCACACGATAATACACTAAAGCTTCTCTTCCCAACTATTCAGTGTGCAATATCCTTCCCTCCAAATCATTACATAGTACAGCCATTACACGCTCTGGGGACAGACTGACTTGCCCTTTGGTTAGCTTATGGAATTTAATAGGAAGAGCTCATAAGCATGTAAGATTCCCATTCAGGTATACACATAAGGATAAGACACTGCTTCTTTCGTGTGACCACACAATTACAGGAAGTCCCAAGCTAGCTTCAAAACTAGAACAAAAGCCAACCATTTTCTCGTCACTTGCAGAGGGTGAATTAAAAGCCATGACAGATTTTGTATTTTTCGTGTTCTCACTTTTCACAAAATCCTGGGAAAATAAGACAAGTTTCAGCCATGATTCTTTTGGAAAGAACAATTGATGTCACAAAAGTGAACACTTTAAACACCTTTGCTAATAGTAGGGAAGTATTTGCTAGTGGTAACTATTCCACTGTAAATCAAATAATAAATAAGCATTCAATTATAAAAACAGGACATTAAGATATCAGTATTAGACATCTCATGATGTCTAAAAAGCTGATTTATGTCTACAGGTTTCAAAGAAAATACACAATGGAGTTAAGAGAAATTCCCTTCTCTTAAACCATTATCACTGAGCTTGGATATTGGTTTTGTTCATTAAAGCAGTTCATTGATTAAATTCTTCAACTACTTTACTGAGGTAGAAATAGCATTTTTTAATGCTTGTTTTTAATGCTTTTTTTAATTGTAGAAAGACAAAAAGTAGTCAGAGCCACTTTATCAGGCTCTGCTAAGAATCTGAATGGAGTATCACCACCCACTGTATTTCCAAGAATTAAGTTGGTTAATAAATACTTTGTTTTTAAAATATATGTAACTGCTATTTTATGAAAGTTAGCAATTAAAAACTTATATAGGAATCATTAACATCATCTGCTAACAAAACAATATCCAGAAATCCTGCAGAGGAAGAAAATAAGTTCAATTTGCTGTGCCCGTTTCAGTGGCTCCATGAATTTTTTCCAAGTAACTTATCTAATCATGAGCCACTTCATAAGCATTAACATGAGGAGAGTTTTCAACAGCACCTGACAAAAATTCATCACACAATTGTTTCAACAGCTTTTATTCCTATCAAAGGCTATAAAAACAGGTGATCTGATCACCTTGAAAGGGATAAATAAATTAAAACTTGGGAATTGTTTAGAGAACATGAGATCTTTTCCTACTCATTCCTTATCAAAAGCAATACAATCACAACATTTTCAGATCTGAAGTTTCATACTAACCTCAGATTCATTTAATGAAGTGAGGCTCCTAGTACATCGACGTGACAAATAATTGTCTTCAGCTTTGCATCTTAATGGAATACTTTCTCCAGTCTTAGTTTTGCTTTGTTGTTTCCTAGGCTGTAAATATTTAAAAGGAGTAAAGATTAGGCTATGCATTAGACCTCCAAAATATCTCGAGTTTTCTAAAGTTACAGTGTAAAACCTCAAGCTCAGATGCCACATGAACACGTAAGCTGAAACACAGCACAAGTGTGGGAAGGTAGTAACATCTATTCATTGTATGATCTTCAGATACACCCTACTGGGTCTCACTAACAGTCTCAGGCAGTATTCTGCCTCCAAAAGAGAGAAAGCGAGACATTATTTAGGGACAAAATCTGTAACGCTGGTTGTTTTGTCATCCATTCCCCCCATACTCTGCACGCTCACAGCTGCTATGTTAGAACACCAAAGGCTATACCTCTGCCTAATCTTCAGCATCCACATATGAATACATGGAAAACTGCATGGAAAAGTTCCATAATGTACACAGAGAGATGGTGTTCTAGTAAATAAAATATTTTTGAGAAGATGAGAGCTCATGTTTGAGTGGAAGACAAAAAGAACCAACAAGTACTCATCACTGAATATGTAGTTAAAGGACTATATGCTAAGAAAAATGATTCTAGCTCCAGTATCTCCTAGGAAAACAGAAGAACAAAAAGGGGTTAACAAGATCTTAAGTACTGACTTTCTATAAATATAATCATACCTTTTCATTTACAGAGTCATTCCTTCTACTTTGTCTTTCTTCAAGTAAAGGTATTTCTGGCAAACACTGAGGGCTACTGTGGTTAATGCGTTGTTTTAATTCCTTTATAAAGTCATCTTTGTCAGCCAGTTCTTTTCTTAACTCTTCTATCACAGTTGCATTATCCTAATAAACAGTAAAAACTGCTGAGTTGTGGGATTGGCAAAAGGAATTAACACACACAAGCAGTATTGCAATTACTTAGTAGCATCAGTTTTAGAATTACAGGCTAGAACACTTAACTATTCAAGAACAGTAACATTTCACGGATTTGTACGGTCACTGTTACAAGTGCAGTAGTCACAGAATTGCCTGGGAAGTTGTAATACAATATATTTTGATTCTTCTATTTTACTTATGTGCTTCAGCCTTCATCTCTCTTAAGATATAATAACCCGAGCTTTTATTTGTTCCCAAATCCTCGGTACTGTGAGAAAGTCGGCAGTTGTAGGGGAAGTTTTGCTATGAGAACATCTTTCTTCTCAGAGAAAGTGAATCCAAACATTCTCAAAAGAGCACAACTCATTTAGTCTTCTGTTTAGCTTCTGAAATTCTATGCTACAGCTTAGATAGGCTATCCTGATTAAAAGCTGGATGTTGAAATAAGAAATGCAACTTCCAGAGATCATCCCCCCTCTGCTTTTTGATGCTTCCCTTAATCTCTCTCCACGTCCCCTTCTGTCTTTTCATGCCATTGTAGATACTACCTCAGAGAAAGCAAAGAAAGTAAGAAACCTGAGACAGAACTACTGTCTGAGTATTGAGCCTAGCTTGGGATCCGGAAATGCTGTGAATTATCGGAAAAAGCTACAGATGTCCAGTATGATTGTAGGATCATAAGCAACAAACTGACATCTGCTTATCTGAACTACTGAAAAAATTGAAATTTTAGTAATTAACAGAAATTCTGTTTCTGAAGAACAAAAATAAAAGCTGGTGCTTTTTTTGGTTAGTCGCACATGATGTCAATACGACAGTGTTCAAGAACAGAACCACACCCAGAATACAAAGAGCAGGTACAGGAGTCTTACAGAATTTATGGGTAGCTAATCAGGTAGGAGGAAAGGAGAGCTGACCTTGCTTGAATCCTTTAAGGCAGATTGTCTCAGTTCTGCTATTTCTGTCTCTTTTTGTATGACATTAGAAGCCAAAGTTTTGAGCTGTTTTTCCAAAGCTTCAACTAACTGATCTCTCTCCTCACGCCACTTTTGAATATTATGGTCCTTTTCCTCCAGCTCCTATATTTCATGTTGAAAGAAAAGCATACACAGTAGAAACAAGCAGAATCTTTAAGACAGCCTAGAGTTAATAAGTTTTTCATATAGCATAAATAAGGACTCAAGCTGATAGAAAGAGTTTATGGTAAGACATTTCAATTAACATATCGTGATGTCACTCAACAAGATCAGGTTACATGCATGTATTACATATGTATTTACTATGCAGATTATTGTATTTAAAGCAATCTGCCAGTGCTCTGTAGTGACTAATTATTTGAATATCTTTCATGGTCTACCGCTAATCTCAGTTGGCCACTTTCATTTTGCTCCAATTTTTTTTTTTCACCTTTTCCCTGTTGCTTGGAAAACCTGCATCATTCATTTAATAAAAGTTAAGAGCAAGAAAAATACCTGTTTAAGTTGTTGGATAGTATAGTCTTTATAATCCAGCTCATCCTTAAACTGGTTATTAATCCTTTCAAGTTCTTCCATCCTGTTCCATGAGGGATTCCTCCACAGAACACATCGTGGACACGTGTAATGTAAGCACAGCTCACGGTTAATTAAAAGACTTCTGTAATCCAACCTGGCCAAATACTTCTTTGTTAAATAAAGAGGAATTCACAAACAAGTGCTGAGTAGGAAAACGACAGCAAGTGCAAGGTTACCAAGGAAGACATGAATTCATTTTTAAGCTTCAATTTTCCACCCCAAGCACACCCAATAAACTTGCAGACTAAGATCCTGCAAAATGGGTTTTAAGATATCTTCTTGTTTAATAATTAAATTTTAACTATTAACATCACTGAAGCTGAAATTGAAGAAAAAAAATATACATGCTTATATTAAAGGGCTTCTGGAAATTAGTCTATTTCTCTTCAAGTAAATAGCATTCTTCTTCCCAGTTATCAGCGTTTTTTCACAAGACTTAGGTTTTAGGCTTTGGAGTTACCACGGATACCAATGGCAAGTCACCAGTAACGTAGAGATAATAACAAGTCCCCTCCAGAGGCAGATTAGCTATTCTCTTCACAAACCTTATTCCAGACTACCAACCAACTTTACTTTCCTCTGTTCATTATCTATGCGAAACCATGTTTTAACTTCTGGTCCCCTCTAGAGCTTCAATGGCAACTTTACCTAAGATTTGCTGCTAGCCACACTAGTGTGAAATTTCCAGCTTCATAGTTAAAGTTTGAGAAGTTTTAACAGCAGAAAGCCAAGCATAATCTTACAGAAAAAAATAGCTCAGTTGACTACAAACCTCGCTTTGTACTTGCTGAATTTGTTTCTCGGCATCAGAATGTTTGCCTTTTAGATCTGCATACTCTTCTTCTTTCCTCTGCAAATCTTTTTTCAAATTCAGTACAAGGGCAGAACTCTCAGAAAGAATATTTTCTAGCCTTATGTTAAAAATAAAGAGACAAAGAACATTACTGTTACACATCTCATGGAAACAGCAATTACAGCTTAATCCATGCCCTGCCTGTTGGTTTCTATTTGTAAATAGACTCTTAAATCTATCTAGACCAGTGACAAGATTTAAACAATTACTTTCGAATTTCAGCTTGCTTCTCATAATCAGATTCTGAAGCAATAAATTATTCAGATGCTATTCTGAGGGATGTACAACAAAACCACCAGAAATCCCCATATTATTCTTTACTTCCTTGCACACTCCTGTTTTCCCTTGGAACTCAAGTAGCATACCAAAGCATCCTAAAGTAGTAGTTTGGCCATTGATAAGCATGCAGATGCATTAAGTCGAAGGGATGTTCCCATTAACTATTTTTAACTCTAGTTCATTCTCAAAGGGCTCTAAGTTAACTCAGTGGTTACTTACGATTCTATACGTTGCACTTTCTCCATTTCACTCTTTTCCTTTTCCCGAAGAGAATGTTTCATCTGCTCCAAGCTGTTTTTAAGCTGCATAACTTCTTGAATCAGATTTGCTTCTTTGCTACTTAACTCTTCAACCTTTTTGTCTGCATTTGCAGACCAGATTAACAATAATAGATTGTTTTTCTTTAAGTAATTCATTGAGTTTTGACACATTGTCTTCCATTGTCTTGGAAGCCTCCAGGTGATATTCAAGCTCTCTTATTTTTACCTCACAGTTGGCAACTTCCTCCTGAAATTGTGCAATCACTCTCTGATCTTCTGCAGTCTTTTCTTTAAAGTCCTGAGTTTTCTTTTCTATTTGCTCATGTAACTGATTCACAAGATCTTCTTCCTGACTAGTGTGAGTTGTAATCTCACATAGCTTCATTACAAGTTGACGATTACGATTTTCAGCATTATTCAGTCCCGCCTTTAGGTTTTCATTGTCTTGAAGCAGTGCTTTGATGTGCTGACTTTTTTGTGAGGAAACATCAACAATATTTCTGCATACTTCCCAAATCCTTTCAAGACTATAGTTAAAGGAGAGGTCCTGCACAAGATCTGAGATGGAAGAAGTCTGTGACTGAATGCATGCAGAACTAATTTGAGATGTCCCTGGCTCATCTTTTTCAGAGTCTGAGGAATCCTTTACACTGACAAAGTCAGTACCGATGGCGTGAAACTCTAAGTGACATTTGTATAATTCATCTAATTTGGTCCGCATTTCTTTTACTTGTGACACTTTATCAATTATATATTCTTTGGCAACTTCTATGTTGTTAGTTAGTTGGGCATTTTTGTTTTCAAGTGTCATATTTATAGATTTCTGTTCATCCAGTTCAGAAGCAATTTCCCGATAGTCAGCTTGACCCTGCAGAATTTGTTCACGGAGGGCATCAGCTGTTTCTTCAGAAAAAGAAAGCTCAATACGCAGGCTTGTTACCTGCTTACTGAAATCTTCTTTTTTATTTTTTTCTCTTCTGCATTGTTCTTCAAGCACAGTTAAATGACGTTCCAAGATTTCAGTTCTTTCCCTCAGTGTTAGTACTTCCTTTCGGTACGCGGAGCACTTTTGTTTCATGTGTTCAATTGTCCTTTGCTCTACAGTGTTCTTTTTCTTTCTCTCATTTACAACTACTGTAAAACATACAAAGAAACAAACCAAAAAAAAAGGGAAAAGGAATGTAGCTCAGATTGATTAAAATCATTATTACATAGCAGTTCACAACACCAAGTAGCAACTTCTAAGTGAAAAACTGTCGTAATATGCAAGCCATGCCCTCACATCACATAGTATTTGATACTAGTGAAGGAATTAAAGTCCTCTGGACACGTAATCAGGTGCCTCAGATTTCTATACAGAATTAACAGCAAAAGGTTTTCAGTCTGGAAGAACACTTTTACCATGGCACTACTCAAACCTTCCACTCCACACCAGTAGAAAATCTAATTAGATTTAAGAAACATGGGAACGAGATAGATAATTCACAGCTATATTCTTTCTATCTTCCGTGCTTCAGCAATCCCTATAAGGCAGCCAGGAATCACTCCATCTACATCTAAATGGTAGATAAACAGTTCTCTAAGAAATTTCATTCCAACTCACAGTCCTCTTACTTTCAAAAGAAAGATAAAACCCTGGACAAGTTGATCACTTAAGTGTTGATATCTGTCTCTCTTATTCAGTTGATCTCTAAACAAAATATGAGGATTCCTACTTCTGTCCACACTTACTCTTTTGCATATAAAGTTCACTTATAAAGTTGTACAAATTTGCAGATTCAAGATTCCATAAGTATTCCATTTTCTTGGGGCTGTTTTTTATTTTAACTGGTGAGCAATTAGCTAAAATCACATGCATTTTCTTTCTATCAAAAGCGACTTCTGCTGTATTTCATCATTGCTTTAGAATCCAGTTACGTCCATTCCATAATATGCATACTTTAAGTATTAAAAAAAATAAATATAAGTCAAGACTTACTAGGGATTGTGTCACCACAACAATATATTCCATGGTGATTCTTGTACAGTCCTTTTATTACTACAACTACAGAAATGCAGAATTTTATAGCGCCCATGTGCAGCCTGCATTACATACAGATTCACATGTACTGCATGGAAACAGCCTCTTAACTCATCTAAGGAGTTTTATATACAGCCCTCAACTCATTTAAAAGTCATACTGAAGAAACAGCAGTGGCATATTCCACCCCAAACCAGGTTTTGGGTTTTGACTGCTGCTCCCAGCAACACTAGTGAGGGGAATATGATTTATAAGTAATCTAAACACTTTATGCTGAAAACAACAAGCAAGCACTAAAGCAAGATAAATAAGACTAGGGAGAAGATGTGTAATGTTCAGTCTAGAAGCTCCTTACAGAGGAAGTAGGGAAAAAGCATTATTACAGAGCATAGGAAACAAGACCTAAAAGCACAGAGAATGGTGTAAATACCCTGAACTTGAAGCTGAGATAACCTAGCATCTCCTAAAACACTTTTGCTCGTGCTACTTATATAACTAATTCTACAAAAGAACCAGCACAACATACCTGTGCTCATTGTTCTACTGTGTATATTTAACATAGCTAAAGAATATATATTAAGCAGTTTTTGAAATTGGACGCTATTAATACTCACAAATAGAATAAAATTTTAACATGATTGAATACTCAGTACTTCTTAACAGAAAACTTCATGCTGACATTGTGACTATCAGCTACCCATTTTAATTCCTATGTGGAGCATTGCTGTCATTAATTTTTAAATGAGAGCTTTGGTCATATGATTAGAACAAACCCACTACTATTTGGAGTATGGAGGAGTCCACATCCCTCCCTCAGTCTCTGGTAAGATGCTTATATGTGATGCCATTCAGTGGTCACATTAGGATTCAATATTTATGCCAAATAAAGGCAGCAGGGACAAATTATCCAAGAACAGCATCTCATCCAAAGAAGGCCTTGACTTTCTCCCTTGCACATATTTTGCAAGAGGAATACAAGAAAGGAAGGGAATACAGCTAAGTTTTAAATTTTCCCTTCTACATTGTATACGCCTTCCGTAATTCTAGGAACACTGATGCTCAGCTGTGCCCAGAAGTGAAGTTAAATGCATCAGAGCTTATCCAAACCATTTTGCTCAAATATTGCCCATGAGCGAGCAATTAGCAGGTCGTCAACAATTTTGATAGTTGCTTCAGGAAAAACAAAACAAACAAACAAAAAAAAGCACTTGAGCAGCTGATGCTACTCAGAAGATCAGCAACAGCAGTTGAAACAATCCTAAAGAAACTGCTTTAAAACTATTACCAAATCTGCAAGTGCATCAACAGATGAGGAAAAAGCAGCAAAAAGGAAAAAAATAGTGCAAAAAAATTTATTCTTAGGCATTCAAAAATGAACAGCATAGGACCTTCTGAAAAAGGGATATTTACATAACAGTTACTTCTATTTACAGTTTAACACAGTGGCTTTTCTCCTTATACCATAAGGTACGCGCTTCACAGCCTTTTGCTTCCTATCCGGAATAGGAAGCAATTTATTGTTTTGGAAGACACCCTGTTCAACGATGGAAGAAACTGTACCTTTCTTTGGAGATGGCTCTTCCACAGTAGGCTTATCTTCATCAGTACTGCGCTTTCTTCCCACTTCCAACTCAGTTTTCTCTTGTTTCAGTGCTTTAACTGAAAGCACTGAAAATTGGCTGCTTTCAGTTCCTTTATTAGTGTTCTCCTCTGCCGGTTCTGCTTTAATGGTAGTTAAATGGTAGGTAGTCTTTTCCTGTATTGATATAAGATCAGTTACATTGAAGCTTAACAAAAGGAGCACTTATGTCTCAGTAATCTTCTGTAGGCAAATAATGACAATGATAAGTCACCTCGAATCAACGATGAGACTACACGTCTTGCCTTGTTGCTTTTCCTCTGTAGTCATGGGGAGGACATGAAGAAGTGGTGTAATTCATCCACTTCTGCACTTCAGGCACGAGTGGAAGAATTACAAGGTGAAACAACTACCAAGGTGAACTCTTCCAAGAAGGGGAGAGTTCCAGTTGCTGCAAGCCACCGAGGTAAACAATAGAGGGGCCCTGCCCCCAGCCAGGGGGGAAAGGGACAATAGAGTATACTGGACTGTGTGGATTAAGTGGCCTGGCACATCTCAACCACAGAAATATAAAGCCTTGGTGGACACTGATGCACAATGCACCCTAATGCCCTCAAGTCACCAAGGGACACAACCAATATATATCCATGGAGTGACTGGGGGTTCCCAAGAATTGACTATCTTGGAGGCTGAAATAAGCCTCACTGGTAAAAACTGGCAAAAACACCCTATTGTGACTGGTCCAGAGGCTCCAAGTGTTTTGGGTATTGATTACCTTAGGATGGGATATTTGAAGGATCCCAAGGGGTATCAATGGGCCTTTGGGATAGCTGCTGTTAATACAAATGGTGTTTATCTGCTGTCAGCTTTACCTGATCTGTCAGATGATCCTTCTGCTGTGGGATTGCTCCAGGTAAAAGACTAAGAGGTACCAATTGCCACCAGAGTGGTTCACAGACGGCAGTACCGCACCAACAGGGACTCATTGCTCCCCATTCACAAGCTAATTCGCCAATTAGAGAATCAGAGAGCGATTAGCAAAACTCACTCGCCTTTTAACAGCCCCATATGGCCAGTGCATAAAGCCAGTGAAGAATGGAGGCTGACGGTGGATTACCGTGGCCTAAATGAAATCACACCTCCATTGAGTTCTGCTGTACCAGACATGCTAGAACTCCAGTATGAACTGGAGTCAAAAGAAGCTAGGTGGTATGCCACCATTGACATTGCTAATGCCTTCTTTTCCATCCCATTGGCTGCAAAATGAAGGCCACAGTTTGCTTTTTCCTGTAGAGCTGTTCAGTATACCTGGAACCGTTTAACTCAAGGGTGGAAGCACAGCCCAACAATTTGCCATGGATTGATCCAAGCTGTCTTGGAACAGGGTAATGCTCCCGAACACTTGCAGTATATTGATGATATTGTCGTGTGGGGCCATACAGCAGCAGAGATTTTCAAGAAAAGAAAACAGATAATCCAAATTCTTTTGCAAGCTGGTTTTGCCATTAAGCGCAGCAAGGTGAAGGGGTCTGCCCAGGAAATCCAGTTCTTAGGTGTAAAATGGCAAGATGGGCATTGACACATCCCAGCAGATGTGATTGAAAAAATCACTGCTATGTCTCCTCCCACCAACAAGACAGAGACCCAATCTTTTCTGGGAGTAGTGGGCTTTTGGAGAATGCATGTCCCAAACTACAGCCACATAGTGAGCCCCCTCTATCAGGTAACACGGAAGAAGAATAATTTCTCATGGGGTCCTGAGCAGCAGCAGGCTTTTGAGCAGAGAAAACAAGAGATAGCCCGTGCCGTGGCCTTGGGGCCAGTACGGACGGGACAGGATGTAAAGAACATCCTCTACACTGCTGCTGGAGAGAAAGGTCCCACTTGGAGTTTGTGGCAAAGAGCTTTAGGAGAAACCCAAGGCCAACCCCCGGGACTTTGGAGTCGAGCATATAAAGGGTCTGAGGAGTGCTACACTCCAACTGAGAAGGAGATCTTAGCCATGTACGAGGGGGTCTGGGCTGCTTCTGAAGTAGTTGGGACAGAGGTTCAGCTCCTTCTAGCACCTCGCTTGCCTGTGGCCCCCCTGTCACGGACACAGGTAGATTTTTGTTTAAACCGTGACAACTACCCAGAATGCAGCATAAGGGAATTTTTGCCTAGAACTCTGGAGGACTATTTTTAACTCAGAAAGGTCAGAGACAGAAAGTTCACACTGATTTCTGGGTCACCAGCCTCACCGTACATCTGCATTTTTGGTTTTTAAATGATACATAAAGAGTACTTCTCAATGGCACTGCTCTAGTCGGTAGTTCTTTCCCTTTCCATGCAGCTTGCTCTGTGCATGGCTTGTGAACTGCTATTCAGGCCAGACAGCTGCAGCCCCAGAGACCTGCCATAAATGTACAAATTCTACCAGGATAATGTCTTGGTAGTGGAGAAACAGGATGCGCAGTCATATGGCTCTCACACATACCTTGTACAACCAGCTTGGCTCTGGACTGGGCATCACCAATGTCACAGGTGTACATGTCACTATCACTTTTCTCCAGATTTTTTATGCTCAGCTGCAGGTCTCGTCCTTTCTGTGCCCTCTTGTATTTCCTGCCAGCCCTGAGCTCAGCAATGCCTTTCCTCCATATGACGAAGGATGCGGCTTTCTCGCTCTGACATGTAAAAAGTGCACTTCCACTTTCTTCAGTTTTCACATCTGAAAGTTCCTTGATAAAGTAATTAGGTTTTTCTGGAAGGAAAAAAAAAAGGATGAGGGTGTAGGACAAAGGGATTTGTTACCCCAACAAGTCCCAAGCATACAGAGGTGTCCTGAATCTCCTTTGCCCTCATTTCAGAATATCACATAGAGATGCAAAGAGTCTAAGAAGACCACAGAGTCCACCCATTTACATAGGTTTGATAATTCCAGTAGATATCTGGAAAGTTCAATACCATTATACATGCGCTGGTAGGATCTCATCTGATAAACTGCATATAGTTTTGATTACACATATACAATATAGACTAATTCAGATTGCCATCTTTTCTTGGCTCACTAACACCCAAGATCATAGAATCATAGAATGATCACAGAATCATAGAGTGGCCTGAGTAGAAAAGGACCTCAAAGATCATCTAGTTTCAAACCCCCTCCAAGGGGTCACCAACCACCAGACCAGGCTGCCCAGATCCACATCACACTGGAGAATCATTCAGTTTCCAGATTATTTTAAGGAAAAGATTTTAATCCATCATATTTTCTGAAAACTAAGAATTGATCCTGCTCAAGGAAACAGAAGAGAAAAACATCACCCACAGGCTGCAGATATTTACCTCGACTTCTCTACATGCCATCCCCAGTGTGCTTTTCAACTCACCTTGCACAGTGACCCTGGCTTTTGTTATGGAGTCCTCTGTCTCACAGCGGTACTCCCCACTGTCCTTGGCAGTAGAGTCATGGATGATCAGAATGGCCCCAGTTCCCTCCTGCTGCAAGTCGTACTTCTGGCTTTTTCTGATTGCTTTGCCATCCTTGTACCACCTGATGTTCAAATCCAGTTTTGACAGCTCACTGCTCAGGCTGATGTCCTGCCCTGCTGCTGCTGTCTTATCCTCCAGCTGTTTTGAAACCTCAGTAGGTTTTCCTGGAAGAAGACATTGCTTTTTGAGTAACATACACTTAGGGTAAGATGCCTCTCTCAAAATACATGCATCTACATGCTGGAGATAAGTTAGAGAGGCACTTGCAACAGACGCCATCCTACAGCCAGCAGTAATCTGCAAAGTTTAGACAATAGAATTCCAGGCAGCATTTATTCTCTCTTAAATCTACCCAATTGAGGATGATGAACCATGTCTGAAATCTGCCTCTTTCTTCTCTCCACTCATCACACTGGGAGCCTCGGATGATGCTCTCAGATGCACATGTTCTAGATAGGAATTTGTTGTACAGCTAGATGATGTGAAGGCCATCCCTTCAGCTTATACTTAGAGGATATTTGCTCCCACAGTTCCCTCAACAGAGCATTCCTGATTTACTGTTAATGGAACAAGCTGTAGTGAGATGACCACTGCCAACACTACCCCAGTGCTTTGGGTAGTTCTCACATTTGTGTAAAATGTTTTGTCCTTTTACTTATTTTTAAGAGAAATTCTCAGTGCTTCGAGGTTCAAGTAGAAGGTTGGTATTCACTTTAACCATATTATGAGTTAGCTCTCACGACAATCTTATCAGAAGACAGTTGAAGGAATCAGACCCCAGAATCTCTCCCATCTCATTACCTTTCACAGACAGAGAGGCTTTGGAGGTTAGACCACGGGCAGTAAAAACGACTTCCCCAGCGTCAGTAGGAGTCACACTTTTGATAATGAGAGTATATTTCCGACTCACGTTAGAAGCTTTAAATCGCCCACCATTTTCCACTCTGCTTCCATTCAGTGTCCAGTTGAACTCATCAATGCTTTCATGGGACGGAATGCATTCAAAAGTACAATCTTCTCCCTCCTGGATTTCAGTGTTTTTCAGCCGTTTGGTAATGCCACTATTCAGCTCTGGAAGGTAAGAGATACGTTAGTATGAGGTTTATATGGAGAAAAGGCATTTGTGACTGACATGAGTAGCAGTACTGGTGTTTTAACTCAGGATTTGCAGAACATGGCTGCATTCCTTACTGATGTATTCTCTAAGACATTCTCCACTCAGAATTACCAGAAAGCTATAAAAAAAAAGAGATGTGAATCTATTGTCTTTGCTCTGGAAGAGCTACAATTAGAGCAGCTCAGTCCATGGAGCAGAATGAAGATTCAATGAGCTACAGAGGGAACAACCTAACAGAGAGGACAACTCTAGGATGCTGCGTGAGAAAAAGGGTTTTGCCTATGACAAGAAATTAACTGTTTCTATTAGCTTATTTGTTACCATCCTACCCCTACTGGTGTTCAAACCATTTCTCCATTTTAGGGATGGTTTGAAAGGAAATATTTCCAGGACATTCTTGATGTGTTTGGTGATTTTCATGGCAAAATGAGATACATTTACATTAAAAGCAATGGGAATTTTCCAGACATCACTGCACTAAATTGCAGTAATACACTTCTATTGTAGAAACTATTAAGGCTCGTGGGGGAATAGGTGTAAGACATAGTGACCACACTGAATGTGCTTTCAGCACTCCTTTACTTTCCACAGTACTTACCCTGAATGCCGACCTTTGATTTGGCAACATCACTGCCAATATCACAGGTATAGAAACCTGCATCTGACATCTCGAGGTCATGGATAAGGGGACATAGGGTCTTCCCAGACTGTACCAGCTCATACTTGTTGCCAGAAGGGCGCACAACACCGTCCTTCTTCCACACTGGTTTGACCTTCTCTTTAGAGACTTCGCATTCCAATTTAATCACACCCCGCTCCTCAACAAAAACATCATCCAAGGACTTCATGAAGACAGCAGGCTTCTCTGCAATTAAACAGGCAAAACAGAACAATGTGATACAGAAGTTGAGACATTTCCAGTTGCTTTCAGATTTTTAAAGAGGGATAAATAAATCTTCACCACTACTGACGACACCAAGATAGAACCTAAAGCGGTTTCATGTCTGTTGACTGAATGCACTTTATGGAATTCTGAACTAATCAGTAGGAGAATACAGGGAACAGGAGGGACAGCCTGCATTGCCTTGGGTGGGATATCATATGAAGTAATTGGGATGCAGCTCTTCTAAAGCTGGAGAGCTGGCATTGCCCTCACATGGAGCAGAGCTCATACAGCAGGCCACAGGATTAAGAGGAACACTTTTGATTTTCCTGTATTATTGACTCCTCTTATCTGTCTTCTATTTCACACATCAGATGTTTATACTGGGGAAAAACTTCCACCAAATGCAAAAGAAAGGAGAAAGAGGAAATCCTTCAAACTCTGAGCGCATAGAGTAAAAGAGCTTAATTGCTGGGGAGAGCAGATTAGAATCACAGTACCCTTAGAATTGGAAGAGACCCTTAAAGGCCATCTAGCCCAGCTCCCCTGCAATAAAAAGGGACATTCACAGCTAGATCAGGTTGCTCACAGCCTGTTCATTAGTCATCCCAGAGGCAAAACACACACTGAATGATCTCTCCCTGCAGTCATAAATCCTTAATTCCATAAATCAATGGAAGAAAGCCCATCATGACTTTGGTGGCTATCTGAGCCCCAGAGAGGTGAGCTTTAGAAGCAGGATTGCTGCACAATAGAATGAACTGGAGCTCCTTAGCATCTCTTACATCCAGGAGGGGTGTGATCAGACCCACCTATCACCTTCAGGTGCGCTTTCTGACACCTTGTCTGACTTCACTGTCACTGTGCCAGCATCCTCAGGCTTAACCTGCTTCATTGTCAGTGTGCAGCAATTGCCAACGTTCTTGATGTCATTGTAATTGTTGGTGTAAAGGAGGTTGCCATTCAGGAACCATTCCACGTCCTCGTCATCATGGGACAGCTCGCAGGAGAAGACAGCAGAGCTCTCTTCTTCAATTTCCACATCCTGCAGGTGCTTCGTTACTTCTACATTGCGGGCTGTGGGGAAACAAGGTGAACGGTTACCACTGTTACTATAAATCATACTGGGATGTGGTAGAATGGTTGGACTAGATGATCTTTGTGTAATCTTCTCAATGAAGATTATACATTTATAAAGTTAGCAGGAGAGAACGGCAGAAATCAACCTCAAGAAGAGAAATCTGAGGTGAAATAGGACATGGAAGAGGTCACCCTCCCTGCTCATACCTTCAGCTGTCAGCGTGGCCTCAGTCTCTGCAATTCCTGCCTTGCACTTGTACACACCAGCATCATCGGGCTTCAGCTTCAGAATCTTGAGCTCTGCTGAATGCTTATCCCTCTTGATCTTGTACTTCTCAGAGGGCTTGATGAGTGTGTGGCCTTTGAACCATTTCACAACCTTTGGAGAAGGTCTGAAATCACAGGACAGGATGACAGAATGACGTTCCAAAGCTGTCTTGTCCTCCAACTGCCTGGTGATTTGTATATGGTAATCTGCAAAGCAGGGGTGGAAGAGAAGAAAGGACGAGGACAATTGGAAGAAGAGGAAAGTCTCTTGCGTGTATTCCATTCCAATTAATGTCAAGTTCACAGTGGTTCTTTGAACGACTCTAAAGATAAAACAAACGATTGTCTATAGGGAATGGCATTGACTACATTTCTATAAAGTAATACTGTATATTATCTACCAAATGCAAGGTCCAGCTCTTGTTCTGTGCTTATTTAATTGCTCCCAATTGTAGAGGCTTTTATTCAAAGAAGAGTGAGTTGAAAATATAACAAATACTTCAGGATGTGAATGGAGACTCTTATGCTGGGGACAACAGCAGATAAAAAGCCTGCAAGTTTCTTTCAGATGAAATCAATGACAAACTGCATCAAATTTAGGTGCTACCAAACTTAAACTTGTCTAGTTCAGAAATACAATTAATTTCACCTGATTTGACTTCTTTGCTATAGCCAAGGACAAAACCTCAGCTCTGTAGATCTGAATAGTAAGCACATCACAGCTATTCAAACACATCTTTTACTGAGATGCAGCTGTCTCATTTAGTGTCCAACGACTTTGAACTGAAAATGGAGCAGACCCTCCAGACACACACAAAATATTTCAAAGACCCCAGTGAAGGAAGGCTGTACGTTAATTAATTCTTCATCTTCATGATGTAAACCAAGCCTGGATATGTTACCTCTGACAAGCAGATTGGCTGTGGATTTTGATTTGCCAATTGAGAACTGAATCATGCTTGTCATATCAGTGGTGGTTTTCGCTATGGCAAGCTGGTGGATGGTGCCTTCTTGCTGCATAATCAAGTTTCTGCCAGCCTGTAAGACTTCCCCACGTAGGAATACCACTTGGGATGTTTCACAGATGGAATGGATATCTCGCATTCAAATTTGGCTTCTTCAGGCTCAGTCACATCCTCATCACACAGCTCCTTTACTAGATTAATGGATTGCTCTTTAAGAAGGATGGAACAAGAGAAAGCAGAGATTTAGAAGGAATGTAAAAAACCCTTACATTATCACCCCACTTACTCACACCAGCATTACTGCACATGAACACTACACCTATCAGCTCAGAATGCCTTGAAACATCATTAAAAAATAATAGAAAGAAAAGAATGTTGTTAAGAAGTCAGACAATAAGATTGACAATCTGAAAAGTGCCCAGATCTTCTGATTCCCAGTCCAACATCTAAATCAAACCATGACCTTCCCAGCCCAATATCAAACTCCTCGCATTACGAAATGGAAAAGAGGTTCAATGAAACACGGACATTGATAATTACTTTGGTTAAATACAGCAACTTAGCTCTGAACAACAAGTTTTCACCTAGTAAAGGTCTCTGTAGCTCAAATGTAATGACTCTACTTAGGAGAAATTCATTTTCCAGGAAGTTCTTGCCCTTATAATTGTAACAGTGGCAAAGCTGGGGACTGAACTCTTGAGTAGTGTGCTAACTCAAATGTCTCCGTTTTCTTTATCACACTTAACATCATATATATACCCTAACATTGTATATATTAAAAAAAAAAAACAAAATCCCTGTGTTCTTTTCAAACAGCAAGAGAAAATGAAGAAAAAGTCAAGCTATGTTTTTTATCCCTCAACGTTCAAACACAAATCTGAAGTCTAAACGTAGAAAATCAACCTCCTAAGAAAATAATCTGTTTTACTTAGCAAAAGTAAATTCCAAAAGAGAAGCTGGATATTTTGTGGGCAGAAAGGTAGGTAGGTAGGAGTTTTTATTTCTGTGAAAGGTCCTGGTGGTGTTTAACTTCCTTGACATTAAATCAAAGGATGTTAGCTCGTTTATAACATAATTTAATCAAAATCGTCATCAGAAGCATAATTACCTTTAACTTTAAGATGGGCACAAGATTCACGAGATTCTGCCTTTTCTGCTACAGATTTTATTTCTGCTGCATCCTTGACTTGGACACGTGTGTAAGTCAGCGAGTAGCTCTTTCCTGAAGCAGAGAACCACAGAGTCACTAAGGCTGGAAAAGACCACTAAGGTCATCTAGTCCAACCGCCAGCTCATCCCTACCAAACTGGGCTCTTGAGAGCAACCCCACAACTACACTTGGCTTCCTTGAGCAAAGAGCTCTGAGGCACATGGCCAGGCTGAGCATCATCCATCTGGTTTCACAGCATCACTGCCTGTTCTCTCATGTCAATGAAACCACCCATTCCCCCACGTCCACATCCCCACCAAAGTGTAATCTAAACTATGGCTTCTACAAGGACTGACCAAATGTGGCTGTCGTCACCTTCAAAGTACCTGATACAGAAGGATCACACTCACTGTCAGACAAAACCTCTTTGGAGAGGTGAACTGACTGCCCTGTTCACCCCCACTTTGGAAATAACTGCACTCATTTCCTACTTGCTCCCAGCAGTGTGGGATGGTGGGATAGCATCACGCTTCCCACACTAAGCATCCCACCATGTCACTTGTTCCACCCTAACCTCAGTCCCAAAACAAAAGGGGAACTCCCTTCTGAACCCTCTTCACTTCATTTCAGATGTCTTATATGCTTGATCTCCAACCCACCCCCCACTCAGGAGAAAGATCCCCCTCTTACACCCTACCATCTTGCCGCATTCTGATGTTGTCATCAGCCTTCAGCTTGTTGTCATCTTTGTACCACTGGCTCTGAACCTCATCGTGTGAAATCTCAGACAAAAGATTCACTCCCATATTCATTCACTTCCACATCTTCCAGTGCTTTAACAATCTTGATATCTCCAGCTGTGAAACAGTAGAGATATATTTGTCAGGATATTTCCAGAACTGAGTGCAGCATCTTTTCCTTACACATATTTGCATAGAAAATAAGTAGGATTATGTTTTATTCTAAACCATCATCCATTCCTGAGTCATTTCTCTCTTCAACACAGTCAATGCATTATTGCCCTTGAACTTAAAGATAGACTTACTAGCTACAATGGAGCTCCCTGCAAACAGTTTTCATGGAAACCAGAATCTCATTTATTCTAAAACCTTTCAAGCAAAATTAAGGGTAGAAAAACAATAGAACTGACTGAATCTTTAAGGTCATTTAGTTCTAATCCCTCTGCTATAGGCAGGGACACCTCCCTCCACACCAACTCTTCTCCTCAGGGTCAAGGCTTCTCTCAAATCATTCTCCTCTAAGCCTGTGCCTGTGCTTGGGATTGCCCTGACCCAGGTGCAGGGCCTTGTACTTGGCCACACTCAAGTTCATGAGGCTGCCAAGGGCCCACCTCTCCAGCCTGTCCAGGTCCCTCTGGGTAGCATCCCTTCCCTCTAGCACATCAACAGCACCGCTCAGCTTGGTGTCATCTGCAAACTTGCTGAGGGTTCATTTGATTCCACTCTCCATGTTGCCTACAAAAATGTTAAATAACACTGTTCCCAACACCACCCTCCACCTGGACACTGAGCTATTGACTGCAGCTCTCTGAGTGTGACCATCCAGACAGTTCCCTATCCTGCAACTGGTCCATCCATCAAAACCATTTTTCTCCAGTTTGGTGACCAGGATGGCATGCAGGACGGGATCAAATGCTCTGCACAGGTCCATGTAGATGATGTCAGTTGCTCTCCCATTATCCACTGATGCTGTTACTCCATCATGAAAGGCCACCAAGTTTGTCAGGCATGGCTTGAATTTGAGGAAGCCATATTGGTTACCACCAATCACCTCATCTTTATTTTCCAAACTATGCCAAGGAGAACTAGACAGAACTCTACAATGTCGTGTCACTACAAACCTGTCTGAATGATTGGCTTCTCTGCATGCTCATCACTAGTCTCTCCTTAGCTTGTGTGCCCACAGTGTATGGGGAATGTCAGCCACAAATCTTACCTAGGGGACATCTTTGATTCAAAGTCCCTTGAACATCACACAATCCTTTTTAACTGTCCAGGTCTGCACTTCTTTATGTCAGAATCAGACCATATTTCTGTGCTGCTATTTCCCTTTCCTTCTGAAGGGCCTGGATACAACTTGGATTAACCTCAGGAGCAGAGTTCCTGCATAAAACAGCCTGTACTGAAACAGCAACCCAACCTGGTTGCAGACTGAGAGAGAAAATGAGAGTTCACCGCCTGTGAATAATGAGACTTCTCTTATTTCCCTGGGAAGTAATGCCCACTTTTTTACTTTGACTGAGCTCCTTCCCATCATAGAAGGGAAAATATCAAGTCAAATCTACATTAGTCCTTCCATCTCTGCACTCAGCAAAGGGAGCCTTCAGATCTATGCTTAATTCACCCACTCCCCTAGAATTAATGGAACTGTACTTACTGGAACATATGCTGAAGCTTAAGCACAGTGCAGTGTTTTCAACATGTAGGAATGGCTATAGAACTTGCATAAATTCTGGCTGACGTATGACAGCTTAAAGCACTGCAGAGGACTGTTAACAAGCCCGTTTGGACATCACCTTGAATAAATGACGTTATCCCCAAGTAAGGGAAGGAACAGCTGAGCACCGGGGAGGTACACAAAGGGCCAGAGCAAATTCTCACACTGTCAGGTGCAAAGAAAACTCAGATTTCACCCTAAAACCCAGTTCACAACAAGGCTACAAAATCCTGGCTGAGAATTTCTGAATGCTCACCAGTTGATTCCAACTTGAAGGTCATCTTCTGGCCAGCAGCCTCGCAGATGTATTCTCCAGCATCTTTCCTCTCCAGCTGCTCCACAACCAGACGCCGTGTTTTGTCCACAGATTCCAGTTTGAACTTTCTGGAGGAGGCAAGCAGTCTTCCATCCTTGAACCATTTTACTCCAGTTGGATCCTGTGCTACTTCACAGCTGAGGGAGGCACTTGCTGCCAGGGCAGCACTCACCTCTTTCTGCACCTTCTCCTGGTTTATAAACACAGGTTTTGGCTCTGAGGGAAGAAAAGAAAAACAGAAGGACTGAAATGAGACCATCTTGCAGGTTTTTATGTACAGGTTGGAACAGGTTTAGGTTACCACCTGTGCCCAAACTAATAGCCTTCAATAGAGAATATCAGCTCTTCTGTTGAAACAAAGTGTCAAATCTAGGCAAGAAAGAACCTAGGAACTGAAGGAACCAAAAGGGTCCTTGAACACCAGTCCCATGGTTGCAAGTCACTATGCAAACATATTGAACCCAAAAGAACATCTGTCCTGCAGGCAACAAAAACCTGAGTTCCTTTTACTTAAGACCCACTGTGAAACATCAAAACACATAAACATGCGATAGTCAAACCACTGGCTGCCTTTTCATGACCCAGAACAGTACTCCTGGCTTCCTGAACAGACTCCTCATGGCCTCTACCATTGCCACAACTGTGACTGTCGAAGGCACAAAGGAAATATGCTCACCAACGCAGTCCTTTGTTCTTTGTGTGTGATTTGCAGATATCTATCTTACTTTGAGCTCTGGGAATAGTCAGCTCTACCAGGTCTCTTACTGTGAGTAGCAGACTCACCTATCCAGATGCAGCCTCCAACATAAAGGCATAGTAAAAAGGCAGTGTACTACTAGGAGAAGTTCCTGCTTCTCCTGCCATGTCACTATTTCCCATCCCATCCTGAGAAAAGCCAAGCTTATCTCACATTCTTAGAATCATAGAATCATAGAATTACCCAGGTTGGAAAAGACCTTGAAGATCATCAAGTCCAACCGCAGCCTAACCATATTACCCTAACACTAAAAACGCTCTATTGCATCCAAATGGTGGAATATCCTCATCCTACTGGAGGCACATTAGTCAGGTCACTTGGGAGGCAGAGTAGGTCAGAAAACAAAACTGTTTTTCCTACTCTCGAGCCACAACATGGCAATGAATCTTGGATGACTCGCCACACCACTTTCTTCCCCTTGCTGCCAACTACTTGATGCCCCAGAAACATTAATCTACATAAAACTTTTCAGTTATATCTTCCCCATAGCATGGGACAAGACCTTCCAAGATGAATAAAAAGTGATCAGACATTGGGCTTACACCCAAATGCTCACCGTGATGCCCCCCTTCTAAATCATTCCGAGAATCAGCTGACCTTCACAGTTCTCCAGTTGTACCAGTGTGTGGGGATAGACAGGCACAAGTACAACCTTCTTGTATATGGATCTGCTCCCACAGCAATGGATAAATCTGGAGTTTTTAAAGTATGGAGCTGACTGTCCTAAGGACTTCCTAAAGCTTTATGGAGGAGATACAAAGCGAAATATATTCAGAACGCTTTTCTCCATTTTCCCAGCAGACCTGAACAATACCAGTCACGGTTTCCAAAAACATGACACCCAATAGGAAACATTCTTATAAAAGAATAATCATTTTTCTAAATATTCTAGAAATTATTCTAGAAATAGAAAGGTCAAAGAGTGCCCTTTCTCACCTGTTACATCGATCTTGAAGGTGAGTTTCTGGCCAGCAGCCTCGCAGCTGTACTCCCCTGCATCTTTCTTCTCCACCTGGCTCACCACCAGCCGACGCTGTTTGCCCTCTGACTCCACCCTGAACTTCTTGCTCGAGGTGATCAGTTTCCCCTCCTTGTACCACTTCACCTCCGTCTTCTCCTGGGCCACCTCGCAGCTCAGCGTGGCATTTTCTGTTGGTGCAGCCTTCACCTCCTTCTGCACCTTCTCCTTGTTGATAAAAGCATCTTCTGCTTCTGGAATTGAAGGCAAATGGGCACATTTAAGACATGAATCTTTTCTACACAGCCTTCCCCAAATGCCCAAATTAGTCTTTGGACTGTACTGTTGAGGACAGCTTTCCCACTCACATTTCCTGACAGTGCTATGAACTGAATGCCAACATCTGAACTATATCAATTGCCAGTGAAGAACTTCCTCCCTGCCAGACCAAAACAGCTTAGATAGCCCTAAACTTGTTTTCATTTCCACCAGTATCATGTTCCAAAATCTTCAAAAATTAAAAAACACCCCTTTCCCCACTGTCCAGCAGCACACCAGCATACGCAGTCATTGAAAAGTCTGTTTCATACAAGGGGACAGGCATTACATTGTCCAAACAAGCTGACAGCTGTAAGTTGCTTTGCCAGCAAAAGCCAGGTGAGGGTCAAGGTTAAATTCTGTTTGTGATTAAGTCATAGTGAGGAAATGTATTTTTCTCACCTACTTATTTCTGAAAACAATTCTAATATCTCCTGAGTTTTCAGAGGCAGTAATAAAATGGTTTCCCCTATGGAATCATAGAACGGTTTGGGTATAGAAGGAAGCTTTAAAGATCATCCAGTCCAACCTCTTGCCGTGGTCAGGGACATCATTCACTAAATGAGGCTGCCCAGGGTCCCCATCCAGCCTGGCCTTGGACACTCCCAATGATGAGTCACCCACATCCTTCACTGGACAATCTGTTCCAGTGTATCACTACCCTCATCATAAAGAACTTTTCTCATGTCCAAACTGAGTCTACCCTCTTCACTTTTGAAACCATTGCCCTTTGTTATGTTGCTATAGACCCTGGTAAATAGCCTTTTTCCACTTTCTTATCAGACTCTCCTAATAAATGAACGCCTGTCTTCCTCCATTTCTGGAAAGAAAAGCACCAGCTTGAAGCCTTTCTATTTTTAAGCATTTCTTTTGTACCTGCTATAGAGAAGAAAACAAAAGAAAATACGGGAAAACCTTTTTAGTTGCAGGTTTCTTTAATTTAATAGAAACCACCAATGCTGCTGTCTAGCATTGTGACCAAATGCTGTCTCTGAGACTATTTAGGAAGAAGCATTTGCAGGGGTGTGCTTGTGCCCTGAAGATACCTTTAATATTCTTTAATTTCCCCTGTAATTATTGACTTCTCATTTTGCTATCATTGCATCTACTTGAGATCCCCAGGGAAATTCCCGAATTATGTCCAGCCTGTCTTAAGCTGAGACTACCCAAGTCCTCTGTGTTCATAGCTTCAGAAGGCAAACAGGAATGTACACAAATTAAACAGAATTTAAGCACCGTCTACATCACTGAATGCTGGGGTTGAATGTGTCAAACCACTTAACTTTCCCCTCCTTCTTTGTTGGGGGGTTCAATACAGTCAAAACAATTTCTCTCACCTGTGACATCAATCTTGAAGGTGAGTTTCTGGCCAGCAGCCTCGCAGCTGTACTCCCCTGCATCTTTCTTCTCCACCTGGCTCACCACCAGCCGACGCTGTTTGCCCTCTGACTCCACCCTGAACTTCTTGCTCGAGGTGATCAGTTTCCCCTCCTTGTACCACTTCACCTCCATCTTCTCCTGGGCCACCTCGCAGCTCAGCGTGGCATTTTGAGTCAGTACAGCCTTCACCTCCTTCTGCACCTTCTGCTTGTTGATAAAGGCATCCTCTGCTTCTGGAACTGGAAAACACTGGGTAAAATATACATTACATATGAACAACTTGTGACTGGAAGACATTAAAAGTTGCTTCTATGTTGTATTGGACCATTTCCTGGAGCAACACTGCTTCACAGTGTTTATCACACATTATAATGCATCTCAGCACAGTCCCTATGGTCATCCCATCCCTCTGGGTAGTCTTTACTATCAGCTAGGACTCCTAATTTTCAGATTTCTTTTAATGAAGACAACGACAGATCTTCATCTGTGTGTCTTTTTGATATTGCTCCACTCTACGCTGGAGAGCAGCCAAATACAGCTCAATTATGAAGACCTCAAAATCAGGAAACCATAGAAATTTAAGAGCAGAAAACCATCTTTTGACTCTACCATATGGCAGTGATATAGCCCTTAATATTGTGAATACTTGGCCTACATTAGATTTTGTAGCTCGGTTTTATGCATAAAGCATGGTTTTCTACTCTCAGCAACCCCTGATTCTTCAGAGAACTGGCTGAGGTCATCTCCTCTTAATACCTAACACATATAGAATAAAGTGTTTAAAGCCCACCTTACCCTTTGTGTCAACAAATGGAGTTAGCATCAGAAAGATAGCAAGTGTAATTAGTTAGGCATACACACTTCAGTTAAGGGGATTCAGTTAATCACTTTGCTAAGTGGGATCGATTGATACATTGAATCTTTTATTGATTACTTTAATGACTGTTTTATCTGATTCTCCTTTTACCAACAACTGGTCGCTGAGAGCGTTCATGCTAGCTCCTATTTGAGGCGTGGGAGAACAGATAAACCCTAAATAAATGGGCTTCCATTTCTATTCCATGGTTTGCCCTACAAAAGGCTGTAGAAGTGCAGAATATTTATGATGCACTTACATCATGGACTTCTCTAGTGCTAGCCAGCTTCTAACAGCAGAGCAATTTTGAATAAGCTTCCTATGCTTGTTTGGGTCCCAGGAAAGATCCCAGGGTCCTGATATTGATACCAAGACAGAGGCTCCAAGCATGAATGCAGGACTAGCAGGTGTGAGGGGGATTGACATTGCCTTTTATTTGCAGTGGAGACATGGAAGACCACTCATTCAGATCATTCATGCAAGCATATTCAGGCATACCCAGCTCAGGTGACCGGGAAGGCTCCTGCTCCCCAGCAGTCATGGCAAACCCTTCCAGGACCTGTCCCCTATCTCCTTCCTCCCCGCTGTCACTCTGTGAAGCCTTCTGCTGCCATCCCTTTCCCTTCCTTCATGACTTTCTCCTCTGCATGCTGTCTGAATTCTGAGTGGCAGCAGCTGCCCAGGAGGGTAAGTTCAGCTCAAGTTCCTGTGCTGCTGACCGTTGCAGTACGTGCAATCCCAGGATTCACACCACAGCTCTACCACCAGCACTGCAGTCCACTGAAGGCGAGGGAGCAGGGCAGCAAGCCAATGCAAGAATGCAGTTGATACACTCTACATTTGACCTCCCTGCTTGTATTGACTGCAGAAGCATCATTCTCTCCGCCCATCTTCAACAGCCCCTGTTCTGACTGATGATTTTCAGGGAAGGTTCAAGTTGGATGTTAAGAAAAACTTCTTCTGAAGAGGAATGGTGATGTGGTGGCACAGCTTTGCAGGGAGGTGGTGGGGTCACCATCCCTGGGAGTGTTCAATAACCATGGAGATGTGGCACTGAGGGACGTGGGCAGTGTGCATGGTGGGATGGGTTGAGGCTGGATGTGGGGATCTTTGTGGTCTTTTCCAACCACAATGATTTGATGAAGATCAGAAGGCTTGCTTATTAGCAAGACAACAAACATGGCCTAGACCAACCAGGTGATGCAAAACTTCTCACAAATGCAATGGAGCTTTGGCCCACTTCAAATAAGGATTTCAGCGTGCACCACAAATACTGAGATAATGAGATGGCAGAATCAGCCCTTTTTACTCTAGTTTTCTATAGGTTTCCAAGGTGTGCAGCACTTGTTTCTTTTAAGCAAGAAGGTCTAATCTGCATCCCATAACGCTCAACACTGAGCACCTAACATTCAACATGTCCTTAAAATGGGATTGTTCTGTGCTACCAGTGGAACCCTGGGGTAGAGGAACCCTGAAAAGCTTTCTGAGTGCAATGGTAAGAGGACAAATTAAGACTCAGGAAGCCATTGCACTTTGGGAGAAGCTAGTAAGATGAGGATTTCTGTAGTGAAAGAGCCAACCACTCCAAGAGTACTCATAATCCCTCCTGACTTTCACACCACATCATTTTGCAGTGAGTGCTGGACTTGCACGTCATGTTACAGTGGTAAACATGAGAAATACAGCAACGGTAGCTAGGCAAGCACTCTCCACATATGGCAGAGGAGGAGGTATTACATTACCCTGTGCAGCCATGAGCTCATCCGGTCTGAAAGAGAACAGAAAACCTTTGGTTTCTGAGGCAAACAGCTAATAATAGCCCTCAGCTAGCAAAATTCAAGTGTAAAAGCACTACATTGCTGGGTTTTCTCCCTACGCCTCTGCAATAAGATGTGGGCTGGCTTTGGCTGCTGAGGATTAGCTTGGTTGATTCCAGCTGTTGCCATAGTCTTTCTGTAATCGTTCATATTTCATTTTCTCTGACAGATACCTCCCAAATCTACCCTGTCTGTAATCCACTATTTGCTGAAACTGCCAATTTCCTGAGCCAAAAGCATGAGCTACACAACTCACGGAACAGATCCAAAGGCCCCAGAATCACATCCACGTGGTGTGGGAAACGTAAAAGCTGATAGTTTAGAGTCTACACCACAGGCAGCAGCAAAACTGTCTACTACAGGAGCAGAGATATATTGCACACCAGGGACTGAAGGAGCAGAATGCCCCAAGATGGAGAGAGCAAAGACTGCAACCTTTACAAGGGAACAGAACGCAAGCTATGCCCTGCAAGGACACCAGGTCTGTGTGAGCAGAAAGGCAGTAGACTCCCAGTACAGTTGCTCCTCCACATAGCTGATCAAATGCCAAACCTTGACCAGGATTAAGCTCCAATGTGTTCACTGCCATAAGAAAGAAGAGGAGAAAACAGATTCCCTGTCCTGATCAGCTCAGAATACAAGACGAGAACTGTAAAGTTAACAGAGAACAAGTTGACTTATGAGCAAAAACCAGTAGAGTGCAGCTACAAATAAAACAGAAGACAAACCCTCGTCATCAGCCAGCTCACTAATGGTCACTCAGAATGCAGCTGATGTGCTCAAGGCTATGTGGAGTCTAAGTTAAAATTTACCGGATCATGTGCAAAATATACTGACACCAGAGCAATCTCTACTGCAGCTGGAGTGAGAGATCTGCCTCTGTTCTAAACCCTCAGACTAATGAGAAACGTACAATTAGAAAGGTATCAATGGATTCATGACTGGTCATTACATTTACAGAACATGGAATGAATGGTTGTCAACGTGGGATTCAACAAACCAAAGGCAAGTGCAATGCCTCTGACTAAAAGTTCTTAGGACACCAACAACCAAACCTCAGCGCAGCCACAGTAGAGATCTGTAACTACTACTGTTGAAATATCAACTGGTAGAGCAGTGTTTCACATTGTACAAATCACAGTTGGACATCCATGGACAGCTGATGATAAAGTAGTTGTAGGGGAAGAGCTGGATGAAACACTGTTAAAAACAAATAATCATTTTAGCTGCACGTTTGTAAGCATTTCTTTTCATCCTCCCCAAAACAGTTTCATGGCAGAATCAAGACACATTCACACAGACGTTTCCACAGCCAGACTATGGAATAATCAAAGAATATCAACCAAAATGTGTTTCCTACCAGTTACATGAATCTTGAAGGTGAGTTTCTGGCCAGCAGCCTCGCAGCTGTACTCCCCTGCACCTTTCTTCTCCACCTGGCTCACCACCAGCCGACGCTGTTTGCCCTCTGACTCCACCTTGAACTTCTTGCTCGAGGTGATCAGTTTCCCCTCCTTGTACCACTTCACCTCCGTCTTCTCCTGGGCCACCTCGCAGCTCAGCGTGGCATTTTGAGTCAGTACAGCCTTCACCTCTTTTTGTACCTTGTCCTTGTTTGTAAACACGTCTTCTTTCTCTGCAGGGACATCACAACAGTCACACCGTTTTGCTGTAGTCTGCTGCAGAGCTTACTCCAGTTCCCCGTTTTCACTATACTTGCCCTTCACAGGGAGCATTGTGATACCTCATTAAGACAGGAAAATACTTTCCCCTCTATTTTGCCTTGGGAAATGATAAGCATATCATTTCATTTCATATCATATCACATCATATCACAAAGCTAAACATTTCGCAGTCTGATAGCAGATTTGGACATGAGATTTAGAACACCTGCATGCACTGCTGAACCTCCTCCCTTATCTTTTTTTCTTCTCATGTCTCTCTACATTTCCAGTAAATCAGAAGGGAACGGCCCTCTAGAACAGGTTGCCCAAGGAGACTGTGGATGCTCCATCCCTGCAGGCATTCAAGGCCAGGCTGGATGTGGTTCTGGGCAACCTGGGCAGCTGGTTGGCAACCCTGCACATAGGAGGGGTTTGGAACTGGATGAGCACTGTGGGGCTTTGCAACCCAGGCCATTTATGAGTCTGATTATTTGAATTTTCCACCTCATTGTGTCATTCAAATTTTGTAACCAGATCTCTTCAAACACCTCCCATTTTCTCACTCCTTGCATGCCTGGTGTGCTCTTGCACTGTAACCCTGCAGACACCAGCTGACTACAAGAGCTGCACAAGTTACCCTCCTTGCCTATGGTTTGTTGCAGTAATTCATTCCTGGATGTAAAAGCACATGTAGAAAAGTGTTGCTATGACACTAGATGACAAAGAAAGTCCTATAGCCAAAGTGTTTTGCACCAGAGAGGCTGTCAGTTGATCCTCCAAATGCAAGACACACCAAATGAAGCGTTCCTTTATCTCTGGGTTTCCAAGCATTTTCTCACCTCTGACTTTCACCTGGAATGTTGCTTTGTCATCTTTTGTTTCACAGCTGTAGCTCCCTTGGTCTTTCAGGGTCACATTTTTGACCATGAGCTTGCGGTGCGTCCCCTGGGAGCTGATGGTTGTCCTCTGGTCCTGCTTCACCTCTGTTTGATCTTTCTTCCATATGAAAGCTCCGCTTGCAGCTGACACCTCACACACCAGCTCCAGGTCTTCAGAAGGACTGACTGATATTTCTGGAGTTGTTTTGGGCTTGTTGACAAAATTAATGGCTTCATCTGAAGAAAAAAAGAGGAAGTGGTTTACATCCTGACTCAGGCTTATTCAGCACAGCATGAAGATACAGTTAGAACTGATTGTAATGTCTCTGCTCATTACATTTGGGTGATCGAGTTTCACCTCTGGAGGTACTCACATACAAACATGTGCTTGATTCTCCTGTGTAAGGAAAGAGTAAGTTCTATGCAGACAGTTCTTATTTCTTTTAATCAATTCTGTATTCTGCACATGTTCTTCTGAAGCTAGAATGAAGGCAGCTAAGTAACATGTTTGCAATACATGAACAAACCTATTTAACACCTTGTCTCTAAGCTAACAAGCAGCGTTTGATGAGCACATCAGTATTTCATGCCCTTCATTCCATCCAGACAGAACCTGCCTGAGGAGCAAGCTGATGGCTGTCAGCTACAGGCAGACCTAGCTTAGTATTGCATTTCTTAGAGCAACAACTGTTGCTTTCAGTCACTGAATATGAATCCTTGGGACCTGATGAGGTGCATCCATAGGTGCTGAGGGAGCTGCTGGAGGTCATTGCTGAGCCGCTCTCAGTAATCTGTCAGAGGTCTTGGAGAACTGGGGAGGTGCCTGAAGACTGGAGGACGGCCAGTGTCACTCCTGTCTTCAAAATGGCAAGAAGGAAGACCCGGGTAATTATAGGCCGGTCAGCCTCACCTCTGTCCCAGGGAAGGTGATGGAACAGCTTGTGCTGGATGCCATCTCCAGACAACTGGGAGAAAAGGAGGTTATCAGGAGTATTCAGCATGGGTTCACCAAGGGGAGGTCGTGCTCGACCAACCTGTAGGCCTTTTATGAAGATGTCACTAGCTGGGTGGACAGGGGGAGAGCGGTAGATGTAGTCTACCTTGATTTCTGTAAGGCTTTTGATGCTGTCCCCCTTGACATCCTTATAACAAAGCTGAGGAAGTATGGGATAGATGAGTGGACGGTGAAGTGGGTCGAGAATTGGCTGACTGGCCGAGTGCAGAGGGTTGTCGTTGGTGGTGCGGAATCTGGCTGGAGGCCTGTAACTAGCGGCGTCCCCCAGGGGTCTGTGCTGGGTCCGGTCTTGTTCAACATCTTCATCAGCGACCTTGATGAGGGGATAGTGACCACCCTCAGCAAGTTTGCTGATGCCACGAAGTTGGGAGGATTGGCTGACACGCCTGAAGGCTGTGCTGCCATTCAGAGAGACCTGGACAGCCTGGAGAGCTGAGCAGTAAGAAACCAGATGAGGTTTAACAAAAGCAAGTGTAGAGTCTTGCACCTAGGGAGAAATAATTGCATGCACCAGTACAGGCTGGGGGAAGAGCTGCTGGAGAGGGGCTCTGCTGAGTGGGACCTGGGCGTCCTGGTGGACGACAGATTGACCATGAGCCAGCAGTGTGCCCTTGTGGCCAAAAAGGCCAATGGCATCCTGGGGTGCATTAAAAAGAGCATGGCCAGCGGGTCGAGGGAGGTGATCCTCCTCCTCTACTCTGCCCTGGTGGGGGCCTCCTCTGGAGTACTGTGTCCAGTTCTGGGCTCCCCAGTACAAAAAAGACAGGGATCTCTTGGAAAGAGTCCAGCAGAGGGCCACTAAGATGGTGGAGGGCCTGGAGCATTTCCCCTATGAGGAGAGATTTAGCAAACTGGGTCTGTTTAGCCTTGAGAAAGGAAGGCTGAGAGGGGATTTGATCCAGGTTTATAAATACCTGAGGTGTGGGTGCCATAGTGGCGTGGCTGGTCTCTTTTCAGTAATGTGTAGGGACAGGACTAGGGGTAATGGGATGAAACTTCAGCATTGGAAGTTCTGCACGAAGATGCGGAAGAACTTCTTTACGGTGAGGGTGACGTAGCACTGGAACGGGCTGCCCAGGGAGGTGGTGGAGTCTCCTTCTGTGGAGATATTCAAGATCCGACTGGACACCGAGCTGTGCGACGTGGTGTAGGGAGCCTGCTTTCCAGGAGGGTTGGACTCGATGATCTCTAGAGGTCCCTTCCAACCCCTGCAATTCTGTGATTCTGTGAGGCAACCACAGCCTCACTGGGAAGACTGTTCCAGTGTTTCACCACCCTCACAGTAAAGTTCTTCCTGGTATGTATTCTAAATCTACCCTCTTCCAGTTTAAAACCATTTCCCTTCATCCTGTCACTACATGCATTTATAAAAAGTCCCTCCCAAGCTTTCCTATGCACTCCCTTCAGATACTGGGAGGTTGCTATAAGGTCCCCCTGGAGCCTTCTCTTCTCCAGGCTGAAGAGCCCCAGCTCTCTCAGCCTGTCCTTCTAGGGGAGGTGCTCCAGCCCTCTGATCATCTCCATTTCCCTCATCTGGACCTGCTCCAACAGCACAGTGTCCTTGTGTTGGGGTCCCCAGAGCTGGACGCAGTACTCCATGTGGGGTCTTACGGGAGCAGCGCGGAGGGGCAGAGTCGCCTCCTCGACTCGCTGGTCACACTTCTCTTGATGAAACCTGGGATATATTTGGCCTTCCAGGCCGCAAGCGTACACTGCCACCTCGTGCTGAATCATCTGAGACCCCCAAATCCTTCTCCTCGGTGCTGCTCTCAAGCCATTCTCCACCCAACCTTTATCTGTGCTTGAGATTTCCCCAACTCAGGGCACTTGTCCTTGTTGAACTTCATGAAGTTGACATGGGCCACCAAGTTTGTCACGTCTGACTTGCCCATGGTGAAACCATTTTGATTACCACCAGCCACCTTGTCTTTATTTTTCCGTGTGGTGCAGTAGGGCCTTCAGTTGGATCTACCCCGCGATCTTACCAAGCACAGAGGTGAGACTGACTGGCCTGTAGTTCCCTGGATCTTCTTTTTTCCCGATCCGGAATAGGGGGGTTATGTTTCCCCTTTTCTGATCAGTGGGAACTTCACCAGACTGCCATGACCTTTCAAATACGATGCACAGCGGCTTGGCAAGTTCATCCACCAGTTCCCTCAGAACCTGCGGATGGATCCCTTGGACTTGTGCAGCTTCAGATTCTTTCGATGGTCTAGAACCTCATCTTCACTTACAGCACTTACAGATCCACCTTCTCCAAGTTTTACTGTTGCTTTCTGCAGTTTGGGCTCTGGGCCTAGAGCACTTGCCAGTGAGGCCTGAAGCAAAGAAGTCATTGAGCACCTCAGCTCTCTCTGTATTCCTCATGACCAGGCCTCTAGTTGCCTTCCAGAGAGGGCCCACATCCTCGCTTACCTTCTTTTTAATCACTGATATACCTGTTCCCCTTTCTGTCCCCAGCTAGATTTAGTTCTGCCTGGGTTTTAGCTTTCCTAACCTGATCTTTGAGGTTCCCATACTACTTGGAAGAGGAAGTTATCATCAGCACATTCCAGAAACCTCTTTGATTTCTGGTGCAATGCTGTGTTGTCCCTCCCACAGATATCAGGGTGGTTGAAGTCCCCTGTGAGGACCTCATCCTCCATGTCCTTCTTGTAGTGAGGAGCCCAAAACTGAACACAGTACTTGAGATGCGGCCTCACCAGAGCTGAGTACAGAGGGATGATCACCTCTCTGCTCCTGCTGGCCACACTGTTTCTTATACAGGCCAGGATGCCCTTGGCCTTCTTGGCCACCTGGGCACACTGTGGGCTCATGTTGAGCAGAGCATCGACCAACAGCCCCAGGTCCCTTTCCTCTTCACAGTCATCCAGCCATTCTGTCCCAAGCCTGTAACACTGCATGTACCCCCAGCAGAGAACAACTACATCCCCCAGAGGATTGCTTGCTGCTCTGTCACCCTTTATGTTCAGTGCAAAAGATAAAAGCCATCCGTATATCACTTGATCTCCCCTTTCCTTTTTGATCCCAGCAGCACGAGAACTCCCTGGGTTGTCTCACCTCGGCTTTAGAATAAGGACTTCAGTTTTCGGACACACTTTGTAATGTTATTTTTTTAATTTTTTTTATTGGTTTTAATTCTAATTCTGATACTAATTATGATATATTGTACTGTAGTGTGTTATCTTGCATTCTGGTATCATCTTTGGTCAATTAATTAAACAAATTAAAACGAATTAAACAAATTAAAATTAATTAAGCCAATTAAAACTAATTTGTTGCCACTGTTTTGGTTTTTGGCCAATCTCTCTACTTGTTTTCCCCTTTTTTTCCTTTTCCCTTCACTGGGGCCTGGATGCTTCTAGGGACTCTGGAGTTTGTTTTTGGGTCAGAAGCAGTACGAATGCTTCTGGGGAGTTTGGAGTTTGTTGTTGACGCAGAAGTAGTCTGGATGATTCTGGGGAGTTTGGAGTTTGCTGTTGGGTCAGAAGCAGTACGAATGCTTCTGGGGAGTTTGGAGTTTGTTGTTGACGCAGAAGTAGTCTGGATGATTCTGGGGAGTTTGGAGCCTTCCCTGCCCAACGCAGGTTTGGGTGACTTCTCAGGCAGCTTCATTGCACGCCCTGTGCTCCATGAGTCTCCCTGAAGGCCACGCTCCATCAAAGCCACATTCCTTCTGCATTGTCCAGACAGAAGATTATAGCATGAAGGAGAGGGGCCAGCTGGTTTATGAAGCATTGTGGGTCTGATTTTCGAACCCGCAATGTAATCCACGGGACTGGGCTGGAACTTGTCCCTGGCCATCTGTAGTCTGTGGATCGATTTCTTCAAATTGGAAATCTCCTGAAGAAGCTCATCCTGGAAGGGAACAGAGGGTTTATGCTTGGTCTTGTCTTAGAGAGTGCTTCCCACCCTAAGTACTGCTGCTTTACGCAGAAGAGGGCAAGCACACTGCTTCAGCCTTGCAATGAGGGCAGAAGAGAACGGCTGCCACAGTGCTCTGCTTGTAAGCAAGCAACTTTCCAGGCTGCCTTCACACCAGCACGCTGTGCTAGCTCAGCTCTGAGCTGAGCTGTCCTTTCCATGCCTCAATGCCTAGACCACCAGCCCGCCCCTCACCTTTTCTGCTTTCCCCATCTCCCTCAGATCCATCAAGTAAAGCCCGTGCCCTCAGTGCCATGCTGCTGACACGTGCCTACCAATACTGGGCTTTGCCTACCTCTTCTCGCCTCTTTGCTTGCTTTTTCTCCAGCTTCAGCCTGGTCAGGTACTGCCTGTACTCGTTGAACTCCTTCAGAGTGCAGACAACCTACAGAAGAGACAATGACAGATGGCTGTAGTGTCAGGCCCCTGCCTGGCAGACTGGAAAGCCCTCCTGAGGAGACCCATGTTGGTCAGCCCAACAGCCAAACTTACGTCGCCATCCTCGGTGACCAAGCCCCGTTTCTTCAGGTTCCGCAGGTTGTTTTTGCGGTTGTGGAACTCCCGCAGATGCGGGTCATGCAGGCTGTTGTACTCTGTGCACAGATTGCGACTGTACGGATCTCTCAGGTCAAACTGAGGAGAAGGCTGGTGGAGCTGGAAGAGATGTGTTGTAGAGTGTGAATGGGGAAGGAGAGAGCAGCAAAGAAACAGAGACACTTCCAAGCTGCTCACACCCACAGGCTGGCCTCTTGCCTCTTTCCCAAACAGTCATGTCTGGGTTTTCCTAAGTCCTCCAAGAGGGAGAGCAGAGGGTTGCACCCTCCTCCAGGAACGACCCGGTCTCCACATTTCTGTGCCTGATGGGTGCCTGGCCCCAGCATCCCAACACATGGGATTGGCATCCCAACACAAGGCCTCCTTGGCATGGCGGCAACCCCAGGAAACAAGAGCCCTTTTTGACGCTTCCTTACTCCTCTCACCTTTTCCCCCAGCTTTCTCCTGGCGAAAAGGAGCTTGGTGCCGGGCTGCACAGGGATTTTAACCCCAAGTGGAAGGTCCAACAGCCAGCTACCTCCTGCTCCAACTTCCTGTCCTCTGGGTCGGAGCTAGAAAGACAAAGACACGCTTGGACACTCAGACACTCCATTCCCCTCTCCAGCCCACCTCCGCTCCCTTTGGCAGCTCCCTCCCCACTTCTGTAACCGATGCTGGGATGTGCAGAGAGGTGCGATTCCCTGCAAGCCTTCTCCAGCACCAGCATGAGGAGAAGTGTCCCTCAGCCTCTGGAGAGCATCTACAGCCCCAGAGCAGCCCTGCATACCCCAGGCTACTGCACTCAGCCCTCTCTTGATGTAGCAGCGCTCACCTTTCCGCTCTTCCCCGCTCTGCTCAGAAATTCATCTGGATTTCGGAATCCAGCACTGCAACAGCACTCCATGGCTCCTGGTAGGAACTCTCTGAGAGCTGCAACCCTCCGCTACCACCTCTCGCTCCAGCAGCAGCGAACTGAGGCCACCCCAGCCGGAGTTCCAGCCTGCAGCTTTATGTCACGCTCACCCACTGTTGCATCACAATGACATGCAATGACATGCGGCAAGCCTGCAGCTGCATGGAGGCCCTTCTGGGTGCACTCGTGGTAAGCTGCTCCAGCTGGCCCTGCTTTGAGCCAAAAAGGCTTGCTGAGTCCTGAGGCCTGCTGTAGGCTTCCTTGGTTTCTATCACAGGTGATGCTGCACGTGGAACAAATACCTTCTCGGGTTGTCCCAGAGCTTGTTTTATAAGTAAATGACACTGAAACAATGTGGGAGAGCTGGCCTGTTTTTCTGTCCTAGAATCTTAGAATGGTTTGTGTTGGAAGGGACCCTTAAGATCACCTCGTTCCAACCTGCTATAGACAGGGACACCTCGCTGTAGACCAGGTTGCTCACAACACATCCAGCCTGGCCTTGAGTGCTTCCAGGGAGAGGAGGGATGCTGAGGAGGTGGAAATAGTGAACGCCTTTTTTGCTTCTGTCTTTAGTGAAAGGGCTCTCCCTCCGGAATCCCAGGCCCTGGAGGTTAATGAGAGAGTGTGGGGAATGGGAGATTTCCCTTTAGTCAGGGAAGAGGTGGTCTGTGAGTGCCTAGGAAACATTAAGGTCCATAAATCCTTGGGACCTGATGGGGTGCATCCACAGGTGCTGAGGGAGCTGCTGGAGGTCGTTGCTGAGCCGCTCTCTGTAATCTATCAGAGGTCTTGGAGAACTGGGGAGGTGCCTGAAGACTGGAGGACGGCCAGTGTCACTCCTGTCTTCAAAATGGCAAGAAGGAGGACCCGGGTAATTATAGGCCAGTCAGCCTCACCTCTGTCCCAGGGAAGGTGATGGAACAGCTTGTGCTGGATGCCATCTCCAGACAACTGGGAGAAAAGGAGGTTATCAGGAGTACTCAGCATGGGTTCACCAAGGGGAGGTCGTGCTCGACCAACCTGTAGGCCTTTTATGAAGATGTCACTAGCTGGGTGGACAGGGGGAGAGCGGTAGATGTAGTCTACCTTGATTTCTGTAAGGCTTTTGATGCTGTCCCCCTTGACATCCTTATAACAAAGCTGAGGAAGTATGGGATAGATGAGTGGACGGTGAAGTGGGTCGAGAATTGGCTGACTGGCCGAGTGCAGAGGGTTGTCGTTGGTGGTGCGGAATCTGGCTGGAGGCCTGTAACTAGCGGCATCCCCCAGGGGTCTGTGCTGGGTCCGGTCTTGTTCAACATCTTCATCAACGACCTTGATGAGGGGATAGTGACCACCCTCAGCAAGTTTGCTGATGCCACGAAGTTGTGAGGATTGGCTGACACACCTGAAGGCTGTGCTGCCATTCAGAGAGACCTGGACAGCCTGGAGAGCTGAGCAGTAAGAAACCAGACGAGGTTTAACAAAAGCAAGTGTAGAGTCTTGCACCTAGGGAGAAATAATTGCATGCACCAGTACAGGCTGGGGGAAGAGCTGCTGGAGAGGGGCTCTGCTGAGTGGGACCTGGGCGTCCTGGTGGACGACAGATTGACCATGAGCCAGCAGTGTGCCCTTGTGGCCAAAAAGGCCAATGGCATCCTGGGGTGTATTAAAAAGAGCATGGCCAGCGGGTCGAGGGAGGTGATCCTCCTCCTCTACTCTGCCCCGGTGAGGCCTCCTCTGGAGTGCTGTGTCCAGTTCTGGGCTCCCCAGTACAAAAAAGACAGGGATCTCTTGGAAAGAGTCCAGCGGAGGGCCACTAAGATGGTGAAGGGCCTGGAGCATTTCCCCTATGAGGAGAGATTTAGCGAGCTGGGTCTGTTTAGCCTTGAGAAGGGAAGGCTGAGAGGGGATTTGATCCAGGTTTATAAATACCTGAGGTGTGGGTGCCATAGTGGCGTGGCTGGTCTCTTTTCAGTAATGTGTAGGGACAGGTCTAGGGGTAATGGGATGAAACTTCAGCATTGGAAGTTCTGCACGAAGATGCGGAAGAACTTCTTTACGGTGAGGGTGACGTAGCACTGGAACAGGCTGCCCAGGGAGGTGGTGGAGTCTCCTTCTGTGGAGATATTCAAGATCCGACTGGACGCCGAGCTGAATATACCAAGGCCAATTGCTATGCCAGGCACATTTATGGCATCAGTGAACAAATAATGCCTTAAAAATTGTAATAGACAGGAGCCATCTATTCTTTTAAAACTAGGTGACCAAAGAAGAACAGTCCCTCTAGAGTCAAGCTGTTAAGAACTAACAGCATCAATCAATATCACATAGATAGATTACTTCCCTGCCCTAAGACCATCTTGTGACCATTTGGTGCTCCTAATTAAGCCCTCTTGATGGCATTTTGTCTGAGCCATGTGACATTTTGTGATAGGAGTTACTGCTAGTGTTCCCTTAACCCTACACCAAAGTAGGAGGTATCCATTCTCAGGGAATCATGCAGGCTTCCTCTGTATCTGATGCTCAGAGACAGCCCCAGAACTTTTTAAATCTTAGCTTAGCTCTCATCCAATAATGTTCATCAAACAGTGCAACTTGTCCTTTGGGGATGTCCTTTGTTCTGCATCAACCAGTTCCAACGGAGTCTTCTTGGCTTGTTTTAGATCAGTTTTTCAACAGATAAAGCCAGGGTCTTTGAATTACAAAGTGAAATTGCAGAATGCATGATTCTCAACCAAACAGAACAGGAGGTGGGATGCAGGGTGAATACCTGAGCCAACACCACCTGCAAGCAATCCTTCAATATCTTAGGAATCTCTAGCCATCCCAAATCCAGTGTTGTGCTTGATCTATCATCTCTGCTGAGTTTTTAGCTAGCTGATGGTGAGCATCATGGTAGTGATGGGTGAGCAGTCGGACTAGAGGGTCTTAATCAACCTTAAGGATCCTGTGATCAGAGGAATGTGAATGTGCTGTTAAAGGTCACAAGCGCTGCGCTGCAGCATGAGCATACACAGCGAAAGGCTTTCAGTAGAGCTTCAGTTCATAAATGAGGACTGGGTTATGGAAAATAGGCTCAAGATAGAAACCAGAAAACAGATCTTAACGCCAGGTTCTGTTAATGCAGCCAGCTGAATTTCACAGATATTGAATTTCAATGACCATTTCTTGTGTTATTTTACCCTCCAGCTCCACCCTGAACATGAACATGTCAGTGACAAGCATTACTCCTCCAGGCTTGACCTGACAGAGCTTTACTTGTACTATGAGCTAATGCCAGGAAGAGCAGGAAAAGAGTTTCATCCACGTGCCTTCTCCTTCCTTAGTAAAACCAGTGTGAAACTGCAGCCACGTCAGGCTGAAGGAGACGTCTCAGATGTCCTGCCTGGATGCAGGAGGTCACGTGTCAGAGGATGTCTGGCACGTCAAGTCTCATGGCAGTGCAGTGCATGACAAACTGCAACAACACTTTCCTGTGGGCTCCTTTGGGCACGAGGCCCAGCGGGTGACACACCTCTGGCTGCAGCTCTTCAGAGCCTCCCAGCAGCCACGTGATGCCCATGGGAGAGACACAGCTGACCCGCACAGCAGATGATTTACCAGCTAGCTCTGGTTTACAGCAAGAGAAGATACAAGTGGCGATGCTGAATGGTGAAATACTGCGAGTGTGTGGCATGGGTATAAGATTTGTGAGCCTGAGGATGTTCAAAGTCAGGCTGGACAGGGCTCAGAGCACCTGATGGAGCTGCGGTGCCCCTGTTCATTGCCAGGCAGTCCAACTAGCTGACCCTTAAGGGTCTCTTCCCTATCTATGAGATACACGAAAGCTGATTCTGCAGTAACCAAGCTACCAACAGCAGTTGTTTGTCTTACAGCTTGCCAACACAGGTTTTAAAATAACAGCATTGATTACTGTCACGGGTTACTTAGATTTACCTATGCCCGTGACAGGGGAAGCCACCCCGTGGGCCCCCCCCGGGGCCCGGAAAGGAGGGGGAAAAAGGGAGTGGGATAAAACAGCGACAATCTAAGGAGGAAAAACTTATTTTACTAAATATGATACCGAAATACAAGATAACACAATATAATATAATTGAGGCTAACAAATCGAACGAAACAGAGAGAGAGAGTCCCCGAAAACCGAGAGGCCTACTGTGAACTCTAGGCGACACGGCTGGAACGCTTCCCACTCTCCGAGAAGTTCGAGAGAAGAAGGAGGGCACTCCAGCCTGGAAACGAGATTATATAGAGTCCTGGTCCCGTGACTTATCATTAACCCCGTTGTTCTCTGGGATATGTAGTCTTCTTCTGTGGACTGCACATTCAATAGAAGTATCCATACTTTACATGATGTTATGATGTGGAATACTGATAGCAAAATTACAAAATTACAAAACCATGACATTCCACCCCTTATTCTACATTATTACATCATGGTAAATATATATATACATATATATACACATATGTAAAATTATGATAGCTAAACAGTAGAATTACATGTAACATAACTAAATGTACAACTATAATAACTAAAATACACTACACATGCAAACATATATATATATATAAATACATAAAATTATTGACTGCACTCCCCCAGCATTAAATTCCCTTGTGGCACACATTGAACATCCCCATCCTTCTGCATTACCCACCAAGTGCACCCAGGTCCCTGTGCAAAGACAGTTCCACGGATAGGTTTGCCCTTTCCAGAAGCTGGAAGGACCCAAACAGCTTTTCCCAACATGTTCTTTACATGTACAACAGGGACCTTATCTCCTTCTACAGTGTGTAGGGGGCTAGATTGACTAGGACCATCACGATTGACAGATCCTCTAGTATTCACCAACCAAGTGGCTTCTGCCAGATTCTTCTCCCAGTGCTTAAATGTTCCACCACCCATTGCTTTCAACATAGTTTTCAACAACCCATTATATCGTTCAATTTTACCAGAAGCTGGTGCATGGTAGGGAATATGATAAATCCACTCAATGCCATGATCTTTGGCCCAAGTATTTATAAGGGAATTTTTAAAATGTGTCCCATTATCAGATTCAATTCTTTCTGGGGTGCCATGTCGCCATAGGACTTGTTTCTCAAGACCTAATATGGTGTTTCGAGCAGTTGCATGGGGTACTGCGTATGTTTCAAGCCACCCAGTGGTTGCCTCTACCATGGTGAGTACATAACACTTACCACTGCGAGATCGTGGCAAGGTGATATAATCAACCTGCCACGCCTCCCCATATTTATACTTTTGCCACCGCCCTTCCTCCCAGAGAGGTTTCATCCTTTTGGCTTGTTTAATTATGGCACATGTTTCACAATCATGAATAATCTGCGCAATAGCGTCCATGGTTAAGTCCACCCCTCGGTCTCTGGCCCACTTATATGTCGCGTCTCTTCCTTGATGACCGGAGGTCTCATGAGCCCATCGAGCTAGAAATAATTCACCCTTATTCTGCCAGTCCAAGTCAATTTGAGCCACCTCAATTTTGGCAGCTTTATCTACCTGATGGTTGTTTTGTTGTTCTTCAGTAGCCCGACTTTTGGGCACATGTGCATCCACATGACGCACCTTTACAACCATATTCTTTGTTCGGGCAGCAATGTCCTTCCATAATTCAGCGGCCCAAACAGATTTACCCTTCCGTTGCCAGTTGTTTTGTTCCCACCTCTGTAACCACCCCCATAAGGCATTTGCCACCATCCATGAGTCAGTATAAAGATACAGCATTGGCCACCTCTCCCGTTCAGCAACATCTAAGGCCAACTGGACAGCTTTTACCTCTGCAAACTGACTTGATTCTCCCTTACCTTCGGTGGCCTCTGCAACCTGTCGTGTGGGGCTCCACACAGCAGCTTTCCATTTGCGATGCTTCCCTACAATGCGACATGATCCGTCAGTGAATAGGGCATATTTCTTTTCATTTTCTGGTAATTCGTTGTATGGTGGGGCCTCTTTAGCACGTGATACCTCTTCTGCTGGTGATGTTCCAAACCTTTTATCTTCAGGCCAGTCCATGATTACCTCTAGGATTCCTGGACGATTGAGGTTTCCCATTCGCGCTCGCTGTGTAATCAGCGTAATCCACTTGCTCCAGGTGACATCGGTAGCATGATGAGTGGAGGGAACCTGTCCTTTGAACATCCAGTTCAGCACTGGCAGTCGAGGTGCCAAAAGGAGCTGTGTTTCAGTCCCAACTACTTCGGAAGCAGCCCGAACCCCCTCATACGCGGCTAAGATCTCCTTCTCAGTTGGAGTGTAGCACTCTTCAGACCCCTTATATGATCGACTCCAGAATCCCAGGGGTCGGCCTCGGGTCTCTCCTGAGGCTCTTTGCCACAAACTCCAAGTGGGGCCTTTCTCTCCAGCAGCAGTATAGAGGATGTTCTTTACATCCTGTCCAGTCCGTACTGGCCCCAGAGCTACAGCTCGGGCTATCTCTTGTTTAATCTGTTCGAAAGCCTGCTGCTGCTCAGGGCCCCATGCAAAATCGTTCTTCTTCCGCGTCACCTGATAAAGGGGGCTTACAATGAGGCTGTAGTTTGGAATGTGCATCCTCCAAAAGCCTACTGCACCCAGGAAAGATTGTGTCTCTTTCTTGCTAGTTGGTGGAGACATGGCAGTGATTTTGTCGATCACATCTGTTGGGATGTGACGACGTCCATCCTGCCACTTTATACCTAAGAACTGAATTTCCTGGGCAGGTCCTTTTACTTTGCTTCGCTTAATAGCAAAGCCGGCTTGTAGAAGAATTTGGATGATCTGCTCTCCTTTTGTGAAAACCTCTTCTGCTGTATCACCCCACACAACAATGTCATCAATGTACTGCAGGTGTTCAGGAGCACCACCCTGTTCCAGTACAGTTTGGACCAACCCATGGCAAATGGTTGGGCTGTGTTTCCACCCCTGGGGCAAACGGTTCCAAGTATACTGAATGCCCCTCCAGGTGAAGGCAAACTGTGGCTTACATTCTGCAGCCAAAGGAATAGAAAAGAAGGCATTGGCAATGTCAATGGTGGCATACCATTTGGCTGCTTTTGACTCCAGCTCGTACTGGAGTTCCAACATGTCCGGCACAGCAGCGCTCAATGGGGGTGTGACCTCATTCAGGCCACGGTAGTCTACTGTCAGCCTCCATTCTCCACTGGCTTTACGCACTGGCCATATGGGACTGTTAAAAGGTGAGTGAGTTTTACTGATCACTCCCTGATTCTCCAACTGGCGAATCAAATCATGAATGGGGAGCAAGGAATCCCTGTTGGTGCGATACTGCCGTCTGTGCACTGTCTTTGTAGCAATCGGTACCTGCTGCTCTTTTACTCGTAGCAGCCCCACAACAGACGGGTCCTCTGACAGGCCAGGCAAAACAGACAGCTGCTTAATGTTGTCCATATCTACAGCAGCTATCCCAAAGGCCCATCGATACCCCTTAGGATCCTTGAAATGCCCCCTTCTGAGGTAATCAATACCCAGTATACATGGAGCCCCTGGGCCAGTCACAATAGGATGTTTTTGCCAGTCTTTGCCAGTGAGGCTTATTTCAGCCTCCAGCACAGTCAATTCTTGAGAGCCCCCAGTCACTCCAGAAATATGGATTGATTCTGTCCCTTCATGACTGGAGGGCATTAGGGTGCACTGTGCACCGGTATCCACCAGTGCCTTATATTTCTGTGGTTCTGATGTGCCAGGCCATCGAATCCACACAGTCCAATAAACTCTATTATCCCTTTCCCTCCCCTGACTGAGGGCAGGGCCCCTCTATTGGTTACCTGTGATGACTGGAGCAACTCCACTGGTGGTTGGTATGTCTAGTAGTTCTTTCACCCGTGCTCGTAGTGCAGAAGTAGGCTGATCATGCCACTTCCTCATGTCTTCTCCACGGTCACGTAGGTAGCGCCACATGGAAACACGCGGTGCAATCGTACTGTTGTTCTTTGCTCGAGCTGGGAAGCGTGTGCGTTTAACAGCTGAGACTTTTGATGATGCAGGTGAGGAGTAGGACTGGAATACTTTGATCAGATCCTTCATTAGACCTGGTGGCCCGTACGAGGATTGACCTTCTTCAGTTGTTTCTGATACTATTACGGGATCATTGCAATTAGTTGATGGAAACAATTTCTTGCACATTTCATCTACTCGGTTTTCTAGCCGTGAGATGGCAGAAACTGCGGCATGCAGTTGAGGGAGCTGCTGATCGGTGGTTTGAAGCATTATAATCAGCTCAACAACTCGGGGCCATCTGTCCACGAACCCTTTAGAACCTGTTACCAATGACTGTGCCATTCTCTCTGGTGCTGTACTTGTGATTTTCTGCCACATGTCAGGATCGGCCCTCACTCTCTCAGGGTCAAGTTCGCTTGGATCAGGGCTGTACAACATTTTCGCCATGGCCAATTCCCTCAAGCGCTGAATACCTTTTTGGACGGTATTCCAACTATCAAATTTAGGCTTCAAAGCATCCTTATAGGGGTACCTTTCTCTCACGGCTTCTAACAGCCGCAACCAGAGAGTGGCAGCTCCATCCGAACATCTGCTAATCCCTCTGTCGATACCTGCATCTTGGGCAATGCTTCCTAGTTGGCGAGCTTCATTACCATCTAGAGACAAGCTGTTGGCCCCGTTGTCCCAGCAGCGAAGCAACCAAGCAAGGATACCTTCATCTTGACGCCGTGTGAACTCCTTTCTTGAGCCTTGGATTTCAGTCAGCTTCAGAGGTCGACAATAGGTGATTTCCTCCTCATCATCAGTCTCTTCTTCATGCCTCTTGGTTTTTGCCTTTGCTTTTTTCGGTACTGCTCCATGCCCGGCACCTGGGTCTTCTGCAGCCCCCCCCTGTGCTTCTCCTTCTTTTCGTTCTAGACGCATGGACACCCGTTTCCATTTCTTGCCTTCCACAGGGGCAACTGATACTGCTACTGATGCCTCCTGTGACTGATCAGAATTAACTTGGGCTTGAATCTCAGATCGGAAACTCTCTCTCTCCAGAACAGTATGATACAAAGCACGGTATGCATAAGCCAAACCCCACATAAGGTTTACCTCCTTAGATCTCTGACCCAAATACTCACTTAATTTCTTAGGGTCCCTTAGGTGTTCAAGAGTGAAATCCCATGACACTGCGGGTCCCCATGCTTCCAAGACTTTTCCTAAACCTTTCCATATTCCCTGCCAGTCATCATTCTCTGGTTCTGGAGGAGACTTCCGCATAGAACGAATGCATAGGAACATATATGCATTCATTAATAGTGATAACATGGATGCAAGTATGAACCCTATCTCAGTTATTGAAAGGCGTGTGGAAACCTGAGAGTACAACCTAAATAAAAAGGGTTTTTTTAGCCTGTACAATGAATTAAACATGGTGCTGTTTGTAAAATTGCCTGTTCCATCTGGGATGCAAGTACTTGTAAGATTCGCAATTCCATCTGGGATGCAAGTGTTTGTAAGATTCACAATTCCATCTGGGGTGTAGGTGCCAAAATTCTGACCATACCACATCTCATAAAAGTACCAGGCAGGTGTCTCCATCAGTATCCACCTTATTAGGCTATATACCTGCACAATTCCACAACACCAAATTATGGTGTTAATAGTTGACCAATACTTTAAAAAGATCATAATTGCTTTCAATCCCTTAAACAGAGCAACTGGGATAAAGAGTGGATTCATAGCTGGCAGGCTCTGTAAAAGTCAGAGCTAGCTAGCTTTGCTCTAAGGGAGAAAGAAATCCCTTTGTTTTCTACACAAAAGTTAGATAGCAGTGCTGAGAATGTACAGCAGCCCTTAATGTTGACAATTTGTCTGGTATTTCAAGGTCACGTTCTCAGTGAGCAGCTACGAAAAGATAACACTCCCCTTACGAAGCTCTTTAAGAGTAAAGAGAGAGTCGTTCTAAAAGCTAAAAAGCTCTATGCCCGCATTCTCCACCAAAAAATCTGTCACGGGTTACTTAGATTTACCTATGCCCGTGACAGGGGAAGCCACCCCGTGGCCCCCCCCCGGGGCCCGGAAAGGAGGGGGAAAAAGGGAGTGGGATAAAACAGCGACAATCTAAGGAGGAAAAACTTATTTTACTAAATATGATACCGAAATACAAGATAACACAATATAATATAATTGAGGCTAACAAATCGAACGAAACAGAGAGAGAGAGTCCCCGAAAACCGAGAGGCCTACTGTGAACTCTAGGCGACACGGCTGGAACGCTTCCCACTCTCCGAGAAGTTCGAGAGAAGAAGGAGGGCACTCCAGCCTGGAAACGAGATTATATAGAGTCCTGGTCCCGTGACTTATCATTAACCCCGTTGTTCTCTGGGATATGTAGTCTTCTTCTGTGGACTGCACATTCAATAGAAGTATCCATACTTTACATGATGTTATGATGTGGAATACTGATAGCAAAATTACAAAATTACAAAACCATGACAATTACTCATTTGATAGTCACATTACAGTGCAAAGCACATGGAAACGTCCATCAGCTAATTCAGTTAATTCTGGGGGCAGACCTGCCAGTATGAAATATTATGCTAACATGACTGAGAGAGAGAAGAAAAGCAAAATTAAGACTAGCTGACAAGCCTTGGCAGGAAGTTCTGCTCTCCATCAATTTAGTCCCATTATTCAGTTCTGTTTGGAGCTGTCTCCATGTCTCTCTGGAGTTTGTTCTTTGAGAAGAAGCAATTAAGTAAGCTCTCCAATGCCAAAGTGCATACACTACTCTAGGGCTTTGTTGTTTCTCCATGGATCAACAAGGGTGACAAGCCAGCAGAATATGATGAAGAGCCTCATGCATACTCAGTGTGAAAAAAAAAAGGCAATTGTTGCTGGGAAGAAGGTGCATTTGCATTTGTGTCATCTGCAGAGGGTACTGCAGAAATGGAAAGTCTTCCACTGGAGAAAACAAAGGGCTCTCATTTATTGCAATCAAGGCCCAGCGTGTGGATCTCAGAGATCAGACCTACACCCTGCAGCAAAACAGAGACCTGCGTGGGAAAGTTAAGTTTCTCTCTACATCTGTGCAAGAAAAAGCCCACCATGGAATGACAGCTAAGTAAACATCCCTGTGACTCTTCACAGGTCTCTTCTACATTTGGGATCACTGCTACAAAAAGAGCTGTTTACATCATCTCTCGTGGCCACCCTGGGAGAAGAACAGGAAGACTGGGATGCTCTTTTTCCTATCTTTCCCTTGATTTCCTCTATATCTTAGGGACGAATCACAGGACAGAACACAGAAATCAAATGGCTCTACAAAGCAGATTGGCCAGTTCAAGTCAAAACAGCCACTGAAAACACCCCAGATGCCGTCTGACAACAGCTGGACTGTCGGGGAGTCAGGTGAATGCAGTCTGCTGGCCCTGGGCAGGAAGAGGACAGCCCAGACTGTCACATACCTTTCACTGAAAGCTGATAGAGCATTTTATCCCCCTCACAGATGCACTGATAACTTGCAGCATCATCCATGGAGACGCTGTGAATTTTCAGGGTGTGTTTCTTCCCCACAATGTGCAGTTCCTATTTTTCACTGGCCTTGAGCTCCTTCCCATCCTTCATCCACTCCACAGTAGCACCTGTGTCTGAAAGCTCAGCCTGCAGTTTGGCTTCCTCACGCAGCGGAGCAGAGATCTTTTCTACATCTTTGCTCTTCTAGGTAAATCTCACTGCAGCACCTGTCAGGAGCAAAGGCCTCGTTATTTCAATTTATATCAGGCTAACGTGGTCAATGTTTGCTGCAAGATCTCTGAAAAAGTACCACCTTCTGTTCCTGCACTCATCATTGTGTAGGTGCTGAGCAATTCAAGATATTTAATTTGTTCTTCTTGCCGGATTTACTAAGTAAAAATCAACCAAACATCTCCTTCTACTGATTAATAATGCTCTAAACATGCTTCTGCGGAGGTTTCCACCCAATGACAAACAGCTCCTCCCATAATGAATCTTTATTTGTTTTATTTTGTCATGCAAAGCTGATTGATAGAGATATTATTGGAATGATTGCTCCCCTACTTCTAAACTATTCCAGTGCAATCAGAAAGGCTGTCTGAACCTGGAGCTGAAAGTACTGCTCTATGGTGATGCAGTGGTAAACCTGGTGACTGAATGCACTGGCCAGTAGCTGTGAACTGCAGACATTCATCAGCTGGCATGGAGCAATCTGGTTCAGATACCAAGCAGCTGGGTAGATTGGCTTACCCTACACTCAGTGCTATCATGTTTAGGTCATTACCAGGACTCACGTCAGTCCATGGGATGCAATTTCAGGTATTTGGTACAGTCCGTGAATGCCTGCAGCCCCAGTTCTAATCATCAGATCACAGCAACTATGCCTTGACTGTAAGAGGAAAGGAGAAGGATCAAAGCAAATACCTCTCACTCTCATCTTGCTGCTGACATCAACATTTTTGGCAACAAATTTCACTTCTGCTCCATCCTCGTTCTTGGTGACGTTCTTTATGATTAGGCTGTGAGTAGTTTGGGTTCTCTTGATGATCCAGGTCTCGCTTTCCTGTAAGACTTTACCACTGAGGTACCAAGTGCCGCAACACGTTGTTGTAAGGTCAATAGTAAACATGGCATCCCCTCCAGGTACAGCTTCACCAGTTGTTAGGGGGGATTTCACAACCAGGACTGGTTCTGAGGAAGAACAACATGTATGTCTTAATGCTCTTTAGATGCAAGTCTGGTATCTCATTTAGAGATGGAAGATTAAATCATAGGGACATTTCTACTTCTCCCTTTGCATGAGTGCTGGAAGAAGCACTTCTATGCTTAAGATCTGTTACAGATCTTGCACATATGAGATATCAAAAGATAAGGATATTCATGTCCCTGTCACAGAAACATAACTTGTATCACTTTAGTGGTAGCTGGAGGTTGATAGGAGATAGGAGAACTAGGAATAAGGGAAAGCCTTTGGTGTGTTAATGCACTGCTATCCTTAAAGTCAAAGGAAGCATCTTTAGGGAACCAACACAGCTGCTCAGCACACACTGACCCATTTCCACTGGGGTTTTTGTGCTTACCAAGGTGCACGCTCCCTGGGAATTCCAGAGACGGGCTCTGTCCATGCGCATTGACTGCAGACACTCGGAACTGATCATCAGCCTCTTCAGACAGATTGCCCACCGTGAACTCTGGGACGGGGACATGAGACTCGTGGCACCTCACCCAGGTGAAGCCAGTTAGTTTCTTGCATTCCACGACGTAGCCATTGATTGGAATGGGGCGGTGCATCTTCGGAGGGGTCCATGCCAGCATCACTGAGGTTTCTGTTTTATTTTCCACCACGGGGTCAGTTGGGGGCTGGGTGGGAGGTTTTCTGGGAGCTGAACAGAAATAAATACAGAAATATTAGCATAAGGTCATGTAGGCTGGAAAAGACCTTCAAGATCAGCAGACTCAACTTTCAGCATGACCTACTGAGTCCCACCATTAACTACTGTGCTACCTGAGGACATACATGACAAGCTTATTCCTGCAGGTATTTGCATAGTGAATATATTCACCCTCTGGTTGCTTTGGAACATTTTAGAGGTTAAAATCCCATCAGACTTTTTCACTGTGTGCAGCCACTGATACAGGCAGGAGGCTGGGAATTACCTGATAAGCTCTAGTTACAGACTACTGACACAGTCAAGGATTGATTTCATTTCATTTTGGCCATCAGAAAGTTTGGTGTCTGGTTTCAGTCACCCATCTAGACTCCAATTATAATCATATGGAGAACAGCACATTTAGGAGAACTCATCTCATCTTAATAAACCTGAACGAAATCACAGAATCATAAGATCACGGGAGAGCTTGGGTTGGAAGAAACCTTCAAGATCATTCAGTTCTAAACACCCTGCCATGGGCTGGCTGCCCACTAACCAGCTCAGGCTGCCCATCACCCATCCAACCTCGCCTTCAACACCAAGGACAGGCACCCACAGCTTCTCTGGGCAGCCTGAAATGGAAGCAATGAGCCACATGTTGAAGATACTCAAATATTCATGACTGTAGAGAGAGCCAAATACTCCATACATATTGCCTGCCTGGTAAATGGTATTAAAATGCCAACAACAGACTCATCCAGCTGATTGAAAATGGTGTGAACATGGCGTACAGGATTCTTCCAGCAGCTAGTTAGATCTGCAAAGTGTAAAAATAGGAAATCTCAATGTGATACAATTTTCCCTCATAACATAAAGAGACACATAACTGCTTTGGGGTGCACTGTTACCAGCCTGTCAGTTGCTGTTGGTCAGTGCTAGATGCCAAAGGTCCCACTAACATAGCATGAAGCTGAAAGCTAGACGCTGGAATCAGATCTCCTGACCTTACCATCAGAAATTGAGATGTCATATTTTTCTCAGAGGTGCCTGCTTGTAGGAGGGACAGCTTCCGAGCTTTTTCTGCTCCAGGAACCAGCTCGAGCTTCAGAATTTAAACAGCAGTCAGAAATTAAACTGAGCTTTGTCACCTCCATCAAATAGAAGGAGTGGTTGGGTGGTACAGCTTTCCAAATAACTTAGAAACTGTCACAACAATCAGATGCCTACCTTTTCTTTTTTAACTTGTTAATACATAGAGCTTAATAGCATCAGAATGCCCCAAGCACTTCAGACAACAGGACAGCTGTAAACCCTTCTTTAAGGATTCCTTTGTTTAACCACTGAGTAACTGTAATTCAGTGGTGCTGGTGGGAGAAGGGAAGTCCTAATCTTCCCAGATGGAGAATAGAGTTGATGTTCACATGCAGACTGGTGCTGCAGCACAGCCAGAAACCACTCATTTGGGAAACACAGCACCAAGAAAATAATGTGAATAGCTTCATAAAATCAGGCAGCTTCACCCAAATTTCATGGCAGGTCCATTATTCTTCCTATTTTCAGGAAGAAATGTTATTCTTCTGTTCCCTTATTCTTGTAGTTTTCTTTTCTTTTCCTTTCCAGCAAGCAGCTTTGTAGCTTACAAATTGTTTTCTAATCACCTCCTGGTGTGGACAAATCACACAGGTTTGACTCCATGTTTTACATAGTTAGCATTTTATATTTGTTCCAGTATGGAACTGTACAGTCATAGAATGGCCTGGGTTGAAAAGGATCTCAAAGATCACAGAATCACACAGAATCACAGAATCCTTCTGCAAAAGAAAACACAAAAGCTACAGGGACTTGGAACTACTTTGTATATCGAGATCAGAAGGAACTGAGAAGTTATCAAGTACAAAGAACTTACTTTTCCAGATTGCCTTTTCCAGACTGCTGTTCCAGCAGTGACAACAAGCGCAGGCAGCCCGGAGGACATGGCAGACATTGATGATCGGCTGGCATGGATCAGCGAGGATGAGTTTGGGCACAGCACAGCTGGCAAGAGATGCTGGGGTGGCTGCAGCAAGACAAGAGCTCCTCCAGCCTGAAGATATCCATCACCAGAAGAGAAAGGACAGGGTGAAAGTAAGGAAGACGCGCAGACGAGAAGAGCAGAAAGGGAGATGAGGAGGGAACTTGGTGGGGTGGCAATTCTGGGGGAGAAATTGTACTCTGATAATGTTACACTCTGAAATTCAGTGTTGCAATTTGGAGGAAGGAATTATTGGGGTGGGAATCTGGGGGGCCGTTGTAATACCAGAAGAATTTTACAGAGCAGCAGCCATGCATCAAGAGAAGGGCTTCACAGAGCAGCAGCTGTGGAGGGAGAAACAGCATGAGAACCAAGGACATCTCTATGAAAAGAATGAATGAGTAGCTCGCGGGTTTCAAGGGGGGTCTTTGACCAGGGGTTGTTATTGCAGTAGCTTTCCTCCAGTTGGTGTCTGTGGTTTTTAAATGCCCTCGTCTGTCTGCTGTAAAAGCATGGCTTTTCGGGCAGTCGATGGACGCAGCCATATTTAACCATACTGCTGTCTGGCTGTTTGTCCTAGCGCGCTGACCTTTTGCCTTCAGGATTGCCAACTACTGTCTCAGGAACCAGAGTTATTAGGCATTATCCAGGTTATCTTGTGCTTCTACTATGTTAATAGATTGGATGTGAATCCAATGGGGTCTGATGTTACCAATGGTGCTGGAATCTGCGGGAATAATCATTGAATGTATTAGTAATGCTCGGTTATGATGCTATTACCTCTCTTATATCCAACTAATTTGGATTTTTCAAATATGACCACGCATCACTTGAGAGGAAGGCACACGCTCATAGAACTGAATGGGAGAGTTGATTTCATTTTCCAAGCAGGTGTTCCACTTGGGCTCTGTATCACGCACTGGCCACGTGGATATGGAGTACAACTGGAAGAAATCCCTCAGACCCTGAATGCAGGAGAGAATGTGTGGTGGGTGAGAGAGGAAAGGTGCACTTTGAAGCAGGGGACGCCCTGCTGGCACTGCCTGTCGCATCCACCACCAACACGGTTTGCTCTTTATCCTGCTCCACAGCTGCTGCTCTGTCAAGTCCTTCTCTTGATCCATGGCTGCTGCCATTCTTCTTGGATTACAACAGGGGGCTGGGAGGTTTTTTTGCACAGGGAGGGAACTATTGGTGGGAGGGAGCGGGAGGGGGGGGCGAGAAGTTGATTGGTGGTGGGAGTTTGAGGGGGTGGGATCAGAAAGAATTGTTAGGGTGGGAAATGGTTGGGAATACTGTCATTTCTTTACTGTTTGGTATGTTCAATTATGCCTTGCATTCACTTTGCTATACCTCTGCCTGCGGCCATTTATTCAGTTACAAAGCCCACCTCCCCAGTCTGGGCAGCAGAAAGGGCAGTGTCCCAGATCTGCCACCACCATTGGACCCATCCCTCCCCTCCTCAGTCAGTTCTGCGTGGGAATGGAGGGATGAGAAAGGGGGATGGACGGGAATTCTGGGAGAGCTGAGTGGCTCAGCCTGGAGTGGAGGAGGCTCACTGCCATCCCAGACACAGCCATCAGTCCCCAGGTGCAGAGAGGACTGAGCCAGGCTGCACCCTGCAGCACCCAGCAGCAGGATCCCAGTCTGAGGCCTGCCTAGGTCGTGTGGCTGCGCTGCAGGCTGAGCTACGGAGAAAGCCCCACTTGGAGATTTCTTCGCTCCCTGAATGTTCCCCCCTTTCTCCATCTTGCTCTGCTCCATCCCCAGCCGCAGCCCGGCGTCCCCGACATGTTGCTGTGCTTGCAGAGCTGGACTTGGCCCTTGACCTGTACAGGCCCCTGTCCCCACCTGTCGGATATCCACCTTGCCTTCTCACCCCTCTCTCTAGATCCAGTTCATGCCCCATCTATCTCACCTCCATGTCCCACCTACGTCCTCTCTACGTCTTTTGGTCTCCCCCAAACCACCCTCACGGTGCCTTACCTCCTGGCAGGCTCAGGGAAGGAGCACCCGGTGCCCTGAGCCCACAGGCCCAGCCCTGCACAGCACTGCACACAGCACTGTCATGGCGGCGCCCGGTGCTGCCGCACAGCATCCTGGGAGTGGTAGTTCCTGCGGGGCCTGCAGCTCCCAGCAGGCCCTGCAGCTCCCAGCAGGCCCGGGCGAGGGCAGAGGGGAGCAGTGCTGTCAGCCGGGAGCTCGCCCAGAGAGCCCGATGTTCGGAGCACTTCACACCAGGAACTTTGGACTCGGCTGCTTCTGTCCACAACGTCCCTGAGCTGCTCAGGAAGCACAACTGTCTCACCCTCTGAGAGCTGGGCTGTGCAAAGGAGGCTGCAGTTGCAGGCTCAGCTCTGCCCTGTTCCAGCAATGCACTTCCTTACAACTGGAGCACTGTCACGCTTGCTTCTTGCTTCAACGGAGCAATCGCCCACCGCTTTGCACACCTCTGTGCTCGTGCAAATGGCCACCACCCCATCCCTGCACACACACACACACACACACACATGTACCACCCCATCCCTGCACACACACACACACACACACACACACACACACACGTACCACCCCATCCCTGCACACACACACACACACACACACACACGTACCACCCCATCCCTGCACACACACACACACACACACACACGTATCACCCCATCCCTGCACACACACACACACACACACACACACACGTATCACCCCATCTCTGCACACACACACACACACACACACACACGTATCACCCCATCCCTGCACACATACACATACACACATACCACCAAATCCCTGCATACACACACACACACACACACACACACACACGTACCACCCCATCCCTGCACACACACACACACACACACACACACACACACACACACACATGTACCACCCCATCCCTGCACACACACACACACACACACACACACACACACACGTACCACCCCATCCCTGCACACACACACACACACACACACACACACATACCACCCCATCCCTGCACACACACACACACACACACACACGTACCACCCCATCCCTGCACACACACACACACACACACACACACACACGTACCACCCCATCCCTGCACACACACACACACACACACACGTATCACCCCATCCCTGCACACACACACACACACACACACACACACGTATCACCCCATCTCTGCACACACACACACACACACACACACACGTATCACCCCATCCCTGCACACATACACATACACACATACCACCAAATCCCTGCATACACACACACACACACACACACACACACACGTACCACCCCATCCCTGCACACACACACACACACACACACACACACACACACACACACACACGTACCACCCCATCCCTGCACACCCTGACATTCAGCCCCATCCTTGCACACATACACGTGAAAGAACATCCCTTCACACACTGCTTATGCACGTGCATCCACATGCTTGCAGACGCTCTGCACATCCACGTGCAAATACCATCCAGGAACACTTTTGCATCTTCACACATGTACAACCCCACCCCTTTGCACACCCCTCTGCTCATACCAATGTGCACAACCCCATCCTTGCACTCCATGCACGTGCATGCACACACATTTCCCACCCATCCCTGCACACGCTCACACTTGCACTCACACACTTTTGCTACCCCACTTCTCCGCACACTCCTGTGTACACGCACTTCTGCAGCTGCTTTTCCCATCCAGCAGCCGGCAATGCTCCAACCTGAGGGGTGCCTGGCTGTGAGAGGAACGTCTCAGTGGAAGCGTGGCTGTTCCTCCCCTCTGACGGGGCAGATGGCATGGGATAGAAGAGGAAAGCAGAATGTGCCCACACTTTCTTTGTGGCTCCTAGTTCCTGTCTTATGGTGGGAAACAAGATGAGAAACTCTCCCTCTCTATGATGCTCAGCTCTGTACCTCTGCCATCATCTCTATACACAGATGTTTCTTGATGCAATGCTCCACACAATGAACCTGCAGATCCCAAAGGAATCCTTGGCTCCTCTCCCCCACCTGGAGTTTGCAGGGTGCTGGGCCTCCTGCCTGTACTTCCTTCCTGGCGTCATTTGCAAGACCCTGTATGTAAAAGGGATATCAAAAGTTTTCCTTCACCAGACACCAGCCGTACCAGCACCTCAGTGTACCCCTTACGGGAGGTACCACTGGGACAAGGACAAATAGGCTGTGTAAACTCCCCACTCACTAGTGGAGAAGTCAGACATTTTATAAAGGAATTGAAATCCTCGACTGAAGATCCTATAAGAGTAGCAGAACAATTAGATCAATTTCTGGGGCCAAATTTGTACTCGTGGATGGAAATGATGTCTATTATGGATATGTTGTTTACTGGAGAAGAAAGAGGCATGATTAGGCGAGCAACTACACAAGAGTGGGAAAATAATAACCCTCCTGGGCATCCTGGAGTGGTACCAGCAGAGCAAAAATAGCCAGTGGAAGACCCCAGCTGGGATAGTAGTAACGCACAACATCGGCAAAATATCGGTGAGACATAATAATGGCTGGGATTAGGGAGGCAGTACCCAAGTCCCTGAATCTTACCAAGGCATTTGGGATTCAGCAGGACAGGGAAGAACCCCCCAGTGATTTTCTGGAAAGGCTTAGAGATAAATTGAGAAAATACTCGGGAATGAATCCTGAGGATCCTGTAGCCCAAGGGCTTCTAAAAGTTAACTCTGTAACCAAGGCGTAGCCAGATGTGCAAAAGAGGCTTCAGAAGACAGAAGGATGGAGTAAGAGGTCTCTGGAGGAGATCTTACGAGAGGCTCAGAGCGTGTACGTTAGAAGGGGAGATGAGAAGGAAAAACAAAAGGCAAAGTTAATGGTTTCCATGGCAGAACAGGTGGTGAAACAAAGAATGGGTAATAGGGAAAAGAAAATTGGAGGAAGGTTGTGCCCTGGAGGGAAGCAGGGAGAAGGAAGATCCCAAGGATATCCAGTGAGGCCCCAGTTGCAACCAAGTGTAGGGAAATGCTTCTGGTGTGGTCAGCCAGGACACATAAAGAAAAACTGCCCAGAACGGAAGAGAGAGGAAAAGTTACCAGCTGCTTTGAATTCAGAATAGGGGGGTCCGGGGCTTTCAAAACTGTGGTCCCACCAGGAGCCCCTGGTAAATATAAAAGTGGAACCTGAGGGGGAAGAATTTGTGTTTTTACAGGGCCAGTTTGTTCATCGCTGGCCCATAAGGTGTCAGGACTCAAATTAAGAAATGAGACCTTAAAGATAAATGGGGTAGAGGGAAATGGGATGAAAGTATCGAGTTGAAACTGGGGTTTAAAGCAATCACAGGACAATTATTCTACGTACCTGATGCAGGGACTAACTTGCTGGGGAGACATCTCATGATGAAACCAGGAATACAAACAACAACGTGTCAAGATGGAATTACTGTATCAATAAATATATTAACTAAGGCAGATGAGAGAGGGATAGACCGTGGTTTGGGTCAAAGAAGGAAATAGAGGGGGATTAAAAATAACCCCTTTGAAAATAAAAATGCAAGCAAAATATGAAGTCATAAGACAGAGACAATATCCACATCCATTTGAGGGACGTATTGGCCTTAAACCTGTAATACAGTGATTACTAAGGGATGGGTTGCTGGAACATGTCTGTCACCTTTCAATACCCCCATTTTGCCAGTTAAAAAAACCCGATGGTTCCTACCGATTAGGGCAAGATTTGAGAAAAATTAATGACATAGTACAAAATATAGTGGCTCCAAACCCATATACCTTGATGAACAAAATCCCAAATGAGAACAGGCGGTTCAGTGTTATAGATTTAAAGGATGCCCTTTTGGTCTTGTCCATTGGATCTGAAAGCAGAGACATATTTACCTTTGAGTGGGAAGATCCTGAGCGTGGGCGGAAACAACAGTATTGGTGGACAGTTCTAGCCCAGGGGTTCACAGAGTCACCCAATTGGTTCGGGCAAACCTTGGAACAAATATTAGAACATTTTCGGCCACCAGAGGGAGCATTACTCCTACAAGATGTAGGTGACCTCGTGTTGTCAGGGTCAGAGAAAGTGGGAGTTAAAAGAGCCACAAATGAACTGCTAAACTTCCTGGGGAAACAAGGACTGAGAGTATCAAAGACTAAGCCACAGTCCGTGGAAAGAGAAGCCAAGTCTTTGGGACAGCTGGTCTCTGAGGGAATGTATAAAAAAACCCCAGGGAGGATTCAGGGAGTTATCGAGCTACCCATGCCCAGAACAAAGAGGAAACTGAGAAAATTCCTGGGGGTAGTAGGATATTGCAGACTCTGGATAGAGGCATATGCTCAGAATATCAAGGGCTGATACCTTAATTTATTAGATGAAGAACCCAACATGCTTCAGTGGACTACTGAAGAGAAGGAACTAAGAAAAGAATTAAAACAAGGCCAAATTACAGTCCCAGTCCTAGCTCTTCCTGCCTTGAAGCCCTTCCAGCTTTTTGTTACTGTAGATCGAGGGGCAGCACTGGGAGTGCTAACCCAGGAATGGGGACATAAGCGTCAACCAGTGGCATACCTATCTAAATTGATAGATCCGGTATCACGAGGGTGGCCAGAGTACATCCAAGCCGTAGCAGCAACCGCCCTTCGGGTAGAAGAGAGCAGAAAATTGACCTTTGGAAGGCAATTGGTAGTCACAGCCCCAGACCAGGTTAGAACTATTCTAACTCAAAAACTCATCCTCGCGCTCCCCAGCTGCATGCATACATGCACCACCATTCTTGCACTCCCTGCCTGCACACACACACACACACACACACGTACCACCGACACACACGTGTGCCACCTCTTCCTTGCTTACACACTGATGCACGTGCAACGCCACCCCTTTGCACACCCCTCCGCTCATATGAATGTGTGCAACCCCATCCTTGCACTCCATGCACGTGCGTGCACACTCATTTACCACCCATCCCTGCACACACTCACACACAATCAAAGATTATTAATAAGGGTCCTATGGGAATTCACAGAAGTTGTGGACACACCCTCTCTGGAAATGTGTCACGGTTTGAACTAAAAATCCACCTGCGCCCGTGACAGGGGGCCGTGGGCCCCGGAGGGGCCCTAGGCCGAAAGGAAAAAAATTAATTAGGAAAAGAAAACAGCGGCAACGATCTAAGGAGGCACACTTATTTACTAAATACTATATCGAAATACAGGATAACACAATATAATACAATATAATTGAAAATTGAGCTAACGAATCAAGCAAAATAGGAGAGAGAATGAGTCCCGTAACCGAGAGGCCTACTGTGAATCTAGGCGAACGGCTGAAGGCTCCCACACACTCCCCTGAACGCCAGAACTCGAAAGACGTCAGTCTGTTCTGCGACAGAGTTAATATAGAGTCCAGGTCCCGTGACCTATCGTGTTGTTCCCTGGGAGATGTAGTCTTCTTCTGATAAGTTGCAGATTCAGTAAAATTATTCATGCTTTATATGATGTTATGATGTGGAATACTGATAGCAAAAATTACAAAATTATTAAACCATGACATTCCACCCCTTATTCTACATCATTACATTATATTTATACATACATACACACTCATATGTATAATTGTGAATAATCAGCAACCTTATTTTTCTCAACAATTTATATTTATTCCATACAAATCCCTAAGTTGAGAACAAAACTCTATAACCTTACCTACTATTTATTAATTTTGAGAAAATGGCAAAACTGCCAGAAAAAGGAAAACATGTCAGCGGTAGAGGGGAAAGGCAGCGCTGGTAGGGCGTCCCCCACGTCAAGGTGCACTCATCCTTTCCCAGCCACCACGGCAGATTTCCTTTTAACTTATACTTCTTTCCATGTGTGCTCTACACATGCATGGCCAGTGCAGGATATAGAGTCCAGATGGAAAACTTGCTTACAGAATGCCTAATTAAGGTATATAGAGAAAAAGTGTTTCCTTAACATTAATCCACTCTATCTTAAGTCCTATACGTAATTGAACTATTCTGTACCTAATTGAAATATTTTCTGAGACTCTACCTATATATTTACAGGAAAATCATTGGCTGCACTCCCCCAACATCAAATTCCCTTGTGGTACACATTGAACATTCCCATTTTTGTCCATCACCCACCATGTGCACCCAGGTCCCTGGGCAAAGACAGTACCCCGGAGAGGTTTGCCCTTTCCAGACGCTGGAAGGACCCAAACTGTTTTTCCCAACACACTCTTTATGTGTACTACAGGAACCTTATCTCCCTCCATGGTACGTAGGGAGCTGGATTGGTTAGGACCATTACGATTACTAGATCCTCGAGTGTTGACCAACCAGGTGGCTTCTGCTAAATGGTTCTCCCAATTTTTATACGTTCCGCCACCCATTGCTTTCAACATAGTTTTCAATAACCCATTGAATCGTTCAATCTTACCAGAAGCTGGTGCATGATAGGGAATATGGTAAATCCACTCGATGCCATGATTTTTGGCCCAAGTGGTTACAAGGGAATTTTTAAAATGGGTCCCATTATCTGATTCAATTCTTTCCGGAGTGCCATGCCGCCACAGGATTTGCTTTTCCAACCCTAATATGGTGTTTCGGGCGGTAGCATGGGGTACTGCGTATGTTTCGAGCCACCCAGTGGTTGCCTCCACCATGGTGAGTACATAACGCTTACCATTGCGAGATCGTGGCAAGGTGATATAATCAACCTGCCATGCCTCTCCATATTTATACTTTTGCCATCGCCCTTCCCCCCAAATAGGTTTCATCCTCTTGGCTTGTTTAATTATGGCGCATGTTTCACAATCATGAATAACTTGAGCAATAGCGTCCATAGTTAAGTCCACCCCTCGGTCTCTGGCCCACTTATATGTTGCATCCCTTCCTTGATGACCTGAAGTCTCATGGGCCCACCGAGCTAGGAATAATTCACCCTTGTTCTGCCAGTCCAAGTCTATTTGAGCCACCTCAATTTTGGCAGCTCGATCAACCTGATGGTTATTTTTATGTTCTTCAGTAGCCTTACTTTTAGGCACATGAGCATCTACATGGCGCACCTTTACAACAATGTTCCTTATTCGGGCAGCAATGTCTTTCCACAGTTCAGCAGCCCAAACAGGTTTACCCTTTCGTTGCCAATTATCATCTTCCCACTGTTGCAACCACCCCCATAAGGCATTTGCCACCATCCATGAATCAGTATAAAGATGAAGCATTGGCCACCTCTCCCGTTCAGCCACATCTAAAGCCAGCTGAACAGCCTTTACCTCTGCGAATTGACTTGATTCTCCTTTACCTTCGGTGGCCTCTGCAACTTGTCGTGTGGGGCTCCATACAGCAGCTTTCCATCTGCGATGCTTCCCTACAATACGACATGATCCGTCTGTGAATAGGGCAAATTTCTTTTCGTTTTCTGGTAGCTCATTGTATGGTGGTGCCTCTTTAGCACGTGATACCTCTTCTGTAGGTGGTGTTTCAATTTTTTTACTCTCAGGCCAGTCCATGATCACTTCTAGAATTCCAGGACGGCTGAGTTTTCCCATTCGAGCTCGTTGAGTAATTAATGAAATCCACTTACTCCAAGTGGCATCAGTAGCATGATGGGTGGAGGGAACCTGTCCTTTAAACATCCAGTTTATTACTGGCAAGCGAGGTGCTAGAAGAAGCTGAACCTCTGTCCCAACTACTTCAGAAGCAGCCCGAACCCCCTCATACACGGCTAAGATCTCCTTCTCAGTTGGAGTGTAGCGCTCCTCAGACCCTTTATATGCTCGACTCCAAAATCCTAGGGGTCGGCCTCGGGTCTCTCCTGAGGCTCTTTGCCACAAACTCCAGGTGGGACCTTTCTCTCCAGCAGCAGTGTAGAGGATGTTCTTCACATCCTGTCCCGTCCGTACTGGCCCCAAGGCCACGGCACGGGCTATTTCTTGTTTTATCTGCTCAAAAGCCTGCTGCTGCTCAGGACCCCATGAGAAATTATTCTTCTTCCGTGTTACCTGATAGAGAGGGCTCACTATGTGGCTGTAGTTTGGGACATGCATTCTCCAAAAGCCCACTACTCCCAGAAAAGATTGGGTCTCTGTTTTATTTGTGGGCGGAGACATAGCAGTGATTTTGTCAATCACATCTGCTGGGATGTGACGACGTCCATCTTGCCATTTTATGCCTAAGAACTGGATTTCCTGGGCAGGCCCCTTCACCTTGCTGCGCTTAATGGCAAAACCAGCTTTCAAAAGAATTTGGATTATCTGTTTCCCTTTCTTGGAAACCTCTGCTGCTGTATGGCCCCACACCACAATGTCATCAATACACTGCAAGTGCTCAGGAGCATTACCTTGTTCCAAAACAGCTTGGATCAATCCATGGCAAATTGTTGGGCTGTGCTTCCACCCCTGGGGTAAACGGTTCCAGGTATACTGAATACCTCTCCAGGTAAAAGCAAACTGTGGCCTACATTTTGCAGCCAATGGGATGGAAAAGAAGGCATTAGCAATATCAATGGTGGCATACCACCTAGCTTCTTTTGACTCCAGTTCATACTGGAGTTCTAGCATGTCTGGTACAGCAGCACTTAATGGAGGTGTAACTTCATTCAGGCCACGGTAATCTACCGTCAGCCTCCATTCCCCACTGGTTTTACGCACTGGCCATATGGGGCTGTTAAAAGGCGAGTGCGTTTTGCTAATCACTCCCTGATTTTCTAATTGGCGAATTAGCTTGTGAATGGGGAGCAATGAGTCCCTATTGGTGCGGTACTGCCGTCTGTGAACCACTTTGGTGGCAATTGGTACCTCTTGGTCTTTTACCTGGAGCAACCCCACAACAGAAGGATCATCTGACAGACCAGGTAAAGTTGACAGCTGCTTAACACCATTTGTGTTTACAGCAGCTATCCCAAAGGCCCATCGATACCCCTTGGGATCCTTGAAATATCCCATCCTAAGGTAATCGATTCCCAGTATACATGGAGCCTCTGGACCAGTCACAATAGGGTGTCTCTGCCAGTTTTTACCAGTGAGGCTTATTTCGGCCTCCAACATAGTCAATTCTTGGGAACCCCCAGTCACTCCATGGATATATATTGGTTGTGTCCCTTGGTGACTTGAGGGCATTAGGGTGCATTGTGCACCAGTGTCCACCAAGGCTTTATATTTCTGTGGTTGAGATGTGCCAGGCCACTTAATCCACACAGTCCAGTATACTCTGTTGTCCCTTTCCCCCCCCTGGCTGGGGGCAGGGCCCCTCTATTGTTTACCTCGTTGACTTGCAGCAACTGGAACTCTCCCCTTCTTGGAAGAGTTCACCTTGGTAGTTGTTTCACCTTGTAATTCTTTCACTCGTGCCTGAAGTGCAGAAGTGGATGAATTACACCACTTCTTCATGTCCTCCCCATGACTACAGAGGAAAAGCAACAAGGCAAGACGTGTAGTCTCATTGTTGATTCGAGGTGACTTATCGTTGTCATTTGCTTGAATACGAGGACGTCTCTTTTTTATGGTTGAGATTTTCGATGATACAGGTCGAGAGGAACTCATGTTGTTTAGCTCTCTCAATAGGCGATCGTGGAAATCCTGGTTTCCATCATCTGGTACCACCGTGGATTCATCTACATCAGGCACATTAGCCAATTTGTCAATAATATCACTTTGTGTTTCCTCCACTTTGTCTAACCTTTCCACTATTTTTTTTCCCATTTGGACAATGGCTGAAGTATAAAGCTTAACTTCTGTAGCGCTTATAAATAATTCAAGCTCCTGAAGTCTGCTAATTAGCTCATTTACAGGGGGCTTTCTTTCCCCTTTGCCATATACCAATGCAAGTGCACTGGCATGCTTTTCTGGAGCTGCCTTTGTAAAGTCACGCCACATTTGTCGTGGAACGTGGACTGCTTCAGGATCATGTAATTGGTTTGGATTGTTACGATTGAACTGGGGGCTGTAGAGCATTTCCACCAGAGCCCTTTCTCTCAAAAATTGGATACCTTTCTCCATATCAGTCCATTTCTTTTTCTCAGGCTCCAAGTCCCGTTTAAAGGGGAATCTATCTCTTACCGCTATCAACATCCGCTTCCAGAGGGTGTAGGACCGACTTTGGCATGTGCCTATACCTCTGTCCACACGTGAGTCCCTGGAAATGCTACCCAGTTGGCGAGCTTCACTGCCATCGAGCCACGCACTGTTGGCACCATTGTCCCAGCAGCGAAGTAACCAAGTGACCATATTTTCTTTTGGCTGACGTGTGAAATCCTTTCTCAGATCTCGAATTTCACTCAGTTTAAAAGATCGATCAATAATGGTCGTAATACTTTGCTCACCTTTTGCTCTATCAAGAGTCCCAGGTGTTGATGTTGGCAGCTGTGTTGATGAGGCTGCCCCATCTATAAGTTTGGACTCGAGAAATTCTCGTAAAGAAAATTTAGCTTTTGGCTCCTCGTCTGACTCTGACCCTGACTCTGACGCTTGTGTTATTTCCTCCAGGCGACCTTCCTCCTTCTTCCTCTCTCCTAACTTTCTCTCTCCTAACTTTCTCTGCTCCTCTGACTTCTTCTCCTCCTCTAACATCTTCTTATACTGCTCTAACAACCTCTGCTCCGCCGACTTCCTCTGGTCTTCTGACTCCTCCTGCTCTCCTGAGTCCCCCTGACCTCCCGAGTCCCCCTGCTCTCCTGAGTCCCCCTGCTCTCCTGAGTCCTGCTCTCCTAACTCCCTCCGCTCTTCTAACTCCTTCTGCATTTTCTCTATCTGAGTTGAAACTCGTTTTGTTTTTCGCCCTCTTACAGGGGCAACCAACATTGTATCTGGTGCCCCCGGTGGTTGGTTAAGTTGGAGTACATACGGTTCAGACTTGAGGGTGTCGCATTCTGCCCTGAGGACGTTATAACTAGACTGGAGGGCGTCGTGCTCAGACTGGAGAGCGTTGTGCTTACACAGGAGGGCGCTGCGCGCTGCCCGGAGATTGTCGTACCTGGACTGGAGGTCTTTGTGTTCAGACTGGAGAGTGTCGTGCTCGGACCGGAGGGCATCGCGCTCAGTCTGGAGAGTGTCATGCTCGGACCGGAGGGCATCGCGCTCAGTCTGGAGAGTGTTGAGCTTGGTCTGGAGGGCATTGTGCTCGGTCTGAAGAGTGTTATGCTCGGACTGAAGAGTGTTGTGCTCGGTCCGAAGGGCATCGCGCTCAGTCTGGAGAGTGTTGAGCTTGGTCTGGAGGGCATTGTGCTCGGTCTGAAGAGTGTTATGCTCGGACTGAAGAGTGTTGTGCTCGGTCCGAAGGGCATTGTGCTCAGTCTGAAGAGCGTTATGCTCGGACCGGAGGGCATTATGCACAGACTGAAGAGTGTTGTGCTCGGACTGGAGGGCATCACAGTTGGATTGGAAGGCATCATGCTTGGCCTGAAGGGTGCCGCACTCAGACTGGACGGCGTCATACTTGGACTGGAGAGTGTTGTGCTCGGTCTGGAGGGCATTGTGCTCGGTCCGGAGGGCATCACGCTCAGTCTGGAGAGTGTTGTACTTGGACCGGAGGGCACCGTGCTCGGACTGGAGAGTGTCGTGCTCGGACCGGAGGGCGCTGTGCTCGGACTGGAGAGTGTCGTGCTCGGACCGGAGGGCATCGCGCTCAGTCTGGAGAGTGTCATGCTCGGACTGGAGGGCGCCGTGCTCGGACTGGAGAGTGTCGTGCTCGGACCGGAGGGCGCTGTGCTCGGACTGGAGAGTGTTGAGTTGGGATTGCAGGGACCTTTTCTCATCCCAAAGTTTTCCTGCGTCAGCTCTAAGATTCTCTTTCTCGTACCAGATTGAGTCTCGTTGGTACAGGAGATCTTTTCTCTCAGCTTCAAAAACTTTTTCTCTCTCTACCTTCTCATCCCAAAGTTTTTCTGCGTCAGCTCTAAGACTCTCTTTCTCGTACCAGATTGAGTCTCGTTGGTACAGGAGATCTTTTCTCTCAGCTTCAAAAGCTTTTTCTCTCTCTACCTTCTCAGCCCAAAGTTTTTCTGCCTCAGCTCTAAGACTCTCCTTCTCGGCCCTGAGACTCTCTCTCTCAGCTTCAAAAACTTCCCTCTCAGGAATGGTATTGACTAAGGCCCAATAAGCATTAGCTAGGCCCAAAATCATTTGTGCCTCCTGAGATCTGCCTGAGCCACAACATTCCTGCCTCAAATATGCAATCAAACTCTCAGGATTCTTCAAGTGTTCAGGAGTGAAGCTCCATAACACTGAAGATGTCTGTCCTTTGAGAATCTCTTCAATTCCCTGCCACTCAGTATTCTCTGGTTCTAGGGAAGACTTCCTCCGGATGTTATAAATCCAGATACTGAGTGAGATTATTACAATAATCAACAGTAAGATCAGGGAGATTAAGAGTGTGGCCCACTGATCATTCAAAAACTGCATAAAGGATTCATAGAAAGAAAGAGGAGCACGCTTAAAAATCACCATTTCTGTATAATTAGTTGCATTAGTTGCTCCCTCTGGAGCTGTATACAGATACGAAGTGAGCATTGCTAACCATGCTTTCAATCCATTATACAATTGTATAGCTCCATAAGAAAAAGTGGCTAGCTTAAACATGGCCCAATATGTTCGGAGCGTCTCAAAAAAGGAACCAATGGCACACAGTCCCTGGTAAAACAAATTTAGTAGAGAAAACATTTTTTTTTTTCCCTCCAATAGAGAGAAAAAAGTAAAAGAAAACAAAGCTCAGCAGTGTTTATAAAATATACCGGAGTATTGGCAGTCCGCCTGGACTTTCAAGGTCAAGCTCGCAGGTGCAGAATCGCAAACACGAGATAGCTCCTTAACAGGGAAAAAAACTCGTAGCTCTGTTAAAAGCTAAAAGAGCAACAGAAGAAAACACAGAAAAAACAGCAACTCAATTTGCCCGCATTCTCCACCAAAATCTGTCACGGTTCGAACTAAAAATCCACCTGCGCCCGTGACAGGGGGCCGTGGGCCCCAGAGGGGCCCTAGGCCGAAAGGAAAAAAATTAATTAGGAAAAGAAAACAGCGGCAACGATCTAAGGAGGCACACTTATTTACTAAATACTATATCGAAATACAGGATAACACAATATAATACAATATAATTGAAAATTGAGCTAACGAATCAAGCAAAATAGGAGAGAGAATGAGTCCCGTAACCGAGAGGCCTACTGTGAATCTAGGCGAACGGCTGAAGGCTCCCACACACTCCCCTGAACGCCAGAACTCGAAAGACGTCAGTCTGTTCTGCGACAGAGTTAATATAGAGTCCAGGTCCCGTGACCTATCGTGTTGTTCCCTGGGAGATGTAGTCTTCTTCTGATAAGTTGCAGATTCAGTAAAATTATTCATGCTTTATATGATGTTATGATGTGGAATACTGATAGCAAAAATTACAAAATTATTAAACCATGACAAAATGTTCAAGGCCAGGCTGGATAGTGCTTTGAGCAACCTGGTCTAGTGGGGGGTGTCCTTGTCCACAGCAGGGTGCGTTGAAATAAGATGATCTCTAAGGTTCCTTCCAACCCAAACTGTTCTGTGATTTTATGATCTTTTAACTTAATATCACATTAAGAACAATGTTCAGAAACGCTCAACACTCACCAGGAAAAACTCATATTAAAATGCTGTCCTGTTGTTTGGATCTTCTCACTCCTTCTGCATTCCCAGCTTTTCCTGCTGCAGTTGAGCTGCTGGAAGTAGGAACTACTTCTATCTGCCCCCTGCTGTTCCTGATTCAGGACGAACAAACAGATTTCTCCAACCTGTTACTTCATTTCCATTAAAAAGAATCTTGTAAGCTTAATGGTTTTGTTCTTGTTGCTGTGGGGTTATTTTGTTGTTGTTTATTTGTTTGATTTTTCCTGTCATGAGACATGTATGTCTTCATTTCCAGTAGTGAACTCTGTATTAGGGTCATGACCAAACTTAGAAAATAAAAATGTACAGTCACTTGAGAACACCAGGTATGGTATCTGCTTGAGATTTACGCTCTACAGAGCCCTTAACCTCTATGCCAAAACTTAACTGTTGCAGCAACATGAAAATTATCATCTCTTTCTGAATGGAGAAAACTTACCCCACATAACATAATCTTCTAGTGCAAAGAATGTTAATTTATACTGTTCACTAACGTGAATGAAATGATCAGCAAAATATATTTAGGATGTAAAACTTCACAAGTCAGATAAACAGGACAGCAATCACTATATCCCAGCAGTCTAAAGTCTGTACATATATACTGGCAGCAGCAAGACCAGCAGATTTTTATTCCCCATCCTGCAGCAATCTCCATTCCACTTCAGAAGTTTCAGTCGCAGTAGATAGCAAGCTGGATTTAGGATGAGGTACAGTGTGCCAAGTGCTATGACAACCTTTTGTGAGCTGCAGACTTGACTGCCTCACTCCAGAAGCACTTCCAGCAAACACTAAAAGCTTAGCTCATATTTTCCATCATTTTGGTTCTTAGAGAAGTACTGGTCATGTTGAGAACATGTCCTTCAATACAGATGTCTTTAACTAGTTCCATTTCCTGTTCAATCATATAAAATCACACACAAATATATGAGTATCTTTCTCCACCCCAAAAGTAATTCTGACATAGAGCTGCGGTGCAGGCATTGGACACTGAGCAGAGCAGGAGAAGAGCAGCAGACGGGAAGAGCGGATACAGGTAAGACAGAACTAAAGAAGAGCAGAAGAGAGGAATGAGAAAGGATGCAGGTAAGAAAGAAAAGCAGCGGACAAAAGGGGCAACACAGGAAAGGAGCGGAGGCAGGCAAGGCAGCAAAACAACAGGAAGAGGAGATGAGCAGAAGAGGAGAAGAGCAGAACAAAAAGGAGAGGGTGTAGGTAAGGAAGACGTGCAGACGAGGAGAAGAGCAGAAAGGGAGATGAGCAGATAGAGGTAAGGCAGAAAGGCACAAGTGGAGAGGAGCTGAAGAGGAGAAGAGTGAATGGCTGCATGGCAGAAGGACGGAAGACGGGAAGAGAGGACAGCGGTCAGTGAGAAGTGCAGAAGAGAAAAAGAGCAGAAGGGAGGAAGAGAGGGCAGAAGAGCAGAGAAGGAAACGCAGCCTGGAGCAGAAGAGCAGAGAGTGGTGGGAAGAGAAGAACAGTAGAGCATGAGAGGTGCAAAGAGGATGGAGTGAAGTGGGAAGAGCAGATGAGAAGAACGGGAGAGGATGCGGGTAAGAAAGAAAAGCAGAAGAGGAGTAGACGTGCACGAGAGGAGTGAGAATCCAAGGAAAGAAAAAGAGCAGAAGAGCTGAAGAGGAGAGGAGAAGAGTCAGGGAGAAGAGCTGAAGGGTGGATGGTGGATGAGGAAAGGGAAGCAGCCAAGAGGGAAGAGCAGCAAAGACAGTGCTGTGTGTTCTGCCCCAAGATACGTTGGAAGCCAGGAGAAAAGGCCCACGCTCTCAGGTTAGAGATGGGACGGGAAGGATGTTTGGGTCTGACAAATGGAACCATGGCAAGCCTGGGGGAAAGGGGCTGAGCCCAACGGTCACAGAAGCCCCGTTGGGGGAGGGGCTCCCCTAACTGCCACTCTCCAGCTGTCATGGCAGGTAAGGCAGCAGGCTCCCCCTGCTCCCGTGCTTCAGCTGGCCCCAGCTGAAGCCCCAGATCCCAGCTGAAGCCCCACATGCCACCCTTGTGAGCCACATCTCAGCCCAGCAGCCCAGCAGCCCAGATCTCAGCCCAGTGCCCCTTATGGCCTTTCCCCACAGAGAGAATCACTCGAGGAGCGCTGACGGTGCCTGTGACGCCTGAAGCCACTTTATTTCAAGCCACTGTGCCGCCACCGGACACCGCCTGGATGCAGCCCACCATCCGCGGACCGATGCCGGTACCACCCCAACCCCTCCCTGTCCCCAGTGCCACCCACCTGGTGCCTCAGGCCTCTGTCTGGCCTGGGGTACCAGGTGTCTGGGGACAGGCAGCACAGCAGCTCCCACCTGGGGGGCTGCCCCCAACTGCGGGGCTGCACTCACCGCTGCTGCAGCTGCTGCCTGGGGGGCTGCACCCACCGATGGCTCCCCCCGCTGCCCCTGCTCACTGCTGGGGACATCCCCTGCTGGCAGGGACGCTGCTGCCCCAGCAGCGCATGGGGCTGTGGCCTGGGGCCGTGCCCCATGCACAGCCCTCACAGCCCGCAGGCACCTGCCTGCCGCAGGCCCCCGGCCGCCCCGGCCCCCCGCCACTTCTTTTGCAGGTACCGGCACTGCAGCAGCACGTGCTCCCCGTGCCCTGCACCCTGCCCGCCAGCTGGGAGCCACCCATGGAGCCCTTGCAAGATGCCGTGCTGCTCATGGAGGACCAGGGGCACCCAGCGCCCACCCATGGCTGCCCCCATCCTGACACGGCTCTGCTCACCTGCAGCACTGCCACGACGCAATCAGGCCGTGAGTTCAGGGGCTGCATAGCGGGCGGCTGGCTGTGGGAAAGCTGCTGGCATTGCCCCACTGGGGATCTTCTGGCTTTTCCAGCAGGGACAACAAGCACAGGCACCCTGCAGGACACAGCAGACATGGATCATCTGCTGGCATGGATCGACCACGGTGAGTTTGTTGGCATCAGAGCTGGCCAGGCTTGGTGGTACCCAGTGCTCCCAGCTGTGGGAGAGCTGCCAGCATTGCCCCACTGGGCAATGGATTTTCTTCCTTCCCCAGAAGTCACATCCGAGACGGCCATCCTGGACGACAGCGCAGACTTTGACCAGCTGCTGACATGGATCAGCCAGGGTGAGTTTGGGGGCAGCAGAGCTGCTGAGGGGGTGTCTGCACCGAGTGGCCAAGTGGGAAAGCTGGCACTGCCCCACTGGGGATTTTCTTCCTTCCTTTTCCAGAAGAGACACCCAGCAGCAACAGACGTGAGGACGACATGGAAATGGACAGTTTCCTCACCTGCATTCTTGGTGAGTTTGTGGCTTACAGAGGTGATTGACAGGTGGCTGTCTGCACCCAGCAGGTGTGGGAAGGCTGCCATCATCCTTCTGCTCTGGGGGATGCTCTTGCTTTTTCAGAAGCGACGAGTGCTCTGGAGGTCCCCCAGCACAACCAGGGCCTGCCTGCAGTTACAAGAGAGGGGACCAAAGAGAATGAGAACAACACAGAGCACCCTGATTCCCCGGGGGCCAGCAGGGAGCTCAGCAAAGAGCCCAATCCTGAATCAGGGCTCCTCGCAAACCCGCTCTGGCAGCAGCCAGCATCCCCTGAGCTGCCTGAGCCGACCCCCCTGGCTGCCCCCGCACCTCCGTCGCCCCGCACCGCACATCTGATGGAAGAGGCGCGGCGGAGGCAGCCCCGGGTGCATCTCAGACGCCTGGCACTGCCACCCGGGTGCATCTCCTGCCAGCTGGCAGACAAGGACAAGCAGCACGGGAACAGAAGCCAGCCGGCCAAGCACCCTGTGCCTCCTCTGATGCAAACTGGACAGCTCATGGAGGAGGCACGGCGAAGGCAGCCCCGAGTGCTTCTCACCCGCCTGGCACTGCCCACCCCCCTGGCTGCCCCCGCACCTCCGTCGCCCTGCACTGCACACCTGATGGAGGAGGCACGGCGGAGGCAGCCCCGGGTGCTGCTCAGCCGCCTTTGACTGCCACCCGGCTGCATCTCCTGCCAAATGGCAGACAAGCAGCACGGGGACAGCAGCCAGCCGGCCAAGTGCCCAGCACCCACCTGCACCACCACAAGAGGCCAGAGCAGCGGGCACAAGCAGCACACTGGCAGCCAGTGTCCCCGCCACAACCAGGAAGCCACCGCGCTGCCAGCATGTTCCAGGCCACAAACACCGGCGCCAGGCGGAGCTTCCTATGTCAGCACGGCGGCCAGCAGGAGGACTCGGTGCCCATCACACCCCAACAGCGGCTCCAGCAGGAGCGGACCAGGAAACCGGCCCACTTGGTGGAGCAGGAGACGTGGCCGTAGCCGACCAAGGCACTTCCCTGTAGCCCTGGGCTCCTGGCCGGCCCCCACCACACCCAGAGAGCAGCGGCAGTGTTCCAGGGGCACCAGCACCAGCCCCAGCCCTACCCCTCCCAAACTGGGCTGTCCGCAAAATGGCATCTTGGACTGGGGCACTGCGGGGCTCTGAAGCTGATGGACCGACAAAGTGTTGCACTGTCAAAGCTCCGGGCTGGGAAATGCTGGGTGGGGGGTGGGAAATGGTTGGGGGGGGAAGGGGTGGGAATTCTTGGGGTGGCCAATATCAGGGTGGGAATTGGGGGTGGCTGGTGGGTGGGAATCAGGGGTGGGGAATTTTTGGGGTGGGGGAGTGGTTGGGGGGCGGGAGTTTGGGGTGGGAATTCGTGGGAATTGGCGGTGGGACCTTTTTGGGGTGGGCAATGAAATGTCTGTACTCTGCTACTGGTGGGGTGGGAATCTGGGGGGCCGTTGTAATACCAGAAGAATTTTACAGAGCAGCAGCCATGCATCAAGAGAAGGGCTTCACAGAGCAGCAGCTGTGGAGGGAGAAACAGCATGAGGACCAAGGACACATCTAGGAAAAGAATGAGTAGCTCGCGGCTTTCAAGGGGGGTCTTTGACCAGGGGTTGTTATTGCGGTAGCTTTCCTCCAATTGGTGTGTATGGTTTTAAACGCCCTCGTCTGTCTGCTATAAAAGCATGGCTTTTCGGGCAGTCGATGGACGCAGCCATATTTAACCATATTGCTGTCTGGCTGTTTGTCCTAGCGCGCTGACCTTTTGCCTTCAGGTTCGCCAACTACTGTCTCAGGAACCAGAGTTATTAGGCATTATCCAGGTTATCGTGTGCTTCTACTAATTTAATAGATTGGATGTGAATCCATTGGGGTCTGATGTGACCAATGGTGCTGGAATCTGCGGGAATAATCATTGAATGTATTAGTAATGCTCGGTTATGATGCTATTACCTCTCTTATATCCAACTAATTTGGATTTTTCAAATATGACCACGCATCACTTGAGAGAAAGGCGCACGCTCATAGAACTGAATGGGAGAGTTGATTTCATTTTCCAAGCAGGTGTTCCACTTGGGCTCTGTATCACGCACTGGCCATGCGGATATGGAGTACAACTGGAAGAAATCCCTCAGACCCTGAATGCAAGAGAGAATGTGTGGTGGGTGAGAGAGGAAAGGTGCACTTTGAAGCAGGGGACGCCCTGCTGGCACTGCCTGCCGCATCCACCACCAACACGGTTTGCTCTTTATCCTGCTCCACAGCTGCTGCTCTGTCAAGTCCTTCTCTTGATCCATGGCTGCTGCCATTCTTCTTGTATTACAACAGGGGGCTGGGAGCTTTTTTTGCACAGGGAGGGAACTATTGGTGGGAGGGAGCGGGGGGGCGAGAAGTTGATTGGGGGTGGGAGTTTTAGGGGGTGGGATCAGAAAGAATTGTTAGTGTGGGAAATGGTTGGGAATACTGTCATTTCTTTACTGGTATGTTCAATTATTAAATGCCTTTGCCATATTTCTGCCTGCCTGCGGCCGTTCCTTCAGTTACAAAGCCCACCTCCCCAGGCCCCCGGGCCCACCTTCAGGGCAATGTGAAAGGGCAGCAGAAAGGGCAGTGTCCCAGATCTGCCACCACCATTGGACCCATCCCTCCCCTCCTCAGTCAGTTCTGCGTGGGAATGGAGGGATGAGAAAGGGGGATGGACGGGAATTCTGGGAGAGCTGAGTGGCTCAGCCTGGAGTGGAGGAGGCTCACTGCCATCCCAGACACAGCCATCAGTCCCCAGGTGCAGAGAGGACTGAGCCAGGCTGCACCCTGCAGCACCCAGCAGCAGGATCCCAGTCTGAGGCCTGCCTAGGTCGTGTGGCTGCGCTGCAGGCTGAGCTATGGAGAAAGCCCCACTTGGAGATTTCTTCGCTCCCTGAATGTTCCCCCCTTTCTCCATCTTGCTCTGCTCCATCCCCAGCCGCAGCCCGGCGTCCCCGACATGTTGCTGTGCTTGCAGAGCTGGACTTGGCCCTTGACCTGTACAGGCCCCTGTCCCCACCTGTCGGATATCCACCTTGCCTTCTCACCCCTCTCTCTAGATCCAGTTCATGCCCCATCTATCTCACCTCCATGTCCCACCTACGTCCTCTCTACGTCTTTTGGTCTCCCCCAAACCACCCTCACGGTGCCTTACCTCCTGGCAGGCTCAGGGAAGGAGCACCCGGTGCCCTGAGCCCACAGGCCCAGCCCTGCACAGCACTGCACACAGCACTGTCATGGCGGCGCCCGGTGCTGCCGCACAGCATCCTGGGAGTGGTAGTTCCTGCGGGGCCTGCAGCTCCCAGCAGGCCCTGCAGCTCCCAGCAGGCCCGGGCGAGGGCAGAGGGGAGCAGTGCTGTCAGCCGGGAGCTCGCCCAGAGAGCCCGATGTTCGGAGCACTTCACACCAGGAACTTTGGACTCGGCTGCTTCTGTCCACAACGTCCCTGAGCTGCTCAGGAAGCACAACTGTCTCACCCTCTGAGAGCTGGGCTGTGCAAAGGAGGCTGCAGTTGCAGGCTCAGCTCTGCCCTGTTCCAGCAATGCACTTCCTTACAACTGGAGCACTGTCACGCTTGCTTCTTGCTTCAACGGAGCAATCGCCCACCGCTTTGCACACCTCTGTGCTCGTGCAAATGGCCACCACCCCATCCCTGCACACACACACACACACACACACACACACACACACACGTACCACCCCATCCCTGCACACACACACACACACACAGACCACCCCATCCCTGCACACACACACACACACACACACACACGTACCACCCCATCCCTGCACACACACACACACACACACACACACACACACACGTACCATCCCATCCCTGCACAAACACACACACACACACGTACCACCCCATCCCTGCACACACACACACACACACACACACACACACGTACCACCCCATCCCTGCACACACACACACACACACACACACACACACACACACACACGTACCACCCCATCCCTGCACACACACACACACACACACACACGTACCACCCCATCCTTGCACACACACGCACACACACGTACCACGTCATCCTTGCACACCCTCCCACATGCGTGCACTAATGGACTCACCCGTGCACACCCACATGTGTGCAACCCCAGCACTGTCCACAGCTCCGTGCACGCTCACTTGTGCATTAAGATGTGCACAGCCTTGCTCACAGCCATGTGCATACACACAAGTGTGCAAGAACAAACAGTCCACTGGTGTCCCTCTGTCTGTGTCTCACCGGCTGTGTCACCAGAAGAGAATTCAACTCTCAAGAATGAAGAGCTCACATCTGGCTCCAAGGAATGTAACTCTCCTGTCTCCCAGAGATCTCCACTGTCTCACCTGGTCGTGAGCGTCCCTCACAGCCAGCCAGAAAAGCAAGCAGAGGCTGAGACCAAGGAACCCCTCCCTGATGTGCAGCTCTCTGACAGTTTCTCTTTACACAGAGTGCTGGCCGCAGCCGTGTGCATTATCAAACACACTTGTATGGGCAGTTGGTGTCTAGACGTGAAGGAGACTTGCTAATTGCCCTGCTGACATGTAGGGACAGAAAGAAAATTTCAAGAGGGAGCTGGAGCATGTATATAAAGGATGTACGGACCTACAGTTAAGGATGTGGATTTGCATCTGAGTCCGTGCCCGCAGACGATGCAAGCACTATGCATTGTCACCCAATGGAAATGATCAAACAGCTGCTTTGAAACAGACTGTCTGTAGGGCTCAGGAAGTGTGGCCTTCCAAGGTACTTCAGGTGTCCCAAAGAACAGAGGCAAGCAGTGATGATTCCTTTCTCTCTTGATTCTAATACTTGTAGGTAGAGCACTTGAGAAAGACTTTGGAGGCTTTCCTCAGCCTCTACCTTTCCTTGTACCTTTACAAAAGCAGACTGTCTAAAAACAAGAAGACTGGACACACATTTTGGGTTTGGTTATTTTTATTAGTTTTTTTTAAATATTATAATATATATAATATAATATTATTTATTATTGTATTTATTATATTATATATATAATGTATATTATGTATATTATAATATATGTTGTGTAATCATATATTATAATATATATAATATATAAATAATATATAATATAAATTTTTTTTAAAGTTGTTTTGGTGTTTTTGGTGTTTTTGGTGTTTTTGGTGGTTTTTGTTGTTTTTTGTTGTTTTAGTCCAGTCCAGTGTAATAAATTCTCAGTCTTACAAGGGATGAATTTTTAAGGCCTTCCTGCTGATGGACCACACTCCACTTGAACGTCAAGTGGAGCATGAGGTAGCCTTCATCCAGAAAGGTGGAATCTTGATGGGATGTTGCTGTCTTATGGAGAGGAATCTCGGCGTCCCCCAGGCTGAGCCAACACACGGACACAGATTTCTGGATGGTGACCGTCACTTTCTGCCCCTGCTCCTGCTGCCTGGTCTCTCTTCCTCATCGGTATCCAGCAGGAGATCACGAAGCCCTGGAGGCACGGTGGTATCCAGGTCATCATCTGAAACTTCTTCCACCAGATTGGAAGGGACCAGTCCTCTTGTGCCGTCCGTCAGCTCTCCCAGAAACCAGCCATCTTCATCCATGTCTCCACAGATGTAAACGTATGTATTGTCCAGCTGTAAGTGGAAGCTCGTTTTCTGGGTCCTCATTAGGGCCCTCATAAGGATTTTGTAGCTGTGACGAGCTAAGAATCTTCATTTTGGTGGTGATGGTCTGCGAAAATGTAGATGCAGACTGCCACTGGCCACACTTTTGACTCCCCCGGCTTTTCCTGGGGATCGGGGCATTCCTGTTTGGGATTTCTGTGTGGCCTCAGCTTTTTCCCCATCTCCTGGAGCTGTGTGCATTTTTCCTCCAGACGCTTGCTGAGCGCTCCAAGCTTGACATCAGCCTGCTGGAGACTCTGCAGCTTCTGGCACGCTTCTGGAGAGCGTCCCTCTCTCAGCAGGTGGTTCTGGGCCTTCAGGGCCTGGCACTGCTTCTCCAGGTTGCTCAGGGCTTGTTGGAGGTAGCTGCACTGCTCCAGCAGCTTGCTGCTTGTGCTGCCTGGGAACCCCGGGTCTTCCTTGGCCGTCTCATTCTCCTTTTCCAGATGCTGTCCCTGCAGCTGGTTGACGTCCTCTGCCTTCTCTGTGGCCTCTTTGGATGCAGAAGAGGCCTTTTTGAGCTGCTGGACTATTTCCAGCAGCTGCTGGGTACGGAGGCAGAGCGTACGCGTCTTGTCCTTGAGCCGCTCCACCTCCTCCCACATCTGCTGAGAGCTTCTGCTCCTCAGCAGGCAGCACTTCTCTCCAAGGAGGCTGCACTGTCTATGCAGCTCCTTTAGCTTCCTCAGCAGGTGGGTGTTCTGCTCCTGCTGCTCTCTGTGCTCAGGTGGGCAGGCCTCTTGTTGCTCTGCAGCCTCCTTTTCCACATGCTGTCCCTGCAGCTGGTTGACGTCCTCTGCCTTCTCTGTGGCCTCTTTGGATGTGGAAGAGGCCTCCTTGAGCTGCCAGACTATTTCCAGCAGCTGCTGGGTACGGAGGCAGAGCGTACGCATCTTGTCCTTGAGCCACTCCACCTCCTCCCACATCTGCTGAGAGCTTCTGCTCTTCTCTTCAAGGAGGCTGCACCGTCTCTGCAGCTCCTTCAGCTTACTCAGCAGATGGGTGTTCTGCTCCTGCTGCTCCCTGCGCTCAGGTGGGCAGGCCTCTTGTTGCTCTGTAGCCTGAACACCCACCTCTGCTACAGCCCGATGGCAGGCCCTGGCCCTGTTGAAGAAGACGCGTGGCTGCCCCTCCACGTGCTCCAGGATGTACTGCAGGAAGCGTCTTCTTTGCTCTTGCAGCTCACACTGGAGGCACTTGCTCTCCACGGCCTGCTCTGCACGGGACTTCCAGCAGAGCTGCCGCTGGACTTCCTGCTGCATTCTGCAGTCCGCTCTGCTGCTGTCGCACCTCAGCAGCGCCTCCGCCAGCTGCCGCTGCAGTTGCCATGCCTGGCGGATGGTGTCATTGCGCTGCTTCTGCAGCAGCTCCTGCATCTGGCACAGCTGGGCCTCCTTCTCCTGCAGCAGTTGGCAGATCTCTGCTTGCCACTGCCTCAGGCTCTGCTCCCGCAGGCGCTGCAGCTTTGACACCCGCACCCTCTCCCACTTGGAGCGCAGTTTGTCGGCCAGCAGCTGCCGCTCCCGCTCTGCCGCCTCCTGCCGCTCACGTCTCTCAGCAGCGCAGCGGCGCTGCAGCTCCTGGGAGCGGAGCCGCTCGCCCTCCAGCTGGGCCTGCAGTGCCTTCAGCTCCTGCCTCTTCTCCTCCCGCTGCACAGGGCAGGTGGGGGGCTGTGCCAGGCCCCGGCGGGGAGAGGGCCGGCTGCCCGGGAGCCCCAGGTCTTCCTTGGCTGCCTCTGGCACCTAGAACCAGAAAATCATAGAATAACAGAATGGTTTGTGTAGGAAGGGGCCTTCCAGACTCTCCTGTTCCAAGCCCATGCCAAGGGCAGGGACAGCTTCCACTAGGTCAGGTGTCCCAAAGGTGCCTCCAGCCTGGCTTTGGGCACTGCCAGGCATGTGACAACCACAGCCTCTCTAGGCAGCCTGTGCCAGCGCCTCTTCCAACTCACAGTGCCCCATCTTTCTTCTTATATCTCATCCAGATAAACAGTCCCTCTCCAGTTTTCCCCTCTTCTCTTTCAGGCACTGGATGGCCGCTCTGTGGTTTCTCCAGAGCCTCCCCTCCCCAGGCTGAACAATCCCCACTCTCTCAGTGTGTCATCTTACCTGGACGTGAGCGTCCTTCATGGCTGGTTGACTGGAGCCCTGCTCTGCACGGTGGCGGTGCAGAGCTCCCTGTTTTTCCTGGGAGCAGGACATTGCATTATGGAGCACGTCTGCCCAGCTCCCCACGATGTAAAAGGTGAAGAGCCTCCTCTCCAGCTCCAGCTGACGCTGGAGGTGGCGGATGCAGGCAGGCTGCTCACCATCCGTCTCCCAGCACAGCTTGCTGAGGACGTCCTGCAGCTGGGCATGGGCTGCCTCGCTGCTGGGGGGGTTCCTCAGCACCTTGGCCAGCTGCTGCTGCAGCTCCCGAGCCTGGCGCAGGGCTGCATCGCAATCACGCTGCAGCTGCTCCTTTGTTGCGCGCAGCTCGGCCTCCTTCCAGAGCAGCAGCTGCCGGGTCCCCATCACCCGCTGCCGCTGCACCCACTCCTTCAGCTGCTGCTCTTCCTGGGCCTGCTGCTTCTCCCAGGCACAGCGCAGTTGGTCGGTCAGCAGCTGCCGCTCCCGCTCTGCCGCCTTCTGCAGTTCACATCTCTCGGCAGCCCAGCGGCGCTGCAGCTCCTGGCAGTGGAGCCGCTCGCCCTCCAGCTGGGCCTGCAGCATCTCCAGCTCCCAGCTGTTCTCCTCCTGCTGCGCAGCGCAGGCTGGGGGCTGTGCCGGGCCCCGGCGGGGAGAGGGCCGGCTGCACTTGGCTTGTCCCCGTCCAGCACTGCTTCGCAGCATGGCCATGGGAATCTGAATAGACCTTCGGCTTCCAAAAGCTGTAGCCAAAGGCCACCAACAATCACTCTCACTCTCACTCGTGGGATCTGCAAGGACAGATGCCCCTGACCCCGTAGCGCCCACTGCCTCTCGTCCCTGTCGCAAGGGTGTGCAGACAGTGAATGCCTTGGGGGTGCTGCGCCAGCACCTTCTGTGCTGTGTGCTGGCCCAGCTCATAATGGAGGGCGGGGCTGTGACCTTCAGTGCTATTGGACAGTGGGGCCTTCTGGCCCAGCTCATAATGGAGGGCGGGGCAGTGGCCTTGAACGCTATGGGGCAGTGAGACCCTGTGCCCCCTGCACGTCATGGAGGGTGGGGCAGTGGCCTTCTGTGCTGTGGGGCAGTGCGGCCTTCTGGCCCCAGCACAAAATGGAGGCTGGGCAAAGTGGATTGAAGCGGTGTTGGGAGGAACCGCCTCCCACAGTGCTGGGCTACATGGACATCTCTGGCACTGGAGAAGAACAGCAGCAGGCCACCCGTCTCATTGTGATTTCCATTTAGATGGCAATAAAGGAAACATCTCACCATACCTACGAGCTAGTTAAGTTAAAAGAACCTGGTTGCCGGTGTACCCTGCTCAAGGAGCTGCTGGAGCAGATGGCCAGGCTGCTGCAAGAAATCAGCAGCCTGAGGAGCTCTTGGAAATCTCTGAGGGAGACAGGTAGGGGGAGGTTTGAGCCTACTTCCACTGCAGACAAACAGCCTCATCCTAAGTCCCCGCGAGTGGGAGGAGCCAATCCAGCTGCTCAGCTGCAGGTCAGAGACCTAGACAGCCCACGAGAGGAAGGGGGCTGGGCCCTCGTATCTGCTCAGAACAGAAGGAAGCGTCTGCCCCCAAGCTCCACACAATACTGCCAACCTGTGCAGCGTCCCCTACAGCATCCCTGAGTAATAGATTCCAGGTGTGAGAGGTAGGTTGTGTTTTTGCAGCATAAATTGTCAGTATTTCTGTATGTAGCATAGGAAAAATTGCCTTTCACAAAGAAAGCTTCCGAACAGAGTAAACTTGAGACTCGGGCATTCTGACCACAGTAAAATTGGCATAGGCACCAGGTGAGGTAATTATGTAGGGCAGGGGCAAAAAGACAAAAAATGGACACAAAATGTACACAAATCGGACAAAGGATTAGACAAAAAATAGAGAAAATAATTGTATTATAAAAGTAAAAAGGAAAAGAATTGGACAAAAAAATTGGAATAAGAAACTTAAAAGGACAAAGAATTGGACAAAAATGGGAGAAAGAACTTGAAAGGAAGAGAACTGGACCTGCAGCTTCATCACAGAATCACAGAATTGTAGGGGTTGGAAGGGACCTCTAGAGATCATCGAGTCCAACCCCCCTGCCAAAGCAGGCTCCCTACACCATGTTGCACAGCTCAGCGTCCAGGCGGGTCTTGAATAGCTCCAGAGAAGGAGACTCCACCACCTCCCTGGCAGCCTGTTCCAGTGCTCCGTCACACTCACCGTAAAGAAGTTCTTGCACACATTAATGCGGAACTTCCTATGCTGAAGTTTCAGCCCGTTACTCCTAGTCCTGTCCCCACGCACTACTGAAAAGAGACCAGACTCACCACTATGGCTCCCACACCTCAGGTATTTATAAACCTGGATCAAGTCCCCTCTCAGCTTTCTTTTTTCAAGGCTAAACAGACCCAGTTCCCTCAGTCTCTCCTCATAGGGGAGATGCTCCAGGCCCTTCACCATCTTTGTGACCCTCTGCTGGACTCTTTCCAAGAGATCCCTGTCTTTTTTGTACTGGGGAGCCATGAACTGGACACAATATTCCAGATGAGGCCTCACCAGGGCAGAGTAGAGGGGGAGGATCACCTCCTTCGACCTGCTGGACACACTCTTTTTAATGCACCCCAGGATGCCATTGGCTTTTTTGGCTACAAGGGCACACTGCTGGCTCATGGTCAATCTGTTGTCCACCAGGACGCCCAGGTCCCTCTCAGCAGAGCTCCTCTCCAGCATCTCTTCCCCCAGCCTGCACCGGTGCATGCAATTATTTCTCCCTAGGTGCAAGACTCTACACTTGCTTTTGTTGACCCTCATCTGGTTTCTTACTGCCCAGCTCTCCAGCCTGTCCAGGTCTCGCTGAATGGCAGCACAGCCTTCAGGCGTGTCAGCCAATCCTCCCAACTTCGTGTCATCAGCAAACTTGCTGAGGGTGGTCACTATCCCCTCATCAAGGTCATTGATGAAGCCGTTGAACAAGACTGGAGCCAGTACAAACCCCTCGGGGATGCCGCTAGTTACAGGCCTCCAGCCAGACACCCTACCACCAAGGACAACCCTCTGCACTCTGCCAGTCAGCCAATTCTCGACCCACTTCACTGTACGCTCATCTATCCCATACTTCCTCAGCTTTGTTATAAGGATGTCATGGGGGACAGTATCAAAAGCCTTACTGAAATCAAGGTAGACTACATCTACTGCTCTCCCCCCGTCCACTCAGCTAGTGACATCTTCATAAAAAGCCACCAGGTTGGTCGAGCACGACCTACCCTTGGTGAACCCATGCTGGGTACTCCTGATAACCTCCTTATCACCCAGTATTAAACCCAATACTACCCAGTAGTAAAGTCTTACAGGAAAGTGAGACCTGCAGCATCAAGAGAACCCAAACTACTCACAGCCTAATCATAAAGAACGTCACTAAGAACGATGATGGAGCAGGAGTGAAATTTGCAGCCATCCCCTGCCATCATGGCAGTGAATCTCAGTTTGGCCCCAGTGCACACCTGTCACTCACAACAACCAAAAATGGCCTTACTGGGAATGGCAACCACTGTCACCAAACCAGACCAATGCATTTCTTTCAGAAATACAAGGTCTGGTATCCTAACAGTTTTATGATCTTGTATCTTTCCCAGTTTTTATTTAAAAAAACAACTAAATAAATTGTATTACTCATATAAACCATATATAATGTTGTATATGATGATTTGTTCCCCCTCTGCCCCATCAACATAAACTACCTGTAACTACCCTTTGCTTTGGTTTCTATGAGGCCCTCTTTCCCTTTCAGTAGCAAAGTGCTCCCTTTACATTTATTATGGGGTCCTTTCGGCTCTTCATTGTGGCCCATGACAATTCATCTTCACACAGTGCAAACCAGATATGCCATAAGGTTGAACAGCTCTGTTGCACTAGAAAGCAAAGCACTGGCTTGCAACCACCCTATTCACCCATCTGCAGGGCTCACACCAAGACACCCATTATCTCTCCTCCCTACTTTGACGACTTGCCACTGCTGTGAGGTACAACGACATTTAATTGCAAATGATAAACGAACATATTGAACAGGTCTCTAATGCTGCTTACACTGACCCCTGCTTTGTGATGCAACACCATCCAGTCAGATCCACCACCGTGACTTTGACGGCTAGGAACAGAACAGCCTAAGACTGTCAAAAAGAAAACGATTCAGACACCCAGGTGCCACAGCTTTTCAGCACTTTACTCCCAGAACACTGAGACTCCAAACCCTCAGATGGATAACACTGAACTGGGTGCCAGCACTCTATGTAAAATGGCCTGCTTAGAGTTGGTTAATCTCAGCACCATCAGACCATCAGACTCAACTCCTCCAATAGGAACCCTTCCCTGGTGCCCATCTCTCCCCTATGCCCAGAGCCCCCATGTTGGGTGCCAGCTCTCCGCCTGCTGTTGCCTGTCGGGGCTGCTGCTGCAAGCAGGGCAGTGTGGGGCTGCCAGGGAGGTGGACTTGGCACGGCCAGAGCAGAGGCTGCCACAGGAGCCTGATGAGACTGAACGTGCACGAGTCTACGGGGCACCACAGACAACAGGCATCCCAGGGTCCCTTCCAACCCAAGTCAGTCGGCAGCTCCCAGCAATTCCAGTGTTTTGTTCAATGCCACATCTCATAAGCCAAAGTGTCAGCGAGGCTGGAAGCAGCACATTTGGTAACGGACATTAAGCTGGATGACAACAGGTGACACCCAGCTACAACACAAATGATCAGATTCAACTTCAAGCACACTTTTTGGTTTCTACAACACTTCCCCTGTGCAACCAAACGAGGCCGGGTGGACGGAGCTCCCACCAGAGGCAGGCTGCAGTGTGATTGGTTTGCCAGGCCTCAACTTTTCTAATCTGCTGCAGACAGGAAGTAAATACAGCTGCTCTTGAATTAAATACACACACTGAAATGGCACAGTGAAGCACCATGCTGAAGACAGAGCGGGTTTGGTGTGTCCATGGCTTTGTGCAGCAGCACACGGAAAATTCAGTGACAGTAACTCCCACCATCGCTGTAAACAGCTTCCCTTTTGCATTGCAAACCACAGCCACACAGCCCAGCCCATCCTGCAGCCATCCCCTGCCATCATGGCAGTGACTCTGCCCCAACAAGCGGCTCATTACTGCCTGTAAGGCTCACCTGCCCATATGCTTACAAGCAAATCTCACACCTCTTGGTTCTGGATTCTAAATCAACCAGCACTTAAAAGGAGCCTAACAGGAGGGAGAGCAACATTTACCACTGTCAGGACAAGTGGAAAGAGTTTTAAGCAAAACAAGGGACAATCAGGTTCCACACAAAGGGAAATTTCTTTACTCAGAGGGCGGTGAGGCCCTGGCACTGCTGCCCAGAGAAGTGTGGGTGCCCCAACCCCAAAGGATTCCAAGGCCAAGTTGGATGGAGCTCGTGATGCCTGAGCAGCTGCACGGAAACCCTGGCCATGGCAAAGGGCTGGAAGTGAGTGGGCTTTAAGGTCCTTTCCAACCTAAGCCATGAGGTGAGCCCAAGAACACAGAGAGATGCAGTTGTGCTTAGAATTGTTACCAGGAAAGTCTGTTGGGATTGGAAATATTAAAGCCTCAAGCAGTTAATACGTAGCAATTCACAAGATCAGGCCATGGGAGTGAAACATGAGTTTGTGACATGAGGCCGGATCCTGACCAAGGGAAACGAAGCTCAGAGACAGGGCTGCAAGCTGAGCGACCACACTCAGATGGCAGTATGGGATGTTTACATGCTAGCAGTGCCATCAGCAAGTGCAGGCGTTAGGGTGACAATTGTAACTGTGCCATGAAACAACTTCACCTGCACCTGGAAAATGACTCAGGGCAACATGCAGACAATGAAAAGCAGAGGCACCTGTTTCTCCTCATAACTCTACACCTCTGCTGCTCTGCCTGAATGTGGGAGAATTGCAGCCACCCTGCAGGATCATTGCAGGGGACAAAAGTGGGTCCAGACCCATAGAAGAGCCCCAAGGATGCTCTGGGTGATGGAACACAGCGTACCCTCACAGGGCAACGCAGGATCCCAAATTGGGAGCAGCGGCTGATGCAGCAGAAGGCCGTGCAGCCAGAAACAGCTTGCGGGAAATCTCAAGATTGCACCAAGGGAAAGGGCAAAGTTCCTCCCTTGTGGAGGACCTAAATGAGGCACCAGGGAAGGTGGGGAGTGACCAGCTGGAAAGCAACCCTGTAGAAAAGCCCCGGGGAAGCAACGTTGGCAAGGGACACGGAGACAAACAGAGGCTACCAAAGTACATTGGCCAGAAAAGGGAGAGGACAGAAAATATTCAACCCACATCCCACCAACAAACAAGACAGGGGGACTGATGGCTAACAAATGACATGCAGGAGGCAGAAGTGTAATATTAAAGAGCAAAGCCCTGAGTAGGATCACACAATCCATAAGAACATGCTATAAACATGAGGCTGATGTTCACAACTCTCCATCCAAGTCATGTTAAACATCACCCAAAAAGGGAAGAGAGAAGGCTGGGATGTGAGGGATAGTACAGGAGGGTGCAGAGGAGGGGCGGGATGAGAGATTAAGTAGAGGAGAGAAACCAAGAAGCTGGGCTGCGCTTTCCTAACCAAGACATGGATCCCTTCTTGGTAAGCACTGCCCCTTCACTTCCTGGTGAAAAACACCCAGGATAGCATTTGCTTTGCTAGCACTGCTACCAAATACCAGCACGATCACAGCTACAGCACTGAGCAACAGCATCCACAAATCTGTTACATTTCTAGCTTCAATAGATCATTTATTCTCACTGTTAGTGAAACTGTCCCAGTTAAAGCCCTAGGGTGGACTCTGGCTGGAAAATGCCACAAATATCAACGCCACAACCACCGGACAGCAAACCTCCACCTATCTGTGCAGTCTGTGATGGCAGCGCAGGGTCACAGTGGCCCCGTGACCTCACAGTGGGCCGGGTGCCTACCCATAGCCAGCGGGCCCAGCCCGCATTGAGTCTTGCTGGCGACTCTCGAGGTGTGAACGTCTCCTGTGGGAGCACGAGACACTGAGACCTTGCCAGTGCGAGAGACATCAGAGTCCTGCGAGAGGACTGCGAGTCACTGAGGATCCCATTGGAGGATCCCCAGAGCTCAGAGCTTCTGCCGGTGGCACACGAGCTGTCTGCCACAGGTAGGACGCCTGACAGGCGCTGAGGCCCGGAGGCTGCCGACTGCTCTGCAAGAGGCAGCTTCACCCAAATCCATCCTTGGAGCCACACAGCGCCAGGGCAGCCACAGCCATGAGCCGGGAGGCGGCTTCCAACCGGAGGAGGAGGGAGACATGGACGTGGCCGGCAGAGGCCCACGAGGAGCCATGCCCCATCTGCCTGGGCCCCATGGAGGATGCCGTCCGCGCTCTGCCCTGCAGGCACATCTTCTGCAGGGAGTGCATCCAGCACTGGACGGCCAACACGCCCAACTGCCCCCTGTGCCGGGGGTTAATCACCGGCATGCTGCGCCTCAGCTGGCGCCCCTCGGGTCGCCCCCCGACCCGCCGGCCCCGGGGAAGGCTGCAGCGCACGAGGGAGCGGCGGCAGACAAGATCAAGATCTGCCCATCGCTCCCGCAGCGTCCCAGCACGGCGCACGCAGCGCAGCCCCTCCAGGCCCCCCCGCCCGCTGGTGCGCAGCAACTCCTGGCACGGGGACCCCAACCAGCGCAGCCGCTTCGAGGAGCCACCCCACGAAGAAGAGGACGGGGAATGGCTGAGGCGGGTGGCCCAGGAGCGGCGGATGGCCGCCGGAGACCACGCGCGGCGCCACGATGGGCCCCAGGTGTGAGCGGGCGGCCCAACCTCAGCCGGGAACAGCAACACCCAGAGCTCAGAGCTGCAGCTGAGAGCTGGAAGAACAGAACATCATCACCACGACCATAGGGCTGGGATGGCCCTCCTGCGACACACAGGGTGCACGGGGAGCGGGACACTGTCAAGAAATTAGAGTGCACCTGAAATGGGACATAAAGCTCCCCTCGATTTTTGCCACCAGAATCTAAAAAAAAAAAATCGCCATCTCTTGCATTAATCCCATCCCTGCTGTTGATGCAACACCTGGAAGATGTATATAGCAAGTGCCACCCTACACATGCTATGGACTGAGCAAATCTTCCTGGATTTTATTGGCAACAAGAAATCCTACAGCTCTGCCAACTTCTCATGCTGCATTCAGTGACAGTCATTCCCACCGTCACTGTAAGCAGCTTCCCTTTCCTATCCCAACCCGCAGACAAACAACCCACCCCATCCTGCAGCCATCCCCTGCCATCATGGCAGTGAATCTCAGTTTGGCCCCAGTGCACACCCGTCACTCACAACAACCAAACATGGCCTTACTGAGAATGGCAGCCACTGTCACCAAACCAGACCAATGCATTTGTTTCAGAAAAACAAGGTCTGGTATCCCAACAGTTTTATGGCCTTGTATCTTTCCCAATTGTTTTTTTTTTTTTTTTTCTTTTCTTTAAATATATACTAAATAAATTATATTACTTATATAAACCATATATAATGTTGTACATGTTGATGTGTTCCCCCTCAACATAAACTACCTGTAACTACCCTTTGCTTTGGTTTCTATGAGGCCCCCTTTCCCTTTCAGTAGCAAAGTGCTCCCTTTTCATTTATTATGGGGTCCTTTCTGCTCTTCAATGTGGCCCAAGACAATTCATCTTCACACAGTGCAGACCAGATAAGCCACAAGGTTGAACAACTCGGTTGCATTAGAAAGCAAAGCACTGGCTTGCCACCACCCTGTTCACCCATCTGCAGGGCTCACACCAAGACACCCATCATCTCTCCTTCCTACTTTGTTCCACTGGGCACAGACTGTTGGCTGCCCATCCTTCTGCTTTTCGCTCCAAGTCCTTACAGAGTCAGCTTCAACTTTAATTGCAACCAGTCAAAAGTAGCCACGAGTGGTACAAGAAGGAACCACAAGAAGTCCTACGGCTGGGACGAGCACATCTGCAGCTCGGGGCCTGTGTGAGCCCTGAATGCAGAGCCCTACATCTTTGCAAAGCCTCTGCCAGGAGCTGAGGGCAACAGCAGTGACTTGCAGATACAGGTGTGAGGGTGATCTTACCCGTCAGTAACAGCTTAGGTTAAGACTCTCTCATGCTGATTTACGTTTGACAGAGTAGTGATAAATAAGAAGCATGTAAATTTATCTGTTTGCTGCAAGTAGAAGGCATTTACACTTTTACTGATTATTAGAAATAGATAAGATGTGCTGAGGAGGGCATTGCTCCCTACCCTGTGAACGTACCGCCTCACCTCCAAATACCTGTGCTGACAGCATGTATAGCTTATCCTGCAGTCCATGGAGATAAAGGTAGCATCTGCTGTAACACAACACCTGACCCTTTTAGGGGGCAGGTTTGCTTTCTAACACGCTGCAAGGAGTTCCATCAGCAATTGTGCTACACAACTCCTTACATTATGGAGCCACTGATGTTTTTAAAGAAGTCAGGTTGCAGTTTCACAACTCCTCTTGCAGACCTTTCCATGGCACCATCGCAGCCACACACATTGACCATTTTCCACCGCCCGGCTGACGCGGTGTTGGATTCCCTTCTGCCTACAGCCTCATAACAGAGAGGGCAAGTAGGGAAGATGACTTCAAGGAGAAGAAACTGCTGAAACTGTCACTGAGGTCCCCATAAATATTCCCCATGGACCTCATTACACATTTGAGCAAACATTATTCACTCACACAGCTAAATTTCCTGTTTGCTTGGCTGATCAATTCCTCATCAAATTTTAATGCGGGGTTCAGGCCGTCTGCGGCGTTTTAATTAGGCCTAAGATTGCACAGCGTTGGAGGCAAGCTCAGAGCCACCCAAACCCCCTCTGCCTGTGTATTCAGGGGGAGGGGAAAGGGGACAGGAGGAAATGAAGAGGCCAAGAACTAATTAACTCCTGTTACTAGGCTAAGTCTGCTCTCTAGTGGTCACATTGCTCAAAACACAGTGCATGAAAAGGTTATGCAAAAGAAAACGTATCCAAAAGTAATCGAACTCCTCTCCATCGAATAGAGGGAAAAGGAAAAAAGCAAAATCTATCGTGCTTATTGCAAATGGGAACATTTACTTCCCCTGCAAAGTCTTATCTTTCCCCCCACTCCAGAATTCATACTCCTATAGGCACAAGAGCAACATGAGATTGTGACCATGTTCAAGGAAACTCTTCTCTCTACATAGTTGGAAACTGTTCCTGATGCTCAGAGCACTCTATACGTCCAGCTATCCATAACCATGAGCAGCTGCCTTCTGTCCCTTCGATCCAGAACACACGGACTGTGGCACCTCCAGCCTCAGGTTTGAGGAGTTTGCCAGTAGCATCCAGCCAAATTCCTTCCAAGTCCACCAGAATGATTAAGTTGTTAAAATCTCTATCTATTCATTGAAAGAAAATGGGCTGGAAAGAAGCGAAAACAAATCAAACACCTTATTTTCCTTTGCAGTTTGGGAGTGGTTGTTTAAAGCATTACTCCGCAGGGTGCAAAAGCATCATATGTATTTAAAACAGCTGTTTATTTCACAGACTCTACTCAACTTGGATTTTCTTAAAATCACAGTTTCTTTGAGAAGACATTAATAATATCAGCATCTGCAAGAGCACCAATTCACTGCTGAGTGGCATTGCAGCACGTATAGCAGTTGGTGCCTTAAGGAATGCAGTACTGTGTGCAGAACAGATCCCAAAAGTCACCAGGCAAGCATATTTTCAGGCACAAAATCTGATTCTTAACTGTATCTCTCTCTTAATAGATGTCAAGATGGCTGTCTTAAATCTGACAGACACGAGATCTAAATTTCTTCACAGCAAAGACCAAAATCAATAGTTAACCTGAGTGTAACCTCTCTGCTTGAAACCCATGTGCACTTAATTTAGGAATTACAAATTAATTAGTATGAATTATTATAATACAAATGATCAAAACACCATTTAGCATGAAGAACAAGCATAGCACAGGGCTTAAAAAAACAGCACAGCTTGTCAGTGAAGTATCACAAGGCTTGAACCATCCAATGCTTTTTTCCTGCACCAGGAGCTACATCATATTGTAGGTCTGCAAAAACCAACAGTGCAGGATCTTACTCCAGAATGTTGAGGGGTCTGAGCAAGGACAGACTTGCATCCTACATTTAGCATGAAATCACATCAGTTTAGAAGAATACTAACCGTGATCCGAAATTGTAGTAATTAAAGGAATAATGTCCAAATTTAATTATTGGGCCCCTCACACAAGTAAATGGAATTATCTTCAATGGTGTTCCAGTTACACTGCATAGCTGCAGCATTCATTGACTGGCACTGAGAGCAAATATCTGTGTACTTGTAAACGTGGCAGCATCTACTGCAGCTTTTTGGGGAATAAATTAGTGGGAGGAAGAAGTAACTTCCTTGGCTGTGCAGAATAGTATTGCCTTGGTGCAGAGCTTGTACCCCTTGAGCATCTTGGACAGGATCCCTGCGCTGCAGAAGGGCAATATTAGCTGCCCAAAGAGTCAGAATGATAGAGAAATCAGCAGCTCTTCTCAGCTCATAGGCTGGGCAATGGGGAAGAGGTTTGGTCTCACACACAAGGTCTTCAGGAGGGCTGTGGCAAAGCTGGGAGTGGGCTTCCTGTTGGCAAATCACAGTGCAAGCGTTAATTGCAAAACTGTCTATTTTAGGATTGTACACAGATTTTATTTGACAAGCCAAATTCTGACAGTTCACTCTTCATCAGCAGAGTTCCTGCTCTAAATTACCAAGTGCCAATGGCACTCAAGGTAAAGCAGTGCGATAGTAACCACAGATTGTTTGAAGGTCCTGCCTCACAACGTCTATTGAAAATTGAGCATATAGGGCAAGGAGAAAAAAAAAACTGCATCCGTAGGAATCATTTTGAGCTGACACAATGCACTGTTGTGGCTTTTTCCCTTCACAGCTTGCGTGCAGCAGTTCAGCTCGTTCTGTTTTCCCTACCAGCTGCTGTATGAACAGTGCCCCTGTCAGCAGGAAGTTACAAAGAAATGAATGAAGACTGATGATTAACGAAGAAAGAGGGTGAATATTAATCATGGAGTCAACATTTGATGGGAGCACTGATGGAATAGTGGTCCCACTGGAAGTTGTTAGGAGTTGATTTTTATGCCCCTGGGCAGTAGCTTTAAACCACGACTCATGATGGAAGAGAGGTAGCTCATAATGTTTTAAACAGGCCATGGTGGAAAACATACCTTCTCCCTCCCCTCCCCAGCTCCTCTCTTTTGTTGTGCTACAATGAGAACAGAGTTCCACCGTGCATCCTACATTTGCCCAGAGCACCCAAACTGTACAGATCAAACCCTTAAGCAGGCTCAAACAGGGACAGGACATTTCCATTTTTCCTTGCTGTTCTACCAGAAGTCTACAAAGTCGTCTGTGACAACACACTTCTATAGCGAAATAACTGAAGTATGAATTTTGGTTGTTTGCAACCTGATTCAAACCTCTTTGAAGGCAATAGGAGTCACAGCTCCACTACAGAGCAAAGCTCTCCTAACCTTGGCTGGAATTTCCTGTACCACACAAATTAATGAGCGTACTTGCAATCAATACTGCGTATGAAGTGCACAGCTGATACTCTCTTTCTTTGATATTATACAAAATCATTCATTATACCAGACCATTCATTTTTCTGATGAAAAAAAACAACTTGCAGATGCTGCCTTCAGGCAAGCTTCATCCACTTCCCAGACCCAACCACTGATCCAAAATGGAGATATCAAATACTGTTTGGATACTGCAGATTTACTGCACGCATCAACTTTAATTGGACAGTCAGAAAAGACTTGCAAAGTCACTCGAGTATGGCTGCAGCCCAAAACTGAAGTTAATGTGAGTTGGACGCACACCAGCATGCAGCTCTTCTAACAGTCCCATCATACAAAATAAGCTGTTACATGTGTTTTACAATTTCTCCTGCAAGTGTTTCAGGGGGTGTTTTGGAGGGGTGGAGAAACAGCAAGGAAGGAAGAGCTGATATCAAATGCTGTAATTCTGTTGAAGCTAACAGGATACTGATGTGTCACTACGACAGTTTTCCAATGTTTCTGTGGTCCTCATTAATCTGATCAGCACTCAGAAAGATGCAGAAATCTCTGCACATGGGCTCTTCCATGAACCCTGCTCTACAACTTAATCTGTGCCATAGGATGTTGTGTCCTCATTTGGCCATGCAAAAGCAAGTGTGTTATTGTCCAGAGAAAGTTCTGGATTTCAAAACACAGGCAGCTTTCCTATTGCCTTTCCTATTTCCTACTTGGAGCACAATGTCAGGCAGATGACAATAGAAACCTGATAGGGTTTGCATGCATTTTTCTGGAGATTTAGGCTGCGATCTCTTGCCATTCAGCAACTATTCATCTCCCAGAATGAAGTGACTGTTCACAGGATGGTTACAGTTCCACTTATGTGTCCTACAGGAAGAAGGACAAAGCCAGAAGTGTCCCTTTAATTTCAGCAACAGTAAAGACAGAAGGGAGCCACAGCACAACTACTCACAAAGAGTCTGAGATTCAACAGAGAAAGTCTTACAAGTGCACTGAGGCCATAAAGAGCTGAACAGTAGAAATCATTTAATCCTCAGTGCTGCATTTTATCCACAACATTGGCCCTTCAACAGCCCAGAACCCTTCAGGTGCATTTCCAGAGCTGATTACTGCTGTTCCAGGCAAGTAATCTGCAGACACGCAGGTGATTTGCTGGGAAGCTGTCTGCTGCTGCTGCTCTCAGACCCTGCTCCCTTTTTTGCCTTTCAGTTTCCAGAGCATCCTCTGTGCAATAAAAAACGCTTCGTGCTTCTCCTCTTGCTTTCACAGCAGCTGCTTACAGAAAGCCAGCAGTACAAGAGGCAGCAGACACAGAGGCAGCCTTTATTCTAATACTCTTGCAAAACTGGGTGCTACCTTGCAAAGGGTACAATGCATCGCAGCTCCCCTACATAAATAACTTTTTAATGCACCTGTCATTTCAGATGTCACACCAGAGACAAGGTCAGGCTCGGAGAGAAATCAGCCTGCTCCATCCTTGACCCGTCATTCATCATGGCATTTGTCCACAGCCAAGCAGCCCAGCTGGTTAACAGGGAAAAAAACCTTATCTGAGCTCTAAAAGGGTCCCATTTCTGATAGGAAGAACTTATTAATAATACTCTCTGGAAAGCAGCGGGAGTTCTGATGGACAGCTTTGCAGGGACATTTTTCAATAGAGAAGCTTAAAATCCTATATCTATGCACCAGATCAGCAGGCTGGAGGAGATGAGAGGTTAATTTTGCAGACAGCAAATGGTGACTGTTTGTAAGTTATTAGAGAGGGAAATATGCCTTCAGTGTTATGGGGATATACGAGCCTTGCCTTCACCTTTCCCCATGTATCATGCTGCGTGTCATCATAGGCACGTTAGCACGTTGTGCAGGTCCCCTCAAATCACCGGGCAATAATTAGCATTGCCAACTGCTGGTTCTTACCTCTTTTACAGGACCCAGCTCAGTTCTTAAAACACGCACCCCCTGAATTCACATTAACTTCAGGAAAAGATTCCTGGGTCCTGTGGAGTTAAGAATAAAAAGTATAAAAGCTTTAAAAATGGCAGCTTTATTCCTAATGCAGATAACTGCAGGCTTACGACAGCCTCAGAGGCTTCTGGCATTGGTGTGAGGGTTTGTGATTTGGGGGTGTGTGAGAGCAAGGAGAGAATGAGAAAAGGGAAAAGAGAAAGCAGGGGTAGATTCACAGTAGCTTAAAGAGCACTGACTGTGTGCTCGACAGCTCACTGACCTCGTTGGAGCGCCGAATGCAGGGCACAGGAGCCACATGGATTGGGTACGGACTCAGGCTGACCTCTGAAATCTGCACTCACAGCATTTTATGAGCTGATTGTTGTTAGACCCACAGACTAAGGCAGTTCATGGGCTCAAGAACACAGAAGCAAGTTCCCACGGCCTAAAGTTTCCAAATTGCATAGTAAAGGCTCATGTATGAGCAATTAAGCCATCGCAGGTCTAGAGTTTTCCACTTAGTTCAGCTTTATTTTGTTGCAAGCTGAATTAAACTGCTATATTACATTAGCAGATGTACCCCTAAGGAGCACTGCAGACCCTACCTACGGCTCAAAGAACAACACTGGGCTGGTTGGTGTCTGCTCTATCTATCTATCAGCTCTAGCATGGCTTCTGATATAGATATAGAAACTGTATTTTGAGATACAGCACGACCATCTTTACTTAATGTCTACTTAATCTCTACCATGTCTACTTAAGACACCTGGTATGGGGATGTCACCTGAACTGGTGTTGCTCATATGCCTTCTGTTCTCCTTACTTAAACAAATTCTCACCTTGCCAATGCAGTGCAGTTATTCAGACTACGGCTGGGATTTTCAGATCCCAAACTCCTCATGTATGGCGCTGGCTGTACATACAGTCTCCTTTGAAACCCAGGGCCATGCACAAAGCCCTGCCTCACTTTCAGCAGAGCCACCCTAGCCCTCCAGCTCTTGCTATCCTCAATCTTTCCCCATTCCTCAGCTCAGCTCCCATCATCGCTCTCCCTGTGCCGACTCAGCGTCTCCCTTAGAACTCATTTGTTTGCTCCGAAATGCTTTGCTTCCTCTGCTTTGTTTCCCTGGACCTAACATTTTTATTTGATTTTATTTTATTTGCCTCCTTTCTCCCTCCACAGGGTGACAGCTATTTTATCACCTACAACAAGAAATGCTGAGCCTGTTGTGCAGGCAAAACATTTGCAAAGGGGCAGGGGGTACACAGAAAGCAGTAGGAAATTGATAAGGGTTGTAAAGTAGCTTTATAAAAATGCCGACAAGCCTGCTCAGGGCACAGAGCACCTGCACCTCTGCCCCCGGCAGCGCTTCCTTCAGATGCTCCTATTGTTTTCATTACTATTTGTGACTTGATCATTAATAAATTACTATTACTTTTTTTTTTTTTTTTTTTTTCCTGTTGGCTCCAGCCACCAAGGGAGCCAGCAGGTGCACCACTTTTACAATTAGCCCTCTGTAATGCATGGTTGGCAAGAAAAGTTGTCCGCAAGCTGCAGACTTTACCAACTGCTCGATGGCAGCAACTAGAGGACAGTGTGCAGGAAAGCACCTTCATGTGGCAGCTCACACAGCCAGAGGGGTTCAGTCTCAAACTTGGGGTCCTGCTTGTGAAGGTGAGTGGTAGAGGCAGGGGAAGAATGTACACAGGCCATCTATGGGGTAATGAGATCACAGTAAGTCTTACTGAAACCATTATTTCCATCATCTAAGATACTGTCCTGGTTAGAGGCAGCAGTGCAACTCATTAAACAGGAATCTGACTGATTAAACTGTTTTGGTTTGAGGAGGGGAAGTTTAGCAGTGAAATCAGAAAGTTGCTTCTCTCCATCTGCAGATTGTGCTCACTCACAGGCAGGGCTCTGGCTTTTCAGATCAGTGCTGTTCTCTGCGTTTGTGTTGGTAAAATTATGGTTGTAACAAATTCCCTTTGTGATAGAATATCATTCCCTCAAATACCACCATCACTGCATTGTCCTGTCCAGCAGCAGCTAAGTGGCACAGGCTGGGTGTTGTTTCAGTTCAGCCACATCAGGGATTATCAGCACAAGGAGTGTGCAGAGCTGTTGTGTAGTTTTTCCCCCAAAAAAGACAGTGCAAAGCAGAAAGCATAAACCACTTGGTGATACCTATACAAGGCAAATGAAAAGTGAAAAATCCATTGCAAAGTAAATGACCACAGACCTCAGATCAGGCACGTAGCCAGCAATCCAGGGAAGCTGTGTATCTTTGTCTCTGAGACAGTTTTCTTCCAGTCCCAATGAACTCAGGTGTTTCACGTAGTTCTGATGGGAAAGCATGTTCCTCTCTTGGAGGAAGTCAGCTGGAACATGAAACTAATAAAGAAAGAGAAAAGAAAAAATATATATATTTAAGATGACATGCTGCTGAAAATCACCAGACTCAGAGCTTGCATTGAGCAGAGCAGGTTCCATTGATGCTGCTCTTCTGCCTTTGATAGCAGCTGTACAGGGTGCTCCAGAGAAGAACAAAGCAGCAACCCTGTGACAATCTGCCCCTTTTACTGCTGCAGGCACAGATCCAATCTGGGGACTGATTCATGCTTTGAATCATAAGATTAGAAGTCTTCTCCAGTATTTCCTTCCATAGAAGGAAATCGAACATCTCATAAGTGGCTTCCAAACAAGCATCCAGATTCCTTGCATCCTGCTAATGTGAACTGGACGTTAAACCAGCAGCCAAACAAAAAGACTGATTTGCTTTTCTCACACTACTTAATACCAGAATCAAAATGCATAAAATCAAAAACATTTCATAAGAACGTCTTCATTTGCAGACTCAAGTCACTATGAATTGATCATAACAAATACAGGAGACATTGAAAGCTCCTCTCCTGTGGCTCTCAAGGTCCAAACCTCTAATCTTGGTCACTGCATTTTCAGGCCACTGCAACCCAACAGGCACTTCTAAAAGAGCAGAAAAAAACCTAACAGGAGAATGCTGTCATGTCAATAGCTTTTCTAGTGAGTGTAATGAATGCAGACAACACAAGAGTACTTTGATAGAGGAATCCCATCTGTGTCTAACCAGTAAATCCATGCCGCGCAGTTTGCGTTCAGTGCAACCTGTTTCCTTCCTGAGAAAACAGAACACCAGGAGACTTTGAGGTAGAGAATTTAAGGCAGAACCAGTTGGTACAGCCTTATTCAGGATAAATATGAAAGCTCAAGGCAGATTCTCTTGCCCCTACTGTAATATATGCTATAAGTTAAGATCTACATGTATATCCAATCGCATTTGTGAAGGTAGGGAGGGGAAAAAAATCACCGTGTAGTTAGACACAATTAAATGAGTTACATAAAGGGCACATCTTTAAAAAAAAAAAGTCTGAAAACTTTGAAACTGAAGTGGAATGGAATAGCAGCATGAAATGTCAGAGCTGAGTTAAATCCCAGCTTCAGAATCAGTCCTCGATCCAGCCAGAATAGGTCACCCAGCCTTCATCCTGCCAAATTTACACTGTTTGTTGAAGTATGCAACTCAAAAAGTTAGAACCAAAAGTTATCCCTCTCCACTGCAGCTCAAACACACCATTCTCCCTACTGAAAAACTGCCAGCGTTTTATGTTTTCTCTTGTTCCCTTCCAGATTTATTCTTGCCATGCCCAGCTGTGAGCAGGGCAGTGAGCAGGGGGTCGGGGCTGTGCAGGCTTCATGGGGCAGCCCGGGCACTAGCTCCTGTATGCCTTGTGCAGACCCCATACCATGAAGCCATTAGAATTCCTCCTGCAAGCAGCATGCTGAGTCCCTTAGCTCCTTCCTTTCACTTGACCTGAACTATAGGTTCTGCTGGTTGTGAGCTCAATCACTGTCCTCCCCAGGTCTGCTATTAAACCTTGGCTCTAAGAAACCAAGAAATTAATCTCTGGTGCCCGACTTTTCGCAGCCCAGCGTGCTCTACAGCAGCTATGCACAACCTCTGATCCCCAACTGCACGGCCTCATCCATAAACAAAGGTACCTTGTGGAGACTGGTGAACCCAGCTGATCCCTCACTAATATCTCCTGGAGCAAGCAGAGCACAAAGCCTTTCAGCTTGGAAGTTTTGCATTCTCTTACTCTTGGATTAAGAAATAAAACAAATTAAACGAGACCCTCACATCCCTACGGTCTTCATTTTCTACAGCACACCCATTGCAACGGGTGAAAAGCATTGCTTTTGCCAGTTACCAGACAGAGTGTTAGTGGGTGAGACAATGCCATGCATCCCTCTGCACTGCAGACCCAGCGTGGCACTGGGGCAGCACAGTGAGGAACAAAGCCACTGTGCATTTGTTAATCTGTCATTCACACTGACAGCTGTGGGTACAGGCTGAGAGCCACGGGCAGGGGACAGCCACCAAACCACAGCCAGCAGCACTATCAGAGCAGAGCTGAAGCACTGGCACCTCAGGCCTGTCTGCAGTAATTTTCTTTTGCTGATAGTTACAAGAATCGCTGCAATATAAATTCCGCATGGAGTGCTGAGAAAGGAACGAGGCCCCGCTGCACCAAGCGCGGTGTTAGATAGGAAGAGATGACCATGTAAATAAATGGGGCACAAAGGAAGTATTTTTCCCAATTTTACAGGTGAGGAACCATGGCTAAAAGCCATAAATCAGTTTTATTGAGGGGATACAGGGTATTTACAGGAGAAATAAGAACTGAGCCTCAAATCCTTATCCACTGCTCAGTCCCATTTTGTTCCTTTTCTGCTTTGAGGGCCAACAAAGCCCACCAGAACCAACCTTCGTGTCTGCCCATACAGGATGAAAACTACCTGTGCTCCTCCAAACTACCCACCATTTGCATGGGCAGTTCACCTGCAATAAGCACTAACCCTGAGCACTGATGCAGGCTGCTTTGGCACAGCAAACTACTCACTGTGTGATCAACGCAGGCGAATATTTACTACCCCTTTATTTTTTTTTTCCTAAGTGCAAACAATAGAAGAGCTCCCTCCATTCTGCAGCGCTCTCTTCTCCATATAAGCCATTCAGCATTCACCAATGCAATATTTTGTCATTTCAATAATCACCAGTTTATCTTTCTCCATTTTCATGGTTTCTCTGGAGACCTCTCCCCTCTCACCAGGCATTAAAGCACAAGCGGTAGATTTGGCATTTGCCACAAGTAAGGAAACAAAAGCCTTCACGATAGGAGAGAAAGAAAGCATTGGGAACCCTGCTGGGACAGCTCCACTCCCATGTGCTTCTTTCTTCTCCAAGTTTCAGCCTCCCCTCTTGCTCTGAACCAACTGCTTATATGGCAGTGCTCTGACCCGAGGGTGCAGCGGCAGAAACAATAACCCAAGTTATACTTTTTTTCAAGTCAAACATCAATTGTGCTTACAAGGCAAAAATCAGCAGTCCCTTTTCCTTCTGCCTTTATACTCAGAAATTCCAGACAGAGAACTCACTGCCTTCCCTCGTCACCCCTGTACTGCACAGCGGTGCTTCTCGCAGTGGGGCTGCAGGTCTCCAGCAAAGACTGAATTCCAGCAATGAGATGCCAGCCTCAAAGGGCAGTTGCAAACCCAGAAGGGAAAAGAGACATGAGATCACCAGCAGAACTACTTGTGCAGTGCTGTGGTTTCACCACCTGAAGAGCAGCCCCTCAGTAAACTCATTCCTTTTGAGGTCTTTGTCCTACGAGTCTCCCTCCTTGTAGCTCCCAGCCAAAAGCGCATGGAGCCACGACTGTCTCCATTGCAGAACCACTGTCTGCAATATTCCCACTCAATAATCTTTGTCGCAGACTTGAGACTATTTTTGGAAGCTTTAAAAATATCTAAGGGGCACCTTTTCTTTTTATTCAGACACAGCATCTTTTTATGTTTAATAGAGATTTGAAGAAGAAGAAAAAAAAAAAATCTGCTTAGCATCAACATGCCTTTCTATTAAAAATAAAACAGCTGAGTAAGCAAGATGACTTGGACAGGAGAAAATTCTATTTATAGAAATGTTTACTATGGTTATCACAGGGCGATAGGGATGACTGTGAACCACAGGCTCTGCTGACAAGTGGTGATGAACCAGTCACAGGAGGAGGCCACACAACAGAGAAGGAATCAACAGCTTCCTAGGTCACACATAGATAGGGACATTGGTGTGTGTCCTGGAGCACGATAAGGATGAGCCCTGAAGGAACCCATGGAGGTTGTGGCAATCAAGGCCAGGCTGGATGTGGCTCTGGGCAGCCTGGTCTGGTGCTTGGCGACCCTGCACATAGCAGGGGGGTTAAAACTAGATGAGCATTTTGGGCCTTTTCAACCCCAGCCCATTCTGTGATTCTGTGAACACACTCAGAATCACCACATGCTCTTCTCCAAATTCAGAAAGCTCAGGAGCTGCAAGAAGGAGTATGAATTCCTGAATAATACTGCCTCTCTCTTGTATTTTAAGCAGCCAACTAACAGAAAACTATTTGTGCTGCTTTACCTGCAGGTATGGCTATGGCAGGGAAGGACAACTGAGGAGCTCTGCAAGGAACTCACTTTCTTGGGAGCATCCACTGTTCCTGTGCAGCAGACTAAGCCTTCTCCATTCTGCATCCAAAATTAGGGATGTCGGAGGAGAACTGAGTCAGATCAGTTGGATTCTCTTCCAGGCCCTGCCACCAGCTCACTATGTGACCTTGCACAAGTCACTTCATCTGTTTGTGCTGAAAGCGTCTCATCTGCAAAACTGTATTTACCTTTGTTAGAAAATGCACTCATTTATAGACATAGAACGATGAACATGAGCCAAATACTGCTGCCATCTTGCTCCTCCTGGCTCTCCATCTTTTTTTGACTGCATCATTAGGTGGTTTTCCCACCCTTAATAATCAGGGCTGCTTTTAATGGCCTGAGTGTTTTTTCTCCAGGTGTTTTTTTTAATGGCATCTATATAAGACAATCCAAGGAAACTACAGAATCATCTCTCCAATTTTCTCATAATGTCATTCTGCCAAAAACAACAGAAATATTTGCAAGCAGGTTGGATTCAGAGCCTTCCAGAAAGGTCCCCGTGTCTCACCTGCACCACCACGTCCCTCCTCTGCTGCTCAGGAGTTCTTACACACAGCCACATTGCTCTCCATGGAGTTCTTGAAATGGTCCTCCTATATTTCTCTGAAAAATGACCATTCCCTTAAAATACGGCACCTCCTCTCATGGCACACTGCGATGTGACTCAACAGCACCAGAGTCGCAACTCATATTTCCACAGGGTGCCAGCATCTCAGCATCAAAGTGCTGCTGGCTCTGGACTATCATCTGCGCTGTAATTAAACTGAATCCACTCCTTGGCTTTGCTTTATCCCTGAACAATACCAGCGTTTGAGTAATACATTCTCAGGGCACTAATACATCACCTGGGCGATCCCTGTCCATGATGTATTGGCGCAATACATCAGAGTGCACTCCCACTATAAGGATCTATGGGCATCATACATCAAGGTGAGGCTGAGTAGTGATGTATGGCTCAGAAGATGGTACCGTGCAGCAGTGGACCAGGCCAGGACGAAGAGGATAAAGGTTGGCATGGCCGTTAGCCGATTTCCCTGTGTTATAATGCTGGCACTGACCCAGCGTCTAACTTTAGCCCCTTATTTATTTATCCCAAAGCAACCTACCATTGGAAGCGCCTATCCTCGGATGCATCATTCTCACAGAGGTCTCAGGGGACTGCTGGTACACAATTAGCAGGAGTGTATTCTCAGCTTGATGTGGGGGGTTTTTAGCCCATTAACACTAATGGCAGCTGCAGCACCAGAGCTCCGTATATCACAGAAAACACGGACACATGCACACGCTTAGCTCTGTGCAAATCTCACCCATTCAAGAGGCACCTGAAGATTATTGGGAATAAAATAACCACAGAAAATTGATGGAAGCAACCACTTCATTGTTTTCCAATAATTACTTTCAAATATATAAAAATTAAACATATAAAACGTAGAAACACAAACCCACCCCAGCACACGGAGGCAAAGCCTTGGCCAGCCTGTAGGACATGAGGGGCATTGCAGAGCTCATAGCAAAGCATTGCTGGAATGCCTGAAGGCATTATCAGCTGGGGGAATGCTGCTTTAACCCACTGAGGCAGGAAGGAGGCAAAGAAGCATTTGCTGACAAAGTCCTTCCCTTCACCCCTCATTTTACAAACAGCAAAATAAAATTAAAGTATAGAGCAATATAAGCCTCAGTGGAGACAGTTGGAGATGTTTGCTCAGGAGAAAAATGGCAGAGAATAACCCTAAATGAGCCCCAAACACAGCTCTTAGTAAGAACCCAAGGGAGATGCCCTTGCCATGGCTATATGCCATGCATCACTGGAGCCTGCACCTGGGCACAGTCTTCCAGTGCTTTGGACAGCAATGTCCTGGGGAGCAAAGGTGGCTAAAACCAATCTCTGTGCTCCATACAGAGTCACTCGAGGTCTCACATAAAGCAGACTTATTGCCCCCATGAAAGAAATAATAGATCTAATAAAATACTTATATCCCGGCCAACATCTCTGCCCAGCCTGGTGAGCCCCCAGGGGCAGCGAGTGGACAAAGCCAACTTACAATGTGTCCTCCTATCCCTCCAGCCCTGCAGCATGCAGCTGCTGTTCCCAGAGACCACCACAAGGAGACCATCCTCACAACACACAGACGTGAGGCTGTCATGGCCAGGGCTGATGCAATTTGGGCACATCCCTCCCCTGCCCTGTCACCCAGCTGCCTGGTTGGCAGCACGTGAACCCATGCTTTGCATCTGCATGAAGAGTTCAAGGCTGGCAGTCCTTAATAATATAAGCACAGCTGCTTCCCTCCACAACTCCCCTCAAATCAAGCAGCCAAGATAGCTTTCTGAATGAACGAGCTATCTTAAGGCACTGAGTGAAATAATTTCTCAGATGCTCAATCTAGTTTTTGAAACAATCTGGAAATGACATTCACATTAATTACACACCACGTATCTGGAAAATGACAGCGCTACTGAGCTGACAGTGACAAGGAATCAGAAAATAGCTTGTGCAGGTGGAACAAGTCATGGACAAACCTTCGCGTCTATATGGAGGGGATGGACAGAGCTGTGAGGGGCAGCACTGCAGGTGCCTAGAGACCATTTGTGCAGCAGAGCCACAGTGAGCAGTGGGTGATTTCACCCTCCTGGCACTCACAGAGGGAACTTCAAGCAGTGTTTCCCCTTTAAAAACCAAGACAAGCTCTGCCTGGACAATCATTCATATTTGCTTACTCCTTGAGCTTTGGTGCAGTGATTGCTTGCTGGGCTAGGAGCCTCCCAGCCATGTCACAGACCAAGAGGAAAGTCAGAGGTCTTCCCTGGGCTGAGTCCTGAGCAAGTCAATGGGAAGTAAATATAAACCATAAGCACTGAAGTAAGTGAAAATAAACTGTTTGGTGCATGCTTATACAATGACAGAAGTCTTTGCAAATTCATAAAATGGAGAACATGAAAAGCAGCAAATCCTTTTTAAAACAGGAAGGAAGTCAGGTAGGTGAGCAGGAAAAACAGCCCAGTAGTTAATGTGCTAATGTAGGACCTGGAAAACCTGAGTTTACAGGCCTGCAGTGGGCCCATAAACTTCTACATGCTATCACTGAAACTGGAGAACCACACTCCATTACCCCCAAAACTCAGGAACTGCTTATAAGAACTTCAGGAATTGGGTTAAATCTCACCAAAAAGGGAAAACATGCCTGTTCGACGGAAGCCAACAGCAGAAGGCAGGAAAGCTCACATCACTTGAAACCACAGCTCGCAAGGAACCCAAACTGCCCAGGAGAACTGAGCCCACAGCTCCATGCAAGGTAACTGATCCGCTTCTCAGTGCACAAGAGAACAATACTCTGACCTTTAAGTAACAATTTTAGCTGTATCAAAAAACTGAAGTGACTTGAGAGCCATTTCTCTTGCTCCCTGGAATCATTTACAAGGGGATTTTTGCACCCAGGCAGAGCATGCAGGCAGGTGGCTGCACCCAGGAGCAGTCCATGCAGCCAGAGTTTGTCTTGGCAGGGAGCTGCTGGCTTCCTTTGCATACAGGGAGCAACCCGGTTCTGCTCAAGAACTGCCTGGTTTAGGAACACGCACCTCAGCAGGTTGGAGCCCTGCAGACAGGCTGCTTTCGTGAGAGAGGGCGTGAAAACAGATCAAAGTCTCAGAAGAAGTTTATTTTAAAGTATTTCCTACAGCCCGATCAGATTATGTTTTTAAAAGTTCAATTATCTTCTGATGAACTCAGCGGCCAAATTAGGAAACTAAATACAATTATTAAAGCATAAGAGAATAATTTCAGATCTGCTACAAGTGCCAATTCAAACTTAACAAGCCCACAGATCCTGGCAAGTAACTCCACACAGATCACTCAGCTTCATTTCAAACTAGAAGACCAGATGAATGCCTGGGATATGACTTACATTGATTCTCATGTTTTTAATCAAAACTTACACAGTCCTTTTAGCTGGCCAAACCCAGAACCAAGATTTTGTAGAAAGGTATTCAATTTCTCTATGGAATTGGGGGATTTGAGCAACCCCGTGCTGAGCTATCAAAGCAGTGCACAGAACTTACCTCCGGCGTGCAATGCAAAGCCTGAAAACTCGGAAGAAATATTTCACATAGTGCAGCATTTTGCAGAGCAATCTTTAATCCAGATGCTATCCCAGCAGCTGGGCTGATCTCCTCAACAACTTCAGTACAGTTCTGTTGTGGTCTTTTTTTCCTGAAGAGAACTTCTAAACTCACATCTTGTTGGCCAGTAATTCTGAATTCCCATTCACCAAGTGACCAGCAATGCACCCTGCCATTATACCATATAGCCATGCTCACTTGGGAGCATGGCAGCTGATGTCCCACAGCACACACACATTCATCAGAAGGGAGATGCCCACAGCTGAGGTTATCAAGAGTGGAAACTTCAGTACAGCTGAGGTTATCAAGAGTGGAAACTTCAGTATGCAACAGTGCTGCAGGTGAAGTTTCATCTGACACATTTAACCTTACATATTGTTGCATTTTCTCTCTTCCTGTAGGCAGCGTGGGCTCCTGGACATCACACATCAGTGGCACTAATGAGGAGAAGTGCTGACCACCAGTCAAGAGAAAACGATACCTAACACACCATCTCAGTCTGTAGATTACTGATACCATCATGTTTAAAGGGCAAAGGCCAAAAAGCACGAGCACAGGACCCTTGCCTTTAATAGGGTTGCCATATATACCCAAAACAAAACACACTTTTAAGCTGCCTGCATTTATAAACTCTTGAGGCCCATATTTGAAGGAAAGGGAAAACCTTCCATGCTGACAGCTCCTCCCAGCAAGTTACAGAAAGGAGGTATTTAGGGGAGAACATGAATTCCAGCCCCTGATGGAAAAACACACTCCTCTTGCAGCAATTTCTGTTGTTGTATTTTTGTATGGGGGTTAAAAAAGGTTTGATTTTGCAGTTTACCATGTTGAGGCCTCTCAGTGCTCGCTGTCAGAGGGTGCCGATTACCCAGCTTCATTCATCAAAGTGTCACTTTTCTGACAGCCATTAATAAATATACTGCCAGAGCCCCTCACACCTGGCAGCCATGGCACACTGCAACACACCGCTAACCTAATTTGCTAATTGCTGCTTTCCCCATTAATTTTAGTCCTGTCTTGTTTGGTGTTGATATGGAGGGAAAAAGAAAGAAGAGTGGGGAAAAAGAAGCAGGCAAGAAAGTAAGCTTTGGGAGTTTTCTGATTATTTCTTCACTTGTTCTTCCCCCTCCATCACCATTTACTTGGGGGTATCAGCTTCCTTTTTATCCTTGCCCTTTCTGAGAGGGCTGGCAGCAATGGCAATTTGGGCACTGTGGTGTGAGGGCTTAACAAGCTGCACACCATGTGTTACCCACATACAAGCCCAGACTCTGGCACTGTGTTTCTCTCAGCCCCCCACCCTGAGCTCCCAGCCTATGGCTGCACAACAGTGGGGCTTGGGGTGCTCTGTCCCCCAGACATCATCGGTCTCAGCACTTCACACCTGCCAAAATCCCTACTCTGTTAATTCAATTCCCATCCACTCTCAAGCGAACATCACTCAGTTCCATTAATCATATGATTTTTCTGATAAATATCCTCTTTAAGGCCCAGGTACAGACCAAGTCCTTTGTGACTAAGCTGGTCTGAAACGCAGGTCTCCAGCCGAGGTCAATTAAGACAAGGAGTACCAGACCCATCAAGCCTTCAGGCAGTGATGAATTATTGTTGCAGCACTAGTAAAAGTCTCCCTGCAGGACACTCACCAAGCTGTTGTACTTGGACCACACATTGGGGTCCATATGCTCCAAAGCTTTTCCTTGCCTGATTAGGTCTAGTGATGGCTGCCCGCACCCACTGCTCCAGCTCTGCCTCCCCTTCTCAGGAACAGTGCACAATCACTGGGGGCACAGAGGCTCCCTGGGCTCTGCACAGCCATCACTTGGCCACCAATGCTTGGTTAAGGACACAGACACCTGTGTTCTGCAGAGCTTTCCAGATCATTAATTCTTTTCTCCAATTAATGCAAGAAAAGGGTGCACTTACCCCACAGGTAAGGCCTGTGTGCATGCTCCTGTCCCCTCAGCCAGGCAGCTTGGGTCCATCTTTCTTGGTAAACAGAGCTTCCCACTGCCAAGACACTCAGACCACAACCACACAACATGAGGAATGGTCCTCTCAGTCTGGGACAGCATCCACTGCCAACCTGTGCCAAATACAAGAATTTTGGATGCTTCCTTAGCATTGGGAGGAAAGGAATGAAGGTGGCCAAGTTCCACCTTAAGTGGGTGATTGCAGTCTGCTAAACCCACAACAAATAACCGAGTCTCAAACACAATCCAAACACAGGGCATGTTTTAAAATTGCTTGCAACGAGACTCTAGTAGATATGAGCATGAGAGGTTTTGCTGCTTCTGAGCAGACTTTGGTGCAAAACACATGTTTTTCCCTAAAAGAAGCAGAAGGTTTAAACAGTTTTAAATTGGATAATACTACAAGAAGGCTCAGACTGTTTTGAAATGATGAGCTGGTAAGAAAACCCTTCTTTGAATCAGGATTACTACGATGATATTAGAGGATTAGCACAGGTCTGGGAGCAGGATTCAAGCAAACCTGCCAATTCTGGACATTGGACATTTTGACTGCCTTTGAACCCTTTAGCTATTCTGACAGTTAAAACTGTGCTGCCATGGCACAGCCCGGCTCCCAGCACTTACACCCACAGCTCTCCCTAAGCCACAGGTGAGATCTGTTTGTATTTCCTTTAGCACAGAAGGGCCAGGCTGGCACACACTCACCTTTATGGCTCGTTGCTACTCTGCCAGGAGCAGGACACACAGGCCAAGCCTTCCAGGAGCCTTATAAGTCAAACACACTGTCCTGTTCCAAGTGGAGTTAAACAGGCCCAGTAAAAAGTAACAGCACTTCAGCTTTTAGCCAAAAGCCTCCATTCACGGCCCTTTAAAGTTAAATTTACTGCCTCCATTTAGCAACATCCCTGTGAAACTCCCTCCTGGTTCAGAACAAAACCTCTGTGCAGTTCAGCTGCGCTGTGGCAAACAAAACATTTCATCCTAGGGATCCAGCCATGCATCTGTCTGCCTTTATTCACATCTCTGTGTCTCTTTATTCCCTTCGGTTTTCAACAGCTCCAAGCAACCAGATAGCACAGCTCGTCCTGCTCCCCACTGCTCACCTTTCTGCTATGGCTGAAGAGCTGATCACAAGGAGGAAAGCCACCAACACGTCTTTTTCCCCCTGTGACAGAAGTGGATGCAGCTTTATTGAGCTTCTTGGGCTGCGTCTTCCACCACAGGCAGATCAAGAAAAACTACACAGGGCAGAGAATGAGTAAAATGATCAATGCTCTGCCCTGGAGTATGATAACTCCCATTTTTCAGGAGTCAAGGTTAGCTCAGGGCTTCAGCTGCTCTGCAGGATCAGCCCTGCCCTTTGAAGAACCAATTCGTTCCCTTGCACGAGGCTCACTGTGCCCTGACCCATCACACCACTGCATGTGCCACATGCTTTCTGCACACACACAGCCTTCGTGCTGAAGCCAAAAAGCAAGAAAGCAAGAAAAAAGTTTAGAGCATTTCCTAACAAAAGAGAAAATAAGGGAAAACATTCTGTTGAAAAATACCAGGTCAAATGGAGAAGGGAGTCCTTTCATCTTCCATGCTCTGGGTTGGTTTTATTACACTGCAAAGCCATTTTACTGAATTAGTATCGTAATCATGGCAGGATAATGGGGGTATGGAGCACTGCAGCACAAGCCAGATCCCTCAGCTGGTACAAACCAGCATGGCTTCATTAACTTCAGTGGAGCCAATTTATATCAGCTGAGGATCTGCCCTTTAGTTTTTACTACAGGAAAGCCAGACTACAAATGGGAGAAACCTATATTAAAAACAAATATCTTCAATCACAGCAGCAAGAATGTAGAAAATATTGGCTGAGTCAACTTTTATAGCAATGTTTTCTTTCTCTCCCAAGTGCTCAATTTTGAACACTCCCCTATAAAATTTTCCAAGCCTGGAGCAACTTTCCTCTTTCCTTTGGTTAAAGCCCACCTCACCTGATGGAGGCAACAAGGCTCTGGAGATGCTCAAGTCCTTTCCAGAGCAAAGTAGGGCTTAGGGAACTGGTAGCATCCCTGCACTGAGCCATCTCAGACCTCCAGCCTGCCAGCAGGGCAGTTGTGAAAATGGAGATTGGGCCACAAACATCTGCTCTTCTTGGGAAGCGTGACCCCTTCCCACAAGGAGAAGGTTACTCCAACAGCCCCCTTTAGGAATGCCACTGGGTCCCTCAAATGAAAGCGCACAGAAGAGCTCAGGGCCCCTCAGCAGCCTTGCAGCAAGCACCTTTTGTTCAAAGCCCAGAGCTGTTAATTAAAGGCTGGTGATTAATGATTAAACTCCACGTGGTTCCCATCTCAGGCTTAAAAAGTCCTCAGGATGCTGACTTTGCTGAAGGTTTCATTGTGAAGTTCTGGGATGTGAGGGGCTATTTATAGAGAAGTCCATCAGAGCACTGAAAGGAGGTGCTCCTTCCACATAATTAAGAAGAAAAAGAAAAAAAAATACAATTTCCAAAAAGCATAAAGGTCAAATATTTAGATGAGGTAAATAAGCGATCTGCCTGTATGAGCTGCAGCCAGAAACAAGAGACTATTTCTGTGTGTGCTTTCCCCAGCTGGGCACGTTCAGTTCTTGGACTTGGGTTTCTACAGGCAAATATTCTCCTCTCCCAGGGAGTTCAGAATTCATTGTCCATAAAGATCATGGATCCTCATGCCATATTGCATTCATGAATAACGAATACAAAGGATTTCTACATGCAGGATCTGATGCGTGGATAAGGGCAGCATTTATCCATCCTGCTCACACCCTGGCCTCTCTGCACCCAGCTCAGCCTGAGTGGCACAGGCTGTGGAAATGAAAGCTGGAGATCTCTGAGTTTTACATTGTTGTGGATTAATGTTTTTGGAAGCTTTGAAAACTGACTGAAGTTTAAATTATTTTAAGACACTGGTAATATAAATAATCTGGGTTCCTAGCTTTTGGTCCTTGCTGACCCATGACAGGCCAGGTTTCTTTCCTGATTATAAACTTTCTCTGACCGCATTCAAGTAAAGAAGGTTGGTTTTTCCTATGAATGTTTGGAACAAACCTCTCTTCTTACAGAAATGTATATACTAGAACTCTTCCCAAAGCTAATAGCTCCTCATGGCACTGAATAGCTGAGTACCATACCAAGTCATACAAATGTTTTCACAGCTCCTCGTTTGCTTCAGCTCAGCAACCCACAAAATCTAGGAAATGATGGTTGGAAGGGCCCTCTGATCCCACCTGCTGCTCCATACTGTTGCCAGCACTAGGCTATGGTTTTAGTTCCACAAATAAGATGGGCCGCTTTGTCCTGTGCTATACCCATACAGTTATTTCTTAACCAAAGGCAGCTGTGCTGCTCAAGCATGATTTTCCCTTCATAAACCCATACTGATTTTTCAGATTCTCACCTTGTTCCTTCAAACCCACGGGTCTGAAATTCACCTTTGGGTGGATTCTCTCGGACCCATACATTCAAATACATCTGACTTCTCTGACAAGCCCCTGAACGCCCATTCCTCCACTTTTGGCTGCCCTTTTCCTTCCCATGATGGTTTTGACAAGAACTTCATGTACGTTTTCTTTGGTTTCACAACAAATGCATCAACAATAAACCTCTGCTGAAACACCATATTTTCAAAACACAAGCTGAAACAAATCAATGTCTCCTCACATAAATACTGCCAAGTCTGAGCCCCACTGCCACCATTTTACATCTTCCAGTCTTCCCGTGGTGCAAAAATGTTTAATTGTGGTTTGGGGTTTTATCTCTCTCCAGCCTTCAATTGTACTTATGGGATGCATGTTAGACGTATTTACATTGAAAACTTAGATAGGAGATCTCAGAGCTTAGTTATGCCCTGTCACAGTGCTGTATATCCTAGATAGCTTGCATAGGTTTCAAGAGATTGCAGATTATTTTTATCCCCTTTTGTCCTCAGTAGTTAGCAAAAAATTTGGGTACTTGCAAGTTTTCCTCTTGTGTAAGGGGAAAAGGACTAACAGCGGAGTCAATGAGCAGATCCTGTCTGTTCACAAAGGACACTGAATGTCCCTTGTTCCCTTCCATGGCATTAAATATGAGAAGAGATTGCTGTGCAGAATTGCCCACACTGTGGCTCTTCTGATCAACACTCAGATCCAAATCCTCCCTCTAGTTTTTCTGACAAAACTATATTCGCAGTATATTTTGCAATGCTATCACTTTCCAATTTCATGGTCTTTCTACAGATATAGTTTATAAACCAGTCTGTAGCTTTTCCATGTATTCCACATGCGCCTGTTTCATATGCAGAAATATTTTGGGGTTTTGGCTGGTGGCTGCTATCATTTGAGCTACGTGGTTTCAAAAATGTCTTCTTACAACTATCCTAGTAAAGGAGTGGCACTTCTGCTTAGTCCATAATGTTACATGACTGGAATTCATTATATGGTTTTCTCTGCTTTGCTTTAGCTTGTGAAAGAATGCATTTGCAACACAGTGCCCCAGGCAGTTCATCAGCACCAGGGCTCAATCCCAGCATGACAGACATTACAGAGTCATGGAATATTCAGAGATTATATTCAGGTTACCGACACTGTGTGTATATCCTTATCCATCCTAGTGATGGTTCTCCTGGCTCCATGATTAAGATAAAAACTGCTTCCAGGGAAAAGAAAGAAAGGAAAAGGAATGGAAGATGCCTTTCGTGGTTAATTAATGCAAGCCTTGAACACTAAAATGGGGTGAGTAACATGTCTTTTGAAGTTTGGCTACGTGGAGGGAGAAAAATCTCACATGTAGGTTTGACCTGGTTCAAAGCTTTAACTGACAAAAGGCCTAAAAAGACATGAAATAAAATTCCTGCTCTAGATAAAAGTAGTCATTTATGTTTAATGTAAGATGTCATAGGTACAAAACTAGGCACAGGAAGATTCCCTCTCTCTTTCCAGTTTTCCAGGACATGTGCAGAAACCAAAGTCCTCACTGTAAGGTAGAAAAGAGAAGAGTGAAAATGCAATTAAGCTGCTCATTTATCAGAATAGATTTGACTTGAATTAATCCTGTTTCCAACAAATAGCTCTGCACTGTCAACAGGGTGATCTATGAATATCCTTTCTGTGGACCCTACAAAAGGACAGCAGGTTTCCAAAGAGTGAGGAGGAAGGTATGGCTCTAAACCAATGTTTCACCCAGACTGGCTGTTTTTGAGTAAGGTCCAAAAATGTCAAAAGGAAGGTAACCCACAAGAACACAGCATCTTAATGAGCAAGTCTGTAACATTTTGGCAGAGAAAACTATCATCTGCTACTAGTAGTGCAAAGATTCAAAGCTCTGCAAGACCCACGGAGCCAAAGAAAGCAAGCATAGGTTACATTAAAGACTTTAAGCTGAATGTAAAAGAATAACACTTCAAATCAGACATATTCCAGTGGACTGCCTTCCTGAAGTAAATCCAGCAGCTCTTTGGACATCAGTGGGTTACTCCTTGTTGAACTGGAAGAAAAGTTTTGCCTGATGCTCTTAACAGTTGTAGCAGAACACAAACATCTGGGTCCAATTCCCCACTGATAGGAGCCCTTCGTTACCACAACTGTAAAATACCTATTTCACAAGAAAGTTAGAAAGCCAGCATGAAGTGCCTTTTTGTGCTGACAAATGCCATTACAATGAAGTATCACCTAAACTCAAGTCTCGCCAATTCCCTTTGTTTCCAATTTTCACACACACCAAAGACTTAAGCAAAACAAGTCAGTAATGTGACAATGGAAGATAAATGTATAATTCATGAACACCAGAGGAAGAGAGTTAGAAAGCAATTGCAAGTACAACGAATAGGTCCGTTCCAGAATGGGAATAATTAGCCCTATAATTAAACTTATCTTGCTGCTAGACAAGAGCAATGCTCAGCAACACCTGGCCTGGAATGTTCCCGTCTCTGCAGGCAGCAGGTGGAGCACACAGACATGATCCACCTCCCTCCTACCAGGGACACGGTTGCCTGTGCCAGCAATTAAGGTCTGGGACAATGTCTGAATTATTGTGAACTCTGCCAGATATTTCCTAGTCCGATTTGTTCTCGGTAGGTAAAGCAGGACTTTTCTTGCTGCTGACAGTCCCCTCTTCCTTACCTTCCTCTCTGCCATTCTGAGACATGCTCCCCTTTTCATCCTTGGCAATGCAGAAATGAACTCAGATTTTGCAGGGACTTGCATGCAAGTATTTCTCAAAGACCTCAGCGGGGCTTTGCTGAAACAAACTCATCCAGGTGGCAGCAAGTGCAGTCCTGAAGGTGTTAACCTCCAAGATAACTGCTTCTTGGACCCTTTGGTACACTGATGGGGAAATCAATGAGATGTCAGGCCTTGGGGGATCCTTTTCACATCCCTCCTGAAATCATTACAATTAATGACAGAAATGGGGCAGCTAGAAGCCCATCTGATTCTGTGACCTTCCTCCAACCAGCAGCCAGCCTGGGAAAAACAAAAAGTAGGAGCAAGTCAAGCAGCCTTAGCAAGATACGTAACAACATATTCAGTGTCTAGTGATAACATTATTCCCATGTATCAGGATACCGGAACCCAGGCAAACTTCCATCTCCCATTACTGCATGGCAAACAGCTCCTTAATGTAACCATATGTCATATGAAAAAGTATCATCTTTTGTTTGTATTAAATTTGCAACCTGATAAATCATTGTGATGTCTTTCATTTTCTCTTGTGAGAAACGCAATGATCAGGTTCTCCCTACGTGTTTCCTCCTGGCAGCTCAGGCTTTTATTCACTTCTATCACAGCAGAGATTCCTTTTCCAAGCTGAAGAATCCAAAGTTCGCATCTCCATAGAGTGTGACTAATTATTTTGTATTTTTACATCACCTTTGTTCCCCTTTGCTCTACCTTTCCGATTCCCAACGTGTATTTGAGATAAGAGGACAAAAATATCACAGTCTATTCGAACTGTATACACACCAAAGGGCAAAACCAATGCATGTTTCACTCCCCTAAAACATTCAACTCGGAAAGGCTTCCTGGTTGGTTTGCAGCGAAAATGTGCATGAATTTTCCACCCAACAGATTCAGTTTTAATGAGTAATGTTCTTTATCTGAGCATTTAAGAACCAAATAAAAGATTCATCCAGCGCTCTTAGTGTAATTATTTTGCCTATCCCACATATCTACATTAAGATTAAATGGCACAAGGAAAGCAGTTTCTGCCATAGCACCATCAGCACAAAGGGGACTGTTAAAAGTCCTGAAAAGCCGAAAGTTACTGCCTTTAAAATCTGGATTGCAAAACCAATGAGAAGAAAAAAAGTTCTGTAAGGATAAGGATAGAAACACTGGGAAATATAAGGCTCACACTGAGGCATTAGAGTTGGTTGAATAATAATAAAACTAGACTCATTAATATGTTCACAAATAAGCATGCCAGATTTCTGGGGTGACATTAATCATGGCTCGCAATTATTCACTTGAAAAATCAGCATGAGAAAATGAAACATGATGTTTCATCCATTTTAGTACGCTTTCATTCTGTGAAAATTCACACCAGAATTTAGTGACTATTATTCTCTTGTTAGGAAAGGTTCTCTCATCCTATGCAGTAACATTGATTTGGAGTCTATTAGAACTAAACGAAAGAGAAAAACAGTGTTCTTAGGTGAGCTCATCCAATTCCAAGAAGGAAAAAAAAGGCATTTTATTAATAAATTAGAATATTTACCACTAGGCAGAAGGAAGCGACTGAGTTTCTAACTGATTCTTCACAGGAAGCATTTTATTTGGAGCACTACTTATTTTTCAAGCGTAAGACAATCATTGACCATAAACAAGAGCATAATGGCTAATAAAGTGATCTTTAAGTCAGCTGTATCCATTTGTTGGAATATTCTGCTTTGTTTCATCCCCTGTTTAAAAGGAGGAGGAGACAGATAAAGTAAAAGTAGATAAAGGCTCTACACACAAACCAGGCAGCTGGAGGGAGGTGGCTGATTGCTTTACTGAACTATATTCACCATTTTGTTACTGGGATGGAGATATTTGCAGTTCAGTTAACATCTGTGCATCAGCAGCTGCTAATATTGCACCCCAAAGCCCACAGTCCCCAATACTTTCAACTCTCCAACACAAACATCTGCAAACACAGTGTAGTTGAGGTCAGAAGATGTCAAAACCTACATCTTTCTTCCAAGTATTTCTGGCAACATCCTTGAACCATGATCCCTGTCAATGTATGACCAGCGTTCCTCAGGGCACAAAAGGAGAGGCAGCTCCATACTCCAGAAGTATTACATCCAAAATGCCAGTTGTGCTTCTGGATAGCCAGGAGACGAAAGCTGATTCTGATCACCAAGCAATAAGGAGACCATGGGGTGGAGGTAAGCAGACAGTCCTATCTGAGAAAAGGACACAGCCTCACAAAAGCATCTGTTGGATCATGGATCCATTCGCAGCTCAGACCTTGCTTCTAACCCCTGTCCCCTTGCCACATCTCCCTTCCTTTGGCTGCAAAAGCCTGCAGCAGAACCCAGCAGCCCAAGGAGACACTCTGCTCATAGCATACGCAGTCTGAGCACAATTAGAAACACAAATTGACCATTACGTCCTTTATTAATCTACTCTAATTTTTATGGTGTGAAAACACCCAATTCCACTGCTTTGGCTACTGGCCCCGAACATAACAAGTTACATGGGGCTTGTCTCATCAAAATATCATCATGTCTAAATAGAGGATCTGTCTGAACCACAGTGAAAATGAGTAATGATCACAATTATGGGCCGTATAACAGTCCAATAAAATCTAATTAAAATGATCCACATCCCATCTGCCAACAGCACATAAGCAACACCATCCATTGGGGGGGACAAAAGGGGAAGTAAATAACACTGTCTTCTTTTTTAAAATACCAAATATTTCAAGATGAAAAAGCTACGTGTATTTTATCACCAGCACCAAACTGTGCTGCCGAAGAACTTCTGTGATGACTTAGAGCAATTCCTTGCCCTAAAATTATGAGATATTTTGGGGGTTGCTCCATGAGAGAGCATCCCACGAAGAAGTTCCCTCAAAACAAACTTCTCAGCAAGTCTGTGCAGTTTGAGTCCCTAGGCATATTTTCAATTGAATTTAAGCACTGAAAATCCAGGCTTTTAGTAGATCTTAACAACATAAGTACATCTGTACCAGAAATGACTTTGGGGCATCATTCCACTGGTTGTTCTATTCTCAGGACAGCAGGCAAATAAAAATAGCATCATGTCTTACTTCCCATCTCCAAATTTGGAACCTTCCTGGGCTTTCTACAGCCGGTAATAAAAACAGTTCAAGTGACTTTCCACCTCCCTTTCTCAGGCATCTGTTCTCTGCTTTGAGTCTGTGAAGCTAATACTATGCTTTCTGATTACACAAACTATGAGGTTACCAATAAGACAAGTTGTCAGTGGGCAAAACTGTATCACCTTACCCAAGAGCAGAAAACCTTTAGACTGACAACATGTTCCACTTATCTTCCTATATGTTTAAGGGAACCCAAGAACCAAAACAGAAAAAACTGAAGTTTAGGGGGAAAAAAAGGGTGATGAAGTCAGATTTAGGATGGAAGCTAGAATACATTTTCTCACTCGGAGGTGCTATGAAGTGCAGTACAAAGCCATGACTGGAGAGAAGCCAGGATGAGAGTAAAGAGGGAGCAAGCTGGAGACCAGGAAGTGTAGGTGTTACCTCGATCTGGTAACCTGGAAAGTCAAGTCCCTTTGTGAATGTGTATCGACGGCCCCGACCAAGTCACAGCTGTTTGTTACACCATTATGGTGAGCTGTAAAATGGCGTTTATTGGAATGTGAGGGTCCCTTATATAGGTATCCAGTTTCATCCTTATCTTTTTTACATATGCATGACCCAGCAGGGGAGGGCCTATCACGTTACATCCCGAGGGTCCGATTTCGCCTAATACAACATCTCCCTCTCCCCATGCTTAATAAAACCATGCCCCGTTACAATGCAAGCGCCGATCCTAATCCTAATATATAAAAGTGTTAGTACTTATATAATTTTTTGTGGTGAGTTATTTAAAAAGTGACGTAAACATGCAGAGGTATGTGGTGCAGTGTGTAATAATGTTAGTGGTTCTGTATTTAGTATTTTCAAGGCATCTTGGGCTATATTATACAGTTCATCCTTCTGCTCAAAGCTTCTCATATATCTGCTGGAACTCCATTTTCTCATTCAAAGTCCTTGCACCTGTGCCTCTTGAGCCAGCAGCAGGAAATCTATTGCAGCTCTTTTCTGTAAAACAGTATGCCTGAAAGAAAAGTACTCAGCTTTCGATTAGTTTTCCGTTTCTCCCAGACCGCCCTTTTGGGTGATGACTGCATCAGGTTTTATTCTTCTTGACGGGACCCATAAAATTTTTTCTGATTCTCTATCCTTTATTGTGGCATAACCTCTTCGTTCAAAATGATTGATTGCATAATGTGCTGTGCCAATACTTCAGCCTGCTGGGCTATTGGGATCCTACCTCTGTGACCTTCCCCCTCCCCAAGGACACGTATCTTGTCCTTCAGGAGATGGTTGGCCCTTTCCACAATGCTTGTCCCTGGGAATTCCCAGGGATGCCTGTCGAGTGAGATATTCCCCAATGCTCATTAAGTAGATCTTGAGATGAAGCACGAGCCATTGTCTGTCTTGATGTGTCGCAGCACACCAAGGACCACAATGGCAGTGGCCCAGTGTCGCTGAGCTGCAGGGGACTTAAATGTTAACATAACCATCACTCAATCAAAACCTTGACTGATAATACACTAAACAGAAGATTACATGTAACGTCATAATCTTTTGAGTTGACATATACACACTCATTCAAGCATTCATTTTAGACAATTCTATAAATGAAAATTTCTAAGCTAATGTATTATTACTTATCGATAACTATGAGGTGGCAAACCACCAAAAGGAGAGAGAAGGAATACAATAGCGGTGAATGCGATAGGCAGTGCCTGCAGGGCGTCCCCTGCTTCAAAGTGCACTTTGCCTTTCTCACCCATCACAGATTCTCTCCTGTTTTAATTCTTGCTAGAGATTGCAAGGTTTTTTCACATGTACTCCATATATGCATGGCCAGTGCATGATACAGAGCCCAGGTGGAATACCTGCTCTTAAAAGATAACAAACCACTATATTAGATCTCTCTACAATACAAACTACTCAGAAAACTTATTAACAGCTATAGTCACTTATTTCTATTGTTACTTGCTTCACCCTTAGCTTTCTTCAGCCCACTACGGGCAAAACTCATCCTGGGATCTTCAGGACCTGCTCTAGTAAAGCTGCCACCGTTCCATCCAACTCCACCCCCACAATTCCCCCTCCATACAATTTCAAGCTCCATCAACAAATTTGTCCAAGTCCCTACCCTAGTCCCCTAAATGTGTATATTATTGGGAGAAAATGAAGGCATTCTTGCTCCGAGTAGCAAGAGATACTTCTAATGTCTTGCTTTTGTCCCTATTCAGAAGTAACGATTTGTTTACTTTCGCAAGCGGCGGAGCCGAGGGGCGGGGGGGGGGGTAAGCAGTGAGGGGGGGCAGCGCGGGGGTTTGCATTCTCTTGCTGGCACTTAAACTTCTCTGGCTAGAGCAGATCACATTCAATATTTTAACTCACTGTTCTTTTGTAACCTTTTTCCCGTTTTTTTGTTTTTCACAATTCCACTACTCGAACCCTCAATTACACTTCCATGTAACATTAATAATTCCACTTCCATATAGCATTCATGTTTACACATCCCTATAACATTAACAGTTCCATACACCATTTGCATTTATACTTTCACATACCATGAACATTTAACAATCACGACGACAGTGACAATATTCAATACAGTTTATCCTAAGCATTCTTCCTCTCCTCCAAGTTGTCAGCAGGAGTTTAACCGACTCCAACTCGGGCTGCCGTGGCTCGCTCGTCAGCTGGACTTGTTTCTGCTTCAGAGACTCCACTCGAGCCCGGGGCCCCCTGACCGGGCCCCCAATTAACGATAAAAAGGAATGCCTCTCTTATCTTTGACCAATCCGAGACTTGGTCGCTCTTGTTCTCCCCTCTCCCTCCCCCCAGGTAGAGCTGGACCAGCAGCCCACCCTCTTGGGGAAGGGTTATGATGATTAGGAACGCCTCTGCCTCCGCCCCCGCTGATGAGGATTGGCTTCTATCTTGGTTAGTCTTATCCACCCCGCCCCACGGGGCGGAGCCACACCCACAACCCATCCCATCTCGAGGAAGGGACCCATCCTCCCGCCCCTGCTCACTCCCCTTCCCCACCCCCAAGGATGGGCGAAGGAGAGCAGAAGATACCGGTTGCTTTGGATACCGATATGGGGCCTCAGAGGAAGGCTTCTCCTGGTCAAGAGATAAGGATGTGGAATGTGTGGAATGCTGCTGGACGGGGCCATCTGCTCGTTGTTCAGCCGGAGTGATGGGTGCGGTCTGGATGGCTCCCGCCACCTTGTCTTTGTCTTTCAAATCCTCACATCTGCAAGAGAAAAAGCTTCCCGACCCACATTCCGCCGTCCCAACCTGAGTTTCAGTCTTCCCCTCGTTCCGAGCCGCTTTCAGCGCCCCAAGCACCAACCCCCACGTTTTGAACTCAGCATCTTTCTGCTCATTCATTGCGCGCTCACAGAGCGAAAAAGTTAAAGAGTCCCGTTTATTGTGATCCAAAATCACCTGAGGAGAGGAAAGCTCCCTCTCCAAGACAACTAATGACGGCCGCAATGTCCTTCTTAGAAGGCGTATCTTTCCTACCATAGTAGGTTTTACAAAGTTGCAATACTACTCTAATGACGGAATACATTTACCCAGAGACCTGAAGTCTTCCTGGTCTTCTACGAACTATCGGCCGTAGGATAGGCGCAGCGCTGCATTCCCCTTTGCACCCCACCGAGAGTGCTTCCACGGGCTCGAACCGTGGATACCGCGTCCGTCAGCGCGGTTTTAGCCGTCGCACACTCACCTCCAGGACTTTTCCTCACACGGGGCACCATTTGTTACCTCGATCTGGTAACCTGGAAAGTCAAGTCCCTTTGTGAATGTGTATCGACGGCCCCGACCAAGTCACAGCTGTTTGTTACACCATTATGGTGAGCTGTAAAATGGCGTTTATTGGAATGTGAGGGTCCCTTATATAGGTATCCAGTTTCATCCTTATCTTTTTTACATATGCATGACCCAGCAGGGGAGGGCCTATCACGTTACATCCCGAGGGTCCGATTTCGCCTAATACAACATGTAGGTGCTTCAATGCACTTGAGATGTCTTTAGGAATGGTGAAGATTACCCTCAAAGCAACACTCAGAGTTTGAATACTTTTCCATATATTAAAGAGAAGTGAAACTGGAGACAGCCCACCCCAAACTGCAGGCAGCAAATAGGTTTCAATACGTTTGTCTGACTGTAGCTTGAGCTTTGTTACAAGGAATCAACCAGTTTTGGATCCAGATGCTGTCTAGAACCCACCTCGCGGCAAACCTACGTAATAACAGCAAATGTACACTGCTTTAGCTGAGCTATTTACCAATGCCAAAAGTTAGGATCACTCTTTTAATACTTACTTTAATTGCATTTGTGTTCTGTAACTGATAGCTTAATGAAAGGATGAAAACTCCTCCTTTTCTCCATAGCGCAGCTGCTCTTTATGGTTGGCTTTGGCCTTGCAGAGTAGATGGTTGCTGGTGATTTGATCCGCATCCTTGACCAGCATTCATCCAAGCATGGATAACAGTCTGCAGCATTGGTTCCTTGATGTTAAACCATTCTGAGCAGTTCTTTCTGCATTTACAAAAACAGATGCAAAGAAATAGATGCAATTCAGTCTAGAAGCTGTGGGACCCATTCCTTAGTTCAGTGGGAACTCAGCTTTCACTCCAGCTCTGGTGTTTTCATTCAAAAGAAATGTTCCTTGTTTGCATGATATCATCCTAAATGTATCTTGCAACCTCATCCTGTTATCACTGACTTGAGAACCACAGCCTTGGCGAGCTCCTTGAGTGCTTGTCCCAGGAGCACACATGCTGCTGCCCATCCTCTGTTCTTCCTTCACATCAACTACAACTGCACTCTGTGTGCTAAGTCCAAAAATATTGCTTTTATACTTGAAGTTAAGAATGCTATCTCGTGAAATTTTATTCAACAATCAATTTGTATATAAAATCCTATGAATGTCTCTATGTCAAGATACCAAAGCCATCAGCGAAAATGAATTTTCTTCTACCTGAATACCCCGAAGATGGAGTCTGTTTTGGCATGATCTACTGTTATTCACCATCCATCTGCAAAATGTTTCTGTCACAGCTGCTCTACTACTGCAGACTTTCAGCACCTTACTGCTTATTTACATAATTTTGGGCCAAGCTGAAGTAGTGCAATTCTCTTTTAAAGGATGCTGAAGCCTTCACAGCTTTGCTTTTACTGTGCTTGCTCAAACCTCTATAACCCCTAATTGACAAAGAAGTTCAGGAATGCAGAGACACAACAGTGGTCTCCAGCATAAGTGTTTTGATAAAATGAAAGAGGAAAAGTACATATTATACACATCACCTCTGGGAAACAGTAATCACAAAAGTTATTAAACATTCTGCCAAAGGCTCTGCAGACTCCTTTTCTCTTTTGGTTTTGTTAGCAATAAAGGCAGCTTGCTAATATTTGTCACTTTCAAATTCATAATTTACTACTCAAAAGGCAGCAAAGATACATTATATTTTCATAAAAGACTATGAAGTTGTCCAATTTTCCAGAGCTGCAGGAGGACTGAAACACTGTGCGGTGGCACAGGTCCTTTCATGCATTATGAATAGGGTGATTTTACAATTCAAAACAACAGTTCTCACCTTTCCCACTGCCTGGCACAGCTGGGCAGTGCTTTAGGAGACACTGCATCTTTCAGGATCAAGAAATGCACACCCCTTATGAAGGCAAAGGGATTGATAAGAGACTGAAGGAGGCACTCAAAATACAATTACTGTGTTTGGGGATGGGATTTGGTGCTTTTGTCCACAAACCTCCTCGAGTAGGAATAATAGTACTTCAATGGTCTGAAAAACTGCTGGAAATTACTGGGATCCAAGTTTTCATTGCTTCCTCTGAGTCGGTAACCTACAGCAGAGGCAGGTGAATTTTAGAACCTCTCTTGGTGTATATTGATGGCATTGATGTAGAGGATTTGGCTACCCTAATTCCCATGGCCACGGCATATTATCTTCAAGTTGCTCCATTAGTTACCATACTTTACAGATTAATATAATATCTTTGGATCTCCTCGTTACAACAGGCTTTAATTGGCTTCTGGTGAGGACATTCCTTTTGGCTTGATCTCATGGAGCCTCTGCTGTAAAACTGGGAGTTGCATTCACAGTACAGCTCTTTCTGCAGCTAGAACCCAGAACTCACCAGGCACCCCATTGCCATAAAATTCTTATCAACTTAATATCCTTCAGACCTACACACATCATATGCTTAAAACAAACTGAAAAGGGTTGCTGGTTTGCCTACTGCCTGCAGTCAAGCCTCAGTCTTTTCCAGTTCTTGAAGCAAAATCTCACATCTGCACACTCACTGAAGCCAGCTTTGCCTGACACATCAGAGAAAAATTCCATTTTTTCCAAGCTCCATATAGACACAGAGCACATTTTCTTACTGTACTGTTAGCTCGGATTGGCTTGAGAAAGGTTTATTTAAATTCTTTTGGGTAAATTGGAGCCCATAGACACCGAGTTTGCTATCCGTATACATTCCAAGAGACACGCCAGCCCTCATCGCATCCTGCAAGAAAAGCTCCCATGTGAAAATTAAAGACAGGTTCTGAAAGCTCCCTCTTCCTGAAGCACTGATTTTGCTACACAGTTAATTCTGCAAGATTTGAAACTCTACTCTCTGCTTTAACGTCCTCCTTTTCCTACAGCCTTGAAAATGTCCACTGACAACCATTCGTGATGCACTTTTCCACTACAGATTAAATCCTTTCCCTCGTTTTCTTCCCTCCCATTTTGAGAGAGCTTATTTCCAAACCTGTATTTCTTACACTAAAAAAAAACCCTGAAATAATTCCAGATCTTAAGTCTGCTCAATAGAAATATTTATTGATGAAAAAGTTCACTGTAAATGGGTCCACCTATGGAGAACAACAGCAAGCAAATAGCAAACATATAAAATGGGCCATATGACATACGTGCATAATGGGGGGGAAGAAGGAGCTGTATCTGCAAAACAAACATCTGCATTTCCTATAGCACATGTAGGTCCCCATGTTGCCACAGAGAGGGCAGTGAATTATGCATCCTTCTATGGTCAGAACTATGGGGGGGCTACAACCATATGAAAAGGACTGGAAAGACCAAGCGGGTAAGGGAGAAGGAAGGTTTATTACATCAAATGAGATTCAATACTAACACAGCTCACTGCTATAGATCCTGAATCCAATATCCTACATGAGACGGATAATGATATAGTCAGTGGGAGGTCCTTCTAAGAAGGGGAAATCTGCAGTTATATTTTTATACAAATTTTTTTTATCCCTTTCTATCTCGAGCCTTTGCAGAAGAAATGGGACGTTTGTCTCATCTCTGCTTTTATCACACACACAAGAGACCAAAGTAGTCTTTGTACTAGATAGCTACTACTATTTAAAGCACACTGTAACAGCATCATGGGGCTGAGATGTAGCTGGATGGAGGGCACCTTGCACATGGCATGGCAGCATTTTGTTGAGCTTCAGGAGGGCAGCCTACCCACAGCATGGCAGTTTTGAGTTGAGCTGCAGCTGGAAAGCACCCTGAATATGGCATGGCAACATTGAGTTGAGCTGCAGAAGGGAGGGCACACTGCACATGGTATGGCAGCATTAGACTGACCTGCAGCTTGATGGAAGGCACCCTGCACATGGCATAAAAGCCTTGGTTTGAGCTGCATCTGGATGAAGTTCATGATGTCCATGGCATGGCAACAGTAGGTTGAGCAGCATCTGGAGGGCACTCTGCACATGGCATGGCAGCTTTGGGTTGAGCTGCATGTTGATGGACGGCAACCTGCACATGGCATGACAGCACTGGGTTGAGGTGCAGAAGGCAGGCACCCTGCACACGGCATGGCAGCATTATGACGAGCTGCAGCTGGATGGAGGGTACCCTGCACATGGCATGGCAGCATTGGGTTGAGCTGCAATGGGAGGACACCCTGCCCATGGCATGGCAGTATTAGGCTGAGTTGCCACTCGAAGGATGGCACCCTACCAATGGCATGGCAGCATTGGATTGAGCTGCATGTGCATGACATCCTGCTAGTTATGGCAGCATTGGGTTGACCTGCATCTGGAGGGCACCCTGAAAATGGCATGGCAGCATTGGGTTGAGCTGCATGTTGATGGAGGTTACCATGCACATGGCATGGCAGCATTGGGTTGAGCTGCATCTGGATGGAGGGCACCCTGCACATGGCATAGCAGCATTGGATTGAGCTGCACCTGGAGGGCACCCTGCCCATCACATGGCAGCATTGGGTTGAGCTTGAGCTGTATCGATGGCACCCTGAACATGGCACGGCAGCTTTAGGAAGAACTGCTGGATGGAGGGCAAATTGCACATGGCATAATAGCCTTGGTTTGAGCTGCATCTGGATGCAGTTCACAATGACCATGGAATGGAAACAGTAGGTTGAGCAGCATCTGGAGAGCACCCTGCACATGGCACGGCAGCATTGGGTTGAGGTGCAGAGGTAGGGCACCCTGCACATGGCATGGCATCATTGGGCAGAGCTGCAACTGGAAGGCACCCTGCAAATGGCATAGCAGTATTAGGCTGAGCAGCAGCTGCATGGAGTTCACCCTGCACATGGCATGGCAGCATTGGGCTGAGCTCCAAAGGGAGGTCACCCTGCACATGGCATGGCAGCATTGGGTTGAGCTGCATCTGGAGGTCACCCTGCACATGGCATGGCAGCATTGGGTTGAGCTGCATGTTGATGGAGGGAATCCTACACAAGAAATGGCAGCATTGGGTTGAGCTGCAACTGGAGGGCACAGTGCACATGGCATGGCAGCCTTAGGCTGAGCTGAAGCTGGAAGGAGGGCACCCCGCACATGGCATGGCAGAATTGGGATGAGATGCACCTGGGTGTGGCACCCTGCATATGGCAAAGCAGCATTGGGTGCAGCTGCAGCTGGAGGGCACCCTGCACATGGCATGACAGCATTGGATTGAGCATCAGCTGGATCTATGGCACCCTGAACATGGCATGGCAGCTTTATGAAGAACTGCTGGATGGAGGGCATCCTGCACATGGAATGGCATCACTGGTAAGAGCTGCACCTGGAGGGCACACTGCACATGGCATGGCAGCATTGGGTTGGGCTGAACCTGAATTGAGGGCTACCTGCCCATTGCATGGCAGCATTGGGTTGAGCTGCAGCTGGAGTGCACCCTACACATGGCATGGCAGCATTGGTTTGAGCTGCATCTCGATGGAGGGCACCCTAGACATGGCATTCCATCATTGGGTTGAGCTGTAGCTGGATGGAGGGCACTTGGCACATGGCATGGCAACATTGGTTAGAACTGCATCTGGATTGAGGGCTCCCTGCCCACGGCATGGCAGCATTGGATTGAGCTGCAGTTGGATGGAGGGTGCTCTGCACATGGCATGGCAGAATTTGCCTGAGCAGGAAAGGGAGGGCACCCTGCACATGGCATGGCAGCATTTGATTGAGCTGCATCTGGAGGACACCCTGCACATGGCCTGGTAGCATTGGGTTGAGCTGCAGCTGGATGGAGGTCACCCGGCACAAGGCATGGCAGCATTGGGTTGAGCTACAATGGGAGGGCACCCTTCACATGGCATAGCAGCATTGGGTAGAGCATCAGCTGGTTTGAGGGCACACTTCACATGGCATGGCAGCATTGGGTAGAGCTGCAGCTGGATGGAGGCCACTTGGCACAAGTCATTGCAGCATTGGGTTGAGCTGCAGCTGAATTGAGGGCTCCCTGCCCATGGCATGGCAGCATTTGATTGAGCTGCATCTGGAGGACACCCTGCACATGGCCTGGTAGCATTGGGTTGAGCTGTAGAAGGAGGGAGGGTACCCTGAACGTGGCATGGAAGCATTGGATTGAGCTGCAGCTGGATGGAAGGCACCCTGCACATGGCATGGCAGCATTGGGTTGTTCTGCCACTGGAGGGCTCCCTGCACATGGCATGGGAGCGTTTGGTTGAGCTGCAGCTGGATGGAGGGCACCCTGCAAATGACATGGCATCATTGGTTTTGCTGCAGACGGAGGGCACCCTGTACATGCCATGGAGGTATTGGTTTAATCTGCAGAGGTAGGGCACCCTGCACATGCTATGGCAGCATTGGATTGAGCTTCAAAGGGAGGGCACCCTGCTCTAGTCACGGCAGCATTGTGTTGACCTGTATCTGGAGGGCACCCTTTGCTTGGCATGGCAGCATTGGACTGACCTGCAGCTTGATGGAAGGCACCCTGCACATGGCATAAAAGCCCTGGTTTGAGCTGCATCTGGGTGGAGTTCATAATGTCCATGGCATGGCAACAGTAGGTTGAGCAACATCCGGAGGGCACCCTGCACATGGCATAGCAGCATTGGATTGAGCTGCAGCTTGATGGCACCATACACATGGCACGGCAGCACTGGGTTGAGCTGCAAAGGGCGGGTACCCTGCACACAGCATGGTAGCATTACGCCGAGCTGCAGCTGGATGGAGGGCACCCTGCGCATGGCATGGCAGCATTGGATTGAGCTGCATGTGCATGGCACCCTGCACTATTTATGGCAGCATTGTGTTGACCTGAATCTGGAGGGCACCCTGAACATGGCATGGCAGCATTGGGTTGAGCTGCATCTGGATGACACCCTGAACAAGGCAAGACAGCATTGGGTCGATCTGCATCTGGAGAGCATCCTGCAAATGGCATGGCAGCATTGGACTGACCTGCAGTTTGATGGAAGGCACCTTGCACATGTCATGGCAGCCTTAGTTTGAGCTGCATCTGGATGGAGTTCACAATGCCCATGGCATGACAATATTGGGTTGAGCAGCATCTGGAGGGCACCCGGCATATGGCATGGCAGCATTGGGTTTTGCTGCATCTGGATGGAGATCACCCTGCACATGACATGGCACTATTGGGTTGATCTGCAGCTGGAAGGAGGGCACCATGCCAATGGCATGGCAGCATTGGTTTGAGCTGCAGCTGGAGTGCACCCTACACATGGCATGGCAGCATTGGGTTGACCTGTATCTGGAGGGTACCCTTCACACGACATGGCACATTTTTGTTGAGCTGCAGCTGCAATGCACCTTGCACATGGCATGGCAGCATTGAGTTGAGCTGCATCTGGAGTGTGCCCTACGCATGGTTTGACAGCATTGGACTGAGATGCAGATGGATGGAGGGCATCCTGCACAAGTCATGGCAGCATTGGGTTCAGCTGCATCTGGATGGTACATTGAATATGGTATGGCAGCATTTGTCTGAGCTGCAGACCGAAGTCAGCTTGCACAAGTTATGGCTGCATTCGGTCTAGATGCAGCTGAATGGGGGGCACCCTGCACATGGCATGGCAGCATTGGCTGGGCTGTAGAGGGTGGGAACATGGCAAATGGCAAGGCAGCATTGGGTTGATCTGCAGAATGAGGGCACCCTGCACTAGTCATGGCAGCACTGGGCTGAGCTGCAGCTGGATGGAAGGCACCCTGCACATGGCATGGCAGCATTGTGCTGAGCTGCAGCTGGATGGGTCACGTCACTCCCATATATAAGAAGGGGAGCAGGGAGGACCCAAGGAACTACAGGCTGGTGAGTCTCACCTCTGTGCCTGGGAAGATCATGAAACAGATCCTGCTGGACAACATGCTTGATCACATAAAGAATGAGCATGTGATCCGAGACAGCCAGCACGGCTTCAGCAGGGGAAGGTCATGCTTACCTAATATTGTGGCCTTCTATGAAAGAGTGACAATGTTGGTGGACAAAGGGAAGGTGACTGATGTCAGTTACCTGACCTGAGCAAGGCCTTTGACATGGTCTCCCACCACATCCTCATCTCCAAATTGGAGGGAGGTGGATTTGATGGGTGGACAACTCCATGGATAAGCAATTGGTTGAAAGGCCGCAGACAGAGGGTGGTGGTCAATGGCTCTATGTCCAGGTGGAGGCCGGTAACGAGCGGTGTCCCTCACGGGTCTGTCTTGGGACTGGTGCTCCTTAACATCTTTATTAATGACATCGATGAGGGAATGGAGTGCACCCTCAGCAAGTTTGCTGACGACACCAATCTGAGTGGTGTGGTTGATACGGTGGAGGGAACGGATCCCATTCAGAGGGACCTTGACAGGCTGGAAAGCTGGGCTCGGGTGAACCTAATGAGGTTCAACATGGCAAAGTGCAAGGTTTTGCACTTGGGCCGGAAGAACCCCAGGCACCTGTACAGGCTGGGAGGAGTTGTCCTTGAGAGCAGCTCGGCAGAGAAGGACCTGGGGGTCCTGATAGATGAGAAACTTAACATGAGCCAGCAGTGCGCTCTGGCAGCCCGGAAAGCAAATGGGATCCTGGGCTCCATCAGGAGAGGGGTGGTCAGCAGGGATAGGGAGGTGATTGTCCCTCTCTACTCTGCTCTTGTGAGGCCCCATCTGTTGTACCCTGTCCAGGTGTGGATCCCTCAGTACAAAAAAGACATGGAGATTTTGGAAAGGGTCCAGAGGAGGGCCACGAAGATGATCAGGGGGCTGGAGCACCTCCCCTATGAGGACAGGCTGAGGGAGTTGGGTTTGTTCAGCCTGAAGAAGAGAAGGTTGCGGGGTGACCTCATTGCAGCCTTTCAATACCTGAAGGGAAATTGTTTAGTTTGTGGAAGATTGTGGAATTTCAGTTTGTGGAAACTGAAAAATTGTACTGTTTGATACGTGGGTTTTGAAGGGAATGGGACAAACTGCTTTGATGGTATAAGAAAGTGTAATTGCTATTGGTATACAGAAGTATAATTGAGGGTGTGTGGAAGTGTAACTGAAGGTACAAATAGAGAAATCGTGTACAAAGGAAAAAGAGTTAAAGAGAAAGTGAGTTTATGTGTGCTGGTATGAGAGCAACCCCCTGTATTGTTTCCCCCCCCTTGCAATAACTCTTGGAGTGAGAGAGAGCCGGGTACAGAGACTGTTGCTGTAAGCAGCAAAGGGGGGAGGTGGGGAGGAGGGGGCAATGGAAGTGAGAATAGCCTTCATGTGCAGAGATGTAGGAAACCTGAAATCCCAGTGTTAGCACTGGACACCTGGAGAGAAGGAGGTGAAACTGAAATAGGATGTTAGTAGTTTTTGTAATGATGAGAGTTTGGAAAGTGAGAAAGTTTGGGACAGACACAGGCTGGAGGACTAAGGACTGGCAAGGTATAACAGGGATGTCAGGACTGAAAAGAGGTGAACGATATGAAAACAAAACAAAACTGATTGACACACAGATAGTAAGGGAATTGGTGATAATAACAGCTGTTACTGTTGTGGTGCCAGAATAGGGCCGTAGGACCCAGAGATCCCCTCAGGGAGAGGTGGGGGGAGTGGGGGCTTGAAGTGCCCAGGGAGGGCTCCGCCCCACTGAAAGGAAAGCAGTGTGCAAACTGCAACGGGAAATTGCATCTAGGGAAGCAGGATAAAGAGATTTATTTTCTGGTGGATATGGGTGCTTCTTACTACTCATAGATGGTTTTGTAACAGTAATAGAAGCTACTGCCCAACAAGAAAAGGTTTACGTTTTTTTTTTGGATTAATTAAATATAAACTAAGTAGGAATACAGAAATTCTTGTACCTGCCAGGTTGCTCTGGCAAGAAATTTAATAAAACTGGAGCTAAGGGTCCAACAATATTGACTGTTTAAAAACTGTAAGTCTGACATTAGCACAAATGGGGAAAAACAATGTTGTACCCCAGGAGTCACAGCAATATCAAACATGATGCACTTAGGGGTGTGGGCATCAGGGCCAAACATGAAGCCCTGAATAGAAGTTAAAAGCAAGAGATTGCCCAGTCAGGGTAAAGTGGTACCCTATAAGGATACATAACTGTAGAAGGATAGAAGACTTTCTGGAGTTTGGACTCCAATTTTGCAAAAATTTTTGATAGCAAGTGCTGTAGTTTGGTACAACACTTGAAGGCAAGTAATAGAATTGTTGAATGCATACACTCAGTGGTGGCAAATCCATGCACTTTATTAACCCAGTTAAGGAATGAATAGGTGGAGTTTACCTTCTGGATTTGAAGGATGTTTCTTCTGCCTGCTTTCTGTATCACGGCTTTACAAGTCGGTGTGCAGGTTTGGAGGAGCTATCCCCCTTGCACCCGGCGCTGCGCAACGCTGGAATAAACATACCTGCTTTACAACCCATCTCTGGATTATAGAGTTTGATTCCGCAAGTCAGCTAAACATTTGTGGTTGGTTTTTCTTTTCCCTAAACAAAGCAACCTGTTTTCTGCACTTGCTGTGCCTTACGAAAATGCACAGAAATTAGGCAAGCCTGAGACTCACCAAACACCACGTGACATTTTGTAAAAGGTCAGTTTTGCAGCAGAGAACCACATATAATTATACCAAGTGTGCAACTACTTTTCCCATGCAGCAGCAGGCAGCAATGAGGCTGTTCTCATAATAAAAATACCATTTGAAAAGTAGTGTAGTTAAGTGTATATCATGATGTACCCAGTAGCAATGAGAGCTCTATTAACAGCTTCTGGAACAAGTAGATCACTCCCATCCCCTGCAATGACTTTGCCTCCAATATCGCATGGCTGATAAATTGCAGTCTTCTGGATATGAAATATTTGCAAGTAATTTGCAAACTGCAGCTAATCAGAACCGTCTTCCATATTGTCACCAACCACTTCAGGCAGCATTGTCCCATTTTGACATCTGGCTATGAGGCATTCATGCACGGCATTCACATACATAGGTCAATAAATAGGAGGGAGGGTGATTTCAAGTACTTATGCTTCCATCAGTTTCTTCTGTGTACCTGTGCAGTAGCTGCCCATCTCACCTGGTAGGTACGAATGCTGTTTTCTACTCCAGGTCAATAAAAGCCTCCATGTTGACATCCACATGCAGATTTGTCCAGCTAACACCATGGAGAAAAGCTTCTAAAAGTCAGTTCAAGTTTCTAATGAGATTGCTGAGCATAAAACCACATGATTCCCATGATTTTTCACAGATTGTTTTCTGCAAACCTGGATCTCACAAGCCTACAAGCAAGGAGAAAGCTTATCGGCACAGCAACAAATAGTACGATTGTGGGTTTTTTTAAATACAATCAGTATATTGTTCTATCACCAGCTGCCTTTAAGGCAATTCACTCCCATCAAACTCAAATATTCACCCAAGTCGGCTTTCATCCATGTTTTTACCTCCTGAGCAATTGAATCTATAGGAACTATTGGACATGGAGACAACACAAGGACATACTGCCAGCTGAGAACCTTTCAGCTAATTCATCCAACAGCATCTAAAGGTTCGAAGCTCACTGAGGGGGAGAACAGTATTTGGGATATTAGAATTCCCCCCAAATGTATTGGGTTTATTTTTCTAAGTTTATTAATTTAAAGCTGAATTTGCACAAGTGAGGGAAAGCACCTTTCTTCCACACTGAGGAATTGGCACCATCTTCTCTCCAAAGAAAATTCTTTAAAAAAGCCCAAAAATTAAGTATACATAAATATTAATGTGTATTCATGCTCTTCTCTCTGCCAGAGTTCTGCTAAGTACACCAGTCACGTGAAAAAAGCAAGCCAGGCCATCCTGAACAAGTACAGTTATTAATGCACAATGGGTAAATAGCAATCAGTCCCAGAGATACTGTTCCTATACAGGGGAGGCAAGACAAAAATAAATAAACCCTTAACCACAATAAAATCCAAACCCAGTTTAAGAAAGCTTGTATTTATTTCAGCCTCAATGGAGTCAGTTTGAAACTGTCAGAGAGACACGGTACACCTATATACAAATTTAAGAACACAATGGAGTAACTGTTACTGTTTATTAACAACCAGTTTTAATAATACGATAAAAGTATGTCCTGAGAAAGGGGAACAAACACGCTTCTTCAAGGTTTTTAGCTGTTCTGGATCTCAGCCGTCGCTTGATGATCAGATGATCACTTTCCTTCTTTTGTTCCTCAGATTCCTGAAGAAAACATTTCAAAAGTTACTCATCTTTTCACACAAGACTGACAAGCTCTTCTTGACCCACGCAAACATATTTCTTCCCCTAAATGGATTTCAGAATGGCACTTGCTTATTATATTTTATTCAGAAAACTATGGGATACCGAGATCATTTTAATGCAGCTTAATCACAAGGAACAAATATGGAGAATGTACAAAATCCTGTTTATCTTAAAAAAGCACACACATCTGAGGAAAGCCTGAAGGCAGCTTTCATTTTGAAATACTTGTTTTCAAAAGAGTATTATAATACTTGTTTTGTGAAACATGAAGCATTCAGAAAACATTTTTAGCCTCAATCCCTGTAGCTATGACTTGCCCAGAATTTCAGTTCTCGGTTCAGTTCCATGTTCTCAGAACTACAGTGAGAGAAGAAATTGTCTCATCTTCTTCATCCTCTAACAAAAAAAATATAACATTTTGGTTTCTGCCCCTATCATTCGTCAAATCATCAAAAAATTCAGAGGGATATTACAGTATGGGCAAATGATCACTATGCTGAACAGAAAAAGGACTCTAATATAATTAAAAGATGCAGTTCCAACAGAGCAAGAATGTTCTTAGCACAATAGCTGCCGACAGAGTCATGAAACTGGCACATCAGATCCTTTGCAAGTTGGCTTAGACAGGAGATCATAGTTTAAGCATACCTAAAAAGCTGTCTAAGTTGTGCTCTAAAAAAGCGTGTAGTAGAATAATCCCACTCCAACACACTGAAATTATCTATGATTCCAAATTAGAAGACATCTCCGTGATTGCTACATCACCTACTTAGTAAACTGTAAGCCAGCCAAACACAGAGATCTTTGAGGACAAACTAAAACAGAACAGCAGGAAGACCAACAAGAATGACTTGGTAGAATAAAGAAATACCTCAGTACTTTCAACCTCCCCCTGCAAATAGATGAAACCTCCAGTCTGTTTGGACTCCTTAGTAGTTTATTTTAAGCCAAGACTACAGTATAATCGCTTACCGAAGAAGCAGGTATTTCTAGAGGGCCAGAAACGACAGTGGAATGCAGCTTCATTTTGCATCGTTTTGGCTTGGTCTCTCCTTCTTCGAGACTTTCAGGTTCGTTTGATTTAGGAGAACTTACTGCTGACATCAGCTTCTTGGCTAGAAGAAATTTGTTTTGATACTTAAACCAATCAACTTACTGGTTTTGTGAGTCTTTAAATCAATGAATGCAAAAAAAGCTTTGTAACAAACTTGGTTAATAAACGACACATAAAATTTAAGTGAAAATACTCAGAAATTGTATTTGTTCATCGAGGCTCTTTATTGCTTCTATAGCTGAAACAGTTTATAGGTTCAGGTACGGCAGCTTAAAGCACGCATTAAAATGGAGTATGAAAGACAATCATGGCTCAGAAGTCGCTGGAAGTCAGAAACTTCAGCAGGAGTTAAACAACAGGCCTAACTTTCGTGCTGACAGAAGCACAAGACAGAACCAACTTTCTCTGTATACTTGTAGGTTTTCACAAATGTAATAATGAATCTCTGAAGAGACGAATAAATGCATTTACTTCATAAATCAAAGGACAAGACAACTTAACATGGCAGACAAGTTCTCTAAGAACACATACATTAATAGCCTACAGCAGAAACAAGCCATTCTACAATGTCTAGAAAACATGGAATAAAACTTATTCTACACCAACCTTTAGAGTGTATAATAGAAGGAGAGCTTTGAATAAAATCTCCAACTTTTTGCAGTGTTTCATCCTTCTTTTTAGTCAGTCTTGAAGCATGTACTCGCTTTCTCAGGAAGTAGTCTTTTCCGGATTTCTGTTCAACAGAGATGTGAACATGTGAAACAAGAGCATTGTTTAAACTTCATTTTAGTTCAACGTTATTTTAAGTTGACATTTTGAGCTTTACTACTGACACCTCTGTTCATTATGCTGATGATACCACAACGGCAAGTAATGTAGACAATTTTATACCCTTTAGGGAGTTGTCAAAATCTCAGCTATTTCAAGGCATACGTTTCTTAAAGTTTCTTAATAAGGCAGTAGTTTCTTTAAAAGTAGCTCCCAAGCTGTGGAGTTGTTTCTTACATAAGCTGTTCTAATTACATAAAATAAACAAACATACAAAACAGAAGACAACAGATGGGAAAAATCTACTACTCATACTCTGACCATGCCAAGGATACTGCTATCACATGTGAACATCTGTTTTTAATAACTGCCATGCATATTAATGATATGAACCTTAGTTTAATACAAAGGCTTCACTTACAAAAGCACACGATAATACACTAAAGCTTCTCTTCCCAACTATTCAGTGTGCAATATCCTTCCCTCCAAATCATTACACAGTACAGCCATTACACGCTCTGGGGACAGACTGAATTGCCCTTTGGTTAGCTTATGGAATTTAATAGGAAGAGCTCATAAGCATGTAAGATTCCCATTCAGGTATACACATAAGGATAAGACACTGCTTCTTTCGTGTGACCACACAATTACAGGAAGTCCCAAGCTAGCTTCAAAACTAGAACAAAAACCAACCATTTTCTCGTCACTTGCAGAGGGTGAATTAAAAGCCATGACAGATTTTGTATTTTTCGTGTTCTCACTTTTCACAAAATCCTGGGAAAATAAGACAAGTTTCAGCCATGATTCTTTTGGAAAGAACAATTGATGTCACAAAAGTGAACACTTTAAACACTTTTGCTAATAGTAGGGAAGTATTTGCTAGTGGTAACTATTCCACTGTAAATCAAATAATAAATAAGCATTCAATTATAAAAACAGGACATTAAGATATCAGTATTAGACATCTCATAATGTCTAAAAGCTGATTTATGTCTACAGGTTTCAAAGAAAATACACAATGGAGTTAATAGAAATTCCCTTCTCTTAAACCATTATCACTGAGCTTGGCTATTAGTTTTGTTCATTAAAGCAGTTCATTGATTAAATTCTTCAACTACTTTACTGAGGTAGAAATAGCATTTTTTTAATGCTTAAATGAGAATGGTAAAAAGGCATCAGATATTTTGTTTTCTGTTGGGTCTAGGTCATACCTCATCCATGTCATCACTTCTTTTCTTTTTTGCCTTAGGCATTTTCACTCCTAAAGGTATCATGCTGCCGTGCTGCTTTATCTCCATCTTATCAGGTTGCAGAGGTGTCACTGGGATTTCCAGCTCCGGTTTTGGGAACCGACTAGTTTTGCCATTTTCTGCGGATACTCCAGAAGAGTCAAGGACAGTTTCCAAATGCTCCTGATAGCACAGAAGAATTTTAAGTGCAAGTGTTAAGGTAGCCATGAGATTAAAAAGCTATAAAGCATCTGGAAAAGGATATGTAAGCATTCGATTTTCCTGCTGTAAAAACACTTGTAACAGAAGGAGTCTATTTCAGTTACAGCAGAGTTTTACCCTTCTTTCCTAGAACTTGTTACATTTAAAATTATTTCCAATCTATGATCACAAAAAAAGTTCTCCATGTTAAACTGAGCCTGATACTTTACAAGTCATTTTTTCTCAAGGGCACAGACAACTACACTTTTTTTTAATAGAGAGTGGTGGTAGAACTGACACGATTTTCTTCATCTCAACTCTGCTGCGTCAGAACTGGGCAGGAACCGGAGCATTTGATTCAAGTGTTCGATTAACTTCCAGCTTAATCTTAGGGAATTTGCCCTTCCTCTTCTACACTAGAGATGTTATTTACATAAGTAAGGTCCAGCTGGCAAGGTGCAAGCCCAGTACAAGTCATTAAAGAACTCCATTGCTGTCTTTTCCCTGGAGAGAATACAGACATTCAAGCAATGACACCGTACTTAAGCTGAAGGCTATCATGTACCTGCTCATGGTCAAATGGCAGCAAATGCACAGCTAAGTGACAGGGAAATGTCAGTATGCATTTCCCCAGCAGCACTTACTGTCCACAATCCACCCAATCCTGTTTTTCTCAACAGGAACAACAAAGTCAGAACTGAGATCACCTGGACTCCTCCTTCTCTATGGCAGGAATTCAGCTAGCATATCAAAAATGAGTTCAGATGCTGGTTGAACACATGGAAGACAGGCTGTCATGGTTTAATAATTTTGTATTTTTTTTTTGCTATCAGTATTCCACATCATAACATCATATAAAGCATGAATAATTTTACTGAATCTGCAACTTACAGAAGAAGACTACATCTCCCAGGGAACAACACGATAGGTCACGGGACCTGGACTCTATATTAACTCTGTCGCAGAACAGACTGACGTCTTTCGAGTTCTGGCGTTCAGGGGAGTGTGTGGGAGCCTTCAGCCGTTCGCCTAGATTTACAGTAGGCCTCTCGGTTACGGGACTCATTCTCTCTCCTATTTTGCTTGATTCGTTAGCTCAATTTTCAATTATATTGTATTATATTGTGTTATCCTGTATTTCGATATAGTATTTAGTAAATAAGTGTGCCTCCTTAGATCGTTGCCGCTGTTTTCTTTTTCCTAATTAATTTTTTTTTCCTTTCGGCCTAGGGCCCCTCCGGGGCCCACAGCCCCCTGTCACGGGCGCAGGTGGATTTTTAGTTCAAACCGTGACAGATTTTGGTGGAGGATGCGGGCAGATTGAGTTGCTGTTTTTCTGTGTTTTCTTCTGTTGCTCTTTTAGCTTTTAACAGAGCTACGAGTTTTTTTCCCTGTTAAGGAGCTATCTCGTGTTTGCGATTCTGCACCTGCGAGCTTGACCTTGAAAGTCCAGGCGGACTGCCAATACTCCAGTATATTTTATAAACACTGCTGAGCTTTGTTTTCTTTTACTTTTTTCTCTCTATTGGAAAAAAAAAAAAAAATGTTTTCTCTACTAAATTTGTTTTACCAGGGACTGTGTGCCATTGGTTCTTTTTTTGAGACGCTCCGAACATATTGGGCTATGTTTAAGCTAGCCACTTTTTCTTATGGAGCTATACAATTGTATAATGGATTGAAAGCATGGTTAGCAATGCTCACTTCGTATCTGTATACAGCTCCAGAGGGAGCAACTAATGCAACTAATTATACAGAAATGGTGATTTTTAAGCGTGCTCCTCTTTCTTTCTATGAATCCTTTATGCAGTTTTTGAATGATCAGTGGGCCACACTCTTAATCTCCCTGATCTTACTGTTGATTATTGTAATAATCTCACTCAGTATCTGGATTTATAACATCCGGAGGAAGTCTTCCCTAGAACCAGAGAATACTGAGTGGCAGGGAATTGAAGAGATTCTCAAAGGACAGACATCTTCAGTGTTATGGAGCTTCACTCCTGAACACTTGAAGAATCCTGAGAGTTTGATTGCATATTTGAGGCAGGAATGTTGTGGCTCAGGCAGATCTCAGGAGGCACAAATGATTTTGGGCCTAGCTAATGCTTATTGGGCCTTAGTCAATACCATTCCTGAGAGGGAAGTTTTTGAAGCTGAGAGAGAGAGTCTCAGGGCCGAGAAGGAGAGTCTTAGAGCTGAGGCAGAAAAACTTTGGGCTGAGAAGGTAGAGAGAGAAAAAGCTTTTGAAGCTGAGAGAAAAGATCTCCTGTACCAACGAGACTCAATCTGGTACGAGAAAGAGAATCTTAGAGCTGACGCAGAAAAACTTTGGGATGAGAAAAGCTCCCTGCAATCCCAACTCAACACTCTCCAGTCCGAGCACAGCGCCCTCCGGTCCGAGCACGACACTCTCCAGTCCGAGCACAGCGCCCTCCGGTCCGAGCACGACACTCTCCAGTCCGAGCACAGCGCCCTCCAGTCCGAGCATGACACTCTCCAGACTGAGCGCGATGCCCTCTGGTCCGAGCACGACACTCTCCAGTCCGAGCACAGCGCCCTCCGGTCCGAGCACGACACTCTCCAGTCCGAGCACAGCGCCCTCCGGTCCGAGCACGACACTCTCCAGTCCGAGCACAGTGCCCTCCGGTCCGAGTACAACACTCTCCAGACTGAGCGCGATGCCCTCCGGACTGAGCACAATGCCCTCCAGACCGAGCACAACACTCTCCAGTCCAAGTATGACGCCATCCAGTCTGAGTGCGGCACCCTTCAGGCCAAGCATGATGCCTTCCAATCCAACTGTGACACCCTCCAGTCCGAGCACAACACTCTTCAGTCTGTGCATAATGCCCTCCGGTCCGAGCATAACGCTCTTCAGACTGAGCACAATGCCCTTCGGACCGAGCACAACACTCTTCAGTCCGAGCATAACACTCTTCAGACCGAGCACAATGCCCTCCAGACCAAGCTCAACACTCTCCAGACTGAGCACACTGCCCTCCAGGCCGAGCATAACGTCCTCCGGTTCGGATACAACACTCTCCAGTCCAACTACAACAGCCTCCAGACTGAGCTTGGTGCTGTCCAGTTTGAGCGGAACGCTCTCCGAGACCAGCTATGTGCCCTCCAGGGTGAGTTGAATGTATTTAACCAACTACCAGGGGCACATGTAGTCCAATTTGGCCAGCCATTGGGGGCACATGTAGTCCAATCTGACCAGCCACCGGGGGCACAGGTAGTCCAATTGGACCAACCATCTGGGACACCAGATACAATGTTGGTTGCCCCTGTAAGAGGGCGAAAGACAAAAAAAGTTTCGACTCAGTTAGAGAAAATGCAGAAGGAGTTAGAAGAGCGGAGGGAGTTAGGAGAGCAGGACTCGGGAGACTCAGGGGAGCAGGGGGAGTCAGAAGACCAGAAGAAGTTGGAGGAGCAGAGGATGTTAGAGGGGTATAAGAAGATGATAGAGGAGCAGAGGTTAGAGGAGCAGAAGATGATAGAGGAGCAGAAGAAGTTAGAGGAGCAGAGAAAGTTAGGAGAGAGGAAAAAGAAGGAGGGTTACCTGGAGGAAATAACACAAGCATCAGGGTCAGGGTCAGAGTCAGAAGAGGAGCCAAAAGCTACTTTTTCTTTACGAGAATTTCTCAAGTCCAAACTTGTAGATGGGGCAGCCTCATCAACACAGTTGCCACCATCAACACCTGGGACTCTTGATAGAGCAAAAGGTGAGCAAAGTATTACGACCATTATTGATCGATCTTTTAAACTGAGTGAAATTCGAGATCTAAGAAAGGATTACACACGTCAGCCAAAAGAAAATATGGTCACTTGGTTACTTCGCTGCTGGGACAATGGTGCCAACAGTGCATGGCTCGATGGCAGTGAAGCTCGCCAACTGGGTAGCATTTCCAGGGACCCACGTGTGGACAGAGGTATTGGCACATGCCAAAATCGGTCCTACACCCTCTGGAAGCGGATGTTGATAGCGGTAAGAGATAGATTCCCCTTTAAACGGGACTTGGAGCCTGAGAGAAAGAAATGGACTGATATTGAGAAAGGTATCCAGTTTTTGAGAGAAAATGCTCTGGTGGAAATGCTATACAGCCGCGAGTTCAATCGTAATGATCCAGACCAATTACATGATCCCGAAGCAGTCCGCGTTCCACGACAAATGTGGCGTGACTTTACAAAAGCAGCTCCAGAAAAGCATGCCAGTGCACTTGCATTAGTATATGGCAAAGGGGACAGGAAACCCTTTGTGAATGAACTAATTGGCAGACTTCAGGAACTTGAATTATTTATAAGCGCCACAGAAGTTAATCTGTATACTTCAGCCATTGTCAAAATTGTGGAAAGGTTAAACGAAGTGGAGGGAACACAAAATGATATTATTGACAAATTGGCTAATGTGCCTGATGTAGATGAATCCACGGTGGTACAAGATGATGGAAACCAGGATTTCCACAATCGCCTATTGAGGAAGCTAAACAACATGAGTTCCTCTCGACCTGTATCATCGAAAATCTCAACCATTAAAAAGAGACGTCCTCGTATTCAAGCAAATGACGATGATAAGTCACCTCGAATCAACAATGAGACTACACGTCTTGCCTTGTTGCTTTTCCTCTGTAGTCATGGGGAGGACATGAAGAAGTGGTGTAATTCATCCACTTCTGCACTTCAGGCACGAGTGAAAGAATTACAAGGTGAAACAACTACCAAGGTGAACTCTTCCAAGAAGGGGAGAGTTCCAGTTGCTGCAAGTCAACGAGGTAAACAATAGAGGGGCCCTGCCCCCAGCCAGGGGGGGGAAAGGGACAACAGAGTATACTGGACTGTGTGGATTAAGTGGCCTGGCACATCTCAACCACAGAAATATAAAGCCTTGGTGGACACTGGTGCACAATGCACCCTAATGCCCTCAAGTCACCAAGGGACACAACCAATATATATCCATGGAGTGACTGGGGGTTCCCAAGAATTGACTATGTTGGAGGCCGAAATAAGCCTCACTGGTAAAAACTGGCGAAGGCACCCTATTGTGACTGGTCCAGAGGCTCCATGTATACTGGGAATCGATTACCTTAGGATGGGATATTTCAAGGATCCCAAGGGGTATCGATGGGCTTTTGGGATAGCTGCTGTAAACACAAATGGTGTTAAGCAGCTGTCAACTTTACCTGGTCTGTCAGATGATCCTTCTGCTGTGGGGTTGCTCCAGGTAAAAGACCAAGAGGTACCAATTGCCACCAAAGTGGTTCACAGACGGCAGTACCGCACCAATAGGGACTCATTGCTCCCCATTCACAAGCTAATTCGCCAATTAGAAAATCAGGGAGTGATTAGCAAAACGCACTCGCCTTTTAACAGCCCCATATGGCCAGTGCGTAAAACCAGTGGGGAATGGAGGCTGACGGTAGATTACCGTGGCCTGAATGAAGTTACACCTCCATTAAGTGCTGCTGTACCAGACATGCTAGAACTCCAGTATGAATTGGAGTCAAAAGAAGCTAGGTGGTATGCCACCATTGATATTGCTAATGCCTTCTTTTCCATCCCATTGGCTGCAAAATGTAGGCCACAGTTTGCTTTTACCTGGAGAGGTATTCAGTATACCTGGAACCGTTTACCCCAGGGGTGGAAGCACAGCCCAACAATTTGCCATGGATTGATCCAAGCTGTTTTGGAACAGGGTAATGCTCCTGAGCACTTGCAGTATATTGATGACATTGTAGTGTGGGGCCATACAGCAGCAGAGGTTTCCAAGAAAGGGAAACAGATAATCCAAATTCTTTTGAAAGCTGGTTTTGCCATTAAGCGCAGCAAGGTGAAGGGGCCTGCCCAGGAAATCCAGTTCTTAGGTATAAAATGGCAAGATGGACGTCGTCACATCCCAGCAGATGTGATTGACAAAATCACTGCTATGTCTCCGCCCACAAATAAAACAGAGACCCAATCTTTTCTGGGAGTAGTGGGCTTTTGGAGAATGCATGTCCCAAACTACAGCCACATAGTGAGCCCTCTCTATCAGGTAACACGGAAGAAGAATAATTTCTCATGGGGTCCTGAGCAGCAGCAGGCTTTTGAGCAGATAAAACAAGAAATAGCCCGTGCCGTGGCCTTGGGGCCAGTACGGACGGGACAGGATGTGAAGAACATCCTCTACACTGCTGCTGGAGAGAAAGGTCCCACCTGGAGTTTGTGGCAAAGAGCCTCAGGAGAGACCCGAGGCCGACCCCTAGGATTTTGGAGTCGAGCATATAAAGGGTCTGAGGAGCGCTACACTCCGACTGAGAAGGAGATCTTAGCCGTGTATGAGGGGGTTCGGGCTGCTTCTGAAGTAGTTGGGACAGAGGTTCAGCTTCTTCTAGCACCTCGCTTGCCAGTAATTAACTGGATGTTTAAAGGACAGGTTCCCTCCACCCATCATGCTACTGATGCCACTTGGAGTAAGTGGATTTCATTAATTACTCAGCGAGCTCGAATGGGAAAACTCAGCCGTCCTGGAATTCTAGAAGTGATCATGGACTGGCCTGAGAGTAAAAAAATTGAAACACCACCTACAGAAGAGGTATCACGTGCTAAAGAGGCACCACCATACAATGAGCTACCAGAAAACGAAAAGAAATTTGCCCTATTCACAGACGGATCATGTCGTATTGTAGGGAAGCATCGCAGATGGAAAGCTGCTGTATGGAGCCCCACACGACAAGTTGCAGAGGCCACTGAAGGTAAAGGAGAATCAAGTCAATTTGCCGAGGTAAAGGCTGTTCAGCTGGCTTTAGATGTGGCTGAACGGGAGAGGTGGCCAATGCTTCATCTTTATACTGATTCATGGATGGTGGCAAATGCCTTATGGGGGTGGTTGCAACAGTGGGAGGATGATAATTGGCAACGAAAGGGTAAACCTGTTTGGGCTGCTGAACTGTGGAAAGACATTGCTGCCCGAATAAGGAACATTGTTGTAAAGGTGCGCCATGTAGATGCTCATGTGCCTAAAAGTAAGGCTACTGAAGAACATAAAAATAACCATCAGGTTGATCGAGCTGCCAAAATTGAGGTGGCTCAAATAGACTTGGACTGGCAGAACAAGGGTGAATTATTCCTAGCTCGGTGGGCCCATGAGACTTCAGGTCATCAAGGAAGGGATGCAACATATAAGTGGGCCAGAGACCGAGGGGTGGACTTAACTATGGACGCTATTGCTCAGGTTATTCATGATTGTGAAACATGCGCCATAATTAAACAAGCCAAGAGGATGAAACCTCTTTGGGGGGAAGGGCGATGGCAAAAGTATAAATATGGAGAGGCATGGCAGGTTGATTATATCACCTTGCCACGATCTCGCAATGGTAAGCGTTATGTACTCACCATGGTGGAGGCAACCACTGGGTGGCTCGAAACATACGCAGTACCCCATGCTACCGCCCGAAACACCATATTAGGGTTGGAAAAGCAAATCCTGTGGCGGCATGGCACTCCAGAAAGAATTGAATCAGATAATGGGACCCATTTTAAAAATTCCCTTGTAACCACTTGGGCCAAAAATCATGGCATTGAGTGGATTTACCATATTCCCTATCATGCACCAGCTTCTGGTAAGATTGAACGATTCAATGGGTTGTTGAAAACTATGTTAAAAGCAATGGGTGGCGGAACGTATAAAAATTGGGAGAACCATTTAGCAGAAGCCACCTGGTTGGTCAACACTCGAGGATCTAGTAATCGCAATGGTCCTAACCAATCCAGCTCCCTACGTACCGTGGAGGGAGATAAGGTTCCTGTAGTACACATAAAGAGCGTGTTGGGAAAGACGGTTTGGGTCCTTCCAGCATCTGGAAAGGGCAAACCTTTCCGGGGTACTGTCTTTGCCCAGGGACCTGGGTGCACATGGTGGGTGATGGACAAAAATGGGAATGTTCAATGTGTACCACAAGGGAATTTGATGTTGGGGGAGTGCAGCCAATGATTTTCCTGTAAATATATAGGTAGAGTCTCAGAAAATATTTCAATTAGGTACAGAATAGTTCAATTAGGTATAGGACTTAAGATAGAGTGGATTAATGTTAAGGAAACACTTTTTCTCTATATACCTTAATTAGGCATTCTGTAAGCAAGTTTTCCATCAGGACTCTATATCCTGCACTGGCCATGCATGTGTAGAGCACACATGGAAAGAAGTATAAGTCAAAAGGAAATCTGCTGTGGTGGCTGGGAAAGGATGAGTGCACCTTGATGTGGGGGACGCCCTACTAGCGCTGCCTTTCCCCTCTACCGCTGACATGTTTTCCTTTTTCTGGCAGTTTTGCCATTTTCTCAAAATTAATAAATAGTAGGTTAGGTTATAGAGTTTTGTTCTCAACTTAGGGATTTGTATGGAATAAATATAAATTGTTGAGAAAAATAAGGTTGCTGATTATTCACAATTATACATATGAGTGTGTATGTATGTATAAACATAATGTAATGATGTAGAATAAGGGGTGGAATGTCATGGTTTAATAATTTTGTAATTTTGCTATCAGTATTCCACATCATAACATCATATAAAGCATGAATAATTTTACTGAATCTGCAACTTACAGAAGAAGACTACATCTCCCAGGGAACAACACGATAGGTCACGGGACCTGGACTCTATATTAACTCTGTCGCAGAACAGACTGACGTCTTTCGAGTTCTGGCGTTCAGGGGAGTGTGTGGGAGCCTTCAGCCGTTCGCCTAGATTTACAGTAGGCCTCTCGGTTACGGGACTCATTCTCTCTCCTATTTTGCTTGATTCGTTAGCTCAATTTTCAATTATATTGTATTATATTGTGTTATCCTGTATTTCGATATAGTATTTAGTAAATAAGTGTGCCTCCTTAGATCGTTGCCGCTGTTTTCTTTTTCCTAATTAATTTTTTTTTCCTTTCGGCCTAGGGCCCCTCCGGGGCCCACAGCCCCCTGTCACGGGCGCAGGTGGATTTTTAGTTCAAACCGTGACACAGGCTGCTGGGGACATCAGAAAATGGTAGATGGCTGCTTCTACTGCTGCTAGTAACTAGCAAACTCCAGTGTCCCAAACACAGACTAGCAGCTTTTACTACTTACACTGTTCCGACCCCCTGAGGGGAGTCTTCTTCCTCTCCAAAAGTTACCAAAGATTGTAGAAAGACAAAAAGTAGTCAGAGCCACTTTATCAGGCTCTGCTAAGAATCTGAATGGAGTATCACCACCCACTGCATTTCCAAGAATTAAGTTGGTTAATAAATACTTTGTTTTTAAAATATATGTAACTGCTATTTTATGAAAGTTAGCAATTAAAAACTTATATAGGAATGATTAACATCATCTGCTAACAAAACAATGTCCAGAAATCCTGCAGAGGAAGAAAATAAGTTCAATTTGCTGTGCCCGTTTCAGTGGCTCCATGAATTTTTTCCAAGTAACTTATCTAATCATGAGCCACTTCATAAGCATTAACATGAGGAGAGTTTTCAACAGCACCTGACAAAAATTCATCACACAATTGTTTCAACAGCTTTTATTCCTATCAAAGGCTATAAAAACAGTTGATCTGATCACCTTGAAAGGGATAAATAAATTAAAACTTGGGAATTGTTTAGAGAACATGAGATCTTTTCCTACTCATTCCTTATCAAAAGCAATACAATCACAACATTTTCAGATCTGAAGTTTCATACTAACCTCAGATTCATTTAATGAAGTGAGGCTCCTAGTACATCGACGTGACAAATAATTGTCTTCAGCTTTGCATCTTAATGGAATACTTTCTCCAGTTTTAGTTTTGCTTTGTTGTTTCCTAGGCTGTAAATATTTAAAAGGAGTAAAGATTAGGCTATGCATTAGACCTCCAAAATATCTCAAGTTTTCTAAAGTTACAGTGTAAAACCTCAAGCTCAGACGCCACATGAACACGTAAGCTGAAACACAGCACAAGTGTGGGAAGGTAGTAACATCTATTCATTGTGTGATCTTCAGATACACCCTACTGGGTCTCACTAACAGTCTCAGGCAGTATTCTGCCTCCAAAAGAGAGAAAGCGAGACATTATTTAGGGACAAAATCTGTAACACTGGTTGTTTTGTCATCCATTCCCCCCATACTCTGCACGCTCACAGCTGCTATGTTAGAACACCAAAGGCTAAACCTCTGCCTAATCTTCAGCATCCACATACGAATACATGGAAAACTGCATGGAAAAGTTCCATAATGTACACAGAGAGATGGTGTTCTAGTAAATAAAATAGTTTTGAGAAGATGAGAGCTCATGTTTGAGTGGAAGACAAAAAGAACCAACAAGTACTCATCACTGAATATGTAGTTAAAGGACTATATGCTAAGAAAAATGATTCCAGCTCCAGTATCTCCTAGGAAAACAGAAGAACAAAAAGGGGTTAACAAGATGTTAAGTACTGACTTTCTATAAATATAATCATACCTTTTCATTTACAGAGTCATTCCTTCTACTTTGTCTTTCTTCAAGTAAAGGTATTTCTGGCAAACACTGAGGGCTACTGTGGTTAATGCGTTGTTTTAATTCCTTTATAAAGTCATCTTTGTCAGCCAGTTCTTTTCTTAACTCTTCTATCACAGTTGCATTATCCTAATAAACAGTAAAAACTGCTGAGTTGTGGGATTGGCAAAAGGAATTAACACACACAAGCAGTATTGCAATTACTTAGTAGCATCAGTTTTAGAAGTGCAGGCTAGAACACTTAACTATTCAAGAACAGTAACATTTCACGGATTTGTACGGTCACTGTTACAAGTGCAGTAGTCACAGAATTGCCTGGGAAGTTGTAATACAATATATTTTGATTCTTCTATTTTACTTATGTGCTTCAGCCTTCATCTCTCTTAAGATATAATAACCCGAGCTTCTATTTGTTCCCAAATCCTCGGTACTGTGAGAAAGTCGGCAGTTGTAGGGGAAGTTTTGCTATGAGAACATCTTTCTTCTCAGAGAAAGTGAATCCAAACATTCTCAAAAGAGCACAACTCATTTAGTCTTCTGTTTAGCTTCTGAAATTCTATGCTACGGCTTAGATTGGCTATCCTGATTAAAAGCTGGATGTTGAAATAAGAAATGCAACTTCCAGAGATCATCCCCCCTCTGCTTTTTGATGCTTCCCTTAATCTCTCTCCACGTCCCCTTCTGTCTTTTCATGCCATTGTAGATACTACCTCAGAGAAAGCAAAGAAAGTAAGAAACCTGAGACAGAACTACTGTCTGAGTATTGAGCCTAGCTTGGGATCCGGAAATGCTGTGAATTATCGGAAAAAGCTACAGATGTCCAGTCTGATTGTAGGATCATAAGCATCAAACTGACATCTGCTTATCTGAACTACTGAAAAAATTGAAATTTTAGTAATTAACAGAAATTCTGTTTCTGAAGAACAAAAATAAAAGCTGGCGCTTTTTTTGGTTAGTTGCACATGATGTCAATACAACAGTGTTCAAGAACAGAAGCACACCCAGAATACAAAGAGCAGGTACAGGAGTTTTACAGAATTTATGGGTAGCTAATCAGGTAGGAGGAAAGGAGAGCTGACCTTGCTTGAATCCTTTAAGGCAGATTGTCTCAGTTCTGCTATTTCTGTCTCTTTTTGTATGACATTAGAAGCCAAAGTTTTGAGCTGTTCTTCCAAAGCTTCTACTAACTGATCTCTCTCCTCACGCCACTTTTGAATATTATGGTCCTTTTCCTCCAGCTCCTATATTTCATGTTGAAAGAAAAGCATACACAGTAGAAACAAGCAGAATCTTTAAGACAGCCTAGAATTAATAAGTTTTTCATATAGCATAAATAAGGACTCAAGCTGATAAAAAGAGTTTATGGTAAGACATTTCAATTAACATATCGTGATGTCACTCAACAAGATCAGGTTACATGCATGTATTACATATGTATTTACTATGCAGATTATTGTATTTAAAGCAATCTGCCAGTGCTCTGTAGTGACTAATTATTTGAATATCTTTCATGGTCTACCGCTAATTTCAGTTGGCCACTTTCATTTTGCTCCAATTTTTTTTTTTTTTGACCTTTTCCCTGTTGCTTGGAAAACCTGCATCATTCATTTAATAAAAGTTAAGAGCAAGAAAAATACCTGTTTAAGTTGTTGGATAGTGTAGTCTTTATAATCCAGCTCATCCTTAAACTGGTTATTAATCCTTTCAAGTTCATCCATCCTGTTCCTGAGGGATTCCTCCACAGAACGCATCGTGGACACCTGTAATGTAAGCACAGCTCACGGTTCATTAAAAGACTTCTGTAATCCAACCTGGCCAAATACTTCTTTGTTAAATAAAGAGGAATTCACAAACAAGTGCTGAGTAGGAAAACGACAGCAAGTGCAAGGTTACCAAGGAAGACATGAATTCATTTTTAAGCTTCAATTTTCCACCCCAAGCACACCCAATAAACTTTTAGACTAAGTACCTGCAAAATGGGTTTTAATATATCTTCTTGTTTAATAATTAAATTTTAACTATTAACATCACTGAAGCTGAAATTGAAGAAAAAAAATATACATGCTTATATTAAAGAGCCTCTGGAAATTAGTCTATTTCTCTTCAAGTAAATAGCATTCTTCTTCCCAGTTATCAGCGTTTTTTCACAAGACTTAGGTTTTAGGCTTTGGAGTTACCACGGATACCAATGGCAAGTCACCAGTAACGTAGAGATAATAACAAGTCCCCTCCAGAGGCAGATTAGCTATTCTCTTCACAAACCTTATTCCAGACTACTAACCAACTTTACTTTCCTCTGTTCATTATCTATGTGAAACCATGTTTTAACCTCTGGTCCCCTCTAGAGCTTCAATGGCAACTTTACCTAAGATTTGCTGCTAGCCACACTAGTGTGAAATTTCCAGCTTCATAGTTAAAGTTTGAGAAGTTTTAACAGCAGAAAGCCAAGCATAATCTTACAGAAAAAAATATCTCAGTTGACTACAAACCTCGCTTTGTAGTTGCTGAATTTGTTTCTCGGCATCAGAATGTTTGTCTTTTAGATCTGCATACTCTTCTTCTTTCCTCTGCAAATCTTTTTTCAAATTCAGTACAAGGGCAGAACTCTCAGAAAGAATATTTTCTAGCCTTATGTTAAAAATAAAAAGACAAAGAACATTACTGTTATACATCTCATGGAAACAGCAATTACAGCTTAATCCATGCCCTGCCTGTTGGTTTCTATTTGTAAATAGACTCTTAAATCTATCTAGACCAGTGACAAGATTTAAACAATTACTTTTGAATTTCAGCTTGCTTCTCATAATCAGATTCTGAAGCAATAAATTATTCAGATGCTATTCTGAGGGATGTACAACAAAACCACCAGCAATCCCCATATTATTCTTTATTTCCTTGCACACTCCTGTTTTCCCTTGGAACTCAAGTAGCATACCAAAGCATCCTAAAGTAGTAGTTTGGCCATTGATAAGCATGCAGATGCGTTAAGTCGAAGGGATGTTCCCATTAACTATTTTTAACTCTAGTTCATTCTCAAAGGGCTCTAAGTTAACTCAGTGGTTACTTACGATTCTATACGTTGCACTTTCTCCATTTCACTCTTTTCCTTTTCCCGAAGAGAATGTTTCATCTGCTCCAAGCTGTTTTTCAGCTGCATAACTTCTTGAATCAGATTTGCTTCTTTGCTACTTAACTCTTCAACCTTTTCGTCTGCATTTGCAGACTTCTCCTGCAGAGTTGCTGTAACTGTCTCCAGATTAACAATAATAGATTCTTTTTCTTTAAGTAATTCATTGAGTTTTGACACATTGTCTTCCATTGTCTTGGAAGCCTCCAGGCGATATTCAAGCTCTCTTATTTTTACCTCACAGTTGGCAACTTCCTCCTGAAATTGTGCAATCACTCTCTGATCTTCTGCAGTCTTTTCTTCAAACTCCTCAGTTTTCTTTTCTATTTGCTCATGTAACTGATTCACAAGATCATCTTCCTGACTAGTGTGAGTTGTAATCTCACATAGCTTCATTACAAGTTGACGATTATGATTTTCAGCATTATTCAGTCCCGCCTTTAGGTTTTCATTGTCTTGAAGCAGTGCTTTGATGTGCTGACTTTTTTGTGAGGAAACATCAACAATACTTCTGCATACTTCCCAAATCTTTTCAAGACTATAGTTAAAGGAGAGGTCCTGCACAAGATCTGAGATGGAAGAAGTCTGTGACTGAATGCATGCAGAACTAATTTGAGATGTCCCTGTCTCATCTTTTTCAGAGTCTGAGGAATCCTTTACACTGACAAAGTCAGTACCGATGGCGTGAAACTCTAAGTGACATTTGTATAATTCATCTAATTTGGTCCGCATTTCTTTTACTTGTGACACTTTATCAATTATATATTCTTTGGCAACCTCTATGTTGTTAGTTAGTTGGGCATTTTTGTCTTCTAGTGTCATATTTATAGATTTCTGTTCATCCAGTTCAGAAGCAATTCCCCGATAGTCAGCTTGACCCTGCAGAATTTGTTCATGGAGGGCATCAGCTGTTTCTTCAGAAAAAGAAAGCTCAATACGCAGGCTTGTTACCTGCTTACTGAAATCTTCTTTTTTATTTTTTTCTCTTCTGCATTGTTCTTCAAGCACAGTTAAATGATGTTCCAAGATTTCAGTTCTTTCCCTCAGTGCTAGTACTTCCTTTCGGTACGTGGAGCACTTTTGTTTCATGTGTTCAATTTTCTTTTGCTCTACAGCAATTCCATTAGCTTGGGGCTGTTTTTTTCTTTAACTGGTGAGCAATTAGCTAAAATCACATGCATTTTCTTTCTATCAAAAGCGACTTCTGCTGTATTTCATCATTGCTTTAGAATCCAGTTATGTCCATTCCATAATATGCATACTTTAAGTATTAGAAAAATAAATATAAGTCAAGACTTACTAGGGATTGGGTCACCACAACAATATATTCCATGGTGATTCTTGTACAGTCCTTTTATTACTACAACTACAGAAATGCAGAATTTTATAGCGCCCACGTGCAGCCTGCATTACATACAGATTCACATGTACTGCATGGAAACAGCCTCTTAACTCATCTAAGGAGTTTTATATACAGCCCTCAACTGATTTAAAAGTCATACTGAAGAAACAGCAGTGGCGTATTCCACCCCAAACCAGGTTTTGGGTTTTGACTGCTGCTCCCAGCAACACTAGTGAGGGTAATATGATTTATAAGTAATCTAAACACTTTATGCTGAAAACAACAAGCAAGCACTAAAGCAAGATAAATAAGACTAGGGAGAAGATGTGTAATGTTCAGTCTAGAAGCTCCTTACACAGGAAGTAGAGAAAAAGCATTATTACAGAGCATAGGAAACAAGACCTAAAAGCACAGAGAATGGTGTAAATACCCTGAACTTGAAGCTGAGATAACCTAGCATCTCCTAAAACACTTTTGCTCGTGCTACTTATATAACTAATTCTACAAAAGAACCAGCACAACATACCTGTGCTCATTGTTCTACTGTGTATATTTAACATAGCTAAAGAATACATATTAAGCAGTTTTTGAAATTGGACGCTATTAATACTCACAAATAGAAGAAAATTTTAACATGATTGAATACTCAGTACTTCTTAACAGAAAACTTCATGCTGACATTGTGACTATCAGCTACCCATTTTAATTCCTATGTGGAGCATTGCTGTCATTAATTTTTAAACGAGAGCTTTGGTCATATGATTAGAACAAACCCACTACTATTTGGAGTATGGAGGAGTCCACATCCCTCCCTCAGTCTCTGGTAAGATGCTTATATGTGATGCCATTCAGTGGTCACATTAGGATTCAATATTTATGCCAAATAAAGGCAGCAGGGACAAATCATCCAAGAACAGCATCTCATCCAAAGAAGGCCTTGACTTTCTCCCTTGCACATATTTTGCAAGAGGAATACAAGAAAGGAAGGGAATACAGCTAAGTTTTAGATTTTCCCTTCTACATTGTATATGCCTTCCGTAATTCTAGGAACACTGATGCTCAGCTGTGCCCAGAAGTGAAGTTAAATGCATCAGAGCTTATCCAAACCATTTTGCTCAAATATTGCCCATGAGCGAGCAATTAGCAGGTCGTCAACAATTTTGATAGTTGCTTCAGGAAAAACAAAACAAACAAACAAAAAAAAGCACTTGAGCAGCTGATGCTACTCAGAAGATCAGCAACAGCAGTTGAAACAATCCTAAAGAAACTGCTTTAAAACTATTACCAAATCTGCAAGTGCATCAACAGATGAGGAAAAAGCAGCAAAAAGGAAAAAAATAGTGCAAAAAACTTTTATTCTTAAGCATTCAAAAATGAACAGCATAGGACCTTCTGAAAAAGGGATATTTACATAACAGTTACTTCTATTTACAGTTTAACACAGTGGCTTTTCTCCTTATACCATAAGGTAACGTGCTTCACAGCCTTTTGCTTCCTATCCGGAATAGGAAGCAATTTATTGTTTTGGAAGACACCCTGTTCAACGATGGAAGAAACTGTACCTTTCTTTGGAGGTGGCTCTTCCACAGTAGGCTTATCTTCATCAGTACTGCGCTTTCTTCCCACTTCCAACTCAGTTTCCTCTTGTTTCAGTGCTTTAACTGAAAGCACTGAAAATTGGCTGCTTTCAGTTCCTTTATTAGTGTTCTCTTCTGCCGGTTCTGCTTTAATAGTAGTTAAATGGTAGGTAGTCTTTTCCTGTATTGATATAAGATCAGTTACATTGAAGCTTAACAAAAGGAGCACTTAAGTCTCAGTAACCTTCTGTAGGCAAATATTTACACAAAACCATACAGCTAAAATATTTACCCGGTGACTCTATAGACATCAGTTACAAATCTCAATAGCAGACAGAACAAGTACACCTTCAGATAATGACAAGTGCAATACTCGGTAGAGTATACAAGGGAAAGCAAGAGCCTAGCAGGTTACAAAGTAAAAGACTTGCACACAATCAAGAGTTTACCAGTTTATCAAAGAATTTCCTGTTTCCAAGAAGTCAACATAATTACAAACATGGTCAAAGAGCAAATGGTCAGCTCTCATACAAGTTCATCACATCACACTTCTGCTAAGCTGCCATAATCACTTTCATCGTGACAGATATAATCCAACCTTAAAGCTTAGTCAGCTCTGTCACGCATATTTTAGATTGTGTCCTTGACCACAAGTGAAGCTTCCTTACTTACAAGATGACGATTGTTAAGCCATGCTGGCACTGCCAAGGACTGATTATTCATCTTTAGTAACTTATGAAAAGAAAAGCCTCAGAAGTGTTCAGGCCACACAATCTCACAGATAGAGTTGGAGCCTTGTTCTTGGAAGAAGTAATAGGTGAGGACATGACTACTCATCACAGTCAGCTTTAATACCATGGAAATACTAAGTTGCAGTGATGCAGACAGTCAAAGACTAAGATAGGTCAAGTTGCTAAGCTTACAAGGTTAGAGATCTGAGTGACAGAATTAACTATAAATGTTTTCAGAGCTACTTCAGGCTACCAAACATCAAAAAATGAACAAAACCCACCAGAAGTGGTATGCACACATACTTAATCAAGCTAGTCTTCACATATTCAGTAGCTCGCAGTACATTAGTCAGGATAAAGTTTTATGGACTGCATAGAACGTGGAGATATCCTGAGCATTCATAGCATTATAAGCTACCACAAGTTGGTATTAAAACAATTTTACACAACATCTTCTTGATAAAGTTACCTCAGTTGCTTCTTTAAGTTGCTCAACAGTCTCATCCAATTTAATCACCTGCATTTCAAAGTCTGTAACACACAGAAAAGGTTGTATTACACAAGTAGCAAATAGATAGTTTATTAAGTAATCAATTTTTCCAGATATTCTAACGTTTAGGTAGCTTTTGAACAGATTAATTAATTTGCATGTGGTCTTCACTTATTGGGAGTGATTCAAAAGTTTTCTATATTTCTTGGAACGAAAACATTGCATCAACAAGACATAAAGAAGAGTAGAGATTACAATATAAAAGTAAAAATCAAGATATAGACATTTAACCCCATACTTACGAAAGCGTAAAGCTGCTAGTTGCAGTTTAAAGGAGAGGGGGAAAAAAAGAAAAGAAATAACCAAAACCCTTGGAATTGCTGAACCTGAATATACACAAGGAACAAACTATCACTTATCTACAGGCTATGGTTCCAAAGGTAGAACATCTCCTCTAATTCCTACTCAAACTGGTTATTTCTCTTTTAGATTAATGAACTATTTCTGTCTTCTACCTTTCACATTGCATAACTCACCTTTGTTCTTCTGCATCAGCTCTTCTTCAGTTTTAAGTAGTTTGGTGTTTTTCTCTGGTAGCTCTTCTTTGGTCTCCATCAGTTCAAAGTTAGTTTTCTCCAGCTGCTTTTCAAACCAGCCAGTATCTTCCTTCAGGTCCCCCAGGGATACAATGGAACTATGTGCTGCCTCAGCTTGCTCTTTAATATCCATGACATCATAATGCACAGAATCAAGAATGCCCTCAGGATCAACACAGGTGTCAGGCACTATGCTATGTTCTCCACCCTGAAACGTAATTTATAATCAGTTAAAACTGGTGAATAGCTGACTACATAATAGCTGTTATTTCTACAGATAGTCTGGATAGCCACTATGAAGACAGCCATACAAGAAGTTTTTAATTTCAGCTTCAAAACCCACCTCACAAATTCACATACAACATGACAGTGATTCGTATGGGGGGAAGATAAGTGGCATTCTAGTAACAGCTAATATATTTTATAGTATTTGATGACCACACTCCCTTTTCTTTTTTTTTTTTTTTTTTTTTTAAATATTACCCCAGATTGATCTCCTTCAAATTTAACGTACAAGTTTGGACTCCCCTTTTCCTTGTATACAGCGTAAATTTTCATTTTGTGTTGCAGAAACAAGGAAAACGCCCAAATTCCCAAAGCTTTCTGAAACTGTTCTTAAGGCTCAGCAACTATTCCTGCTAGATGAAGAATAGATGTATCTTGCTCATCATACAGCAACACAGCATGCACTTCTTTGTAAACAGCCTTGTGTTGCTATAAGATGTGCCCATAACATTTAAATAGTAAAAAGGAAAATATTTAAGAAAAAAAAAAAGGAAAATATTTAAGAAAAAAAAAAGAAAAATACCAGGGTGTCATGGTTTAATAATTTTGTAATTTTGCTATCAGTATTCCACATCATAACATCATAGAAAGCATGAATAATATTACTGCTCCCGAACACTTGCAGTATATTGATGATATTGTCGTGTGGGGCCATACAGCAGCAGAGATTTTCAAGAAAAGAAAACAGATAATCCTAATTCTTTTGCAAGCTGGTTTTGCCATTAAGCGCAGCAAGGTGAAGGGGTCTGCCCAGGAAATCCAGTTCTTAGGTGTAAAATGGCAAGATGGGCATCGACACATCCCAGCAGATGTGATTGAAAAAATCACTGCTATGTCTCCTCCCACCAACAAGACAGAGACCCAATCTTTTCTGGGAGTAGTGGGCTTTTGGAGAATGCGTGTCCCAAACTACAGCCACATAGTGAGCCCCCTCTATCAGGTAACGTGGAAGAAGAATAATTTCTCATGGGGTCCTGAGCAGCAGCAGGCTTTTGAGCAGAGAAAACAAGAGATAGCCTGTGCCGTGGCCTTGGGGCCAGTACGGACAGGACAGGATGTAAAGAACATCCTCTACACTGCTGCTGGAGAGAAAGGTCCCACTTGGAGTTTGTGGCAAAGAGCTTTAGGAGAAACCCAAGGCCAACCCCCGGGACTTTGGAGTCGAGCATATAAAGGGTCTGAGGAGTGCTACACTCCAACTGAGAAGGAGATCTTAGACATGTACGAGGGGGTTTGGGCTGCTTCTGAAGTAGTTGGGACAGAGGTTCAGCTCCTTCTAGCACCTCACTTGCCTGTGGCCCCCCTGTCACGGACACAGGTAGATTTTTGTTTAAACCGTGACAACTACCCAGAATGCAGCATAAGGGAATTTTTGCCTAGAACTCTGGAGGACTATTTGTAACTCAGAAAGGTCAGAGATAGAAAGTTCACACTGATTTCTGGGTCACCAGCCTCACCGTACATCAGCATTTTTGGTTTTTAAATGATACATAAAGTTCTCAATGGCACTGCTCTAGTCGGTAGTTCTTTCCCTTTCCGTGCAGCTTGCTCTGTGCATGGCTTGTGAACCACTATTCAGGCCAGACAGCTGCAGCCCCAAAGACCTGCCATAAATGTACAAATTCTACCAGGATAATGTCTTGGTAGTGGAGAAACAGGATGCGCAGTCATATGGCTCTCACACATACCTTGTACAACCAGCTTGGCTCTGGACTGGGCATCACCAATGTCACAGGTGTACACGTCACTGTCACTTTTCTCCAGATTTTTTATGCTCAGCTGCAGGTCTCGTCCTTTCTGTGCCCTCTTGTATTTCCTGCCAGGCCTGAGCACAGCAATGCCTTTCCTCCATATGACGAAGGATGCGGCTTTCTCGCTCTGACATGTAAAAAGTGCACTTCCACTTTCTTCAATTTTCACATCTGAAAGCTCCTTGATAAAGTAATCAGGTTTTTCTGGAAGGAAAAAAAAAAAGGATGAGGGTGTAGGACAAAGGGATTTGTTACCCCAACAAGTCCCAAGCATACAGAGGTGTCCTGAATCTCCTTTGCCCTCATTTCAGAATATCACATAGAGATGCAAAGAGTCTAAGAAGACCACAGAGTCCACCCATTTACATAGGTTTGATAATTCCAGTAGATATCTGGAAAGTTCAATACCATTATACATGCGCTGGTAGGATCTCATCTGATAAACTGCATATAGTTTTGATTACACATATTCAATAGAGACTAATTCAGATTGCCATCTTTTCTTGGCTCACTAACACCCAAGATCATAGAATCATAGAATGATCACAGAATCATAGAGTGGCCTGAGTAGAAAAGGACCTCAAAGATCATCTAGTTTCAAACCCCCTCCAAGGGGTCACCAACCACCAGACCAGGCTGCCCAGATCCACATCACACTGGAGAATCATTCAGTTTCCAGATTATTTTAAGGAAAAGATTTTAATCCATCATATTTTCTGAAAACTAAGAATTGATCCTGCTCAAGGAAACAGAAGAGAAAAACATCACCCACAGGCTGCAGATATTTACCTCGACTTCTCTACATGCCATCCCCAGTGTGCTTTTCAACTCACCTTGCACAGTGACCCTGGCTTTTGTTATGGAGTCCTCTGTCTCACAGGGGTACTCCCCACTGTCCTTGGCAGTAGAGTCATGGATGATCAGAATGTCCCCAGTTCCCTCCTGCTGCAAGTCGTACTTCTGGCTTTTTCTGATTGCTTTGCCATCCTTGTACCACCTGATGTTCAAATCCGGTTTTGACAGCTCACAGCTCAGGCTGCTGTCCTGCCCTGCTGCTGCTGTCTTATCCTCCAGCTGTTCTGAAACCTCAGTAGGTTTTCCTGGAAGAAAACATTGCTTTTTGAGTAACATACACTTATGGTAGGATGCCTCTCTCAAAATACATGCATCTACATGCTGGAGATAAGTTAGAGAGGCACTTGCAACAGACGCCATCCTACAGCCAGCAGTAATCTGCAAAGTACAGACAATAGAATTCCAGGCAGCATTTATTCTCTCTTAAATCTACCCAATTGAGGATGATGAACCATGTCTGAAAACTGCCTCTCTCTTCTCTCCACTCATCACACTGGGAGCCTCGGATGATGCTCTCAGATGCACATGTTCTAGATAGGAATTTGTTGTACAGCTAGATGATGTGAAGGCCATCCCTTCAGCTTATACTTAGAGGATATTTGCTCCCACAGTTCCCTCAACAGATCATTCCTGATTTACTGTTAATGGAACAAGCTGTAGTGAGATGACCATTGCCAACACTACCCCAGTGCTTTGGGTAGTTCTCACATTTGTGTAAAATGTTTCCTCCTTTTACTTATTTTTAAGAGAAATTCTCAGTGCTTCGAGGTTCAAGTAGAAGGCTGCTATTCACTTTAACCATATTATGAGTTAGCTCTCACGACAATCTTATCAGAAGACAGTTGAAGGAATCAGGCCCCAGAATCTCTCCCATCTCATTACCTTTCACAGACAGAGAGGCTTTGGAGGTTAGACCAAGGGCAGTAAAAACGACTTCCCCAGCGTCAGTAGGAGTCACACTTTTGATAAGGAGAGTCTATTTCTAACTCACGTTAGAAGCTTTAAATCGCCCACTACTTTCCACTCTGCTTCCAGTCAGTGTCCACTTGAACTCATCAATGCTTTCATGGGACGGAATGCATTCAAAAGTACAATCTTCTCCCTCCTGGATTTCAGTGTTTTTCAGCCGTTTGGTAATGCCACTATTCAGCTCTGGAAGGTAAGAGATAGGTTAGTATGAGGTTTATATGGAGAAAAGGCATTTGTGACTGACATGAGTAGCAGTACTGGTGTTTTAACTCAGGATTTGCAGAACATGGCTGTGTTCCTTACTGATGTATTCTCTAAGACATTCTCCACTCAGAATTACCAGAAAGCTATAAAAAAAAAGAGACGTAAATCTCTCGGCTTTGCTCTGGAAGAACTACAAGGCGAGCAGCTCAGTCCATGGAGCAGAATGAAGATTCAATGAGCTACAGAGGGAACAACCTAACAGAGAGGACAACTCTAGGATGCTGCGTGAGAAAAAGGGTTTTGCCTATGACAAGAAATTAACTGTTTCTATTAGCTCATTTGTTACCATCCTACCCCTATTGGTGTTCAAACCATTTCTCCATTTTAGGGATGGTTTGAAAGGAAACATTTCCAGGACATTCTTGATGTGTTTGGTGATTTTCATGGCAAAATGAGATACATTTACATCAAAAGCAATGGGAATTTTCCAGACATCACTGTGCTAAATTGCAGTAATACACTTCTATTGTAGAAACTATTAAGGCTCATGGGGGAATAGGTGTAAGACATAGTGACCACACTGAATGTGCTTTCAGCACTCCTTTACTTTCCACAGTACTTACCCTGAAAGCCGACCTTTGATTTGGCAACATCAGTGCCAATATCACAGGTATAGAAACCTGCATCTGACATCTCGAGGTCATGGATAAGGGGACATAGGGTCTTCCCAGACTGTACCAGCTCATACTTGTTGCCAGAAGGGAGCACAACACCGTCCTTTTTCCACACTGGTTTGACCTTCTCTTTATAAAGACTTCGCATTCCAATTTAATCACACCCCGCTCCTCAACAAAAACATCATCCAAGGACTTCATGAAGACAGCAGGCTTCTCTGCAATTAAACAGGCAAAACAGAACACCATTATACAGAAGATCAGACATTTCCAGTTGCTTTCAGATTTTTAAAGAGGGATAAATAAATCTTCACCACTACTAACGACACCAAGATAGAACCTAAAGCGGTTTCATGTCTGTTGACTGAATACGCTTTATGGAATTCTGAACTAATCAGTAGGAGAATACAGGGAACAGGAGGGACAGCCTGCATTGCTGTGGGTGGGACTGATATCATATGAAGTAATTGGGATGCAGCTCTTCTAAAGCTGGAGAGCTGGCATTGCCCTCACATGGAGCAGAGCTCATACAGCAGGCCACAGGATTAAGAGGAACACTTTTGATTTTCCTGTATTATTGACTCCTCTTATCTGTCTTCTATTTCACACATCAGATGTTTATACTGGGGAAAAAACTTCCACCAAATGCAAAAGAAAGGAGAAAGAGGAAATCCTTCAAACTCTGAGCGCATAGAGTAAAAGAGCTTAATTGCTGGGGAGAGCAGATTAGAATCCCAGTATCCTTAGAATTGGAAGAGACCCTTAAAGGCCATCTAGCCCAGCTCCCCTGCAATAAAAAGGGACATTCACAGCTAGATCAGCTTGCTCACAGCCTGGTCATTAGTCATCCCAGAGGCAAAACACACACTGAATGATCTCTCCCTGCAGTCATAAATCCTTAATTCCATAAATCACTGGAAGAAAGCCCATCATGACTTTGCTGGCTATCTGAGCCCCAGAGAGGTGAGCTTTAGAAGCAGGATTGCTGCACAATAGAATGAACTGGAGCTCCTTAGCATCTCTTACATCCAGGAGGGGTGTGATCAGACCCACCTATCACCTTCAGGTGCGCTTTCTGACACCTTGTCTGACTTCACTGTCACTGTGCCAGCATCCTCAGGCTTTACCTGCTTCATTGTCAGTGTGCAGCAATTGCCAATGTTCTTGATGTCATTGTAAGTGTTGGTGTAAAGGAGGTTGCCATTCAGGAACCATTCCACGTCCTCGTCATTATGGGACAGCTCGCAGGAGAAGACAGCAGAGCTCTCTTCTTCAATTTCCACATCCTGCAGGTGCTTCATTACTTCTACATTGCAGGCTGTGGGGAAACAAGGTGAACTGTTACCACTGTTACTATAAATCATACTGGGATGTGGTAGAATGGTTGGACTAGATGATCTTTGTGTAATCTTCTCAGTGAAGATTATACATTTATAAAGTTAGCAGGAGAGAACGGCAGAAATCAACCTCAAGAAGAGAAATCTGAGGTGAAATAGGACATGGAAGAGGCCACCCTCCCTGCTCATACCTTCAGCTGTCAGCGTGGCCTCAGTCTCTGCAATTCCTGCCTTGCACTTGTACACATCAGCATCATCGGGCTTCAGCTTCAGAATCTTGAGCTCTGCTGAATGCTTATCCCTCTTGATCTTGTACTTCTCAGAGGGCTTGATGAGTGTGTGGCCCTTGAACCATTTCACAACCTTTGGAGAAGGCCTGAAGTCACAGGACAGGATGACAGAATGACGTTCCAAAGCTGTCTTGTCCTCCAACTTCCTGGTGATTTCTATATGGTAATCTGCAAAGCAGGGGTGGAAGAGAAGAAAGGATGAGGACAATTGGAAGAAGAGGAAAGTCTCTTGCGTATATTCCATTCCAATTAATGTCATGTTCACAATGGTTTTTTGAACCACTCCAAAGATAAAACAAATGATTGTCTATAGGGAATGCCATTGACTACATTTCAATAAAGTAATACTGTATATTATCTACCAAATGCAAGGTCCAGCTCTTGTTCTGTGCTTATTAAATTGCTCCCAGTTGAGGCTTTTATTCAAATAAGAGTGAGTTGAAAATATAACAAGTACTTTAGGATGTGAATGGAGACTCTTATGCTGGGGACAACAGCAGATAAAAAGCCTGCGAGTTTCTTTCAGATGAAATCAATGACAAACTGCATCAAATTTAGGTGCTACCAAACTTAACCTTGTCTAGTTCAGAAATACAATTAATTTCACCTGATTTGACTTCTTTGCTATAGCCAAGGACAAAACCTCAGCTCTGTAGATCTGAATAGTAAGCACATCACAGCTATTCAAACACATCTTTTACTGAGATGCAGCTGTCTCATTTAGTGTCCAACGACTTTGAACTGGAAATGGAGCAGACCCTCCAGACACACACAAAATATTTCAAAGACCCCAGTGAAGGAAGGCTGTACGTTAATTAATTCTTCATCTTCATGATGTAAACCAAGCCAGGATATGTTACCTCTGACAAGCAGATTGGCTGTGGATTTTGATTTGCCAATTGAGAACTGAATGGTGCTTGTCATATCAGTGGTGGTTTTCGCTATGGCAAGCTGGTGGATGGTGCCTTCTTGCTGCATAATCAAGTTTCTGCCAGCCTGTAAGACTTCCCCACGTAGATACCACTTGGGAGGTTTCACAGATGGAATGGATATCTCGCATTCAAACTTGGCTTTTTCAGGCTCAGTCACATAGTCATCACACAGCTCCTTTACTAGATTAATGGATTGCTATTTAAGAAGGATGGAACAAGAGAAAGCAGAAATGTAGAAGGAATGTAAAAAACCCTTACATTATCACCCTACTTACTCACATCAGCATTACTGCACATGAATACTACACCTATCAGCTCAAAATGCCTTAAAACATCATTAAAAATAATATAAAGAAAGGAATGTTGTTAAGAAGTCACATGAACACTACACCTATCAGCTCAAAATGCCTTAAAACATCATTAAATAATATTATAAAGAAAGGAATGTTGTTAAGAAGTCAGACAATAAGACTGACAACCTGAAGAGAGCCCAGATCTTCTGATTCCCAGTCCAACATCCAAATCAAACCATGACCTTCCCATCCCAATATCAAACTCCTCGCATTACAAAATGGAATACAGGTTCAATGAAACACGGACATTGATAATTACTTTGGTTAAATACAGCAACATAGCTCTGAACAACAAGTTTTCTCCTAGTAAAGGTCTCTGTAGCTCAAATGTAATGACTCTACTTAGGATAAATTCATTTTCCAGGATGTTCTTGCCCTTATAATGGTAACAGTGGCAAAGCTGGGGACTGAACTCTTGAGTAGTGCGCTAACTCAAACGTCTCCCTTTTCTTTATCACACTTAACATCATATATATACCCTAACATTGTATATATTTAAAAAAAAAAACAAAAAAAAACCTGTGCTCTTTTCAAACAGACAGAGAAAATGAAGAAAAAGTCAAGCTATGTTTTTTATCCCTCAACGTTCAAACACAAATCTGAAGTTTAAAAGTAGAAAATCAACCTCGTAAGAAAATAATCTGTTCTACTTAGCAAAAGTAAAACCCAAAAGACAAGCTGGATATTTTGTGGGCAGAAAGGTAGATAGGTAGGAGTTTTTATTTCTGTGAAAGGTCCTGGTGGCGTTCAACTTTTTTGACATTCTTGCAAATGATGTTAGCTGGTCCATGTCACTTGTTCCACCCTAACCTCAGTCCCCAAACAAAAGGGGAACTCCCTTCTGAACCTTCTTCACTTCATTTCAGATGTCTTATATGCTTGATCTCCAACCCACCCCCCACTCAGGAGAAAGATCCCCCTCTTACACCCTACCATCTTGCCGCATTCTGATGTTGTCATCAGCCTTCAGCTTGTTGTCATCTTTGTACCACTGGCTCTGAACCTCATCTTGTGAAATCTCACAGACAAAAGATGCACTCCCATATTCATTCACTTCCACATCTTCCAGTGGTTTAACAATCTTGATATCTCCAGCTGTGAAACAGTAGAGATATATTTGTCAGGGTATTTCCAGAACTGAGTGCAGCATCTTTTCCTTACACATATTTGCATAGAAAATAAGTAGGATTATGTTTTATTCTAAACCATCATCCATTCCTGAGTCATTTCTCTCTTCAACACAGTCAATGCATTATTGCCCGAGAACTTAAAGATAGACTTACTAGCTACAATGGAGCTCCCTGCAAACAGTTTTCATGGAAACCAGAACCTCATTTATTCTAAAAACCTTTCAAGCAAAATTAAGGGTAGAAAAACAATAGAACTGACTGAATCTTTAAGGTCATTTAGTTCCAGTCCCCCTGCTATAGGCAGGGACACCTCCCTCCACACCAACTCTTCTCCTCAGGGTCAAGGCTTCTCTCAAATCATTCTCCTCTAAGCCTGTGCCTGTGCTTGGGATTGCCCTGACCCAGGTGCAGGGCCTTGTACTTGGCCACACTCAAGTTCATGAGGCTGCCAAGGGCCCACCTCTCCAGCCTGTCCAGGTCCCTCTGGGCAGCATCCCTTCCCTCTAGCACATCAACAGCACCGCTCAGCTTGGTGTCATCTGCAAACTTGCTGAGGGTTCATTTGATTCCACTGTCCATGTTGCCTACAAAAATGTTAAATAACACTGGTCCCAACACCACCCTCCACCTGGACACTGAGCTATTGACTGCAGCTCTCTGAGTGTGACCATCCAGACAGTTCCCTATCTTGCAACTGGTCCATCCATCAAAACCATTTTTCTCCAGTTTGGTGACCAGGATGTCATGCAGGATGGGATCAAATGCTCTGCACAGGTCCATGTAGATGATGTCAGTTGCTCTCCCATTATCCACTGATGCTGTTACTCCATCATGAAAGGCCACCAAGTTTGTCAGGCATGGCTTGACCTTGAGGAAGCCATATTGGTTACCACCATCACCTCATCTTTATTTTCCAAACTATGCCAAGGAGAAATAGACAGGACTCTACAGTGTCGTGTCACTACAAACCTGTCTGAATCATTGGCTTCTCTGCATGCTCATCACTCGTCTCTCCTTAGCTTGTGTGCCCACAATGCATGGGGAATGTCAGCCACAAATCTTACCTAGGGGACATCTTTGCTTCAAAATCCTTTGAACATCACACTGTCACGGGTTACTTAGATTTACCTATGCCCGTGACAGGGGAAGCCACCCCGTGGGCCCCCCTCCCGGGGCCCGGAAAGGAGGGGGAAAAAGGGAGTGGGATAAAACAGCGACAATCTATGGAGGAAAAACTTATTTTACTAAATATGATACCGAAATACAAGATAACACAATATAATATAATTGAAGCTAACAAATCAAACGAAACAGAGAGAGAGAGTCCCCGAAAACCGAGAGGCCTACTGTGAACTCTAGGCGACACGGCTGGAACGCTTCCCACTCTCCGAGAAGTTCGAGAGAAGAAGGAGGGCACTCCAGCCTGGGAACAAGATTATATAGAGTCCTGGTCCCGTGACTTATCATTAACCCTGTTGTTCTCTGGGATATGTAGTCTTCTTCTGTGGACTGCACATTCAATAGAAGTATCCATACTTGACATGATGTTATGATGTGGAATACTGATAGCAAAATTACAAAATTACAAAACCATGACATTCCACCCCTTATTCTACATTATTACATCATGGTAAATATATATATACATATATATACACATATGTAAAATTAAGATAGCTAAACAGTAGAATTACATGTAACATAACTAAATGTACAACTATAATAACTAAAATACACTACACATGCAAACATATATATATAAATACATAAAATTATTGACTGCACTCCCCCAGCATTAAATTCCCTTGTGGCACACATTGAACATCCCCATCCTTCTGCATTACCCACCAAGTGCACCCAGGTCCCTGGGCAAAGACAGTTCCACGGATAGGTTTGCCCTTTCCAGAAGCTGGAAGGACCCAAACAGCTTTTCCCAACATGTTCTTTAAGAGTAAAGAGAGAGTTGTTCTAAAAGCTAAAAAGCTCTATGCCCGCATCCTCCACCAAAAAATCTGTCACGGGTTACTTAGATTTACCTATGCCCGTGACAGGGGAAGCCACCCCGTGGGCCCCCCTCCCGGGGCCCGGAAAGGAGGGGGAAAAAGGGAGTGGGATAAAACAGCGACAATCTAAGGAGGAAAAACTTATTTTACTAAATATGATACCGAAATACAAGATAACACAATATAATATAATTGAAGCTAACAAATCAAACGAAACAGAGAGAGAGAGTCCCCGAAAACCGAGAGGCCTACTGTGAACTCTAGGCGACACGGCTGGAACGCTTCCCACTCTCCGAGAAGTTCGAGAGAAGAAGGAGGGCACTCCAGCCTGGGAACAAGATTATATAGAGTCCTGGTCCCGTGACTTATCATTAACCCTGTTGTTCTCTGGGATATGTAGTCTTCTTCTGTGGACTGCACATTCAATAGAAGTATCCATACTTGACATGATGTTATGATGTGGAATACTGATAGCAAAATTACAAAATTACAAAACCATGACACACACAATCCCTTTTAACTCTCCAGGTCTGCATTTATTTATGTCAGAATCAGACCATATTTCTGTGCTGCTATTTCCCTTTCCTTCTGAAGGGCCTGGATACAACTTGGATTAACCTCAGGAGCAGAGTTCCTGCATAAAACAGCCAGTACTGAAACAGCAACCCAACCTGGTTGCAGACTGAGAGAGAAAATGAGAGTTCACCACCTGTGAATAATGAGACTTCTCTTATTTCCCTGGGAAGTAATGCCCACTTCTTTTACTTTGACAGAGCTCCTTCCCATCCTAGAAGGGAAAATATCAAGTCAAATCTACATTAGTCCTTCCATCTCTGCACTGGGCAAAGGCAGCCTTCAGATCTATGTTTAATTCACCCAATTCCCTAGAATTAATGGAACTGTACTTACTGGAACATATGCTGAAGCTTAAGCACAGTGCAGTGTTTTCAACATGTAGGAATGGCTATAGAACATGCATAAATTCTTGCTGACATATGACAGCTTAAAGCACTGCAGAGGACTGTTAACAAGCCCGTTAGGACATCACCTTGAATAAATGACGTTATCCCCAAGTAAGGGAAGGAACAGCTGAGCACCGGGGAGGTACACAAAGGGCCAGAGCAAATTCTCACACTGTCAGGTGCAAAGAAAACTGAGATTTCACCCTAAAACCCAGTTCACAACAAGGCTACAAAATCCTGGCTGAGAATTTCTGAATGCTCACCAGTTGTTTCCAGCTCGAAGGTCATCTTCTGGCCAGCAGCCTCGCAGATGTATTCTCCAGCATCTTTCTTCTCCAGCTGCTCCACAACCAGACGCCGTGTTTTGCCCACAGATTCCATTCTGAACTTTCTGGAGGAGGCAAGCAGTCTTCCATCCTTGAACCATTTTACTCCAGTTGGATCCTGTGCTACTTCACAGCTGAGGGAGGCACTTGCTGACAGGGCAGCACTCACCTCTTTCTGCACCTGCTCCTAGTTTATAAACACAGGTTTTGGCTCTGAGGGAAGAAAAGAAAAAGTATTGACTGAGGGACTGAAATGAGACCATCTTGCAGGTTTGTATGTACAGGTTGGAACAGGTTTAGGTTACCACTTGTGCCCAAACTAATAGCCTTCATAGAGAATATCAGCTCTTCTGTTGAAACTAAGTGTCAAATCTAGGCAAGAAAGAACCTAGGAACTGAAGGAACCAAGAGTCCTTGAACACCAGTCCCATGGTTGCAAGTCACTATGCAAACATATTGAACCCAAAAGAACATCTGTCCTGCAGGCAACCAAAACCTGAGTTCCTTTTACTTAAGACCCACTGTGAAAAATCAAAACACATAAACATGTGATAGTCAAACCACTGGCTGCCTTTTCATGACCCAGAACAGTACTCCTGGCTTCCTGAACAGACTCCTCATGGCCTCTACCATTGCCACAACTGTGACTGTCAAAGGCACAAAAGAAATATGCTCACCAACGCAGTCCTTTGTTCTTTGTGTGTGATTTGCAGATATCTATCTTACTTTGAGCTCTGGGAATAGTCAGCTCTACCAGGTCTCTTACTGTGAGTAGCAGACTCACCTATCCAGATGCAGCCTCCAACATAAAGGCATAGTAAAAAGGCAGTGTACTACTAGGAGAAGTTCCTGCTTCTCCTGCCACGAAAGGCTGCACGTACAACATGCACTCCAGCCTCACTGCACATACTTATCTTAGTCAAATGTTTCGGTGAACAAGAATTACAGTTTGGGATCTCAGGCACAGGAGAGATTTGAATAATATCTTGAATATTGCTTCCACTGTACATATATCAGTAATTATTATTCTACAGACAGACTGAAACAGGTCTTTGTGCCATACTAAATCCAAATACTTGCTACAAACCCAGGCAGTCAAGTATAGGGAAAAAACCTCAGTACAGACTACTGCACCTGGATCACTGTATAATAGAAACTAGATTTTACTTTACTGTTCTCTGCTGTATTTCAGACAACACCTGTCTTACCTGTGACATGAATCTTGAAGGTGAGTTTCTGGCCAGCAGCCTCGCAGCTGTACTCCCCTGCATCTTTCTTCTCCACCTGGCTCACCACCAGCCGACGCTGTTTGCCCTCTGACTCAGCCTTGAACTTCTTGCTCGAGGTGATCAGTTTCCCATCCTTGTACCAATTCACCTCCGTCTTCTCCTGGGCCACCTCGCAGCTCAGCGTGGCATTTTCTGTTGGTGCAGCCTTCACCTCCTTCTGCACCTTCTGCTTGTTGATAAAGGCATTTTCTTCTTCTGGAATTTAAGGCAAACGGGCACATTTAAGACATGAATCTTTTCTACACAGCCTTCCCCAAATGCCCAAATTAGTCTTTGGACTGTACCGTTGAGGACAGCTTTCCCACTCACATTTCCTGACAGTGCTATGAACTGAATGCCAACATCTGAACTATATCAATTGCCAGTGAAGAACTTCCTCCCTGCCAGACCAAAACAGCTTAGATAGCCCTAAACTTGTTTTCATTTCCACCAGTATCATGTTCCAAAATCTTCAAAAATTAAAAAACACCCCTTTCCCCACTGTCCAGCAGCACACCAGCATACACAGTCATTGAAAAGTCTGTTTCATACAAGGGGACAGGCATTACATTGACCAAACAAGCTGACAGCTGTAAGTTGCTTTGCCAGCAAAAGCCAGGTGAGGGTCAAGGTTAAATTCTGTTTGTGATTAAGTCATAGTGAGGAAATGTATTTTTCTCACCTACTTATTTCTGAAAAAAGTTCTAATATCTCCTGAGTTTTCAGAGGCAGTAATAAAATGGTTTCCCCTATGGAATCATAGAACGGTTTGGGTATAGAAGGAAGCTTTAAAGATCATCCAGTCCAACCTTTTGCCGTAGTCAGGGACATCATTCACTAAATGAGGCTGCCCAGGGTCCCCATCCAGCCTGGCCTTGGACACTCCAATGATGAGTCACCCACATCCTTCACTGGACAATCTGTTCCAGTGTATCACCATCCTCATCATAAAGAACTTTTCTCATGTCCAAACTGAGTCTACCCTCTTCACTTTTGAAACCATTGCCCCTTCTTATGTTGCTATAGACCCTGGTAAAAAGCCTTTTTCCACTTTCTTATCAGACTCTCCTCATAAATAGAACGCCTGTCTTCCTCCATTTTGGAATGAAAAGCACCAGCTTGAAGCCTTTCTATTTTTAAGCATTTCTTTTGTACCTGCTATAGAGAAGAAAATAAAAGACAATATGGGAAAACCTTTTTAGTTGCAGGTTTCTTTAATTTAATAGAAACCACCAATGCCACCTTCTAGCATTGTGACCAAATGCTGTCTCTGAGACTATTTAGGAAGAAGCATTTGCAGGGGTGTGCTTGTGCCCTGAAGATATCTTTAATATTCTTTAATTTCCCCTGAAATTATTGACTTCTCATTTTGCTATCATTGCATCTACTTGAGATCCCCAGGGAAATTCCCGAATTATTTCCAGCCTGTCTTAAGCTGAGGCTACCCAAGTCCTCTGCGTTCATAGCTTCAGAAGGCAAACAGAAAACTATATGAATTAAACAGAATTTAAGCACTGTCTACATCACTGAATGCTGGGGTTGAATGTGTCAAACCACTTAACTTTCCCCTCCTTCTTTGTTGGGGGGTTCAATACAGTCGAAACAATTTCTCTCACCTGTGACATGAATCTTGAAGGTGAGTTTCTGGCCAGCAGCCTCGTAGCTGTACTCCCCTGCATCTTTCTTCTCCACCTGGCTCACCACCAGCCGACGCTGTTTGCCCTCTGACTCCACCTTGAACTTCTTGCTCGAGGTGATCAGTTTCCCCTCCTTGTACCACTTCACCTCCGTCTTCTCCTGGGCCACCTCGCAGCTCAGCGTGGCATTTTCTGTTGGTGCAGCCTTCACCTCCTTCTGCACCTTCTGCTTGTTGATAAAGGCATCCTCTGCTTCTGGAACTGGAAAACATTGGTTAAAATATACATTAGATATGAACAACTTGTGACTGGAAGACATTAAAAGTTGCTTCTATGTTGTATTGGACCATTTCCTGGAGCAACACTGCTTCACAGTGTTTATCACACATTATAATGCATCCTCAGCACAGTCCCTGTGGTCATCCCATCCCTCTGGGTAGTCTTTACTATCAGCTTGGACTCCTAATTTTCAGATTTCTTCTAATGAAGACAATGACAGATCTTCATCTGTCTGTCTTTTTGATATTGCTCCACTCTGCACTGGAGAACAGCCAAATACAGCTCAATTATGAAGTTAAGACCTCAAAATCAGGAAACCATAGAAATTTAAGAGCAGAAAACCATCTTTTGACTCTACCCTAAGGCAATGATATAGCCCTTGATATGGTGAATATTTGGCCTACATTAGATTTTGTAGCTCGGTTTTATGCATAAAGCATGGTTTTGTACTCTCAGCAACCCCTGATTCTTCAGAGAACTGGCTGAGGTCATCTCCTCTTAATACCTAACACATATAGAAGAAAGTGTTTAAAGCCCACCTTACCCTTTGTGTCAACAAATGGAGTTAGCATCAGAAAGATATCAAGTGTAATTAGTTAGGCATACACACTTCAGTTAAGGTGATTCAGTTAATCACTTTGCTAAGTGGGATCGATTGATATGTTGAATCTTTTATTGATTACTTTAATGACTGTTTTATCTGGTTCTCCTTTTACCAACAACTGGTTGCTGAGAGCATTCATGCTAGTTCATATTTGAGACATGGGAGAACAGATAAACCCTAAATAAATGGGCTTCCATTTCTATTCCATGGTTTGCCCTACAAAAGGCTGTAGAAGTGCAGAATATTTCTGATGCACTTACATCATGGACTTCTCTAGTGCTAGCCAGCTTCTAACAGCAGAGCAATTTTGAATAAGCTTCCTATGCTTGTTTGGGTCCCAGGAAAGATCCCAGGGTCCTGATGTTGATACCAAGACAGAGGCTCCAAGCATGAATGCAGGACTAGCAGGTGTGAGGGGGATTGACATTGCCTTTTATTTGCAGTGGAGACATGGAAGACCACTCATTCAGATCATTCATGCAAGCATATTCAGGCATACCCAGCTCAGGTGACCGGGAAGGCTCCTGCTCCCCAGCAGTCATGGCAAACCCTTCCATGACCTGTCCCCTATCTCCTTCCTCCCCGCTGTCACTCTGTGAAGCCTTCTGCTGCCATCCCTTTCCCTTCCTTCATGACTTTCTCCTCTGCATGCTGTCTGAATTCTGAGTGGCAGCAGCTGCCCAGGAGGGTAAGTTCAGCTCAAGTTCCTGTGCTGCTGACCGTTGCAGTACGTGCAATCCCAGGATTCACACCACAGCTCTACCACCAGCACTGCAGTCCACTGAAGGCGAGGGAGCAGGGCAGCAAGCCAATGCAGGAATGCAGTTGATACACTCTACATTTGATCTCCCTGCTTGTATTGACTGTAGAAGCATCATTCTCTCCACCCATCTTCAACAGCCCCTGTTCTGACTGATGATTTTCAGGGGAGGTTCAAGTTGGATGTTAAGAAAAACTTCTTCTGAAGAGGAATGGTGATGTGGTGGCACAGCTTTGCAGGGAGGTGGTGGGGTCACCATCCCTGGGAGTGTTCAATAACCATGGAGATGTGGCACTGAGGGACGTGGGCAGTGTGCATGGTGGGATGGGTTGAGGCTGGATGTGGGGATCTTTGTGGTCTTTTCCAACCGCAATGATTTGATGAAGATCAGAAGGCTTGCTTATTAGCAAGACAACAAACATGGCCTAGACCAACCAGGTGATGCAAAACTTCTCACAAATGCAATGGAGCTTTGGCCCACTTCAAATAAGGATTTCAGCGTGCACCACAAATACTGAGATAATGAGATGGCACAATCAGCCCTTTTTACTGTCGTTTTCTATAGGTTTCCAAGGTGTGCAGCACTTGTTTCTTTTAATCAAGAAGGTCTAATCTGCATCCCGTAATGCTCAACACTCAGCACCTAACATTCAACATGTCCTTAAAATGGGATTGTTCTGTGCTACCAGTGGAACCCTGGGGTAGAGGAACCCTGAAAATCTTTCTGAGTGCAATGGTAAGAGGAGAAATTAAGACTCAGAAAGCCATTGCACTTTGGGAGAAGCTAGTAAGATGAGGATTTCTGTAGTGAAAGAGCCAACCACTCCAAGAGTACTCATAATCCCTCCTGACTTTCACACCACATCATTCTGCAGTGAGTGCTGGACTTGCACATCATGTTACAGTGGTAAACATGAGAAATACAGCAACGGTAGCTAGGCAAGCACTCTCCACATATGGCAGAGGAGGAGGTATTACATTACCCTGTGCAGCCATGATCTCATCCGGTCTGAAAGAGAACAGAAAACCTTTGGTTTCTGAGGCAAACAGTTAATAATAGCCCTCAGCTAGCAAAATTCAAGTGGAAAAGCACTACATTGCTGGGTTTTCTCCCTACGCCTCTGCAATAAGATGTGGGCTGGCTTTGGCTGCTGAGGATTAACTTGGTTGATTCCAGCTGTTGCCATAGTCTTTCTGTCATTGTTCATATTTCATTTTCTCTGACAGATACCTCCCAAATCTACCCTTTCTGTAATCCACTCTTTGCTGAAACTGCCAGTTTCCTGAGCCAAAAGCATGAGCTACACAACTCACGGAACAGATCCAAAGGCCCCAGAATCACATCCACATGGTGTGGGAAACGTAAAAGCTGATAGTTTAGAGTCTACACCACAGGCAGCAGCAAAACTGTCTACTACAGGAGCAGAGATACATTGCACACCAGGGACTGAAGGAGCAGAATGCCCCAAGATGAAGAGAGCAAAGACTGCAACCTTTACAAGGGAACAGAACGCAAGCTATGCCATGCAAGGACACCAAGTCTGCGTGAGCAGAAAGGCAGTAGACTCCCAGTACAGTTGCTCCTCCACATAGCTGATCAAATGCCAAACCTTGACCAGGATTAAGCTCCAATGTGTTCACTGCCATAAGAAAGAAGAGGAGAAAACAGATTCCCTGTCCTGATCAGCTCAGAATACAAGACGAGAACTGTAAAGTTAACAGAGAACAAGTTGACTTATGAGCAAAAACCAGCAGAGTGCAGCTACAAATAAAACAGAAGACAAACCCTCGTCATCAGCCAGCTCACTAATGGTCACTCAGAATGCAGCTGATGTGCCCATGGCTATCTGGAGTCTAAGTTAAAATTTACTGGATCTTGTGCAAAATATACTGACACCAGAGCAATCTCTACTGCAGTTGGAGTGAGAGATCTGCCTCTGTTCTAAACCCTCAGACTAATGAGAAACGTACAATTAGAAAGGTATGAATGGATTCATGACTGGTCATTACATTTACAGAACATGGAACGAATGGTCGTCAACATGGGATTCAACAAACCAAAGGCAAGTGCAATGCCTCTGACTAAAAGTTCTTAGGACACCGACAACCAAACCTTCTCAGTGCAGCCACAGTAGAGATCTGTAACTACTACTGTTGAAATATCAACTGGTAGAGCAGTGTTGCACATTGTACAAATCACAGTTGGACATCCATGGACAGCTGATGATAAAAGTAGTCGTAGGGGAAGAGCTGGATGAAACACTGTTAAAAACAAATAATCATTTTAGCTGCACGTTTGTAAGCATTTCTTTTCATCCTCCCCAAAACAGTTTCATGGCAGAATCAAGAGGACACATTCACACAGACGTTTCCACAGCCAGACTATGGAATAATCAAAGAATATCAACCAAAATGTGTTTCCTACCAGTTACATGAATCTTGAAGGTGAGTTTCTGGCCAGCAGCCTCGCAGCTGTACTCCCCTGCACCTTTCTTCTCCACCTGGCTCACCACCAGCCGACGCTGTTTGCCCTCTGACTCCACCATGAACTTCTTGCTCGAGGTGATCAGTTTCCCCTCCTTGTACCACTTCACCTCCGTCTTCTCCTGGGCCACCTCGCAGCTCAGCGTGGCATTTTGAGTCAGTACAGCCTTCACCTCCTTTTGTACCTTGTCCTTGTTTGTAAACACATCTTCTTTCTCTGCAGGGACATCACAACAGTCACACCGTATTGCTGTAGTCTGCTGCAGAGATTACTCCAGTTCCCCGTTTTCACTATACTTGCCCTTCACAGGGAGCATTGTGATACCTCATTAAGACAGGAAAATACTTTCCCCTCTATTTTGCCTTGGGAAATGATAAGCATATCATTTCATATCACATCATATCACATCATATCACAAAGCTAAACATTTCTCAGTCTGATAGCAGATTTGGACATGAGATTTAGAACACCTGCATGCACTGCTGAACCTCCTCCCTTATCTTTTTTTCTTCTCATGTCTCTCTACATTTCCAGTAAATCAGAAGGGAATGGCCCTCTAGAACAGGCTGCCCAAGGAGACTATGGATGCTCCATCCCTGCAGGCATTCAAGGCCAGGCTGGATGTGGTTCTGGGCAGCCTGGGCAGCTGGTTGGCAACCCTGCACATAGGAGGGGTTTGGAACTGGATGAGCACTGTGGGGCTTTGCAACCCAGGCCATTTATGAGTCTGATTATTTGCATTTTCCACCTCATTGTGTCATTCAAATTTTGTAACCAGATCTCTTCAAACACCTCCCATTTTCTCACTCCTTGCATGCCTGGTGTGCTCTTGCACTGTAACCCTGCAGACACCAGCTGACTACAAGAGCTGCACAAGTTACCCTCCTTGCCTATTGTTTGTTGCAGTAATTCATTCCTGGATGGAAAAGCACATGTAGAAAAGTGTTGCTATGACACTAGATGACAAAGAAAGTCCTATAGCCAAAGTGTTTTGCACCAGAGAGGCTGTCAGTTGATCCTCCAAATGCAAGACACACCAAATGAAGCGTTCCTTTATCTCTGGGATTTCAAGCATTTTCTCACCTCTGACTTTCACTTGGAATGTTGCTTTGTCATCTTTTGTTTCACAGCTGTAGCTCCCTTGGTCTTTCAGGGTCACATTTTTGACCATGAGCTTGCGGTGCGTCCCCTGGGAGATGATGGTTGTCCTCTGGTCCTGCTTCACCTCTGTTTGATCTTTCTTCCATATGAAAGCTCCGCTTGCAGCTGACACCTCACACACCAGCTCCAGGCCTTCAGAAGGACTGACTGATATTTCTGGAGTCGTTTTGGGCTTGTTGACAAAATTAATGGCTTCATCTGAAGAAAAAAAGAGAAAGTGGTTTACATCCTGACTCAGGCTTATTCAGCACAGCATGAAGATACAGTTAGAACTGATTGTAATGTCTCTGCTCATTACATTTGGGTGATCGAGTTTCACCTCTGGAGGTACTCACATACAAACGTGTGCTTGATTCTCCTGTGTAAAGGAAAGAGTAAGTTCTATGCAGACAGTTCTTATTTCTTTTAATCAATTCTGTATTCTGCACATGTTCTTCTGAAGCTAGAATGAAGGCAGCGAAGTAACATGTTTGCAATACATGAACAAACCTATTTAACACCTTGTCTCTAAGCTAACAAGCAGCGTTTGATGAGCACATCAGTATTTCATGCCCTTCATTCCATCCAGACAGAACCTGCCTGAGGAGCAAGCTGATGGCTGTCAGCTACAGGCAGACCTAGCTTAGTATTGCATTTCTTAGAGCAACAACTGTTGCTTTCAGTCACTGAATATGAATCCTTGGGACCTGATGAGGTGCATCCATAGGTGCTGAGGGAGCTGCTGGAGGTCGTTGCTGAGCCGCTCTCTGTAATCTGTCAGAGGTCTTGGAGAACTGGGGAGGTGCCTGAAGACTGGAGGACGGCCAGTGTCACTCCTGTCTTCAAAACGGCAAGAAGGAAGACCCGGGTAATTATAGGCCGGTCAGCCTCACCTCTGTCCCAGGGAAGGTGATGGAACAGCTTGTGCTGGATGCCATCTCCAGACAACTGGGAGAAAAGGAGGTTATCAGGAGTACTCAGCATGGGTTCACCCAGGGGAGGTCGTGCTCGACCAACCTGTAGGCCTTTTATGAAGATGTCACTAGCTGGGTGGACAGGGGGAGAGCGGTAGATGTAGTCTACCTTGATTTCTGTAAGGCTTTTGATGCTGTCCCCCTTGACATCCTTATAACAAAGCTGAGGAAGTATGGGATAGATGAGTGGACGGTGAAGTGGGTCGAGAATTGGCTGACTGGCCGAGTGCAGAGGGTTGTCGTTGGTGGTGCGGAATCTGGCTGGAGGCCTGTAACTAGCGGCGTCCCCCAGGGGTCTGTGCTGGGTCCGGTCTTGTTCAACATCTTCATCAGCGACCTTGATGAGGGGATAGTGACCACACTCAGCAAGTTTGCTGATGACACGAAGTTGGGAGGATTGGCTGACACGCCTGAAGGCTGTGCTGCCATTCAGAGAGACCTGGACAGGCTGGAGAGCTGAGCAGTAAGAAACCAGATGAGGTTTAACAAAAGCAAGTGTAGAGTCTTGCACCTAGGGAGAAATAATTGCATGCACCAGTACAGGCTGGGGGAAGAGCTGCTGGAGAGGGGCTCTGCTGAGTGGGACCTGGGCGTCCTGGTGGACGACAGATTGACCATGAGCCAGCAGTGTGCCCTTGTGGCCAAAAAGGCCAATGGCATCCTGGGGTGTATTAAAAAGAGCATGGCCAGTGGGTCGAGGGAGGTGATCCTCCTCCTCTACTCTGCCCCGGTGGGGCCTCCTCTGGAGTGCTGTGTCCAGTTCTGGGCTCCCCAGTACAAATAGACAGGGATCTCTTGGAAAGAGTCCAGCGGAGGGCCACTAAGATGGTGGAGGGCCTGGAGCATTTCCCCTATGAGGAGAGATTTAGCAAACTGGGTCTGTTTAGCCTTGAGAATGGAAGGCTGAGAGGGGATTTGATCCAGGTTTATAAATACCTGAGGTGTGGGTGCCATAGTGGCGTGGCTGGTCTCTTTTCAGTAATGTGTAGGGACAGGACTAGGGGTAATGGGATGAAACTTCAGCATTGGAAGTTCTGCACGAAGATGCGGAAGAACTTCTTTACGGTGAGGGTGACGTAGCACTGGAACGGGCTGCCCAGGGAGGTGGTGGAGTCTCCTTCTGTGGAGATATTCAAGATCCGACTGGACACCGAGCTGTGCGACGTGGTGTAGGGAGCCTGCTTTCCAGGAGGGTTGGACTCGATGATCTCTAGAGGTCCCTTCCAACCCCTGCAATTCTGTGATTCTGTGAGGCAACCACAGCCTCACTGGGAAGACTGTTCCAGTGTTTCACCACCCTCACAGTAAAGTTCTTCCTGGTATGTATTCTAAATCTACCCTCTTCCAGTTTAAAACCATTTCCCTTCATCCTGTCACTACATGCATTTATAAAAAGTCCCTCCCAAGCTTTCCTATGCACTCCCTTCAGATACTGGGAGGTTGCTATAAGGTCCCCCTGGAGCCTTCTCTTCTCCAGGCTGAAGAGCCCCAGCTCTCTCAGCCTGTCCTTCTAGGGGAGGTGCTCCAGCCCTCTGATCATCTCCATTTCCCTCATCTGGACCTGCTCCAACAGCACAGTGTCCTTGTGTTGGGGTCCCCAGAGCTGGACGCAGTACTCCATGTGGGGTCTTACGGGAGCAGCGCGGAGGGGCAGAGTCGCCTCCTCGACTCGCTGGTCACACTTCTCTTGATGAAACCTGGGATATATTTGGCCTTCCAGGCCGCAAGCGTACACTGCCACCTCGTGCTGAATCATCTGAGACCCCCAAATCCTTCTCCTCGGTGCTGCTCTCAAGCCATTCTCCACCCAACCTTTATCTGTGCTTGAGATTTCCCCAACTCAGGGCACTTGTCCTTGTTGAACTTCATGAAGTTGACATGGGCCACCAAGTTTGTCACGTCTGACTTGCCCATGGTGAAACCATTTTGATTACCACCAGCCACCTTGTCTTTATTTTTCCGTGTGGTGCAGTAGGACCTTCAGTTGGATCTACCCCGCGATCTTACCAAGCACAGAGGTGAGACTGACTGGCCTGTAGTTCCCTGGATCTTCTTTTTTCCCGATCCGGAATAGGGGGGTTATGTTTCCCCTTTTCTGATCAGTGGAACTTCACCAGACTGCCATGACCTTTCAAATACGATGCACAGCGGCTTGGCAAGTTCATCCACCAGTTCCCTCAGAACCTGCGGATGGATCCCTTGGACTTGTGCAGCTTCAGATTCTTTCGATGGTCTAGAACCTCATCTTCACTTACAGCACTTACAGATCCACCTTCTCCAAGTTTTACTGTTGCTTTCTGCAGTTTGGGCTCTGGGCCTAGAGCACTTGCCAGTGAGGCCTGAAGCAAAGAAGTCATTGAGCACCTCAGCTCTCTCTGTATTCCTCATGACCAGGCCTCTAGTTGCCTTCCAGAGAGGGCCCACATCCTCGCTTACCTTCTTTTTAATCACTGATATACCTGTTCCCCTTTCTGTCCCCAGCTAGATTTAGTTCTGCCTGGGTTTTAGCTTTCCTAACCTGATCTTTGAGGTTCCCATACTACTTGGAAGAGGAAGTTATCATCAGCACATTCCAGAAACCTCTTTGATTTCTGGTGCAATGCTGTGTTGTCCCTCCCACAGATATCAGGGTGGTTGAAGTCCCCTGTGAGGACCTCATCCTCCATGTCCTTCTTGTAGTGAGGAGCCCAAAACTGAACACAGTACTTGAGATGCGGCCTCACCAGAGCTGAGTACAGAGGGATGATCACCTCTCTGCTCCTGCTGGCCACACTGTTTCTTATACAGGCCAGGATGCCCTTGGCCTTCTTGTCCACCTGGGCACACTGTGGGCTCATGTTGAGCAGAGCATCGACCAACAGCCCCAGGTCCCTTTCCTCTTCACAGTCATCCAGCCATTCTGTCCCAAGCCTGTAACACTGCATGTACCCCCAGCAGAGAACAACTACATCCCCCAGAGGATTGCTTGCTGCTCTGTCACCCTTTATGTTCAGTGCAAAAGATAAAAGCCATCCGTATATCACTTGATCTCCCCTTTCCTTTTTGATCCCAGCAGCACGAGAACTCCCTGGGTTGTCTCACCTCGGCTTTAGAATAAGGACTTCAGTTTTCGGACACACTTTGTAATGTTATTTTTTTAATTTTTTTTATTGGTTTTAATTCTAATTCTGATACTAATTATGATATATTGTACTGTAGTGTGTTATCTTGCATTCTGGTATCATCTTTGGTCAATTAATTAAACAAATTAAAACGAATTAAACAAATTAAAATTAATTAAGCCAATTAAAACTAATTTGTTGCCACTGTTTTGGTTTTTGGCCAATCTCTCTACTTGTTTTCCCCTTTTTTTCCTTTTCCCTTCACTGGGGCCTGCATGCTTCTAGGGACTCTGGAGTTTGTTTTTGGGTCAGAAGCAGTACGAATGCTTCTGGGGAGTTTGGAGTTTGTTGTTGACGCAGAAGTAGTCTGGATGATTCTGGGGACTCTGGAGTTTGCTGTTGGGTCAGAAGCAGTACGAATGCTTCTGGGGAGTTTGGAGTTTGTTGTTGACGCAGAAGTAGTCTGGATGATTCTGGGGAGTTTGGAGCCTTCCCTGCCCAACGCAGGTTTGGGTGACTTCTCAGGCAGCTTCATTGCACGCCCTGTGCTCCATGAGTCTCCCTGAAGGCCACGCTCCATCAAAGCCACATTCCTTCTGCATTGTCCAGACAGAAGATTATAGCATGAAGGAGAGGGGCCAGCTGGTTTATGAAGCATTGTGGGTCTGATTTTCGAACCCGCAATGTAATCCACGGGACCGGGCTGGAACTTGTCCCTGGCCATCTGTAGTCTGTGGATCGATTTCTTCAAATTGGAAATCTCCCGAAGAAGCTCATCCTGGAAGGGAACAGAGGGTTTATGCTTGGTCTTGTCTTAGAGAGTGCTTCCCACCCTAAGTACTGCTGCTTTACGCAGAAGAGGGCAAGCACACTGCTTCAGCCTTGCAATGAGGGCAGAAGAGAACGGCTGCCACAGTGCTCTGCTTGTAAGCAAGCAACTTTCCAGGCTGCCTTCACACCAGCACGCTGTGCTAGCTCAGCTCTGAGCTGAGCTGTCCTTTCCATGCCTCAATGCCTAGACCACCAGCCCGCCCCTCACCTTTTCTGCTTTCCCCATCTCCCTCAGATCCATCAAGTAAAGCCCGTGCCCTCAGTGCCATGCTGCTGACACGTGCCTACCAATACTGGGCTTTGCCTACCTCTTCTTGCCTCTTTGCTTGCTTTTTCTCCAGCTTCAGCCTGGTCAGGTACTGCCTGTACTCGTTGAACTCCTTCAGAGTGCAGACAACCTACAGAAGAGACAATGACAGATGGCTGTAGTGTCAGGCCCCTGCCTGGCAGACTGGAAAGCCCTCCTGAGGAGACCCGTGTTGGTCAGCCCAACAGCCAAACTTACGTCGCCATCCTCGGTGACCAAGCCCCGTTTCTTCAGGTTCCGCAGGTTGTTTTTGCGGTTGTGGAACTCCCGCAGATGCGGGTCATGCAGGCTGTTGTACTCTGTGCACAGATTGCGACTGTACGGATCTCTCAGGTCAAACTGAGGAGAAGGCTGGTGGAGCTGGAAGAGATGTGTTGTAGAGTGTGAATGGGGAAGGAGAGAGCAGCAAAGAGACAGAGACACTTCCAAGCTGCTCACACCCACAGGCTGGCCTCTTGCCTCTTTCCCAAACAGTCATGTCTGGGTTTTCCTAAGTCCTCCAAGAGGGAGAGCAGAGGGTTGCACCCTCCTCCAGGAACGACCCGGTCTCCACATTTCTGTGCCTGATGGGTGCCTGGCCCCAGCATCCCAACACATGGGATTGGCATCCCAACACAAGGCCTCCTTGGCATGGCGGCAACCCCAGGAAACAAGAGCCCTTTTTGACGCTTCCTTACTCCTCTCACCTTTTCCCCCAGCTTTCTCCTGGCGAAAAGGAGCTTGGTGCCAGGCTGCACAGGGATTTTAACCCCGAGTGGAAGGTCCAACAGCCAGCTACCTCCTGCTCCAACTTCCTGTCCTCTGGGTCGGAGCTAGAAAGACAAAGACACGCTTGGACACTCAGACACTCCATTCCCCTCTCCAGCCCACCTCCGCTCCCTTTGGCAGCTCCCTCCCCACTTCTGTAACCGATGCTGGGATGTGCAGAGAGGTGCGATTCCCTGCAAGCCTTCTCCAGCACCAGCATGAGGAGAAGTGTCCCTCAGCCTCTGGAGAGCATCTACAGCCCCAGAGCAGCCCTGCATACCCCAGGCTACTGCACTCAGCCCTCTCTTGATGTAGCAGCGCTCACCTTTCCGCTCTTCCCCGCTCTGCTCAGAAATTCATCTGGATTTCGGAATCCAGCACTGCAACAGCACTCCATGGCTCCTGGTAGGAACTCTCTGAGAGCTGCAACCCTCCGCTACCACCTCTCGCTCCAGCAGCAGCGAACTGAGGCCACCCCAGCCAGAGTTCCAGCCTGCAGCTTTATGTCACGCTCACCCACTGTTGCATCACAATGACATGCAATGACATGCGACAAGCCTGCAGCTGCATGGAGGCCCTTCTGGGTGCACTCATGGTAAGCTGCTCCAGCTGGCCCTGCTTTGAGCCAAAAAGGCTTGCTGAGTCCTGAGGCCTGCTGTAGGCTTCCTTGGTTTCTATCACAGGTGATGCTGCACGTGGAACAAATACCTTCTCGGGTTGTCCCAGAGCTTGTTTTATAAGTAAATGACACTGAAACAATGTGGGAGAGCTGGCCTGTTTTTCTGTCCTAGAATCTTAGAATGGTTTGTGTTGGAAGGGACCCTTAAGATCACCTCGTTCCAACCTGCTATAGACAGGGACACTTCGCTGTAGACCAGGTTGCTCACAACACATCCAGCCTGGCCTTGAGTGCTTCCAGGGAGAGGAGGGATGCTGAGGAGGTGGAAATAGTGAACGCCTTTTTTGCTTCTGTCTTTAGTGAAAGGGCTCTCCCTCCGGAATCCCAGGCCCTGGAGGTTAATGAGAGAGTGTGGGGAATGGGAGATTTCCCTTTAGTCAGGGAAGAGGTGGTCTGTGAGTGCCTAGGAAACATTAAGGTCCATAAATCCTTGGGACCTGATGGGGTGCATCCACAGGTGCTGAGGGAGCTGCTGGAGGTCGTTGCTGAGCCGCTCTCTGTAATCTATCAGAGGTCTTGGAGAACTGGGGAGGTGCCTGAAGACTGGAGGACGGCCAGTGTCACTCCTGTCTTCAAAATGGCAAGAAGGAGGACCCGGGTAATTATAGGCCAGTCAGCCTCACCTCTGTCCCAGGGAAGGTGATGGAACAGCTTGTGCTGGATGCCATCTCCAGACAACTGGGAGAAAAGGAGGTTATCAGGAGTATTCAGCATGGGTTCACCAAGGGGAGGTTGTGCTCGACCAACCTGTAGGCCTTTTATGAAGATGTCACTAGCTGGGTGGACAGGGGGAGAGCGGTAGATGTAGTCTACCTTGATTTCTGTAAGGCTTTTGATGTTGTCCCCCTTGACATCCTTATAACAAAGCTGAGGAAGTATGGGATAGATGAGTGGACGGTGAAGTGGGTCGAGAATTGGCTGACTGGCCGAGTGCAGAGGGTTGTCGTTGGTGGTGCGGAATCTGGCTGGAGGCCTGTAACTAGCGGCGTCCCCCAGGGGTCTGTGCTGGGTCCGGTCTTGTTCAACATCTTCATCAGTGACCTTGATGAGGGGATAGTGACCACCCTCAGCAAGTTTGCTGATGACACGAAGTTGGGAGGATTGGCTGACACGCCTGAAGGCTGTGCTGCCATTCAGAGAGACCTGGACAGGCTGGAGAGCTGAGCAGTAAGAAACCAGATGAGGTTTAACAAAAGCAAGTGTAGAGTCTTGCACCTAGGGAGAAATAATTGCATGCACCAGTACAGGCTGGGGGAAGAGCTGCTGGACAGGAGCTCTGCTGAGTGGGACCTGGGCGTCCTGGTGGACGACAGATTGACCATGAGCCAGCAGTGTGCCCTTGTGGCCAAAAAGGCCAATGGCATCCTGGGGTGTATTAAAAAGAGCATGGCCAGCGGGTCGAGGGAGGTGATCCTCCTCCTCTACTCTGCCCCGGTGAGGCCTCCTCTGGAGTGCTGTGTCCAGTTCTGGGCTCCCCAGTACAAAAAAGACAGGGATCTCTTGGAAAGAGTCCAGCGGAGGGCCACTAAGATGGTGAAGGGCCTGGAGCATTTCCCCTATGAGGAGAGATTTAGCGAGCTGGGTGTGTTTAGCCTTGAAAAGGGAAGGCTGAGAGGGGATTTGATCCAGGTTTATAAATACCTGAGGTGTGGGTGCCATAGTGGCGTGGCTGGTCTCTTTTCAGTAATGTGTAGGGACAGGACTAGGGGTAATGGGATGAAACTTCAGCATTGGAAGTTCTGCACGAAGATGCGGAAGAACTTCTTTACGGTGAGGGTGACGTAGCACTGGAACAGGCTGCCCAGGGAGGTGGTGGAGTCTCCTTCTGTGGAGATATTCAAGATCCGACTGGACGCCGAGCTGAATATACCAAGGCCAATTGCTATGCCAGGCACATTTATGGCATCAGTGAACAAATAATGCCTTAAAAATTGTAATAGACAGGAGCCATCTATTCTTTTAAAACTAGGTGACCAAAGAAGAACAGTCCCTCTAGAGTCAAGCTGTTAAGAACTAACAGCATCAATCAATATCACATAGATAGATTACTTCCCTGCCCTAAGACCATCTTGTGACCATTTGGTGCTCCTAATTAAGCCCTCTTGATGGCATTTTGTCTGAGCCATGTGACATTTTGTGATAGGAGTTACTGCTAGTGTTCCCTTAACCCTACACCAAAGTAGGAGGTATCCATTCTCAGGGAATCATGCAGGCTTCCTCTGTATCTGATGGTCAGAGACAGCCCCAGAACTTTTTAAATCTTAGCTCTCATCCAATAATGTTCATCAAACAGTGCAATTTGTCCTTTGGGGATGTCCTTTGTTCTGCATCAACCAGTTCCAATGGAGTCTTCTTGGCTTGTTTTAGATCAGTTTGTCAACAGATAAAGCCAGGGTCTTTGAATTACAAAGTGAAATTGCAGAATGCATGATTCTCAACCAAACAGAACAGGAGGTGGGATGCAGGGTGAATACCTGAGCCAACACCACCTGCAAGCAATCCTTCAATATCTTAGGAATCTCTAGCCATCCCAAATCCAGTGTTGTGCTTGATTTATCATGTCTGCTGAGTTTTTAGCTAGCTGATGGTGAGCATCATGGTGGTGATGGGTGAGCAGTCGGACTAGAGGGTCTTAATCAACCTTAAGGATCCTGTGATCAGAGGAACGTGAATGTGCTGTTAAAGGTCACAAGCGCTGCGCTGCAGCATGAGCATACACAGCGAAAGGCTTTCAGTAGAGCTTCAGTTCATAAATGAAAACTGGGTTATGGAAAATAGGCTCAAGATAGAAACCAGAAAACAGATCTTAACGCCAGGTTCTGTGAATGCAGCCAGCTGAATTTCACAGATATTGAATTTCAATGACAATTTCTTGTGTTATTTTACCCTCCAGCTCCACCCTGAACTGGAACATGTCAGTGACAAGCATTACTCCTCCAGGCTTGACCTGACAGTGCTTTACTTGTACTATGAGCTAATGCCAGGAAGAGCAGGAAAAGAGTTTCATCCACGTGCCTTCTCCTTCCTTAGTAAAACCAGTGTGAAACTGCAGCCACGTCAGGCTGAAGGAGACGTCTCAGATGTCCTGCCTGGATGCAGGAGGTCACGTGTCAGAGGATGTCTGGCACGTCAAGTCTCATGGCAGTGCAGTGCATGACAAACTGCAACAACACTTTCCTGTGGGCTCCTTTGGGCACGAGGCCCAGCGGGTGACACACCTCTGGCTGCAGCTCTTCAGAGCCTCCCAGCAGCCACGTGATGCCCATGGGAGAGACACAGCTGACCCGCACAGCAGATGATTTACCAGCTAGCTCTGGTTTACAGGAAGAGAAGATACAAGTGGCGATGCTGAATGGTGAAATACTGCGAGTGTGTGGCATGGGTATAAGATTGGTGAGCCTGAGGATGTTCAAAGTCAGGCTGGACAGGGCTCAGAGCACCTGATGGAGCTGCGGTGCCCCTGTTCATTGCGGGGGGAGTCCAACTAGCTGACCCTTCAGGGTCTCTTCCCTATCTGTGAGATACACGAAAGCTGATTCTGCAGTAACCAAGCTACCAACAGCAGTTGTTTGTCTTACAGCTTGCCAACACAGGTTTTAAAATAACAGCATTGATTACTCATTTGATAGTCACATTACAGTGCAAAGCACATGGAAAAGTCCATCAGCTAATTCAATTAATTCTGGGGGCAGACCTGCCAGTACAAAATATTATGCTAACATGACAAAGAGAGAGAAGAAAAGCAAAATTAAGACTAGCTGACAAGCCTTGGCAGGAAGTTCTTTTCTCCATAAATTTAGTCCCATTATTCAATTCTGTTGGGAGCTGTCTCCATGCCTCTCTGCAGTTCGTTCTTTGAGAAGAAGCAATTAAGTAAGCTCTCCAATGCCAAAGTGCATACACTACTCTAGGGCTTTGTTGTTTCTCCATGGACCACCAAGGGTGACAAGCCAGCAGAAGATGATGAAGAGCCTCATGCATACTCAGTGTAAAAAAAAAAAAGGCAATTGTTGCTGGGAAGAAGGTGCATTTGCATCTGTGTCATCTGCAGAGGGTACTGCAGAAATGGAAAGTCTTCCACTGGAGCAAACAAAGGGCTCTCATTTATTGCAATCAAGGCCCAGCGTGTGGATCTCAGAGATCAGACCTACACCCTGCAGCAAAACAGAGACCTGCGTGGGAAAGTTAAGTTTCTCTCTACATCTGTGCAAGAAAAAGCCCACCATGGAATGACAGCTAAGTAAACATCCCTGTGACTCTTCACAGGTCTCTTCTACATTTGGGATCACTGCTACAAAAAGAGCATTTTACATCATCTCTCGTGGCCACCCTGAGAGAAGAACAGGAAGGCTGGGATGCTCTTTTTCCTCTCTTTCCCTTGACTTCCTCTATATCTTAGGGACGAATCACAGGACAGAACACAGAAATCAAATGGCTCTACAAAGCAGATTGGCCAGTTCAAGTCAAAACAGCCACTGAAAACACCCCAGATGCTGTCTGACAACAGCTGGACTGTTGGGGAGTCAGGTGAATGCAGTCTGCTGGCCCTGGGCAGGAGGAGCACAGCCCAGACTGTCACATACCTTTCAGTGAAAGCTGATAGAGCATTTTATCCCCCTCACAGATGCACTGACAACTTCCAGCATCATCCATTGAGTCGTTGTGAATTTTCAGGGTGTGTTTCTTCCCCTCAATGTGCAGTTCATAATTTTCACTGGCCTTGAGCTCCTTCCCATCCTTCATCCATTCCACAGTAGCACCTGTGTCTGAAAGCTCAGCCTGCAGTTTGGCTTCCTTTTGCAGCCGAGCGCAGATCTTTTCTACATCTTTGCTCTTATTGGTAAATCTCACTGCAGCACCTGTCAGGAGCAAAGGCCGCGTTATTTCAATTTATATCAGGCTAACGTGGTCAATGTTTGCTGCAACATCTCTGAAAAAGTATCACCTTCTGTTCCTGCACTCATCATTGTGTCACTGCTGAGCAATTCAAGATATTTCATTTGGTCTTCTTGCAGGATTTACTAAGTAAAAATTAACCAAACATCTCCTTCTACTGATTAATAATGCTCTAAACATGCTTCTGCAGAGGTTTCCACCCAATGACAAACAGCTCCTCCCATAATGAATCTTTATTTGTTCTACTTTGTCATGCTAAGCTGATTGATAGAGATAATATTGGAATGATTGCTCCCCTACTTCTAAACTATTCCAGTGCAATCAGAAAGGCTGTCTGAACCTGGAGCTGAAAGTACTGCTCTATGGTGATGCAGTGGTAAACCTGGTGACTGAATGCACTGGCCAGTAGCTGTGAACTGCAGACATTCATCAGCTGGCATGAAGTAATCTGGTTCAGATACCAAGCAGCTGGGTAGATTGGCTTACCCTACACTCAGTGCTATCATGTTTAGGTCATTACCAGGACTCACGTCAGTCCATGGGATGCAATTTCAGGTATTTGGTACAGTCCGTAAATGCCTGCAGCCCCAGTTCTAATCATCAGATCACAGCAACTATGCCTTGACTGTAAGAGGAAAGGAGAAGGATCAAAGCAAATACCTCTCACTCTCATCTTGCTGCTGACATCAACATTTTTGGCAACAAATTTCACTTCTGCTCCATCATCCTTCTTGGTGACGTTCTTTATGATTAGGCTGTGAGTAGTTTGGGTTCTCTTGATGATGCAGGTCTCGCTTTCCTGTAAGACTTTACCATTGAGGCATCAAGTGCCGCAACACGTTGTTGTAAGGTCAATAGTAAACATGGCATCCACTCCAGGTACAGCTTCACCAGTTGTTAGGGGGGATTTCACAGCCAGGACTGGGTCTGAGGAAGAACGTTTGTCTTAATGCTCTTTAGATGAAAGTCTGGTATCTCATTTAGAGATGGAAGATTAAATCATAGGTACATTTCTACTTCTCCCTCTGCATGAGTGCTGGAAGAAGCACTTCTATGCTTAAGATCTGTTACAGAAAGTTCTGCCTCTTGCACATGTGAGATATCAAATGATAAGGATATTCATGTCTCTGTCACAGAAATAGAACTTGTATCACTTTAGTGGTAGCTGGAGGTTGATAGGAGATAGGAGAACTAGGAATAAAGGAAAGCCTTTGGTGTGTTAATGCACTACTGTCCTTAAAGTCAAAGGAAGCATCTTTAGGGAACCAACACAGCTGCTCAGCACACACTGACCCATTTCCATTGGGGTTTTTGTGCTTACCAAGGTGCACGCTCCCTGGGAATTCCAGAGACGGGCTCTGTCCATGCGCATTGACTGCAGACACTCGGAACTGATCATCAGCCTCTTCAGACAGATTGCTCACCGTGAACTCTGGGACGGGGACATGAGACTCGTGGCACCTCACCCACGTGAAGCCAGTTAGTTTCTTGCATTCCACAGTGTAGCCATGGATTGGAATGGGGAGGTGCATCTTCGGAGGGGACCATGCCAGCATCACTGAGGTTTCTGTTTTATTTTTCACCACGGGGTCAGTTGGGGGCTGGGTGGGAGGTTTTCTGGGAGCTGAACAGAAATAAATACAGAAATATTAGCATAAGGTCATTTAGGCTGGAAAAGACCTTCAAGATCAGCAGACTCAACTTGCAGCATGACCTACTGAGTCCCACCATTAACTACTGTGCTACCTGAGGACATACATGACAAGCTTATTCCTGCAGGTATTTGCATAGTGAATATATTCACCCTCTGGTAGCTTTGGAATATTTTATAGGTTAAAATCCCATCAGACTTTTTCACTGTGTGCAGCCACTGATACAGGCAGGAGGCTGGGAATTACCTGATGGGCTCTAGTTACAGACTACTGACACAGTAAAGGATTGATTTCATTTCATTTTGGCCATCAGAAAGTTTGGTGTCTGGTTTAAGTCATTCATCTAGACTCCAATTATAATCATATGGAGAACAGCGCATTTAGGAGAACTCATCTCAATAAACCTGAATGAAATCACAGAATCATAGGATCACAGGAGGGCTTGTGTTGGAAGAAAACATCAAGATCATTAAGTTCTAAACACCCTGCCATGGGCTGGCTGCCCACTAACCAGCTCAGGCTGCCCATCACCCATCCAACCTCGCCTTCAACACCAAGGACAGGCATCCACAGCTTCTCTGGGCAGCCTGAAATGGAAGCAATGAGCCACATGTTGAGGATACTCAAATATTCATGACTGTAGAGAGAGCCAAATACTCCATACATATTGCCTGCCTGGTAAATGGCATTAAAATGCCAACAACAGACTCATCCAGCTCATTGAAAATGGTGTGAACATGGCGTACAGGATTCTTCCAGCAGCTAGTTAGATCTGCAAAGTGTAAAAACATGAAATCTCAATGCGATACCATTTTCCCTCATAACATAAACAGACACATAACTGCTTTGGGGTGCACTGTTACCAGCCTGTCAGTTGCTGTTGGTCAGTGCTAGATGCCAAAGGTCCCACTAACACAGCATGAAGCCGAAAGCTAGACGCTGGAATCAGATCTCCTGACCTTACCATCAGAAACTGAGATGTCATATTTTGCTCAGAGGTGCCTGCTTGTAGGAGGGACAGCTTCCGAGCTTTTTCTGCTCCAGGAACCAGCTCGAGCTTCAGAATTTAAACAGCAGTCAGAAATTAAACTGAGCTTTGTCACCTCCATCAAATAGAAGGAGTGGTTGGGTGGTACAGCTTTCCAAATCACTTAGAAACTGGCACAACAATCAGATGCCTACCTTTTCTTTTTTAACTTGTTAATACATAGAGCTTAATAGCATCAGAATGCCCCAAGCACTTCAGATAACACGACAGCTGTAAACCCTTCTTTAAGGATTCCTTTGTTTAACCACTGAGTAACTGTAATTCAGTGGTGCTGGTGGGAGAAGGGAAGTCCTAATCTTCCCAGATGGTGAATAGAATTGATGTTCACATGCAGACTGGTGCTGCAGCAGAGCCAGAAACCACTCATTTGGGAAACACAGCACCAAGAAAATAACAGGAATAGCTTCATAAAATCAGGCAGCTTCACCCAAATTTCATGTCAGGTCCATTATTCTTCCTATTTTCAGGAAGAAAGGTTTTCCCTTTTTCTTGTAGTTTTCGTTTCATGCAAGCAGCTTTGTAGCTTACAAATTGTTTTCTAATCACCTCCTGGTGTGGACAAATCACACAGGTTTGACTCCATGTTTTACATAGTTAGCATTTTATATTTGTTCCAGTATGGAACTGTACAGTCATAGAATGGCCTGGTTTGAAAAGAATCTCAAAGATCATCCAGTTCCCTCTGTCACGGGTTACTTAGATTTACCTATGCCCGTGACAGGGGAAGCCACCCCGTGGGCCCCCCCCCGGAGCCCAGAAAGGAGGGGAAAAAAGGGAGTGGGATAAAACAGCAACAATCTAAGGAGGAAAAACTTATTTTACTAAATATGATACCGAAATACAAGATAACACAATATAATATAATTGAGGCTAACAAATCGAACGAAACAGAGAGAGAGAGTCCCCGAAAACCGAGAGGCCTACTGTGAACTCTAGGCGACACGGCTGGAACGCTTCCCACTCTCCGAGAAGTTCGAGAGAAGAAGGAGGGCACTCCAGCCTGGGAACGAGATTATATAGAATCCTGGTCCCGTGACTTATCATTAACCCTGTTGTTCTCTGGGATATGTAGTCTTCTTCTGTGGACTGCACATTCAATAGAAGTATCCATACTTTACATGATGTTATGATGTGGAATACTGATAGCAAAATTACAAAATTACAAAACCATGACATTCCACCCCTTATTCTACATTATTACATCATGGTAAATATATATATACATATATATACACGTATGTGAAATTATGATAGCTAAACAGTAGAATTACATGTAACATAACTAAATGTACAACTATAATAACTAAAATACACTACACATGCAAACATATATATATATAAATACATAAAATTATTGACTGCACTCCCCCAGCATTAAATTCCCTTGTGGCGCACATTGAACATCCCCATCCTTCTGCATTACCCACCAAGTGCACCCAGGTCCCTGGGCAAAGACAGTTCCACGGATAGGTTTGCCCTTTCCAGAAGCAGGAAGGACCCAAACAGCTTTTCCCAACATGTTCTTTACATGTATAACAGGGACCTTATCTCCTTCTACAGTGTGTAGGGGGCTAGATTGACTAGGACCATCACGATTGACAGATCCTCTAGTATTCACCAACCAAGTGGCTTCTGCCAGATTCTTCTCCCAGTGCTTAAATGTTCCACCACCCATTGCTTTCAACATAGTTTTCAACAACCCATTATATCGTTCAATTTTACCAGAAGCTGGTGCATGGTAGGGAATATGATAAATCCACTCAATGCCATGATCTTTGGCCCAAGTATTTATAAGGGAATTTTTAAAATGTGTTCCATTATCAGATTCAATTCTTTCTGGGGTGCCATGTCGCCACAGGACTTGTTTCTCAAGACCTAATATGGTGTTTCGAGCAGTTGCATGGGGTACTGCATATGTTTCAAGCCACCCAGTGGTTGCCTCTACCATGGTGAGTACATAACACTTACCACTGCGAGATCGTGGCAAGGTGATATAATCAACCTGCCACGCCTCCCCATATTTATACTTTTGCCATCGCCCTTCCTCCCAGAGAGGTTTCATCCTTTTGGCTTGTTTAATTATGGCACATGTTTCACAATCATGAATAATCTGTGCAATAGCGTCCATGGTTAAGTCCACCCCTCGGTCTCTGGCCCACTTATATGTCGCGTCTCTTCCTTGATTACCTGAGGTCTCATGAGCCCATCGAGCTAGAAATAATTCACCCTTATTCTGCCAGTCCAAGTCAATTTGAGCCACCTCAATTTTGACAGCTTTATCTACCTGATGGTTGTTTTGTTGTTCTTCAGTAGCCCGACTTTTGGGCACATGTGCATCCACATGACGCACCTTTACAACCATATTCTTTGTTCGGGCAGCAATGTCCTTCCATAATTCAGCGGCCCAAACAGATTTACCCTTCCGTTGCCAGTTGTTTTGTTCCCACCTCTGTAACCACCCCCATAAGGCATTTGCCACCATCCATGAGTCAGTATAAAGATACAGCATTGGCCACCTCTCCCGTTCAGCAACATCTAAGGCCAGCTGGACAGCTTTTACCTCTGCAAACTGACTTGATTCTCCCTTACCTTCGGTGGCTTCTGCAACCTGTCGTGTGGGGCTCCACACAGCAGCTTTCCATTTGCGATGCTTCCCTACAATGCGACATGATCCGTCTGTGAATAGGGCATATTTCTTTTCATTTTCTGGTAATTCGTTGTATGGTGGGGCCTCTTTAGCACGTGATACCTCTTCTGCTGGTGATGTTCCAAACCTTTTATCTTCAGGCCAGTCCATGATTACCTCTAGGATTCCTGGACGATTGAGGTTTCCCATTCGCGCTCGCTGTGTAATCAGCGTAATCCACTTGCTCCAGGTGACATCGGTAGCATGATGAGTGGAGGGAACCTGTCCTTTGAACATCCAGTTCAGCACTGGCAGTCGAGGTGCCAAAAGGAGCTGTGTTTCAGTCCCAACTACTTCGGAAGCAGCCCGAACCCCCTCATACGCGGCTAAGATCTCCTTCTCAGTTGGAGTGTAGCACTCTTCAGACCCCTTATATGATCGACTCCAGAATCCCAGGGGTCGGCCTCGGGTCTCTCCTGAGGCTCTTTGCCACAAACTCCAAGTGGGGCCTTTCTCTCCAGCAGCAGTATAGAGGATGTTCTTTACATCCTGTCCAGTCCGTACTGGCCCCAGAGCTACAGCTCGGGCTATCTCCTGTTTAATCTGTTCAAAAGCCTGCTGCTGCTCAGGGCCCCATGCAAAATCGTTCTTCTTCCACGTCACCTGATAAAGGGGGCTTACAATGAGGCTGTAGTTTGGAATGTGCATCCTCCAAAAGCCCACTGCACCCAGGAAAGATTGTGTCTCTTTCTTGCTAGTTGGTGGAGACATGGCAGTGATTTTGTCGATGCAATTGAATGAACAGTAAAACACAGTGATCAACTGCATGCCATTTCCAAGCTGCTTCTATTGAGGTTTATCTTTCATAGGGAATATTTGCACTAGAAATGAGTTAGACACAGATAGGATGGGATAGATAGAATCACAGTGAAGGATTTGACAACAGACATTAGGGGATGGAGCAAATTCCAGTAATCTCCCTGGGATAGATCAGCCAGGGAATTGGAAGATATCAACTTAAAATTGAACAGGACTGGTGAGTATTTCACATATTGAGACAGGATAACACATTCTTCTTGATTTCTATCATTGTCTTCAACTCTTTTTTTCACTTTTACTGACATTAATGAACATCTGTAAGAATTCATGCTGTATTTAAAGGAAGAAAATAAAAGAGAAAGAGAAAAAGAAAAAAAATAAAGAGAAAGAGAAAGAAAAAGAGAAAAAGGGAAAAGGGAAGGGAAAAGGAAAAGGAAAAGGAAAAGGAAAAGGAAAAGGAAAAGGAAAAGGAAAAGGAAAAGGAAAAGGAAAAGGAAAAGGAAAAGGAAAAGGAAAAGGAAAAGGAAAAGGAAAAGGAAAGAAAAATGAGAAGAAATCGACATACAAAAAGAAAAAGAAAGAGAAAAAGAAAAAATAAAGAGGGATAGATAGAATCACGGTGAAGGAGTTGACAACACAGTCCATCAGACTTTGGCGAGATGAAGCAAATTTGAGTAATACCCCTAAAAGTCAGAAATCAGACAGATAATTGGGAGGTATCTGTAGATAAAGAGCATGGGATGGGGAAATCTGGCAGGCTGTGGCATGAGCGTGTGTCTAAATGGCCTGCCGAAAACATGCCCTTAACCACGGCCATTTATTCAGGACAGCTCCAGACACCTGAAAAATGAGGGACATCAAATAGGCAAAAAAATAGTCATCATATCACACCAAAGATTCATATTTACAACTTAAAATGGAACAAGACTCATGAGAATTTCTCATGTTGAGAAGGGTTAACACATTTTCATTGATATCGATCTTTGTTTTCAAATCTTTGTCTCAATTTTATTGACATTAATGGACATCTTTTAAGCTTACGGACTCTAAATAAATAAATGAATAAACAAACAAATAAACAAACAAACAAATAAATAAATAAATAAAAAGAGATCCATTTGCGCCTTGTACCTGGCCTGATGCCCCTTTGACCTTCACAGTTTCCACCAGATCTTCATTGCCGGAGAGTATGAGATCCAGCAGAGCACCTCTCCTCTTTGGTTCCTCCATGGCTTGGTCAAGAAGCTGCCATCCGTGCTCTCTATGGATCTGCTGGATGGCACATGCCCTGCTGTGCTGTCCCTGCAGCAGATAATGGAGTGACAAAGGCTCCCAAAGAGGACAGTGGCCTGACAACATGAGACTCCCATCTGTCTGCAGAAGGCACCTTCCACTTGCTCTCCCTGATCAAGAAGCCAGGAACAGACACTGCAGGAATCCTCTCTTTGACATTTCCATTAGCTCTGACCAGCTCTTCCATCCCCAGGCAGAGCTCTGTGCACTCTCACAGAGAGCAGTCGCCCTTCCTTGACACCTCGCTCAACCATTGTAAAGACTCTGTATCCCCCTTGCATTACAGTGAAGTTGTGGAAGCAATATAACTGTGTCCCTACGGTCCAAACAGGTCTGCAGCTCATCAATGGTATCAGTGTGCAGAAGGTGGCACACAGACATTAGAGCGATCGTGGGTCTTGGAGGTGACGTAGCAGCACGGACACACCATGGGCATGGCTTTGCTGAAGGCCCTGTGCTGCTCTTGCAGCTGCATGTGAATTCACCAGACAGCCGGTGCTATCCCCTCTCTGGCCCTCAGCTGATGCCCAGGAAGGATCTGTCTATCTCAGGGACTTACCACACGGTTTACAAGCACTGGCACACATCAGGAGCAGCCCAGGCACTTGGGCATCACCCAGTGTCTGTGTGTAAGCAGCTATGTCCCTGCTGAAGGGCCGAGGACTCAGAGCAGGAGCTCACATGCAGGCAACTCCTTGTGCACTTCTGAACTGAACCAGAGGAATCCCAGCTCCTGTGGGTGTGTAGGGAGCTGAATCCCATTTCAGCTCCAGGATTTCTGTCAACGGATGAGACTCCTGCACTGCCTCAGCTGGATCACTGTCCTGCACAGGGAAAGTCCAAACATCACCTTCCTTGTCTGGGTGCACTTATTGTTTCATCAAACGAACTCAGGGAGCACTCCCCATATGTCTCCAATCAGTCACTGACCACTGGACATGTGGTGGTTAATTGAGCGGATTTCAACGCACAGTCATGATGCTGTTGTCTTTCAGGAGCTGTTGGCCATGAGGACCCAGGGACATGTCAGGGGAGATGAGTGGGAAGGATAAAAATGACATCATCTGCTGCTGAGCTGGGCTGGGCTCCTGGGACACAGGGAGCACATAAATGCGGGCAGAGCTACAGAGAGACAGCTGTGCCCAGGAGCAGCTCTTGTGCACAGCACAGCCTGCAGGTGACAGAAAAAGAAGAGAGAAACTGGAGAGAGCTTGCAGGATGTGTGTGGTGTGAGCGGGCTGTGAGCTCTCTGCAGGAGCATTGCTCACAGACCATGACAGGGTAAGTCTCACTGCAGACCATGAGCTGCTTTTCATAGAGGGTTAACTTAATTTGGGATATCCCATAGCAGATCTGGATGTAGGCACTGCATGTTTCTTTACTGTGGAAAAAGCCTTCTGCTCCAGCTGAGGGCTTCCATACTGCAGTGTCAGAGCACAGCCCTGAGGGCTGCGTGTCCCAGCACGGCTGCAGGCTGTGCAACCAGGGCTGCAGGCGGGTGCCCAGGGCTGTCCTGCAGAGCAGGGTCCCTGCTGTGCCCCAGGGGCTGTGTGCCGGGTATGGGACTCTGCCGCCTGCCAGGCTCAGCACTCAGCCTGCCCGGGGAGCTGCCCAGGGCGCTGCGGGGAGATGGGTGGGGGGAAGGAGCCCCCCGGCAGGGCTTGTGCTGCCACAGCTGCTGCCTGGGGCAGGGGATCACAACTCCACTGCACAACTGAATGTTTCTGAGGGCACTTTGCAAGAGGAGAGCCAAGGCAGGGGGTTTCCACTTCCTGTTCTGAGGCAAAGAGGTTTGGAGTCAGAAATCTAAAAGGGGCAATAAGAGTTATGAGAATTTTTCGTCAATCAATTGCTTGTTTTGTGAACAGTCATACATGATGTGCTTTCAGTCTCCCCTTTCTCGAAGGATGGAATTATCATCATTTTCTGTAGGCATGAATAATTCACTTATCCTACAAACAGGCAGCATTTTCTAACTGAAACTGAATGCCACAGAAACTGGGGTAAAGGGCTCTAAGAGCACTTGGGGTAAAGATATGAGACATGAAACAGATGAAAATATCCAGGGAGAAGGCATAAGAAAATAAGAGGAAGGTTAGAGCTCCATATGCTGCTTCTGCTTAAGGAATGTTGAAATACATGAAATTAAATGCAAGTAATGGTGCTAAATGTACACTGTTGTAAGAGAATAAAAACATTTCATAGTATACCAGGAGTAGTGCCTCTGAGAATGGTCTGGACTTGTCATTATCTTCTGCACTCTGAGCAGGACTCCAAGCACAACAACAGCAGATGCCCAACAGCAGCTCCATCAGCGAGTTCCTCCTGCTGCCGTTGGCAGACACGCGGCAGCTGCAGCTCCTGCACTTCTGGCTCTTCCTGGGCATCTACCTGGCTGCCCTCCTGGGCAACGGCCTCATCAGCACAGCCGTAGCCTGCGACCGCCGCCTGCACACCCCCATGTACTTCTTCCTCCTCAACCTGGCCCTCCTCGACCTGGGCTGCATCTCCACCACTCTCCCCAAAGCCATGGCCAACGCCCTCTGGGACACCAGGGCCATCTCCTACACAGGATGTGCTGCACAGCTCTTTTTCTTTACCTTCTTCATCTCAGCAGAGTATTACCTTCTCACCATCATGTGCTATGACCGCTACGTTGCCATCTGCAAGCCCCTGCACTATGGGACCTTGATGGACAGCAGAGCTTGTGCCACCATGGCAGCAGCTGCCTGGGGCACTGGGGTTCTCCATTCCCTGCTGCACACTGCCAGTACGTTTTCACTGCCTCTCTGCCAAGGCAATGTGGTCAACCAGTTTTTCTGTGAAATCCCCCAGATCCTCAAGCTCTCCTGCTCAGACTCCTATCTCAGGGAAGTTGTGTTTATCATTTTAGGGGTCAGTTTAGTATTTGGGTGCTTTGTTTTCATTGTTGTGTCCTACATGCAGATCTTCCTTGCTGTGCTGAGGATGCCCTCTGAGCAGGGACAGCACAAAGCCTTCTCCACGTGCCTCCCTCACCTGGCCTTGGTCTCCCTGTTTCTCAGCACTGCCATTTTTGCCTACCTGAAGCCCCCCTCCATTTCCTCCCCACTCCTGGATCTGACAATGGCACTTCTGTACTCAGTGGTTCCTCCAACACTGAACCCTATTATCTACAGCATGAGGAACAGGGAGATCAAGCACGCTCTCAGGAAGATGTTGCAGTGAGCACTATTCCAGCTTCTATAAAATGCACAACTTCCTCATAGGATTCCCAGTGATGGTTCTTTATTTTTTATGCATCTTTGATTGTTTGATTATGTGAGATATAGCAACGTGCAAAAAAATATATATATATTATTGAACTTATAAATAAAAATGTATTACACTTTTTTCCTACCTAATTTCCATTTTTTCACTCCAAGAGCTCATGTAAACATGTATCCAGATTCCCCGAATATGTTAAAAGATTCCTAAAAAGGTTTCAAAATAGACTTTTACTTAGCTTTTTTTTTTTCCTACTTTGTCTGGATTTTGGAGGCACAGCCGCAGACAGGAGCACAACGGGCATTTTTCATTTCTGATCTCTTTACACCACCACAGTGCTCTCAAGTCCTCTCATTTGTGCAGTCCTGAAGGTCTTCTGTGTCTCACGACCGTCCTGTTGTCTCTACAGCAGCACTCCAGGGCTGCAGTCAGTAGCCAGCAATACGAACAGCTGTGTCAGAGCTGGTCTCCTTGCTGGCACTGCCATAACAAGAGGGCCCATTCAGGTCAGGACCAGAGAACTGGAGGGAGGCCTCTTCCAAAGCTGGTGTAAGGAATATACCTCAGGAGCTCCTCCCTGAGAAAACCTCGAGAGCTTCTGATGCTCTTCAGTGTGTGACCAGATCAGATTGAATAGTCCCAAGGAAATCTGTAAGCGTCTCGGAGCAGTGCTGTTGTTTAAAGTTTGTGGGTTGAGACAAAGAGAAAAAGAAAAGGATAATAATTATGACAAATGTATTTATACATATATAATATATTTAGTATATTTTCACATCTATACAACATATGCAGTTGCAAACACATATGCACAGATACTAATACATATGCATATCTGTTTGCAAGGCCAGGACAAGTTGCAGGGGTTTTAACAGCCACAGGGTTCACTGTAGGAGCTGAAGTGGCTGTCGGGCTGTTGCAGGAGTTGAAGTGACCTCAGAGTTCATTGCCAGAGCTGGAATCACCACAGGACCTGTGACTATGTTGGAGCAGCCACTGGGCTCATTGGAGGGGTTGGAGCCACCGCAGGGCTGTACTTCCTCCCTTGGGAGGAATTTGTAGCATTTTCTTATTACCATACTTGGAACAGCTACAGGACCTGTAGCAGGAGTGACTGCAGAGCTCATTATGAGGGATGGAGTGACAGCGGGATCTGTCCCAGAGCTTGGAGCAACTGCAGGACGTGTAGCAAAACCTTGGAGCTGCTGCAAGGTCTGTGCCAGGAGTTGCAGAGGCTGCAGCACTGTCAGCAGATCCAGCTCTCTGGATCTGGCACACTGCAGTTGGGATTACCAGAGCCACAGCAGACCTGCCCCCAATATTCTACCAGTTTCTCAGGATCCTGCAGTTGCTCAGAGATGAAGTTCCAAAGCCCTGGGGGTGCCCACCGCTCCAGGCAGCTGCCCAGACTTTCCCACACCCTCTGCCATGCAGAGCCTTCTCACCTTGGGGCAGATCTCTCAGTGATATTCCTGAATAATTGTTTAACCTCAATCCTAGAATCATAGAATCACCAAGGCTGGAAAAGGCCTAAAAGATCATCCAGTCCAACCGTTCACCTATTACCTATAGCTCCCACTAAACCATGTCCCTCAACACAATATCCAGTACACCCCCGGACTCACAGAGGCGACAATGTAAATTGTGTAATTCCTAATCATATGGACAATATTACTTCTAAAACCCAAAGATGACCGCAGAGCTGAATGTGCACAAAACTTCACTTTGTCAGCTGCCAATTTTAACATGGTACAAACTGAGGTTAAACAGCATAGCAAAATAAATACCCTAATCCAGCAACCAAGCACCAAGTAAGGAGCTGTGCAGTGAAGCTTCATGAGAAGACTCAACAAGCTCCACAAATTGGGAAACAATTAGCATCATGGCCTGCACTTTTCCAACTCCCACAAAGCCCTGAGTTATCTCACTCTGGACAGTTGTGCTGTTATCTCTACCCTTGGAGCCTCACATCAGGCACCAAAATGACAGTGGTTGTTGAACCCAACATGTGGCTCAGCAGCTCACAGTGCTTGGTGCACTGCCCCATTCCCTGTGGGATGGGGAAGTGAATTGGGAAAAAAAAGTACAGTTTGTGGGTTGTAACAAAGCAATTTACTAAGAGAGATAAAAGGAGAGGAGTAATAGTTATCACTATATATCCGTTGATATGGAAACGTATGTAACAACTGATGCACAAGCACTTGCTCAGCACCACCAGACTGATGCTCAGCTGGGCCCTGGGCAGTGAAGAGACTGAGATGAACTCCCACCCATTTCAATACAATTTCTGCTTGCTGTCAGCTGATAGAGAACGTCCCTTTGGCCACTATCAGTCAGCTGTCCTCACTCTGTTCCCTCCCAGCTCCATGTGCCCTCCACTGACCATGGCCTTGGCTCCGTACAACACTGCTTAGCAGCAGCTGTAAACATCAGAGTGTTATCAATGATTTTCTCCTAGAACCAAAACACTGCACCATAGCAGGCAGTCTGAAGAAAAAAAATTCATCTGAGCTGTAACTCAGATTCCTGCCTGTCCCCCTCCTCTTGTTCTTCCTGATCAGGAAGCAAGGAACAGAATCTGCTGCTCTTCTTTTTGAAACCTTTCCATCAGTATTCAGGTGGCTCCTCTGCCATCCCCAGGCAGAGCTCAGTGCACTCTCACAGATGGCAGCAGCCTTTCTTCATCTTCATTGCCTAATCGTAATGAAGAGTCTGTACCTACTTTGCTACAATTCAGAGGTGGGAACCATCCCACCATGTCTCTGTGAGACAAACAAGACCCTAGGCCTGAAAAGGCACAGAGATTTGGAGTTCGCTGAGTGAATGTTTGTGGTTGTCTCATTAGTGGAAGGATTATTCAGAAAGCATCCCCTTCCAGAAGCATGCTTTGATTTAGCCTGTCTGGGTCTTGCATCTACACTGTGGTACTGGTGTTCAGGGCCTTGCTCAGAAGCAGCAGCCTGCATGAAAGGAAATGCTCTGTGGTTTTCTCTTGATTTGTCCCATTTATTTCTCATGCTACCCGCACTGGTCTACAGGCACTTTAGGGCAGCAGCAGGTTGGGGTTACCCCCAGAGGGTACACAGTAAGATTTAGGATGGGGTATTGGCAACAAGACCTTCTCTGAGGAATCCTCACACAGTCCTATAGAACAACTCAGAGGCTTTCCATTCAATCTCCAACAGCAACAACATCCCTCAGCCCTTCTCTGTCACATCCAATTCCCCTCCCTTCCCCATTTGGACCTGGTCTAAAGCCCTTTAATCAATCAGTGCAGGAGCATTTCAGATGGGGTCATGGAGGAGGCAGACTGCCATTCTTGGGGTGGCCATTTTCCCAGGAGGGCATGGAGGGAGGTTTTTGTCCCATCAGGTTCAACCAACACTTGTATCCACCCAGCAGAAGGCTGTGCCCTCTGTGTCCCACTTGACCTCTGCATGGAGCTTACAGTTGGCAGTGACATGGCTGAGAAGCTCTGGGCATGGATGAAAGGACAGGGAAGTAATGTGCCTTCCTAACTTCCTCCCTTCATACCTTAGCAAATTCCTTGTAATCTCCCCAAGTATCGTGTCCCTTATTCCAGAGGGCGTAGATTCTCTTTTTCTTCCTTAGTCTCAATAGTTTTTCCCAGTTCATCTGGGAACTGGTCTGCACTGGTCTTCTTCCCCTATGGCTCACCTTATGGCATTCAGGGACAGCCTGATCTTTTGCCTTTAAGATTTCCATCTTGAGGAGTGTCCAGGCTTCCTGGACCCCTTTACCCATAAGGAGCGACTCCCAAGGGACCCATGCTATAAGTGTCCTGAACAGGTCAAAGTCCGCCCTCTAGAAGTTCAGGATAGTAGTTTTGCTAGTCACCCTTCTGACATCTCCAAGAATAGAGAATTCTACCATTTCATGGCCACTCTGCCCAAGACAGTCCCCAACCTTCTCAACTCCTACCAGTCCTTTACTGTTAGTGAAGAGAAGGTCTAGCAAGGAACCACCCCTGGTAGGCCTTCATACCAACTGCGTAAGGAAGCTGTCTTCTATACAATCTAGAAACCTCTTGGACTGATTCCTCTGCTCTTTATTATATTCCCAGCATATATCAGGGAAGTTGAAGTCTCCCAAGAGAATGCGTGCTGGCGATCGTGCGACTTCAGTAAGCTGCTCATAGAATGCCTCACCCATCAATTCATCTTCTTTAGTCAGTCTATAATAGACCATTAGCAAGATGTCACACCTACAGGCCTTTCCCCTGATCCTTACCCACATGCACTCGTCTCGATGGTTCTGAAGCCCAAGCTCTTCAACATCAAAACTCTCTTTAATATAAGGGGCCACACCACCACCCTTCCTTCCTCATCTATCCCTTCTGAAGAGCTTGTAACCATCCATCACAGCACTCCAGTCATGGCAGTGGTCCAACCATGGGTCAGTAATAGCAACTAGGTTATGGTTTGTCAGATGCACAGTTGCTTCCAGCTCCTCCTGCTTGTTGACCAAGCTGCGTGCGTTGGTGTAGACGCACTTCAGCTGAGGCATCTGCCTCTCTCCCAACTCAAGCAGCATTTCCCTAGGCTCATCTCTGGTAAGCCCTGTTTTGTCCCCTCCCCCATCATAGCTAGTTTAAAGCTCTTTCGATAAGCCCCACTACCTTCTGTGCTAGGATTCATTTCCCTCTTTGAGACAGTTGGGTTCCATTCATGGATAACAGGCCATGGGACAGGTAAACTGCCCTGTGATCAAAGAACCCAAAGTTTCTGGCTCAATACCAGTCTCTGAGACAACTGTTCATTGCTTTGCTTTCCAAGCCTGCTCCGTGTCCCTCACTGCCACTGAAGGTATAGAACAAAAAAATCACTTGATCTCCCACTTTGTGAACTAAATGGCCTAAATTCCTGAAATCTCTTTTTATAGTTTGTAGTCTCATCTAAGAAATTTCATCACTGCCCACCTAAACTATGAGTAGTGGAAAATAATCAGTGGACCTAACCAGCATGGGGAGTTTCCTCATTATGTCCCTGACCTGAAGCCAAGAAGGCAGCAGACTTACTGACGGCTCGGGTCCGGTCTGCAAATGGGACCCTCTATTCCTCTGAGAAGGGAGTCACCCACCATGACCACCCTTCTTTCTTTCATGGCAGAGGAAGTCACAAGGCTTGGTAGTGACTGCCTTGCATTAGTCTCCTTCCTAGGCAGATCCTCCATTGCCTCCCCATTCTTATCTCCTTCAGATTTTAGAGTGTCAAACCTGTTGCTTAGAGGGAGCAGGGGTCGAGGGCTAGGCAGGCATGGGGGGGCTCCTGTGACATTGAGTTGGGACTCTCTTCCAACCCTCCTCATCAGTCAGGTCTGTCTGACTGTGACAGGGCAGGGAGTCAACCACTTTTCTGGGGGTATCTGCCTGGCAGCCTTCCCTCGGGGATGCCAGCAAGTCACTCCACCAGCCCATCTCCAGATCACACACTCTGATGGTAAACTGTGAGTAAAACCTTGAGTAAAGTGAGAGTTCACCTAGAGAAAAGTATGAGTAGAAACCTGGACTGATGTGAGGGTAAACCCAGAGTAAACCCAGGATCCCATCCATCGGGCATGCACAGCCTCTAAGGGCAATTTTTTCCAGTGATGCTGTGTAAAAAAAATAGGTTCCTCACATCTAACCTATGTCTCCCCTTTTTAATTTAAATCCATTTCCATTTGTCCTGTTATCAACAGACCATCCCATCCTTATTCTAGCGTTAGGCATCTCATCCTCAGATGGAAACCCTGGGGCTGAATTGGGATCAGTTTTTCAAAGAACCACGGGGGCTGCAAGTTCACCTAGCTGAGTTCAGATGTGCACAGTGAGGTGTCTGTGTGTGAGTCCCTCATCTGAATCCTTGGTTTTTATTCCACAGCGACTGCACTGCTCATACACAGACTCTCAGTGATGCCCAAGGTGCCTTGGGTGATCCTAGTTTTGTGCTAGTGCTTGTAAACTGTGCTGGAAAATCTATGAGATAGACAGCTCCTTCTGGAGCATTAGCTGAGGGCCAGAAGGGAGGTATTCTTGGCCATCCTAAATACCACAACAGCCTCGTGCTTAGGGCACCCAGTGTGTCTTTTGCACCAGACCCCATGGAGCATGTAGTGATATTCTGCTTACCAAATGGATGAGATCAGAACAGAAGAGGCAGCTCTTCCTCTCTGCTCCATCTGCGGCATACTGCGGAGTTCAAGGAGTTGCAAAGCTATGGCACATCTACGTTCTTGCACTGATGACACTTTAGCATGCTCTGGGCTCTCTTTTCCATGGCATCTAAAAAAATCCAGGGTCATACCAGTTAACGGGAAGCTGGCAAATGTTGTCTCATTGTAAGGAAGAGCAAGAAAGAGGAAATGAGCAATTATGGACGAGCTAGTATCACTCCAGTGCCTGTTAAAATTGTGGAGGAAATGATGGTGGGAGTTACGGAAAAACAGCTGAAGGACAATCCTGTCATTGGTTGCAGCTAATGCAAGATACTGAGGGGAAGGTCATTTCATTTCAGATCCTTTTATGACACGGTTATCCATTTAGCTGACCAAGGGAAGCTAGTTGATGTAATCCTTGAGGATTTCAGTAGAGCTTTTGATACTGTTTCTCACAGCACCCTTCTGGAGAGAATGTCCTGCATATGGCTAGACAGAAACAGAACATGGTGGGTGAGTAGTTGGCCAATAGGTCAGGCCAAAGGGATTATAGTCAATGGGTTCCATCAGCCTGGTAGATGGTCACTATCAGGGTCCCCCATGGCTCCATTTTCGGGCCACTTCTCTCATGTTTTTGTGGATGACTTGCGTGCAGAACTAGATGTTCTGAGCAAGTTTGCTGGTGAGACCAGATGAGGAGGTGCTGTTGCCTCCACTGAGGGTGGAGAGGACTTGCAGAGAGATGTGGACAAGTCAGAGAAGTGGGTACCAGTCGGTACTAAGCACCGAGAGCATTAAGTATAACAAGTGCCTGATTGTGCACCTGGGTAGGGGCAACCCTGCACATACACACTGACTGGATATGGGACACTGGAGAGAAATCTGACTGAAAAGGACTGGGGGTCCTGGTCAACATCAAATTGAATGTGAGTCAGCAGTGTGCCCAGCCAGCCAGGAAGGCCCTGGAGTGCATCAAGCATGTTTTGCCAATTGGGTGAGGAAAAGGATTGTCCCTGTGTGCTCTGCACTGCTGCAGCCTCACCTGGAGCACTGGGTGCTCTTCTGGGCAATGCAGAACATAAAGTGCATCAAACTATGGGAGAGTGTGCACAGGAGGGCACTGGAACTGAAAGATCTGAAGTTCAGAGTTTTACTAAAATTGACTGCTTGTTCAGACGGGGCCCTTATCACATCCCACATCCTGTGATGAGATACAGGGCACATGTGGGATATGAACTTGACAGCATCCTTGCACCACATGTAGAGCCTGGGATCTTCTGTCCCCATGCCTTTCATTTAGCATCATACAGACCTCCATCCCACTACCCCAGGAAGGGTCCTGAGCCAACATGAGAGACAGGATCTCTCTACCACTGGTCTTGTAATCAGGGCTTGACCTGTCTGCTTCGTAAGGCAAAGGAGAGGTTTCTTAGCATGCCACTGCCTTTCCCTGCCTATAGTCATGGCTTCCAATTATCTTCTCTAACAAGTCCCTTGAGAAGCTTGCTTGATCATGGCCCTCACTGGGCCCATTAGTACTGCAAGATACTTCACTGTTACTTCTGACTTTGTCTTGCTGAGTACTTTGTGCAAACTTCTCTCTGCACTGGAGATTGATGAACTCAGCATCAAATGCGCCCTGGGACCATTATAACCTAAAGAATCTCCTGTGCCTTATGCCATCTTGTTATCTTCTTCAGGTTATCAGAACTTGTTCAGCAAAAAGGAGGGATATCTGGAGAGAGATTAAAGAGATAGAATACATTATAAATTTATCGTCTATTTATTTATAGTTGGGTTTAAAGAAGACATTAAAGCAGCACTGTGCAACTGATACCAATCCAGGATGTCCCAATGAGTTCTGTACTGTTACTGTGTTGACAAAGGTCCTTCTCAACCTCCCTACCCAATTTCTGCTCACAATGGACCTATGGGACTTGCATCACTTTTCTTCACATCACTCTTCTCCTCTGCATTCATCCGCTCAGTGTTAAAACTGCTTTGCACCAACTCCCACTGGCTTTCCTCAGAGAACCAGCTACACATGGAAAAGGAAAGATTTCTCTTTTTTATCTGGCCAGCAAATGGAAGGAAAGGTGATGCAATTGAATGAACAGTAAAACACAGTGATCAACTGCATGCCGTGTTCAAGCTGCATCTATTGAAGTTTGTCTTTCATATGGAATATTTTTAAAAGAAATGATTTATACTGAGGTAGGATAGGATAGATTGAATCACAGTGAAGGAGTTGACAACAGAGGCCATCAGACTCTGGGAGATGGAGCAAATTCCAGTAATCTCCCTGGGATAGATAAGCCAGGTAGTTGAGAGGTATCAACTTAAAACTGAACAGGACTTGTGAGTATTTCACACATTGGGATGGGTTAACACATTCTCATTTATTTATATCTTTGTCTTCAACTCATATTTTTAACTTTTACTGACATTAATGAACATCTTTTAGACATTGTGCTTTAAAAAAATTAAAAAGACAATTAGAAAAAGAAGTAAAAGAAGGAAAAGAAAAAAGAAGATAAAGAAAAATTAAAAAAAAAGTAAAGGAAACAGAAAAAAAGAAAAAGAGAAAGGAAGAGGAAAAGGAAAAAGAAAGAGAAAGAGAAGAAGAAAAGGAAAAAGAAAAAGAAAAAGAAAGGGAAAAATAGAAAGAGAAAGAGAGAAAGAAAGAAAGAGAAAAAGAAAAGATAGGAAGGGATAGATAGAATTATGGTGAAGGATTTGGCAAAACAGTCAATCAGACTTTGGAGAGACAGAGCAAATTCAAGTAATCTCCTTGAAAGTCAGAAATCAGACAGATAATTTGGAGGTATCTGACTGAACAAGGATGGGGAAATATGGCAGGCAGTGGGAGGAGCGTGAGTCCAAATGGTCTGCTGAAAACATGCCCTTAACCACGGCCATTTATTTAGGACAGCTGGAGACACCTGAAAAATGAAGGACATGAAATAGGCAGCAGGGAAGAGCAGCGGTGGATGCTGGGCTTTAGTCGCAGGGCAATGGCAATGGCACCACTGTCTGTGTCTCTGTACCCGAAGGCATTTGAAATATAGGGAAAAAAAAAAAAAAAAAAAAAAAGAAGACACAGAATCCCTACAAATTCTCATATTTACAACTAAAAATGGATCAAGACTCATGAGAATTTCTCATGATGAGAAGGGTTAAAGCATTTTCATTGAATTCTTTGTCTTCAATTCTTTGTTTCAGTTTTATTGACATGTATGTTCATCTTTTAATCTTACAGCCTAAAAACAAACAAACAAACAAATAAATAAATTTAGATCCATTTGTCTTTTGCACGTGGCCTGATGCCCCTCTCACCTTCACAATTCCTACTAGACCTTCATTGCCAGAGAGTATGAGATCCAGCAGAGCACCTCTCCTCTTTGGTTCCTCCACTGCTTGGTCAAGAAGCTGCCATCTGTGCTCTCCACGGATCTGCTGGATGCCACATGCCCTGCTGTGCTGTCCCTGCAGCACGTACTGGAGTGAAAAAGGCTCCCAAACGGGACAATGGCCAGACAACATGAGTACTCCCATGTGTTTGCAGAGGGCACTTTCTACTTCCTCTCCCTGATCAGGAAGACAGGAACAGACACTGTTGATCTCCTCCATTGGCCATTTCCATTAGCTCTGGCCTGGCTGCTCTGCCACCCCCAGGCAGAGCTCAGTGCACTCTCTTTTCCTTGTCTCCTCACCAATCCATCATTAAGAATGTATACCCCAGTGCTACCCCTGTATGCCCCTTGTGCTACAGTGCAGTTGTAGAAGCCATTCAACTGTACCACTGTGGTCCAAACAAGAGCTCAGGCATGTAACTCGACAAAGATTTCTAGCTCCTCAAGTTTTGTTGTTCTCATTAGTGCAATAATACAGAAGTAAACATATTCATTGGAAAGCATCACTGGACAGAGCCTGACTGGATAGCTCATCTATGGTATTACTGTGAAGAAGGTGGCACACAGGCTTTAGATCCATTGTGGATCTTGGAGTTGACACAGCAGCACAGATACACCATGGGCATGGCTTTCCTGAAGGCCCTGTGCTGCATTTACAGCTGCATGTGAGTGTGTGGGAGAGCCCAGAGACACTAGGCTGCTTCTGAAGCCATTCACTTGAGAGCCCACCGAAAACTGAGGTTATGTCTGTTGAAGAATAAAGACGTATGTTATCTTTGTATTGCCTTGAGCTCCAGAATATGCCGCAGATGGAGAACAGAGAAAGATCTGGCTCTTCTTTTGTGAGCTCATCCATTTAGTCAGCTGTGTAACTCTGCATTCTCAGTGGAGTTGGAGACAAAGGCACCATGAAGTGCTATAAACGCTGGGGTCTGTTGTCATTTAGGATGGTCGATAATAACTCTGTTCCCTCTCTGCCCCGCAGCTGATGTTCAGGAAAGAGGTGTCTATCTCAGGGACTTCCCACACAGTTTATCAGCACTGGAACACATCCAGGAGCAGCCCAGGCACCTTGGGCATCACTCAGTGTCTGTGTGTGAGCAACTGCCTCCCTGCTGAAGGACCGAGGACTCAGAGCAGGAGCTCACATGCAGGCAACTCCTTGTGTACATCGGAGCTGAACCTGAGTAATCCCAATGATACTGTGTGTCCATGGGGAGCTGAATCCCATTTCAGCCCCAGGGTTTCCAATTAGGGATGTGACGCCTGCACTGCCTCAACTAAATCACTGCCCTGCACAGGGGAAGTCCACCTCTCTCTGTCCTTGCCTGTATGCCCATTTTGTTTCATCACAGGATCTCAGGTATCAGGTCTGGAATCAGTCACTGACCACTGTACATCTGGTGTTTAATTCATCAGATTTCAATGTACAATCATGATGCTGTTGTTTTTCAGGATCTGATGGCAAAGAGGACACAGGGACATCTCAGGGGAGACGTGTGGGAAGGATAAAGTATGACATCCTCTGCTGCTGAGCTGGGCCGGGCTCCTGGGACACAGGGAGCTCATACAAGTGGGCAGTGCTGCAGACAGACAGTTGTGCCCAGGAGCAGCTCTGGTGCACAGCACAGCCTGCAGGTGACAGAAGGAGAGGAGAGAAAGGGGAGAGAGCTTACAGGATGTGTACGGTGTGAGCAGGCTGTGGGCACACAGCAGGAACATTGCTCACAGACCATGAAAAGGTAAGTCTCACTGCTGACCATGCAGCTGCTTTTCATAGAGGGTTAACCAAATCAGGGACATCCCGTAGAAGATCTGGCTGCAGGCACTGCATGTTTCTTTACTGTGGAAAAAGCCTTCTGCTCCACGCGAGGGCTTCCATGCTGCAGTGTCAGAGCACAGCCCTGAGTGTCTGCACTCAGCCTGCCCGGGGAGCTGCCCAGGGCGCTGCGGGGAGATGTGTGGGGGGAAGGAGCCCCCCGGCAGGGCTTGTGCTGCCACAGCTGCTGCCTGGGGCAGGGGATCACAGCTCCACTGCACAACTGAATGTTTGTGAAGGCCCTTTGCAAGAGGAGAGCCAGGGAAGGGATTTTCCATATCTTGATCTGAGCTAAGGCAGAAAGGACTGGAGGTGGAAATCTAATAGAGGCTGTAAAATTTAAAACACAGCTATGTTACTCCCAAATATTTCTTTAATCAATTGCCTGTTTTGTGAACAGCCACACAGGTTGTGCTTTCAGCCTCTCATTTCTAAAAGGAAAGAATCAGTTCATGTTTTTCTTGTTTTCTGCAGACTTGAATAGTGCACTTATCCTGCAAACAGGCATATTTGACTAAAACATATTGAAGTGCAAAGAGGCTGGGGTTGGGGGCACTAAGAACAGTTGGAATGAAGATATGAGACATGTAAAGAGTTACCAAGAGGAAAATATTCAGGAGTCTGGGATATGACTATGAAATGAGAAAAAGTAAGAGCTCCTTAATCTTCTATTTCTTTAGGGATGGTGAAGCACATGAATATAAATTCAAGTTATGGAGTTAAATGAAAATTACCCAAAGGTAAATGAAAACATTTCACAGTACAGCAGGAGGAGTGTGTCTGAGAATGGTCTGGACTTGTCATTATCTTCTGCACTCTGAGCAGGACTCCAAGCCCAACAACAGCAGATGCCCAACAGCAGCTCCATCAGCGAGTTCCTCCTGCTGCCGTTGGCAGACACGCGGCAGCTGCAGCTCCTGCACTTCTGGCTCTTCCTGGGCATCTACCTGGCTGCCCTCCTGGGCAACGGCCTCATCAGCACAGCCGTAGCCTGCGACCGCCGCCTGCACACCCCCATGTACTTCTTCCTCCTCAACCTGGCCCTCCTCGACCTGGGCTGCATCTCCACCACTCTCCCCAAAGCCATGGCCAACACCCTCTGGGACACCAGGGCCATCTCCTACACAGGATGTGCTGCACAGCTCTTTTTCTTCTCCTTCTTCCTCTCAGCAGAGTTGTCCCTTCTCACCATCATGTCCTATGACCGCTACGTTGCCATCTGCAAGCCCCTGCACTACGGGACCTTGATGGACAGCAGAGCTTGTGCCACCATGGCAGCAGCTGCCTGGGGCACTGGGGTTCTCCATTCCCTGCTGCACACTGCCAGTACGTTTTCACTGCCTCTCTGCCAAGGGAATTTTGTCAACCAATTTTCTGTGAAATCCCCCAGATCCTCAAGCTCTCCTGCTCAGAATCAAATCTCAGGGAAGTTGTGTTCCTCAATTTTAGTATCGGTTTAGTTTTTGGGTGCTTTGTTTTCATATTTGTGTCCTATGTGCAAATCTTCATGGCCGTGCTGCAAATGCCCTCTGAGCAGGGAAGGCACAAAGCCTTCTCCACGTGCCTCCCTCACCTGGCTGTGGTCGCCCTACTTACCATCACTGGGTTTTATGCCTACCTGAAGCCACCCTCTGTCTCCTCTCCATCCGTGGACCTGATGGTGGCAGTTCTGTACTCAGCTGTGCCACCAGCAGTAAACCCCCTCATCTACAGCATGAGGAACAGGGAGGTCAAGGATGCTGTGAGGAAAGTGATTACCAGATGTTTTTCATATGCAGTGAATTACCTGTCTTTTGGAATTTATGACTTGTAATGCAGCTTTTTACAGAATCGCTTTCTCTCTCATTGTTTGTTTGTTTCATGCCACTTAGTATGTGTAATTTATTCTGCTTATTATTATGTTTTTAAATACTGTAATGTTTTTCACTAAAACTTCATTATTAAAACCAATTCTTATTCAGCCTTTACCTTTGTATTGTAGCCCAGATACACTGTGCATAATGAACCAGGCTCTCTGTGAACCTTAAAAGAATAAAGGACGTGCAGTTACTCTGTCTGTCCTCCTTCTTGTGAGACATTTCTGGAGCTGTTGGGGTCGGATGTTCTCAGAAACCCACAATCCAGCAGGAAGCGCACAGCTGTTCATCAAATTGTGTGGTTACTTCAGCCTGCAACAGTTTCCAGCTGGTCCCTTGCCCAGTGTTCCCCATAACGCTGACAATGGAGTTTCAAAATATTCTTTTCTTATCTGATCTGACATCCTGCTTACCCAAGCCCCTCTGCAATAGTTAAGCCTTAGATTGTCCCCTTGTTCGAACTCAATCCCCTTTTCTTAGACTTTGCAAATACTTTTGCTAGATTGCTACATTCTGGGAAAGGGAAGATTTCAAATAACTTCCGCTCTCCACTTTCTGTCTTAGCTTGTGCTTTTTCTATTCTTCACAGCTATTCCCACTGGTTTTACACTGCCGTAATGCACACCTCATTTCAACATACATTAAAACAAGCAAGATGACTGCAGTAATACAAAGCAACAAAGAGCTGCTTCAGCCATGCAAACTGTGGTAGCCAAGCAGTAAGTTTTTCCCACAATTTGGTAAATCCAAATAAAGTATCATCTATCGATACTTGATGAAGTAGTTTAGTATGTTCCCATATTGCCTGTAGACCAGATTCTCTCTTTTGTTGTTTTAAGAGATGTAGTTAATCCAGTCCACATTGTTGTTAATTGTCACCCACCAGAACAGTGATTCAAACCCTGCAGCAATTGGATTTCTTGCCTTAAATTTATCAGAGCATTCTCTGAGCAAACCTCTGAGCATTCCCATCAAATCTATATCTATATACAGTATTATCAAATGAGAACCCTAAGCTCCTTTTGTTCCTTCTGGGGGTGTGTGACATCCCCTTCGTGAATGCCAGGGTGAATGGTAGAGCTCGTTGAGCAAGCACACAGGTACCTCCCCAGTAAGATGGGAGAGTGGACTGTAAGATCTTCCCACAGGCCGCAACAGCACCAGAGATCTGCTCTACAGATTCCCAATCTCAAATAGTTTCCTGCTGAATCTTCCATGACATTCAAGGTCTCACTGCATAGGGAGAAATTCCCTGTAGTCCTGGTAGCTCTTACACCCTGTCTTGAGAGGCAAACTGTATGGTTACCCGTGGCCATGGGGAATGCAGGAGGGGTTTTGGCATCCACCTCAGGCATTGGAGAGAGCAGTAAAGATAGCGATTTACAGGCTCTGTTTCCCTAAGTGGCTTTCTCCTGATACAGGAGACAAATGGTGGCAGATGAGCAGAAGGTGGATTGCCAAATGGTTTAAGACCCCATCACTTGTGCATGGAACCCACTCTATATTGTACTGGTCAGGACAACAGGGGGAGATGTCTGGGGGAGATGAGCTGTGCAAAAGGAGGTGAGCTTGAACATAGAGCTGCATCTCCCATGGGAATGGTTCCATGGCAGGCTGGGAGCAGGGTGCGGTGGGCGGCACATTGCTGAGTGGCTGCTGACAGAGTACTGCACTGAGATGGGGGCACCTGATGTCTCCTTTCTTGTCAGGAAGAACTAAAAACTCATTGGGGAATGCATTCTGTCCATCTGGCGTAATAGGAAAGTGCAGCATTGTCACATCCACAGGCAGCAGGACACCAGCATCCACAGTTTCTTTCTGACTGTCAGCTGAGAATTTGACAGCCTCTACGACCTCATCACCCACCACCGGGAGACGCTGCTGTCATACAACAAACTTGAGATGAGGCTGACAGAGCTGGTGCCTCAGTCCAACCCTTGCAGCAACACAGTCTGGGTGCCATGGGATGGTACAAGAGGGACCATGCCAATTCCCCTGATGATTTTTTAAGCGGTGTATAGGGATATGCTACCAATGGATATAAATCCTCCACAATTCTGTTGATAACCCTTGAATCTTGTAGTATCTGGTAGTTCCTGTACATTTTTCTAATCATGAGGATGGGTGAGTTGTATTTTTGACTCACTCCACCAACATCCAGAGTTTCTGAAAATGATCAATTATTGGCTGGATTTCTTTCCTGTCTTTGAATATGAGGAAGAACTGTTTAATCCAAACTGGCTGAGCTCCCTGCTTTATTCTGAATGCCATTGGTGCTGCAGCCTTAGCCCTTCCTTGAGTTTGCACAACAAACACCCCAGGGTGAACGTGATCACTTACTTCATCTGAAATCCCAGTCCCTGCAGGGGTAGTGATCAGTGCAAAACTAAGCAGTTCTATTAACTGTTCTTCTTTTACTTCAGACTCCAGTTTTCCTTTAGACTTTATTTCAACTTCCATTTTTTTCTAGTAATTCTTGCCCTAGCAAAGGCTTTGGTGAATGTGGCATCTACAAACCTTTGTGTATTCCTACCTGTTTACCTAGAATAAATTGTAAAGTCTTAAGAAAGCAAGACTTTTCACTTTGGGGCAATAGTTTCTGCTGCTGTTAAAAAGCCATTTATGCATAGTAAGAAGCACCCATATCCACCAGGAAATAAACCACCTTATCCTGCTTCCCTAGCTACAATTTCACCAGTGGATCTGCTAGGGGAAACTCTGAAATCAGAGAAGGTTCCCTCTCACTTAGCTTGGTAGGATTTCTCCACCAGTGTCCCACTGCAGTTTGCACACTGCTTTCGTTCCAGTTGGGCAGAGAAATCTTGGGGTGAGCCGAAAGTGTTCCCCCTCTCAGCTGGTCCAGCAGCCGAACAGAGCAGGTCCCATCTGGGTCACCAAACTGACTTGTGGAATCAAACTCTGAAACCCAGAGTTAGGTTATAAAGCAAGGATGTGTTTATTCAGATCAGGGTACAATGGGGAATCACTCCTCCTGTCTTGCACACAAGCATGCAGAATCATTACGTATTTCAAAACCAAGCTCATACATATTCAACAAATCTACAGGAACTCATCTACATATTCATAGGCAGTAGATGCATGTTTTTGCTACATGTTCTGCAGTTGCTCCATGCTCTGGACAGCTCCCGCTGTCACTCCACCCCTCATAATGAGCTCTGCAGTCACTCCTGCTACAGGTCCTGTAGCTGTTCCAGGTATTGTGATAAGGAAATGAAACAAATTCCTCCAAAGGGAGGTGAACTGTGCCAGGAGGTTCAGCCCTGTGGTCACTCCAACCCCTCCAAAGAGCCCAGTGGCTGCTCCAATTCAGTCACAGGTCCTGTGGTGATTGCAGCTTTGGCAATGAGCTCTGCACTTGTTCCAGTTCCTGCAATACCCCGACAGCCGCTTCAGCTCCTACAGTGAACCCTGTGGCAGTTAAAACCCCTGCAACAAGTCCCGGACTTGCAAACAGCTTTGCATACGTATTATTATCTGTGCATATATGTTTGCTAATTCATATGTTGTATATATGAGAAAATATTCTAAATATATTATGTATATATAAATACATTTGTCATAATTATTATCATTTTCTTTTTCTCTTTATCTCAACCCATAAACTTTAAACCACAGCACTGCCCTGAGTCCCTTACAGATCTCCTTGGGACTCTTCAATCTGACCTAGTTATGCAGTAAAGAGCACCAAAATATCTCAAAGCATTCTCAGGGAGCAGCTCCTGAAATATATTCCTTACACCAGCATTGGAAGAGGCCTCCAGTTCTCTGGTCCTTCTCTGAAGGAGCCCTGTTGTTATGGCAGTACCAGGAAGGAGACCAGCTCTGACACAGCTGTTCGTATTGCTGGCTACTGACTGCTGTGCCAGAGTGCTGCTGTACAGACAACTGGACTGTTTTGAGATACATAGGACCTTCAGGCCTGCACAAATGAGAGGACTTCAGAGCATTGTGGAAGTGTAAATAGAGCAGGATTTAAAAGAGCACTATGTTCTGCTGTCTGCGGCTGTACCTCCCTAAGACCCAAACAAGGTAGCAAGAGAGAAGGGCTAAGGAATAGTCAATTTTGAAAGCTTTTTAGGTATCTTTTAACCTATTCAGGAGATCTGTTTACATGAGCTCTTGGAGTGAGAAAAAAGAAAGTGGGTAGGAAAGAAGTGAAATAATTTGCAATTTTTTTTTCCTACAGATTGCTGTACCATTCACAATCAAACAATGATGTATCAATAAAACATAAAGAACCATCACTGGGAACTATGTGAGGAAGATGTGCACATTATTGAAGCTGGAATAGTGCTTATTGCAACACCTTCCAGAGAGCCTGCTTGATCTCTCTGTTCCTCATGCTGTAGATAATAGGGTTCAGTGTTGAAGGCACTACTGAGTACAAAAGTGCCACCACCAGGTCCATGGATGGGGAGGAGATGGAGGGGGGCTTCAGGTAGGAAAAAATGCCAGTGCTAACAAATAAGGAGACCACAGCCAGGTGAGGGAGGCACGTGGAGAAGGCTTTGTGCCGTCCCTGCTCAGAGGGCATCCTCAGCACAGTAATGAAGATCTGCACATAAGACACCACTATGAATACAAAGCATCCAAAGACTAAACTGGCACTAAAAATGAGAAACACAACTTCCCTGAGATTTGATTCTGAGCAGGAGAGCTTGAGGATCTGGGGGATTTCACAGAAAAACAGGTTGACAACATTGCCTTGGCAGAGAGGCAGTGAAAACGTACTGGCAGTGTGCAGCAGGGAATGGAGAACCCCAGTGCCCCAGGCAGCTGCTGCCATGGTGGCACAAGCTCTGCTGTCCATCAAGGTCCCATAGTGCAGGGGCTTGCAGATGGCAACGTAGCGGTCATAGGACATGATGGTGAGAATGGAACACTCTGCTGAGAGGAAGAGGAGAAAGAAAAAGAGCTGTGCAGCACATCCTGTGTAGGAGATGGCCCTGGTGTCCCAGAGGATGTTGGCCATGGCTTTGGGGAGAGTGGTGGAGATGCAGCCCAGGTCGAGGAGGGCCAGGTTGAGGAGGAAGAAGTACATGGGGGTGTGCAGGCGGCGGTCGCAGGCTACGGCTGTGCTGATGAGGCCATTGCCCAGGAGGGCAGCCAGGTAGATGCCCAGGAAGAGCCAGAAGTGCAGGAGCTGCAGCTGCCGCGTGTCTGCCAACGGCAGCAGGAGGAACTCGCTGATGGAGCTGCTGTTGGGCATCTGCTGTTCCTGGACATGGGGAATCATCCCAGAAGGAAAAAAAAAAAAAAAAGTTAGATGAGATTTCTCTTGGCACAAACCTGTACTGTTCCTTGGTGACCTTCCTTCTGCTGTTTAATCCAATCCTTTTTCATTTTCCGATGGAAATTTTGGTTCAGATCCACAGCCTAATATTGTTGTCATGAGTTTTAATGTGGATGGAAGAGAAGAGGAGAAGAGGCCTCTGCTGGTCAGATCTTGAGAAGGCGAGCCTGAACCACCCAGGTGGGTACACTGTAAAGTGACAGGACTGCTCGGTTTTACTTGTAGAATGTGACGTCTTTCTTAGCATCTCTTTACATCATCTCCCTAGGCAGATGCTCTTTCTGGTAACAGAGAGATGCTAAGACAAATACTTGCATCCTGCAGGGCAGTTCACAGCTTGCAAGGACCTCTCTCTTAGGGAGAGAGCCAAGTGTCCTAATGATGGAGTCTCATTAAAAGAAATGCAGCTCATTTACCAGCTGCACAGAATGTGTTCTCCACAGCCCTGAGCAGCTGCTCTCAGCCCGTGTGCTGGAGAAGGAAATGAGCTCACGCCTGGAGAGATGCAGCTCTGCTCTGCTGGAGCTCTGGCTGCAGAGGAGGCGGTTCAAACCTGATGCTCATTGTGTCCATCGAGCCAGAAAAGGCTGATGGAGCATGAGGATGCTGCTCACAAACCCACTCATCTCCAAAGCTACAGCACAGCAGTCTCAGTGCTGTGTTAATATATACAGCTTGTCTCTCATTTCTCCGGTCATCCCTACCCTAACGGTAGGAAAATGAACAAAAGGCAGGAATTCCCATGTTTGGTCCTCTTTTTTTTTTTAAGTCCCTTCTGCAATGCCCCGAGCACGCAGTGCAGCTGTGAGCCTCCAGCCTCATGCAGCACCCTGAGCAGCAAAAGGCCCCTGTGCTGCTGGAGGTCTCCTTCCCCCCCCCACGTCTCCCTACAGATACCTGTTCAGCTCCTCGGGCAGGCTGAGTGCTGAGCCTGGCTGGCGGCTGAGTCCCTGCCCCAGCACAGTGCCCTGGGATGCAGGGATTTTGGCTCTGCAGGACACCTTTACACTTCCATAGGGACGGGATTCAGCTGAATCCATTCAGGCATCTTATCCTGAGGTTGTAGTCCTGGCTCCTGGAGGGGACTCAGCTCCCTCCCATGCCTCTCACACACCCAGCTGGACCAGCACTGACCACACATCGGGCCACAAGCATCTGGCCCCCTGCATCCCTCCTCTTGCACAGCCTTCTTTCTCCTCCATCGCCATTCATTCCCATCTCTGACTGTTGTAGTCACACTCCAGATATCAGCTCTCACTGAGTACATTTCCCTCTTGGATCCCAATGCTACCCCCATGCTGGCTGTACCTCCCTCTCCCTGGCAGAGCTGCCATCTGTGTCACACGGGTTGTGCTGCACTTGGTGACATCTCAGTGCCTGCTGTAAGATAAAGTACCCTTAAATAGGACATCACCTTTTTTGGGCAGTGATCCTTGAAACCGTCATCTGCAACACTGAGACCTCCCTAAGGAGCAGTTCAGGCCTTGAAGACTTGAGGTAAATGGCTTGTTAGGTCTTTCTGCACTGTAATGAGCCCCACAGCGTATGTGGTGTACATGAACTTTGGGGACTGAGAGAAGACTGCTGTAAGCAAACGATGGAGGTACAGACAAAATGCTGTCCAGAAATGTTCGAGAAAGTTGGAGCTGTAATTGGTCCCTGTGGGGCCATTACCAACAAAGTCTCCCCACAGCTGTGTTTGAGCAGATAATTGGAGGCTGTCATTACAGGCAGGCTTTCATATTTTTGCTTAGCACCACTACTATGGCAAAGTGGGCTACAAACTTCAGTTCCAGATGATGAGCTCAACACCAAGAGATGGTAGCCTGACAATCACACCTGGTTTGACTCAGATGGTATTGGTTATTCTCTCTTCTCAGTTGGCAAAGCACAAAGAGAAGTTTGTTACTGTCAGACTTTCGCTCTTTCTACTGCCACTATTGATGGAGGGTAGTTAGGGACACCAGACTCTCCTGAAATAAATTCTCATTTTGCAGTTTTTCATATTCAGTTAGTTGGCCATGAAAACCATGGAGCCCACTGGCTATGTGCTACACCACGTCAACTTCTAGGAAGCCGGTGAAACATTAGGACAAGTGAGGCTCTTCTTGAGATACTCCTTTAAAGAATTAAGAATAATTTGTATTGTTGTCCAGGCTGAGTGGCTTCTAGTAGACTCCCGCAGTGACATCCACTTTATTTCCTTGACCCTTAATCAGTATGAAAGTAGGAATCAGGTAAATAGGGCTCTTCCTTGAAGATGAAGTATCCTTGGCTTTGGGGAATGTCAGAAGAAAAGGATCAGTGGGACATGTAGACATTGCTATAGTTACAATACAGCTGGGTCTATAGTTAAGACAATACAGCTGGGTATATATAAGGGAAGGGTAGCCAAAGAAACTGGTTTTGACCAGACTAAGTGAAGGAGCTGGGTCAAAGACGAGAGGTCAACCTCTCATCAATAGTCCTTGAAGATCATTAAGAACCAGGGAATGGTTTGGGATGGCATGATCTCCTTGGGAGGCTCCTTGATGATCAAAGAATCGTGGATCGGCTTGTGTTGGAAGGGTCCTGGAAGGTCTGGGTGTTCCTTAATGATGATAGAAGTACAGAAGGGTTTGTGGGGGGTTTTAGGTTTGGGGTTTGGGTTTGGAGTAGGGTTGGTTTTAGCTTTGGGGACTGGGTTTGGGCTAGGGGTGGTTTTAGCTTTGAGGTTTGAGTTTGGTTTATGGTTGGTTTTAGGTTTGTGGTTTGTGTTAGGGTAGGGTTGGTTATAGCTTTGGGGTTTGGGTTTGAGTCTCAGTTGGGTCTGGGTTTGGGGTAGGGTTGGTTTTAGCTTTGGGGTTTGGGTTTGTGTCTATGCTGGGTTTGGTTTTGGGGTAGGGTTGGTTTTAGATTTGGGGTTTGGGGTAGGGTTGGTTTTAGGATTTGGGTTTGGGTTTGGGGTAGGGTTGGTTTTAGGTTTGGTGTTTGGGTTTGAGGTAGGGTTGGTTTTAGCTTTGGGGTTTGGTTTTGTGTCTATGTTGGGTTTGGGGCACAGTTGGTTTTAGGTTTGGGGTTTGAGTTTGTGTCTATGTTGGGTTTGGGTTTGTGTCTATGTTGGTTTATGGTTAGACTTCGGCGCTGGATTAGGGTTAGGGTTGGGTTTGGGTTTGGCTTCGGCATTGGATTAGGGTTCGGGTTTGGTGTAGCAGTTGGGATGGCGTTTGGGTCAGGGTTAGGGTTGTGAATCATGCACAACTTAAGGCTCAGGGCCGCTCGGTGCAGTTGGGGTCGGGGGGAGCAGAATTAAGGCTCACCCTGCGCCCCTCCCGCTCACCCCCCCTCCTCCCGGTCAATGCCGTATTCAGCTCCTCGGGGGGGGGGGTGTCTCCATCTCCTCTTTGCTCCCCCTTCCTTTACCCGTAGCGGCTCAATTGCGACCGTCGGCCGTCCCCCCCCCCTTGGGACGCCTCCAGATGATGCCGCATGTTCAACGCCATGTGGGAAACACTGGGGGGGGACCCGAAAGCCGGTTGGTGTGGGAAGGGGCTCGACCCCCCGCCGCCATCACCCCCTTCGTGTTGGATGAAGGGGAAGGAGATGGGGGGTGGGTGGCAGCCGCCTCGTTGTCCCCCCGCGGTCTGGCCCTAATCTGGGGGAGGGAGGGGAGAGTGGACGTGTGGTGTCAGCGCTGGGGGGCTCTGGTCCCTTTGGGTCGCCTATTGAGGGGGGAGGCTTGAGGGCAGCACACGGGTGGTTCGGGAAGGTATCTATGGGTCTGGGTCGGTTCTAGGGGGTGGGAAAGGAGGGTGTTTCTCATGAGGTTTTCTCTGTAAATGGGAACGATGCAGATTGGAGTGTTGAGTTTTGTGTTCCGTAAGGATTCGGATGCGTGGTTCCGGTCCGGTTCTGCTGACCCGACTTCGTTTCGTTGTCATAAAGAGAGCGGAGAGCTCTCTGCTGCCATTGCGTGGCCAAAGCGCGGAACTGCACCCCGGTGTCACTCCAAACCGACCCTCCCATCGCCACCTCAGCAATGTCGCCCCCTAAGGGACACCCCAACATAACCCCAACATGACCCCTCAGCGTCACCCCCCAGCAACAAAAACATCCCTCCCTCCCTGACAGCAACCCCAGTGATACCCCAACATCACTCCTAACATCGCTCCCCAACATTACTCCAACGTTGTACCAACAGCATCACACCAGTGTCACCCCAATGTCACCCCAACACCATCACCCCAGCATCACCCCAACACAGCCCCAAAGTCACCACGTCACCCCAACACAGCCCCAATACCACCCCAATGTCACCCCAATGTCACCCCAACAGCATCACTCCCGACATCACCCCAGTGTCCTCCCAATGACCAACCCCCAGCTCACCACAGCCTCCCTTTGGGGGTTATAGGGAGCAATAAGACCCTCACTACCCCATAGCAGATCAATCCATGCCCCCACTTGGTGTTATCTGATGGCTGTTTGCTGGCGGGCTGTTGCTCCATTCAACCACCACTGTCTGGGCCCATCCTCCAGTCAGTTCCTCACCCAGCACAGAGTGCACCGATGCATGCCAATGACCCCAGAAGTGCCCCCAAATGACCCTAAAATGACCCCAGAAGTGCCCCCAAATGACCCCAAATGACCCGAAATCCCCCCAAGTGACCCTAAAATGATCCCGTAAGTGCCCCCAAATGGGCTGCAGCTTCCCCAGGAGAAACCCATGGCGGATGGTGTGGAAGTTTTGCTGAAGTCAGTGCAGACCAACAGACACCAACAGCCTCAGCTGTCACCTCCCCCAGCACTCATGGATGGATCCCATCCGGCCCCATGGACTCGTGGTACTCCTGGTGGAACAGCAGGACTCTGTTTCCTCTTGAATCGTGGGGGTTTGCTCTGCTCCCCATCCCAGACAGCCAAGTCAGAGAGCAGAGAACCCATCAAGAGCCTTTTTGTCCCCCATTTTCCCTTCACATCCCTTACCCACTGCAGCTTTCACTTCCCTGAAGCTGCTCTCCCCATACACTGCTGGAAGGAGCCTTAAAGCCACAACGACCAGCCCTGGGGCTCAGGGTTTGGTGACAGGGATGCCTCATTGGGCATTGGGGTGCATCTAAAAGGGCTTCAATCTTTGGTTCTTGGGTTCAGGCCTTTGAGAGGGGTTCACCCTTTGATTCCTTGGGGTTATACACTTTTCTGACCCATTTGGCATCACGGTTCTGCTTTTAGTTGCCCTTTCTCCCCCATTTTCCATCTCTATGCCCCTCCAGGGCTCCATAGCAGAGACACTTTGCTGCAGCCTTCATATATAAACTTCATGTATGAACTTCATATAAAAGCAGAAGAGAAGCATGCAGACCAAGCAGCATCTGAGCGCAGAATGGATGCTGCCCATCCCATCTCTCTTCCTATCTACGTCTGCTCTCACTGTGCTTTTCAAGGGGGGAATCTTTCCCCATCTCCAATGCAAAGGGTCCCAAACTCCAAAGTGAGGGGAATAATAGATATGGATTTTATTGAGGGCTTTCTTAACAACTAACAACAACCAATTGGGGGTAACATTGGCTAATGGGTTAATATGGGCTAACTACAATTAGAGGCCGTACTTATAGGCCATGGCTGCTCTGATGAGCCATAGAATGAAAGATGACCAAGAGTAAAGACAGAAGAAAGGGAAGGAGGGACAGAGAGGCAGCAAAGCGAGGCAGTTCAGTGCTGGTAGATCCATTCACGTTCTGCTGTTGGGTGCGGATCTTCAGTCTGATGGGCCATCAGACGTTTGTTGTTTGACAGCGACTCCCGATGACAGTCCAGACTGATTTCCAACAAGTCCAACGTGGTGGCACTCAGCTGCCTGCCAGCACTGCCCCACTGCTGTGCCTGGGGGCAGGAGCACAGGAGAGGCCCCTTCCATGGGGACAGAGCCCTGTCCCGTGCCCCAGCACGCAGCCCCAAGCTGGGAGGGGTTACTGAGCTGGGTGGTCAGATGGGCAGCAGCCCATCACAGACCACACGCAGGGTCCTGCTTGCAAAGTACGCCACGGAAGCGTACATTGGCTGGGGCAGCACCCGCAGCAGGAGCCGATAGAGCAGCTCCTGGTCATAGTGCTGGGCATAAAATAGGGCAGAGCCCAGCACAGCAATGAGCAGCAGCTGGAGGCAGACGAAGATGAGGCAGATGGTCCTGTGGAGTGAAAGAGGGTCGGGAATGAGGCGTCTGTGCCCCATGGCAGCACAGCCCCATACGGTGCCAAAGGGGCTGCAGAGGGGTCCAGGCCATCAGCACATTGATGGGAACCCGGCTGCTGTTGGCAAAGAGCAATGAGGGGATACTCACTGCATCCAGAAGGAGAACCCACGTCTCCTCGCCCGCTCCTTCTTCTCCTGTAGGTGAAGATGGGGCAGAGATGGAGGTCAGGGTCTGCTGCACAGCAGGGGGATCATGCAGGACTCGGGAGCCCAGCAGCACAACAGTGCTGTAAGGAGCCCTGTCCTCAAGGAGACCCCATTGCATGGGGAGACCCCTGTTGGATGGGGTGAGGGTGCTGTGTGTTCTGCTCCTTACCAGCTGTGCCTCCACCAGCTCCGGCAACACAGCCCCAGGCTCACACTCCACCTCCATCTCCATCTGATGCTGCTGCCTGTGTTGAACAAGGCTTGGTTGGAGTCTATCACCACAGGGGGCTCCCGAACACTGTGTGCCCACCCCCCAGGGCTGGGATGGGGCTGCTCTGCCACACCGTGCAGGAACCAGAGCCCCATCTCCAGCAGCACTGCAGTCCCATTGCTGCCCCATGTATGTCAAAGACCCCCATGTGCAGGCAGGGTCCCATGGGTGGGTCCCACTCACCAGGCACCCTCCAGCTCCAGCTCCTCCCGCTCCTCTCGCAGGCGCTGTTTCTCTCTGCGCAGCACCTGGAAGACAAAACCATGAGCTCCAGGTCCACAACATGGGGGTGGGCAGACCCCACCCCTCCCCTCAACCCACCACCCTACCTCGATCTCCATTGTCTGAGCCTTCAGCTGCTCTTCCAGCTGGGCAATGAGCTGCTTCTCCTGCAAGACAATGCGTGTGCCATGAGGGGTGGCTGCGTTGGGTCCCATGGACCCGAGGGATTGGGACCGAGGTCCTCCTGCACAGCCAGAGGCGTGAGGATGCTGAGCTGTGAGGATGAGCCCTCACTGCCCCCTACCTGCTCCAGCTCCTCTTTACGGGCAGCCGTTCTTTCAGCCCTTATTTGCTGGGCATTCTGTGGGAAAGGAGAAGAGCAGCGGCCGTCAGGGCACCGGTGCTCCCATGGGGCTCCGTCCCCTCCTGCCTCCTCCATCGGGGCAAGCAGGACCTGCAGGGCTGGAGCTGCAGACCCACACGAGGGGACTTCTCCCACCCCACACCACACAGCAGCATCTCCTCACCTTCAACAAAGACTCCCTGGCTGTGGCCGTGCGGTTCTCCATGATCCGCTCATGAGCCTGTGGGAGGGGAAAGGAGCAGCGTTGTCCCCCGGCCCTCTGCTGCCATGCCATGGGCAGGGTGCCCTTCAGCTGGCAGCTTGGCCCTTCTGTGCCCGTCCATTCAGTGCTCACCTGCTCCAGCTCCTGCAGCAGCTCCACACGCTGCAGCGCTGTTAATGTTCCACTGGCAAACTGGGCCCGCATTGCTGCACCACTCGCACAGCTCCTTGCAGGACCTGCACCGCCTGCAGAATGGGGCTGGCAGGTTTGGCGCTGACCCACTGCCCCTACCCCACCCCGGCAGGGCTTCTATGAGGTCAGCGTGTAATTGTGATGTCACTTGAAGGTCACAGAAACAGAGCATGGTCTGTGCTGGAAGAGTCCCTGAAGGTCATTAAGAACCAGAGAATGGTTTGTGTTTGGGATGGAGGCTCCTTGAGGATCAAAGAACCGGCTTGTGTTGGAAGGGTCTTCGAAGTTCACATGACTGTAGGATGGTGTGGATGGAGGTGTTCCTTAATGAAAATAGAAGTATAGAAGGGTTTGTGGGGGAGGATCCTTGACAATCTTAGCACTGCAAGGAGGGTTTGTGTTGGAAAAGTCCGTGGAGATCTGAGGAAATACAGAACAGGTTGGTTTGGAAGGGTCCTGGAGGATCAAAGAAGCATGGAGTGGTTCTTTGTGTTCTTTAGGGTTGTTTTTAGGTTTGGGGTTCGGGTTTGTGTCTCTGTTGGGTTTGGGTTCTTGAGGGTTGTTTTTAGGTTTGGAGTTTGGGTTTGTGTCTCTGTTGGGTTTGGGTCATTTAGGGTTACTTTTAGGTTTGGGGCCTGTGTTTGTGTCTCTGTTGGTTTGGGTTCTTGAGGGTTGTTTTTATGTTTAGGGTTTGGGTTTGTGTCTATGTTGGGTTTGGGGTAGGGTTGTTTTTAGGTTTGGGGTTTGGGTTTGTGTCTATGTTGGGTTTGGGTTCTTGAGGGTTGTTTTTAGGTTTGGAGTTTGGGTTTGTGTCTGTGTTGGGTTTGGGTTCTTGAGGGTTGTTTTTAGGTTTGGGGTTTGGGTTTGTGTCTATGTTGGGTTTGGGTTCTTTAGGGTTGGTTTTAGGTTTGGGGTTTGGGTTTGTGTCTCTGTTGGGTTTGGGTTCTTGAGGGTTGTTTTTAGGTTTGGGGTTTGTGTTTCTGTCTCTGTTGGTTTGGGTTCTTGAGGGTTGGTTTTAGGTTTGGCGTTTGTGTTTGTGTCTCTGTTGGGTTTGGGTTCTTGAGGGTTGGTTTTAGGTTTGGCGTTTGTGTTTGTGTCTCTGTTGGGTTTGGGTTCTTTAGGTTGGTTTTAGGTTTGGGATTTGTGTTTATGTCTATGTTGGGTTTGGGTTCATTAAGGTTGTTTTTAGGTTTGGGGTTTGTGTTTCTGTCTCTGTTGGTTTGGGTTCTTGAGGGTTGGTTTTAGGTTTGGCGTTTGTGTTTGTGTCTATTGTGGGTTTGGGTCATTTAGGGTTACTTCTAGGTTTGGGGCTTGGGTTTGTGTCTATATTGGGTTTGGGTCATTTAGGGTTACTTTTAGGTTTGGGGTCTGTGTTTGTGTCTCTGTTGGTTTGGGTTCTTGAGGGTTGTTTTTATGTTTAGGGTTTGGGTTTGTGTCTATGTTGGGTTTGGGGTAGGGTTGTTTTTAGGTTTGGGGTTTGGGTTTGTGTCTATGTTGGGTTTGGGTTCTTGAGGGTTGTTTTTAGGTTTGGAGTTTGGGTTTGTGTCTGTGTTGGGTTTGGGTTCTTGAGGGTTGTTTTTAGGTTTGGGGTTTGTGTTTGTGTCTCTGTTGTGTTCGGGTTCTTTAGGGTTGGTTTTAGGTTTGGGGTTTGGGTTTGTGTCTCTGTTGGGTTTGGGTTCTTGAGGGTTGTTTTTAGGTTTGGGGTTTGGGTTTCTGTCTCTGTTGGTTTGGTTTCTTGAGGGTTGGTTTTAGGTTTGGCGTTTGTGTTTGTGTCTCTGTTGGGTTTGGGTTCTTTAGGTTGGTTTTAGGTTTGGGATTTGTGTTAATGTCTATGTTGGGTTTGGGTTCATTAAGGTTGGTTTTAGGTTTGGGGTTTGGATTTGTGTCTATGTTGGGTTTGGGGTAGGGTTGGTTTTTGGTTTGGGGTTTAGGTTTGTGTCTCTGTTGAGTTTGGGTTCTTGAGGGTTGTTTTTAGGTTTGGGGTTTGGGTTCTTTAAGGATTTTAGGTTTTGGGTTTGGATTTTGTGTTTGTGGGTTTGGGTTTGGGTTCTTGAGGGTTGTTTTTAGGTTTGGCGTTTGGGTTTGTGTCTCTGTTGGGTTTGGGTCATTTAGGTTTACTTTTAGGTTTGTGGTCTGTGTTTGTGTCTCTGTTGGGTTTGGGTTCTTGAGGGTTGGTTTTAGGTTTGGGGTCTGTGTTTGTGTCTCTCTTGTGTTTGGGTTCTTTAGGTTGGTTTAGGTTTGGGATTTGTGTTTATGTCTGTGTTGGTTTGGGTTCTTTAGGGTTGGTTTTAGGTTTGGGGTTTGGGTTTGTGTCTATGTTGGGTTTGGGGTAGGGTTGGTTTTTGGTTTGGGGTTTAGGTTTGTGTCTCTGTTGGGTTTGGGTTCTTTAGGGTTGGTTTTAGGTTTGGGGTTTGGGTTTGTGTCTCTGTTGGGTTTGGGTTCTTTAAGGTTTTTAGGTTTGGGGTTTGGATTTTGTGTTTGTGGGTTTGGGTTTGGGTTCTTGAGGGTTGTTTTAAGGTTTGGGTTTTGGGTTTGTGTCTCTGTTGGGTTTGGGTTCTTGAGGGTTGGTTTTAGGTTTGGGGTTTGGGTTTGCGTCTATGTTGGGTTTGGGTTCTTTAGGTTGGTTTTAGGTTTGGGGTTTGGTTCTTGAGGGTTGGTTTTAGGTTTGGGGTTTGGGTTTGTGTCTATGTTGGGTTTGTGTTAGGCTTAGGCGTTCAATTATGGTTAGGGTTAGGTCTAGTGTTTGGGATAGCGTTTGGGTCAGGTTTAGGGTTGTCAATCATGAGAGCAGCTGTTTTACGTTTTGCGGATAGCCTCTTGCACAACTTGGGCAGATACAGCCTGAAGGACAAAGGGCTGGCGTTAATATCAGCTCAGGAACAGAACTGGGAGTTGGCCACAGAGTTTGCTGTCAAGGGAAGATTAGAAAGTAGAAATGTGCTGGTGTTGAAGATAAGATGGCAGAACAGATGCCTCAGGTGGATGTAACATCAGCGGGAACCGCCCTGGGCAGCCCCCTTTAAAGGGTTGGGCATTTACAGCAAGAATGGCTATTAGCATTCATCCCACCACCATCAGAAATGTTAATTAATGCTTGGAATTTCTGCCCATGTTCTTGGAATGAATGACCACAGAAAGGCTATGCCTATCAATGGTATGAATGACCACGGATAGGCTATGCCTATCAATGGAATGAATGACCACAGATAGGCTATGCCTAGCAATGGTATGAATGACCACGGATAGGCTATGCCTATCAATGGAACGAATGACCACGGATAGGCTATGCCTATCAATGGAATGAATGACCACGGATAGGCTATGCCTATCAGTGGGTAGTCACTGCTTGTCTGGGTGTGTGGGTTGATGCAGCGATCCCCATGCACCCAGCCCCGCAATAAAAGGAACAGAACCCATTGGCGTGTCACAACATTCCTGTGTTGGTTTTCTCAGCTTTACCATGGCCATGGCTTTAGGGTCATTTATGGGTCATTTGGGGTCATTTGGGGTCTTTTGAGGTCATTTGGGGGGATTTGGGGTCACAGATCAGCTTCCAAAGCCCCTTATTTTAAAGGAGATTCCATGATCCAAAGAGAGGAGTTGCTGAGCTTCTTTTACCTCAACTGGTTAGCTGTATAGGAAGAAACAATAATTAACATGTGTTACATATACACACTCCTATATACGTATATATACATGAAATCACTGACTGCACTCCCCCAGCATCAAATTCCCTTGTGGTACACACTGGACGTCCCTGTGTTTCTCCAGCACCCACCGAGTGCACCCAGCTCCCTGGGGAAAAGCAGTTCCACGGAGAGGTTTGCCCTTTCCAGAGGCTGGAAGGACCCAAACTGCTTTTCCCAACATGTTCTTTACATGCACTACAGGGACCTCATCTCCCTCTGCAGTATGCAGGGGGATGGATTGGCTAGGACCATCACAATTGACAGATCCTCTAGTATTGACCAACCAAGTGGCTTCTGCCCAATGCTTCTCCCTGTGCTTCAATGTTCCACCACCCATTGCTTTCAACATAGCTTTCAACAACCCATGGTATCATTCAATCTTACCAGAGGCTGGTGCATGGTAGGGGATACGATAAACCCACTCAGTGCCATGATCTTTGGCCCAAGTATTTATAAGGGAATGTTTAAAAGGAGACCCATTATGAGATTCAATTCTTTCTGGGGTGCCATGTCAACACAGGACTTGTTTCTCAAGACCCAGTATGGTGTTTTGGGCGGTAGCATGGGGTACTGCGTGTGTTTCAAGCCACCATGGCAAGCGCATAACACCATTGTGAGATTGTGGCAAGGTGATATAATCAACCTGCCACGCCTCCCCATATTTGTCCTTCTGCCATCACCCTTCCCCCCAGAGAGGTTTCATCCTCTTGCTTAAACATGGCACACATGTGTCAGTCATGAATAACCTGTGCAATAGCATCCATAGTTAAGTCCACCCCTCGGTCTCCACCACACTTATAATGTCATGCCTCTTCCTTGATGGCCTGAGGTCTCACTGGCCCATTGGGAAAGAAACAATTCAACCTTGTTCTGCCAGTCTAAATCTATTTGAATCACCTCAAATCTTGCTGCTTGATCTACCTGATGTGAAGGATGAGAGAAGGGCCCCACAGTGAGGGAGAGAAAGAAACTGTCACAGAAACTGGGACGGGGGGCGGGAGGGAAGAGTAGTCTGGTAAAAGAAGAATGGGGAGTACAGACACTGGGTGTGGAATAACAAGGGGGATGAAGGCCATAAAGATAAGGATGCAACAGCCTGAGTACAGTGAGGTGACTGGATGTCCACAGGGCAAACTGGAACCAGTTTGGGGTGTGCCCCTTTTGCAGGGTTGAAAGTTTACAGCAAGGAAGATGATGAGCCTTCATCCCACCACCACCCCCACGACTCACTATGCACACACAGTGGGGGAGGGACTGCGTGCTAATGGGGTCTGAGGAATGTCATGAATATGTATCCCAATTCCTGCCAACTACTGATGATGTATTAGTTCAGCCTACATCTGTAGCACGCTTTCTCCTGACGGTGTGCAAGTGAGGTGGAGCTACCCCCCTTGCACCAGGGTGTGTGCGCATCACTCATTAAACATACCTGCTTTATAACTACTTGGTGGTTATGGAGTTTGATTCCGCAAGTCAGCTGCACTGTCAGGTGAGTGGTCAGTTCTCAGCTCAGGTGAGCCCAGTGAGCTGAGAGCATTGATGTAGGTGAGAACTGCTGAGCTGCAGGCTGAGGTCACTCTGTGAGCTCTGCACTGAACCAGCATCTGCTGGGAAGGGAAACTGATGAGCTGTGCATGTGCCTTTTCACTGTCCTGCTTGGCTGGTGACACTCGGTTTTGTGCAAGCCAGTGAGGGCTCCACAGGGCGATTCAAGCCAAACACATTTACAGTTGAGTGACAGACAATGTGCATTTGGACTTCCAGACTTCTGCCTTAACAACACTTTCAAACCAAGTCATCTAGCATTTCAAAATGACTACTGCTCAATGCACTGGGCATGGAATTCTTCTTCCAAGCCATGCCCGATACCATCAGTCCTGCTGAGGTTTCCTGTGCAGAGTTGTCTGTTTCCTAATTACTGTGCCTACTCTGCAAGGAGTAAAACCATGCTAACCTTATGGCCAGAAAAAGAAGTTGGAAGGAAGAAAAGAACTCCAAGTAATTGTTTCTGCCATTCACCTCTCATAACTCAGTGCTGAGGTTGCTGACACAATACAAATGAATGCTGGTGACAGATTAGGGCATTCCTAGAGAAGAATCACACTGCTTTATGTTTGGTATTTCTGTTTGCCTCACTTGTTTTCAGCACAACTTGATATCTCTGTTTAAAATAAAACTGTATCCCAGTGTACCAGATTCTGTGCTCATCTGATAGAATCCATCAGGAGCACCAGAAAACAGGCCCTTACTGGATATATTTAGGTGACTAAACAAGAGGGACACACACTGGCATCCCAAAAGGAAGGTCTTCCACACCAAAGAAAATACAAAACTTTTCTGGTATCTTCCTTCAGAAAGTAAAGAAGTTACAAACTGGGTCGTTTCAGACCATGCAGGCTTCAGCATCTGGGAAGCCTCTGTTATTAGAGGAGGAAAGGGCTCAGGCACCTGAATAAGAGCCATGACTTTCAGGACAGCAGCCACTCCCGTTCTTTTCCATCCAAAGCTGTCATTTAGCTTTCTCTGCGTCTATTTCATGCAGCCATTCATTAGTTCTGCACTGCAAAGAATGTATATCAAGGGAACCAATCTAATGTCCTTAATTTCCTGATGAGAAATCTCTCTCAGTCTCTTGCAATAGCACTGATCACCTAGAGCAGAGGAAATTAAAGCGCACAGGAAAAAGTTCCTCGGGTGGCAAAAGTTGAATCACAGTGTCACCTGCTGGAGACCAACATCTCGAGGGAAGCAGGATGGATGTTGCAGCCAAATGTGCTCCTCCACCACTGGTTTACTGAGACGTACCCATGAGCACCACACATCTGTGCGGTCTGTCTGTCCATAGAGCTACAAAGGCAGAAGTAGAACAACTAAATGGTTTGTTGTGGTTGTGTGCTGTGACTGATATCAGTCCTTGGACCTGTTAGACTTCACAGTTGGGTTGAGAGTTTTTTCTGGTCATCCTGGCTTTCTGGTGCTCCCTGCACAGTGACACCATCCCTTCTGACCCCTTCTGTCACCCCATTTAGTCCAACTGATTGTGATTTGAAAGTAACCCCTCCATGGTGCTTCCAAATTCCTAACCAAGTGGGAAACGAGCCATGGGACCCATCTAATATCTGTTAGATGTGGCCGCAAAATAAATCTATCATCAAGCCCTTTGCACTGATGCTTTTCAGTGTAATTCCTAGCATGGGTTTGTTTACCTTTCCTTGAGCCTGCAGGTCATTTCTAGCAGTAACAATGCTTACTGCAGGTCACTCAACAACACCACGTAATGACTATGGGTCTTACTTGAAATCCATTCCTGACCAGTATGTGGCCACAGAACAGCCCTGGAATTTGCTACTTCTTTCACTTGACACCAGAGGGAGTGCTGTATCATTACATGCAGCAAAGACCTTGGCTACTGCTAAAGCAATGGCTGGAAAGAATTACCATCACCTCTGGTCTCCTTTATCACGCAGGCCATCTCTCTGATTAAAATACAACAGAGAAAGAAATAGGAAAAGATCAAAAAACAATTACAGAATCACAATGAAAAGATTCAATAAGAACCAAAACTTACCTCGTGTCTCTGCTGTAAGCACAACCATGTGTGACAGAAGCCTCATAGGCATCAAGGGACTGGTCAAGAAAACAAGCACTGGTTTTGATTTGCTCTTTGCACAGCGTCCAGAAGAACTGTGCACATCTCTCTCCATTGCTCCTTATGCCTTCCAAAACACCTTCAGCAAGTCTCGTCATCGTTTCTGCCATTGTTGGGTCCTGTATGAAATGACGTGCACGTTGAGGGTAAACATGAAAACACATGGAACTCCAGTCAACTCTGTTCCCCTAAGGATTAAATGTGAAGCAGCAAATGGTTTGACCGCATATCACAGCAGACTCTGTACAGAGGATACTACTTGTGTTACAAAAGAGACTGAACAACATCAGCACAAGGCCTTATCAACACTGACTGCACAAAGAGACTGGGGAGTGAGGGCCCATGATACTCTGACAGTATATGGAGCTGCCTCTGGTTCCAGAGGAAACCCTGTTTCAGTCAGTGCTACCTACGCTGTCCTGTGCAGATGCCTGAAGTCACGTGCAGCAAAAGCATTTACAGATCTCAACTTGAACCTTCAGATCTCCATTCAGGTGAGGTCCAGCAATGCTCATTTTCATCATAAACTGTACAGAAATATTACTTCAGAACCCAACTTTACAGCGTGATCATTTCAAATAGCTTCTCACTGGCAAGAGAAACAGCAATTGAGTCTGTGAGACATTTGGCAGAGCACAAAGCCAAAATCCCCATGCTGCTTTGTCACACTTTGCCATCAATCTCAGCTCACCTAACGCAACAGTGAACAAAAACCTGTTTCCTTCCCTACCTCAAAGTCTGCTAAACACGCTGATGAAAACATATTTCCTGAGGTGCTCAGACACTGCTGCAACAGCGATCGCATGTGTGTGTAAAAGCTCTATCCAAAGTCTACACTAAACAGGCTGACTTTACCCATTCTCAAAATCAATCAATACATACGTGAATCTGAAAACATATGAAGCAGAGCAAATTCCAGTCCCTCTACCTTCTCCTGGATGTGGGTTCTTCCAGCAGACTGAGGCTTCTGACCGTCCTTGCTTTCTTCTCCTCTTCGGAGTTTGCTCAGGTGCTCATCTGAGATCCAATCCTTAAGAGCAGTCAGGAGCCCATCAACTTCAGAATTCGGTGGTAGTTGTAGTATAGTCACATCATCAGCTATTTCAGCTTTCAACTTGATGATCTTCCAAGCCAAAACCTGAGCAGATGGGCATGCGCCAGAGCACATCAGTTCTGCTCATTATCCACTGAATGATGTAAAAATGATATGTCAAACAAATAAGAAGTAGATACAGACACCCCATAAAATTCAAAAGATGGTCCTAGCAGCAAGCTTTATTTTCTCTGCCCACTTCCCCCTCATAGAATCTATTCTTTCTCCAACTAATTAAACTCATGAAACAAATGAAATTAGAAAAGTTTCCTTATTTCAACAGGTATGCAGAGAATGTTCCATTGCTGAATGGCTTTTGAGTGAATTTCCCACTTTGCCCAACTCTTACTTGATCCCTTCCTGATGCTGCCCTCACTTCCTCCTGCATGAAAAGTGTCATCTGTTGTGCCACTTCACCAGTATCCTTACGCATCTCTGCCACTATAAACTGATATTTACACTACAACAAAACAGAACAAGGAATTCTGTTTTTCTTCTGACCTACAAAGGAATCTTGTCCAGGTAAGAAAACACCTTACATTCAAGATAGACGAAACAAGCTTCTGCTGTCCTTATCTATTGAGTACTTCTTCCCTAGAATCCCGTCATTTACCTGAAATAAAAGAAAAATACTCAAATATCTGTGTACAGAAAACTCGATTTTTTTGGTAAACAACACTCCGAAATCCTTTGACGGAGTTCCTGAGCAGCAGAGTGATTAAACCAACAACTGCTTTACCCTTTCTCTTCTTGTAAACAAGTGACAGAACAGTAGAGACCACACTGCAAAAATGCCTCAAGAACTCAGAAACACAGAGGGGGAAGGTAATTGACTGCATTCACACCCTTCCTGTCACAGAAAAACCAAGTCATCAGCTTTGCTGACATCCCGTTCAGACAACCAGCAGTGTTAACTCAGACTTGGAGAGTTACTGATCATAGGAAATAATTCCTCTCGACAGATTTCTTATGGATTCATTTGCTTCCTCAAGGTCGTCCTGACATTTGGCAATTTCCTTCAGCAGCATTTCAAGCCTTTTCACTTCTGCATCCTTCTGCTGTAGAAATATCACATTCCAAACAGGATGAACCAGATCATTTTAGAAACAATTACAAGCCAAGTTGCATTTTAGTGTTAAAAGGATCCGATAAACTTCCATTTCCGTGTTTCAAGTACATTAAAGAAAGAAGCATTAAACCTGGTAAACACAGCATGGCTTCAGATAATGACCACCAAGTGAAAGGGCAAGTAACGCAATAAGCGTCCTTACATTACCGCACTGCTTTTAGATTATCCAGAGAGGCTTCTTGCTCCATCAGAGCTTCTTCTCTTCCATGGAGCTGCAAAAATCAAGGGGAAAAGGTTGAAATAGCTCCAAAACCTGTTCAATTTTCACTTAATGCCAATTTGGCACTATAAAAAAAAAAAAAAAAAAAAAAAAAAGGTTGTTGACTGCTATACCTTTGAAGTAGTATCACTCCATAAAATGATGTACTGTTTGCCTCTGAAATCTCTCTCTGAAATCAGTTAATTCAAATATGGTTGGAGTTTTAGTAGCTGAAGCTGGTTCCAGGTTTGGAAACAGCTGTGACTTCTTTCTCTCCCTGAGAAATGTAAGATCTGTGTCTCCCTTCCAGTGTTTGAAAAGACCTGAGGTGCAGTGAGAGGAGCCAGAGAGTGTTTCTTCTGCTGCGTGTTTTATTCCTCACAGAGTGAAAATAGTCACGTCTCAGAGGTGTGAGAATAATCCTATGAATTTTGTGACCAAAGCTTTTGTAAAGGCTTCTTTTTTACTCAGTGATGTTCCAAACACAGAGAAGTCTAAGTCTGTTACGCCCTTCAGACTTACAAGCCCAGCAAGCATACAAAAAACTTCTGCATAAGTGTTAAGAGCTTTATGCGTCAGCAAGCAAGCTTCCCATTCCTATTTGTGTACAGGTGCCTTATTACACTATTGACAGCTTTTCAGCCTAGAGGTCTGGCGTAGGTTTTGTGTTTCCAGAAAAAATAGCGTGTTGGTAATTTTATTAAGAGAGCCACAAGACAGATTTGGGAAGGGAGACGCACGATCCTCTCCCAAAAGGAAGGAGGCAGCAGTATTGCTGCCCATCAGTCCAAACTGTATCAGCATCTGTCGGTTCCAAATGTCCTTTCCCCACAAAAAAGGCAACACAAAAATCAACTTGGTCTCTCCTTACCATCACCCTCTTCAGGTACGTATCCAGGCTTATTCTTATAACAGAAGAACATTGAAGGCGCATTGAGAAAGCCAGCACGAGCTCTCTGCTCTGGGATAGGTGCTGGTTCATCAGCAATTATAGCACCATCAGATGGAGGATTGTCTGATGGCACAGTCGTCATCTCAGCTTTGGACAGAAATTGAGCCAAACGTGAAGACTGAATTACTTCAGAACAGCAACACTAACCCCACAGTGCCCTTATTTCTGAGCTGAGCTGTCTGCAGCAATGTGTACTACTGAATCAGTGAGTAACTGTGAGGGTTTGACATCCCAGAAAACATTAACCAGCAACTGAAGAGGACTGGTTTCAAATTACTTGGGGGAAGTCTGTGCTTCTTACCAACTAACCTCAGTCTATTACCATGGTAGCTGTTACTGAAACTTTTACTGTTCAAGAAGTCATCCTTTAGTTGCATGCTCCTGAGACAACCAGAACACTGCTCTCAGTCTCTGAAATGTAACAGACAGGTGCATAACAAATATTATAGGTATTAGATATTTGAAACGCATGTAATTACACACCTGAACAACAGATACTAGCAGACTAGGTTGACATTGTGAGTTAGGATTCTGACAGGATCAACAGTTTTCATCACTTGCTTCATTTTGGACTAGGCATACAGAACAGCTAAAGAAAAAGACATTTTCGAGTAATTCTGAGTGGTCTTTGGAGCATCTACTTGCTCAAGTTTAAAGGAGAATCGCTGAAGAGAAGCTCTGGTATTAGTTTTGCTTGGATTCCGGCAGGCAGTGCATTAGGAGGCAGCATGGTTGTTTCTCACCAAACAGATTATACAGTCCCATTGACCTTCCTGCCTTTTTAGCAAAGACAGATCCACATTTCTCTTGTGCAGTATTACGGCTGGCTTTGAAACTTGCAGCACATTCAGTAAGAGAGGGCCATTACTGTGTTTCCCACATAGCTGGATTTGGGCTTTGGCATGAAACAGTGCCACAGTGTAGCTGTAAGCAACACCACGGCATCTCTCCAAACAAGCTGTAGAGCAAGAATGACTTTGTCAGCTACTGACAGATCTGAGAAGCATTCATCAATGATCTTCATTAGGCAGTGCTTTCTTTGAAGACAGGGTTTGTGCTCTTCTTGTGCTTCTGCACCATCATTCACCATCATTCACAAACTCATCTGCCTTTCTTTGCCAAAGCTAAGCAACAGTATTTAGATTAATGAGAATCAGCTGGAATGCAAGTAACAAAAAAGCATTTGGGGTAATGCAAGCTAGGAACCAACCTCGGCAAGATTCCAGTGTGAACCACATTCTTCATAGCTTCAAATGCTAGGAAAGCATCATCAGTTTTGCCTTCAACTGCATCCAGCACTGCAAGTGCTATATGTTCCTCTTCTTCATAGGCTGCAACCTGAAAGACCTACAAGCAAAGTGAAAAACAAGTTATACCTAACGTACACACTGATACTTGGAACAGCTGGTGCATGCCAACAGCCAGGAAGGAATCGGGTAGGAGAAAGTTAACAACATTGCTCCTTTTCCTCTAAGACAAGAAAATACTTCTGGAAGAAAGTAGGTGCTCAGGGAGGTCAGTGTCATCCAAGCAGATACAGTTCTACAACTAAGAGAAGTTCTCAACAAATACTGTTTCCCCCTTCACCAGATACATTCTGATACTACCAAATCTCATCGTTAGCACAACCCAAAAGAAACCCAACAACAACAACTACAAAATAAATAAACAAACACAACAAAAAGCCCAAGCAATGTAAATGTGGCTCATTTCCAGCTGGGACAGACCTGCTTTCTTCAGCTTGTCAGGTATGATGCAATGTGTTGGTTCTAGGAGAAAAGCAATGCTGATAACACACCAATGTTTATAGCTCCTGCTAAGCATGTTGTGCACAGACAAAGCTGTTCTCAGGAAAGGATCCAAGGAGCTGGGAAAGAACAGAATTAGGACAGCTGGTTTACGCTGGCCAAAGGGGTGTTCTGTACAGTATGGCATGGTGCTTAGCCATCTTCTGGGTCTAACCACAGCCAAAAGCTTGTATATTGTCATATAACACCCTCTACTCTACTCTTAGATCAATCCATCTGCACCTGAATGTCCACATGATGGAAATGCTTGTAGAGAGGATCAGTCAGTTCAGGAACATTTTTGTTCTCCCTGATGGTTTCCAAGCTAATCAGAAGTTTCTTTGCCCAATGTATTCCTTCTGGTCACAGAACAATTCAGACTAGCACCCTGTTGAAGAAAAGAAATAGAAGCTATCTCAAAAAATCCAAATCAAGTGTTACCTTGTTTGGTTCTTACTGGTTTTTCCCCATGTGCCGGGCTGTGTGCTCTGCTGATTCCCATTCCTGCCTGTTCATGCAGTAGGGACCAATGTGCAGCAGTCTGGTATTTATAAGGAAGACTCTTCTAATGCAGTCTTCAAACAAGAATTTACCAGCAGTTACTGTTAATTGTTTATTGCCTTCACCCAGGACTTGGAAAACCAAATCTAGAAGGAACTGCATTAGAAGACCAGTGGATTATTCCAGCTTGCAGTGCCCACATATTTGGGAAGCTTGCTTCATCACTTCATTCCTACATTGGCAGTGAGTAGTTACAATTGCTTTATCTTTTTTGTGTTATCACAAATGTTTTAGAGCAAACAGCTGTGTCTTGTTGTGTGCTTTCACAGTGCCTGTACGTGTTCTGGTAACCTGCTTTGGATGCCTGAAAGCAACTTTTAACTACAGCATAAGCTCTTAAAACTCAGAGGATCGAGGTGTACCAGCAATTTAATCTGGTGATATTATCCTCAGGATGATAGGAAAAAAACTGGACTAATGTGACACTGCCTGCTGTAAAACCAAGTTTCTGTAGAACTTTAAATACATTTATTAAAATCCCCTCTCCAAACCAGAAGCACATGATGTCTGTTCAGCCTTCTAATTTCACGTCTTGAAACAATCGAACCCAGCACGCCCCATAGTACCTCTGAGCATGTATTTCTGTGCTTCATGCTAATATGTTCCCAATGCAGCATTTGCCCCCACACACCGTGTGCACACAGCCTCACCTGGCATAAACAGCTGTATGCGCACAGTGCTGCTGACTTCCCAGCACAGAATGCCCTACCACAAGGTCTAGCCTGGTTCCTTCCAAGCTGCTAAGAGCAGACATAAAACACGCGTTGTTTTAGTTTTGACCATGTGTGTATAGTTATACAACTGAACACTTAGACAGCCAATAGGTAATGTAATGTAAATGTAAACACAGGGTATACAGATGCTTCATAGAAATGATTAATATGATAGAAGGATAAAGGGAAAATGCTCACCAACACTGAAGGTCCACAGTAAAGTCAAAAAAAAAAAAAAATCACCAGAGGAAGAAATCCTGCCTTAGATCTGGTCAGCCCTTACATGAGATCTGGGAGAGGTGGAGCCAAGCTCCACCCCTTCCAGTAGCACAGCTGAATTACCTTCACCTGTGCTCCTGCAGCTGACTCATTGCTTGCCTCAGGTGGTCAATCAGATGTTCAGGCTGTGATCAACAGTTTCCCATACACTTTGTTAAGGTCAAAATACACTTCAGAAAAGCTGGTAAAGCAATTGCTCTGCCAGTTGTCCTCCAACTTTGCTGTCGCTCTAATTTGGCTGTTAAGATCTGCAAGCTCCACCACAAATTACACACCAACTTTGCTTTCTTTCAGAGCTGTTTTTTGAACACCTGCCATGTGTTCAAGGGATGGACTTCTGCAGGGACACTCCAGAACTGGTTGGGAACGCAGCTGTCTCAAGCAAACACAAAACAGTCCAAAACTTACCTGAGAACATCTGGCACAACTCCAAACTTGAGTTTCTCACAATGGTGATGTGTTGGTGCGTCTGGGAGGAGGTGACCCAAATTTACAAGGTGGGCATCTCTGTCCTTTTTCCCAGCTGAAATGCGTTTGAGGATCCAGACTCAGCAAATATCTTCTTGTCTTGTTTGCATTATCACTTCTGTCTTCAGATTCATTGTGCTGATTCCCTTAGTTGTCAGAGGGAGTGGGGTGTGACCAGGACTCAGCCGGGCTGTGATCAAACTGCATGTACAGCCTCAGAAACTGCTCAGGAAATGGTTGAAAGAGCCACTTCTTCTTCCTTGAAACTTCTGGCCTGCTGCAGCTTTGATTCTTTAGGGAAGAACAGACATAGCTGTGATTGTCAGGGTCTTTGTGGTTTGATTCTGGTTTCTGGGGCACAATGAAGTGCGTGGAGTGCAGGGTGATGGCACTCTAAGGACATTTCCATTTGGGTTGGATTTCCAGGTTGCTATGTTCAGTTAGGGGAGTCGTGGCACTGAGGTCTGTGTGCAAGGTCTTGCAGGCAGGCTCAGACTGTGCTGATGGCTGAAGTTGCTGTCTCTGTGTGCTTGCAGCCAGCACCCTGCTGCCCAACTCATGCCACCCACGTGTTTCCCTGGCGTGTTGAAACAAGCAGGAAATCCTGAAACTTGGGAGTTTCAAAAGCAGTGTGATTTGTCTCCTCGGGCAAAGTCCTCAGCCAGAACTGCAGTAGAGACACCCCCTGGAGCCAGCAACTGGGGGTCGAAAGTACTGGATTGGAAGGGGTCAGTGCCAGGCACCCAGCTAACCTGTGGAGGTAACAATGTGCCTAGAACTAATTTGGCCCTGGACTTCCAGAGAGCCTACTTTGAGTTTTTTCTGTTGCCTACTTGGAGGAATCTCACAGGCTAGAGTGCTCAAAGGTAAGGGGGCCATGAGAGCTGGGCAGCATTTAAATAGCGCTTCTTTGGAGCTCAGGATTGGTGCATCCCTCAGAGAAGGAAATAGGGAAGGGGGGTGTCCTGGAAATGGGTGATGCTGAGATGGTGAAGATGTTGAACACCTTCTTTACTTTGTTTTTCACTTCAGTGACTGCCCCTTGGGACTCCTGGGCCCTGGAGGGAAGAGAGAGAGCTTGAGAAATGGAGAGCTTCCCTCTGGGTGAGGAGGGGGTGATCTGAGAGCATCTGGTTGGGATCAGCGTGCACAATCCATGGACTCTGATGGGATGCATCCACATGTGTGGAGGGAGCTGGCAGAGGTGATTGTCAAACTCTTTATCATCTTTGACAGGTCTTGGAGAAGTGCCTGAAAGCTGGAGGAGAGCCTGTGACACTGCAGTCTTCAGAAAGGGCAAGGAGGAGGATCCGGTAAACTGCAGGGCAGTCAGTCTCACCTCTCCCTGGAAAGGTGGTGGAACAGCTTGGTCTGGATGCCATCTCCAGGCAACTGGAAGGGAAGAAGTTTACCAGCAGTAGTCAGCTTGGATTCACTGGGGAAATGTCATGCTCAGCCAACCCTGCAGCCTTCTGTGATGGCATCACCAGCTGGGTAGATGTGGGGAGAGCAGTGGATGTGATCTACCTTGACTTCAGCAAGGCTTTTGATACTGTCTCACATGACATCCTGGTAACAAAGCTGAGAAAGTGTGGGATAGATGAGTGGATGGTAAGCTGGGCTGAGAACTGTCTGACTGTCTGAGCTCAGAGGGTTTTGATCACCAGCACAGAGTCCAGTTATAGACCTGTGGCCTGCACTGTTCCTCGGGGTTTGTTCATGTGTCTGGTCTTGTTCAGTATCTTCACTGATGACCTTGATGAGGGGATAGTGTCCACGCTCAGTAAGTACACCTATGATACAAAGCTGGGAGGAATGGCTGACACACCTGAAGTCTGTGCTGCCATTCAGCAAGACCTGGACAGACTGGAGAGCTGGGCACTAATAAACAAGAAGTGGTTTAACAAAAGCAAGTGCAGAGTCTTGAATCTGGGAAGGAATAGCAGCAATTATCAGTACAAGGGCATGCAATGTTGTGTGGGCACATGGTGTGCAAAGGAAGAACAGTGCTGGGATGGGCTGTGGTGGGCCGAAGATGCATAGTGGACCGAAGATGGTAGATGCTACTCTGGACCAAAAGTCATGCAGCAGCTCATGGAGTGTCACTGGACAAATCAGGCTGTGCGCTGTTTGTGAATCTCTAATTGTGATGGTTTATTGATTGACTGCAATCAAACTACAAGTACTGAGTTGGGCAGCAACTGAAACACTGCGCACTGCAGACGCTGCCTTGTGATGTTTCTCCTCTCAGTCTTTCAGCTGCAGCTTCTGCATCATCTCTGCAAGGCTGTTCATCGCTGCGGAGAACTGGAAAGAAACAAAGCAAGCGTAGAAGTAGGACAGAAACAATCTAGGGAGATCTCATGAAGAAACTCTGACCAGTAAACATCCAGAATGGCCCCGTGTGGAACAGCATGTTCCTTTCATTCAGGTCACTGACACTACTTCCCAGGACACACTGCCTATGCTCTGTCGTGGAAAGGCTGTTTCAAAGGTTGCAGTGCCCGACATGGCAAGCTTCTTTATCACAGCAAAACCTTCTGGCTGTTACCAACCACATCCTTCTCAAGACAGAGGAAGGCATCCAAGCTCCCCATGGCAGCTCTCACTGACAGTGTCATTTCCTCAAACACACAGCTGGCTGCTTTTCTATTCCATTGCTTCCCTCAGGATTTTACCATCTCTTTCATATCTGACAGATGGAGGCACTGAGACCAACAAGAAAATGTGTGTCTGTGTTCACCAAGGACTCACCTCTATATGTGCAGCTCTCTGAGAAGCCTTTTTCAATTCCCTTCTCCTTTCTTTTTGTCATTGTCTTCTTTCTATAAAGCAAGAATACCAATGAATTCATTTTGTTAACAGCAAAACTGCAGAAACATGGGTGCTGTGAAAACAAATGGCAGTCCAAAGACAAAGCAAATGGGACTAGGAAGTCTCTCAGACATTTCCAGGGGGACATACAGAAGACTACTGTGAAGTTAACAGAAAGAGATGCATTTAGGTATGCTGGCACCTCACTGCCTTTGGACTTTGTAGCCTTCAACTCTTATCCAATCTACAGAGCAGGAAAAAGCAGGACGGTACCTTCACCAGGACGGTACCGCAGCACCTTCTTACCTCCTTGCTTGGAGCTCAGTGCTGGGGCAGGCCCAGGGTGTGCTGCTAGGGCCGGCACACTGTCTCTGTTCTGGCCCCTGGCTCTTTTGGTAGCAGGCAACTGCGCTGCAGTCTGTTTCTCTTTGTCCAAACCCTTGCGTTTACACCCAGCCAGGGTCTTGGAGACAGAGCTGGGACCTGCTGTTACAGGAAGCCCTCCAGCCTGAAGATGAGCTCCCTCCGAAAGCACTTCCTGCACCACTTTCACATAGATGTTTCCATTTGGCTCCAGGCGTACATCTGTTATAATCAAGAAAGGAGAAGCAGTAAGATTTAAAGAGTGACCAAGGCTAATTTCTGTAGCAAAATGGGCCACAATACTAGGAAATCTCATCTTGCGTGTTCACAGTAGCGGATCTTAGGATCTTAGCTGAAGGGTGGGTTTGCATTTCAAATCTGGACAGGGAAGGTAATTGTAAATCCCAGGGATGAAGACCTCAAGCAACACGCAGCAAAAGGAGTATGAAGAAAGAATGGACAGAAAGCCTAACTAGAAAGACATTGAATTAAACCCTGATGCCTGTTGTGCATCTGTACCTCTCTTGGGTTCCACGTCACAGGCTGCAGTCCTCTCCAGACTTTCCGCAAGGCTGCGCTTGGCTGGAAGACCGCTTGTGTCAGCTTCTGGCAGAAAGGAACAAGCAATACTTGAAGAGCATCTCCTGGGAGGAAGATTTGAGCGCAGCCAACCACCAACTTCCACTATTCAAGTGTAGTTCCTACCACTTGCCTTTTTGCTGCTACAGCATGGTGCCATTTCTGCAGTAAGCACAGATCTGCAGTGGACTTCCTTCACTCTTCCATCACACACGCACCCCTTCATGCAGCCCTATTTAGAAATACCCACATTCTGGAAAATACAGACAAAAAAGAAACAGGCAGAAAAGCGGCACTAATACTTTGTCACTGGTGGGAATCTCCACAGAAAGTGCTGTGCTAAAGGTGTGAGGTTAAGGGATCATCACTATCAAGATAAAAGTCACAGCATGGAAGATTTAGCGATGGCGTGCTGACTAGAAGGAAAAAACAACACTTACCTTGGAGCTTGTTCATTTTCCCTCCTATCATCGGATATCTTATCATCATCTACGTAGCTCTGAGGTTGGCCAAAGCCTGTTGCCATGAACTTTGCTAGACCAACAGTGCTGTGGCTCAGAGGTATTACACCAGCACATAGCATAGGAGAACTCCATAACCCAAGTGTCGAGGGAAGAAGAAAGGGGAACTGTTACAATTAATTACGTTCACTAAATTGGTAATTGTAGGCTTCTTGTCACACACTACTGCCTACAGCAAAACAGCACAGATGTTGACAACTGTGATTTCTGCATACAAGCAACCACTCGAGGCTGAGCACACTCTCCTGTCTCTTTGCCATTCCTAGAAAGACCCAGAAGAGCCCAGTGTTCTCTTGCTGTTAGTTTACATCCTCCAAGCACTTCCAAAGGCACGCTGCTCTGTAGAAAAAGCTGAGCTGCCCAGAAAGTTTGTGCAGGAAGAAGGCAGCAGTGTCAGTGCACGTCATCCTGGGGGATCTGAATGCATTTGTGAAGAGAACAGGGAAAGAAGAGGGAAGAGAGCAAAACCAACAGGCACTAGCACTGCTGCCCACAGGGGGCGGGGCTTGAGGCAGGGCCTGTGCCAGAGGGGGGCCTGGCACAGTTAGGGCCAGCTCAGGGCCCAGAGCAGAGGGGGAGCAGGCAGAGGCAGGGCCTTGGGGCCCAGGATGGAGGAGGACCAGGCACAGCTGGGGCCAGCTCAGGGCCCAGAGCAGAGGGGGACCAGGCACAGCTGAGGCCACTGCAGGGCCCAGGTGAGAGGGGAACCCAGCACAGTCGGGGCTGCTTTGGGGCCTGGGCCGGAAGGGGGCCCGGCACAGCCAGGGCCTATCCCCCTTTTTTGCACATATGAAATGCTCCCAGCTGTGCTGCACAGCAGAACATCTTTCAATGGAGATGAAAGCTTGTGAAATGAAAGAATCCTTTCTTATTTCTTTCACATTTGTGTTTGTTGACTGCAGTTCCAACCAGGTGGACTCGCAGTGTCTTGCAAGTGCCACCTGGAAGCAGGTACAGACTGGAGACACAGCACCCTCAATGTCCAGGTGAGTAACAGCAGCCAAGGAGGCCTTTGGGCTCTGCAGGGTCCAAGTGTGGAGCATTACACACAGGAACAGCTGAGTATAAAGACAGTGGCAGAGCTGCAGAGCTTGCCATAGTAGGGAGGCACAGTGGCTCAGCTCATTTCCCACAGTAACACAGGAAATAAGAGCCATGAGGGAAATGCAGATGCCTTCTGCCCCCATCAGAGGGGAGGAATGAGCTGCACTTCCACAGAGACATTCCTCTCACAGCCACTCACACCTCAGGTGTGGAGGGACAAGCTGGGGCTGCTGGTGGCAGCTGTGGAACACTGCCATCTGTGGTGCTCCATCCTGCCCTGGAGGGGCTTGTAGAGCTGAGGACCTTTGTCACTGCACAAATGACTGCAAGCAGAGATGTAGCAGAGGGAACATAAAGCATTTAATAACTTATCATACAAAGCAATGAGTAATAGAAATGACAGTATTTCCAACCAAATATCCCCCATCCTAGCAGTCATATCTGATCTCTACAGTCCCACCCAAACAATTTCCCAGCCCCCTCCAATTCATCCTCACTATCCCACCCCTGAATTTCCCTCCCCCAATTCCCACACAGTAATTGCCCACACTAATTACCAGCATGCAGGGCATGGGGAACACCTGTTCCTTGTGTGCAGGCACCTGGAAAAAAAAGAAGTGTCAGGGAATTGGGGGTCTGTAGCAGGTTGTGGAGGCTCTGTATAGAACATAACCCCAGACCACAACCCCATCAGCTGCTGGGGCAGCAGCATCCCTGTCATTGGGGGATGTTGCCAGTGGTGGACAGGGACACAGGGAGAAGCCACACCTTGGTGTAGCTCTGATCTGCTCATGTCCAGTCCAATCCTCTATAGCACTTTCCATCTTCTGTCCTTTGTTCTTAACCGTATCCTTCCTTCTCTTCTGCTCTTTTTCTTTCTTTTAGGTGTCTTACCTGTATCTGCTTTTCCCCTCTTCTGTTCTTTTACTGCTCTGGTCAGCATCCAGTGTCTGCACCACAACTCTAGGTTTTGGGATGGAGAAAGGTACACAGGGCATAGATTTGTACAAGAAAAGCTCTCTTGCTGTGCCCAACAGGTGACAAAAAGGGGCCCTCAGGACCACAAAGGCAGCTTGTTTCTCCAAAAAAAAAATAAACTTAATTCTTTTCTTTATAAGAAGCATTAGAATCTTATAGAGAAGATGAAAATCATCTTCACTATGCTTTTAGACTGCGCATAGACCAGACCAAGATGTGTGGTGTTGCTTTGATACCTTATGAGGAGCACCGGTATCAGTGGATGAAGCTAACATTGTCTCAGAAGCACAATAATGGAGTACTTTTGTTTATAGTTGGCCTGAATGCAGTACAGGAGTGTGTTGCAGTAGTACTTGTTCTGAAATTCTAGGCTCTGACTAAGAAGTTTAGCAGGGTCCAAAGCACTTGTGAAAACAGTAAAATATTATTACTTCCTGTGTTAACAAATGAGTCTGTTACAATAGGATGATGAAAATAATGCTGCTTTAATGTGCTAATCATCAAACAGAGGATCTAGTCAGATTTCTAACTTCCAGCTCTTTAATTTTAGAGGTCTAGTTTGGAGCCTAGGGGACGCATACAAGTTTGCCTGCGTATTAAACCCTTTACGGCACGGGAGAGAGCAAATGGGTCACCGGTAAGGCATTTATTTAATCATAAACAAAAAAACAACCCTTAAAGTATATATGTTTTCTTTCCTGTAAGATGACCTTTTAAAACCTTTTTCATGCCTGCATTACTTGTGCTTCCTTGTAATAGGGATGTGTTTCACTTGAGGACTCAACAAGCATTATACTGAAGTCCCCTAAGAGCTCATTGGGAAGAATGAGCGATAAAACTTTAGGACAGGCAACACAGAAGTTCACCTTTTCACAGGTAAATTAATTGTCTTTAAATGATTTTAAGTTATTTATGGAAAAAGTTGCTTGTCTTCTGTTACTTCATATAAAGCAAACAAGTTTTCCTTAACTGTCTTTAGAATTATCAACGTGTATCTGACTCCTTACAAGTACCTAAATATTGCTTAAACAAAATAAAGAGATTAACCAGCTTCTTGGTAACATTCAGGTGTTTGGACCTGAAGCAACTCAAGAAGAATTCTTTGAAGGTACTGTGAAGCAACCAGTGAAAGAGTTCTTAGAAGGATGTAATTGCCTTGTTTTTACGTATGGCGTTACAAATGCTGGGAAAACTTACACATTCCAAGGTATGAGCAGAAATGCTTTTTCCTTGAATTAATTTCTTAAAGTGAGAACTACTTCTAGAAGAGAGAGATGTTATGACTTCTTACCTAGTTACTCAACAGGCCTTGTACGTTGCCTTCTTTTGAATACTAGTAGCCTTGAAAAGTCGTCTTCTTCCATAACAAATATTACTAAATTTACAAGTGTGTAAGACAGCATACACTACAGTAACTTTGGTTTTTGTTCCTACTATAAATGCGTGCATCTTAAATGCTGTTCTTTATTTGAAGGCAAAGTATGTCTGAGTTTGTTTGATTTATTGTAGGCAGAAATTAAACATTCTGAAACATTTGATCAAGGTATTTCAATCTTTTTCCAAATTTCTGATTTTAGTAATAACAGCAGCATAGAAGATTGTGTTCCCTGAGCTTTAGTAGTACAGAAATAATACATCAATCTCCTTTCTGGCTGGGAGCAGTTGTTTTTTATGTTTAATATTGTCATAACAAATGAAACGATTGGGTTCACAGGAAACAAATTCCCCTTATTTCTGTTATTTAGTGTTCTGTTACTATGTATTTCCAATAGTTTTATATGCGTGGAGCTGAAGACTTTCCCATAGTAATACCTTTTTAGGACTTAAATATTAAGAATCAACAGGGTAGTATGTTCAAAAATTATCTTTCTATGCACCTTCCATACAGCACTATAGAAATTCTTCTGCGTATTGTCCTCTCTTGTGTTCATGACTGACTTTAAAACACTGAAGCTTGCTTGGTATTTAGTGACAGTGGAAAAACTAAGGCGTGAAGTAGGCAAGATGTGGAGGTAGTTGTGTGCTCCAAGAAAAGGCAATGGGAAAGGAGCTGAGTTACTTTAACAGTTTTTATGAGACTTGTAGATATTTCTAAATAGGGTTTGTGGGACGAACGGAATGTTGTAGCAGAGACATCACTCTGGTTGTTATTTCAGGGTTGTTTCAGAGCGGGAAGGGAGCCTGGTAAACAGTTGAAAATCTGCACGTCTGTTAAATGTGGGAGTTTGCTGTGGGTTATTTTTTCTTCTTAAGGCTAAGCTTATGCAGAATATTCTGGCTGTTTTAAAGTGATGCCCTGTAATGTCTAAGGAATGGGATGTGAGCTGGTGCTTAAAGCCAGTATTTTTCAGGGAACAGTCTAGTAACACTGCAAACATTGCTTCAGACTGTAACTGGCCTCTAAATTCTTTGTGTATACTTTGAGATTAGAATCAGTTATCTTTGTCTTCATTTATGTTTATATGTTGCTTACAATAGTAACCTGGCCCTTCTTTTGTGTATTGCTTACAGGGACAGAAGATGATGTTGGTATTTTGCCAAGGACGATGGATATGTTGTTTAAAACTGTTGGAGGAAGGCTATACACAAAAATGGATCTGAAACCTATTCGGTGGAGAGATTACGTAAAACTGACTAATGACAAAGTGAGAGAAGAAATTGCTCTTAAAAATTCGTTGCTTCGTCTGACAAAAGAGGTAGGAAACTACTTTATAAAGAAATGATGAGTACATGCATCTTGTGATAGTTCAGTGTTATCCTTTCCATTCTGTAATGAAAGAGGGTTCTGTATTTACACACAGTTTTCTATTTGTCTTTCTGTTCCTGCTGAAAAAGAATGAAGCATCTTATTAGTGGTGTGCTACACCACACTGGGGTATTTTAGTTGTGGAGTATGTTAACTTGATCTTACTGATGAGGTGGTTAAGTGTGGACTTCACAGTGTGAAAGGCAGGTGGCAGTAAAATTCCTTCTGAATTATTTCAAGAGCACAGCTGAGTATGAAGTCTGGCTCCAATGATCTTTAAGTATTTCGGGGAAAAACAACACCTGTCTTCTACATGAACCAAAGATGTGTAAAACTGTTCTAGGTTTAGTGAGTATGTGGAAAGAAAATGCAGTGGACAGCTATATGCTGATCTCATCCTACTCCATTAGAGAGTTAAGATGTGATCGTGCGATATAGGTGCCTCCTCTAGTTTCAAGACCCGTGTTCCTAGGTAAAATACTTGACCTTATAAGCTAAGTAGGTACAAGCTTTGCTGACTATACAAAGCCAGATCTGGGTGAGTGTCATGTAGATGAAAACTTCTATGTTAAAAGTTTTACTTCTAAGCATACTGTATCTGGTAGGTGAGATTACTCCTCTTCAGTAGATGAGAATTTCTTTCTACTTTTGTGCTCTATAAAAAAGCAACACAACCTGAAGCCTGGGAACTGAGTATACATCTATGAACATCATGAGATCTACATGTTGGGAGCTATTCTGTATTTTCTATGACCAAACTACTTAAAAATATTATATTTACAAAATTTAGTCATAACTTCATTTGTGTAACACTTTGATAGCCTGAGTTAAGAAATAATAAGCTGCTTATCTACATTAAGTGATCAAGTATTCTACCTTAACTTCCTTTTCTGAGAGTTGACCTAATAAGCCATAGGATATGGAAGTCCTGAATTAAGAAAATCCCAATAAGAAAAATATTTCAGGAGTCCAAGATTCATGAAGGGTAAAATGCAGGTTATAAATGGGCTATTGAAAATCATCTTATTAAATAACTCCTTTTCCTGTTGGGGATTCTCTCCCTATTTGTTCTTTTTCTTTCTGAATCAGGAAGCTGAAATGCATCAGATCTTATAGTAAAGGAATTGTCAGAAATGAGTAGTAAGGTGAAACCAGTCAAAATGTGTAGCCAGGATTTTTGTGTCGGCACCTTGGAACTATACTGTATTGTTTTCTGGTAGAGCAATACAGCTGCTTTTAAAATAAATAAATAAATAAATAAATAAAAGCAACCAGTGGTGTATTGGTGCTGTACATCAATAATAAATCCTAAAGTCTCTGTTTTCTTTCGTAGGTAGACCATCACAACAGCACTAATGACAAATCCCCAGCTGATTCTAAGGGTATGTTTTATATTAAACAGTAGCAATTAGAAAAGCTTCTGTAAGGTCAACGACTGGCTTTTTTGGCTAATGCTGATAATAAAAGGATTATTTAGCTTTTATTTGTAACAGAATGGAATAATGGGCAGGACATCTGGGCAGAAAACAGAAGGAATAAAATGGCTAGGAGACTACTGGGACATCTATCATAACCTGGTTTTATGAGGTGAAAGTAAAACAAAGAAAAAGAGTATGATTTGTGATAAGATCTCTAGTGGTTTTCCGACAGGCCTTTAGGGCACTTAAGAACTCACTAAATACTTTTTTTTCCCTAAAAAGTCAGAACGAAGTGTCTTTACTAGTTCAGTTCTCTATATTGTAAAGACTGAAGAGTTCTGAATATTTCTAACCCAACTATAGATGTTAGATTGGGTTTTGGAAGTGAAAAAGCAAGCTTTATAGCAGGCGTGTCTTTGCAAATGTGTAGGGCAAGCATCTTGATTTCCAGATACTTGGTGTTTGTATGAGAGGTGGGGATTCTCTGTGTTTATGTTCTGGGAAAAGTTTTAAGCTGTAAGCTTAACTATTACTTATTTTTAAATGCAGCTAGTTTTACTGTCTCTACATTGACTTGTAATATTTTCTACTTTGCAGGTGCAGAAAATCTCTCAGAAGGATCAGACCAACTTAGCAGATTATCTATAGATGATTTTGTGAAGTTCTCTGGGTTTCATTTTTTGAGATTTACAATGAATGTTTTTATGATTTACTGGCTCCTTTATCAAATGACAGAAAAAAAAGGACACTTTGCCTTGCTCAAGACATCAAGGGATATTCTTATGTAAAAGGTAACTAGAATACTTTGCAAACTGCCAAGCTTGTCATGGAATAGTGTAACAACATTTCTTCTGAGATAGAAAACTCTTAAATGTGTTCAGTGTAGCTCTAGAAGTGTCTGCTTGAATGTGAAGGCAACAAGCTACATGTACGTATCTGCATCTTCAACAGTATTCTCCTTATTCCTGTACTTTGCCCATAAAGCCTGTGTGAACTCCACTGCCTTCATCATCCTTGAAAATGAGAGCCATACAGTCGTTATAATGCAGACAAAATCCAGATAACCCATCCCCAATAAAAACTACAAGCTAAAACAAAAAACTTCTCAGATTGACTTCTGCACCAATGAATACAAACTTTCGGCTTCTGTAGTTTAAGAACTTACCTTTTGGACTTTCAGTACTAAGGCTGCTTGCTTAATTTGGATGGAGCATACTTTAATATACTGGTAGGATAAACTGTTGTGCTATACTATACCTTGCCCTTTTCTGTGGGAGGAAGGATCTTAGTCTTATCTGCCATCAGCTTGTCGTATGTTTGAGGCAGAGTCAATGAAGTATTTTATTGTCTTAACTAAATGTTCTTAGTTTGTATACCTTATTTCTTGTTCACTTTCTCTTTTGCTAATGAAGCTTGCAAAAATCACTTTTCCTTCTTTTGAAAGGTTTGCAGTGGGTTCAGATTTCTGATTCTAAAGAAGCTTTCAGACTTTTTAAACTGGGACAGAAACACCAGAGTTTTGCAAGCACAAAGCTAAATACTTGCTCCAGCTGAAGGTGGGAAACTTTCACTAACATTGGGTGTAACATAGTGTGGGGAAGAGGGATGAATGAAAATATTGTTTATGGCTTTTTTTCGGGGAAGAGGCTTTAAAAAGGCTTGATATCTAGTGTTCCATGTGATATTTTGTGACAGTTTGTGATTCTAGTGCTTTGAACTAGAAGGATTAGTCCTTCAAGCAGATAAGTGCATACAAAAGCTAAGTGTTTTATCAAAAACTCTCAACAAAATAACTAAGCCTTCTTCCATGTAAGTAATGGTGGTTCATGAGGGGGAAGAAAAGCAAAATAAACCAAGACAGAATGTCTCTTTGAAAGGTTTAATGCATCTAGTAGAATTATTGTTAATTGAATCTGGAATAAATCCAGCAGTGTTTTGAACAGATGTTACAGATTTTAGAAAATGTGTGTATTTCTGGCTATTGACCTTGCTTCATTTCTCCTTTTAGCCACAGTATATTTACAATTAAGGTACTAAGAATTGAAGACCTTGAAATGCCACGAGTGACACGAGTCAATGAGTAAGTTCAGAGCAGAGTTCCCTTCTTCTTTTAGGATGAAATTGTCAGTTACTTTCAGTATTGATGTATTGATATTGGGCTACGGACACTAGGTTCCCTGATACAGCCTCCTGTATGAGTGGTGGTTTCCCATTTCCTGTCATTATGCAGTACTAAACCATCAAGTTGTAATGCTGTTCTATATCTTGTGCCCACTGTTCCACACAGTGTTCCTTTATCCTTCTCACTCAACTTCTGAACTAATGTAAATCCTCAGAAGGAAGAATATGGCAGAAAAATGGAAGCTGTGTTGGAAAAGAGTTTGGCAGGAAGTAGTGTGCAACTTCACTAGGAAAGCAACATTAAAAAGCATGAAAGGGTTCAAGAAATTGTTCCTCTAGGAGGAGTGGTTATGTTGGAAATGATAAATAATCAATGTACATTCAAAGGCAAGAAAACTTAATTTTCCTTATCTGCCTTCAGATTATCACTGTGTGATCTTGCTGGTTCAGAAAGGAATACCAAGACGTGCAATGAAGGTGACAGACTGAAAGAGAGTGGAAATATCAATGCATCTCTCCTAACTCTAAGCAAGTGTATTAGTGCACTCAAGATCAGTCAGCAGTCAAAGTAAGTCCTTGTACAAACTGTAAACTAGTTGTAGATTTCAGATATCATGTACAATGTTTAAACTATTGTTTAAAATGCAGAGTACGAAACTATGTTATGAGTGAAAACTATCTGTAGGCTTCTGCAGATGTGTGAAGACTTAATGATCTAAGAAAGTGATCTATAAACTTGCCTTCTTTTTGTTGTTGTTTTTTTTTTGTTTGTTTGTTTTTTCAAATAAAACCATTCCAGTTCTAAATTTCTGAATGTGTTATCATAGACTTAAGCAAATTAGCGTTGTGGGTTTTTTGTTTTTTTTTTTCTGGCCTTGCCTTCTCAAACAAGTCCTGGGGCAGATTATAAAATTTGTTTTCACTATTTTCACTTTAAATGTGTGAAATGTTAGACCTTTTCCTCCTTTGTTAGTTAGTTGCATTTATCATTTAGTTCTGCTGTAACAGTTTTCCTCAGGGATATTGCTGTGCTTTGTCCTAGCCAAGAGACATGGTCAGAACATATATATTATATATATATAATTTGGAAAAGAAAAATTATATAGAGATATATATAATTACATATATACATATAGATATATATAATTACATATATACATATATATATATATTTTCCAAATCTTGATGCAACTTCATCATTCTTTCTGATCTAGCTAACCAAATTCAGAGAGAAGAAAGCCTGCTTGCTACTTCTGTCTGAGGTTGTGCTCTAAATGAGTGCAGACAGAGCTTTCTGTATTTTAAACAATGTAGTATTTATTTACAGTCACAGCTGGATATAATTGCAGAATTCTCTGCTGATTCTCATTTGAAGGTGTCTTTCTGTCCCAAAGATTAGGTGAGCTCTGTGTTCATGAAATGCCACACTGTGCCTGGTAGCCTATTGAAATTCTGTTATGCTTAAAAGTAGATGAAAATAGGCCTTGCTACTGGATTAGTCTCTTATCTGTCTGTCCTTTCTAGGGAAGAAGGATTCCTTAAAATTAGCTGCTGCTTAAAGTGCTTTGATTTATTCAGAACTGTTTTATTTGTTGGTCCTGATCACTTGAAATTTTAACAATATGGGGGAAATGTAGTGATGACTTTGATAGTAATTTTCTTTAAAATAAGAACTCATTTACCACTCCTGCACTAAAGCTACTTATGGGTCACTTGTGTTGTGACAGGAGCGTAGCTATGTGAAGCTTTTAGCTCTGTTGGCAGAATTCAGTAGCTGTAAAGAGTCCAGCAGGTAACCTCACTAGAGAACAGTGTGTTTAGTCACGCTTTAGGAGTTCTCTCCTAATTTTCTGTACATCACCAGCTGTTTGATTCAGTGACTTAACCTTGGTTTAGGAAACACCAGAGATGTTGTGATAAGTATATGCTTCTTTATTTCCAAAGTATTTACTATTGTCCTTTCCTAGAGACAATATACTGAGAGAGTGGTTATCTCTGATTTTGTTGGGTACTGTTTTCTTAGAAGTAGATAGGTCAGTTTGCCAGATGTGGTAAGGGAAAGAGAAAGGTGAGAGAGAATTTAAGCTAACGTGAGGCTGTATGACCTATCTTAGGCTGGATGTTGAATGTACTTTTTGTTTTAAATGTTCTCGTGGGTTGTCTAAGAAGATAATGGCTGCATAGTAGCTGGAACAATCATACAACCTGTCTGCAAACTAGCAAAAAGATTAAATTCAAAACAACCCACAACTCAAAATGATTTAAAGACTAGTGCAGTTATTAATGTGTTGTCTTCCACTTGGATAGCTCTCACATTGAAATGAAGCTGTTAACTTCTGCTAATGGGATTTGTTGTGGTTTTTGTCTTCAAAGGGTGCAGCAGCACATACCGTTTCGTGAAAGTAAGTTAACACACTTTCTTCAGGGATTCTTCAGTGGAAAAGGGAAGATACACATGTTAGCAAACATCAGCCAGTGTGCTTCAACCTATGAAGAAACACTCAATGTGCTAAGATTCTCAGCTATTGCACAAAAAGTGAGTATGTTGTAGTCTATTTTGTTGATCAGTACTTATGATTTGCATTTAAAGAAAAAATTCTGTTCTTCTAAGAATATGAATCTATTTGTGTAGTATCTGTAGTGAATCTGGGTGTTTGTCTCCATACAGCAGTCAGGATTTTTAATTTAGTGTTTTAGTTGAGCTTAATTTTCCTACAGAGTTTTCTAAAAATCTCTACTGGGGTCTTTGTGTTTCTTTGGGGTGTGAGGGCAGAAGCATCTTCTGAGAATCTCATTCCTAAAAAGTATTCAACCTAACAAGAAGCAACTTGTTACATCTGGAGGAGATTTTATGCTATTTACTTAATTTTTCTCTCTTCTCAAAATATGATCCCATGTAGGAAAGCAAATCCAGCTACCCCATATGTTGCTGCTGTTGTAATTTTGAATATTGTCCAGTTCAAGTGTTGACAAAAGAAGTGGAGCAGCAAAGAGTTTGAAAAGCTGTGTTATGGCCATCAGATGCTTCAGTGGGAAAGTGGGGGTTAAGCGGAATGGGTAGGAGTGAGTGCTATGATATAACACTGAAGAAGTTAAGCTGTCAGATCAGTGCTACAGTCTTGATGGAAAACTTTGAAGTGCTGAGAGTTTGTGTTTGAAGCACAATTGATGGATGTGTGCCCTTGGATTGTGGCCTTATCTGAAAGAGGTTAAGTGTGAAAGTAGAGGGAGCAGCCTATGAGGGTGATGTGGCGCTGCAAGACAAAGAACTGAAAAGATGATGATCAGTTGCATTGAATGCAACTGGAAAGTCAAAACATAAAAAAAGCAGAAATCTATGGCTGCATGAAGTGGCAGTTCTTGTACATTGTTTGCCTAGTGAAACTCTTGAGGTTAAAAGCAGGATTGGAGTCTGCAATAACTCCTTTGTAATTTCTTGAAAACTGGTTTAAGTAGTGACCAAACATCAAATACTATAAAATATATTAGCAGTTACTAGAATGCCACTTATCTTCCCCCCATATGAATCACTGTCATGTTGTATGTGAATTTGTGAGGTGGGTTTTGAAGCTGAAATTAAAAACTTCTTGTATGGCTGTCTTCATAGTGGCTATCCAGACTATCTGTAGAAATAACAGCTATTATGTAGTCAGCTATTCAGCAGTTTTAACTGATTATAAATTACGTTTCAGGGTGGAGAACATAGCATAGTGCCTGACACCTGTGTTGATACTGAGGGCATTCTTGATTCTGTGCATTATGATGTCATGGATATTAAAGAGCAAGCTGAGGCAGCACATAGTTCCATTGTATCCCTGGGGGACCCAAAGGAAGATATTGGCTGGTTTGAAAAGCAGCTGGAGAAAACTAACTTTGAACTGATGGAGACCAAAGAAGAGCTAACAGAGAAAAACACCAAACTACTTAAAACTGAAGAAGAGCTGATGCAGAAGAGCAAAGGTGAGTTATGCAATGTGAAAGGTAGAAGACAGAAATAGTTCATTAATCTAAAATAGAAATAACCAGTTTGAGTAGGAATTAGAGGAGATGTTCTACCTTTGGAACCATAGCCTGTAGATAAATGATAGTTTGTTCCTTGTGTATATTCAGGTTCAGCAATTCCACGGTTTTTGGTTATTTCTTTTCTTTTTTCCCCCTCTCCTTTAAACTGCAACTAGCAGCTTTACGCTTTCGTAAGTATGGGGTTAAATGTCTATATCTTGATTTTTACTTTTATATTGTAATCTCTACTCTTCTTTATGTCTTGTTGATGCAATGTTTTCGTTCCAAGAAATATAGAAAACTTTTGAATCACTCCCAATAAGTGAAGACCACATGCAAATTAATTAATCTGTTCAAAAGCTACCTAAACATTAGAATATCTGGAAAAATTGCTTACTTAATAAATTATCTATTGGCTACTTATGTAATACAACCTTTTCTGTGTGTTACAGACTTTGAAATGCAGATGATTAAATTAGATGAGTCTGTTGAGCAACTTAAAGAAGCAACTGAGGTAACTTTATCAAGATGTTGTGTAAAATTGTTTTAATTAATTAATTAATTAATACCAACTTGTGGTAGCTTAAAATGCTATTCCAGTAGGCTCCATTAATAGATTTCTTACCGAGCTTAGCTTAACTGAATTTGCCTTTAATGCATTGTGTAATTCAGCTACTTAACACTACATTAGAAACTGATGACTGAATTTTTTTTATTTTTTATTTCCAATCTCAATCAAGGTGCAGAAAGATGACATTATTACAGAGCTACAAGACTTAAAATCTCATTTAGAAGAAAAAGTAAAAGATTATGTGAGTTTTACACATCTCCGTATCCTTATACAAAAAAAGAAAAACACTAATTCTATGCTTGTAATCAACACATTTTTGGAAAACTGATTTTTCTGTATGTAGCTGGAACTCGCTTGAAATTGTAAACAATTCAAATTTATCTGAAGGTAGTTGTTGTTAACACAAACAACAAAAATATCAGCGTGTTCCACTAACTCCTGCCTCACACTCCTACATCAGAGGAAGAGCAACAGTAAAAGTATGTTGAGTAGAGTTGGAAGTACGAGTAGGAATGGTCAGGATATCTCCACGTTCTATGCAGTTCATAAAACTTTATCCTGACTAATGTACTGCGAGCTACTGAATATGTGAAGACTAGCTTGATTAAGTATGCGTGCATACCACTTCTGGTGGTTTTTGTTCATTTTTTGATGTTTGGTAGCCTGAAGTAGCTCTGAAAACATTTATAGTTAATTCTGTCACTCAGATCTCTAACCTTGTAAGCTTAGCAACTTGACCCTTCTTAGTCTTTGACTGTCTGCATCACTGCAACTTAGTATTTCCATGGTATTAAAGCTGACTGTGATGAGTAGTCATGTCCTCACCTATTACTTCTTCCAAGAACAAGGCTCCAACTCTATCTGTGAGATTGTGTGGCCTGAACACTTCTGAAGCTTTTCTTTTCGTAAGTTACTAAAGATGAATAATCAGTCCTTGGCAGTGCCAGCATGGCTTAACAATCGTCATCTTGTAAGTAAGGAAGCTTCACTTGTGGTCAAGGACACAATCTAAAATATGCGTGACAGAGCTGACTAAGCTTTAAGGTTGGATTATATCTGTCACGATGAAAGTGACTTTAGCAGCTTAGCAGAAGTGTGATGTGATGAACTTGTATGAGAGCTGACCGTTTGCTCTTTGACCATGTTTGTAATTTTGTTGACTTCTTGGAAACAGGAAATTCTTTGATAAACTGGTAAACTCTTGATTGTGTGCAAGTCTTTTACTTTGTAACCTGCTAGGCTCTTGCTTTCCCTTGTATACTCTACCAAGTATTGCACTTGTCATTATCTGAAGGTGTACTTGTTCTGTCTGCTATTGAGATTTGTAACTGATGTCTATAGAGTCACTGGGTAAATATTTTAGCTGTATGGTTTTGTGTAAATATTTGCCTACAAAAGATTACTGAGACTTAAGTGCTCCTTTTGTTAAGCTTCAATGTAACTGATCTTATATCAATACAGGAAAAGACTACCTACCATTTAACTACCATTAAAGCAGAACCGGCAGAAGAGAACACTAATAAAGGAACTGAAAGCAGCCAATTTTCAGTGCTTTCAGTTAAAGCACTGAAACAAGAGAAAACTGAGTTGGAAGTGGGAAGAAAGCACAGTACTGACGAAGATAAGCCTACTGTGGAAGAGCCACCTCCAAAGAAAGGTATAGTTTCTTCCATCCTTGAACAGGGTGTCTTCCAAAACAATAAATTGCTTCCTATTCCGGATAGGAAGCAAAAGGCTGTGAGGCGCGTACCTTATGGTATAAGGAGAAAAGCCACTGTGTTAAACTGTAAATAGAAGTAACTGTTATGTAAATATCCCTTTTTCAGAAGGTCCTATGCTGTTCATTTTTGAATGCTTAAGAATAAAAGTTTTTTGCACTATTTTTTTCCTTTTTGCTGCTTTTTCCTCATCTGTTGATGCACTTGCAGATTTGGTAATAGTTTTAAAGCAGTTTCTTTAGGATTGTTTCAACTGCTGTTGCTGATCTTCTGAGTAGCATCAGCTGCTCAAGTGCTTTTTTTTGTTTGTTTGTTTTGTTTTTCCTGAAGCAACTATCAAAATTGTTGACGACCTGCTAATTGCTCGCTCATGGGCAATATTTGAGCAAAATGGTTTGGATAAGCTCTGATGCATTTAACTTCACTTCTGGGCACAGCTGAGCATCAGTGTTCCTAGAATTACGGAAGGCATATACAATGTAGATGGGAAAATCTAAAACTTAGCTGTATTCCCTTCCTTTCTTGTATTCCTCTTGCAAAATATGTGCAAGGGAGAAAGTCAAGGCCTTCTTTGGATGAGATGCTGTTCTTGGATGATTTGTCCCTGCTGCCTTTATTTGGCATAAATATTGAATCCTAATGTGACCACTGAATGGCATCACATATAAGCATCTTACCAGAGACTGAGGGAGGGATGTGGACTCCTCCATACTCCAAATAGTAGTGGGTTTGTTATAATCATATGACCAAAGCTCTCATTTAAAAATTAATGACAGCAATGTTCCACATAGGAATTAAAATGGGTAGCTGATAGTCACAATATCAGCATGAAGTTTTCTGTTAAGAAGTACTGAGTATTCAATCATGTTAAAATTTTATTCTATTTGTGAGTATTAATAGCGTCCAATTTCAAAAAACTCTTAATATATATTCTTTAGCTATGTTAAATATACACAGTAGAACAATGAGCACAGGTATGTTGTGCTGGTTCTTTTGTAGAATTAGTTATATAAGTAGCACGAGCAAAAGTGTTTTAGGAGATGCTAGGTTATCTCAGCTTAAAGTTCAGGGTATTTAAACCATTCTCTGAGCTTTTAGGTCTTGTTTCCTATGCTCTGTATTAATGCTTTTTCCCTACTTCCTGTGTAAGGAGCTTCTAGACTGAACATTACACATCTTCTCCCTAGTCTTATTTATCTTGCTTTAGTGCTTGCTTGTTGTTTTCAGCATAAAGTGTTTAGATTACTTATAAATCATATTCCCCTCACTAGTGTTGCTGGGTGAGCAGTCAAAACCCAAAACCTGGTTTGGGGTGGAATATGCCACTGCTGTTTCTTCAGTATGACTTTTAAATCAGTTGAGGGCTGTATATAAAACTCCTTAGATGAGTTAAGAGGCTGTTTCCATGCAGTACATGTGAATCTGTATGTAATGCAGGCTGCACGCGGGCACTATAAAATTCTTCATTGTAGTAATAAAAGGAGTGTACAAGAATCACCATTGAATATATTGTTGTGGTGACCAAATCCCTAGTAAGTCTTGACTTATATTTATTTTTTTTAATACTTAAAGTATGCATATTATGGAATGGACATAACTGGATTCTAAAGCAATGATGAAATACAGCAGAAGTCGCTTTTGATAGAAAGAAAATGCATGTGATTTTAGCTAATTGCTCACCAGTTAAAGAAAAAAACAGCCCCAAGCTAATGGAATATTTATGGAAACTTGAATCTGCAAATTTGTACAACTTTATGAGTGAACTTTATATGCAAAAGAGTAAGTGTGGACAGAAGTAGGAATCCTCATATTTTGTTTAGAGATCAACTGAATAAGAGAGACAGATATCAACACTTAAGTGATCAACTTGTCCAGAGTTTTATCTTTCTTTTGAAAGTAAGAGGACTGTGAGTTTGAATGAAATTTCTTAGAGAACTGTTTATCTATCATTTAGATGTAGATGGAGTGATTCTTGGCTGCCTTATAGGGATTGCTGAAGCACGGAAGATAGAAAGAATATAGCTGTGAATTATCTATCTCGTTCCCATGTTTCTTAAATCTAATTAGATTTTCTACTGGTGTGGAGTTGAAGGTTTGAGTAGTGCCATGGTAAAAGTGTTCTTCCAGACTGAAAACCTTTTGCTGTTAATTCTGTATAGAAATATGAGGCACCTGATTACGTGTTCAGAGGACTTTAATTCCTTCACTAGTATCAAATACTATGTGATGTGAGGGTATGGCTTGCATATTACGACAGTGTTTCACTTAGAAGTTGCTACTTGGTGTTGTGAACTGCTATGTAATAATGATTTTAATCAATCTGAGCTACATTCCTTTTCCCCTTTTTTTTTTGGTTTGTTTGTTTGTTTGTTTTACAGTAGTTGTAAATGAGAGAAAGAAAAAGAACACTGTAGAGCAAAGGACAATTGAACACATGAAACGAAAGTGCTCCGCGTACCGAAAGGAAGTACTAGCACTGAGGGAAAGAACTGAAATCTTGGAACATCATTTAACTGTGCTTGAAGAACAATGCAGAAGAGAACAAAATAAAAAAGAAGATTTCAGTAAGCAGGTAACAAGCCTGCGTATTGAGCTTTCTTTTTCTGAAGAAACAGCTGATGCCCTCCGTGAACAAATTCTGCAGGGTCAAGCTGACTATCGGGAAATTGCTTCTGAACTGGATGAACAGAAATCTATAAATATGACACTAGAAGACAAAAATGCCCAACTAACTAACAACATAGAAGTTGCCAAAGAATATATAATTGATAAAGTGTCACAAGTAAAAGAAATGCGGACCAAATTAGATGAATTATACAAATGTCACTTAGAGTTTCACGCCATCGGTACTGACTTTGTCAGTGTAAAGGATTCCTCAGACTCTGAAAAAGATGAGACAGGGACATCTCAAATTAGTTCTGCATGCATTCAGTCACAGACTTCTTCCATCTCAGATCTTGTGCAGGACCTCTCCTTTAACTATAGTCTTGAAAGGATTTGGGAAGTATGCAGAAATATTGTTGATGTTTCCTCACAAAAAAGTCAGCACATCAAAGCACTGCTTCAAGACAATGAAAACCTAAAGGCGGAACTGAATAATGCTGAAAATCATAATCGTCAACTTGCAATGAAGCTATGTGAGATTACAACTCACACTAGTCAGGAAGATGATCTTGTGAATCAGTTACATGAGCAAATAGAAAAGAAAACTCAGGACATTGAAGAAAAGACTGCAGAAGATCAGAGAGTGATTGCACAATTTCAGGAGGAAGTTGCCAACTGTGAGGTAAAAATAAGAGAGCTTGAATATCGCCTGGAGGCTTCCAAGACAATGGAAGACAATGTGTCAAAACTCAATGAATTACTTAAAGAAAAAGAATCTATTATTGTTAATCTAGAGACAGTTACAGCAACTCTGCAGGAGAAGTCTGCAAATGCAGACAAAAAGGTTGAAGAGTTAAGTAGCAAAGAAGCAAATCTGATTCAAGAAGTTATGCAGCTGAAAAACAGCTTGGAGCAGATGAAACACTCTCTTCGGGAAAAGGAAAAGAGTGAAATGGAGAAAGTGCAACGTATAGAATCGTAAGTAACCACTGAGTTAACTTAGAGCCCTTTGAGAATGAACTAGAGTTAAAAATAGTTAATGGGAACATCCCTTCGACTTAATGCATCTGCATGCTTATCAATGGCCAAACTACTACTTTAGGATGCTTTGGTATGCTACTTGAGTTCCAAGGGAAAACAGGAGTGTACAAGGAAATGAAGAATAATATGGGGATTTCTGGTGGTTTTGTTGTATATCCCTCAGAATAGCATCTGAATAATTTATTGCTTCAGAATCTGATTATGAGAAGCAAGCTGAAATTCAAAAGTAATTGTTTAAATCTTGTCACTGGTCTGGATAGATTTAAGAGCCTATTTACAAATAGAAACCAACAGGCAGGGCATGGATGAAGCTGTAATTGCTGTTTCCATGAGATGTGTAACAGTAATGTTCTTTGTGTCTTTATTTTTAACAAAAGGCTAGAAAATATTCTTTCTGAGAGTTCTGCCCTTGTACTGAATTTGAGAAAAGATTTGCAGAGGAAAGAAGAAGAGTATGCAGATCTAAAGGACAAACTTTCTGATGCCGAGAAACAAATTCAGCAAGTACAAAGCGAGGTTTGTAACTCCAAAGCCTAAAACCTAAGTCTTGTGAAAAAACGCTGATAACTGGGAAGAAGAATGCTATTTACTTGAAGAGAAATAGACTAATTTCCAGAGGCTCTTTAATATAAGCATGTATATTTTTTTTCTTCAATTTCAGCTTCAGTGATGTTAATAGTTAAAATTTAATTATTAAACAAGAAGATATTTTAAAACCCATTTTGCAGGATCTTAGTCTGAAAGTTTATTGGGTGTGCTTGGGGTGGAAAATTGAAGCTTAAAAATGAATTCATGTCTTCCTTGGTAACCTTGCACTTGCTGTCGTTTTCCTACTCAGCACTTGTTTGTGAATTCCTCTTTATTTAACAAAGAAGTATTTGGCCAGGTTGGATTACAGAAGTCTTTTAATGAACCGTGAGCTGTGCTTACATGTCCACGATGCGTTCTGTGGAGGAATCCCTCAGGATCAAGACGTATGAACTTGAAAGGGTTATTAACTATTTTAAGGATGAGCTGGATTATAAAGACTTCTATATCCAACAACTTAAGCAGGTATTTTTCTTGCTCTTTTTTTTTATTAAATGAATGATGCAGGTTTTCCAAGCAACAGGGAAAAGGTCAAAAAAAAAAAAAAAAAATTGGAGCAAAATGAAAGTGACCAACTGAAATTAGTGGTAGACCATGAAAGATATTCAAATAATTAGTCACTACAGAGCACTGGCAGATTGCTTTTAATACAATAATCTGCATAGTAAATACATATGTAATACATGCATATAACCTGATCTTGTTGAGTGACATCACAATATGTTAATTGAAATGTCTTACCATAAACTCTTTTTATCAGCTTGAGTCCTTATTTATGCTATATGAAAAACTTATTAATTCTAGGCTGTCTTAAATATTCTGCTTGTTTTTACTGTGTATGCTTTTCTTTCAACATGAAATATAGGAGCTGGTGGAAACTGAGAGGATGGAAGATATCTCCAAAGACTATGACCAACTATGTGACGGTCAGCCATTATTTGTGTGTGTGTGTGTGTGTGTGTGTGTAATATCCGTGTAAACGTTGTCACATTGCTAATGACTTTGAGTCTTCTGTGTTTCGATTTTAAAACATGTCTGCATATATTTGTATGTAAATATTTCAATGGAGATGCTCTATTTCTTTTAAAAGAACTTTTGCTCATGGGAGAATCTTGATTTGAGAATAATGGGAGCTAGTAGGGAGTTCATCTGTAAATTTTCAAACCTTCAGATCTGTGTGCAAGGGATAGAACAATTGAAGTTATGCGGATGGCATTAGAAGAACAAGAGGAAATGCAGCTTGAACAAGATGAAATGCTTCAAGCTCAGTTAGAAGAGAACCAAAAATTAGCTTCAGGTAATCTTTCCAGGGAAAGGGAGCGGGGATGCAAAAGGGGTTTAGACGTACTGTGATAGCCACTTCCATTTTCATGTGACTGTTACTTAGGCATTAACGTTCCATAGTAAACAACAAATCTCTTGTAGTTAAAGGCTTCTGTTATTTCTTTATGTCTGTAGCAGATAAAACCAAAGCGGCTTTAGTAAAAAGTCATTGGTGTGGTATTTCAAATATATATTTGAAATGATATGCTATCTAACCTCATTTTGTGTATTGAGTAGAACTGATTGCATGGAAACAGAAATACAGTGAGCTGGAATACCAGAGCAATGGTGACTGGCAGCAAAAGAACAACGAAAGTGATGAGGCAAATTTGAATGAAAACAATACAGAATTAATAAAGCTGCAAAAAGAGCTGGAGGTAACTTAACTTCAAAGTTGTAACTTGATAAAGTAAACTGTTATATTGATTACAGAAACTTCCTGTAAAAGCTGCAGTGCAACATGCAATAGGGACCAGGTGCAGCTTTTTTGTGGTACGTTAAGAATGGCATCACTGATGCCCCCATAGTATAGGAAGTGTAGCCTTCCCTACATTATGCTGCCATGAGCAGTGCTTCTTTTGCTGGCCTCTGAACAGTTAGTTGTCTTATCCCATCTGATGTTATTTTTTGTTGTTGTTGTTTGTTTGTTTTTTTAAATAAAAGTAATGGGCTGGCAGTGGGAGTTTTCTAAGTGAGTATACAATAGGTTCCATCCACTCTGTTAGTGGAATGGCTCTGAACTTCTTTCCTCCTTCACCTTGAGTAAGCTTATTCATGATATTTTTTTTAATGTGCAGAGCCAATTCCCTTTTTCAAGAAGAGGGGAAAGTTGAACATTCATTGCTTCATTCTATACCACGTCAATGTGCTATAAGCAGAGTATACTTATACAATTGTTGTTTGCAAGAAAGGAATACTAACTCAAAGCAAATTGTAACTTACGGTGTGTTTGTCAAAACTGTTTTCTGTTAGTTGCTTGGGCAACTAATATAAGCTATCGAAATCATCATCTAAGTTTATCACCAGGAAGCCTTTTTTGTTGGGCTGCGGGTCTACTAATTTTCCTTGGTTAAAAGACTTTTATTTTTTCCAAGCAGTTTCTCAGGTGCTCTGTCCTATATATGAGAATGTCTGCCAGTAGGTTTGATAGGAAAGGAGACTACTCCTACAGTGTAAACTGTGTTGCTTTTCTTTGTCTTTCAACCCTGAAGGAGCTGCAAGTTTTTCTACAACTGCTGCAAGGCAGCGTAAAGTGTTAGAAGTTTTTAAGTTAAAAGAGTTTTTCTTATACTGACTTTTGGTGTAAGTTCTGTAAAGCTTGTGTGAACATTTATAAAGAAAAATAGATGTTTTATGGAGGCTCTCCAGTCTGAATAAGAAATACTGGAAATGATTATTTTTTAATGGAAAAGAACTAATGATTATCCAATACCTGCCTTTGGGAATATTCTGTAGTAAAAACTGCTAATGTTTCTGTTATCTTGCAGAAACAAGTCTATTTAATGATGACCTGGTTTTTAAGACTTTTATTCCTTAATGACTCACTATTTCATTTTTGGTTTCTTTGAAACAGGAAAGTGAGACTAAGTATCAAACTGATAGAAAAAAGTGGCTGGAGGAGAAAGAAGAGCTCCTAAATCAGATAAAAGAAGCTGAGAATCTTCGCAACAAAGAAATGAAACAATTTGCTGAGGACCGACAACATTATGGAAAGCAACAAGCAGAAATCGTAAGTGATGAGGTCCTGGCAGAGTTGTCTGGTGCCTGTAGTTTGGAGACAACTACATACCAAGTATTAAGAGTAAGGGTGCATAAGAGCAGCTTGTCCAAGTCCCCTTGCTTTCTTATGCGGCAAAGCCCATATGAGAACTGCTTGATTTGGAAAAGGAAGGAATGGGGGGGCCACAAAAAGAAAGATCTTTCATAAGTGCATAATGAAATGTCATGTATGTGGGACATCAATAAGAAAATTACAGTTGAAAAATAGATCACTATTTAATGAGGTTAAGAAAGTATTTTGTACAATAGCTTTTGTTTGTTCTCTTTTCTGCAAAGCAGAAGTCCATTAAGCCTTTATAAGGAAGAAAAGGCAATTGAGTTTCTAAAGAAACCCCACAAACTTCTCTCCAGATACTGAATAAAAATACTTGGTCAAACGGCCACAGTTTTGCTCCTTTATCACTTTCCAAATAGTGACTGATAACAAAGTCACTAGAGTTACTTGAGCTGTTTGCTGGGCTCTTGTCATGTAACTTCTTAAACTTGTGAATCTGTACATTCTGCAAAGCTTTTTTTACATCTGGAAGTAGTTAGTCCCGACTTTCTGGACCTGCAAGCAGCATAGAAAGATGTGAGGAGCTTAGTATTATTATCACTTTGTGACTTTATTTTCCTAAAGCTCATTAGTAATCATTAAATGAGCAAATTGAAGTTCTTAAATAATACTAATATTTTTTAACAAGGAGAGTAATGTAGGTTGTCTAATAGAAGCATGGTTTTGCTTCTGTAAGTTTGTAGTGCAACTAGTTCTAGAGCTCCTGTGGATCTTGAAGAGATCATACATTTACTAAGACTGTAAAACGGTGCTAACTACCGAAGTGTTAGAACAGTTCAGTGTGTAGTAGGTGATGTTCACTGTTCATCTGTTCTTCTTTTAGGAAAGACTTGTTGCCCAGCTGGAGGAAAAGGACCGTAATCTTCAAAAGTGGCGTGAGGAGAGAGATCAGTTAGTAGAAGCTTTGGAAGAACAGCTCAGAAGTTTGGCTTTAAATGAAAGCTTGGAGCAGATGAAACACTCTCTTCGGGAAAAGGAAAAGAGTGAAATGGAGAAAGTGCAACGTATAGAATCGTAAGTAACCACTGAGTTAACTTAGAGCCCTTTGAGAATGAACTAGAGTTAAAAATAGTTAATGGGAACATCCCTTCGACTTAATGCATCTGCATGCTTATCAATGGCCAAACTACTACTTTAGGATGCTTTGGTATGCTACTTGAGTTCCAAGGGAAAACAGGAGTGTGCAAGGAAATAAAGAATAATATGGGGATTTCTGGTGGTTTTGTTGTACATCCCTCAGAATAGCATCTGAATAATTTATTGCTTCAGAATCTGATTATGAGAAGCAAGCTGAAATTCAAAAGTAATTGTTTAAATCTTGTCACTGGTCTGGATAGATTTAAGAGCCTATTTACAAATAGAAACCAACAGGCAGGGCATGGATGAAGCTGTAATTGCTGTTTCCATGAGATGTGTAACAGTAATGTTCTTTGTGTCTTTATTTTTAACAAAAGGCTAGAAAATATTCTTTCTGAGAGTTCTGCCCTTGTACTGAATCTGAAAAAAGATTTGCAGAGGAAAGAAGAAGAGTATGCAGATCTAAAAGACAAACATTCTGATGCTGAGAAACAAATTCAGCAAGTACAAAGCAAGGTTTGTAGTCAAATGAGATATTTTTTTCTGTAAGATTATGCTTGGCTTTCTGCTGTTAAAACTTCTCAAACTTTAACTATGAAGCTGGAAATTTCACACTAGTGTGGCTAGCAGCAAATCTTAGGTAAAGTTGCCATTGAAGCTCTAGAGGGGACCAGAAGTTAAAACATGGTTTCGCATAGATAATGAACAGAGGAAAGTAAAGTTGGTTGGTAGTCTGGAATAAGGTTTGTGAAGAGAATAGCTAATCTGCCTCTGGAGGGGACTTGTTATTATCTCTACGTTACTGGTGACTTGCCATTGGTATCCGTGGTAACTCCAAAGCCTAAAACCTAAGTCTTGTGAAAAAACGCTGATAACTGGGAAGAAGAATGCTATTTACTTGAAGAGAAATAGACTAATTTCCAGAGGCTCTTTAATATAAGCATGTATATTTTTTTTCTTCAATTTCAGCTTCAGTGATGTTAATAGTTAAAATTTAATTATTAAACAAGTAGATATTTTAAAACCCATTTTGCAGGATCTTAGTCTGAAAGTTTATTGGGTGTGCTTGGGGTGGAAAATTGAAGCTTAAAAATGAATTCATGTCTTCCTTGGTAACCTTGCACTTGCTGTCGTTTTCCTACTCAGCACTTGTTTGTGAATTCCTCTTTATTTAACAAAGAAGTATTTGGCCAGGTTGGATTACAGAAGTCTTTTAATGAACCGTGAGCTGTGCTTACATTACAGGTGTCCACAATGCGTTCTGTGGAGGAATCCCTCAGGAACAAGATGGAAGAACTTGAAAGGATTAATAACCAGTTTAAGGATGAGCTGGATTATAAAGACTATACTATCCAACAACTTAAACAGGTATTTTACTTGCTCTTAATTTTTATTAAATGAATGATGCAGGTTTTCCAAGCAACAGGGAAAAGGTCAAAAAAGAAAAAAAATAGAGCAAAATGAAAGTGGCCAACTGAAATTAGTGGTAGACCATGAAAGATATTCAAATAATTAGTCACTGCAGAGCACTGGCAGATTGTTTTCAATACAATAATCTGCATAGTAAATACATATGTAATACATGCATGTAACCTGATCTTGTTGAGTGACATCACGATATGTTAATTGAAATGTCTTACCATAAACTCTTTTTATCAGCTTGAGTCCTTATTTATGCTAAATGAAAAACTTATTAATTCTAGGCTGTCTTAAAGATTCTGCTTGTTTCTACTGTGTATGCTTTTCTTTCAACATGAAATATAGGAGCTGGAGGAAAAGGACCATAATCTTCAAAAGTGGCGTGAGGAGAGAGATCAGTTAGTAGAAGCTTTGGAAGAACAGCTCAAAACTTTGTCTTCTAATGCCATACAAAAAGAGACAGAAATAGCAGAACTGAGACAATCTGCCTTAATGGATTCAAGCAAGGTCAGCTCTCCTTTCCTCCTACCTGCTTAGCTACCCATAAATTCTGTAAAACTCCTGTACCTGCTCTTTTTATTCTGGGTGTGGTTCTGTTCTTGAACACTGTCGTATTGACATCATGTGCAACTAACCAAAAAAAGCACCAGCTTTTATTTTTGTTCTTCAGAAACAGAATTTCTGTTAATTACTAAAATTTCAATTTTTTCAGTAGTTCAGATAAGCAGATGTCAGTTTGATGCTTATGATCCTACAGTCAGACTGGACATCTGTAGCTTTTTCTGATAATTCACAGCATTTCCGGAACCCAAGCTAGGCTCAATACTCAGATGGTAGTTCTGTCTCAGGTTTCTTACTTTCTTTGCTTTCTCTGAGGTAGTATCTACAATGGCATGAAAAGACAGAAGGGGACGTGGAGAGAGATTAAGGGAAGCATCAAAAAGCAGAGGGGGGATGATCTCTGGAAGTTGCATTTCTTATTTCAACATCCAGCTTTTAATCAGGATAGCCAATCTAAGCCATAGCATAGAATTTCAGAAGCTAAACAGAAGACTAAATGAGTTGTGCTCTTTTGAGAATGTTTGGATTCACTTTCTCTGAGAAGAAAGATGTTCTCATAGCAAAACTTCCCCTACAACTGCCGACTTTCTTACAGTACCGAGGATTTGGGAACAAATAAAAGCTCGGGTTATTATATCTTAAGGGAGATGAAGGCTGAAGCACATAAGTAAAATAGAAGAATCAAAATATATTGTATTACAACTTCCCAGGCAATTCTGTGACTACTGCACTTGTAACAGTGACCGTACAAATCCGTGAAATGTTACTGTTCTTGAATAGTTAAGTGTTCTAGCCTGCAATTCTAAAACTGATGCTACTAAGTAATTGCAATACTGCTTGTGTGTGTTAATTCCTTTTGCCAATCCCACAACTCAGCAGTTTTTACTGTTTATTAGGATAATGCAACTGTGATAGAAGTGTTAAGAAAAGAACTGGCTGACAAAGATGACTTTATAAAGGAATTAAAACAACGCATTAACCACAGTAGCCCTCAGTGTTTGCCAGAAATACCTTTACTTGAAGAAAGACAAAGTAGAAGGAATGACTCTGAAAATGAAAAGGTATGATTATATTTATAGAAAGTCAGTACTTAACATCTTGTTAACCCCTTTTTGTTCTTCTGTTTTCCTAGGAGATACTGGAGCTAGAATCATTTTTCTTAGCATATAGTCCTTTAACTACATATTCAGTGATGAGTACTTGTTGGTTCTTTTTGTCTTCCACTCAAACATGAGCTCTTATCTTCTCAAAACTATTTTATTTACTAGAACACCATCTCTCTGTGTACATTATGGAACTTTTCCATGCAGTTTTCCATGTATTTGTATGTGGATGCTGAAGATTAGGCAGAGGTTTAGCCTTTGGTGTTCTAACATAGCAGCTGTGAGCGTGCAGAGTATGGGGGGAATGGATGACAAAACGACCAGCGTTACAGATTTTGTCCCTAAATAATGTCTCGCTTTCTCTCTTTTGGAGGTAGAATCCTGCCTGAGACTGTTAGTGAGACCCAGTAGTGTGTATCTGAAGATCACACAATGAATAGATGTTACTACCTTCCCACACTTGTGCTGTGTTTCAGCTTACGTGTTCATGTGGCGTCTGAGCTTGAGGTTTTACACTGTAACTTTAGAAAACTCGAGATATTTTGGAGGTCTAATGCATAGCCTAATCTTTACTCCTTTAAAATATTTACAGCCTAGGAAACAACAAAGCAAAACTAAAACTGGAGAAAGTATTCCATTAAGATGCAAAGCTGAAGACAATTATTTGTCACCTCCATGTACTAGGAGCCTCACTTCATTAAATGAATCTGAGGTTAGTATGAAACTTCAGATCTGAAAATGTTGTGATTGTATTGCTTTTGATAAGGAATGAGTAGGAAAAGATCTCATGTTCTCTAAACAATTCCCAAGTTTTAATTTATTTATCTCTTTCAAGGTGATCAGATCACCTGTTTTTATAGCCTTTGATAGGAATAAAAGCTGTTGAAACAATTGTGTGATGAATTTTTGTCAGGTGCTGTTGAAAACTCTCCTCATGTTAATGCTTATGAAGTGGCTCATGATTAGATAAGTTACTTGGAAAAAATTCATGGAGCCACTGAAACGGGCACAGCAAATTGAACTTATTTTCTTCCTCTGCAGGATTTCTGGATATTGTTTTGTTAGCAGTTGATGTTAACCATTCCTATATAAGTTTTTAATTGCTAACTTTCATAAAATAGCAGTTACATATATTTTAAAAACAAAGTATTTATTAACCAACTTAATTCTTGGAAATACAGTGGGTGGTGATACTCCATTCAGATTCTTAGCAGAGCCTGATAAAGTGGCTCTGACTACTTTTTGTCTTTCTACAATCTTTGGTAACTTTTTGAGAGGAAGAAGACTCCCCTCAGGGGGTCAGAACAGTGTAAGTAGTAAAAGCTGCTAGTCTGTGTTTGGGACACTGGAGTTTGCTAGTTATTAGCAGCAGTAAAAGCAGCCATCTACCATTTTCTGATGTCCCCAACAGCCTGTCTTCCATGTGTTCAACCAGCATCTGAACTCATTTTTGATATGCTAGCTGAATTCCTGCCATAGAGAAGGAGGAGTCCAGGTGATCTCAGTTCTGACTTTGTTGTTCCTGTTGAAAAAAACAGGATTGGGTGGATTGTGGACAGTAAGTGCTGCTGGGGAAATGCATACTGACATTTCCCTGTCACTTAGCTGTGCATTTGCTGCCATTTGACCATGAGCAGGTACATGATAGCCTTCAGCTTAAGTACGGTGTCATTGCTTGAATGTCTGTATTCTCTCCAGGGAAAAGATAGCAATGGAGTTCTTTAATGACTTGTACTGGGCTTGCACCTTGCCAGCTGGACCTTACTTATGTAAATAACATCTCTAGTGTAGAAGAGGAAGGGCAAATTCCCTAAGATTAAGCTGGAAGTTAATCGAACACTTGAATCAAATGCTCCTGTTCCTGCCCAGTTCTGACACAGCAGAGTTGAGATGAAGAAAATCGTGTCAGTTCTACCACCACTCTCTATTTAAAAAAAGTGTAGTTGTCTGTGCCCTTGTGAAAAAATGACTTGTAAAGTATCAGGCTCAGTTTAACATGGAGAACTCTTTTTGGGATCATAGATTGGAAATAATTTTAAATGTAACAAGTTCTAGGAAAGAAGGGTAAAACTCTGCTGTAACTGAAATAGACTCCTTCTGTTACAAGTGTTCTTACAGCAGGAAAATCGAATGCTTACATATCCTTTTCCAGATGCTTTATAGCTTTTTAATCTCATGGCTACCTTAACACTTGCACTTAAAATTCTTCTGTGCTATCAGGAGCATTTGGAAACTGTCCTCGACTCTTCTGGAGTGTCCGCAGAAAATGGCAAAACTAGTCGGTTCCCAAAACCGGAGCTGGAAATCCCACTGACACCTCTGCAACCTGATAAGACGGAGATAAAGCAGCACGGCAGCATGATACCTTTAGGAGTGAAAATGCCTAAGGCAAAAAAGAAAAGAAGTGATGACATGGATGAGGTATGACCTAGACCCAACAGAAAACAAAATATCTGATGCCTTTTTACCATTCTCATTTAAGCATTAAAAAAATGCTATTTCTACCTCAGTAAAGTAGTTGAAGAATTTAATCAATGAACTGCTTTAATGAACAAAACTAATAGCCAAGCTCAGTGATAATGGTTTAAGAGAAGGGAATTTCTCTTAACTCCATTGTGTATTTTCTTTGAAACCTGTAGACATAAATCAGCTTTTTAGACATCATGAGATGTCTAATACTGATATCTTAATGTCCTGTTTTTATAATTGAATGCTTATTTATTATTTGATTTACAGTGGAATAGTTACCACTAGCAGATACTTCCCTACTATTAGCAAAAGTGTTTAAAGTGTTCACTTTTGTGACATCAATTGTTCTTTCCAAAAGAATCATGGCTGAAACTTGTCTTATTTTCCCAGGATTTTGTGAAAAGTGAGAACACGAAAAATACAAAATGTGTCATGGCTTTTAATTCACCCTCTGCAAGTGACGAGAAAATGGTTGGTTTTTGTTCTAGTTTTGAAGCTAGCTTGGGACTTCCTGTAATTGTGTGGTCACACGAAATAAGCAGTGTCTTATCCTTATGTGTATACCTGAATGGGAATCTTACATGCTTATGAGCTCTTCCTATTAAATTCATAAGCTAACCAAAGGGCAAGTCAGTCTGTCCCCAGAGCGTGTCATGGCTATACTGTGTAATGATTTGGAGGGAAGGATATTGCACACTGAATAGTTGGGAAGAGAAGCTTTAGTGTATTATCGTGTGCTTTTGTAAGTGAAGCCCTTGTATTAAACTAAGGTTCATATCATTAATATGCATGGCAGTTATTAAAAACAGATGTTCACATGTGATAGCAGTATCCTTGGCATGGTCAGAGTATGAGTAGTAGATTTTTCCCATCTGTTGTCTTCTGTTTTGTATGTTTGTTTATTTTATGTAATTAGAACAGCTTATGTAAGAAACAACTCCACAGCTTGGGAGCTACTTTTAAAGAAACTACTGCCTTATTAAGAAACTGTAAGAAACGTATGCCTTGAAATAGCTGAGATTTTGACAACTCCCTAAAGGGTATAAAATTGTCTACATTACTTGCCGTTGTGGTATCATCAGCATAATGAACAGAGGTGTCAGTAGTAAAGCTCAAAATGTCAACTTAAAATAACGTTGAACTAAAATGAAGTTTAAACAATGCTCTTGTTTCACATGTTCACATCTCTGTTGAACAGAAATCCGGAAAAGACTACTTCCTGAGAAAGCGAGTACATGCTTCAAGACTGACTAAAAAGAAGGATGAAACACTGCAAAAAGTTGGAGATTTTATTCAAAGCTCTCCTTCTATTATACACTCTAAAGGTTGGTGTAGAATAAGTTTTATTCCATGTTTTCTAGACATTGTAGAATGGCTTGTTTCTGCTGTAGGCTATTAATGTATGTGTTCTTAGACTTGTCTGCCATGTTAAGTTGTCCTTTGATTTATGAAGTAAATGCATTTATTCGTCTCTTCAGAGATTCATTATTACATTTGTGAAAACCTACAAGTATACAGAGAAAGTTGGTTCTGTCTTCTGCTTCTGTCAGCACGAAAGTTAGGCCTGTTGTTTAACTCCTGCTGAAGTTTCTGACTTCCAGTGACTTCTGAGCCATGATTGTCTTTCATACTCCATTTTAATGCGTGCTTTAAGCTGCCGTACCTGAACCTATAAACATTTTCAGCTATAGAAGCAATAAAGAACCTCGATGAACAAATACAATTTCTGAGTATTTTCACTTAAATTTTACGTGTCATTCATAAACCAAGTTTGTTACGAAGCTTTTTTTGCATTCAGTGATTTAAAGACTCACAAAACCAGTAAGTTGATTGGTTTATGTATCAAAACAAATTTCTTCTAGCCAAGAAGCTGATGTCAGCAGTAAGTTCTCCTAAATCAAATGAACCTGAAAGTCTCGAAGAAGGAGAGACCAAGCCAAAACGATGCAAAAGGAAGCTGTATTCCACTCTCGTTTCTGGCCCTCTAGATATACCTGCTTCTTCGGTAAGCGATTATACTGTAGTCTTGGCTTAAAATAAACTACTAAGGAGTCCAAAGAGACTGGAGGTTTCATCTATTTGCAGGAGGAGGTTGAAAGTACTGAGGTATTTCTTTATTCTACCAAGTCATTCTTGTTGGTCTTCCTGCTGTTCTGTTTTATTTTGACCTCAAAGATCTCTGTGTTTGGCTGGCTTACAGTTTACTAAGTAGGTGATGTAGCAATCACGGAGATGTCTTGTAATTTGGAATCATAGATAATTTCAGTGTGTCGGAGTGGGATTATTCTACTACACGCTTTTCTAGAGCACAACTTAGACAGCTTTTTAGGTATGCTTAAACTATGATCTCCTATGTATGCTTAAACTATGATCTAAGCCAACTTGCAAAGGATCTGATGTGCCAGTTTTATGACTCTGTCGGCAGCTATTGTGCTAAGAACATTCTTGCTCTGTTGGAACTGCATCTTTTAATTATATTAGAGTCCTTTTTCTGTTCAGCATAGTGATCATTTGCCCATACTGTAATATCCCTCTGAATTTTTTGATGATTTGACGAATGATAGGGGCAGAAACCAAAATGTTATATTTTTTTTGTTAGAGGATGAAGAAGATGAGACAATTTCTTCTCTCACTGTAGTTCTGAGAACATGGAACTGAACCGAGAACTGAAATTCTGGGCAAGTCATAGCTACAGGGATTGAGGCTAAAAATGTTTTCTGAACGCTTCATGTTTCACAAAACAAGTATTATAATACTCTTTTGAAAACAAGTATTTCAAAATGAAAGCTGCCTTCAGGCTTTCCTCAGATGTGTGTGCTTTTTTAAGATAAACAGGATTTTGTACATTCTCCATATTTGTTCCTTGTGATTAAGCTGCATTAAAATGATCTCGGTATCCCATAGTTTTCTGAATAAAATATAATAAGCAAATGCTATTCTGAAATCCATTTAGGGGAAGAAATATGTTTGCGTGGGTCAAGAAGAGCTTGTCAGTCTTGTGTGAAAAGATGAGTAACTTTTGAAATGTTTTCTTCAGGAATCTGAGGAACAAAAGAAGGAAAGTGATCATCTGATCATCAAGCGACGGCTGAGATCCAGAACAGCTAAAAAACCTTGAAGAAGCGTGTTTGTTCCCCTTTCTCAGGACATACTTTTATCGTATTATTAAAACTGGTTGTTAATAAACAGTAACAGTTACTCTGTTGTGTTCTTAAATTTGTATATATGTGTACAGTGTCTCTCTGACAGTTCAAACTGACTCCATTGAGGCTGAAATAAATACAAGCTTTCTTAAACTGGGTTTGGATTTTATTGTGGTTAAGGGTTTATTTATTTTTGTCTTGCCTCCCCTGTATAGGAACAGTATCTCTAGGACTGATTGCTATTTACCCATTGTGCAGTAATAACTGTACTTGTTCAGGATGGCCTGGCTTGCTTTTTTCACGTGACTGGTGTACTTAGCAGAAATCTGGCAGAGAGAAGAGCATGAATACACATTAATATTTATGTATACTTAATTTTTGGGCCTTTTTAAAGAATTTTCTTTGGAGAGAAGATGGTGCCAATTCCTCAGTGTGGAAGAAAGGTGCTTTCCCTCACTTGTGCAAATTCAGCTTTAACTTAATAAACTTAGAAAAATAAACCCAATACATTTGGGGGGAATTCTAATATCCCAAATACTGTTCTCCCCCTCAGTGAGCTTCAAACCTTTAGATGCTGTTGGATGAATTAGCTGAAAGGTTCTCAGCTGGCAGTATGTCCTTGTGTTGTCTCCAAGTCCAATAGTTCCTATAGATTCAATTGCTCAGGAGGTAAAAACATGGATGAAAGCCGACTTGGGTGAATATTTGAGAGTTTGATGGGAGTGAATTGCCTTAAAAGCAGCTGGTGATAGAACAATATACTGATTGTATTTAAAAAAACCCACAATCGTACTATTTGTTGCTGTGCCGATAAGCTTTCTCCTTGCTTGTAGGCTTGTGAGATCCAGGTTTGCAGAAAACAATCTGTGAAAAATCATGGGAATCGTGTGGTTTTATGCTCAGCAATCTCATTAAAAACTTGAACTGACTTTTAGAAGCTTTTCTCCATGGTGTTAGCTGGACAAATCTTCATGTGGATGTCAACATGGAGGCTTTTATTAACCTGGAGTAGAAAACAGCATTCGTACCTACCAGGTGAGATGGGCAGCTACTGCACAGGTACACAGAAGAAACTGATGGAAGCATAAGTACTTGAAATCACCCTCCCTCCTATTTATTGACCTATGTATGTGAATGCCGTGCATGAATGCCTCATAGCCAGATGTCAAAATGGAACAATGCTGCCTGAAGTGGTTGGTGACAATATGGAAGACGGTTCTGATTAGCTGCAGTTTGCAAATTACTTGCAAATATTTCATATCCAGAAGACTGCAATTTATCAGCCATGCGATATTGGAGGCAAAGTCATTGCAGGGGATGGGAGTGATCTACTTGTTCCAGAAGCTGTTAATAGAGCTCTCGTTGCTACTGGGTACATCATGATATACACTTAATTACACTACTTTTCAAATGTTATTTTTATTATGAGAACAGCCTCATTGCTGCCTGCTGCTGCATGGGAAAAGTAGTTGCACACTTGGTATAATTATATGTGGTTCTCTGCTGCAAAACTGACCTTTTACAAAATGTCACATGTGGTGTTTGGTGAGTCTCAGGCTTGCCTAATTTCTGTGCATTTTCGTAAGGCACAGCAAGTGCAGAAAACAGGTTGCTTTGTTTAGGGAAAAGAAAAACCAACCACAAATGTTTAGCTGACTTGCGGAATCAAACTCTATAATCCAGAGATGGGTTGTAAAGCAGGTATGTTTATTCCAGCGTTGCGCAGCGCCGGGTGCAAGGGGGATAGCTCCTCCAAACCTGCACACCGACTTGTAAAGCCGTGATACAGAAAGCAGGCAGAAGAAACATCCTTCAAATCCAGAAGGTAAACTCCACCTATTCATTCCTTAACTGGGTTAATAAAGTGCATGGATTTGCCACCACTGAGTGTATGCATTCAACAATTCTATTACTTGCCTTCAAGTGTTGTACCAAACTACAGCACTTGAAAGTCTTCTATCCTTCTACAGTTCTGTATCCTTATAGGGTACCACTTTACCCTGACTGGGCAATCTCTTGCTTTTAACTTCTATTCAGGGCTTCATGTTTGGCCCTGATGCCCACACCCCTAAGTGCATCATGTTTGATATTGCTGTGACTCCTGGGGTACAACATTGTTTTTCCCCATTTGTGCTAATGTCAGACTTACAGTTTTTAAACAGTCAATATTGTTGGACCCTTAGCTCCAGTTTTATTAAATTTCTTGCCAGAGCAACCTGGCAGGTACAAGAATTTCTGTATTCCTACTTAGTTTATATTTAATTAATCAAAAAAAAAACCGTAAACCTTTTCTTGTTGGGCAGTAGCTTCTATTACTGTTACAAAGCCATCTATGAGTAGTAAGAAGCACCCATATCCACCAGAAAATAAATCTCTTTATCCTGCTTCCCTAGATGCAATTTCCCGTTGCAGTTTGCACACTGCTTTCCTTTCAGTGGGGCGGAGCCCTCCCTGGGCACTTCAAGCCCCCACTCCCCCCACCTCTCCCTGAGGGGATCTCTGGGTCCTACGGCCCTATTCTGGCACCACAACAGTAACAGCTGTTATTATCACCAATTCCCTTACTATCTGTTTGTCAAGCAGTTTTGTTTTCATATCGTTCACCTCTTTTCAGTCCTGACATCCCTGTTATACCTTGCCAGTCCTTCCTCCTCCAGCCTGTGTCTGTCCCAAACTTTCTCACTTTCCAAACTCTCATCATTACAAAAACTACTAACATCCTATTTCAGTTTCACCTCCTTCTCTCCAGGTGTCCAGTGCTAACACTGGGATTTCAGGTTTCCTACATCTCTGCACATGAAGGCTATTCTCACTTCCATTGCCCCCTCCTCCCCACCTCCCCCCTTTGCTGCTTACAGCAACAGTCTCTGTACCCGGCTCTCTCTCACTCCAAGAGTTCTTGCAAGGGGGGGGGGGGGAAACAATACAGGGGGTTGCTCTCATACCAGCACACATAAACTCACTTTCTCTTTAACCCTTTTTCCTTTGTACACGATTTCACTATTTGTACCTTCAGTTACACTTTGACACACCCTCAATTATACTTTCTGTATACCAATAGCAATTACACTTTCTTATACCATCAAAGCAGTTTGTCCCATTCCCTTCAAAACCCACAGATCAAACAGTACAATTTTTCAGTTTCCACAAACACCCTTAATACCACATAACTTTCCCTTAGCAATCCATATCATTCAGTTCCTTGGGCTGTTCCACCCTTATCTTTATGGCCTTATTTCATGTTTTTCTTGATTCCCAATTTCATCTTTATCCCCTAGTTTTAATACAGTATTCTCAAAAAGTGGTACTGTCATCCCGGTTCTCTCTACCCCTGTTATCTTTAAGGCCTCATTTGTTAATTTGAGTCCTGACACCTTACGGGCCAGTGATGAACGAGCTGTCCCAGTATCAACTAAAACCACAACTTCTTCCCCCTCAGGTCCCACTTTTATATTTACCAGGGGGTCCTGATGGGACCAAAGTTTTGAAAGCCCCAGAAATTGATCTAATTGTTCTGCTACTCTTATAGAATCTTCAATTAAAGATTTCATTTCCTTCTTAAAATTTCTAATTTCTCCACTAGTGAGTGGGGAGTTTACATAGCATATTTGTCCTTGTCCCAATGGGACCTCCCATAAGGGGTACACTGAGGTGCTGGTACAGCTAGTGTCTGGGAAAGGAGAAATTTTTATGTCCCTTTTACATTGTTTTAATTCTCTCCTGAGCCCAGCATGCCCCTCTTTTCTGTGAAATGTCCCTGTGTGCTTTACCATTTCCTCTTACTGGGGCAGCGCCTGTCTCCCTTTGTGCTACATTGGGGTTATATGGGGGGGAGATTCTCAGGAGGGTCCCATTGATTAGTTCCTTTTTCTAATTCCTCTCCTTCCTGGTCCGGGCCTTTTTACTAATAACAGGCTGATTTCTTGTATCCAACAGGCAGCATATTCTGATTCCTCCTTTGAAAAGGGGTTTTGTTCTTTACATATAAATTCGAGATCTGACAAACCCAACCTTCATCAGACCCATATTTTGGCCAAATATTGATTTTTCCTGTAGTGGCTCTCTAGGCCATATCTAACACAATATTTAAACATCTTTTCCCTATCCTTTTTCCTGGTTTTGGGATCATTTTAACTCGTCCTCCAACTTATATACTAACCACCAATGATTACATTATTTGATGAGGGTGTTCTTGCTTAGAGTCCCTCCCAGTTCCCCAGCAATATCCCTCCGATATGCCAATATACATCCTAAAAGATTTTCTTAGGTATCTCTTTCCCTTATGTTCCTACACACATGAGGAGGGGGAGCAATGGTTCAAAAACAAATTTCGTAAAGTTAACATGTTAAAGCGGAGGTAACACAACCCTACTGTTTCTCTAATCTGGATCATTATCACATTTAAACCGCAGTATTTTCTACAACAAAAGCAACAGGGTCTCGATACTAATTGTGGTTTGCCTTTTGTGGGCTTTTACCCCGCAGGATCATCTGCTTCTGTCTTTAGTGAAAGGACTCTCCCTCAGCAATCCCAGACCCTGGAGGTTGATGAGAGAGTCCGGGGAATGGGAGATTTCCCTTTAGTCAGGGAAGAGGTGGTCTGTGAGTGCCTAGGAAATATTAAGGTCCATAAATCCATGGGACCTGATGGGGTGCATCCGCGGGTGCTGAGAGAGCTGGCGGAGGTCGTTGCTGAGCCGCTCTCTGTAATGTATCAGAGGTCTTGGAGAACTGGGGAGGTGCCTGAAGACTGGAGGATGGCCAGTGTCAGTCCAGTCTTCAAAAAGGGCAAGAAGGAAGACCTGGGTAATTATAGGCCGGTCAGCCTCACCTCTGTCCCAGGGAAGGTGATGGAACAGCTTGTGCTGGATGCCATCTCCAGACAACTGGGTGATAAGGAGGTTATCAGGAGTACTCAGCATGGGTTCACCAAGGGGAGGTCATGCTCGACCAACCTGGTGGCCTTTTATGAAGATGTCACTAGCTGGGTGGACGGGGGGGGGGGGGGGGGGCGGTAGATGTAGTCTACCTTGATTTCAGTAAGGCTTTTGATACTGTCCCCCATGACATCCTTATAACAAAGCTGAGGAAGTATGGGATAGATGAGTGGACAGTGAAGTGGGTTGAGAATTAGCTGACTGGCAGAGCGCAGAGGGTTGTCGTTGGCGGTGCGGTGTCTGGCTGAAGGCCTGTAACTAGCGGCGTCCCCCAGGGGTCTGTACTGGGTCCGGTCTTGTTCAACATCTTCATCAACGACCTTGATGAGGGCATAGTGACCACCCTCAGCAAGTTTGCTGATGACACGAAGTTGGGAGGATTGGCTGACACACCTGAAGGCTGTGATGCCATTCAGCGAGACCTGGACAGGCTGGAGAGCTGGGAAGCAAGAAACCGGATGAGGTTTAACAAAAGCAAGTGTAGAGTCTTGCACCTAGGGAGAAATAATTGCATGCACCAGTACAGGCTGGGGGAAGAGCTGCTGGAGAGGAGCTCTGCAGAGAGGGACCTGGGCGTCCTGGTGGACGACAGATAAACCATGAGCCAGCAGTGTGCCCTTGTAGCCAAAAAAGCCAATGGCATCCTGGGGTGCATTAAAAAGAGCGTGTCCAGCAGGTCAAAGGAGGTGATCCTCCCCCTCTACTCTGCCCTGGTGAGGCCTCATCTGGAATACTGTGTCCAGTTCTGGGCTCCCCAGTACAAAAAAGACAGGGATCTCTTGGAAAGAGTCCAGCGGAGGGCCACAAAGATGGTGAAGGGCCTGGAGCATCTCCCCAATGAGGAGAGACTGAGGGAACTGGGTCTGTTTAGCCTTGAGAAAAGAAGGCTGAGAGGGGATTTGATCCAGGTTTATAAATACCTGAGGTGTGGGGGCCATAGTGGTGAGGCTGGTCTCTTTTCAGTAGTGCGTGGGGATAGGACTAGGGGTAATGGGATAAAAGTACAGCATAGGAAGTTCCGCACGAATGTGCAGAAGAACTTCTTTACAGTGAGGGTGACGGAGCGCTGGAACAGGCTGCCCAGGGAGGTGGTGGAGTCTCCTTCTGTGGAAATATTCAAGACCTGCCTGGACGCCGAGCTGTGTGATGTGGTGCAGGGAGCCTGCTTTGGCATGGGCGGCGGGACTCGATGATCTCTAGAGGTCCTTTCCAACCCCTACAATTCCGTGATTCTGTATTTTTTTAAACACTGTGTTTTTTAAACGAGTTATTCCCTGACAAAAAGGACTTTTTAGTACTGGGAGACGTTGCTCAGTACTTGACACTGCCCTCCCCATGCCCATTTAAATCTCCCGCTGTTGCCAGGCAACGGCCACGAGCTGCGTCAGCGGCTCCCGCCAGTGCTGCCAGGCTGCTCCTTGTCACGGTTTGAACGAAAAGTCCACCTGCGTCCATGACAGGGGCCGTGGGCCCCGCAGGGGCCCTCGGCCGAAAGGAAAAAAAGTTAATTAGGAAAAGAAAACAGCGGCAATGATCTAAGGAGGCACACTTATTTACTAAATACTATATCGAAATACAGGATAACACAATATAATACAATATAATTGAAAATTGAGCTAACGAATCAAGCAAAATAGGAGAGAGAATGAGTCCCGTAACCGAGAGGCCTACTGTGAAATCTAGGCGAACGGCTGAAGGCTCCCACACACTGCCCTGAACGCCAGAACTCGAAAGACGTCAGTCTGTTCTGCGACAGAGTTAATATAGAGTCCAGGTCCCGTGACCCATCGTGTTGTTCTCTGGGAGATGTAGTCTTCTTCTGTAAGTTGCAGATTCAGTAAAATTATTCATGCTTTATATGATGTTATGATGTGGAATACTGATAGCAAAATTACAAAATTATTAAACCATGACACATGGCTAGTTTCTCACCATCCCAGAGCATCTTGTTATTCTCACTGCCCTTGCAGGTGGCATGACTGTTAGATTAACTGCACCGTGTTTACGACCCTTCTCAGCTAACTAACTGTAAAAAACCACTCTCTACACATGATAAGCATCATTTCTGTCCATGATTAGAAATTAGGTCCTAGTAATTGATTTAATTGCTCTGCTATTCTTACGGGATCCCCAGTTAAGGAATCAATTTCCTCCTTGAATCTCCTGGCTTCTCTGCTAGTAAAAATGGCAGCTTAGCATGCCCTATTTTCCTTTGACCTAAGGAGACTTCCCTAAGAGGATAATGTGAAGTATTTGTAAGGTTAGTTTTAGAGAAAGGAGAACTGTCCAGGTCCTGTTTACACTGTTCCAGTTCCCTCGGTAATTGAGAGTGCATCCTCCCTCTAGTGCCCTGCATGGGATCAGCAGCTCAGCCAGCCCCCTTCTCTGGAGGAGTTGCTGCTGCTTGCATTGATCTAGAAATTGTGGGAGTTGAGGGGGGAAGGGAGGGAATGTATCTAAGGGATCCCATTTATGATCTTTCTGCTTTTTTTTTCTTTTGAACTTTGACTCCTTGTGAGGAACTGTTACTTCTTGCACCCATTCAATGTCATAAGCCAATTCTTTTTCAGAGAAAGGAGTATTACTGTTTACATATAAATTCAAAGTCTGACAAGCCCAATCTTTGTCAGACCCCTATTTTGGTCAAAATAATGATTTTCCCTTTAGTGGCTCTCTAGGCTTTTTGTATACAATATTTAAACATCTTTTTCCTTTTCTTGTCCACAGTTTTGGGATTATTTTTCCAATTCTGAAGCTTCTTCCCAAGGGGCTTATCTCCAGGCACAATTCTGGGGATGCTTTTCCCTTGTACTTGGCAGCTCCTATTCCCCTTATCTCCAGAATGATGCTGTGAACTACTCAGCTCACACGATTCTTGGATTTAGGGCCCATTCCCTCTGGAGTACCTCGCTCTGATTCTCGGATTATTAGGGGTGTGCTGCTGGCACTTCATCAAGTGCACAGGGTACCATACAGCAACAGCGCGCTCCCAGACTCACCTGAGTCCCAAGACTCACCTGAGACTCAAGAGACCCCCCAAAGCAAGAATTAAATTCCCTTGCCTCTGTCTGTGCACGAAATTACTGAGACAGCAGGAGTCAACACCTGTGCCTTAGCTTTCATAGAGCCCATCAACTGTTATGTAACAGTTTCCTATCAGCCATCCCAAGAAGTCACCTCACCACCCAGGCAGGACCGCTGAAATCAGTTGGGTGCACCTCTCCTGTTCAGGAACCCCAAAGAGGCGATAATAATCCCAGGCCAGCAATTGTAGTATTGATATGATGATTTTATTCAAAGTCTTTGTTAAACAAAGAGGGAAGGAAGGGAGGGGTGCGCTGGGGGAAAGGGGGCAGAGGAGGAGGGTTGTTGTCAGACTGTGAAATCAATTTTTTTTTTCTTAATTCTGCATCAGAAACAACATTTGATTCCCATGCTCTCTGCTTGGTATTTTGTCTTTTGACGCAAACACATAAGCCCCATTGGTGCCTGGTTCAGCAGTCCAGCTTGTATTTCAGCCATCATCCTCCACACTGGAGAGGATTTATCCGCTTGGCTTGCTTAATTGCAGCACGTTTCACATGCGTGGATAACCTGTGCATATTGCGTCACTACCTCTGTGGCCTGAGGTGTTGCACCAGGCTGGAAATAAATAATGCCTTCTTGGGGTTGTTGAAGCTCTGCAAAAGTTTGCCGAGCAAAGTTGTGGATGCTCCATCCCTGGAGGTGTTCAAGGCCAGGCTGGATGGAGCTCTGGGCAGCAAGACTCTGTGGGTGGCATCTCTGCCCGAGGCAGTGGGGCTGGGGTTCTGAGTTCTTCACTGTCCCTTGCAAGCCAAGCCATTCTATGATTCTGCATTTCTCTGATGTAAGCACCAGCCCCACACAGCCCTGGTGCAGTGCATCACAAGAGCAACAGCCTGCGGGGAGCCGCCACCCGGAATCACAGAGATGTGAGGTCACAATGCCCCATCCTATGACTGTGCTGAGCTGCGTCATGAGCTCACAAGGCCTGGCTGCAGGCTTGGCTCAGTGCGACACTCACTGTGGCTGCAGCGGTGGTGTTGGAAGCGTGGTGCAAGTGTGGGGGGGGCCATGGACCCTGCCCGCCTTGTTCTCTTCCTCCTATTGGTGGCCATGAGTTTTCAGGAGAGCTGTGCTGCTCCGTGGCGAGCACGGGGAGCAGGTGAGTGGGTAGAGATGGGACCCAAACTGAGCAGCGCTGGGAGCAAGAAGTCAGGCTGTGTCCCCACGGCCCTGTAGTACACTTGCCTGGGGCCTGCCTTCCATGGGGGTGTTGCTGGGTAGGGGGTGATGGGCAGCACTGCAGGAGCCGGGCAAGAGCCCGTGGCTGCGCTGCTCCCCAGGGCTGGCTCCAGCCATGCCAGGCTGTAGCTCTGCTAATTGCTGGCTGCAGCACAGCCTTCGTCCTGGGAGATGCCCAGGGAGAGTTCAGAAGAGGCGTGCTGGGCGTGCATGAGCATTTCTGCTTCAGGCTCATGGCACTCCCCAGTTTCCAAGCCAGAGCCCCAGTCCACATCCCAGGGGAAGAGACAGGTGTGCTTTCCTCCAGTGCCTCAGTGTGACCTTGCTGTCCATCAGAGGCCTCCCAGTAAGAAAGCCCTGGGGGGCTGCATCTTCTTCCACGTAATCTGTGAGAGATGTGGCACGTGGCCCGGAGAGAGCACTGCATACGCTGCCAGGTGCCAGCCTACGGGTCATCCCGTCCACCCTGCAACTTTGGAAATCATGACCTGAGTTATTCTCCACATCAAGTTACTGAGGGAGAAGGAGATCACACCATATAGTGCATATAGTGGGAACTTATCTCATCTGTTCTTGATTCTAGATGATGAGCTTCGTGCTCCCTTTCCGGATGCTCCTTTGGATCCGGACTTCATGCCTGTGCCTGGGGGACAACCCAGGGGTAAGTTGTGAGTGTCTGTTTCCTTGGAGGCTGAAACGTTCATGCTCTCATGGTTTACCTGGGTGCAATTTTACTGGAGATCCTCTCCAGGTCTTCCAAGCCTGTTTGTGCCCGGAAGGGTTTGCACAGATGAGCCATGAGTATTTTTTCTCTCAGAGAGCTGCCACGTTTCAGTGGGAAGGTTACCGCTGCCCCTCTGCAGCTGAGGGAGCCCAGACCTTTGTATTTGGGCTGTGGCATTCCCCAACCACCGCCAGACCCTACAGGTCACTCAGGGAAAAGGAGGCCCCCACATGTGCCGGAAGCTCTCCTCACCCGTGTCTGATCACACTTGTGTCTGCAGGCCCTGTCCCCTGTATGCTCTGCTACTCAGTTGATGCTGTAGTGTGTGACTAAAACTTTTCATGGGTCTTTGGTTGCAGAAGTGCCCCCAGTGTGGGCCTTGCCCGGTCATCGGTTTCCTCCTGTGCTGGAGCCCAGCTGGAATCCCAGCAGTGAGTACTCTGTCTTCACTGACTTGGCTGACTCGCCGCTGATCTTCAGATCTTCATGCACATGATATTTAACTTCATACATTCTGTTAAGGTCCAGAAAGAGAAGAGGATGAATCCAATCGAGGAAAATACTCTCAGGGCTCATCCCGTCTCCTGAAGCGACTGCTGAAGGAAATGGAGAAGGCAGAGCGTGGTGGGTATACTTCAGTCTGTTCACTGTGGGACCTGGGAAGCTGAGGTGTGATATACAGGTGTGGGCAGGCTGTAGCCTGCACAGCAGGAAGGGATGGGTCAGAGCCGTGCTGCAGCCGTGTTCCGTGTATCACCTTGCAGGTGCTGTCAAGCACCAGAGCTGGTCTGCTGCCAGATGGTCTGCATCCAGCCAAGACCCAGAGGCAGCTGCTCCCCCAGCACAACCATTACTTGTCAGAGCTGCTTTGTGCAGTCGTTGGCACCCAGATGGCAGCAAGTGGCAAAGTGGCAAGCGCTGTGCTTCTGTTCATCCAAAGCCCTCCGTGCAGCTGAGCAAGTTCAAGGCAGGAGGAGCATCCCGAGCAGGGTTGGCTGCCTTTGCTAATGCTGGAAATGAGGTGGAGATGCTGATTTTGAAGGCTTGGACTGTGTGTTAGATCTTGGATTTCAGCCTGCAGCTACCTGGCTGTGACGGGCTGGTGACAGCACAGTATGTGAGGGCCTTGCACAGGAGCTGATTCCTCAAGAGGTGTGAGGGAGTCAGCATTGTCCAATAGCTGGGAGGGCCCAAATACCCTTGGGTAACAGAGGGGCTCACAGTGTACTTGGGGGGGGGCCTGGACTTTACCTGAGCTCGGGATTGGAGAAGCTCAGTTTTTGATGAGGGCACGTGACATCCCAATCCTACTGCCCTGCTTTCTTTCTAAAGGAACGGACCAACAAAGTGAGCCGGATGCACTCCAGGAAGGTGGATATCACACACTGCCGGTCCCGGATGCGCTGCAGGAAGGCGGATATCCCACACTGCCCGTCCCGAACAGAGGAATGCAGGCAGCACCAACCGGCATGCCAGGTAATTTCTGTCCTATGATCATACGGTGTCACGAACCAGAGTCACTGCGTGCCTGCAGGCTCTTGCTGCCAGCTCTTGCGCACCAGGTCAGCAGCCAGACCTGAGCGTGTGAGCATAGAGCACATGTAAAAGAAGCAGGAGTGTTTCTCCCCTGGGCTGGCTCTGGCTGTGCCCTGTGCTGGCTGAAGCCTGACCTTCAGCCTGGGGGGCGTCCCACAGGGGGAGCTCAGGACACGCATGCCGGGAAAAGCGTGAGGGATTCTGCTCTGTAGCTCTCCCCACGGACCAAGCCCAGACCCCAGAGTACAGCCCCAGCTCTCGGCCCAGAGGAGGACACGGGTAGTGCCTGTGCAGCCTCTCTGTACCCAACGAGAGGTGGAAACAATCCTTCTTGTCCTCCGGTGATTCGGCACCAGAGACGGAGGCACCCACTGACAAAATGACCTCTTGGGTCCATGAAGCACACTGAGAGATTATCTGTAGCGCAGCTGAAGGTAACGTGGGACATTGTCTCATTTCTTCCAGGGATGAACACAGGCAAAAGCACAGAGGATGCTGCTCACACATCTGTGCGGAAGCGCCACATTCCGGTGATGGTCTCAGCGATGCTGCTGCCTGCGCTGGTGCTGGCTGTTGGTTTTGGGATATGGGTGCTCAAAGACTACCTGTGAGTTGGCCTTTCCCCAGCACACCTTATTGCTGCATTTGGCAATGAAGCATTTGTGGTGCCAGGATCCTGGACGGCCAAATCAGCCGCTGGCAGTACACTGCCAGGACTTAGGTTGCAAAGTCTTTCAAGTTTCCCCTTATTTCCTGTCACTGAGTAGTGCTTTCTGAAACTCATTCTCACAGAGCGCACAAGAGGGAAAAGAGAGCAGCAGAAGCAGCAGATGGAGCTGGGGAAGGCAACGAGACAGATTCTGACCCAGTCAAACAAGAATCTCCGTAATAGCTCCAGTCCGTTCCATTCTGCCATTGAAGAGGCCCGAAGTCTTCAAGGTCATCTGGAAGACTCGGAGCTTGAACTCAAAGTCATGAAAGAGATCCTTGGGAACAGTCCTGAGTGCTGCCTTCTGTCAGAGGACGGCCCTGAATGTGAGAGCAGAGCTTTTGTCCTTCATCCTGCATTCTCCAGGACAGGTATCACCAGCAGTTTGAAGATTCTTAGCTCGACACAGCTACATTCCTGTTGAGGGTCCTAATGAGGACCCAGAAAACGAGCTTCCTCTGACTGCTGGACAAAACGTAATGTCTTTGGAGATGTGGGTGAGAATGGCTGGTTTCAGGGAGAGCTGACAGATGGCACAAGAGGACTGGTCCCTTCCAATTTGATTGCGGAGCTTTCAGATGATGAACTGGATACACCTGGAGATCCTGTCAGAATTCCTGCATTGCTCCATCTGCAAGACTACCATTGCTCCACTCAATGGAACAACTCGATGTTGAGCAGAATGTGGTTGAGCTCCTTCGGGAACTCTCTGAGGCGACTGACAGCGGAACTGCAGAGCTTTATTGTATATTAAAAACAACCAAACAACTGTCCCCTCCCTCTCCCTTCCCCTTGCACCCCTCCCCCCCCTTCCCCCCCCCCCCCAAAAAAAAACAAAAAAAAAAGACAAAAAAAACCCCCAAAAACCCTAAAAAAACAACAAAAAACAACCCACCCCCAATAAAACAAAAAAACAAAACCAATTAAAATCTCAACGCTGTTCTTTTTCTGGGATACACTGAGGTGACGCTTCTTCTAGCTTAGACTTTGCAATGAGTTTGTGTCACGGAGTTCTCTCTAGAGCTCACTCGGTGACAGTGGGAACAAACCCAGGGAGAGAAGGAACAAAGAACCTCCCCTCTCTAACAGCGCGGTGCGGCGCGGCCGAGAGGGGAAGGGAAGTAAGATTGCGAGTGGGTCTAGGAGGGAAAAAATGAAAAAAACCCAACAATCTGAGAATGAACAGCAGTTTAACGAACCCAGTGACACTAAACAACAACGATGTTGCAGAACGGTGGGAGAAAAGCAGACGACCACACCTGTCATTGACATGATCAGCGAATCTCCTTTATTCCTTGGCTGCGTGTACCTTTATAATACGGATAATTAGCTCATACATATTGCAAAAGTGGAGCTCATCATTGGTTCCCAATTACATACTATCCCCGAGTATCTTAACAGCTTGTTGTTATCATCCTGAAAGCTACTCCCTTGCTGAGTTCCCAGAACCATGGCTAGTTTCTAACCATCACAGGGCATCCTGATGTTCTCACTGTCCTTGCAGGTGTTATGGCTGCTTGATTAACCTCACCGTGTTTATGACCCTTCTCAGCTAAGGGATCTCAGAACTGCATTGCTTGAACTGGTGGAACTTGTTGAAGTGAACTGGGATGAGCAAGTTTTAGAACTTAGTCAGAGTGCTGTAAAAAATGGATAATCTCATGAGTATTAAGGTACAGGATTGCTATTTCTGCACTGAATTTGTTTTTATTTTACATGGCTGTGATCTGAAAGTTGCTTGAAACGCAGGCACCTAGGCACTGTTGTGTAACTGAATTTCACACATGATAGGTCCTGAAATATCCTGGAATCTAAAACTCTGACTTGTTTTAAGTCTGCTGCTTGAGTCTAATCAGGGTCATAGTGTCTGTGTGCAGTGTTTCTTTCCCTGTAATGCTCCACATCATTTCATTTTGGGAATATTGTAGGAAATGGACTATGTGCCATAACTGTTGTTAGAACAAAGTATGTCTGGTGTGATCTTATGCATAGGTTCTGTAACTGCTCTTCACAGCTCAGGTGTTTGACCTTCTTTTTGGTGAAGTGATGAAATACTGCTGGTTTCTATTTGTGCTTCTAGGCACCTTGAAGCTCTTAGGAATAGAACAATTGTCTCCAGTTCTTTTCAATGATATCAGTAACAGCTCGAGTGCTGCTGCCCACTAGGTAGACCCAAAGAAGCGGATTACAGTGAAACAACACACGAGCTGGACCTGCATGAGGATCACTTTCAAGACAGTGGCTCTGTTCCTTGAAGCCTATTTGCTTCTTCCTGCCGCCACTCTATTACCAAGTATCAACAGCCTCTTTCATGATTCAACTTGCAAACGTTTGACACTAACCCTTGTGTTTCTATGCCTTCCTAGGTGATTCGAGCCCTTGTCAACCCCAGAGATCCAAACCAAGTAGTGATGTGCAGTGTGTTTCCATCAATGGAGAGTTCTTATTAAGCACGAATTGCTGCAATTCGGATGACAGCCTTCCACATGGTAACAGTGATGGACACAAGGGGCTCATCCACGTTCATGCTCTCATATCTCCTGGCTCTGCTGAAGATGCTGACCTGAGCCTGCCAGACACAGCAGTCACCTGCCTGGATTGTGACCCAGCGCCTTTGCAGTGCTGCCCATCCCAAGCACAGCCCGAGTGCCCCAGCAGCAGCACCACCATGCAGGAGCAGGTCAGCATCAGTGAGGTGAAGCTGAGCATCTTAGATGGGGACTTAGAGTCAGGCTGCCAGTCCCAGGCACCAGGCAGCAGCACAAGCTCTGAGCCACTCTCATCTTGACAAGAGGAGTCCCATCTTCACCCTTGACCTCTCAAGCCCTCCTGTCTTTTATTGAATAAAGTCACTCATGCTCAATCATCGCCTTGACTGCATTCCGAGTCTTCATTCACAGGGATTGGGATGAATGCAACAAACAGCAAGGCAGCTAAGCTTGCAACACTCTGGCTGTGGAGTTCGTGCAGGCAGAGCTCTGGGTTCCCATTTTGCCTGGCTTTGGGATGTCTGCAGCAAGATCTCTACCATTTTGTATGGGAGCAAATAATCTCTAGCATCCAGGTTGCTGCTCATGATAATCCCAGTCTTCCTGGCTGTTGCTTTGTGATACTTTTCAAAGCCTTTTGATACTCTTTGATGCCTTGGCTGCTCCCTAACACCTCTGTCCTCCTGCCATGTTGACTCATGTCTCCCACTTTTAAGCTGGCTTTGCAGATCATCTCCAGCCCTGTCATCATCACGCTGCAGCAGGAGGTGCTCACCTGGCCCAATGTCTGGCAGTGCTGCTTGTTCTGCAGATGAGCAGCTGCCTCCTCATCTCTTCAGCTACAGTAGTTTTTCTCAGGGAAGTTAGATGCAGTGATGCTCCTCTGGATTTGGTGTGTTAAATCCATGCTGCATGGCAGCAGTCAGTGCAATACAAAGGTGTTCTGTGTGCCACAGCATTTCTCCAGGGGCTGCCAAAGGTAGAAGCACAACACAGCACCATCCTTCTGACAGTAATGTCTGTGAGTGTTAGACATGTGAGCACTGCATCATCCCCAGCGTGTCAGTGCTTTTCCACACCAACCTGACTCTCACACTCTGCACTGAATGTAACTCTGCTCTTGTGGAGACAAATGCTTTCTGTCACATCCTCCATCCCTGCAACCATTTGCCGGTAGGCAGCTCTTGCAGAAGAATCAAGCAGCAGAACCTTTTGCTCACCCTACAGCATGCAAATGCTATGAAAGCAGAAATAACCTGGCATGCTCTGGGTCTGCAAGGCTGCACAGATGGGAGAGGTAGATTGTGGTTTTGCAGTGGAGGTTTCCAGTATTTTCAGTACATAGTGTAGGCCCTAAATGAATGTATAACCCTCTTGTAAAACAGCTGTATAAGTAGTTTTTCCACCAAGAAAGTTGCTGAACAGAGTTAAGTTCAGACTGGGGGCATTCTGACATGGGTAGAATTGAGACAAGCACAAGATAAATACAGGGTGGGTAGAGCCCAGCACAGGACAGAATGAATGTACTGACTTTTGGAAACATTGCCCTTCTCTGTCCGCAGAAAAGTACAAGGCAGACCTAAAAACAAGAGGTTGGTAATTGACCTTATATGGAAATGAATCCTAGCAACAGTCTGGAGGAGTCTGTGAGCCTGAGATGCTCAACCAATGAGAGCCATGAGAGCATCACCTGCATTGGGTTTAGGGCATAGAACAGAATTGATTTCACTGACTGGTGTGCAGTTTCTCCCTTGCCAATAGGGGATGTGCGCGCAGTATTGCAGTAATGAATAAGCACTGCTGCTATCGCTGCCATCTTCGCCTAACTAGAAATCTTTGACTTTGAGAGTTTCTCACACAAGGGGAGAGGGTAAGAAAGTAAAGAGGCACAGAAAACTAAGGAAAACTGCTCTTCTTATCTATAAAAATTGATACAATTGATGCTGACGTGATTTTTTAAAATTATTTTTAATTTTTACCCAGTGTCGGTTAGATTGTTTTAAAATATCCACACACCAAAATCTGACTACCAAGCAAATGTAATGAAAATGAAATGAAGGTGAGTTAGCGGAAAGCACAAGGCCATAATATATTAGGCTCTAGCAAATTTACAGGCAGTCACTGCATGAAGAGGTAGATCTGAGTTGCACATTATATGATTCCCACAAAGATTAATGAAATCTGAAGCTTTCAATATATTTTTTTTATTCTTTTTTCATTTCATTTTTTAAACACCTGACCCAGACCCCAACCCTCACAGGAGCTGTAAAGATAACAGCATTAACCCGCAATGTAACTCTAATCCTAACCCTTACCCTGATTCTAAAATCGTCTCTAACTCCAAATGTAACAACAAAAATGATGCTAGAAGTTTGTAGCAAGAGGAACCTTAACCCTGATCATAATCTAAAAAACAATCAAGGTAACAATAATCTTTACCTTAAGAGTAATATTAATCAGAGCCCAGATGATGCCTGCATCCAATCAGAAGCATGCTTTGTATTATTTAAGAGTTGTATTTTTTCCAATGAACTCTCTCTATTATCACTTTTATAAAGTAACAGAGTCTGTTCTTTTTCTCCTGACACTGTGCCTTACTCCAGACATCCCCTGGAAATGACCCAGATAGGGCACCATCAAAGTAATGCTAATAGTAATGTCAACCCTAAGGGTATCTCTAGCCTCAGTGTTAATGGGACGCTAACAACAATCCCAACAGCCTTAAACATTCTGGTGGTGTGAAAGAGGTGCTGCCTTGCACATGCTGGGCAGTCCCATTGCCTGTTAAATGCAGGCGGCAGCGTAGAAACATGATGCCCGTGGTCAGAATGCCCTGTGGCAGATCCTGGCACCGGAGAACTGACCGGAGAACCATGAGAGAACTGACAACAAATCACTCGACATCAGAACCGACCCAGTGGTTATTTACAAGCCTTGGGTGACCCAGACAGGATCTCAGAGTGGTGAATGTAGGTACAGAAGTTGTTACTACTCTGTTTCCTTCTAAAAGCTGCTCAGCTGCTTTGCGTTTCAGACCATCCCTGGCTTCACTGTGTGCATGTGTCCAATTGATACCAGGTGGTTTTTTTTCATCTCAGAAGTTGGGGGGGGGGGGGGGGGGTGGGAAAGGGACATCAATTCAATTACTCATTTATTTATTGACAGACATTCACGTTTGCTACGTTTGGAGAAGTTTTTATTTGTTTGCTGTGGTTTGGTTTTATCTTTTTTCTTTTTTTTTTTCCCCCTTCCCTCCTCTTCCATCTTTGTGTTCTTCCCCTATAATAAAACGGGAACGGATCCCCAGGGTCTGTCCCGCAGACGTTCTTTCCGTGGTCTCTGCTGCCACCTGCTGGCCAATACACGGAACTGCCACTGTTGGACGTTTGGTGCCGCAGGAAGCACAACGCAGATCTGAGTTCTGACCGGTCTACGCAGCAAATCCGCCAATCTTTATTGTGATAAGCCCTCCACATGGCATTGCGCATGCACTCGAACACGCAGCAGGCATAGATTTCTCCTAACTCCTTGAGGAGCAGGCAAGCAGAACAACTGAGCGCACCACTGCTTGTGATTGGGCCACCCCCATCATAGAGATGTGTGTTAGATCTTTTACCCACCCCTGGACTGGCCTTGTTGTTTAACGATAACCTCTGAAATCTGAGTTACTGGTTCTACCACCTGTAGTGTAGAATAGGTAGCCAATAAATGCTTTTCAACTGTGATGTATCTTTATTCTGCTCCATGCCAAACCTGTGACGAAAACCTCATAGGGGTTCACAAAGAACTCTGGCTCTGCCAGAGCCCCCATCCAGACCCTTCTGGAGTTACATTCACATCTAGTTTGGCTGAAAAGGTTGGACTGAAAATACTCAGTGCTTGGGCCTGTTTAACAGATATTTTTTCCTGATTATGCTGTCCATCGATCTTTTTAAACTGAACTCCTGCTCTAATCTGGTCTTTAAACATTTGTTGTCTCAAGACCCTAATGGGTCCAGACTGGATGACCTTAGGGGCTGGACGCCTAAGTCATGGCAGCAGATGGTTCTCTGACCTTTTCACCACTATTCAGAGCCTGCATCTGGCCGTAGGCACTCTTGTCTCCCCATCAATTGGGCAGCCTGTTGTATTACAGCACCTGAGTGCCACTGGGGGGTTCAGTATGGATAACATAGACCCATACTGATGTAAAGGTGATGGCTGTAGGATGAGATCCCTCATTCCTGATGAAACATTTATTGACTGGGCTCTCAAAATCATCTTCATAGATTGCCTCTTTCATGCCTAATTCTCTAATATAATTTTGTTAGTCCTCCATAGAGGACCACAGGCTCGTATTTAATGGTATGTCTTATTTGGTATTCTTATTTGGCCATGTTATATGACACACAGCCATAAATCATTCACTGATCAAATGGCTATCCTCATTATGTTGGACAGAACATACAGTCTTTGCCTGAGGGCAGGGTGAGTAGTAATGGATGTCAGTTTTGAAATTTCCAGTCCATTCACCACAGCGCTTTCTGCCTCCATGTCCCATAACCAGAGCAGCTATGCTGGCATGCTCTCTTGGTTTCTGTCTAAACCACTGTACTATATCCATCAGTTCAGCTGCTGCATTATGGGCAGCAGGGTTTGGGGGGTTGGACACTGGTCAGGGCACTCCCACCAGCCTATCCTGCATTTTTTTTTTCATTTTAGGGTTACAATCAGTCAGATCTCAAATAGATCTAGTCCAAATGGAACCTCAAAATCTGACCTTTTAGTGCCTTCATTTACAGAGTCCATTTTATACAGATTCCCTTGTACAGGGTCCCCATGGTCTTCCAGAGAGATGTTCCTGATCTTCCATAGGAGAATGATTGAATTAGGTTTTTTCCCCATCAAAACTGCCACCTGTCTTTCCAGTTTTTCAACACTGTCATTCAATAGCTGATTTGCATCAGCCTGAGCCTCTTCAGTTATGTTCAGACAGTTCAAGGCCATCAGCAGTGGCCATGCCACCATGAACGCAGCTAACTGTCATTCTCAAGTTGTACGTATGTCTTTGCTAAGACCATGGAAATACTCAGTCAGGTGGGCCAGGGACTCATGGACCCTCCCTCCGTCCCACACAGGGCCCCATTTTTCAGTGACAGAAGCAATGCTGCATTTTGAGGATCCTATGAATCCCAGGACATGCCCTGACAAAAGGTCATTCAAAGGGGTAGTCTTTCCCCATCCAAACAACTCCATGATATTCACAGAATCACAGAATTGTAGGGGTTGGAAGGGACGTCCAGAGACCATTGAGTCCAACCCCCCTGCCAAAGCAGGTTCCCTACACCATGTTGCACAGCTCGGCATCCAGGCAGGTCTTGAATATCTCCAGAGAAGGAGATTCCACAACCACCCTGGGCAGCCTGTTCCAGTGCTCTGTCACTCTCACCGTTAAGAAGTTATTGCGCACATTAATGCGGAACTTCCTATGCTGAAGTTTCAGCCCGTTACCCCTAGTCCTGTCCCCACGCACTACTGAAAAGAGACCAGACTCACCACTATGGCTCCCACACCTCAGGTATTTATAAACCTGGATCCTGTCCCCTCTCAGCCTTCTTTTTTCATGGCTAAACAGACCCAGTTCACTTAGTCTCTCCTCATAGGGGAGATGCTCCAGGCCCTTCACCATCTTTGTGGCCCTCCGCTGGACTCTTTCCAAGAGATCCCTGTCTTTTTTGTACTGGGGAGCCCAGAACTGGACACAGTATTCCAGATGAGGCCTCACCAGGGCAGAGTAGAGGGGGAGGATCACCTCCTTCGACCTGCTGGACACGCTCTTTTTAATGCACCCCAGGATGCCATTGGCTATTTTGGCTACAGGGGCACACTGCTGGCTCATGGTCAATCTGTCGTCCACCAGGACGCCAGGTCCCTCTCAGCAGAGCTCCTCTCCAGCAGCTCATCCCCCAGCCTGTACCGGTGTATGCAATTATTTCTACCCAGGTGCAAGACTCTACACTTGCTTTTGTTAAACCTCATCCGGTTTCTTACTGCCCAGCTCTCCAGCCTGTCCAGGTCTCGCTGAATGGCAGCACAGCCTTCAGGCGTGTCAGCCAATCCTCCCAACTTCGTGTCTTCAGCAAACTTGCTGAGGGTGGTCATTGATGAAGATGTTGAACAAGACCGGACCCAGCACAGACCCCTGGGGGACGCCGCTAGTTACAGCCCTGCAGCCAGACACTGCACCGCCAACGACAACCCTCTGCACTCTGCCAGTCAGCCAATTCTCGACCCACTTCACTGTCCACTCACCTATCCCATACTTCCTCAGCTTTGGTATAAGTATGTCATGGGAGACTGTATCAGTTATAGAGGTTATAGAGTTCAATTCCTGTAGTCAGTTTGGCGGCCCAGGTGGGACCAGCTCTGTTCACTGCAGGACCAGCTGAGAGGGAGACACTTTTGGCGCACCCTGAGATTTCTCTGAAGGACTCCCTTCCTCACCTGATCACTGCAGGGACAGACAAGGTCCACCCATAGGTGGACTAGGTATGTGTATGGTAAGTGGAGCCCATATGTCTTGAGGAGACATCCTACACAGTTTACAGCCATACGTGCTGCTCCCAGGGAGGTGAGCTCATGGCTTTGGTTGCCAGCTGGGGTAGGAAGACTCCTTGGGTGAGTTCCTATGAAAGGGAACTATATGTCATATGAAGGGAAACAAGAACAAGTACTCTCTCCCAGGTGGTTGGCAATAGGAGGGGCCTAGGTTGGTCTCTCCTACAGGTATGGGATATAATGGATAGCCTGTCAAATGGTAGCCTGGGTTCTCCAAGTTGTAATCACGGGGCTTATAGGTTGTATGTTCAATATTATCATCTGCTTTAAGTGTTTGGTACCGTGTGTCAAGCCGACTCTGGGAAAAACATTAACGTTTGCAACTGGTCGACCAGAGTATGAGTGTTATTAAGATTCCAGCTAGAAAACGTTGTCAGCATTGTGTAGTATGAATAAACCATGGTTTTTGATCTAAATGTCAGAGTGAGTGTGGTGTGAGTGAGACACAGAACAGCTGCAGGGTGAGTGCCAAGTCCTGACCCGTGTTTCCTTCCTCCTGTGAGTAAAATGGCCAGACACGGACAAAGTGAAAGACTGTGTTGTCTGTCCACTCATATGTACTTTCTGCTTGTATGTAAGAAGACAGGAGTTTGTACTCTGTAGATTAATAAGATTGTCCTGAGGAGAGGTGTACATTCCACCCGACCAATGAATGTCAACCCATTTATGTAATACTATGTACTGCTTGTGAGGAAGTGTGTGAAGGAGGTGGTTCAATCAGTGCTGGTTCTGTGGCACAGTGTTTATAACTGAAGAATACAGACTGTATTAAGGGAGTTTATGTGAACTGAAGAACTGTACTGTTTGACAAACTGTTTTGATGGTATAAGAAAGTGTAATTGTTAATTATTTATGAAAGTGTACTTGAGGGAATGTGGAAGTGTATCTGAGCATACAAACAGAGGAAGCATTTACAGAGGAAAAAGGGTTAAAGCGAGTTTACCTGCACTGACATGAGAGTAACACCCTGCACCGCTGCCCTGTGAGCTGAGCAGAGCAGAGCAGAGACACAGTCCCCATGTATCAGGTAGTGTTATTCTGCTTACCAAATGAATGAGTTCACTACAGAAGAGGCAAATCTTCCCCTCTGCTCCATCTGTGGCATACTCTGGAGTTCAAGGCATTGCAAAGCTATGGCACATCTATTTTCTTTCAATGATGACACTTTAGTGTGCTCTGGGCTCTCATTTCAATTGCATCTATAGAAGTCTAGGGTCATACCAGCTGACAGGAAGCTGGCAAATGTCTCATTGTAAGGAAGAGCAAGAAAGATGACATGGGCAATTATGGACCTGTCAGTCCAGAGCCTGGTAAAATTATGGAGAAAATGATGGTGGGAGTTATGGAAAAACAGCTGAAGGACAATTCTGTCATTGGTCGCAGCCAACACAAGTTTGTGAGGTGAAGGTCCTGTTTAATTTAAGCTCATTCTGTGACACAGTTATCCGTTTAGTTGACCAAGGGAAGCCAGTTGATGTAATCCTTGAGGATTTCAGTGGAAATTTTGACACTGTTTCTCACAACAACCTTCTGGACAGAATGTTCTGCATATGGCTAGACAGAAACACAATGTGGTGGGTGAGCAGTTGGCCAGTAGGTCAGTCCCAAAGGATTATAGTCAGTGGGTTCCATCAGGCTGGTAGATGGTCACTGTCGGGGTCCCCAGGGTTCCATTTTGGGGCCACTTTCCTTTCATGTTTATGCAGATGACTTGCATGCAGGACTAGAAGACGTTCTGAGCAAGTTTGCTGATAAGACCAGATGAGGAGGTGCTGTTGCCTCCACTGAGGGTGGAGAGGACTTGCAGAGAGATGTGGACAAGTCAGAGAACTGGGTACCAGTTGGTACTAAGCACCAAGTGCATAAAGTATAACAAGAACAAGTGCCTGATTGTGCACCTGGGTAGGGGCAATGCTGGACATACACACTGACTGGATATGGGACACTGGAGAGGAGTCTGACTAGAAAGGATTGGGGTGCTGGTCAGCATCACACTGAATGTGAGTCAGCAGTGTGCCAAGGCAGCCAGGAAAGCCAACGGTCCCCTGGAGCGCATGAAGCAACTTATTGCCAGCTGGGTGAGGGAAAGGATCATCCCTCTGCTCTGCATTGCTACTGCCTCACTATGTTCTGGGCACCACAGAACATAAAGGACTTCAAACTCTGGGAGAATGTGCAAAGGAGGGCACTGAAACCGAGAGATCTGAAGTTCAGAGTTTCACAAGGATTGACTGCTTGTTCAGACTGGGCCCTTCTTACATCCCTTCTCACATCCTGCAATGAAACATAGGTCTCATATGGGACATGAACCTCACAGCGTCCTTGCACCACATGTAGAGCCTGGGATCTTCTGTCCCCATGTCTTTCATTTAACATCATACAGACCTCCAACCCATTGCCCCAGGAAATGCCCGGAGCCAACATGAGATACAGGATCTCTCTACCACTGGTCTTGTAATCAGGGCTTGACCTGTCTGCTTCGTAAGGCAAAGGAGAGGTTTCTTAGCATGCCAGTGCCTTTGCCTGCCTGTAGTCATGGCTTCCAGTTATCTTCTCTAACAAGTCCCTTGGGAAGCTTGCTTGTTAATGTTCCTCAGTGGGCCCATTAATACTCCAAGAAACTTCACTGTTACTTCTTACTTTGTCTTGTTGAGCACTTTGTGCAAACTGGATGAACTCAGCATCAAATGCACCCTGGGACCATTATAACCTAAAGAATCTCCTGTGCCTTATGCCATCTTGTTATCTTCTTCAGGTTATCAGAACTTGTTCAGCAAAAAGGAGGGATATCTGGAGAGAGATTAAAGAATCCATTATAAATTTATTTTTCTTTATTTATATCTGGGTTTAAAGCAGCACTGTGCAACTGATACCAATCCAGGATGTCCCAATGAGTTCTGTACTGTTACTGTGTTGACAAACGTCCTTCTCAACCTCCCCACACAATTTCTGCTCACAATGGACCTATGGGACTTGCATCACTTTTCTTCACATCACTCTTCTCCTCTGCATTAATCTCCTCAGTGTTAAAACTGCTTTGCACCAACTCCCACTGGCTTTCCTCAGAGAACCAGCTACACATGGAAAAGGAAAGATTTCTCTTTTTTATCTGGCCAGCAAATGGAAGGAAAGGTGATGCAATTGAATGAACAGTAAAACACAGTGATCAACTGCATGCCATGTTCAAGCTGCATCTATTGAAATTTGTCTTTCATATGGAATACTTTTAAAAGAAATGATTTAGACTGAGGTAGGATAGGATAGATTGAATCACAGTGAAGTAGTTGACAACAGAGGCCATCAGACTCTGGGAGATGGAGCAAATTCCAGTAATCTTCCTGGGACAGATCAGCCAGGTAGTTGAGAGGTATCAACTTAAAATTGATCAGGACTTGTGAGTATTTCACACATTGAGATGGGTTAACACATTCTCATTGATTTCTATTTTTGTCTCCAACTCTGTTTTTCACTTTTACTGACATTAATGAACATCTTTCAGACTTCGTGCCTTAATAAAAAAGAGACAGTGATTGAGAAAAAGTATAAGAAGAAAAAGAAAAAGAATAGATAGGAAGGGATAGATCAAATCACAGTGAAGGAGTTGACAACACATTCCATCAGACTTTGGGGAGATGGAACAAATTCCAGTAATCCCCCTGAAAGTCAGAAATCAGACAGATAATTGGGAGGTATCTGACTGAACAAAGAGCAAGGGATGGAGAAATCTGGAGGGCAGTGGGAGTAGTGTGTGCCCAAATGGCCTGCTGAAAACATGCCCTTAACCATGGCCATTTATTTAGGAGAGTTGAAAACACCTGGAGGATGAGACACATCAAATAGGCAGCAGGGAAGAGTAGTGCTGGGCACCGGGCTATAGTCACAGGGCATTGGCACTGGCACCGCTGTCTGTGTCTCTGAACCTGAAGGCATTTGTGTCCAGCGAACACAGTTCTGGAAAACATTGTAGTTTCAGTAAAAGAAAAAAAAAAAGAAAGAAAGAAAAAAAAAAAGACATCAAATCACCTCAAAGATTCATATATACAACTTAAAATGGAACAAGACTCATGACAATTTCTCATGTTGAGAAGGGTTAACACATTTTCATTGATTTCCATCTTTGCCTTCAATTATTGGTTTCAGTTTTATTGACATTTATGATCAACTATTAAGCTTACAGCCTCAAAATAAATAAATAAATAAAAAGAGATACATTTGCATCTTGCACATGGCCTGATGCCCCTTTGACCTTCACAGTTCCCACAAGTCCTTTCATGCCGGAGAGTATGAGATCCAGCAGAGCATCTCTCCTCATTGGTTCCTCCATGGCTTGGTCAAGAATCTGCCATCTGTGCTCTCCAGGGATCTGCTGGATCCCTGGCACATGCCCTGCTGTGCTGTCCCTGCCGCAGATAATGGAGTGACAAAGGCCACCAAATTGGACAAGGGACAGACAACATCAGATTCCCATCTGTCTGCAGAGGGCACCTTCCATTGACTGTCCCTGATCAGGAAGACAGGAAAAGACACTGATGGTCTCCTCTGTTGGCCATTTCCATTAGTTCTGACCTGTCTGCTCTTCCATCCCCAGGCAGAGCTCAGTGCACTCTCACAGACGGCAGTCGCTCTTCTTTGTCTCCTCGCCCATCCATCCTAAAGACTCGGTATCCCCCTTGTGCTACAGTGCAGTTGTGGAAGCCATTAAACTGTGTCCCCGTGGTCCAAACAGGAGCTCAGGCCTGCAGCTCTACCAAGATTTCTAGCTTCTTGTGTGTTGGTGTTTGCATTAGTGCAAAAGCACAGAAGTAAACATCCTCATTGAAAAGCATCACTGGACATTGCCTGACTGGATAGCTCATCTATGGTATCAGTGTGCAGAAGGTGGCACGCAAACATTAGACCGATCGTGGGTCTTGGAGGTGACGTAGCAGCATGGACACACCATGGTCATGGCTTTGCTGAAGGCCCTGTGCTGCACTTGCAGCTGCATGTGAATTCACCAGACAGCCGGTGCTATCCCTTCTCTGGCCCTCAGCTGATGCCCAGGAAGGAGGTGTCTGTCTCAGGGACTTACCACACGGTTTACAAGCACTGGCACACATCAGGAGCAGCCCAGGCATGGTGGGCATCACCCAGTGTCTGTGTGTCAGCAGCTGCCTCCCCGCTGAAGGGCCGAGGACTCAGAGCAGGAGCTCACATGCAGGCAACTCCTTGTGCACTTCTGAACTGAACCAGAGGAATCCCAGCTCCTGTGGTTCTGTGGGGAGCTGAATCCCATTTCAGCTCCAGGATTTCTGTCAAGGGATGAGACTCCTGCACTGCCTCAGCTGGATCACTGCCCTGCACAGGGAATGTCCAAACCTCCTTGTCCTCGTCTGGTTGCCCTTTGTGCTTCATCAAACAAACTATATTAGTACTCGCTATATGTCTCCAATCAGTCACTGACCACTGGACATGTGGTGGTTAATTGAGCAGATTTCAAAGCACAGTCATTATGCTGTTGTCTTTCAGGAGCTGTTGGCCATGAGGACCCAGGGACATGTCAGGGGAAATGAGTGGGAAGGATAAAAATGATATCATCTGTTGCTGAGCTGGGCCAGGCTCCTGGGATACAGGGAGCTCATAAATGAGGGCAGAGCTGCAGAGAGACAGCTGTGCCCAGGAGAAGCTCTCGTGCACAGCACAGCCTGCAGGTGACAGAAAAAGAAGAGAGAAAGTGAAGAGAGCTTGCAGGATGTGTGTGGTGTGAGCAGGCTGTGAGCTCTCTGCAGGAGCATTGCTCACAGACCATGACAAGGTAAGTCTCACTGCAGACCATGAGCAGCTTTTCATAGAGGGTTAACTTAATTTGGGATATCCCATAGCAGATCTGGATGCAGGCACTGCATGTTTCTTTACTGTGGAAAAAGCCTTCTGCTCCAGCTGAGGGCTTCCATACTGCAGTGTCAGAGCACAGCCCTGAGGGCTGCGTGTCCCAGCACGGCTGCAGGCTGTGCAGCCGGGGCTGCAGGCGGGTGCCCAGGGCTGTCCTGCAGAGCAGGGTCCCTGCTGTGCCCCAGGGGCTGTGTGCCGGGTATGGGACTCTGCCGCCTGCCAGGCTCAGCACTCAGCCTGCCCGGGGAGCTGCCCAGGGCGCTGCAGGGAGACGTGTGGGGGGAAGGAGCCCCCCGGCAGGGCTTGTGCTGCCACAGCTGCTGCCTGGGGCAGGGGGATCACAGCTCCACTGCACAACTGAATGTTTCTGAGGGTTCTCTGCAAGAGCAGAGTCAAGGCAGAGATTTTCCATGCCCTGCTCCTAGGAAAGGAAAAAGGATTGGAGGCAGGAATCTAATAAGGGCTGTAAAATTTAAAACACAGTTCTGAGACTCCCCGGTATTTCTTCAATCCATCACTTGTTTTGTGAACAGTCACACAAGTTGTGCTTTCAGCCTTTCTTTCCGAAAGGATACAGTCACTTTCAGTTCTTGTGTTTTTCTGCAGACATTAATAGTTCGCTTATATTGCAAAAAGGCTGATTTCTCTATGAGAAGTTGTAGTGCACAGAGATAGGGGCTGGAGTCTTGAAAAGCAGTTGTGCTAAACAGGAAAATATCCAGGAGGCTTTGATATGATTAGGAAATGAGAAGCAAGTAAGAGCTTCCTCATCTTCTGCTCCTTAAGGGATGGTGTAGCTCATGAAAATAACTTCAAATTCTGGAGTTAAATGAACATTTTGCAAAGGGAAAGAAAATCTTTTACAATACAGCAGAAAGCAGAAAGGAGAACATCTATAGTATAGCAGGAGTGTCTCTGAGAATGGTCTGGGCTTGTCATTACTTTCCGCACTCTGAGCAGGACTTCAAGCCCAGGATCTGCCCAGGAGGGGCAGAATGTAAATGAGTTACTGGAAACAATGAATATGTAGATGAGTTCCAGGAAATTTGTTGGATATGTATCAGCTTGGCTTTCAAATATGTATCACTTCTGCTTGCTGCTGTGCAAGATAGGAGTGATCCCCTTTGCACCCAGTGCCTAATAAACGTATTCCTACTTTATAATCTAACTCTGGATTATAGAGTTTGATTCCACAACTCAAAACCATGCTTCTGGAATGAGTTAGTCCACTGGTGAATACTTGATCTGACACCCATATGCCTGTGTAGAGATGACCCTTCTGTCTGTCAGGAGCTTTCAGCCCTGGAGCCCCAGGGAAATCTCCAGGGGAAGCAGTGAGGAAGAGAAATTCAAATCCTCTGGTGTGCTGAGCTGTGCCACGCTCCTGGGACACAGGGAGCTCATACAAGTGGATGGTGCTGCAGAGAGACAGCTGTGTCCAGGAGCAGCTCTTGTGCACAGCACAGCCTGCAGCTGACAGAAGGAGAGGAGAGAAAGGGGAGAGAGTTTCCAGGATGTGTAAGGTGTGAGCAGGCTGTGAGCTGGCAACAGGAACATTGCTCACAGACCATGACACGGTAAGTCTCATTGAAGACAATGCAGCTGCTATTCATAGAGTGTTAACTAAAACTGAGACATCCCATAGCAGATCTGGTTGCAGGCACTGCATGTTACTTTTCTTTGGAAAAAGACTTCTGCTTTGACAGTGGGCTTCCATGCTGCAGTATGAAAGCACAGCCCTGAGGGCTGCGTGGACCAAGATGGCTGCAGGCTGTGCAGCCAGGGCTCTGCAGGTGGGTGCTCAGGGCTGTCCTGCAGAGCAGGGTCCCTGCTGTGCCCCAGCGGCTGTGTGCTGAGGCAGAGACGCTGCCGCCTGCCAGGCTCAGCACTCAGCCTGCCAGGGGAACTGCCCAGGGCGCTGCGGGGAGACGGGTGGGGGGAAAGAGTTCCCCGTCAGGGCTTCTGCTGCCACAGCTGCAGCCAGGGGCAGGGGGATCACAGCTCCACTGCACAAAAGAATGTTTTGCAAGAGCAGAGCCAAGGCAGGGATTTTCCATTTCCTGTTTTGAGGGAAGGCAAAAAGGATTGGAGGCAGAAATCTAAAAGGGGCTGTCAACTTTGAACACAGCTCTGAGACTCCTGAATTTTTCTGCAATCAATCGCTTGTTTTGTCAACAGTCACACAGGCTGTGCTTTCTGCTTCTCCTCTCTTGAAGGGTGATTCTAGTTAAAATTATCAACATTTTCTGTTGATGTGTATAATGCACTTATCCTGCCAACAGGCAGATTTCTCTAAGACAAAGTGCACAGAGGTTGGGACTGGGGATACTAAGAGAAGTGCGAGTAAAGGTATGAGACATAAAACAGACAAAAATATCCAGGGATATGGAATAAGATCAGAAAATGAGAGGAAGGTTAAGGCTCTATATGCTTTATTTGCTTAAGGAATGCTGAACTTCATGAAATTAAATTCAAATAATGGTGCTAAATGAACATTGTCATAGTAGAATTTCATTTCATGATTTAATAATACATCATTTCATAATACATCAGGAAGAGTGTGTCTGAGAATGGTCTGGACTTGTCATTACCTTCTGCACTCTGAACAGGACTCCAAGCCCATGATCAGCAGATGCCCAACAGCAGCTCCATCAGCGAGTTCCTCCTGCTGCCGTTGGCAGACACGCGGCAGCTGCAGCTCCTGCACTTCTGGCTCTTGCTGGGCATCTACCTGGCTGCCCTCCTGGGCAACGGCCTCATCAGCACAGCCGTAGCCTGCGACCGCCGCCTGCACACCCCCATGTACTTCTTCCTCCTCAACCTGGCCCTCCTCGACCTGGGCTGCATCTCCACCACTCTCCCCAAAGCCATGGCCAACGCCCTCTGGGACACCAGGGCCATCTCCTACACAGGATGTGCTGCACAGCTCTTTTTCTTTCTCTTCTTCATCTCAGCAGAGTATTCCCTTCTCACCATCATGTCCTATGACTGCTACGTTGCCATCTGCAAGCCCCTGCACTACGGGACCTTGATGGACAGCAGAGCTTGTGCCACCATGGCAGCAGCTGCCTGGGGCACTGGGGTTCTCAATTCCCTGCTGCACACTGCCAGTACGTTTTCACTGCCTCTCTGCCAAGGCAATGTTGTGAACCAGTTTTTCTGTGAAATCCCCCAGATCCTCAAGCTCTCCTGCTCAGAATCAAATCTCAGGGAAGTTGTGTTTATCATTTTTAGTGTCAGTTTAGGCTTTGGCTGCTTTGTTTTCATAGTTGTGTCCTACGTGCAGATCCTTCTTGCTGTGCTGAGGATGCCCTGTGAGCAGGGACGGCACAAAGCCTTCTCCACGTGCCTCCCTCACCTGGCCGTGGTCACCCTGTTTCTCAGCACTGTCCTTTATGCCTACCTGAAACCCCCCTCCATCTCCTCTCCATCTATGGACCTGATGGTGGCAGTTCTGTACTCAGTGGTGCCTCTAGCAGTGAACCCTTTCATCTACAGCATGAGGAACAAGGAGGTCAAGGATGCAGTGAGGAAAGTGATTATTAAATGTGTTTCACAAGCAGTGAACTGCACATCTCTTTGAATTCATGACTTGTATTGAGCTTTTTACTGAATCAAACTCTCCTTTTTGTATGTTTTGTGCAATTTTATAAGTGTAATTTATTAAATCTTATTCATTTTTTTTTAATACTGTAATGTTTTTCACTAAAACCTTAGGATTGAAATCAATTCCTTTTCAGCTTGCACCTTTGTAGCATAGCCACACTGTACATTATGAAATAGCCTCTCCGTGAACCTTAACAAAATAAAGAACATGCAGTGACTCTGTCTGTCCTGCATCTTCTGAGACATTTCTGGAGCTGTTGGGGTCAGATGTTCTCAGAAACTTACAGTCCAGCAGGAAGCACACAGCTGTTCATCAGATTGTGCAGTGACTACCGCCTGCAGCAGCTTATGGACCATCCCTGGGCTCCTGGCTGGCATCTGTGCTTTCAGGCTCACATCTGTCAGTGCCTCTGTGTTGTGGGTTTATGATTTCTGTTGTCTGTATTCCACATCAGAACATCATACAGACCAGTGGAAGTTAAAGAGTTCATGTTCTCATTCCGTGTTACCACCATTTTCGGCATTTTGGGTTCCCATAGTCAGGGAGGGAGGGGGGGGATCATCCCCAGAGGACTTGGCATTAAAAGGAAGCGGGGTGAGACTCCGGACTAGACCCCAGCTGCTCTCAGCCTGTGGCCTTCTCAGCTCCCCACAGAGAAAAGCACGTGCTGCTCTCGCACTATCATGGTTTGACTCCTACTTTGGGTACTCTTCTCTCTCTCATTTTGTTTGATTTTTCTGCTCTCCTGAAGGCTGGGATGATCATGGCTGGAAGGCAGAAGGTGAACTGGAGCCTGCAGGGACAAGAGAAATGGCAGGGAAGCTGTGAGGGAACACAGCAGTCTATGTGCCAGCCCAGCCCTCCCCAGCCCTTCTGCAGGGGGTGGCACAGCAGGCCCTGCACAGGAAGACAATGAGCAGCAACACTGATAACACTCTGGCTAATGTGGATTACAAATGCAGATGTTGCCCGCGGGGTCCCCAAGGGGAAACTGGGAGCTGCTGGGGCGGGGGGTGGGCAGGGGAGTGAAAATTCCCCCCTTGGAGACTTCACATTAAGACACTCAAAAGGAGGCATCGGGGAGTTTAAAGCTACAATACAGTCCATGTATGTAGAGCTGCGGAGTGAGGTCATCTCGTGTCTCCTGCGGCCCAGAGCAAGTAAAGCAGTCCCAGCTGCACTCTGAAACAGAGAGCCAACCGGGCAGCAGAGAATGCTAACCTCTACTCCCTTCCTCGCTGTCCCAGCTGCAACCCCTTCCTGTGCCCCTCGGAGCCCAACCCGGGCTGCAACATGCCTGGGAACTGCTGCTCCCCTGGTTGCAGCCCGTCTGGCCCAGTAAACCTGCTGCACTGGGCAGGAGCTGGAGCCGGGACCAAGGTCCTGCCTGGGGTATGGCAGTGCCGGGCAGTGTACTTGGGGATGACCCTACGTACCCAGTGCAATACATTCCAAATAGCCACAGACATCAACTGACTGCCATACTTTTCTCACCAGACATCGATATAAATGGACTGCTTGGTGGTTCTGTGCTATGGCTGTCTTCTCGCCACAAGCTGCACATCTCTCCACTGAATGGTAGCACCACTCATGAGAAAAGTTGTCTTGGAGAATCATGTAGCACTGGAAAAATGGACAGCTATCCAGGAGGGTACCTGTGCCATCATCAGCAGTGATTGTTGTGAATACATTCCTGACATTTACAACATGGAATTCCTATGATGACACGGATGGAAACCCAAATTGTTCCAATCAGCCCACTAAGGACAAACAATCGGACCATGTCTCAGTTCTCCAGTAGTGGCTGTGGCTGCCCTGGTTCAGCCCAACCTACATTGCTCTCATTACATACATTGCTCTCATCTACATACCCCTCATTAGAGGTGCTGAGGTGCTGTAAGGCATGCCTGACTCAGAAAGGGCAGAGCTGTTCTGAGGAGCTTTGCAGTTTCCTACAGCTGTTGTGAAATATAAAAGGATGAAAATGAATTTAGTTGTGAGAAAGGAAGGCTATTGCTTGTGGGGGGCTTCAGGTAGGCATAAAGGACAGTGCTGAGAAACAGGGAGACCACAGCCAGATGAGGGAGGCACGTGGAGAAGGCTCTGTGCTGTCCCTGCTCAGAGGGACCGCTGCCCAGGAGGTTACTGTTATAGATTCTCATGACAAAACCAGACAAAGTCCAGTGTGATACATAAAGGGAGAGCTTTATTTAATTAAGCAAGGCAGTAAAGTGAGCAAAACAGCGCTGGGCGCCCGAGGGGAGTCTACACTCCACCAAGGTTGGGATTTGAACAAAGGATTGCCTCTTTATTTATACAATTCCCATCTCCTGCATAAATTCCAGTCATTCTTGCTGCTGCACAGGTTGTTGCTGGTGTCACAGTTTGTTGCTGAGGATTGGTTTTCCTGCCTCTTGATGGTCAGTAGTCTTTTCCATTATTCTTTGGTTATTTTCTAGCAGCTTCTGTGCCCTGGCAATGTGTAGTTTGCAGTGCCTTCAGCTTCTTAGTTTCTGTCATCTATTACAACGCGATTTAAATTTTACAACACTATTTACATTCTCGGACACCTGAGAAAGCACCACTGAGTATTGATTTGACTAACAAACTTAACCCTTTCCTATCACAATCCCCCCTCTTCTATTTTATCCTGATTTTGTTCATCAAATAGTTTTACTGCTTCTTTAGCCCTTTGGTGGATAGATTCATCCTCTTCCTTGCTATTGATTAATTCATACTGTTTTCTTACTAACATTAAATGGGCTATTTCTAACCGTCCCTTAACAATAGCAAATAGTTTATTATCGAACAGAAATGGTCCAAAAGTTAGTCCCAGGATTAATAAAATAAGAGGCCCCACTAAAGTAGACAGCAAGGTAGTCAGCCAGGAAGAATATCAAGGGTATCACAGAATATGGGACTACTCATCTAATTGCTTAGTTCTCTTCAGAGTCAGTTTTAGTCCTTGGGGGGGTCCCACCACTTTCCAGTTCACTGATTCTTAAAGTGCCTTCACTCTAGACACGTGTCCATCCTCACTCAGTAGTCCGGATAGCAGTCTCTGTGGTGAGAAAGACAAGAAAGGGTCCCTCCCAGCAAAGAGTAATAGATGACTCCTTCCAATTCTTTATTAATACTTTATCTCTTGGTTTTACATGTCAATTTCTAAAGGGGGTTGCTGTAACACCATTGCCTTTTTACGTACTTCTTCTTTTCTGGACATTAGTTGCATAACATAAGGATGCAAGTTCCTTTCATCTAACATGGGGTGATCTAGGGGAAGGTCGATGTTGTAAGGCATATCGTATAACATCTTGAAAGGTGAAAGCCTGGTGTCAGCACGGGGTTGTGTTCTAATATTTAGAAGGGCTAAAGGGAGACATTTCACCCGTGATAATTTTGTTTCTAATATTAACTTTGTAAGTTGTTTCTTAATCTCTCCATTCATCCTTTCTACCTTCCCTGAGCTTTGGGGGTGATACGGTGTATGGTATTCCTATTTAGTACCTACTAATACCACCACCTCTAATACCATCTCTGAGGTGAAACAAGGTCCCCGGTCGGAATCAATGACAATGATGACCCCGTATCAGGGAATTATTTCTTCAAACAAAATTTTTACCACTGTGTGTGCAGTTGCTCTAGCCGTAGGGAACGCATCAAACTATGTGACGTGGTCCACCGTAACAAGAAGATATCTAAATCTTCCAACCTTAGGGAGCTCGTTAAAGTCTACCTGTAACCGTGCAAACAGGAGATGGGTCATTTCCCTTCCCCCATGTATTTTCTCTCTTTATTGATGTTGGTTAATCTTATGGCAAGGTAAGCACTCACCTACAACTCTTTTAGCTACATTTTAGGCCCCTATGCACAAAAAATTTATTGCAAAATGATCGTTCAGTGCTTGCACTCCCCACTGTGTTCTATATTTATCATGGTATCTCCTCATTACTCTGAGTGCCATTGCTTTCCAGAACACTTCCTTTCCATTGGGTAATCTCCACTTCCCATGTCTCCTAAAAAATCTTGTTTTAAATAAGAAGCCTGACTTGTAGAAAGGTTCTAGCCCTGAAAAGAGGCTATAATATCCCCATTTGCTGTAACTTTTCCTGATTCGTGAACCTCAATTCAGGCTCTTGAAAGTTAGTATCTGTTCTTGCCAGTTCTGTTCTTAAGGGCATTAAGGCGGCCCTTCTTGCCTCTCCATCAGCTAAATTATTTCCTCTTATTCTTGAATCGAAGCCCTTTTGGGTTCCTTTATATGTACAACTGCTACTCTTTCAGGTCCCATAAGAGCCTCCAGGGTCTGAGTTACTAATGTTTCATGGATTAATCCTTGGGAATTTATGAACCCTCTCTCTCTTCCCAAATTTTTCCAAATTGTCATGGTTTTGTAATGTTGCTATCAATATTCCACATCATAACATCATGTGCAGTATGGATCGTTAAACTACATTTACATCCTGCCCCGTAGCCCTGCCTCCTGTCCCACAGCCCTACACCCTCCCCCATAGATTTATATCAGACCCCATAGCCCTGCATCCTCCGTCCTTCTCCCCCTCCTCCCACCCCGCCGAGCCGAAACCTGACCTGTTCCTGATCCCCGCCCGCCTACCCCTGACCAGGGCGGGGGTTGCCATTAACCCGCCCCTCTCCTGGATGCACCCCGCCCGCCCGACCCGCGCGGTTTTGTTTTGTTTTGTTTTTAATTTGGTTGGTTTTGTTTCGTTTTTTTCCCTTCTTTTTCTCTTCTTTCCCTTTTGCCGCCGGGGCAGACCTGGCGGCTCGTCTCGGAGTCCGGAGTCTGCCCCCGAGACAACCGGTCCCCAAGCGACGACTATCGGCCGCCCGGCCCTTCCCGATCCGGCCCGGCCCGTCCTCCTGAGCTGAGGTGGCTGCGGGCCGACGGTCAGCCGTACAAGCCACCCGTCTCGCTCGATCTGCGTTGGCGGCCAGCGGTCGCAGCCGGATCGGCTCGGTTATGCCGGCACGGTCGGCCCGGCCCCGGCGGGTTTCCACAGGCTCGCTCGATCCGCGGCGGAGGCTGCAGTTCGCCGCCGGATCGGCTCGCGTGCACCGGCACGGTCTGCCCGGCTCCCGAGCGACTGCAGTGCTCCGCGGCGGACGCTAGATGTCGCTGCCGGGGCGGCTCGGCTAAGCCGGCGAGATCTTCCCGGCCGTGGTTAAGACCTCCTGCAGTGGGGCCTTCACGTTTGCTAGGCTCAGCTAAGGCTGCTGTGCTAGGAATGTCATTTGTAGGAAACGGAAAGTAAGCAAAGCCAGCAGCAGCTCGCCTCATGTGGGGTTCTCTGAAGGCCGCCTGACCCCCCCAGCAAGCTGGAAGGAGATGGGGAGCACAGTATGGATGAGTGCTGCTTCCTCCATCCCAGGGAGCAGGAGCCTGGTCTTCTGCGGGAGAGGTACAGCAGGGCCCTGCGGCTTCCAGGAACACACAGCTCCGAAGGATAACGCGTGGGGAGGGAACAAGAAGCTGGGGGATGTGGGGATCCCCAGCAATTGGCTACCACAGCCCAGCCAAGAGCTGGGCTGACTTGCTTTGCAAGTGTGTCCGATGAATTCCAGCCCTGTGGCACTGGCCATGTGCCTCCTCCTGCCTCTTAGACTCGCCCAAAAAGCATGCTCACCATTTTGCTTCTTGATCTCCCATCTCCAGACTCTCAGAAGCCCTGAGCGGGGTTTCCCTGAAAATAAAATGAAATGAAACCATGCAGGTTTTCCAGTTTTGCTGAAAAATCATTTTAAGTGCTGATCTCCCCCCCCCCACCAAGGTTCTGTTGCATGCCACGTTGAGTTGCTCTGGGGAAAGTGCTCATGTTGCAGACATGAGAAGTCTGCACAGAGAAGAAGAATGACACACACAGTATCACAGTATCACAGTCTCGTGCGGGTTTGAAGGGACCTTAGAGATCATCGAGTCCAACCCCCGGGATTCGAGCCCCTGTGTAGCAGAGCGGCACATCTACCACTTGTGCCACAGGGGGATTTGAACCTGGGCCTCCGGTGTTGCAACGTGGCATTCCTACCACTGCGCCCAGAGGACGTCATGGTTGGAGAGGGAAATACGTCACGGAAGTGACACACTCTCTCTCTCTCTCACTGCCTGGCAGCAGGTGTGGGAGTGCTTCCAAGCTGTGTTGACTTCAGTTTCAAAGTAGGCTTCTTGGTCTTTGGAAACCTCTCTCTCTTTTATTTTACTTGATTTATTAGCCTCAATTTCAGTTAGATTGCATTATACTGTGTTATCTTGCATTCCGATATCATAGTAAAGTAAGTATTCCTCCTTAGACAATTGCCACTGCTCTGTTTTATTTCCTTGAGCCCAGCTCCCATTTCCCTACTCCTTATCCCTTTTCCCTTCACATTTTTGGGGGCCAGGGGCCCACAGGCCTACTGCACCCCTGTCATGGACATAGGTTGATCTAGATCTCTGTGACAAACTGAAACATGCTGGGACCACTCCCATGACTGGAGTACTGTGATAGATAGCTATTGTAAGGACAGACGAGGAAGGAAGGGTGGTGGTGTGGCCCTTTATACCATTTGATGTTGAATGAGTTTGGGGTTGGGAATGATGAAGTCAAGTGTGTGTGGGTAAGGATTAGGGGGAAGGCCTGTAGGGGTGACATCTTGTTGGGGGTCTGTTGTAGACCACCTAATCAGGATGAAGAGATGGATGAGGCCCCCTACCGGGGTGGTGCCCTGCTAGACCTGCTCTTCACTAACAGTGAAGGACTGGTAGGAGATGTGAAGGTTGGGGATTGTCTTGGGCAGAGCAACCATGAAATGGTAGAATTCTCTATTATTGGAGATGTCAGAAGGGTGACTAGCAAAACTACAATCCTGAACTTCGAGAGGGCAGACTTTAACCTGTCCAGGACACTTGTAGCACGGGTCCCATGGGAGTCACTCCTTAGGGGTAAAAGGGTCCAGGAAGCCTGGATACTCCTCAGGATGGAAATCTTAAAGTCACAAGAACAGGCTGTCCCTGAATGCTGTAAGGTGAGCTGTAGGGGAAGAAGATGGGGGTGGATGAACAGGGAACTGTTGTTGAGACTCCAGAAGAAAAAGTCTGTGTCCTCTGGAAGGAGGGACAGTCTACTTGGGGAGATCACAAGGAAGTTGCTAAGGTATGCAGGGAAGAAGTTAGGAAGTCAAAAGCCCAACCTGAACTTCGATTGGCCACTGCAGTAAAGGAGAATAAGAAATCCTTTTACAGATATGTAAAAGATGTACAGATATTACTATGTAATAGTAAGAGGAGAACCAGGGAAGATGTCCATCCTTTAGTTGATGCAGTGGGGAATGTGACTACTGAGGATAAGGAGAAGGCTGAGGTCCTCAACACCTTCTTCACATCTGCCTTTAATAGGCAGATCAGTTATCCTCAAGGCACTTTATACCCTGATCTGGAAGTCTGGGATGGAACACAAAATACACCCCCAGTGATTCAGGTGAACAGTTAGAGCCCTGCCTCCATCTGGACTGTCGCAAGTCCATGGAACCAGGTGGGCTCTGCCCTTGGGTACTGGGGGAGCTGGCAGGGGTGATTGCTGAGCTACTCTCTGCCATCTACCAGCATTCCTGGTTATCTGGATAGGTCTCAGAGGATTGGAGGCTTGCAGATGTGACTCCCATCTACAAGAAGGGCCATAAGGAGGATCCAGGGAACTACAGGCCTGTCAGCTGAACCTGGTACCGGGGAAAGTTACGGAACAAATCATCTTGGGTGAGATCATACGGCTTCTGTGTGGCATCTAGAGGATCAAGCAAAGCAAGCATGGGTTTGAGAAAGGCATGTTGTGCTTGACCAACCTCATTTCCTTCTATGACTGGATGACCAGACTGGTCCATGAGGGAAAGGCTGTTGATGAAGTCTACCTAGACTTCAGCAAAGCCTTTGGCACTGTCTCCCACAATATTCTCCCAGGGGAACTGGCTGCCAGTGGCCTGGACAGGTATACCCTTCTTAGGGTAAGGAACTGGCTAGAGGGTCATGCCCAGCAGGTAGCGGTTAATGGAGTTAAGTTCAGCTAGTGACCCATTACAAGTGGTGTCCCCCGGGGGTTAGGTACTGGGGCCCATCTTGTTTAATATCTTTATTGATGACCTAGATGAGGGGATTTAGTGTACCCTCAGTAAGTTTGCAGATGACACCAAGTTGGAGGTGGTGTCGATCTGCTGAGGGTAGGGAGGCCCTTCAGAGGAATCTGGATAGGCTGGATCACTGGGCTGAGGTGAATGGGATGAGGTGCAACAAGACTAAATGCTATGTCCTGCACTTTGGCCACAATAACCCCATGCAGCACTATCAGCTTGGGGTTGAGTGGCTGGATGACTGTGAAGAGGAAAAGGACCTGGGGGTGTTGCTCGATGCTCAGCTGAACATGAGCCAGCAATGTGCCCAGGTGGCCAAGAAGGCCAACAGCATCCTGGCCTGTATAAGAAATAGTATGGCCAGCAGGAGCAGAGAGGTGATCATCCCTCTGTACTCAGCTCTGGTGTGGCTGCATCTTGAGTACTGTGTTCAGTTTTGCCCTCCTCACTACAAGAAAGACATTGAGGCCCTGGAACGTGTCCAGAGAAGGGCAACAAAACTTGTGAGGGTTTGGAGCACAAGTCTTATGAGGAGCAGCTCAGGGTGCTGGGATTGTTTAGCCTGGAGAAGAGGAGGCTCAGGGGAGACCTCATTGCACTTTACAACTTCCTGAAGGGAGGTTGTGATGAGGATGGACTTGACCTCTTCTGCCAGGCAACAAACAGGGCCCGAGGAAATGGCCACAAGTTGTATCAGATGAGGTTTAGACTGGACATACGAAGGAACTTTTTTTCTCAGAGAGTGGTCAGGCGCTGGAATGGCTGCCCAGGGAGGTGGTGGAGTCACCATCCCTGGCAGTGTTCAAGAAGCGTCTGGGTAGGGAGCTAGGAGATATGGGTTAGTGGTTTTCTGTAGGTATGGTAAAGGGAGGATGGTTGAACTAGATTCCCTTGTAGGTCCTTTCCAACCTTGTGATTCTATGATTCTGTGATATATACTGCCACACTTCAAAAAGTTTACTGTGAAAGTTTTGGGGTTTTTTAGTTAACATAAATCACAGATGGTTTCAGTGATGGACATTTGAGCTCAAAAGAGAATTCCTCAATTGCCACTTTTTTTCTCAGGGTGTTTAGATATGTCCCATGTGAAGTCGTTTCTGCTGGAAGGCAGAAGGGAGGGGCTGCAAAACGGGGCCGATGGCTCTTGGTGGATGACTAAAACTTCTGTTGGATGATAATATGCCCACGAGAACAAGTGCTGAATTTCTCTTGTTCCTTTAATCTGTAATTGCCTACATTTCATTTTCTTCTTCTTTTTTTTTTTTTCTTTTCTTTTTTTTTCCCCTATTTTCTAAGCCTCACATTTCCTTTTGGGGAATTATCTGCTATGTTCTCTTTGCTGCAAGGAAGCATGACACAAATCACCGCAGAAACCAGAAATAATTACTCTGAAGTCAAACACAAATCACAAATTCCATTCAGCTTTTAGCCACCTGTATTCCAAGGCAAACTATTTAATAATATTGGTTTGCCCCCCCGGGAGATTACTCGAGATGATTTTAATGAGGTCTCAGTAGATGTGGTTAAAAAGTTGACAAAAGTTGCCTGACAAATGACAGTGATGCAACTCAGCGCCTGAGTTTAAGCTTGTTTAAATTGTCTCCACTGTGCATTATTAGAGTTTCAAGGTTTCTCTCCTTGAAGTTAGCAGCTCTCCAGTTAGGCACCCAGGCTTGACTATGGCTCTAATGTAGGGGACAGCAAGAGACTGCCCCAAAGGAAATATGGCCTATGAGAACCGGAAAGATATCTACAGTGCTTTAGTTAGATCCCAAGAAAAGTGAAGGTACTCTTGTCTAATCAGTGCAATTTGTAAATCCTGGGTCAAGCAGAGCTAGCTGCATGTTGGTGGCTGGTTCTAATGCTGTTTAGAGTGGGCTGGTTTCAAACAGCTTCTAACTCTCCCAGTCTCAGAAATGGTTCTTAGTGAAAATAAGGCCAATTGAGAGCACACCTGGTCCTCCCCCCAGCTGCCCTGGGGCTCCCGTTCTGCAGAACTCTCATGGCCATTCCTTCTTCCCAGACCCTGTATGGTCATTGTTGGAGAGAGTGACACTGAACGTGAATAAGATGCACACTAATGATTTTCCGCTCTACTACAGCTAAGCAGCAGCTTAGGTGTATGGGACATCCACCACACACATATCTCCAGGTTGCTCTGAGGTGAGGAAAACTACTTGGGAAACTGGAATTTGACTTGAGTCTGAATAATGCCTTCTCTCCAGGCAACATATGATGTGCAGGCATTTGGACTTAAGACCTCATCCTTTTTCCTGAACAATATTTCAGCGTTGCTGCAATGACTGCACATGTACCAAACATTTCAGTCTCTGGTGTATGCAGAGGCAAGAAGTCTAGCCTTATAAACACACAATTCACTAGGCCTTGGTACGCATGTTGTTAATAAAACTGATAAAAATATTTGCATGACACAACACAGCTGAGAAAGCATTTGGTTACTGATGACATTCACAAGAGTTTAAAGGCTATGTTTGCACGTGGTAGATGGGAGTGGTGTGTGTGTAGCTCATTATGACCTTGGGACTTAGTGGCACCTTATCTGCAAACCTGGATATTTGCAGTCTTATGGGAACAACATGGCAAGTAAGCTCTGCTTCTGCTGGTGGGTGAGGCTTTCTCATCCTCTGGCTAAAAGTAGCTAGTAGGGTCTTCCTTTGATTGACTTGGTGGAGGTCCACAACTTGCAGCCTAAGGCGTCAGCAAACTTAGACACTTTTGCTGAGCAAGACACATTAAGTTCTGTATAAGTATTATACAATATAATGCTTTTGTAAGCTTTGATTTGTAGCTCACTTTGAATGCTAAACAACTGAAGTCCTATTGGGCTATAGGCAAATACACTTGGGGAATGTACTTCATCAATTGTGGAGGCTGAGTTATTAGCACTGGGTTGTTAAGAGCAGGCCTGGGAGTTGACATACCAGTAAGCAAACAGCCCCCACACAGAGTGGAGGCCCAATCATGATTCTACAGACTTGCAGGATGTCTGTCACTTGTTCTTGGGACTGCTGTCAGTTTACATGGGCCTTATGGCTGTGGTGATGAGTTAGCTACATAGAAATTTTGGCCCTAGTACAGGCAGAGCTGATGGCAGGAGTCAATGCCCCGCCAGGTGTGCCCGACCCAGCCCAGCTGGGCAGGGATAACAAGATAACCCACGGGGCCATTGGCTTAGGCTGCAGCTATCTTACACTGCTGGAGGTTGTTCCAGCCTTGTCTCTGTGCCTCTGCTGGATCCAGAGCTCAAGATGGACGAGCACAACCTCTGTGGGAGTTGTGTTTTAATCCAGCAGCTGCTTGAGCAACATATGCTCATCTGCTCACTCCCCACTCTTCCTAGTGATCACTGATCAAGAGAGGGTGTCACTGGTCATCAGGGGGCTTCATTGGTCATTAGGAGATTTGAGGTGTCCATGGGAGGGGGTGAGCAGACCTTGTTCTGGGAGATGGGGCACTGACGCAAGAGGACTAAAGCAGACCCAAAGGAGGGACAAGTGGCTCCAGAAAGACTGGGGGTAAAAGGAGGGTGATGTAGTCACGCTGTGTCCATGGATCAAAGTGTAACGAGTTTGGGAGGAATTGTATGGAGGAGCTGAGAGAGAGCAGAGGGAGGGTACTGGGGCTGCTTGGCAGCATGAGGATCTTCATCCTTTAGGACTTTGAGGCAGATGATGAGAGAGGGTGGTGAAGCCCACAGGGGTGCAGGACATGGTGCGCATGGCATGGAGCTGGGGAAGCTTCCCAGCACTTTGAGGTGACCACTGCCAGGCAGAGACAGATCCAAGCAGTCCATGCTGAGCATGAGAACAAGGACACAGACATACAGAGTGTAGCTTTGCTGAGGGATTTATTGATCATCAGAGGGTGTCATTGATCATCAGGGTCTTCACTGGTCATCAGAGGGCAACTCTGGTCATCAGAGGTCTTCAGAGGGCAACACTGGTCATCAGAGGTCATCAGAGGGCAGCAATGGTCATCAGAGGATGTCAGAGGGCATCACTGGAAAGGAGAAGCCTTGTCCCTGCAGGGTTTGTCCCCAAGGACTTAAGGCAGGAGAAGGACTGGCAGCAGCCAAGAGATCCAGCGCAGGATGTGGGTCCCATGGGGACAGAAGCCATAGCCCCTGTCTCAGCTGCATGGTGACTCTGGGCCATCCATAGGGCACCCTGAGCCTGTCCCCTCCAGATCTGTTCCTCTGCACATCGCTGTAGACTGCAAGGGAAGGGCTGGAGGTGAGAGTGCCCAGGTCCCCCTGGAACAGGTCAGGGACAGTCCCCTCCATACCATCAATTCCCAGCACCTGATGCCCAGTCCTCAGGGCTCCAGATACAGCCAGGGTCCCCTAAGTCCCCTGTGGGGTTGTAAGCATCCCTGTGCTGCTCACCTAGACATGTAAATCCAGGGCCACACGTCTCACGCGCGGGGGATTCTCCTCTGTCCTGCTGAGCACATCCTGGGGAAAAAGGGGTCGTTAGGGACACACAGAGGGTATGGGGAGAATGGAACACACTGGGAGCAATAAGACACAGTGGGACACCCTGAAGGTGCAGGGACCCATTGTGGGCACAAGAACAGCATGGCCAAGGCACGGTCCTGTAGCCAGCTCAGCCCCAACTGCCCCCCATTGCCTCCTCCCCCTGACCATTGCCCTCCCACATCTGGAGGGAGCCCAACAGAGGCTTTGGGGCGGCAGGAGTGTCTCCAAGTCTCAGGGGAACTGAGAACAGCAAGACATCCCAGCCCCATCCTTGCCCCATGGTCACCCAACTCACCAATCCAGGAAGGGCAACAGCAACAGGTGGTGGCACCTGGGGAAGAAGAGCCATGAGGCAGCAATGAGGGAACTGTGAGTCTGGGGGATCACAGGGTGACCCCATCCAAGCAGCCTGGTTGGTCCCAGGGCTGCCCCCAACCTCATGGTTGCCAAGGTCTTTGTGCACCTCTGCCCATGGAGGAGCCCAGGGCTGGGGCTGGGCATAAGGACAGAGCAGGGATTTGGGGGGCCCAAAGGAGGGGAATAGGGGTGCCAAGAGTCTTGGGGGTGCTAAACAGAGAGGAACAGAGAATGAGGGAAAATGAAACACAAGGGATTGGGGACCTAAAGAGATGAGAATCGGGTTGCCAATTAAAGGAGATCTGTTGGTGCAAAAAGCATGGGATGTGGGGACCCAAAGAGAGGGCATTTGGAACAGCCAAGAAAAGGGATTTGGGGGAGCCAGAGAAAAGATGACTAGGGTGCAAATGGAAGAAATTTGGATGTGCCAAATATAAGGGCAGCCTCTGCCAGGCAGGGACAGACCCCACCCTCTCCTTCAGAGCTCCCTGCAGGGCCATCCTTGGGCACAATCAGCATGGCTGCCCAGGCACTCACCACAGCAACTTCGGAGTCTGGCACTTGCACAAGTGACTGTGGGGAGAGGAGTAGGAGAGAGAGTGAGAGATTGCGTCGGGGATCCCCAGTAGCCCATCACCTCCAGCCCCAGCCCACATCCCCCACAGATGCTTCACCTGAGCTTCCACTGTGCAGCACAGGGCAGCAAGGAGCATCACGAGGCTGAGCACAGCTGCCTTCATCTTCCTCTGTGCTCTGGGAGCTGGGTGAGGCTGCAGGAGGCAAGGTCTGCATTTATCCTCCCTGAGCCCCTCCCACTCCCCAGATGCCCCTGGGCTTGGCAGACTCCCCTGACATGGACTGAGCCCAGCATGCAGCCGTCCCCTTCCTTGGCCCCAGGAAACATGAGGAAGCCAGGGATCAGAGGAAGAACACTGAGTGCTGGGATCCTGATGGCATTGAGCCCAAAGCCCTCAGGTCCCAGCACTCAGCACACACGGCCTTTCTTTCCCCCAGGACCACCCAGAGATAATGCTGTCCTCATATCATGTCTTTGTCCAAGGACTCATCCCTGAGTTCTGTCCTGTCCTGTGAGACTACAAGGTGTGAGGCTGATTCTTCTTGGGAACTAGGATACAGCATTTGGGGACACTGGGAGGTGAGAGGGTAATAGGGACATGGGTAGTGAGGAACTTATGGAGATATTTGGAAGGCAAGGGGACACAGGGATATGAGGACATGAAGATATGAGAACATCATGTGATACGAACACATCATGGGAACATGAGTATGTCACGGCAGTTTGGGGAAGTCATGGAGATATGGGAAAATGGGGACGTGCAACCAAATGGGAACTTCTTGGTGACAGGGATCTGGAAGTTTGTAGGTGGGGCCATCATGGCCAGGCTGGATGTAGCTCTGGGCAGCCTGGTCTGGTGATTGGTGACCCTGCACATAGCAGGGTGATTGAAACTAGATGATCATTATGGTACGTTTAACTCAGGCCATTCTATGATTCTGTGTGGGCAGTGGGGACAGTTGGGTGATGGGGAAACATACACACAGGAAGGTTGGCAGTGTTCACTCAGTGCCTTTGTCATCATGCTGGAGATCAGGAGTGAATAACAGAACTTGGCTATGGCTGATTGGTTTCCTCCTCATTTATTGCTTCAAAACCCAAAGACCATGCCTTTTAGAATCATGGAATCTCAAAATCATGGAGTACCTGAACCATGGAATCACAGACTAGAATCAGCAAGTCATGGAATCACAGAGCCATGAAATCACAGCACCATAGAACTATAGAATCGTGGCATCATTCACGTGGGACAAGACCACTTAAGTCATGTCAGGAGATGTGTCGTGTATTTTCTGCTGTCTTTACATAGCCAAGAGCAGAAGTCCCCATGTTACGTCCAGATATCTGCATTGCATGTCTGAGATGGCAGTAGTGCTGCCTCTGTCCATGAGGACAGTTTGCCATTAGGACACGCAGGCACGGAATCCAAGGCTGGGGGTGAAAACTGGCTGAAGGTACCTGAATAAGTTCTGAAGTCACTGGGCTGTGTGCCTGAGCTTCAGCAGAACAAAGGTGTGCTACGGGTTTTGTTCCCATGATGGTCCAGCCTCCTGTCATGGCTTCAAAGAAAGTGAGTCTTGTTGTATCTGGATGAAAGGAAAGAAATAATAGAGAGCTGATAAATGGCTTAGAACTGCAAACAACTCAAGGATTCTACAAGGAAACATGATATGCCAATTTGAAGTGCTTCATCTGACAGAACAGCCAGCTGGTCACAGCTTTCACGGGGCATTTCCCATAAACAGGAGAGCTGCTGTGGACAATCTCTGAGAAGAACACTTGAATGTTTACGTTGGAAATTGCCCAGAGAGCAGCCAGCTGGAAGAGTTTCCTTTGGGCTGCTTCTGCTCTGTGCAGTATTTGTCAGAGCTGATCAGTGCTGCCTCATTCACTACACTTAAATGTAACGTGGCATTATCCCTACTCTGGGGTTCTTTTGGAAAGAACCAGCCAATTGCCCGTGCTGCCATCAGTGAGGAATCTTGACTGAGGTGAGGTACAGGCTGTCTTTGAGATCAGTGTAAAGTAGGTGGATGACATTTGATAGCAATTAGATGTGAAAGGTTCTCCTTGGGAAAACCCCTCGGCTGGTTTGATATCTAAAAAGAAACACCCAGGCTTTTGTAACAGTCAAACACTGAACAAGTGAAATGTGACATGGTTGGAGTTCTCAGGTTGCTCAGCCAACAGCCTCCCCTGCAGTGATTTCCCCATCACGGCATCATTTAGGTTAGAAATTACCTCTCAGGTCTCTAACTGTTAACTCAGAGCTGTCAAGTCCACTGCTAAACCTGTATCTGTGACACGTCACCTGATCTGTGCTATGGCACCCTGCTGGGCCCTGAACTTGTGGTGCTGGGGAACAGGTGTAGGGACTTCCATGGCAAAGCATGTTCTTGGCTGGGCTTGATGACCTTAGAGGTCTTCTCGTACCTAGAAGATTCTGGGATTCTAGGACTTTCAGGTTCCATCACGATAGTAGGATTCTCATATTTGATGTTGTTTCTCCAATTGTAGATTTCTAGGATTCTAGAGCTGCAGGAGTGTAGAAATTCCAGCACGTAGGATTCTTGCTTTGTAGGATTCTGGATTTTTCCTTTTCTTAGGTTTGTAGGATGGTAGGACTCCGTTTCTTAGATTCCTAGATTTCAATGGGTCGCTATGCCCCCTGGTGGCCGTCTTTTTATCTCGGGGTGCGGCCCCAATGTTCCGGGCTCTGTACCGCTGTGTCAGAGAGCTGCCGCTGCGAGGAGAGCAATAGCAGCTGTCAGCTGCTCCCTGAGGAGATCCTTTGCTTCTGCATGGAATGTGAACCTTCCAACCAACTTCCCATTACGTGTTGCTGCCATGTGACAGATGACAGCAGAGAGGCAGTCTGACAGAATGGCATCTGACATGGAAGTGCACATGAAGCAAAGGTGTGCCATTGAATTCCTCCAAGCAGAAAAAGGTTGCACTCGTTAACATTCAACAATGTTTGCTGAATGCTTCTGGAGACCAAACAGTGCATGTGAGCAGAGTGTGTCAGTGGGAGGTGTTTTTCAGCAGTGGTAATGGCTTAGAACTGCAAACAACTCAAGGATTCTACAAGGAAACATGATATGCCAATTTGAAGTGCTTCATCTGACAGAACAGCCAGCTGGTCACAGCTTTCACGGGGCATTTCCCATAAAAAGGAGAGCCCTCGTCTGGACTGATGACATCTAAAAAGAAGCAGGCTTTTGTAACAGTCAGACACCGAACAAGTGAAATGTGATGTGGTCTGAGTTCTCAGGCTGCTTAACATACAGCCTCCACTGCAGTGATCTCCCCACCACGGCATCATTTAGGTTAGAAATGACCTCTCAGGTCAACCAACTGTTAACTCAGATAAGAGCTGCTTCAGAAATAATGCCTCATCTTATGTGACACGGACCGTAAAATCAAAGGCGGATGTTGGAGATGTGACTGTAGAGGATGAACCTTCCCAACAACATCTCATTACGTGTTGCTGCCGGGTGACAGTTGTCAGCAGATGGGCAGCCTGACAGAATGGCATCTGACATAGAAGTGCATATGAAGCAGAAGTGTGCCATTCAATAACAACAAGTGTAAAAAAGTTACATTTGTTGACACTGACCAATATTTGCTGAATGTTTCTGGAGACCAAACAGTGGATGTGAGCAGAGCTAGGCAGAGCGAGGTGTGTTTCAGCAGTGGTAATGGTGGGTCACCTTCTCTGGTGGAGATGCATATAAGCAGGGCATTCTCCTGACCTCATGTCAGTCATCTCATTAGGGGCAGCTTTGTACGTACATCCCTATGTTCCGGAATGTCTCCTGTAGGACCTATCAGAGCTTTGTGCACAGTTCCTCTTCCACATACCATCCAGGAGGCAGTGACCACCTCTCTGTACAAAATGGAAGAAGCCCTGGAGGAAGCTTGGACACTTCTGACATGATAACCCATATTCAAGAACTTGTCCAGTGCAGGGTCACTCAGGGAATGAGGAAGAAGGAATCTGACGACCAACGTACAAACCAGCTGCTGCTGCTGGACACTCAGAGGCACTGACAATGTGAGCCTGAAAACACAGACCCCACCCAGGAGCCCAGGGATGGCCCGTCAGCTGTTGCAGGCTGATTGCACAGACGGATGAACAGCTGTGTGATTCCTGCTGGACTGTGGGCTTCTGAGAACATCAGACCTTGACAGCTCCAGAAACGTCTCACAAGAAGGAGGATGGACAGAGTCACTGCATGACCTTTATTATGTTATGGTTCACAGAGAGCCCATTTCACTATATACAGAGTGTCTGGGCTAAACTACAAAGGTACAAGCTGAATAGGAAATGATTTGAGTAATGACTTTGTAATGAAAATCACTATAGTATTACTTTTAAAATAATAAGAATAAATTACACAGATAAATTGGCACAAAACAAACAAAAAGGAGAGTTTGATTCAGTAAAAAGCTGCATTACAAGTCAAGAATTCGAAAAGGTGGGCAGTTCACTGCTTTTGAAATACATTTGGTCATCACTTTCCTCACTGCATCCTTGACCTCCCTGCTCCTCATGCTGTAGATGAGGGGGTTCAATGCTGGAGGAATCACTGAGTACAGAAGTGCCACCATCAGGTCCATGGATGGAGAGGAGATGGAGTGGGGCTTCAGGTAGGCATAAAAGTCAGTGCTGAGAAACAGAGTGACCACAGCCAGGTGAGGAAGGCATGTGGAGAAGGCTTTGTGCCGTCCCTGCTCAGAGGGCATCCTCAGCACGGCCATGAAGATCTGCATGTAGGACACAACAATGAACACAAAGCACCCAAAGACTAAACTGACACTAAAAATGATAAACACAACTTCCCTGAGGTAGGAGCCAGAGCAAGAGAGTTTGAGGATTTGGGGGATTTCACAGAAAAACTGGTTGACAACATTGCCTTGGCAGAGAGGCAGTGAGAATGTACTGGCAGTGTGCAGCAGGGAATGGAGAACCCCAGTGACCCAGGCAGCTGCTGCCATGGTGGCACAAGCTCGGCTGTCCATCAAGGTCCCGTAGTGCAGGGGCTTGCAGATGGCAACGTAGCGGTCATAGGACATGATGGTGAGAAGGGAATACTCTGCTGAGAGGAAGAAGACAAAGAAAAAGAGCTGTGCAGCACATCCTGTGTAGGAGATGGCCCTGGTGTCCCAGAGGGCGTTGGCCATGGCTTTGGGGAGAGTGGTGGAGATGCAGCCCAGGTCGAGGAGGGCCAGGTTGAAGTGGAAGAAGTACATGGGGGTGTGCAGGCGGCGGTCGCAGGCTACGGCTGTGCTGATGAGGCCGTTGCCCAGGAGGGCAGCCAGGTAGATGCCCAGGAAGAGACAGAAGTGCAGGAGTTGCAGCTGCCATGTGTCTGCCAGTGCCAGGAGGAGGAACTCACTGGTGAAGCTGCTGTTGGGCATCTGTTGTTCTTGGGCTTGGAGTCCTGCTCAGAGACCAGAAGTTAATGACAAGTCCAGACCATTTTCAGAGACATTCCTCCAGCTATACTATATAAGTTTTCCTTTTGCTTAGGAAAATAATTATTTAACTCCATAACTTGTGTTTACTTACATGAGCTTCACCATCCCTTAAGGAGTAGAATACTGGGGAGCTCTTATTTTCTTCTCATTTCCTAATCATACCCCAACCTCCTGGGTATTTTCCTCTTTACTGCAGCTGCTCTTCGAGACCCCAGCCCTAGCCTCTGTGCACTTCAGTTTGTCTTAGAGAAATCTGCCTGTTTGCAGGACAGTGAACTATTAATGCCTGCAGAAAACAACTATAACTTTTGCTTTAGGTAGGTGAGGCTGAAAGCACAGCCTGTGTGACTGTTCAAAAAACAGCCAATTGATTGGAGATATATTTGGGAGTCTCCGAGCTGTGTTCAAAGTTGACAGCCCCTCTTAGATTTCTTCCCCCAATCCTTTCTGCTTTCACTCAGAACAAGAAATGGAAAATCCCTGCCTTGGCTCTGCTCTTGCAAAGTACCCTTACCAACATACTGTTATGCAGTGGAGCTGTGATCCCCCTGCCCCAAGCAGCAGCAGCACAAGCCCTGTCGGGGGCTCCTTCCCCCCACCCGTCTCCCCGCAGCGCCCTGGGCAGCTCCCCGGGCAGGCTGAGTGCTGAGCCTGGCAGGCGGCAGAGTCCCATACCCGGCACACAGCCCCTGGGGCACAGCAGGGACCCTGCTCTGCAGGACAGCCCTGGGCACCCGCCTGCAGCCCCGGCTGCACAGCCTGCAGCCATGCTGGGACACGCAGCCCTCAGGGCTGTGCTTTCATAATGCAGTATGGAAACCCTCAGCTAAAGCAGAAATCTTTTTCCACAAGAAAGAAACATGCAGTGCCTGCAGCCAGATCTGCTACGGGATGTCTCAGTTTTAGTTAGCCCTATAGGAACACAAGCTGCATGGTCTGCAGTGAGACTTACCGTGGCATGTGAGCTCTCCTGTCCCGAGCTCTCAGTCTGCTCACGCTGTACTCATCCTCTCTCCCCTTTCTCTCCTCTTCTTCTGTCATCTGCAGGCTGTGCTGTGCACAAGAGCTGCTCCTGGGCACAGCTGTCTCTCTGCAGCACTGCCCACTTGTATGAGCTCCCAGTGTCCCAGCAGCCTGGCCCAGCTCAGCACACTTGAGGATTTGAGTTTCTCTTCCTCACTGCTTCCCCTGGAGATTTCCCTGGGGCTCCAGGGCTGAAAGCTCCTGGTAGGCAGCAACTATGGCCATACCAGGTATGCAGGAGTCCACTGGGTTCCATCTACTGTGGAAATACAAGCATACGCTCGGCCCTATGTGAGAAGATCTGTGGGATCCTCCCATTTAGAAGATTCGGGCATTCAACACAGTATCACAAAATCACAGAATCGCAGAATCACAGAATCACAGAATGACCCGGGTTGGAAAGGATCTCAAGGATCATGAAGCTCCAACCTTCCTGCTTGGCAGGGCCACCACACTTCCACGTTTACTAGATCAGGTTGCCCAGGGCCCCGTCCAACCTGGCCTTGAACACCACCAGGAACGGGGCATCCACAACCTCCCTGGCAGCCTGTTCCAAGACCTCACCACTCTCCTAGTAAAGAACTTTCCCCTAACATCCAACCTAAATCTTCCCTCTTTCAACTTAAAACCATGTCCCCTTGTCCTGCTATTATCGGCCCTTTCAAAGAGTTTACTCCCCTCCTGGTTCTAGGTTCCCTAGAATACTAGATACTGAAAGGTTGCAATGAGGTTACCCGGCAGCCTTCTTTTCCCCAGGTTGAACAAGCCCAGCTCCCTCAGCCTGTCTTCACAGGGGACATGCTCCAGTCCCCTGATTATCTTCGTGGCCCTCCTCTGGACCCTTTCCAAGAGCTCTATGTCTTTCTTGTACTGAGGGCTCCATACCTGAACACAGTACTCCAGATGGGGCCTCACAAGAGCAGAGAGGGAGAATCACCTCCCTATCCCTGCTGGCCACTCCTCTCCTGATGGAGCAAGAGCACACTGCTGGCTCATGTTAAGTTTCTCATTCATCAAGACACCCAGGTCTTTCTCTGCTGAGCTGATCTGAAGGACTACTCCCAGTCTGTACAGATGCCCGGGGTTCTTACGGCCCAAGTGCAAAACCTTGCACTTTGGCATGTTGAACCTCACTAAGTTCACCCAGGCCCACCTTTCAAGTTTGTCAAGGTCCCTCTGAATGGCACCCCTTCCTTCCTCCATGTCAACCTTCCCACTCAGCTTGGTGTCATCAGCAAACTTGCTGAGGGTGCACTCAATTCCATCATTGATGTAGCTGATAAAGATGTTAAAGAGCACCGGTCCCAAGACAGACCCCTGGGGGATTCCACTTATTACCGGACTCCACCTGGACATTGATCACCATCCCTTGTCTGTGGCCTTTCAAATGATTTCTTATCCATTGAGTGGTCCACCCATCAAATCCACATCCCTCCAATTTGGAGATGAGGATGTAGTGGGGGACCATGTCAAAGGCTTTGCTCAAGTCCAGGTAAATGACATCAGTTGTCTTCCCTTCATCAATCAATACCTTCACTCCATCATAGAAGGCCACAAAATTGGTTAAGCATGACCTTCCCCTTGTGAAGCCATGCTGGCTGTCTCAGATTGCACGCTCATTCCTCATGTGATTAATCATGTCGTCCAGGAGGATCTGTTCCATGATCTTCCCAGGCACAGAGGTGAGACCTGCAAGACTGGATGGAATCCCTGTATTCTTCCCAGGTGACACGGCCTTGTTTCCAGAGCTGGTATGTCCCTTTTTTTGCCCTCACTTCACTCAGCAGGTCCTTGCCAAGCCATGCTGGTTTCCTACCTCATCTGCCCACTTTCTTATTCAGAGGGATGGAGACCTCTTGTGCTTTCAGGAGGGCATTCTTGAAGAGTATCCAGCTCTCCTCAAAATCCTTGTCTTTAAGGACAGAGCTCCAGGGGATCTTGGCCCTTGATCCATTGAGTAGCTTGAAGTCTGCTCTTCTGAAGTTCAGAGTCCTGCCCCCACTCTTTGCCAGGCCCACATCCCTCAAGATCACAAACTTGACCAGGGCATGGTCGCTGCAGCCCAGGCTGCCTCCAACCATAACGCGTTTGATGATCTCCTCCACATTGGTGAGCAGCAGGTCCATCAACGCTTCACCTCTGTTCAGTCTGTTCAATATCTGGACCAAAAAGTTACCATCAATGGATTCCATGAGCCTTGTGGAGCTCTTGCAGCTTGCCCTGTGGTCTTTCCAATAGACGTCCGGATGGTTTAAGTCCCCCACCAGGACGAGAGTCCATGAGCATGAAGCCTCCTGCATCTGGAGCAAGAAAACCTCATCTACAGCCTCGCCTTGGTCAGGTGGCCTGTAGTATTCCACTAACACCAGCTGACCTTTATTAGTCCCATCTTTAATTCTAACCCGCAGGCCCTCAACCTGTTTCTGACTGTTTCTCAGAGGGAGCTCCTCACAGTCTATCCACTTGTCACGGGTTACTTAGATTTACCTAGGCCCCTGACAGGGGAAGCCACCCTGTAGGGCCCCTGGAGCCCGGAAAGGAGGGGGAAAAGGGAAATGGAATAAAAACAGCGGCAGTCTAAGGAGGAAAAACTTATTTTACTAAATATGATATCGGAATACAAGATAACACAATATAATATAATTGAGGCTAATAAATCGAACGAAACAGAGAGAGAGAGTCCCTGAAAACCGGCAGGCCTACTGTGAACTCTAGGCTACACAGCTGGAACGCTTCCCACTCTCCGAGAAGTCCAAGAGAGAGAGAGCACTCCAGCCTGGGAACAAGATCATATAGCGTCCTGGTCCCGTGACTCATCCCTGACCGTGTTATTCTCTGGGATATGTAGTCTTCTTCTGTGGACTGCACATTCGATAAAAGTATCCATGCTTTACATGATGTTAAGATGTGGAATACTGATAGCAAAATTACAAAATTACAAAACCATGACACCACTCTATGACATAGAGGGCAACTCCCCCACCCTTCCTACATCTCCTATTCCTTCTACAGCGCTGATAGCCATCAATGGCAGTATTCCAGTTGTGGGAGTCATCCTACCATGTTTCTGTGATAGCAACAAGGTCATAACTTTCCAAGTGCACCACAGTTTCCAACTCCTCCTGCTTATACTCAGGCTGTGTATTTTGCTATGCTGTTTGACCTTGGTTTATATCACAATAAAATTGGCAGCTGACAAACTGAAGTTTTGTGCACATTCATCTCTGAGGTCATCTTTGGGTTTTGGAAGCAATATTGTCAATATGATTAGTAATTAAACCTTTTACTTTGTCTCCTCCAGTGCCAGGAGGTACAGCCCTGTGGTCACTCCAACCCCTCCAATGAGCCCAGTGGCTGCTCCAACTTCAATCACAGGTCCTGTGGTGATTGCAGCTCTGGTAATGAGCTCTGCAGTTGCTCCAGCTTCAGCAAACAGTCTGACATCCACTCCAGCTCCTACAGTGAAGCCTGTGGCTGTTAAAACCCTTGCAAAAAGTCTTGGACTTGCAAACAGATATGCATATGAATTAGTATCTATACATATATGTTTGCAATTGCATTGTCATGGTTTTGTAATTTTGTAATTTTGCTATCAGTATTCCACATCATAACATCATGTAAAGTATGGATACTTCTATTGAATGTGCAGTCCACAGAAGAAGACTACATATCCCAGAGAACAACACAGTCAGGGATGAGTCACGGGACCAGGACGCTGTATGATCTTGTTCCCAGGCTGAAGTGCTCTCTCTCTCAGACTCTTGGAGGGTGGGAAGCGTTCCAGTCGTGTCGCCTAAAGTTCCCAGTAGGCCTGTCGGTTTTCGGGGACTCTTTCTCTCTGTTTCGTTCGATTTATTAACCTCAATTATATTATATTGTGTTATCTTGTATTCTGATATCATATTTAGTAAAATAAGTTTTTCCTCCTTAGATTACCGCTGTTTTTATCCCATTTCCCTTTTCCCCCTCCTTTCCGGGCCCTGGGGGCCCTACGGGGTGGCTCCCCCCTGTCACAGGCATAGATAAATCTAGGTAACCTGTGACAAGACAATAATTAGAAGCCATGACTACAGGCAATGAAAGGCACTGGCATGGTGGCTCTGATGCTGAGAAACCCCTCCTTTGTCTCATGAAGCAGAAAGGCCAAGCCCTGATCCCCGGACCCTTGGCAGGGAGGACCTCATGCTGACTAAAGATCCTTCCTGGGGCAGTGGGATGGAGGTCTGTATGATGTAAAATGAAAGACATGGGACAGAAGATCCCAGGCTCTACAAGGATGCTGTGAAGTTCATATCCCTCATCTGCCCTGTGTCTCATTGCAGGATGTAGGATGTGGGAAGGGCCCAGTCTGAACAAGCAGTCAATCCCAATGAAACTCTGAACTTCAGATCTCTCAGTTCCAGTGATCTCCTGTGCACACTCTCCCATAGTTTGATGCACTTTATGTTCTGCAGTGCCCAGAAGTGCACCCAGTGCTCCAGGTGAGGCTGCAGCAGTGCAGAGTACACAGGGACAATGCTTTCCCTCACCCAACTGGCAATACTTGCTTGATGCACTCCAGGGGACCGTTGGCTTTCCTGGCTGCCTGGGCACACTGCTGACTCACGTTCAATTTGATGCAGACCAGGACCCCCAATCTTTTTCAGTCAGACCACTCTCCAGTGTCTCATATCCAGTCTATGTTTATGTCCCGGGTTGCCCCTACCCAGGTGCACAATCAGGCACTTGTTCTTGTTATACATTATGCCCTTGGTGCTTAGTACCAACTGGTAAGCAGTTCTCTGACTTGTCCACATCTCTCTGCAAGTCCTCTCCACCCTCAGTGGAGGCAACAGCACCTCCTCATCTGGTCTTATCAGCAAACTTGCTCAGAACATCTTCTAGTCCTGCATGCAAGTCATCTGCATAAACATGAAAGAGAAGTGGCCCTAAAATGGAGCCATGGGGAACAGGTGGACTGGATGATCTTTTAGATCTTTTCCAACCTTGGTGATTCTATGATTCTATGATATCCTATTCTTGTATGAATGCCCTCTTTGAGCAAACACTCTCTGGGATGACTCAGCACGTCTGGAATTAGTCACTGACCACTAGCAATCTGGTGCTTAATTCAACAGATTTTAATGTACTGTCATGATGCAGTTGTCTTTCAAGAGCTGTTGGCAATGAGGACTCCGAAGCACCACAGGGGAGATGAGTGGGAAGGATAAAAAATGACATCATCTGTTACTGAGCTGGGCTGGGCTTCTGGGACACAGGGAGCTCATAAAAGAGGGCAGAGCTGCAGGGAGACAGCTGTACCCAGGAGCAGCTCTTGTGCACAGCACAGCAGGGCTGGGGCTTGAGCAGCAGTTCACATGAGGATCGAAGAGAAGGGAGAGAGAGCTTACAGTGTTTGTACAGTGTGAGCCTGCTGTGAGCTGACTGCAGGAGCATTGATAACAGATCAACAGAATGGTAAGTGTCTTGCAGTAGGCAATGCAGCTGCTTTTCCTGGAGGGATCACCAAATCTGGGACATCCCATAGCAGATCTGGCTGCAGGCACTGCAAGTTTCTTTACTGTAGAAAAAGCCTTCTGCTCCAGCTGAGGGCTTCCATACTGCAGTGTCAGAGCACAGCCCTGAGGCACTGCGCGTCCCAGCACGGCTGCAGGCTGTGCAGCCAGGGCAGCAGGGGGTTGCCCAGGGCTGTCCTGCAGAGCAGGGTCCCTGCTGTGCCCCAGGGGCTGTGTGCCGGGTATGGGACTCTGCCGCCTGCCAGGCTCAGCACTCAGCCTGCCCGGGGAGCTGCCCAGGGTGCTGCGGGGAGACGTGTGGGGGGAAGGAGCCCCCGGCAGGGCTTGTGCTGCCACAGCTGCTTCCTGGGGCAGGGGATCACAGCTCCACTGCACAACTGAATGTTGGTAAGGGTACTTTGCAAGAGGAGAGCGAAGGCAGGGGATTTCCATTTCCTGTTCTGAGGCAAAGAGGTTTGGAGTCAGAAATCTAAAAGGGGCAATAAGAGTTCTGAGTATTTTTCGTCAATCAATTGCTTGTTTTGTGAACACTCACACATGATGTGCTTTCAGTCTCTCCTTTCTCGAAATACGGAATTATCTTCATTTTCTGTAGGCATGAATAATTCACTTATCCTACAAACAGGCAGCATTTTCTAACTGAAACTGAATGCCACAGAAGCTGGGGTAAAGGGCTCTAAGAGCACTTGGGGTAAAGATATGAGACATGAAACAGATGAAAATATCCAGGGAGAAGGCATAAGAAAATAAAAGGAAGGTTAGAGCTCCATATGCTGCTTCTGCTTAAGGAATGTTGAAATACATGAAATTAAATGCAAGTAATGGTGCTAAATGTACACTGTTGTAAGAGAATAAAAACATTTCATAGTATAGCAGGAGGAGTGTCTCTGAGAATGGTCTGGACTTGTCATTATCTTCTGCACTCTGAACAGGACTCCAAGCCCAACAACAGCAGATGCCCAACAGCAGCTCCATCAGCGAGTTCCTCCTGCTGCCGTTGGCAGACACGCGGCAGCTGCAGCTCCTGCACTTCTGGCTCTTCCTGGGCATCTACCTGGCTGCCCTCCTGGGCAACGGCCTCATCAGCACAGCCGTAGCCTGCGACCGCCGCCTGCACACCCCCATGTACTTCTTCCTCCTCAACCTGGCTCTCCTTGACCTGGGCTGCATCTCCACCACTCTCCCCAAAGCCATGGCCAACGCCCTCTGGGACACCAGGGCCATCTCCTACACAGGATGTGCTGCACAGGTCTTTTTCTTTACCTTCTTCATCTCAGCAGAGTATTCCCTTCTCACCATCATGTCCTATGACCGCTACGTTGCCATCTGCAAGCCCCTGCACTACGGGACCTTGATGGACAGCAGAGATGTCACCATGGCAGCAGCTGCCTGTGGCTCTGGGGTTCTCCATTCCCTGCTGCACACTGCCAGTACGTTTTCACTGCCTCTCTGCCAAGGCAATGTTGTCAACCAATTTTTCTGTGAAATCCCCCAGATCCTCAAGCTCTCCTGCTCAGAATCAAATCTCAGGGAAGTTGTGTTTATCTTTTTTGGTGTGAGTTTAGGCTTTGGTTGCTTTGTTTTCATAGTTGTGTCCTATGTGCAGATCTTCGTGGCTGTGCTGAGGATGCCCTCTGAGCAGGGACGGCGCAAAGCCTTCTCTACGTGCCTCCCTCACCTGGCCGTGGTCTCCCTATTTGTCAGCACTGCCATTTTTGCCTACCTGAAACCCCGCTCCATTTCCTCCCCACTCCTGGATCTGACAGTGGCACTTCTGTATGCAGTGGCTCCTCCAACACTGAACCCTATTATCTACAGCATGAGGAACAGGGAGATCAAGCACGCTCTCAGGAAGGTGTTGCAATAAGCACTATTCCAACTTCCATAAAATGCACAACTTCCTCATAGGATTCCCAGTGATGGTTCTTCATGTTTTATGCATCTTTGATTGTTTGATTATGTGAGATATAGCAACCTGCAAAAAAATGTTATTGAACTTATAAATAAAAATGTATTACACTTATTTCCTACCTAATTTCCATTTTTTCACTCCAAGAGCTCATGTAAACATGTATCCAGATTCCCCGAATATGTTAAAAGATACCTAAAAAGGTTTCAAAATAGACTTTTACTTAGCTTTTCTTTTTTCCTACTTTGTCTGGATTAGGGGAGGTACAGCCACAGACAGCAGCTCAACGTGCTCTTTTCATTTCTGATCTCTTTACACCACCACAGTGCTCTCAAGTCCTCTCATTTGTGCAGTCCTGAAGGTCTTGTGTGTCTCACGACAGTCCTGTTGCCTCTACAGCAGCAATCCAGGGCTGCAGTCAGTAGCCGGCAATATGAACAGGTCTGTCAGAGCTGGTCTCCTTGCTGGCACTGCCATAACAAGAGGGCCCCTTTAGTGCAGGACCAGAGAACTGGAGGGAGGCTTCTTCCAAAGCTGATGTAAAGAATATACATCAGGAGCTGCTCCCTGAGAAAACCTCGAGATCTTCTGGTGCTCTTCAGTTTGTGACTAGATCAGATTGAATAGTCCCAAGGAAATCCTTAAGCGTCTCGGGACAGTGCTGTGGTTTAAATTGTATGGGTTGAGACAAGGAGAAAAAGAAAAGGATAATAATTATGACAAATGTATTTATACATATATATTTAGTATATTTTCACACATATACAACATATGCAGTTGCAATCATACATGCACAGATACTAATACATATGCATATCTGTTTGCAAGTCCAGGACTAGTTGCAGGGGTTTTAACAGCCACAGGGTTCACTGTAGGAGCTGAAGTGGCTTTTGGGCTGTTGCAGAAGTTGAAGTGACCTCAGAGTTCATTGCCAGAGCTGGAATCACCACAGGAACTGTGACTAAGTTGGAGCAGCCACTGGGCTCATTGGAGGGGTTGGAGCCACCGCAGGGCTGTACTTCCTCCCTTGGAATTTGGAATTTGTTGCATTTTCTTATTACCATACTTGGAACAGCTACAGGACCCGTAGCAGGAGTGACTGCAGAGCTCATTATGAGGGATGGAGTGACAGCGGGATCTGTCCCAGAGCTTGGAGCAACTGCAGGACGTGTAGCAAAACCTTGGAGCTGCTGCAGGGTCTGTGCCAGGAGTTGCAGAGGTTGCAGCACTGTCAGCAGATCCAGCTCTCTGGATCTGGCACACTGCAGTCATTTGTGTTCCTTGGGGATTACCAGAGCCACAGCAGACCTGCCCCCACTATTCTACCAGTTTCTCAGGATCCTGCAGTTGCTCGGAGATGAAGTTCCAAAGCCCTGGGGGTGCCCACCGCTCCAGCCAGCTGCCCAGACCATCCCACAACCCCTGCCATGCAGAGCCTTCTCACCTTGAAACAGATCTCTCACTGATATTCCTGAATAATTGTTTAACCTCAATCATAGATTCATAGAATCACCAAGGTTGGAAAAGGCCTAAAAGATCATCCAGTCCAACCGTTCACCTATTACCTATAGCTCCCACTAAACCTCATCCCTCAACACAATATCCAGTCACTCCTTGAATACCCCTGGGCTCCCAGAGAAGACAATGTAAAATGTGTAATTCCTAATCATACCAACAATATTACTTCCAAAACCCAAAGATGACCACAGAGATGAATGTGCACAAAACTTCACTTTGTCAGCTGCCAATTTTATCATCATACAAAGCACGGTCAAAGAGCATAGCAAAATAAATACCCTAATCCAGAATCCAGAGTTGACAAATAATGCAGCAGGGAAAACAAGCAGCAAGCAAGGAGCTGTGCAATGCAGCTTCATGAGAAGACTCATCAGTCTCCACAAATAGGGAAACTATCAGCATCATGGCCAGCAGTTCTCCAACTCCCACAAAGCCTTGTGTTGACTTGCTCTGGACAGATGTGCTGTTATCTCAACCCTTGGAGACTCACATCAGGCACCAAAATGACGTTGGTTGTTGAACCCAACATGTGGCTCAGCAGCACACAGTGCTTTGTGCACTGCCCCATTCCTAATGGGATGGGGAAAAGAACTGGGAAAAAAAGTACAACTTGTGGGTTGTAACAAAGCAATTTACTAAGAGAGATAAAAGGAGAGGAGTAATAGTTATCACTATATATCTGTGGATATGGAATTGTATGTAACAACTGATGCACAAGCACTTGCTCAGCACCACCAGACTGATGCCCAGCTGGACCCTGGGCAGTGAAGAGACTGAGATGAACTCCCACCCCTTTCAATACAATTTCTGCTTGACTGTGCTGGAGGCTGAAATAAGTCTCACTGGCAAAGACTGGCAAAAACATCCTACTGTGACTGGCCCAGGGGCTCCATGTATACTGGGTATTGATTACCTCAGAAGGGGGCATTTCAAGGATCCTAAGGGGTATGGATGGGCCTTTGGAATAGCTGCTGTAGACATGGACAACATTAAGCAGCTGTCTGTTTTGCCTGGCCTGTCAGAGGACCCGTCTGTTGTGGGGCTGCTACGAGTAAAAGAAAAGCAGGTACCGATTGCTACAAAGAAAGTGCACAGACAGCAGTATCGCGCCAACAGGGATTACTTGCTCCCCATTCATGATTTGATTCGCCAGATGGAGAATCAGGGAGTGATCAGTAAAACTCACTCACCTTTTAACAGCCCCATATGGCCAGTGCGTAATGCCAGTGGAGAATGGAGGCTGACAGTAGACTACTATGGCCTGAAGGAGGTCACATCCCAATTGAGTGCTGCTGTGCCGGACGTGTTAGAACTCCAGTATGAGCTGGAGTCAAAAGTAGACAAATGGTATGCCACCACTGACACTGCTAATGCCTTCTTCTCTATTCCTTTCTCCGCAGAATGCAGGCCACAGTTTGCCTTCACCTGGAGGGGCATTCAGTATACTTGGAACCGTTTGCCCTAGGGGTGGAAACACAGCCCAACCATTTGGTATGGGTTGGTCCAAACTGTACTGGAACACGGTTATTCTCCTGAACACCTGCAGTACATTCATGACATTATTGTGTAAGGTGATAGAGCAGAGGAAGTTTTCACAAATGGAGAGCAGATAATCCAGATTCTTCTACAAGCCGGCTTTGCTATTAAGCGAAGCAAAGTAAAAGGACCTGCCCAGGAAATTCATTTCTCAGGTATAAAATGGCAAGATGGGTGTCGCCACATCCCAACAGATGTGATCGACAAAATCACTGCCATGTCTCCACCAACTAGCCAGAAAAAGACACAATCTTTCCTGGGTGCAGTAGGCTTTTGGAGGATGCACATTCCAAACTACAGCCTCATTGTAAGCCCCCTTTATCAGGTGACGCGGAAGAAGAACGATTTTGCATGGGGCCCTGAGCAGCAGCAGGCGTTTGAACAAATTAAACAAGAGATACCCCGTGCCGTGGCTCTGGGGCCACTACAGATGGGACATGATGTAAAGAGCATCCTCTACACTGCTGCTGGAGAGAAAGGTCCCACTCAGAGTTTGTGGCAAAGAGCCCCAGGAGAGACACAAGGCCAACCCCTGGGATTTTGGAGTTGAGCATACAAGGGGTCTGAAGAATGCTACACTCCAACTGAGAAGGAGATCTTAGCCGCCTATGAGGGGTTTTGGGCTGCTTCTGAAGTAGTTGGTACTGAAACACAGCTCCTTCTGGCACCTTGACTGCCAGTGCTGAACCGGATGTTCAAAGGACAGGTTCCCTCCACCCATCATGCTATCGATGCCACTTGGAGCAAGTGGATTACCCTGATTACACATCAAGTGAGAATGGGGAATCTCAATCGTCCATAAATTTTAGAGGTGATCATGGACTGGCCTGAAGATAAAAATTGTGGAACATCACCAGCAGAAGAGGTATCATGTGTGAAAGAGGCCCCACCATACAACCAATTACCAGAAAATGAGAAGAAATATGCCCTGTTCACTGACGGATCATCTCTCATTGTAGGGAAGCATCGCAAATGGAAAGCTGCTGTGTGGAGCCCCACACAATGGGTTGCAGAGGCCACCAAAGGAAATGGAGAATCAAGTCAGTTTGCAGAGGTAAAAGCTGTCCAGCTGGCCTTAGATGTTGCTGAACAGGAGAGATGGCCAATGCTTTATCTTCATAAAGATTCATGGATGTTCGCGAATGCGTTATGGGAGTGGTTACAGCAGTGGGAATGGAGGGGTAAACATATTTGATCTGCTGAACTGTGGAAGGACTTTGCTGCCCGAACAAAGATTATGGTATGATGACCTTGGGCCATCAAGGAAGAGATGAGACATATACATGAGCTAGAGACCGAGGGGTGGATTTAACTGTGGACGCTATTGCGCAGATTATTCATGACTGTGCCGTAATCCTGTGGTGGCATGGCACCCTAGAAAGAACTGAGTCTGATCATGGGACACATTTCAAAAATTCACTTGTGGATACCTCGGCCAGAGAACATGGCATTGAGTGGATTTATCATATCCCCTATCATGCACTAGCCTCTGGAAAGACTGAACGCTACAACGGGTTGGTAAAAACCATGTTGAAAGCAATGTGAGGCGGAACATTTAAGAACTGGGAGAAGCATTTGGCAGAAGTCACCTGGATAGTTAACACCAAAGGATCTGTCAGTCGTGATGGTCCTACCCAATCCAGCTCCATACATACTGTAGAGGAAGATAACTTCCCTGTAGTACATGTAAAGAGCATGTTGGGAAAAGCTGCTTGGGTCCTTCCAGCCTCTGGAAAGGGCAACCCACTCTGTGGAACTGGTTTTGCCCAGGGAGCGGGGTGCACTTGTTGGGTGATGCAGAAAGATGGGGATGTTCAATGTGTACCACAAGGGAATTTGATGTTGGGGGAGTGCAGTCAGTAATTCCATGTATATATATGTATAAAGACCTTTGTGTGTAATGCATTTTAATTACTGTTTATTTGCATTCAGATATGATTTCTAAACATGATATTGTGATGTAGAATAACGGGTGGAATGCCTTGGTTTTGTAATTTTTCCTATTGGAATACTACATATCGTAGTTAGTAAAACAAGGCTTCCTCCTTCGGTCGTTGCTGCTGCTCTGTTTGTTTCCTTGAGCCCAGCTCCCATCTCCCCCGTTCCCTTTTCCCTTCCCATTTGTTGGGGGTCTGGGGGCACACGGGCCTACTGCCCCCACTGTCATGCACACAGACTGACCTAGGTAACTCCATGACAGTGCCAGCAAGGAGACAAGCCATGATACAGCCATTCATATTGCTGGCTACTGACTGCTGTCCAAAAGTGCTGCTGTAGAGACAAAAGGACTGTTGTCAGACATGCAAAACCATCAGGACTGCACAAATGTGAGGACTTGAGGGCACTGTGGCAGTGAAAATAGAACAGGACTGAAAAAGAGCACGTTGTGCTGCTGTCCATGGCTGTACATCCCCCAGATCGAAACAAGGAAGGAAGAAAGAAGGGCAAAGGAAAAGTTTATTTTAAAAGATTTTTATGAAGATTTTAAACAATTCAGGGAATCTGGTTCCATGTTTGCATGAGCATTTAGAGTGAGAAAATGGAAAGAGTATTGGAAAGAAAAAGTGAAATAAATTGCAAAAATACAAACAATAATAAACTATAAAGAACCATCACAGGGAATCATGTGAGGAAGTTGTGCATTTTAATGAAGCTGGAATAGTGCGTATTGCAACAGTTTGCTGAGAGCCTGCTTGATCTCCCTGTTCCTCATGCTGTAGATAATAGGGTTCAGTGTTGGAGGAGCCACTGCATAAAGAAGTGCCACTGTCAGATCCAGGAGTGGGGAGGAAATGGAGAAGGGCTTCAGGCAGGCAAAAGAAGCAGTGCTGAGAAACATGGAGACCACAGCCAGGTGAGGGAGGCACGTGGAGAAGGCTTTGTGCCGTCCCTGCTCAGAGGGCTTTCTCAGCACAGCAAGGAAGATCTGCACATAGGACACCACTATGAAAACGAAGCATCCAAAGAATAAACTGGCACTAAAAATTATAAACACAACTTCCCTGAGATTTGATTCTGAGCAGGAGAGCTTGAGGATCTGGGGGATTTCACAGAAAAACTGGTTGACAACATTGCCTTGGCAGAGAGGCAGTGAAAACGTGCTGGCAGTGTGCAGCAGGGAATTGAGAACCCCAGTGCCCCAGGCAGCTGCTGCCATGGTGGCACAAGCTCTGCTGTCCATCAAGGTCCCGTAGTGCAGGGGCTTGCAGATGGCAATGTAGCGGTCATAGGACATGATGGTGAGAAGGGACAACTCTGCTGACATGAAGAGGAGAAGGAAAAAGAGCTGTGCAGCACATCCTGTGTAGGAGATGGCCCTGGTGTCCCAGAGGGCGTTGGCCAAGGCTTTGGGGAGAGTGGTGGAGATACAGCCCAGGTCGAGGAGGGCCAGGTTGAGGAGGAAGAAGTACATGGGGGTGTGCAGGCGGCGGTCGCAGGCTACGGCTGTGCTGATGAGGCCGTTGCCCAGGAGGGCAGCCAGGTAGATGCCCAGGAAGAGCCAGAAGTACAGGAGCTGCAGCTGCCGCGTGTCTGCCAACGGCAGCAGGAGGAACTCGCTGATGGAGCTGCTCTTGGACATCTGTTGTTCCTGGTCTTGGAGTCCTGCTCAGAGTGCAGATGATAATGACAAGTCCAGACCATTCTCAGAGACACTCCTCCTGCTATACTGTAATTTTTTTCTTTCCCTTAAGAAAATGTTCATTTAACTCCAGAACTTGTATTTATTTTCATGAATTTCACCATCCCTTAAGGAGTAGAAGATAAAGGAGATCTTACATTTTTCTCATTTCCTAATCACATCCCAGCATCCTGGATATTTTCCACTTTATTGCAGCTGTTCTTTGAGACCCCAGACCCAGCATCTGTGCACTTCAATTTCTCTTAGAGAAATCTGCCTGTTTGCAGGAGGAATCAACTATTAATATCTGCAGAATTCAATAAGTTAAACTGATTGTTTCCTTTTAGAAAGGAGAGGCTGAAAGCACAACCTTGCTCTTTGACTGTTCAGAGAACAACCGATGGATTGACAAAACATTTGCTCATTTCAGAGCTGTGTTTAAATTAGACATACACTTTTAGATTTCTGCCCCCAGTCCTTTTTGCCTTCGCTCAGAACAGGAAATGGAAAATCCCTGCCTTGGCTCTCCTCTGGCAAAGCAACCTCACAAACATCCTGTTGTGCAGTGGAGCTGTGATCCCCTGCCCCAGGCAGCAGCTGTGGCAGCACAAGCCCTGCCGGGGGCTCCTTCCCCCCACCCGTCTCCCCGCAGCGCCCTGGGCAGCTCCCCGGGCAGGCTGAGTGCTGAGCCTGGCAGGCGGCAGAGTCCCATACCCGGCACACAGCCCCTGGGGCACAGCAGGGACCCTGCTCTGCAGGACAGCCCTGGGCACCCGCCTGGAGCCATGCTGGGACACGCAGCCCTCAGGGCTGTGCCCTGACTCTGCAGCACGGGAGCCCTCAGCTAGGGCAGAAGGCTTTTAACACAGTAAAGAAACATGCAGTGCCTGAAGCCAGATCTGATATGGGATGTCCCTGATTTGGTTAACCCTCTATGAAAAGCATCTGCATGGTCTGTAGTGAGACTTACTATGTCATGTTCTGTGAGTAATGCTCCTGCTGTGTGCTCCCAGCCTGCTCACACCGTACACATCCTGGAAGCTCTTTCCCCTTTCTCTCCTCTCCTTTTGGGTGCTGCAGGCTGTGCTGTGCACAAGAGCTGCTCCTGGGCACAGCTGTCTCTCTGCAGCACTGCCCACTTGTATGAGCTCCCTGTGTCCCAGGAGCCCGGCCCAGCTCAGCATCAGAGGATGTCATGTTTTATCCTTCTCACTCGTCTCCCCTGAGATGTCCCTGCGTCCTCTTGGCCAACAGATCCTGAAAAACAACAGCATCATGATTGTACTTTGAAATCTGATGAATTAAATACCAAATGTACAGTGGTCAGTGACTGATTCCAGACCTGATAACTGAGATCCTTTGATGAAAAAAAATGGGCATACAGGCAAGGACAGAGAGAGGTGGACTTCCCCTGTGCAGGGCAGTGATTTAGTTGAGGCAGTGCAGGCGTCTCATCCCTAATTGGAAACCCTGGGGCTGAAATGGGATTCAGCTCCCCATGGACACACAGTATCATTGGGATTCCTCTGGTTCAGCTCAGAAGTGCACAAGGAGTTGCCTGCATGTGAGCTTCTGCTCTGAGTCCTCAGTCCTTCAGCAGGGAGGCAGCTGCTCACACACAGACACTGGGTGATGCCCAAGGTGCCTGGGCTGCTCCTGATGTGTGCCAGTGCTTGTAAACCGTGTGGGAAATCCCTGAGACAGACAGCTCCTTCCTGGGCATCAGCTGAGGGCCAGAGAGGGGATAGCACCGGCTGTCTGGTGAATTCACATGCAGCTGCAAGTGCAGCACAGGGCCTTCAGCAAAGCCATGCCCATGGTGTCACCATGTTGCTATGTCAACTCCAAGGCCCACAATCGGTCTATTGCCTGTGTGCCACCTTCTGCGCACTAATACCATGGATGAGCTCTCCAGTCTGGCTAAGTCCAGTGATGCTTTCCAGTGAGGATGTTTACTCCTGTATTTTTGCACTGATGCAAACACCAACACACAAGAAGCTAGAAATCTTGGTAGAGCTGCAGGCCTGAGCTCCTGTTTGGACCACAGGGACACAGTTTAATGGCTTCCACAACTGCACTGTAGCACAAGGGGGATACAGAGTCTTTAGGATGGATGGCTGAGGAGACAAGGAAGAGCGACTGCCCTCTGTGAGAGTGCACTGAGCTCTGCCTGGGGATGGCAGAGCAGCCAGGTCAGAGCTAATGGAAATGGCCAACAGAGGAGACCATCAGTGTCTGTACCTGTCTTCCTGATCAGGGAGAGCAAGTGGAAAGTGCCCTCTGCAGACAGATGGGAGTCTCATGTTGTCTGGCCATTGTCCCCTTTGGGAGCCTTTTTCACTCCAGTATGTGCTGCAGGGACAGCACAGCAGGGCATGTGCCATCCAGCAGATCCCTGGAGAGCACAGATGGCAGCTTCTTGACCAAGCCATATAGGAACCAAAGAGGAGAGGTGCTCTGCTGGATCTCATACTCTCCAGCATGGAAGGTCTGGTGGGAATTGTGAAGGTGAAAGGGGCATCAGGCCACGTGCAAAAGACAAAAGGATCTAATTTTATTTATGTATTTATTTATTTATTTTGAGGCTGTAAGCTTAAAAGATGAACATATATGTCAATAAAACTGAAACAAAGAATTGAAGACAAAGATAGAAATCAATGAAAATGTGTTAACCCTTCTCAACATGAGAAATTCTCATGAGTCTTGTTCCATTTTTAGTTGTAAATATGAGTCTTTGTAGGGATTTTGTGTCTTTTTTTTTTTTTTTTTTCTTTTTTCTCCTTTAATTCAGATGCTTTCAGGTACAGAGACACAGACAGCGATGCCAGTGCCATCATTGCCCTGTGACTAAATCCCGGCGCCCACCGCTGCTCTTCCCTGCTGCCTATTTGATCCCTCATCCTCCAGGTGTCTCCAGCTCTCCTAAATAAATGGTCGTGGTTAAAGGCATGTTTTCAGCAGGCCATTTAGACACATGCTCCTGCCACAGCCTGCCAGATTTCCCCATCCCTTTCTTACTGTTCAGTCAGATACCTCCCAATTATCTGTCTGATTTCTGACTTTTAGGGGGATGACTAAAATTTGCTCCATCTCGCCAAAGACTGATGGACTGTGTTGTCAACTCCTTCACTGTGATTCTATCTATCCCTTCCTATCTTTTCTTTTTCTCTTACTTTTTCTTTTTCTCTTACTTTTTCTTTTTCTATGTCGTTTTCTTCTCCTTTTCCTTTTCCTTTTCCTTTTCCTTTTCCTTTTCCTTTTCTTTTTCCTTTTCCTTTTCCCTTTCCATATCCTTTTTTTTTCATTTTTCTATTTCTATTTCTTTTTATTTCTCTTTCTCTCTTTCATTTTTTCATGCTTTAAAGAAAGCATGAATTCTGAAAGATGTTCATTAATGTCAGTAAAAGTGAAAAAAAGAGTTGAAGACAAAGATAGAAATCAAGAAGAAAGTGTTAACCCGTCTCAGTGTGTGAAATACTCACGAGTCCTGTTCAATTCTAAGTTGATACCTCCCAACTCCCTGGCTGATCTATCCAAGGGAGATTACTGAAATTTGCTCCATTCCTCAAAAGTCTGTTGTCAAATCCTTCACCGTGATTCTATCTATCCCATCCTATCTGTTTCTAACTCATTTCTTGTGCAAACATTCCCTATGAAAAATAAACCTCAATAGATGCCGCTTGGACATGGCTTGCAGTTGATCACTGTGTTTTACTGTTCATTCAATTGCTTCACCTTTCCTTCTGTTTGTTGGCCGTAAATAAAGGGAATTCTTTCTTTTTCTGTGTGCAGCTGGTTCTCTATGGAAAGCCATTGGGAGTTGGTACAAAGGAGGTTTAACATTGAGCGGGTGACGGTAGAGGAGAAGAGTGATGTGAGGAAAAGTGATGCAAGTCCCATGGGGCCAGTGTGAGTAGGAGTGGGATGGGGAGGTTGAGGAGGAACTTTGTCAACACAGTAACAGTACAGAACTCATTGGGACATCCTGGATTGACATCAGTTGCAAAGTGCTTCTTTAACTTCTTGTATAAAACAAACTATAAATAAATAGACAATAAATGCATTTTGGATACTTGCTCTTTAAGCTCTCTCCATTTTGCTGAACACATTCTGAAAACCTGAAGAAGAGAACAGGAAGGTACAAGGCACAAGAGGCTCTTTAGATTATAATGGGCCCCAGTGAGCATTTGGTGCTGAGTCCATCAACCTCCAGTGCAGAGAGAAGTTTGCACAAAGTGCTCAAGAAGACAAAGTCAGAAGTAACAGTGAAGTTTCTTGGAATATTAATGGTCCCACTGAGGGCCATTACCAAGTAAGCTTCCCAACAGACTAGTTAGAGAAGATAACTGGAAGCCATGACTACAGGCAGGCAAAGGCACTGGCATGCTAAGAAACATCTCCTTTGCCTTACGAAGCAGACAGGTCAAGCCCTGATTGCAAGACCAGAAGTAGGGAGATCCTGTCTCTCATGTTGGCTCAGGGCACTTCCTGTGGCAGTGAGTTGGAAGTCTATATGATGTTAAGTGAAAGACATAGGAACGGAAGATCCCAGGCTCTGCATGTGGTGCAAGGATGCTGTTAAGTTCCTATCCCACATGTGCCCTGTGTCTCATTGCAGGATGTGGGATGTGAGAAGGGCCCAGTCTGAACAAGCAGTCAATCCCTGTGAAACTCTGAACTTCAGATCTCTCAGTTCCAATGCCCTCCAGTGCACACTCTCCCATAGTTTTATGTCCTTTATGTTCTGCGGTGCCCAGAAGTGCACCCAGTGCTCCAGGTGAGGCTGTAGCAATGCAGAGCAAAGAGGGACAATCCTTTCTCTCACCCAGCTGGCAATAAATTGCTTTATGCGCTCCAGGGTACCGTTGGCCTTCCTGGCTGCCTGGGCACACTGCTGACTCACTTCCAATTTTATGTTGAGAAGGACTCCCAGTGCTTTTCAGTCAGACCTCTCTCATGTGTCCCATATCCAGTCAGTGTGTATGTCCAGGGTTGCCCATACCCAGGTGCACAATCAGGCACTTGTTCTTGTTATACGTTATGCACTTGGTGCTTAGTACCAACTGATACCCACTTCTCTGACTTGTCCACATCTCTCTGCAAGTCCTCTCCACCCTCAGTGGAGGCAGCAGCACCTCCTCATCTGGTATCATCAGCGAACATCAACAAAAAGTCTTGCATGCAAGTCATTCGCAAAAACATGAAAGAGAAGTGACCATAAAATGGAGCTCTGGGGAACCCTGCTAGTGACCATCTACCAGCCTGTTGGAACCCATTGACTCTAATCCTTTGGGCCTGACCTACCAGCCAACATCTCACCCACCACATTCTGTTTCTGTCTAGCCCTATGCAGGACGTTCTGTCCAGAAGGGTGCTGTGAGAAATAGTCTCAAAAGCTCTACTAAAATTCTGAAGGATAACATCAACAGTCAACCCTTGGTCAACCAATTCACTAACATTGTCATAAAAAGACCTATAGTTAAACAGGACCTTCCCCTCGGGAACTTGTGTTGGCTGTGACCAATGAGACAATTGTCCTTCAGGTGATTTTCAATCACTCCCACCATCACTTTCTCCATAATTTTACCAGGCACTGGAGTGAGACTGACAAGTCCATAGTTGCCCCTGTCATCTTTGTTGCTCTTCCTTACAATGAGACAACATTTGCCAGCTTCCCGTCAACTGGTATGACCCTAGATTTATTAGATGCCATTGAAATGCGAGCCCAGAGCATACTAAGGTGTCATCATTGTAAGGACATAGATGTGCCAGAGCTTTGCAGTGCCTTGAACTCTAGAGTATGAAACAGATGGAGCATAGAGAAAGACTGGCCTCTTCTGTTGGTTAGCAGAATAACACTACATGATACATGGGGTCTCTGCTCTGCTGGGAGTGTGGATGTGCCTGAAGTTAGCAAGGCCTTGCTTAGGAATCTGGACAGGCTGGAGAGCTGGGCTGAAGCTAATGGGATGAGGTTCACCAAGACCAAGTGCCACGTCCTGAACTTTGGGACCTGGAATGGACTTCCCAGTGTGGGGGGGTGGATTCACTGACCCTGGAGGAGTTCAAGGAATGACTGGATGTTGTGTTGAGGGACATGGATTAGTGGGAGCTATTCGTGATAGGTGACCAGCTGGAGTGGATGATCTTTTAGGTCTTTTCCAACCTTGGTGATTCTATGATTCTATGATATCCTGTCCTTGTATGAGTGCCTTCTCTGAGCAAACACTCTCTGGGAGGACTCAGCACATGTCTGGAATTAGTCACTGACCACTAGAAATCTGGTGTTTAATTCAACAGATTTTAATGTACTGTCATGATGCTGTTGTCTTTCAGGAGCGGTTGGCCATGAGGACCCCGGGACACCACAGGGGAGATGAGTGGGAAGGATAAAAAATGACATCATCTGTTACTGATATGAACTGGGCTCCTGAGATACAGGGAGCTCATAAATGTGGGCAATGTTTTAGATGTGCCAAGGTGCATCTCTTGTGCGCAGCACAGCAAGGCTGGGGCTTCATCAGCAGTTGACATGAGGATAGAAGAGAAGGGAGAGAGAGCGTACAGAGTTCACACAGTGTGAGCCTGCTGTGAGCTGACTGCTGGAGCATTGATAACAGACCACAGCATGGTAAGTGTCTAGCAGTAGGCAATGGAGCTACTTTTCCTGGAGGGATCACCAATCTGGGACACCCCATAGCTGATCTGGCTGCAGGCACCGCATGATTCTTTACTATGTTAAAAGCCTTCTGCTCCAACTGAGGGCTTCTGTGCTGCAGTATCAGAGCACAGCCCTGAGGGCTGCGTGTCCCAGCACGGCTGCAGGCTGTGCAGCCGGGGCTGCAGGCGGGTGCCCAGGGCTGTCCTGCAGAGCAGGGTCCCTGCTGTGCCCCAGGGGCTGTGTGCCGGGTGTGGGACTCTGCCGCCTGCCAGGCTCAGCACTCAGCCTGCCCGGGGAGCTGCCCAGGGCACTGCGGGGAGACGTGTGGGGGGAAGGAGCCCCCAGCAGGGCTTGTGCTGCCACAGCTGCTGCCTGGGGCAGGGGGATCACAGCTCCACTGCTCAACAGAATGTTTATGAAGGGTCTTGGCAAGAGGAGAGCGAAGGCAGGGATTTTGCAATTATTTTTCTGAGGGAAAGCAGAAAGGACTGGAGGCAGAAATAGAATAGGGGCTGTAAAATTTAAAACACAGCTATGTTACTCACAAGTATTTCTTCAATCAATTGCTTGTTTTGTGAACAGTGACACAGGTTGTGCTTTCAACCTCTCATTTCTAAAAGGAAAGAATCAGTTTGTTGTTCTCTGAAGACTTTAATATTGCACTTACCCTGCAAACAAAACAAATAGGCATATTTGTCTAAGACATATTGAAGTGCAAAAAGGCTGGGGCTGGGGGTCTAAGAGAAGCTGGAGTAAAAATATGTGATGAGTAAAGGGCACCTAGCAGGAAAGTATTCAGGAGTCTGGGATATGATTATGAAATGAGAAAAAAGTAAGAGCTCCTTAATCTTCTACTTCTGTAGTGACGGTGAAGTTCACGAAAATAAATTGAAGTTATGGAGTTAAATGAAAATTATCCAAAGGTAAATGAATACATTTCACAGTACAGCAGAAGAACTGTCTCTGAGAATGGTCTGGACTTGTCATTATCTTCTGCACTCTGAGCAGGACCCCAAGCCCAGGAACAGCAGATGCCCAACAGCAGCTCCATCAGCGAGTTCCTCCTGCTGCCGTTGGCAGACACACGGCAGCTGCAGCTCCTGCACTTCTGGCTCTTCCTGGGCATCTACCTGGCTGCCCTCCTGGGCAACGGCCTCATCAGCACAGCCGTAGCCTGTGACCGCCGCCTGCACACCCCCATGTACTTCTTCCTCCTCAACCTGGCCCTCCTCGACCTGGGCTGCATCTCCACCACTCTCCCCAAAGCCATGGCCAACGCCCTCTGGGACACCAGGGCCATCTCCTACACAGGATGTGCTGCACAGCTCTTTTTCTTTCTCTTCTTCATCTCAGCAGAGTATTCCCTTCTCACCATCATGTCCTATGACCGCTACGTTGCCATCTGCAAGCCCCTGCACTACGGGACCTTGATGGACAGCAGAGCTTGTGCCACCATGGCAGCAGCTGCCTGGGGCACTGGGGTTCTCTTTTCCCTGCTGCACACTGCCAGTACGTTTTCACTGCCTCTCTGCCAAGGCAATGTTGTCAACCAGTTTTTCTGTGAAATCCCCCAGATCCTCAAGCTCTCCTGCTCAGAATCCTACCTCAGGGAAGTTGTGTTTCTCTTTTTTAGTGCCAGTTTAGTCTTTGGGTGCTTTGTTTTCATAGTTGTGTCATATGTGCAGATCTTCATGGCTGTGCTGAGGATGCCCTCTGAGCAGGGAAGGCACAAAGCCTTCTCCACGTGCCTCCCTCACCTGGCCGTGGTCTCCCTATTTATCATCACTGGCTTTTATGCCTATCTCAATCCCTACTCTGTCTCCTCTCCATCCATGAACCTGATGGTGGCAGTTATGTACTCAGTGGTACCGCCAGCACTGAACCCTATTATCTACAGCATGAGGAACCAGGAAGTCAAGGATGCAGTGAGGAAAGCGATGTCCATATGTGTTTCAAAAACACTGAACTGCCCATCTTTTCTAATTCATGACAAGTAATGCAGCTTTTTACTGTTGCAAACACTTTGTTTTATTTAGTTTTGATCAATTTTTATAATTGTAATGTATTAAATGTTATTCTTTTTTTTTTTTTTTGCTAAAATGTAATTATTGAAATAAATTCCTCTTATCTTGTGCCTTTGTTGTGTAGCCCAGAGACACTGTATATAATGAACCAGGCTCTCTGTGAACCTTAACAGAATAAAGGACGTGCAGTGACTTTGTCTGTCCTCCTTCTTGTGAGACATTTATGGAGGTCTTGGGGTTGGATGTGCTCAAAAACACACAGTCCAGCAGGAAGCAAATAGCTATTCATCAAACTGTGCAGTGACTTCAGCCTGCAACAGCTGATGGGCCATCCCTGGTCTCCTGGCTGGGGTCTGTGTTTTCAGGCTCACATCTGTCAGTGCCTCTGACAGGCCAGCAGCAGCAGTTGGTTTGCATGTTGGTTGTCACATCCCCTCTTCATCATTCCCTGTGAGACCCTGCACAGGACAAGTTCTTGGATATGGGTTATCACGTCAGAAGTTTCCAAGCTTCATAGAATCATAGGATCATAGAACTACCCAGGTTGGAAAAGACCTTGAATATCATCAATTCCAACCGCAGCCTAACCATAGTACACTAACTCTAACAACCCTCTGCTAAATCATATCTCTGAGCAGCACATCCAAAAAGCTCTTGAACACATCCAGAGACGATGACTCAACCACCACCCTAGGGAGCCTATTCCTGTGTTTAACTAACCTTTCTGTAAAAAGGTGTTTTATAACGTCCAGCCTGAACTTATCCTGGCACAACTTGAGGCCATTTCCCCTCATCCTGTCACTTGTCACCAGTGAGAAGAGAATTGCCCCACTCTCACTGTAAGCCCCCATCAGATCCCTCAGCCTCTCCTCATAGGGTTGATTTTCCAAGCCCTTCACAAGCCTCTTTGCCCTTCTCTGGACCTGCTCCAGTACCTCCATGACTTTATTGTTCTGAGCTGTCCAGAAATGAACACAGTACTCGAGGTGTAACCTCACCAATGCCGAGTACAGGGGTAGGATGACTTCCCTAGTCTGCTCACCACACCATTCCTGATCCAAGCCAGGATGCCATTGGCCCTCTTGGCCACTTGGGCACACTGCTGGCTTATATTCAGCCAACTGTCCATCAGCACACCAAGGTCCCTTTCCATCAGGTAGCTTTCCAGCCACACCTCCCCAAGTCTATATGGTTGCCTGGGGTTGTTGTGACCAAAATGCAGGACCCAACAACTGGTCCCATTGAAGCTCACGCCATTAATCTTGACCCATAGATCCAGCCTATCCAGGTCCCTCTGTAATGCCCTTCTCCCCTCAGGCAAATCAACACTCCCTTCCAACTTGGTATCCTCTATAAACTTACTGAGGGTGCACACAATCCCCTCATCCAGATCATCAGTGAAGAAATATAGAAGATATACAAAATAGCTTCCAAAACCCAAAGATGAACTCAGAGCTGAATATGTACAAAACTTAATTTTGTCAGCTGCAAATTTTATCATGATATAAACCAAGGTCAAACAGCATAGCAAAATAAATACCCTAATCCAGAATCCAGAGTTGACAAATAATGCAGCAGGGAAAGGAAGCAGCAAGCAAGGAGCTGTGCACTGAAGCTTTATGAGAAGGCTCAGCAAGCTCCACAAATAAGGGAACAATCAGCATCACTGCCAGCAGTTCTCCAGCTCCCACGAAGCCCTGTGTTATCTCACTCTGAATAGATGTGCTGTTATCTCAACCCTTGGAGACTCACATCAGGCACCAAAATGACGGTGGTGGTTGAACCCAGCAGGCGGGTCAGCTGCACACAGTGCTCTGTGCACTGCCCCATTCCCAGTGCGATGGGGAGGAGAACTGGGAAAAAAAGTACAACTTGTGTGTTGTAACAAAGCAATTTACTAAGAGAGATAAAAGGAGAGGAGTAATAGTTATCACTATATATCTGTTGATATGGAATTGTATGTAACAATTGATGCACAAGCACTTGCTCAGCACCACCAGACTGATGCCCAGCTGGACCCTGGGCAGTCAAGAGAGTGAGATGAACTCCCAACACTTTCAACACTCCTTCTGCTTGCTGTCAGGTGGTACGCAACATCCCTTCAGCCACTATCAGTCAGCTGTCCTCACTGTTCCCTCCCACTTCCTTGAGCCCTCCACTGACCATGGCCTTGGCTCTGTACAATGCTGCTTAGCAGCAGCTGTAAACACCACAGTGTTATCAACGTTTTTTTTCACCTAGAACCAAAACACTGCACCATAGCAGGCAGTCTGAAGAAAAAGATTCCATCCCAGATGTAACTCATATTCCTGCTTTTCCTCCTCCTCTTGTTCTTCCTTATCAGGAGGCAAGGAACACAATCTGCCGCTCTCCTCTTTGTGCCCTTTCCATCAGTATTCAGGTGGCTCCTCTGCCATCCCCAGGCAGAGCTCAGTGCACTCTCACAGACGGCAGCAGCCATTTTTAATTGTCCTTGGCCATCCGTCATAAAGAATTGATATCTGCTCTGCTACAGTTCAGAGGTGAGAACCATCCCACCATGTCCCTGAGAGACAAACAAGACACTAGGCCTGCAAAGGCACAGAGATTTGGAGTTCGCTGAGTGAATGTTTGTGGTCCTCTCATTAGTGTAAGGATTCTTCAGAAAGCATCCCCTTCCAGAAGCATGCTTTGATTTAGCCTGGCTGGGCCTTGCATTTACACCGTGGTACTGATATTCAGGGCCTTGCTCAGAAGCAGCAGCCTGCATGAAAGGAAATGCTCTGTGGTTTTCTCTTGTGTTGTCCCGTTTATTTCCCATGCTTCCCGCACTGGTCTACAGGCACTATAGGGCAGCAGCAGGTTGGGGTTACCCCCAGAGGGTACACAGTAAGATTTAGGACGAGGTATTGGCAATAAGACCTTCACTGAGGAATCCTCACACAATCCTATAGAACAACTCAGAGGCTTTCTCTGCAATCTCCAACAGCAACAACATCCCACAGCCCTTCTCTGTCACATCCAATTCCCCTCCCTTCCCACTTCGGACCTGGTTTAAAGCCCTTTAATCAATCAGTGCAGGAGCATTTCAGATGGGGTCATGGAGGAGGCAGACTGCCATTCTTGGGGTGGCCATTTTCCCAGGAGGGCATGGTGGGAGGGCTTTGTCCCATCTGGTTCCACCAACACTTGCATCCACCCAGCAGAAGGCTGTGCCCTCTGTGTCCCACTTGACCTCTGCATGGAGCTTACAGTTGGCAGTGACATGGCTGAGAAGCTCTGGGCATGGATTAAGGGACAGGGAAGTAATGTGCCTTCCTAACTTCCTCCCTTCATACCTTAGCAACTTCCTTGTAATCTCCCCAAATATCCTGTCCCTTCTTCCAGAGGGCGTAGATTCTCTTTTTCTTCCTGAGTCTCAACAATTGTTCCCAGTTCATCTGCACTGGTCTTCTTCACCTATGGCTCACCTTATGGCATTCAGGGACAGCCTGATCTTGTGCCTTTAAGATTTCCATCTTGAGGAGTGTCCAGGCTTCCTGGACCCCTTTACCCATAAGGAGCGACTCCCAAGGGACCTGTGCTACAAGTGTCCTGAACAGGTCAAAGTCCGCCCTCTAGAAGTTCAGGATAGTAGTTTTGCTAGTCACCCTTCTGACATCTCCAAGAATAGAGAATTCTACCATTTCATGGCCACTCTGCCCAAGACAGTCCTCAGCCTTCTCAACTCCTACCAGTCCTTCACTGTTAGTGAAGAGCTGGTCTAGCAAGGAACCACCCCTGGTAGGACTTCATACCAGCTGCGTAAGGAAGCTGTCTTGCATGCAATCTATAAACCTCTTGGACTGATTCCTCTGCTATTTATTATATTCCCAGCATATATCAGAGAAGTTGTAGTCTCCCAAGAAAATGAGTGCTGGCAATCTTGCGACTTCAGTAAGCTGCTCATAGAATGCCTCACCCATCAATTAGGCGGTCTATAAGAAACCTTTAGCAAGATGTCACACTTACAGGCCTTTCCCCTGATCCTTTCAAACATGCACTTCATTCTGAAGCCCAAGCTCTTCAACATCAAAACTCTCTTTAATATAAAGGGCCACACCACCACCTTTCCTTCCTCATCTATCCCTTCTGAAGAGCTTGTAACCATCCATCACAGCACTCCAGTCATGGCAGTGGTCCCACCATGGGTCGGTAATAGCAACTAGGTCATGGTTTGTCAGATGCACAGTTGCTTCCAGCTCCTCCTGCTTGTTGACCAAGCTGCGTGCGTTGGTGTAGACGCACTTCAGCTGAGGCATCTGCCTCTCTCCCAGCTCAAACAGCATTTCCCTAGGCTTCTCTCTGGTAAGCCCTGTTTTGTCCCCTCCCCCATCGTAGCTAGTTTAAAGCTCTTTCGATAAGCCCCACTACCGTCTGTGCTAGGATTCACTTCCCCCTTTGAGACAGTTGGGTTCCATTCATGGATAACAGACCATGGGCCAAGTAAACTGCCCTGTGATCAAAGAACTCAAAGTTTCTGGCTCAGTACCAACCTCTGAGACAATTGTTCATTGTTTGCTTTCCAAGCCTGCTCTGTGTCCCTCACTGCCACTGAAGGTATAGAACAAAAAATCACTTGATCTCCCACTTTGTGAACTAAATGGCCTAAATTCCTGAAATCTCTTTTTATAGTTTGTAGTCTTATCTAAGAAATTTCATCACTGCCCACCTAAACTATGAGCAGTGGAAAATAATCAGTGGACCTAACCAGCATGGGGAGTTTCCTCGTTATGTCCCTGACCTGAAGCCAAGAAGGCAGCAGACTTCCTGACAACTCGGGTCCAGTCTGCAAATGGGGCCCTCTATTCCTCTGAGAAGGGAGTCACCCACCACGGCCACCCTTCTTTCTTTCATGGCAGAGGAAGTCACAAGGCTTGGTAGTGACTGCCTTGCATTAGGCTCCCTCCTAGGCAGATCCTCCATTGCCTCTCCATTCATATCTCCTTCAGATTTCAGAGTGTCAAACCTGTTGCTTAGATGGAGCAGGGGTTGAGGGCTAGGCAGGCATGGGGGGGCTCCTGTGATGTTGAGTTGGGACTCTCTTCCAACCCTCCTCATCAGTCAGGTCTGTCCGACTGTGACAGGGCAGGGACTCAACCACTTTTCTGGGGGTATCTGCCTGGCAGCCTTCCCTCTGGGATGCCAGCAAGTCACTCCACCAGCCCATCTCCCGATCACACACCCTGATGGTAAACTGTGAGTAAAACCTTGAGTAAAGTGAGACTTCATCTAGAGAAAAGTATGAGTAGAAACCTGGATTGACGTGAGGGTAAACCCAGAGTAAAACCAGGATCCCATCCATCATCATGCTCAGCCTCTAAGGGGAACATTTTCCAGTGTTGCTGTGTAAAAATATAGGTTCCTCACATCTAACCTATGTCTCCCCTTTTTAATTTAAATCCATTTCTATTTGTCCTGTTATCAACAGACCATCCCATCCTTATTCTAGCGTTAGGCATCTCATCCTCAGATGGAAACCCTGGGGCTGAATTGGGATCAGTTTTTCAAAGAACTACGGGAGTTGCAAGTTCACCTAGCTGAGTTTAGATGTGCACAGTGAGGTGTCTGTGTGTGAGTCCCTCATCTGAATCCTTGGTTTTTATTCCACAGGGACTGCACTGCTCGTACACAGTCTCTCAGTGATGCCCAAGGTGCCTTGGGTGATCCTAGTTTTGTGCTAGTGCTTGTAAACTGTGACGGAAAATCTATGAGATAGACACTTCCTTCTGGAGCATCAGCTGAGGGCCAGAAGGGAGGTATTCTTGGCCATCCTAAATACCACTGCAGCCCCGTGCTTAGGGCACCCAGTGTGTCTTTTGCACCTGTCCCCGTGGAGTACGTAGTGATATTCAGCTTATCAAAAGGATGAGCTCAGAACAGAAGAGGCAGATTTTCCTCTCTACTCCATCTGTGGCATAGTCTGGATTTCAAGGCATTGCAAAGCTATGGCACATCTACGTTCTTGCACTGATGACACTTTAGTATGCTCTGGGCTCGCATTTCAATGGCATCTAATAAATCTAGGGTCATACCAGTTGACAGGAAGCTGGCAAATGTTGTCTCATTGTAAGGAAGAGCAAGAAAGATGACACAGGCAACTACGGACTTGTCAGTCTCACTACAGTGCTTGGTAAAATTATGGAGAAAATGATGGTGTGGAGTTATGGAAAAACAACTGAAGGACAGGTCACAGACAACACAAGATAAAGAGGGGAAGGTCCTATTTAATTTCAGGTCTTTTTATGATACCTTTATCCATTGAGCTGAACAAGGTAAGGCAGTTGATGTAATCCTTGAGGATTTCAGTAGAGCTTTTGATACTATTTCTCCAGCACCCTTCAGGACAGAAATTCCTGCATACAGCTAGACAGAAACAGAACATGGTGTGTTGTAATACAAGAAGAATTTTACAGAGCAGCAGCCATGGATTGAGATAAGGAGTTCACAGAGCAGCAGCTGCGGAGCAGGATAAACAGCATGAGAACAAAGGACATCTCTAGAAAAAGAATGAATGGCTTGTGGCTTTGAAGGGGGGTTATGGGGTTGTTATTGCAGTAGCTTTCCTCCAATTAGCGTGTGTGATTTTTGGACGCCCTTGTCTGTCTCCTATAAAAGCATGGCTTTTCGAGCAATAAATTGATGCAGCTATATGTAACCATATAGGTGTTTGTCTGTTTGTCCCAGCACGCTGACATTTTGCCTTTCAGGTTCACCAGCAGTGGTGGGTGAGCAGTTGGCCAGTAGTTCTGTCCCAAAGGATTATAGTCAGTGGGTTCCATCAGGCTGGTAGATGGTCACTTCCAGAGTTCCCCAGGGTTCCATTTTAGGGCCACTTTCCTTTCATGTTTATGCAGATGACTTGCATGCAGGACTAGAAGATGTTCTGAGCAAGTTTGCTGATGAGACCAGATGAGGAGGTGCAGTTGCCTCCACTGAGGGTGGAGAGGACTTGCAGAGAGATGTGGACAAGTCAGAAGTGGGTACCAGTTGGTACTAAGCACCAAGTGCATAACGCATAACAAGAACAATTGCCTGATTGTGCACCTGGGTATGGGCAACCCTGGACATAAACACTGTCTGTATATTGGACACATGAGAGAGGTCTGACTGAAAAGCATTGGGGGTCCTGCTCAACATAAAATTTTAAGTGAGTCAGCAGTGTGCCCAGCCAGCCAAGAAGGCCAACAGTCCCCTAAAGTGCATCAAGCAATTTATTGTCAGCTGGGTGGGAGAAAGGTTTGTCCCTCTTTGCTCTGCATTGCTGCAGCCTCACCTGGAGCACTGGGTGCACTTCTGGGCAATGCAGAACATAAAGAACATCAAACTATGGGAGAGTGTGCACAGGAGGGCACTGGAACTGAGAGATCTGAAGTTCAGAGTTTCACTGGGATTGACTGCTTGTTCAGACTGGGCCCTTCTCACACCCCACATCCTGTGATGAGACACAGGGCACATGTGGGATATGAACTTTAACAGCATCCTTGCACCACATGCAAATGCTTTTCCCAGTGCTTCAGTGTTCCACCACCCATTGCTTTCAACATAGTTTTCAACACCCCGTTGTATCTTTTAATTTTACCAGTAGCTGGTGCATGGTAGGGGATATGATAAATCCATTCAATGCCATGAACTTTGGCCCATGTATTTATTAAGGGAATTTTTGAAATGTGTCCCATTATGAGACTCAGTTCTTTCTGAGGTGTCATGTCTCTATAGGACTTGTTTCTAACAACCCAATATTGTGTTTCTGGCAGTAGCATGGGGTACTGCGTATGTTTCAAGCCACCCAGTGGTTGCTTCCACCATGGTAAGCACAAAACGCTTATCATTATGAGATCCTGGCAAGGTGACATCATTCACCTGTCACTCCTCCCCATATTTATACTTTTGCCTTGGCCTTCCCCCCAGAGAGGCTTCATATTCTTGGCTTGTTTAATTATGGCACATGATTCACAGTCATGAATAACCAGTGCAATAGCATCCATAGTTAAGTCCACCCCTCAGTCTCTAGCCCAATTATATGTTATGTCCATTCCTTGATGGCCTGAGGTCTCATGGAACCATCAAGCTTGAAATAATTCACTCTTGTTCTGCCAGTCCAAGTCTATTTGAGCCACCTCAATTCTGGCAGCTCAGTCTACCTGATGGTTGTTTTGTTGTTCTGCAATAGCCCGACTCTTGGGCAAGTGTGCATCCATGTGACACACCTTTACAATCATATATTTTTTTTGAGCAGTTATGTTTTTCTACAGTTCAGCAGCCCAAATAGGTTTACACCTCTGTTGCCAGTTATTTTGTTCCCACTGCTGTAACAACTCCCATAAGGCATTTGCCACCATTCGTGAGTCAGTATAAAGATAAAGCATTGGCCACCTCTCCCGTTCAGCCACATCTAAGGTCAGCTGGACAGCTTTTACCTCTGCAAACTGACTTGATTCTCCTTTACCTTCAGTGGCCTCTGCGACCTGTCGTGTGGGGCTCCAAACAGCAGCTTTCCATCTCCGATGCTTCCCTACAATATGAAATGATCCATCAGTGAAAAGAGCATATTTCTTTTCATTTTCTGGTAGTTCGATGTATGGTGGGGCCGCTTTAGCACATGACACCTCTTCTCCTGGTGATGTTCCAAACTTTTTATCTTCAGGCCAGTTCATGATCACTTCTAAAATTCCTGGACGATTGAGGTTCCCCATCCGCGCTTGTTGTCTAATCAGTGCAATCCACTTGCTCCAGGTGGCATCGGTAGCATGATGGGTGGAGGGAACCTCCCCTTTCAACATCCGGTTCATCATTGACAGTCGAGGTGCCAGAAAGAGCTGCATTTCAGTACCAGCTACTTCGGAAGCAGCCCGAGCCCCCTTATACGTGGCTAAGATCTCCTTCTCAGTTGGAGTGTAGCACTCTTCAGACCCCTTGTACGCTCAGCTCCAAAATCCCAGGGGTCAGCCTTGGGTCCCTCCTGAGGCTCTTTGCCACAAACTCCAAGTGGGACCTTTCTCTCCAGCAGCAGTATAGAGGATGTTCTTTACATCCTGTCCAGTCCGTACTGGCCCCAGGTCCACGGCACAGGCTATCTCCTGTTTAATCTGTTCAAAAGCCTGCTGCTGCTCTGGGCCCTATGCAAAATCATTCTTCTTCTGCATCACCTGATAAAGGGGGCTTACAATGAGGCTGTAGTTTGGAATGTGCATCCTCCAAAAGCCCACTGCACCCAGGAAAGATTGTGTCTCTTTCTTGCTAGTTGGTGGAGACATGGCAGTGATTTTGTCAATCACTGTTGGGGTGTGATGACATCCATCCTGCCACTTTATACCTAAGAACTGAATTTCCTGGGCAGGCCCTTTTACTTTGCTTCACTTAATAGCAAAACTGGCTCATAGAAGAATTTGAATTATTTGCTCTCCAGCACAGCAGCACTCAGTGGGGGTGTGACCTCATTCAGGCCACGGTAGTCTACTGTCAGCCTCTATTCTCCACTGGCTTTACGCACTGGCCATATGGAGCTGTTAAAAGGTGAGTGAGTTTTACTGATCACTCCCTGATTCTCCAACTGGCGAATCAAATCATGAATGGGGAGCAAGGAATCCGTGTTGGTGCGATACTGCCGTCTGTGCACTGTCTTTGTAGCAATCGGTACCTGCTGCTCTTTTATTTTTACTCGTAGCAGCCTCACAACAGACGGGTCCTCTGACAGGCCAGGTAAAACTGACAGCTGTTTAATGTTGTCCATATCTACAGCAGTGATTCCAAAGGCCCAGTGATACCCCTTAGTATCCTTGAAATGCCCTCTTCTGAGGTAATCAATACCAAGTATGAACGGAAACCCTGGGCCACTCACATAGGATGTTTTTTCCAGTCTTTACCAGTGAGGCTTATTTCAGCCTCCAACACAGTCAATTCTTGAGAGATATCCAGAAATATGGATTGATTCTGTCCCTTCATGACTGGAGGGCATTAGGGTGCACTGTGCACCGGTATCCACCAGTGCCTTATATTTCTGTGGTTCTGATGTGCCAGGCCATCGAATCCACACAGTCCAATAAACTCTATCTATTATCCCTTCCACTCCCTTGACTGAGGGCAGGGCCCCTCTATTGGTTACCTGTGATAACTGGAGCAGCTGTACTGGTGGTTGGACTGTTTTGTAGTTCCCTCACCCGTGCTAATAGTACAGGAGTAGGCTGGTCATGCCACTTCCTCATGTCTTCTCTGTGGTCACGTAGGTAACGCCACAAGGAAACACACAGTGCAATTTACTTTTGTAAATGTACTTTTGTTTATCCTGCTCTGCAGCTGCTGCTCTGTAAAGTGCTGATCTTGATCCATGGCTGCTGCTCTGTAAAATTCTTCTTGTATTACAACAGAATGGCAGTTCCCTGGGGTCTCCAACACACCCCCAGCCAGCTGGCAAATGCCACTGAGGACCTTTAGGAAAGACATGCCCTGGGTAGTGACAATGTTCACTGGACAACTGTGAGCCCCACAATGGGTCTCGTACCTTGTGCCATCTTCTGAACACCAGTAGCACGGTGTAGATGCAAGGCCCAGCCAGGCAAAATCAAAACACAGCTGTCTGCTGTGGTGCAGTGTTTTGGTTCTAGGAGAAAACCATTGATAACACTCTGATGTTTACAGCTGCTGCTAAGCAGTGTTGTACAGAGCCAAGGCCATGGTCAGTGGAGGGCACATGGAGCTGGGAGGGAACAGAGTGAGGACAGCTGACTGATAGTGGCCAAAGGGACGTTCTCTATCAGCTGACAGCAAGCAGAAATTGTATTGAAAGAGGTGGGAGTTCATCTCAGTCTCTTCACTGCCCAGGGTCCAGCTGAGCATCAGTCTGGTGGTGCTGAGCAAGTGCTTGTGCATCAGTTGTTACATACGATTCCATATCAACGGATATATAGTGATAACTATTACTCCTCTCCTTTTATCTCTCTTAGTAAATTGCTTTGTTACAACCCAGAAGTTGTTCTTTTTTTCCCAGTTCTCATCCCCATCCCACTGGGAATTGGGCAGTGCACAAAGCACTGTGTGCTGCTGAGCCACATGTTGGGTTCAACAACCACTGTCATTTTGGTGCCTGATGTGAGACTCCAAGGGTTGAGATAACGGCACATCTGTCCTGAGCAGATAGGGCTTTGTGGGAGCTGGAGAAGTGCAGGCCATGGTGCTGATATGTGTGGATGTGCTCCCTATGTGTGGAGCTTGTTGAGTCTTCTCATGAAGCTTCACTGCACAGCTCCTTACTTGGTGCTTGGATGCTGGATTAGGGTATTTATTTTGCTATGCTGTTTGACCTCAGTTTGTACCACGATAAAATTGGCAGCTGACAAAGTGAAGTTTTGTGCACATTCAGCTCTGCGGTCATCTTTGGGTTTTGGAAGTAATATTGTCCATATGATTAGGAATTACACAATTTACATTGTCGCCTCTGTGAGTCCGGGGGTGTACTGGATATTGTGTTGAGGGACATGGTTTAGTGGGAGCTATAGGTAATAGGTGAACGGTTGGAATGGATGATCTTTTAGGCCTTTTTCAACCTTGGTGATTCTATGAATCTATGATTGAGGTTAAACAATTATTCAGGAATATCAGTGAGAGATCTGCCCCAAGGTGAGAAGGCTCTGCATGGCAGAGGGTGTGGGACGGTCTGGGCAGCTGGCTGGAGTGGTGGGCACCTCCAGGGCTTTGGAACTTCATCTCTGAGCAACTGCAGGATCCTGATAAACTGGTAGAATATTGGGGGCAGGTCTGCTGTGGCACTGGTAACCCCCAAGAGGCACAAATGACTGCAGTGTGCCAGATCCAGAGAGCTGGATCTGCTGACAGTGCTGCAGCCTCTGCAGCTCCTGGCACAGACCCTGCAGCAGCTCCAAGGTTTTGCTACAAGTCCTGCAGTTGCTCCCAGCTCTGGGACAGATCCCACTGTCACTCCATCCCTCATAATGAGCTCTGCAGTTACTCGTGCTACGGGTCCTGTAGCTGTTCCAAGTATGGTAATAAGAAAATGGTACAAATTCCTCCCAAGGGAGGAAGTACAGCCCTGCGGTGGCTCCAACCCCTCCAATGAGCCCAGTGGCTGCTCCAACATAGTCACAGGTCCTGTGGTGGTTCCAGCTCTGGCAATGAACTCTGAGGTCACTTCAACTCCTGCAACAGCCCAACAGCCACTTCAGCTCCTACAGTGAACCCTGTGGCTGTTAAAACCCCTGCAACTAGTCCTGGACTTGCAAACAGATGCGCATAGGGATTAGTTCATATTTGTTTGCAACTGCTTATGTTGTATATGTGTGAAAATACACTAAATATATTATATATGTATAAATACATTTGTCATAATTATTATCCTTTTCTTTTTCTCTTTGTCTCAACCCATAAACCTTAAACCACAGCACTGCCCCGAGATGCTTACGGATCTCCTTGGGACTATTCAATCTGATCTGGTCACACAGTGAAGAGCACCTGAAGATCTCAAGGTTTTCTCAGGGAGCAGCTCCTGAGGTACATTCCTTACACCAGCTTTGGAAGAGGCCTCCCTCCAGTTCTCTGGTCCTGCACTAAAGGGGCCCTCTTGTTATGGCAGTGCCAGCAAGGAGACCAGCTCTGACAGACCTGTTCATATTGATGGCTACTGACTGCAGCCCTGGATTGCTGCTGTAGAGACAACAGGACTGTCGTGAGACACACAAGACCATCAGGACTGCACAAATGAGAGGACTTGAGAGCACTGTGGTGGTGAAAAGAGATCAGAAATGAAAAGAGCACGTTGAGCTGCTGTCTGTGGCTGTACCTCCCCAAATCCAGACAAAGTAGGAAAAAAGAAAAGCTACGTAAAAGTCTATTTTGAAACTTTTTTAGGTATACTTTAACGCATTCGGGGAATCTGGATACATGTTTACATGAGCTCCTAAAGTGACAAAATGGAAATTAGGTAGGAAAGAAGTGTAATACATTTTTATTTATAAGTTCAATAATATATATATATATATTTGCACGTTGCTATATCTCACATAATCAAACAATCAAAGATGCATAAAAAATAAAGAACCATCACTGGGAATCCTATGAGGAAGTTGTGCATTTTATAGAAGCTGGAATAGTGCTTATTGCAACATCTTTCTGAGAGCGTGCTTGATCTCCATGTTCCTCATGCTGTAGATAATAGGGTTCAGTGTTGGAGGAACCACTGAGTACAGAAGTGCCATTGACAGATCCAGGAGTGGGGAGGAGATGGAGGGGGGCTTCAGGTAGGCAAAAATGACAGTGCTGAGAAACAGGGAAACCACGGCCAGGTGAGGGAGTCATGTGGATAAGGCTTTGTGCCGTCCCTGCTCAGAGGGCATCCTCAGCACAGCCATGAAGATCTGCACATAGGACACAACTATGAAAACAAAGCAACCAAAGCCTAAACTCACACCAAAAAAGATAAACACAACTTCCCTGAGATTTGATTCTGAGCAGGAGAGCTTGAGGATCTGGGGGATTTCACAGAAAAACTGGTTGACAACATTGCCTTGGCAGAGAGGCAGTGAAAACGTACTGGCAGTGTGCAGCAGGGAATTGAGAACCCCAGTGCCCCAGGCAGCTGCTGCCATGGTGGCACAAGCTCTGCTGTCCATCAAGGTCCTGTAGTGCAGGGGCTTGCAGATGGCAACGTAGCGGTCATAGGACATGATGGTGAGAAGGGAATACTCTGCTGAGATGAAGAAGAGAAAGAAGAAGAGCTGTGCAGCACATCCTGTGTAGGAGATGGCCCTGGTGTCCCAGAGGGCGTTGGCCATGGCTTTGGGGAGAGTGGTGGAGATGCAGCCCAGGTCGAGGAGGGCCAGGTTGAGGAGGAAGAAGTACATGGGGGTGTGCAGGCGGCGGTCGCAGGCTACGGCTGTGCTGATGAGGCCATTGGCCAGGAGGGCAGCCAGGTAGATGCCCAGGAAGAGCCAGAAGTGCAGGAGCTGCAGCTGCCGCGTGTCTGCCAACGGCAGCAGGAGGAACTCGCTGATGGAGCTGCTGTTGGGCATCTGCTGTTGTTGGGCTTGGAGTCCTGCTCAGAGTGCAGAAGATAATGACAAGTCCAGACCATTCTCAGAGACACTCCTCCTGCTATACTATGAAATGTTTTTATTCTCTTTCAACAGTGTACATTTAGCACCATTACTTGCATTTAATTTCAAGTATTTCAACATTCCTTAAGCAGAAGCAGCATATGGACCTCTAACCTTCCTTTTATTTTCTTATCCCTTCTCCCTGGATATTTTCATCTGTTTCAAGTCTCATATCTTTACCGCAAGTGCTCTTAGAGCCCCCTACCCAAGCTTCTGTGGCATTCAGTTTCAGTTATAAAATGCTGCCTGTTTGTAGGATAAGTGAATTATTCACGCCTACAAATAATGATGATAATTCCATCGTTTGAGAAAGGGGTGACTGAAAGCACATCATGTGTGAGTGTTCACAAAACAAGCAATTGGTTGACGAAAAATTCTCATAACTCTTATTGCCCCTTTTAGATTTCTGACTCCAAACCTCTTTGCCTCAGAACAGGAAATGGAAACCCCCTGCCTTGGCTCTCCTCTTGCAAAGTACCCTTACCAACATTCAGTTGTGCAGTGGAGCTGTGATCCCCCCGCCCCAAGCAGCAGCTGTAGCAGCACAAGCCCTGCTGGGGGCTCCTTCCCCCCACACGTCTCCCCGCAGCGCCCTGGGCAGCTCCCCGGGCAGGCTGAGTGCTGAGCCTGGCAGGCGGCAGAGTCCCATACCCGGCACACAGCCCCTGGGGCACAGCAGGGACCCTGCTCTGCAGGACAGCCCTGGGCACCCGCCTGCAGCCCCGGCTGCACAGCCTGCAGCCGTGCTGGGATATGCAGCCCTCAGGGCTGTGCTCTGACACTGCAGTATGGAAGCCCTCAGCTGGAGCAGAAGGCTTTTTCTACAGTGAAGAAACTTGCAGTGCCTGCAGCCAGATCTGCTATGGGGTGTCCCAGATTGTTAGCGCTCTATGAAAAGCAGCTCACGGTCCACAGAGAGACTTACCATGTCATGCTCTGTGAGCAATGTTCCTGCATCGATCTCACAGCCCACTCACACCATACACATCCTGTAAGCTCTCTCCAATTTCTCTCCTCTCCTTCTGCTAACTTCAGGCTGTGCTGTGCACAAGAGCTGCTCCTGGGCACAGCTGTCTCTCTACATCTCTGCACACTTTTATGAGCTCCCTGTGTCCCAGGTGCCAGGACAAGCAAGCAGCAGATGATGTCATTTTTATCCTTCCCACTCATCTCCCCTGACATGTCCCTGGGTCCTCATGGCCAACAGCTCCTGAAAGACAACAGCATCATGACTGTGCTTTGAAATTCTCTCAATTAACCACAACATGTCCAGTGGTCAGTGACTGATTGGAGATATATAACGAGTACTTTCAGAGTTAGTTTGATGAAGCATAAAGGGCACCCAGACGAGGACGGGGAGGTTTGGACTTTCCCTGTGCAGGGCAGTGATCCAGCTGAGGCAGTGCAGGAGTCTCATCCGTTGACAGAAATCCTGGAGCTGAAATGGGATTCAGCTCCCTACACACCCACAGGAGCTGGGATTCCTCTGGTTCAGTTCAGAAGTGCACAAGGAGTTGCCTGCATGTAAGCTCCTGCTCTGAGTCCTTGGTCCTTCAGCGGGGAGGCAGCTGCTCACACACAGACACTGGGTGATGCCCAAGGTGCCTGGGCTGCTCCTGATGTGTGCCAGTGCTTGTAAACTGTGTGGGAAGTCCCTGAGACAGACACCTCCTTCCTGGGCATCAGCCGAGGGCCAGAGAGGGGATAGCACCGGCTGTCCGGTGAATTCACATGCAGCTGCAAGTGCAGCACAGGGCCTTCAGCAAAGCCATGCCCATGGTTTGTCCGTGCTGCTACGTCACCTCCAAGACCCACGATCAGTCTAATGTTTGTGTGCCACCTTCTGCACACTGATACCATAGATGAGCTATCCAGTCAGGCTATGTCCAGTGATGCTTTCCAATTAGGATGTTTACTTCTGTGGTTTGCACTAATGCAAACACCAACACACAAGAATCACAGAATCACAGAATCACAGAATTGTAGGGGTTGGAAGGGACCTCTAGAGATCATCGAGTCCAATACCTCTGCCAAAGCAGGCTCCCTACACCATGTCACACAGGAAGGCGTCCCGGTGGGTCTTGAATAGCTCCAGAGAAGGAGACTCCACCACCTCCCTGGCAGCCTGTTCCAGTGCTCCGTCACCCTCACTGTAAAGAAGTTCTTCCGCACATTTGTGCAGAACTTCCTATGCTGTACTTTCATCCCATTACCCCTAATCCTATCCCCACGCACTACTGAAAAGAGACCAGACTCACCACTATGGCTCCCACACCTCAGGTATTTATAAACCTGGATCAAGTCCCCTCTCAGCCTTCTTTTCTGAAGGCTAAACAGACCCAGTTCCCTCAGTCTCTCCTCATTGGGGAGATGCTCCAGGCCCTTCACCATCTTAGTGGCCCTCCGCTGGACTCTTTCCAAGATATCCCTGTCTTTTTTGTACTGGGGAGCCCAGATCTGGACACAATATTCCAGATGAGGCCTCACCAGGGCAGAGTAGAGGGGGAGGATCACCTCCTTCGCCCTGCTGGACACGCTCTTTTTAATGCAACCCAGTATGCCATTGGCTTTTTTGGCTACAAGGGCACACTGCTGGCTCATGGTCAATCTGTCGTCCACCAGGACGCCCAGGTGCCTCTCAGCAGAGCTCCTCTCCAGCATCTCTTCCCCCACCCTGTACTGGTGCATGCAATTATTTCTACCCAGGTGCAAGACTCTACACTTGCTTTTGTTAAACCTCATCTGGTTTCTTACTGCCCAGCTCTCCAGCCTGTCCAGGTCTCGCTGAATGGCAGCACAGCGTTCAGGTGTGTCAGCCAATCCTCCCAACTTCGTGTCATCAGCAAACTTGCTGAGGGTGGTCATTGATGAAGATGTTGAACAAGACTGGACCCAGCACAGACCCCTGGGGGACGCTGCTAGTTACAGCCCTGCAGCCAGACACTGCACCGCCAACAACAACCCTCTGCACTCTGCCAGTCAGCCAATTCTCGACCCACTTCACTGTCCACTCACCTATCCCATACTTCCTCAACTTTGGTATAAGTATGTCATGGGAGACTGTATCAGTTATAGAGGTTATAGAGTTCAATTCCTGTAGTCAATTTGGCGGCCCAGGTGGGACCAGCTCTGTTCGCTGCAGGACCAGCTGAGAGGGAGACACTTTTGGCGCACCCTGAGATTTCTCTGAAGGACTCCCTTCCTCACCTGATCACTGCAGGGACAGACAAGGACCACCCATAGGTGGACCAGGTATGTGTATGGTAAGTGGAGCCCATATGTCTTGAGGAGACATCCTACACAGTTTACAGCCATACGTGCTGCTCCCAGGGAGGTGAGCTCATGGCTTTGGTTGCCAGCTGGGGTAGGAAGACTCCTTGGGTGAGTTCCTATGAAAGGGAACTGTATGTCATATGAATGGAAACAAGAACAAATACTCTCTCCCAGGTAGTTGACAATAGGAGGGACCTAGGTTGGTCTCTCCTACGGGTATGGGATATAGTGGATAGCCTGTCAAATGGTAGCCTGGGTTCTCCAAGTTGTAATCACGGGGGTTATAGGTTGTATGTTCAATATTATCATCTGCTTTAAGTGTTTGGTACCGTGTGTCAAGCCGACTCTGGGAAAAACATTAACGTTTGCAACTGGTCGACCAGAGTATGAGTGTTATTAAGATTCCAGCTAGAAAACGTTGTCAGCATTGTGTAGTATGAATAAACCATGGTTTTTGATCTAAATGTCAGAGTGAGTGTGGTGTGAGTGAGACACAGAACAGCTGCAGGGTGAGTGCCGAGTCCCGATCCATGTTTCCTTCCTCCTGTGAGGGAAATGGCCAGACACGGACAAAGTGAAAGACTGTGTTGTCTGTCCACTCATAAGTACTTTCTGCTTGTATGTAAGGAGACGGGAGTTTGTACTCTGTAGATTAATAAGATTGTCCTGAGGAGAGGTGTACATTCCACCCGACCAATGAGTGTCAACCCATTTATGTAATACTATGTACTGCTTGCGAGGAAGTGTGTGAGGGAGGTGGTTCAATCAGTGCTGGTTCTGTGGCACAGTGTTTATAACTGAAGAATACAGACTGCATTAAGGGAGTTTATGTGAACTGAAGAACTGTATTGTTTGATGAACTGTTTTGATGGTGTAAGAAAGTGTAATTGTTAATGATATATGGAAGTGTACTTGAGGGAATGTGGAAGTGTATCTGAGCATAGAAACAGAGGAAGCATTTACAGAGGAAAAAGGGTTAAAGTGAGTTTACCTGCACTGACATGAGAGCAACGCCCTGCCAGACCGCTGCCCTGTGAGCTGAGAAGAGAAGAGTGGAGACACAGTCCCCGTGTATCAGGTAGTGTTATTCTGCTTACCAAATGAATGAGGTCACTACAGAAGAGGCAAATCTTCCCCTCTGCTCCATTTGTGGCATACTCTGGAGTTCAAGGCATTGCAAAGCTATGGCACATCTACTTTCTTTCAATGATGGTGCGTTAGCATGCTCTGGGCTCTCATTTGAATTGCATCTAAAGAAGTCTAGGGTCATACCAGCTGACAGGAAGCTGGCAAATGTTGTCTCGTTGTAAGGAAGAGCAAGAAAGATGACATGGGCAATTATGGACCTGTCAGTCCAGAGCCTGGTAAAATTATGGAGAAAATGATGGTGGGAGTTATGGAAAAACAGCTGAAGGACAATTCTGTCATTGGTCGCAGCCAACACAAGTTTGTGAGGCGAAGGTCCTGTTTAATTTAAGCTCATTCTGTGACACAGTTATCCGTTTAGTTGACCAAGGGAAGCCAGTTGATGTAATCCTTGAGGATTTCAGTGGAGATTTTGACACTGTTTCTCACAACAACCTTCTGGACAGAATGTTCTGCATATGGCTAGACAGAAACACAATGTGGTGGGTGAGCAGTTGGCCAGTAGGTCAGTCCCAAAGGATTATAGTCAGTGGGTTCCATCAGGATGGTATATGGTCACTGTCGGGGTCCCCAGGGTTCCATTTGCGGGCCACTTTCCTTTCATGTTTATGCAGATGACTTGAATGCAGGACTAGAAGACGTTCTGAGCAAGTTTGCTGATGAGACCAGATGAGGAGGTGCTGTTGCCTCCACTGAGGGTGGAGAGGACTTGCAGAGAGATGTGGACAAGTCAGAGAAGTGGGTACCAGTTGGTACTAAGCACCAAGTGCATAACGTATAACAAGAACAAGTGCCTGATTGTGCACCTGGATAGGGGCAATGCTGGACATACACACTGACTGGATATGGGACACTGGAGAGGAGTCTGACTGGAAAGGGTTGGGGTGCTGGTCAGCATCACACTGAATGTGAGTCAGCAGTGTGCCAAGGCAGCCAGGAAAGCCAACGGTCCCCTGGAGAGAATGAAGCAACTTATTGCCAGCTGGGTGAGGGAAAGGATCATCCCTGTCTGCTCTGCATTGCTACTGCCTCACTATGTTCTGGGCACCACAGAACATAAAGGACTTCAAACTCTGGGAGAATGTGCAAAGGAGGGCACTGGAACTGAGAGATCTGAAGTTCAGAGTTTCACAGGGATTGACTGCTTGTTCACACTGGGCCCTTCTCACATCCCTGCTCACATCCTGCAATGAAACATAGGTCTCATATGGGACATGAACCTCACAGCGTCCTTGCACCACATGTAGAGCCTGGGATCTTCTGTCCCCATGTCTTTCATTTAACATCATACAGACCTCCAACCCATTGCCCCAGGAAATGCCCTGAGCCAACATGAGATACAGGATCTTTCTACCACTGGTCTTGTAATCAGGGCTTGTCCTGTTTGCTTCACAAGGCAAAGGAGAGGTTTCTTAGCATGCCAGTGCCTTTGCCTGCTTTTAGTCATGGCTTCCAGTTATCTTCTCTAACAAGTCCCTTGGGAAGCTTGCTTGGTAATGTTCCTCAGTGGGCCCATTAATACTCCAAGAAACTTCACTGTTACTTCTGACTTTGTCTTGTTGAGCACTTTGTGGAAACTTCTCTCTGCACTGGAGATTGATAGACTCAGCATCAAATGCGCCCTGGGACCATTATAACCTAAAGAATCTCCTGTGTTTTATGCCAGAGCTTAAAGAGAAAGAATCCATTATAAATTTATTTTCTCTTTATTTATATCTGGTATTAAAGCAGCACTGTGCAACTGATACCAATCCAGGATGTCCCAATGAGTTCTGTACTGTTACTGTGTTGACAAAGGTCCTTCTCAACCTCCCCACCCAATTTCTGCTCACAATGGACCTATGGGACTTGCATCACTTTTCTTCACATCACTCTTCTCCTCTGCATTCATCTCCTCAGTGTTAAAACTGCTTTGCACCAACTCCCACTGGCTTTCCTCAGAGAACCAGCTACACATGGAAAAGGAAAGATTTTTCTTTTTTATCTGGCCAGCAAACGGAAGGAAAGGTGATGCAATTGAATGAACAGTAAAACACAGTGATAAACTGCATGCCATGTTCAAGCGGCATCTATTGAAGTTTGTCTTTCATATGGAATACTTTTAAAAGAAATGATTTATACTGAGGTAGGATAGGATAGATTGATTCACAGTGAAGTAGTTGACAACAGAGGCCATCAGACTCTGGGAGATGGAGCAAATTCCAGTAATCTTCCTGGGATAGATCAGCCAGGTAGTTGAGAGTTATCAACTTAAAACTGATCAGGACTTGTGAGTATTTCACACATTGAGACGGGTTAACACATTCTCTCCGATTCTCAGAATTTGGGGAGATGGAACAAATTCCAGTAATCCCCCTAAAAGTCAGAAATCAGACAGATAATTGGGACTGAACAAAGAGCAAGGAATGGAGAAATCTGGAGGGCAGTGGGAGTAGTGTGTGCCCAAATGGCCTGCTGAAAACATGCCCTTAACCATGGCCATTTATTTAGGAGAGCTGAAAACACTTGGAGGATGAGACACATCAAATAGGCAGCAGGGAAGAGTAGTGCTGTGCACCGGGCTATAGTCACAGTGCATTGGCACTAGCACCGCTGTCTGTGTCTCTGAACCTGAAGACATTTGTGTCCAGCGAACACAGTTCTGGAAAACATTGTAGTTTCAGCAAAAGAAAAAAAAGAAAGAAAGAAAAAAAAAGGCATCAAATCACCTCAAAGATTCATACATACAACTTAAAATGGAACAAGACTCATGAGAATTTCTCATGTTGAGAAGGGTTAACACATTTTCATTGATTTCCATCTTTGTCTTCAATTATTTGTTTCAGTTTTATTGACATTTATGATCAACTATTAAGCTTACAGCCTCAAAATAAATAAATAAATAAAAAGAGATACATTTGCATCTTGCACATGGCCTGATGCCCCTTTGACCTTCACAGTTCCCACAAGTCCTTCCATGCCGGAGAGTATGAGATCCAGCAGAGCACCTCTCCTCTTTGGTTCCTCCATGGCTTGGTCAAGAAGCTGCCATCTGTGCTCTCCAGGGATCTGCTGGATGCCACATGCCCTGCTGTGCTGTCCCTGCCGCAGATAATGGAGTGACAAAGGCCACCAAATGGGACAAGGGACAGACAACATCAGATTCCAATCTGTCTGCAGAGGGCACCTTCCATTGACTCTCCCTGATCAGGAAGACAGGAAAAGACACTGATGGTCTCCTCTGTTTGCCATTTCCATTAGCTCTGACCTGTCTGCTCTTCCATCCCCAGGCAGAGCTCAGTGCACTCTCATAGAGGGCAGTCACCCTTCTTTATCTCCTCGCCCATCCATCCTAAAGACTCGGTATCCCCCTTGTGCTACAGTGCAGTTGTGGAAGCCATTAAACTGTGTCCCCATGATCCAAACAGGAGCTCAGGCCAGCAGCTCTACCGAGATTTCTAGCTTCTCAGACCCAGGGCCGCTGGGTCTGAGGCGGCAGTTCAAGACTCAAAGCAGAGCTCGCTGGGTGCAGACAATGGAGTTAAAAAGCATGGAGAGGGGTGGGGAGATGCTGCCTCTCTCAAGTGCCTGTATACCAATGCGCGAAGCATGGGGAATAAACAGGAAGAATTGGAGCTCTGTGTGCGGTCAAGTGGCCATGATCTCATTGAGACCACAGAGACGTGGTGGGACAGCTCGCATGACTGGAATGTTGTCATGGAGGGCTATGTGCTTTTTAGGAAAGATCGGCTGGCAAGGCGGGGTGGTGGAGTTGCTCTTTATGTGACAGAGCAGCTAGAATGTATTGAACTCCACCTGGGCGAGAGTAATGTAGAAGTCGAGAGCTTGTGGGTGAGAATCAAGGGCCAGGCTGGCAAAGGGGACACTGTTGTGGGTGTGTACTACTGGCCTCCTGATCAGGAGGAGGAGGTCAATGAGGCCTTCCATAAGCAAGTGGAAGTAGCGGCACGCTCCCAGGCACTGGTGCTTATGGGGGATTTCAATTATCCAGATATTTGCTGGACGACCAACATGTCCAGGCATGCGCGGTCCAGACAATTCTTGCAGTGCATTGAAGATAACTTCCTGATGCAGGTGGTAGAGGAACCGACGCGGGGTGGGGCATTGCTGGACCTGATTCTCACCAATAAGGAAGGACTTGTTAAGGAAGTAAAAGTTGGGGGCAGCTTGGGATGTAGTGACCATGAGATGGTGGAGTTCGAGATCCTGAGTGGAGGAAGCAAAGCAAAAAGTAGGATTGCTACCCTGAACTTTAGGAGAGACAACTTTGATCTCCTTCGGGACCTACTTGGGGCTATCCCGTGGGCCAGGGTGCTAGAAAGCAAGGGGGACTGTGAGAGCTGGTTAGTGTTTAAATGGCTCTTCTTCCAAGCTCAGGATCGGTGCGTCCCTGTGACTAAGAAATCGGGAAAAGGTGCAAGGAGACCTGCGTGGATGAGTAAGGAGCTCATGTGCCAGCTCCACGGAAAGAAGAAAGTTCATGATATGTGGAAGAAGGGTCTGACCACTTGGGAACAATACAAGAATGTAGTCAGGGACTGCAGAGATGCAACCAGGAAGGCCAAAGCCCACCTGGAGTTGAATCTAGCTAAGGAGATAAAGAATAATAAAAAAGGCTTTTTTAAATATGTTAACAGCAAAAGGAAGGCTAGGGAGAATGTGGGCCCCATACTAGGTGAGGGGGGCGCTCTGGTAACAGGGGATGCTGAGAAGGCAGAAATACTGAATGCCTTCTTTGCTTCTGTCTTTAGTGAAAGGGCTCTCCCTCAGGAATCCCGGACCCTGGAGGTTGATGAGAGAGTCTGGGGAATGAGAGATTTCCCTTTAGTCAGGGAAGAGGTGGTCCGTGAGTGCCTAGGAAACATTAAGGTCCATAAATCCATGGGACCTGATGGGGTGCATCCGCGGGTGCTGAGAGAGCTGGCGGAAGTCATTGCTGAGCCGCTCTCTGTAATCTTTCAGAGGTCTTGGAGAACTGAGGAGGTGCCTGAAGACTGGAGAACAGCCAATGTCACTCCAGTCTTCAAAAAGGGCAAGAAGGAAGACCTGGGTAACTATAGGCCAGTCAGCCTCACCTCTGTCCCAGGGAAGGTGATGGAACAGCTTGTGCTGGATGCCATCTCCAGACAACTGGGTGATAAGGAGGTTATCAGGAGTACTCAGCATGGGTTCACCAAGGGTAGGTCGTGCTTGACCAACCTGGTGGCCTTTTATGAAGATGTCACTAGCTGGGTGGACAGGGGGAGGGTGGTAGATGTAGTCTACCTTGATTTCAGTAAGGCTTTTGATACTGTCCCCCATGACATCCTTATAACAAAGCTGAGGAAGTATGGGATAGATGAGTGGACGGTGAAGTGGGTTGAGAATTGGCTGACTGGCAGAGTGCAGAGTGTTGTCGTTGGCGGTGCGGTATCTGGCTGGAGGCCTGTAACTAGCGGCATCCCCCAGGGGTCTGTGCTGGGTCTGGTCTTGTTCAACATCTTCATCAACGACCTCGATGAAGGGATAGTGACCACCCTCAGCAAGTTTGCTGATGACACTAAGTTGGGAGGATTGGCTGACACACCTGAAGGCTGTGCTGCCATTCAGCGAGACTTGGACAGGCTGGAGAGCTGGGCAGTAAGAAACCGGATGAGGTTTAACAAAAGCAAGTGTAGAGTCTTGCACCTGGGTAGAAATAATTGCATGCACCAGTACAGGCTGGGGGAAGAGCTGCTGGAGAGGAGCTCTGCTGAGAGGGACCTGGGCGTCCTGGTGGACGACAGATTAACCATGAGCCAGCAGTGTGCCCTTGTAGCCAAAAAAGCCAATGGCATCATGGGGTGTATTAAAAAGAGCGTGTCCAGCAGGTCGAAGGAGGTGATCCTCCCCCTCTACTCTGCCCTGGTGAGGCCTCATCTGGAATATTGTGTCCAGTTCTGGGCTCCCCAGTACAAAAAAGACAGGGATCTCTTAGAAAGAGTCCAGCGGAGGGCCACAAAGATAGTGAAGGGCCTGGAGCATCTCCCCTATGAGGAGAGACTGAGGGAACTGGGTCTGTTTAGCCTTGAGAAAAGAAGGCTGAGAGGGGACCTGATCCAGGTCTATAAATATTTGAGGTGTGGGGGGCAAAGTGGTGAGGCCAGACTCTTTTCAGCAGTGTGTGGAGACGGGACAAGGGGAAACAGACAGAAACTGGACCATAGGAAGTTCTGCACTAATGTGTGCAATAACTTCTTTATGGTGAGAGTGACAGAGCACTGGAACAGGCTGCCCAGGGTGGTTGTGGAATCTCCTTCTCTGGAGATATTCAAGACCTGCCTGGATGCCGAGCTGTGCAACGTGGTGTAGGGAACCTGCTTTGGAAGGGGGGTTGGACTCAATGGTCTCTGGACGTCCCTTCCAACCCCTACAATTCTGTGATTCTGTGAATATCATGGGGTGGTTTGGATGGGGAAAGACTACCCCTTTGAATGACCTTTTGTCAGGGCATGTCCTGGGATTCCTAGGATCCTCAAAATGCAGCACTGCTTCTGTCACTGAAAAATGGGGCCCTGTGTGGGACGGAGGGAGGGTCCATGAGTCCCTGGCCCACCTGACTGAGTATTTCCATGGTCTTAGCAAAGACATACTTACAACTTGAGAATGAGAGTTAGCTGCGTTCATGGTGGCATGGCCACTGCTGATGGCCTTGAACTGTCTGAACATAACTGAAGAGGCTCAGGCTGATGCAAATCAGCTATTGAATGACAGTGTTGAAAAACTGGAAAGACAGGTGGCAGTTTTGATGGGGAAAAAACCTAATTCAATCATTCTCCTATGGAAGATCAGGAACATCTCTCTGGAAGACCATGGGGACCCTGTACAGGGAATCTGTATAAAATGGACTCTGTAAATGAAGGCACTAAAAGGTCAGATTTTGAGGTTCCATTTGGACTAGATCTATTTGAGATCTGACTGATTGTAACCCAAAAATGAAAAAAAAAAAATGCAGGATAGGCTGGTGGGAGTGCCCTGACCAGTGTCCAACCCCCCAAACCCTGCTGCCCATAATACAGCAGCTGAACTGATGGATATAGTACAGTGGTTTAGACAGAAACCAAGAGAGCATGCCAGCATAGCTGCTCTGGTTATGGGACATGGAGGCAGAAAGCGCTGTGGTGAATGGACTGGAAATTTCAAAACTGACATCCATTACTACTCACCCTGCCCTTAGGCAAAGACTGTATGTTCTGTCCAACATAATGAGGATAGCCATTTGATCAGTGAATGATTTATGGCTGTGTGTCATATAACATGGCCAAATAAGAATGACATACCATTAAATATGAGCCTGTGGTCCTCTATGGAGGACTAACAAAATTATATTAGAGAATTAGGCATGAAAGAGGCAATCTATGAAGATGATTTTGAGAGCCCAGTCAATAAATTTTTCATCAGGAACGAGGGATCTCATCCTACAGCCATCACCTTTACATCAGGATGGGTCTATGTTATCCATACTGAACCCCCCAGTTGTCCTCAGGTGCTGTAATACAACAGGCTGCCCAATTGATGGGGAGACAAGAGTGCCTACGGCCAGATGCAGGCTCTGAATGGTGGTGAAAAGGTCAGAGAACCATCTGCTGCCATGACTTAGGCGTCCAGCCCCTAAGGTAATCCAGTCTGGACCCATTAGAGTCTTGAGACAACAAATGCTTAAAGACCAGATTAGAGCAGGAGTTCAGTTTAAAAAGATCGATGGACAGCATAATCAGGAAATAAATATCTGTTAAACAGGCCCAAGCACTGAGTATTTATAGTCCAACCTTTTCAGCCAAACTAGATGTGAATGTAACTCAAGAAGGGTCTGGATGGGGGCTCTGGCAGAGCCAGAGTTCTTTGTGAACCCCTATGAGGTTTTGGTCACAGGTTTGGCATGGAGCAGAATAAAGATACATCACAGTTGAAAAGCATTTATTGGCTACCTATTCTACACTACAGGTGGTAGAACCAGTAACTCAGATTTCAGAGGTTATCGTTAAACAACAAGGCCAGTCCAGGGGTGGGTAAAAGATCTAACACACATCTCTATGATGGGGGTGGCCCAATCACAAGCAGTGGTGCGCTCAGTTGTTCTGCTTGCCTGCTCCTCAAGGAGTTAGGAGAAATCTGTGCCTGCTGCGTGTTCGAGTGCATGCGCAATGCCATGTGGAGGGCTTATCACAATAAAGATTGGCGGATTTGCTGCGTAGACCGGTCAGAACTCAGATCTGCGTTGTGCTTCCTGCGGCACCAAACGCCCAACAGTGGCAGTTCCGTGTATTGGCCAGCAGGTGGCAGCAGAGACCACGGAAAGAACGTCTGCGGGACAGACCCTGGGGATCCGTTCTCTTTTGATTATAGGGGAAGAACACAAAGATGGAAGAGGAGGGAAGGGGGAAAAAAAAAAAAGAAAAAAAGAAAAAACCAAACCACAGCAAACAAATAAAACTTCTCCAAACGTAGCAAACGTGAATCTCTGTCAATAAATAAATGAGTAATTGAATTGATGTCCCTTTCCTCCCCCCCCCCCCCCCCCCCCAACTTCTGAGATGAAAAAACACCTGGTATCAATTGGACACATGCACACAGTGAAGCCAGGGATGGTCTGAAACGCAAAGCAGCTGAGCAGCTTTTAGAAGAAAACAGAGTAGTAACAACTTCTGTACCTACATTCACCACTCTGAGATCCTGTCTGGGTCACCCAAGGCTTGTAAATAACCACTGGGTCGGTTCTGATGTCGAGTGATTTGTTGTCAGTTCTCTCATGGTTCTCCGGTCAGTTCTCCGGTGCCAGGATCTGCCACAGGGCATTCTGACCACGGGCATGATGTTACTACGCTGCCGCCTGCATTTAACAGGCAATGGGACTGCCCAGCATGTGCAAGGCAGCACCTCTTTCACACCACCAGAATGTTTAAGGCTGTTGGGATTGTTGTGAGCGTCCCATTAACACTGAGGCTAGAGATACCCTTAGGATTGACATTACTATTAGCATTACTTTGATGGTGCCCTATCTGGGTCATTTCCAGGGGATGTCAGGAGTAAGGCATAGTGTCAGGAGAAAAAGAACAGACTCTGTTACTTTATAAAAGTGATAATAGAGAGAGTTCATTGGAAAAAATACAACTCTTAAATAATACAAAGCATGCTTCAGATTGGACGCAGGCATCATCTGGGCTCTGATTAATATTGCTTTTAAGGTAAAGATTATTGTTACCTTAATGATTGTTTTTTGGATTATGATCAGGGTTAAGGTTCCTTTTGCTACAAACTTCTAGCATCATTTTTGTTGTTACATTTGGAGTTAGAGACGATTTTAGAATCAGGGTAAGGGTTAGGATTAGAGTTACATTGGGGGTTAATGCTGTTATCTTTACAGCTCCTGTGAGGGTTGGGGTCTGGGTCAGGGGTTTAAAAAATGAAATGAAAAAAGAATAAAAAAATATATATTGAAAGCTTCAGATTTCATTAATCTTTGTGGAAATCATATAATGTGCAACTCAGATCTACCTCTTCATGCAGTGACTGCCTGTAAATTTGCTAGAGCCTAATATAATATGGCCTTGTGCTTCCTGCTAACTCACCTTCATTTCATTTTCATTACATTTGCTTGGTAGTCAGATTTTGGTGTGTGGATATTTTAAAACAATCTAACTGACATTGGGTAAAAATTAAAAATAAATAAATAAATGCACGACAGCATCAATTGTATCAATTTTTATAGATAAGATAAAGAAGAGCAGTTTCCCTTAGTTTTCTGTGCCTCTTTACTTTCTTACCCTCTCCCCTTGTGTGAGAAACTCTCAAAGTCAAAGATTTCTAGTTAGGCAAAGATGGCAGCGATAGCAGCAGTGCTTATTCATCATTGCAATACTGCGCGCACATCCCCTGTTGGCAAGGGAGAAACTGCACACCAGTCAGTGAAATCAATTCTGTTCTATACCCTAACCCCAATGCAGGTGATGCTCTCATGGCTCTCATTGGTTGAGCATCTCAGGCTCACAGACTCCTCAAGACTGTTGCTAGGATTCATTTCCATATAAGGTCAATTACCAACCTCTTGTTTTTAGGTCTGCCTTGTACTTTTCTGCGGACAGAGAAGGGCAATGTTTCCAAAAGTCAGTACATTCATTCTGTGCTGTGCTGGGCTCTACCCACCCTGTGTATTTATCTTGTGCTTGTCTCAATTCTCCCCATGTCAGAATGCCCCCAGTCTGAACTTAACTCTGTTCAGCAACTTTCTTGGTGGAAAAACTACTTATACAGCTGTTTTACAAGAGGGTTATACATTCAGTTAGGGCCTACACTATGTACTGAAAATACTGGAAACTTCCACTGCAAAACCACAATCTACCTCTCCCATCTGTGCAGCCTTGCAGACCCAGAGCACGCCAGGTTATTTCTGCTTTCATAGCATTTGCATGCTGTAGGGTGAGCACAAGGTTCTGCTGCTTGATTCTTCTGCAAGAGCTGCCTACCGGCAAATGGTTGCAGGGATGGAGGATGTGACAGAAAGCATTTGTCTCCACAAGAGCAGAGTTACATTCAGTGCAGAGTGTGAGAGTCAGGTTGGTGTGGAAAAGCACTGACACGCTGGGGATGATGCAGTGCTCACATGTCTAACACTCACAGACATTACTGTCAGAAGGATGGTGCTGTGTTGTGCTTCTACCTTTGGCAGCCCCTGGAGAAATGCTGTGGCACACAGAACACCTTTGTATTGCACTGATTGCTGCCATGCAGCATGGATTTAACACACCAAATCCAGAGCAGCATGACTGCATCTAACTGCCCTGAGAAAAACTACTGTAGCTGAAGAGATGAGGAGGCAGCTGCTCATCTGCAGAACAAGCAGCACTGCCAGACATTGGGCCAGGTGAGCACCTCCTGCTGCAGCGTGATGATGACAGGGCTGGAGATGATCTGCAAAGCCAGCTTAAAAGTGGGAGACATGAGTCAACATGGCAGGAGGACAGAGGTGTTAGGGAGCAGCCAAGGCATCAAAGAGTATCAAAAGGCTTTGAAAAGTATCACAAAGTGACAGCCAGGAAGACTGGGATTATCATGAGCAGCAACCTGGATGCTAGAGATTATTTGCTCCCATACAAAATGGTAGAGATCTTGCTGCAGACATCCCAAAGCCAGGCAAAATGGGAACCCAGAGCTCTGCCTGCACGAACCCCACAGCCAGAGTGTTGCAAGCTGAGCTGCCTTGCTGTTTGTTGCATTCATCCCAATCCCTGTGAATGAAGACTCGGAATGCAGTCAAGGTGATGACTGAGCATGAGAGTGACTTTATTCAATAAAAGACAGGAGGGCTTGAGAGGTCAAGGGTGAAGATGGGACTCCTCTTGTCAAGATGAGAGTGGCTCAGAGCTGGTGCTGCTGCCTGGTGCCTGGGACTGGCAGCCTGACTCTAAGTCCCCATCTAAGATGCTCAGCTTCACCTCACTGATGCTGCCCTGCTCCTGCATGGTGGTGCTGCTGCTGGGACACTCGGGCTGTGCTTGGGATGGGCAGCACTGCAAAGGCGCTGGGTCACAATCCAGGCAGGTGACTGCTGTGTCTGGCAGGCTCAGGTCAGCATCTTCAGCAGAGCCAGGAGATATGAGAGCATGAACGTGGATGAGCCCCTTGTGTCCATCACTGTTACCATGTGGAAGGCTGTCATCCGAATTGCAGCGATTTGTGCTTAATAAGAACTCTTCATTGATGGAAACACACTGCACATCACTACTTGGTTTGGATCTTTGGGGTTGACAAGGGCTCGAATCACCTAGGAAGGCATAGAAACACAAGGGTTAGTGTCAAACGTTTGCAAGTTGAATCATGAAAGAGGTTGTTGATACTTGGTAATAGAGTGGCGGCAGGAAGAAGCAAATAGGCTTCAAGCAACAGAGCCACTGTCTTGAAAGTGATCCTCATGCAAGTCCAGCTCGTGTGTTGTTTCACTGTAATCTGCTTCTTTGGGTCTACCTAGTGGGCAGCAACACTCGAGCTGTTACTGATATCATTGAAAAGAACCGGAGACAATTGTTCTATTCCTAAGAGCTTCAAGGTGCCTAGAAGCACAAATAGAAACTAGCTGTATTTCATCACTTCACCAAAAGGAAGGTCAAACACCTGAGCTGTGAAGAGCAGTTACAGAACCTATGCATAAGATCACACCAGACATACTTTGTTCTAACAACAGTTATGGCACATAGTCCATTTCCTTCAATATTCCGAAAATGAAATGATGTGGAGCATTACAGGGAAAGAAACACTGCACACAGACACTATGACCCTGATTAGACTCAAGCAGCAGACTTAAAACAAGTCAGAGTTTTAGATTCCAGGATATTTCAGGACCTATCATGTGTGAAATTCAGTTACACAACAGTGCCTAGGTGCCTGCGTTTCAAGCAACTTTCAGATCACAGCCATGTAAAATAAAAACAAATTCAGTGCAGAAATAGCAATCCTGTACCTTAATACTCATGAGATTATCCATTTTTTACAGCACTCTAAGTTCTAAAACTTGCTCATCCCAGTTCACTTCAACAATTTCCACCAATTCAAGCAATGCAGTTCTGAGATCCTATGTATGTTATGCAGATAGAATTGAACAGTGCAGAAATAATCTCTGACAGCTTTAAGAGCTCCGTTCTGCTTACAAACCCTCAGTCCAAAACTATTCTCAGTTTTAAGGCAATGAACACCTGAAGCAGTTGGATCATCTGCCATTTGCCGCATTCTGCTTCTTGGCATCATGATTAGCACAAAGGGTTTTCTGCTGTCCTGCAGAGATGGACAAAGTCCTGCTTACAAATGGACCAAGTTTCAGTGTACAGCAGAGTTTGTACCAGACTAAAAAGCCACGTCATTCAATTCATGTGCTCAGGTTGTTATGCACTCAGAAAGGAAACAGAACTGACTGTTGAATTCTGAAGGCAATCTGTGGGGTCCTACATTACCTCCTGATTCTGGAAGAGGAAATTCTAATAGCAAATGCAGAACTTTGATCTTCGTAGACATGAGAAGAGCTGGCATTTAGCAACATTCCTTTCTGGGAAATCAAATGATGTGTCTGTATTTTTACTACAGATAGTATAGGGAGCAGCCAGTTGAAGAACCAGATACAAAAAATCCAGCCCATTAGCAGGAAAATACTTCTCCTTAAATTCTGTATGCTATTATGGTATAGAATCAGGCTACAGCGCCACATAGGCCAACCAAGCGTAGAACCAAATCCACAAAATACTGGTAGACAAAGCAGCAAAAACAGGGACAATACTCAGCAGACAGGCCTTTCTACCCACAGCTCAGCATGTTCTGCCATCTGAAAAGCAAGGCCTCTTGTCAAGCTCAGCTATTTCCCTTCTCAGTGTATTCAAGCACCACTGATACCCACTGGCATCCTCCTGTAGAGTGCCATCATATTGTCATCATCCAAAGGGAAAACCCACACAGCAGAGCATACAGCACTACACCCATGCTCCAAATATCCACCTGAAAAACAAAAAGACAAGCTTACACACCTGAAGCACCTCAAATGGCTTCCTGACAGACTGGATTGTCTGCCCTTGCCAAAGCCCACATATAGCCCATGAAAAGCTGGCTCTTTCCGTCAGGAAAAAAAACCTTATCGTCCCAGAGAAAGCATATAACCCTCATTCAATTGCCCTTCCACTCAGCTTAGAGCACTACTAAAACCAGCATCTTCACCTTAGCTCATCACACTGCTGCAGTTCCTTTTACAAGGATTTCACTGGCAAAAATGAAATCAAAGCCGTCACAAGGGATTTAGCACAGTTACGTGTTACTGGCTACAAGAGCTGTCAGCACAGTCACCTGTCAGGCTTTGCTGCTGTTCCCTTTATGTAGAGGCACAACAAGGTACATTTAGTACATTATAAATCACAATGCAAATTAGTCTTCACATACAACTTGGAAGCTAAAGACAAGTCTGACGAAACAGACTGCACAAAAATGATGGATAATTAACAGAGCAAATTGCTCTTTCAAAAACTTAGTCATAGAAAGAGATCTCTGAAGTTGCTGTTCTGTAGAGCACCAAAGCAGTCGCTTGAGGCAGTTCAGGATTAGCCTGAGACAAACCAGCCAGCTGTGTGAACTGAGACCAATTGCACTTTTCTAGTCTGTGGCCACTGACAGCTTCTGAGAGCTACCAAGCGATGCAACCTAGCAGAATTCAGAAGGGAAACCAAGAGAGCCTACCTGAGCTCCACTGCCTTTAAATGCTCTGTGGAGACATTTGGGTGATTTTGCATGGCTGAAGCAACTCTTTATTGCTTTGTATTACTGCAATCATCTTGCTTGTTTTAATGTATGTTGAAATGAGGTGTGTATTATGGCAGTGTAAAACCAGTGGGAATAGCTATGAAGAATACAAAATGAACAAGCTAAGACAGAAAGTGGAGAGCGGAAGTTATTTGAAATCTTCCCTTTCCCAGAATGTAGTAATCAAGCAAAAGTATTTACAAAGTCCATGAAAAGGGGGATTGAGTTCGAACGAGGGGACAATCTAAGGATTAACTATTGCAGAGGGGCTTGGGTAAGCAGGATGTCAGGTCAGATGAGAAAAGAATATTTTGAAACTCCATTGTCAGCGTTATGGGGAACACTGGGCAAGGGACCAGCTGGAAACGGATGCAGGCTGAAGTCAATGCACAGTTTGATGAACAGCTGTGTGCTTCCTGCTGGATTGTGGGCTTCTGAGAACATCCGACCCCGACAGCTCCAGAAATGTCTCACAAGAAGGAGGACAGACAGAGTAACTGCACGTCCTCAATTCTTTTAAGGTTCACAGAGAGCCTGATTCATTATGTACAGTGCGTCTGGGCTACACTAAGAAGTTATAAGCTGAAGAGGAATTGATTTGAATAATGACATTTTAGTAAAGAGCATTACAGTATTTAAAAAAAAAAAAGAATAAGATTTAATACATTACACTTATAAAAATCGATTGAAACAAAACAAAGAGTTTGCAACAGTAAAAAGCTGCATTACATGTCATGAATTCCAATAGACAGGCAATTCACTGCATTTAAAACACATCTGGTCATAACTTCCCTCACAGCATTCTTGACTTCATGGTTCCTCATGCTGTAGATGAGGGGGTTTACTGCTGGAGGCACCACTGAGTACAGAAGCGCCACCATCAGGTCCATGGATGGGGAGGAAATGGATGGGGGCTTCAGGTAGGCAAAAAAGGCAGTGCTGAGAAACAGGGAGACCACGGCCAGGTGAGGGAGGCATGTGGAGAAGGCTTTGTGCCGTCCCTGCTCAGAGGGCATCCTCAGCACAGCAAGGAAGATCTGCACATATGACACAACTATGAAAGCAAAACACCCAAAGGCTAAACTGACACTAAAAATGAGAAGCACAATTTCCCTGAGGTAGGAGGCTGAGCAGGAGAGCTTGAGGATCTGGGGGATTTCACAGAAAAACTGGTTCACAATGTTTCCTTGGCAGAGAGGCAGTGAAAACGTACTGGCAGTGTGCAGCAGGGAATAGAGAAGCACAGTGCCCCAGGCAGCTGCTGCCATGGTGGCACAAGCTCTGCTGTCCATCAAGGTCCTGTAGTGCAGGGGCTTGCAGATGGCAATGTAGCGGTCATAGGACATGATGGTGAGAAGGGACAACTCTGCTGAGATGAAGAAGGTAAAGAAAAAGAGCTGTGCAGCACATCCTGTGTAGGAGATGGCCCTGGTGTCCCAGAGGGCGTTGGCCATGGCTTTGGGGAGAGTGGTGGAGATGCAGCCCAGGTCGAGGAGGGCCAGGTTGAGGAGGAAGAAGTACATGGGGGTGTGCAGGCGGCGGTCGCAGGCTACGGCTGTGCTGATGAGGCCATTGGCCAGGAGGGCAGCCAGGTAGATGCCCAGGAAGAGCCAGAAGTGCAGGAGCTGCAGCTGCTGCGTGTCTGCCAACGGCAGCAGGAGGAACTCACTGATGGAGCTGCTGTTGGGCATCTGCTGTTGTTGGGCTTGGAGTCCTGCTCAGAGTGCAGAAGATAATGACAAGTCCAGACCATTCTCAGAGACACTCCTCCTGCTATACTATGAAATGTTTTTATTCTCTTACAACAGTGTACATTTAGCACCATTACTTGCATTTAATTTCATGTATTTCAGCATTCCTTAAGCAGAAGCTGCATATGGAGCTCTAACCTTCCTTTTATTTTCTTATGCCTTCTCCCTGGATATTTTCATCTGTTTCATGTCTCATATCTTTACCCCAAGTGCTCTTCGAGCCCCCTACCCGAGCTTCTGTGGCATTCTGTTTCAGTTAGAAAATGCTGCCTGTTTGTAGGATAAGTGAATTATTCATGCCTACAGAAAATGATGATAATTCCATCCTTCGAGAAAGGGGAGACTGAAAGCACATCATGTGTGACTGTTCACAAAACAAGCAATTGATTGACGAAAAATTCTCAGAACTCTTATTGCCCCTTTTAGATTTCTGACTCCAAACCTTTTTGCCGCAGAACAGGAAATGGAAACCCCCTGCCTTGGCTCTCCTCTTGCAAAGTGCCCTCACAAACATTCAGTTGTGCAGTGGAGCTGTGATCCCCTGCCCCAGGCAGCAGCTGTAGCAGCACAAGCCCTGCTGGGGGCTCCTTCCCCCAACACGTCTCCCCGCAGCGCCCTGGGCAGCTCCCCGGGCAGGCTGAGTGCTGAGCCTGGCAGGCGGCAGAGTCCCATACCCGGCACACAGCCCCTGGGGCACAGCAGGGACCCTGCTCTGCAGGACAGCCCTGGGCACCCGCCTGCAGCCCCGGCTGCACAGCCTGAAGTCATGCTGGGACATGCAGCCCTCAGGGCTGTGCTCTGACACTGCAGTATGGAAGCCCTCAGCTGGAGCAGAAGGCTTTTTCTACAGTAAAGAAACTTGCAGTGCCTGCAGCCAGATCTGCTATGGGATGTCCCAGATTTGGTGATCCCTCCAGGAAAAGCAGCTGCATTGCCTACTGCAAGACACTTACCATTCTGTTGATCTGTTATCAATGCTCCTGCAGTCAGCTCACAGCAGGCTCACACTGTACAAACACTCTAAGCTCTCTCTCCCTTCTCTTCGATCCTCATGTGAACTGCTGCTCAAGCCCCAGCCCTGCTGTGCTGTGCACAAGAGCTGCTCCTCGGCACAGCTGTCTCCCTGCAGCTCTGCCCTCTTTTATGAGCTCCCTGTGTCCCAGAAGCCCAGCCCAGCTCAGTAACAGATGATGTCATTTTTTATCCTTCCCACTCATCTCCCCTGTGGTGCTTCAGGGTCCTCATTGCCAACAGCTCTTGAAAGACAACTGCATCATGACAGTACATTAAAATCTGTTGAATTAAGCACCAGATTGCTAGTGGTCAATGACTAATTCCAGATGTGCTGAGTCCTCCCAGAGAGTGTTTGCTCAAAGAGGGCATTCATACAAGGACAGGATATCATAGAATCATAGAATCACCAAGGTTGGAAAAGACCTAAAAGATCAGCCAGTCCACCTGTTCCCCATGGCTCCATTTTAGGGCCACTTCTCTTTCATGTTTATGCAGATGACTTGCATGCAGGACTAGAAGATGTTCTGAGCAAGTTTGCTGATGAGACCAGATGAGGAGGTGCTGTTGCCTCCACTGAGGGTGGAGAGGACTTGCAGAGAGATGTGGACAAGTCAGAGAAGTGGGTACCAGTTGGTACTAAGCACCAAGTGCATAACGTATAACAAGAACAAGTGCCTGATTGTGCACCTGGGTAGGGGCAACCCAGGACATAAACATAGACTGGATATGAGACACTGGAGAGTGGTCTGACTGAAAAGGATTGGGGGTCCTGGTCTGCATCAAATTGAACGTGAGTCAGCAGTGTGCCCAGGCAGCCAGGAAAGCCAACGGTCCCCTGGAGTGCATCAAGCAAGTATTGCCAATTGGGTGAGGGAAAGCATTGTCCCTGTGTACTCTGCACTGCTGCAGCCTCACCTGGAGCACTGGGTGCACTTCTGGGCACTGCAGAACATAAAGTGCATCAAACTATGGGAGAGTGTGCACAAGAGGGCACTGGAACTGAGAGATCTGAAGTTCAGAGTTTCATTGGGATTGACTGCTTGTTCAGACTGGGCCCTTCCCACATCCTACATCCTGCAATGAGTCACAGGGCACATGAGGATATGAACTTCACAGCATCCTTGTAGAGCCTGGGATCTTCTGTCCCATGTCTTTCATTTTACATCATACAGACCTGCATCCCACTGCCCCAGGAAGGATCTTTAGTCAGCATGAGGTCCTCCCTGCCAAGGGTCCGGGGATCAGGGCTTGGCCTTTCTGCTTCATGAGACAAAGGAGGGGTTTCTCAGCATCAGAGCCACCATGCCAGTGCCTTTCATTGCCTGTAGTCATGGCTTCTAATTATCTTCTTGTCACAGGTTACCTAGATTTATCTATGCCTGTGACAGGGGGGAGCCACCCCGTAGGGCCCCCGGGGCCCGGAAAGGAGGGGGAAAAGGGAAATGGGATAAAAACAGCGGCAATCTAAGGAGGAAAAACTTATTTTACTAAATATGATATCAGAATACAAGATAACACAATATAATATAATTGAGACTAATAAATCGAACGAAACAGAGAGAAAGAGTCCCCGAAAACCGACAGGCCTACTGGGAACTCTAGGCAACATGGCTGGAATGCTTCCCACCCTCCAAGAGTCTGAGAGAGAGAGCACTTCAGCCTGGGAACAAGATCATACAGCGTCCTGGTCCCGTGACTCATCCCTGACCATGTTGTTCTCTGGGATATGTAGTCTTCTTCTGTGGACTGCACATTCAATAGAAGTATCCATACTTTACATGATGTTATGATGTGGAATACTGATAGCAAAATTACAAAATTACAAAACCATGACAATGCAATTGCAAACATATATGTATAGATACTAATTCATACGCATATCTGTTTGCAAGTCCAAGACTTTTTGCAAGGGTTTTAACAGACACAGGCTTCACTGTAGGAGCTGGAGTGGATGTCAGACTGTTTGCTGAAGCTGGAGCAACTGCAGAGCTCATTACCAGAGCTGCAATCACCACAGGACCTGTGATTGAAGTTGGAGCAGCCACTGGGCTCATTGGAGGGGTTGGAGTGACCACAGGGCTGTACCTCCTGGCACTGGAGGAGACAAAGTAAAAGGTTTAATTACTAATCATATTGACAATATTGTTTCCAAAACCCAAAGATGACCTCAGAGATGAATGTGCACAAAACTTCAGTTTGTCAGCTGCCAATTTTATTGTGATATAAACCAAGGTCAAACAGCATAGCAAAATACACAGCCTGAGTATAAGCAGGAGGAGTTGGAAACTGTGGTGCACTTGGAAAGTTATGACCTTGTTGCTATCACAGAAACATGGTAGGATGACTCCCACAACTGGAATACTGCCATTGATGGCTATCAGCGCTGTAGAAGGAATAGGAGATGTAGGAAGGGTGGGGGAGTTGCCCTCTATGTCATAGAGTGGTGTCATGGTTTTGTAATTTTGTAATTTTGCTATCAGTATTCCACATCTTAACATCATGTAAAGCATGGATACTTTTATCGAATGTGCAGTCCACAGAAGAAGACTACATATCCCAGAGAATAACACGGTCAGGGATGAGTCACGGGACCAGGACACTATATGATCTTGTTCCCAGGCTGGAGTGCTCTCTCTCTCTTGGACTTCTCGGAGAGTGGGAAGCATTCCAGCTGTGTAGCCTAGAGTTCACAGTAGGCCTGCCGGTTTTCAGGGACTCTCTCTCTCTGTTTCGTTCGATTTATTAGCCTCAATTATATTATATTGTGTTATCTTGTATTCCGATATCATATTTAGTAAAATAAGTTTTTCCTCCTTAGACTGCCGCTGTTTTTATCCCATTTCCCTTTTCCCCCTCCTTTCCGGGCTCCAGGGGCCCTACAGGGTGGCTTCCCCTGTCAGGGGCCTAGGTAAATCTAAGTAACCCGTGACAAGTGGATAGACTGTGAGGAGCTCCCTCTGAGAAACAGTCAGAAACAGGTTGAGGGCCTGCGGGTTAGAATTAAAGATGGGACTAATAAAGGTCAGCTGGTGTTAGTGGAATACTACAGGCCACCTGACCAAGGCGAGGCTGTAGATGAGGTTTTCTTGCTCCAGATGCAGGAGGCTTCATGCTCATGGACTCTCATCCTGGTGGGGGACTTAAACCATCCAGACGTCTATTGGAAAGACCACAGGGCAAGCTGCAAGAGCTCCAGAAGGCTCATGGAATCCATTGATGGTAACTTTTTGGTCCAGATATTGAACAGACTGAACAGAGGTGAAGCGTTGATGGACCTGCTGCTCACCAATGTGGAGGAAATCATCAAACGCGTTATGGTTGGAGGCAGCCTGGGCTGCAGCGACCATGCCCTGGTCAAGTTTGTGATCTTGAGGGATGTGGGCCTGGCAAAGAGTGGGGGCAGGACTCTGAACTTCAGAAGAGCAGACTTCAAGCTACTCAATGGATCAAGGGCCAAGATCCCCTGGAGCTCTGTCCTTAAAGACAAGGATTTTGAGGAGAGCTGGATACTCTTCAAGAATGCCCTCCTGAAAGCACAAGAGGTCTCCATCCCTCTGAATAAGAAAGTGGGCAGATGATGTAGGAAACCAGCATGGCTTGGCAAGGACCTGCTGAGTGAAGTGAGGGCAAAAAAAGGGACATACCAGCTCTGGAAACAAGGCCGTGTCACCTGGGGAGAATACAGGGATGCTGTCCAGACTTGCAGATGTGGAATCAGGAAAGCCAAGGCACAGGTAGAACTGAATATGGTGAGGGACGTGAAAAACAATAAGGAGACATTCTACAGGTACATTGGCCAGAAGAGACAGGACAAAACGGGTGTACCTTCTTTGATAAATCTAAAAGGAGAACTGGTTTCAAAGGATGAAGAGAAAGCTGAGTTAGTGAATGAGTTCTTCGCCTCAGTCTTCACTGGCGGGCAGGATTCTAGTCTTTCTCACGTCCCTGAGCCCTGCATCCCCAAACCTCTATTTGGGGACCAGGGAGGTGAATACCTTCCCACTGTAAGGGCAGAGCAAGTCCGATAGTGCCTCATGAGACTGAATGAGCACAAGCCTATGGGGCCAGGCAGCGTTTATCCCAGGGTTCTGAAGGAGCTGGCTGAGGTGGTTGCCAAGACGCTCTCCATCGTATTTGAGAAGTTGTGGCTGTCAGATGAGGTTCCAGATGACTGGAGGAAGGGTCACATCACTCCCATATACAAGAAGGGGAGCAAGGAGGACGTAGGGAACTACAGGCTGGTGAGTCTCACCTCTGTGCCTGGGAAGATCATGGAACAGATCCTCCTGGACGACATGATTAATCACATGAGGAATGAGCGTGCAATCTGAGACAGCCAGCACGGCTTCACAAGGGGAAGGTCATGCTTAACCAATTTTGTGGCCTTCTATGATGGAGTGAAGGTATTGATTGATGAAGGGAAGACAACTGATGTCACTTACCTGGACTTGAGCAAAGCCATGGTCCCCCACTACATCCTCATCTCCAAATTGGAGGGATGTGGATTTGATGGGTGGACCACTCAATGGATAAGAAATCATTTGAAAGGCCACAGACAAGGGATGGTGATCAATGTCCAGGTGGAGTCCGGTAACAAGTGGAATCCCCCAGGGGTCTGTCTTGGGACCGGTGCTCTTTAACATCTATATCAGCTACATCAATGATGGAATTGAGTGCACCCTCAGCAAGTTTGCTGATGACACCAAGCTGAGTGGGAAGGTTGACATGGAGGAAGGAAGGGGTGCCATTCAGAGGGACCTTGACAAACTTGAAAGGTGGGCCTGGGTGAACTTAGTGAGGTTCAACATGCCAAAGTGCAAGGTTTTGCACTTGGGCCATAAGAACCCCAGGCATCTGTACAGACTGGGAGTAGTCCTTCAGATCAGCTCAGCAGAGGTGTCCTGATGAATGAGAAACTTAACATGAGCCAGCAGTGTGCTCTTGCTCCATCAGGAGAGGAGTGGCCAGCAGGGATAGGGAGGTGATTGTCCCTCTCTGCTCTTGTGAGGCCCCATCTGGAGTACTGTGTTCAGGTATGGAGCCCTCAGTACAAGAAAGACATAGAGCTCTTGGAAAGGGTCCAGAGGAGGGCCACGAAGATAATCAGGGGACTGGAGCATGTCCCCTGTGAAGACAGGCTGAGGGAGCTGGGCTTGTTCAACCTGGGGAAAAGAAGGCTGCCGGGTAACCTCATTGCAACCTTTCAGTATCTAGTATTCTAAGGAACCTAGAACCAGGAGGGGAGTAAACTCTTTGAAAGGGCCGATAATAGCAGGACAAGGGGACATGGTTTTAAGTTGAAAGAGGGAAGATTTAGGTTGGATGTTAGGGGAAAGTTCTTTACTAGGAGAGTGGTGAGGTCTTGGAACAGGCTGCCAGGGAGGTTGTGGATGCCCCGTCCCTGGTGGTGTTCAAGGCCAGGTTGGACGGGGCCCTGGGCAACCTGATCTAGTAAACGTGGAAGTGTGGTGGCCCTGCCAAGCAGGAAGGTTGGAGCTTCATGATCCTTGAGATCCTTTCCAACCCGGGTCATTCTGTGATTCTGTGATTCTAAGATTCTGTGATTTTGTGATCCTGTGTTGAATGCCCGAATCTTCTAAATGGGAGGATCCCACAGATCTTCTCACATAGGGCCGAGCGTATGCTTGTATTTCCGCAGTAGATGGAACCCAGTGGACTCCTGCATACCTGGTATGGCCATAGTTGCTGCCTACCAGGAGCTTTCAGCCCTGGAGCCCCAGGGAAATCTCCAGGGGAAGCAGTGAGGAAGAGAAACTCAAATCCTCAAGTGTGCTGAGCTGGGCCAGGCTACTGGGACACTGGGAGCTCATACAAGTGGGCAGTGCTGCAGAGAGACAGCTGTGCCCAGGAGCAGCTCTTGTGCACAGCACAGCCTGCAGGTGACAGAAGGAGAGGAGAGAAAGGGGAAAGAGCTTCACATGCCACGGTAAGTCTCACTGCAGACCATGCAGCTTGTGTTCCTATAGGGCTAACTAAAACTGAGACATCCCGTAGCAGATCTGGCTGCAGGCACTGCATGTTTCTTTCTTGTGGAAAAAGATTTCTGCTTTAGCTGAGGGTTTCCATACTGCATTATGAAAGCACAGCCCTGAGGGCTGCGTGTCCCAGCATGGCTGCAGGCTGTGCAGCTGGGGCTGCAGGCGGGTGCCCAGGGCTGTCCTGCAGAGCAGGGTCCCTGCTGTGCCCCAGGGGCTGTGTGCCGGGTATGGGACTCTGCCGCCTGCCAGGCTCAGCACTCAGCCTGCCCGGGGAGCTGCCCAGGGCGCTGCGGGGAGACGTGTGGGGGGAAGGAGCCCCCCGGCAGGGCTTGTGCTGCTGCTGCTTGGGGCAGGGGGATCACAGCTCCACTGCATAACAATATGTTGGTAAGGGTACTTTGCAAGAGCAGAGCCAAGGCAGGGATTTTCCATTTCTTGTTCTGAGTGAAAGCAGAAAGGATTGGGGGAAGAAATCTAAGAGGGGCTGTCAACTTTGAACACAGCTCGGAGACTCCCAAATATATCTCCAATCAATTGGCTGTTTTTTGAACAGTCACACAGGCTGTGCTTTCAGCCTCACCTACCTAAAGCAAAAGTTATAGTTGTTTTCTGCAGGCATTAATAGTTCACTGTCCTGCAAACAGGCAGATTTCTCTAAGACAAACTGAAGTGCACAGAGGCTAGGGCTGGGGTCTCGAAGAGCAGCTGCAGTAAAGAGGAAAATACCCAGGAGGTTGGGGTATGATTAGGAAATGAGAAGAAAATAAGAGCTCCCCAGTATTCTACTCCTTAAGGGATGGTGAAGCTCATGTAAGTAAACACAAGTTATGGAGTTAAATAATTATTTTCCTAAGCAAAAGGAAAACTTATATAGTATAGCAGGAGGAATGTCTCTGAAAATGGTCTGGACTTGTCATTACCTTCTGGTCTCTGAGCAGGACTCCAAGCCCAAGAACAACAGATGCCCAACAGCAGCTCCACCAGTGAGTTCCTCCTCCTGGCACTGGCAGACACATGGCAGCTGCAACTCCTGCACTTCTGTCTCTTCCTGGGCATCTACCTGGCTGCCCTCCTGGGCAACGGCCTCATCAGCACAGCCGTAGCCTGCGACCGCCGCCTGCACACCCCCATGTACTTCTTCCTCTTCAACCTGGCCCTCCTTGACCTGGGCTGCATCTCCACCACTCTCCCCAAAGCCATGGCCAACGCCCTCTGGGACACCAGGGCCATCTCCTACACAGGATGTGCTGCACAGCTCTTTTTCTTTGTCTTCTTCCTCTCAGCAGAGTATTCCCTTCTCACCATCATGTCCTATGACCGCTACGTTGCCATCTGCAAGCCCCTGCACTACGGGACCTTGATGGACAGCAGAGCTTGTGCCACCATGGCAGCAGCTGCCTGGGGCACAGGGGTTCTTCATTCCCTGCTGCACACTGCCTGTACGTTTTCACTGCCACTCTGCCAAGGCAATGTTGTCAACCAGTTTTTCTGTGAAATCCCCCAAATCCTCAAACTCTCTTGCTCTGGCTCCTACCTCAGGGAAGTTGTGCTTCTCATTTTTAGTGTCAGTTTAGTCTTTGGGTGCTTTGTGTTCATTGTTGTGTCCTACGTGCAGATCTTCATGGCCGTGCTGAGGATGCCCTCTGAGCAGGGACGGCACAAAGCCTTCTCCACATGCCTTCCTCACCTGGCTGTGGTCACTCTGTTTGTCAGCACTGACTTTTATGCCTACCTGAAGCCCCCCTCCATCTCCTCTCCATCCATGGACCTGATGGTGGCACTTCTGTACTCAGTGGTTCCTCCAGCATTGAACCCCCTCATCTACAGCATGAGGAGCAGGGAGGTCAAGGATGCAGTGAGGAAAGTGATGACCAAATGTATTTCAAAAGCAGTGAACTGCCCACCTTTTCGAATTCTTGACTTGTAATGCAGCTTTTTACTGAATCAAACTCTCCTTTTTGTTTGTTTTGTGCCAATTTATCTGTGTAATTTATTCTTATTATTTTAAAAGTAATACTATAGTGATTTTCATTACAAAGTCATTACTCAAATCATTTCCTATTCAGCTTGTACCTTTGTAGTTTAGCCCAGACACTCTGTATATAGTGAAATGGGCTCTCTGTGAACCATAACATAATAAAGGTCATGCAGTGACTCTGTCCATCCTCCTTCTTGTGAGACGTTTCTGGAGCTGTCAAGGTCTGATGTTCTCAGAAGCCCACAGTCCAGCAGGAATCACACAGCTGTTCATCCGTCTGTGCAATCAGCCTGCAACAGCTGACGGGCCATCCCTGGGCTCCTGGGTGGGGTCTGTGTTTTCAGGCTCACATTGTCAGTGCCTCTGAGTGTCCAGCAGCAGCAGCTGGTTTGTACGTTGGTCGTCAGATTCCTTCTTCCTCATTCCCTGAGTGACCCTGCACTGGACAAGTTCTTGAATATGGGTTATCATGTCAGAAGTGTCCAAGCTTCCTCCAGGGCTTCTTCCATTTTGTACAGAGAGGTGGTCACTGCCTCCTGGATGGTATGTGGAAGAGGAACTGTGCACAAAGCTCTGATAGGTCCTACAGGAGACATTCCGGAACATAGGGATGTAGGTAGAAAGCTGCCCCTAATGAGATGACTGACATGAGGTCAGGAGAATGCCCTGCTTATATGCATCTCCACCAGAGAAGGTGACCCACCATTACCACTGCTGAAACACACCTCGCTCTGCCTAGCTCTGCTCACATCCACTGTTTGGTCTCCAGAAACATTCAGCAAATATTGGTCAGTGTCAACAAATGTAACTTTTTTACACTTGTTGTTATTGAATGGCACGCTTTTGCTTCATATGCACTTCTATGTCAGATGCCATTCTGTCAGGCTGCCCATCTGCTGACAACTGTCACCCGGCAGCAACACGTAATGAGATGTTGTTGGGAAGGTTCATCCTCTACAGTCACATCTCCAACATCCGCCTTTGATTTTACAGTCCAGGTCACATAAGATGAGGCATTATTTCTGAAGCAGCTCTTATCTGAGTTAACAGTTGGTTGACCTGAGAGGTCATTTCTAACCTAAATGATGCCGTGGTGGGGAGATCACTGCAGTGGAGGCTGTATGTTAAGCAGCCTGAGAACTCAGACCACATCACATTTCACTTGTTCAGTGTCTGACTGTTAAAAAAAGCCTGCTTCTTTTTAGATGTCATCAGTCCAGACGAGGGCTCTCCTTTTTATGGGAAATGCCCTGTGAAAGCTGTGACCAGCTGGCTGTTCTGTCAGATGAAGCACTTCAAATTGGCATATCATGTTTCCTTGTAGAATCCTTGAGTTGTTTGCAGTTCTAAGCCATTACCACTGCTGAAAAACACCTCCCACTGACACTCTGCTCACATGCACTGTTTGGTCTCCAGAAGCATTCAGCAAACATTGTTGAATGTTAACGAGTGCAACCTTTTTCTGCTTGGAGGAATTCAATGGCACACCTTTGCTTCATGTGCACTTCCATGTCAGATGCCATTCTGTCAGACTGCCTCTCTGCTGTCATCTGTCACATGGCAGCAACACGTAATGGGAAGTTGGTTGGAAGGTTCACATTCCATGCAGAAGCAAAGGATCTCCTCAGGGAGCAGCTGACAGCTGCTACTGCTCTCCTCGCAGCGGCAGCTCTCCGACACAGCGGTACAGAGCCCGGAACATTGGGGCAGCACCCCGAGATAAAAAGACGGCCACCAGGGGGCATAGCGACCCATTGAAATCTAGGAATCTAAGAAACGGAGTCCTACCATCCTACAAACCTAAGAAAAGGAAAAATCCAGAATCCTACAAAGCAAGAATCCTACGTGCTGGAATTTCTACACTCCTGCAGCTCTAGAATCCTAGAAATCTACAATTGGAGAAACAACATCAAATATGAGAATCCTACTATCGTGATGGAACCTGAAAGTCCTAGAATCCCAGAATCTTCTAGGTACGAGAAGACCTCTAAGGTCATCAAGCCCAGCCAAGAACATGCTTTGCCATGGAAGTCCCTACACCTGTTCCCCAGCACCACAAGTTCAGGGCCCAGCAGGGTGCCATAGCACAGATCAGGTGACGTGTCACAGATACAGCTCTGAGTTAACAGTTAGAGACCTGAGAGGTAATTTCTAACCTAAATGATGCTGTGATGGGGAAATCACTGCAGGGGAGGCTGTTGGCTGAGCAACCTGAGAACTCCAACCATGTCACATTTCACTTGTTCAGTGTTTGACTGTTACAAAAGCCTGGGTGTTTCTTTTTAGATATCAAACCAGCCGAGGGGTTTTCCCAAGGAGAACCTTTCACATCTAATTGCTATCAAATGTCATCCACCTACTTTACACTGATCTCAAAGACAGCCTGTACCTCACCTCAGTCATGATTCCTCACTGATGGCAGCACGGGCAATTGGCTGGTTCTTTCCAAAAGAACCCCAGAGTAGGGATAATGCCACGTTACATTTAAGTGTAGTGAATGAGGCAGCACTGATCAGCTCTGACAAATACTGCACAGAGCAGAAGCAGCCCAAAGGAAACTCTTCCAGCTGGCTGCTCTCTGGGCAATTTCCAACGTAAACATTCAAGTGTTCTTCTCAGAGACTGTCCACAGCAGCTCTCCTGTTTATGGGAAATGCCCCGTGAAAGCTGTGACCAGCTGGCTGTTCTGTCAGATGAAGCACTTCAAATTGGCATATCATGTTTCCTTGTAGAATCCTTGAGTTGTTTGCAGTTCTAAGCCATTTATCAGCTCTCTATTATTTCTTTCCTTTCATCCAGATACAACAAGACTCACTTTCTTTGAAGCCATGACAGGAGGCTGGACCATCATGGGAACAAAACCCGTAGCACACCTTTGTTCTGCTGAAGCTCAGGCACACAGCCCAGTGACTTCAGAACTTATTCAGGTACCTTCAGCCAGTTTTCACCCCCAGCCTTGGATTCCGTGCCTGCGTGTCCTAATGGCAAACTGTCCTCGTGGACAGTGACAGCACTACTGCCATCTCAGACATGCAATGCAGATATCTGGACGTAACATGGGGACTTCTGCACTTGGCTATGTAAAGACAGCAGAAAATACACGACACATCTCCTGACGTGACTTAAGTGGTCTTGTCCCACCTGAATGATGCCATGATTCTATAGTTCTATGGTGCTGTGATTTCATGGCTCTGTGATTCCATGACTTGCTGATTCTAGTCTGTGATTCCATGGTTCAGGTACTCCATGATTTTGAGATTCCATGATTCTAAAAGGCATGGTCTTTGGGTTTTGAAGCAATAAATGAGGAGGAAACCAATCAGCCATAGCCAAGTTCTGTTATTCACTCCTGATCTCCAGCATGATGACAAAGGCACTGAGTGAACACTGCCAACCTTCCTGTGTGTATGTTTCCCCATCACCCAACTGTCCCCACTGCCCACACAGAATCATAGAATGGCCTGAGTTAAACGTACCATATGATCATCTAGTTTCAATCACCCTGCTATGTGCAGGGTCACCAATCACCAGACCAGGCTGCCCAGAGCTACATCCAGCCTGGCCATGATGGCCCCACCTACAAACTTCCAGATCCCTGTCACCAAGAAGTTCCCATTTGGTTGCACGTCCCCATTTTCCCATATCTCCATGACTTCCCCAAACTGCCGTGACATACTCATGTTCCCATGATGTGTTCGTATCACATGATGTTCTCATATCTTCATGTCCTCATATCCCTGTGTCCCCTTGCCTTCCAAATATCTCCATAAGTTCCTCACTACCCATGTCCCTATTGCCCTCTCACCTCCCAGTGTCCCCAAATGCTGTATCCTAGTTCCCAAGAAGAATCAGCCTCACACCTTGTAGTCTCACAGGACAGGACAGAACTCAGGGATGAGTCCTTGGACAAAGACATGATATGAGGACAGCATTATCTCTGGGTGGTCCTGGGGGAAAGAAAGGCCGTGTGTGCTGAGTGCTGGGACCTGAGGGCTTTGGGCTCAATGCCATCAGGATCCCAGCACTCAGTGTTCTTCCTCTGATCCCTGGCTTCCTCATGTTTCCTGGGGCCAAGGAAGGGGACGGCTGCATGCTGGGCTCAGTCCATGTCAGGGGAGTCTGCCAAGCCCAGGGGCATCTGGGGAGTGGGAGGGGCTCAGGGAGGATAAATGCAGACCTTGCCTCCTGCAGCCTCACCCAGCTCCCAGAGCACAGAGGAAGATGAAGGCAGCTGTGCTCAGCCTCGTGATGCTCCTTGCTGCCCTGTGCTGCACAGTGGAAGCTCAGGTGAAGCATCTGTGGGGGATGTGGGCTGGGGCTGGAGGTGATGGGCTACTGGGGATCCCCAACGCAATCTCTCACTCTCTCTCCTACTCCTCTCCCCACAGTCACTTGTGCAAGTGCCAGACTCCGAAGTTGCTGTGGTGAGTGCCTGGGCAGCCATGCTGATTGTGCCCAAGGATGGCCCTGCAGGGAGCTCTGAAGGAGAGGGTGGGGTCTGTCCCTGCCTGGCAGAGGCTGCCCCTATATTTGGCACATCCAAATTTCTTCCATTTGCACCCTAGTCATCTTTTCTCTGGCTCCCCCAAATCCCTTTTCTTGGCTGTTCCAAATGCCCTCTCTTTGGGTCCCCACATCCCATGCTTTTTGCACCAACAGATCTCCTTTAATTGGCAACCCAATTCTCATCTCTTTAGGTCCCCAATCCCTTGTGTTTCATTTTCCCTCATTCTCTGTTCCTCTCTGTTTAGCACCCTCAAGACTCTTGGCACCCCTATTCCCCTCCTTTTGGCCCCCCAAATCCCTGCTCTGTCCTTATACCCAGCCCCAGCCCCAGCCCTGGGCTCCTCCATGGGCAGAGGTGCACAAAGACCTTGGCAACCATGAGGTTGGGGGCAGCCCTGGGACCAACCAGGCTGCTTGGATGGGGTCACCCTGTGATCCCCCAGACTCACAGTTCCCTCATTGCTGCCTCATGGCTCTTCTTCCCCAGGTGCCACCACCTGTTGCTGTTGCCCTTCCTGGATTGGTGAGTTGGGTGACCATGGGGCAAGGATGGGGCTGGGATGTCTTGCTGTTCTCAGTTCCCCTGAGACTTGGAGACACTCCTGCCGCCCCAAAGCCTCTGTTGGGCTCCCTCCAGATGTGGGAGGGCAATGGTCAGGGGGAGGAGGCAATGAGGGGCCGTTGGGGCTGAGCTGGCTACAGGACCGTGCCTTGGCCATACTGTTCTTGTGCCCACAATGGGTCCCTGCACCTTCAGGGTGTCCCACTGTGTCTTATTGCTCCCAGTGTGTTCCATTCTCCCCATACCTTCTGTGTGTCCCTAACGACCCCTTTTTCCCCAGGATGTGCTCAGCAGGACAGAGGAGAATCCCCCGCGCGTGAGACGTGTGGCCCTGGATTTACATGTCTAGGTGAGCAGCACAGGGATGCTTACAACCCCACAGGGGACTTAGGGGACCCTGGCTGTATCTGGAGCCCTGAGGACTGGGCATCAGGTGCTGGGAATTGATGGTATGGAGGGGACTGTCCCTGACCTGTTCCAGGGGGACCTGGGCACTCTCACCTCCAGCCCTTCCCTTACAGTCTACAGCGATGTGCAGAGGAACAGATCTGGAGGGGGCAGGCTCAGGGTGCCCTATGGATGGCCCAGAGTCACCATGCAGCTGAGACAGGGGCTATGGCTTCTGTCCCCGTGGGACCCACATCCTGCCCTGGGTCTCTTGGCTGCTGCCAGTCCTTCGCCTGCCCTAAGTCCTTGGGGACAAACCCTGCAGGGACAAGGCTTCTCCCTTCCAGTGATGCCCTCTGACATCCTCTGATGACCATTGCTGCCCTCTGATGACCAGTGTTGCCCTCTGATGACCAATGAAGACCCTGATGATCAATGACACCCTCTGATGATCAATAAATCCCTCAGCAAAGCTACACTCTGTGTGTCTGTGTCCTTGTTCTCATGCTCAGTATGGACTGCTTGGATCTGTCTCTGCCTGGCAGTGGTCACCTCAAAGTGCTGGGAAGCTTCCCCAGCTCCATGCCATGCGCACCATGTCCTGCACCTCTGTGGGCTTCGCCACCCTCTCTCATCATCTGCCTCAAAGTCCTAAAGGATGGAGATCCTCATGCTGCCAAGCAGCCCCAGTACCCTCCCTCTGCTCTCTCTCAGCTCCTCCATACTATTCCTCCCAAACTCGTTACACTTTGATCCGTGGACACAGCGTGACTACATCACCCTCCTTTTACCCCCAGTCTTTCTGCAGCCACTTGTCCCTCCTTTGGGTCTGCTTTAGTCCTCTTGCGTCAGTGCCCCATCTCCCAGAACAAGGTCTGCTCATCCCCTCCCATGGACGCCTCAAATCTCCTGATGAACAATGAAGCCCCCTGATGACCAGTGACACCCTCTCTTAATCAGTGATCACTAGGAAGAGTGGGGAGTGAGCAGATGAGCATATGTTGCTCAAGCACCTGATGGATTAAAACACAACTCCCACAGAGGTTCTGCTCGTCCATCTTGAGCTCTGGATCCAGCAGAGGCACAGAGACAAGGCTGGAACAACCTCCAGCAGTGTAAGATAGCTGCAGCCTAAGCCAATGGCCCTGTGGGTTACCTTGTTATCCCTGCCCAGCTGGGCTGGGTCGGGCACACCTGGCGGGGCATTGACTCCTGCCATCAGCTCTGCCTGTACTAGGGCCAAAATTTCTATGTAGCTAACTCATCACCACAGCCATAAGGCCCATGTAAACTGACAGCAGTCCCAAGAACAAGTGACAGACATCCTGCAAGTCTGTAGAATCATGATTGGGCCTCCACTCTGTGTGGGGGCTGTTTGCTTACTGGTATGCCAACTCCCAGGCCTGCTCTTAACAACCCAGTGCTAATAACTCAGCCTCCACAATTGATGAAGTACATTCCCCAAGTGTATTTGCCTATAGCCCAATAGGACTTCAGTTGTTTAGCATTCAAAGTGAGCTACAAATCAAAGCTTACAAAAGCATTATATTGTATAATACTTATACAGAACTTAATGTGTCTTGCTCAGCAAAAGTGTCTAAGTTTGCTGATGCCTTAGGCTGCAAGTTGTGGACCTCCACCAAGTCAATCAAAGGAAGACCCTACTAGCTACTTTTAGCCAGAGGATGAGAAAGCCTCACCCACCAGCAGAAGCAGAGCTTACTTGCCATGTTGTTCCCATAAGACTGCAAATATCCAGGTTTGCAGATAAGGTACCACTAAGTCCCAAGGTCATAATGAGCTACACACACACCACTCCCATCTACCACGTGCAAACATAGCCTTTAAACTCTTGTGAATGTCATCAGTAACCAAATGCTTCCTCAGCTGTGTTGTGTCATGCAAATATTTTTATCAGTTTTATTAACAACATGCGTACCAAGGCCTAGTGAATTGTGTGTTTATAAGGCTAGACTTCTTGCCTCTGCATACACCAGAGACTGAAATGTTCGGTACATGTGCAATCATTGCAGCAACCCTGAAATATTGTTCAGGAAAAAGGATGAGGTCTTAAGTCCAAATGCCTGCACATCATATGTTGCCTGGAGAGAAGGCATTATTCAGACTCAAGTCAAATTCCAATTTCCCAAGTAGTTTTCCTCACCTCAAAGCAACCTGGAGATATGTGTGTGGTGGATCTCCCATACACCTAAGCTGCTGCTTAGCTGTAGTAGAGCGGAAAATCATTAGTGTACATCTTATTCACGTTCAGTGTCACTCTCTCCAACAATGACCATACAGGGTCTGGGAAGAAGGAATGGCCATGAGAGTTCTGCAGAACGGGAGCCCCAGGGCAGCTGGGGGGAGGACCAGGTGTGCTCTCAATTGGCCTTATTTTCACTAAGAACCATTTCTGAGACTGGGAGAGTTAGAAGCTGTTTGAAATCAGCCCACTCTAAACAGCATTAGAACCAGCCACCAACATGCAGCTAGCTCTGCTTGACCCAGGATTTACAAATTGCACTGATTAGACAAGAGTACCTTCACTTTTCTTGGGATCTAACTAAAGCACTGTAGATATCTTTCCGGTTCTCATAGGCCATATTTCCTCTGGGGCAGTCTCTTGCTGTCCCCTACATTAGAGCCATAGTCAAGCCTGGGTGCCTAACTGGAGAGCTGCTAACTTCAAGGAGAGAAACCTTGAGACTCTAATAATGCACAGTGGAGACAATTTAAACAAGCTTAAACTCAGGCGCTGAGTTGCATCACTGTCATTTGTCAGGCACCAACTTTTTAACCACATCTACTGAGACCTCATTAAAATCACCTCGAGTAATTTCCTAGGGGGGGGCAAACCAATATTATTAAATAGTTTGCCTTGGAATACAGGTGGCCAAAAGCTGAATGGAATTTGTGATTTGTGTTTGACTTCAGAGTAATTATTTCTGGTTTCTGCAGTGATTTGTGTCATGCTTCCTTGCAGCAAAGAGAACATAGCAGATAATTCCCCAAAAGGAAATGTGAGGCTTAGAAAATAGGGGAAAAAAAAGAAAAGAAGAAGAAGAAAATGAAATGTGGGCAATTACAGATTAAAGGAACAAGAGAAATTCAGCACTTGTTCTCATGGACATATTATCATCCAACAGAAGTTTTAGTCATCCACCAAGAGCCATCGGCCCCGTTTTGCAGCCCCTCCCTTCTGCCTTCCAGCAGAAACGACTTCACATGGGACATATCTAAACACCCTGAGAAAAAAAGTGGCAATTGAAGAATTCTCTTTTGAGCTCAAATGTCCATCACTGAAACCATCTGTGATTTATGTTAACTAAAAAACCCCAAAACTTTCACAGTAAACTTTTTGAAGTGTGGCAGTATATGTCACAGAATCATAGAATCACAAGGTTGGAAAGGACCTACAAGGGAATCTAGTTCAACCATCCTCCCTTTACCATACTTACAGAAAACCACTAACCCATATCTCCTAGCTCCCTACCCAGACGCTTCTTGAACACTGCCAGGGATGGTGACTCCACCACCTCCCTGGGCAGCCATTCCAGTGCCTGACCACTCTCTGAGAAAAAAAGTTCCTTCGTATGTCCAGTCTAAACCTCATCTGATACAACTTGTGGCCATTTCCTTGGGTCCTGTTTGTTGCCTGGCAGAAGAGGTCAAGTCCCTCCTCATCACAACCTCCCTTCAGGAAGTTGTAAAGTGCAATGAGGTCTCCCCTGAGCCTCCTCTTCTCCAGGCTAAACAATTCCAGCACCCTGAGCTGCTCCTCATAAGACTTGTGCTCCAAACCCTCACAAGTTTTGTTGCCCTTCTCTGGACACGTTCCAGGGCCTCAATGTCTTTCTTGTAGTGAGGAGGGCAAAACTGAACACAGTACTCAAGATGCAGCCACACCAGAGCTGAGTACAGAGGGATGATCACCTCTCTGCTCCTGCTGGCCATACTATTTCTTATACAGGCCAGGATGCTGTTGGCCTTCTTGGCCACCTGGGCACATTGCTGGCTCATGTTCAGCTGAGCATCGAGCAACACCCCCAGGTCCCTTTCCTCTTCACAGTCATCCAGCCACTCAACCCCAAGCTGATAGTGCTGCATGGGGTTATTGTGGCCGAAGTGCAGGACATAGCATTTAGTCTTGTTGCACCTCATCCCATTCACCTCAGCCCAGCGATCCAGCCTATCCAGATTCCTCTGAAGGGCCTCCCTACCCTCAGCAGATCGACACCACCTCCAACTTGGTGTCATCTGCAAACTTACTGAGGGTACACTAAATCCCCTCATCTAGGTCATCAATAAAGATATTAAACAAGATGGGCCCCAGTACCTAACCCCCGGGGGACACCACTTGTAATGGGTCACTAGCTGAACTTAACTCCATTAACCGCTACCTGCTGGGCATGACCCTCTAGCCAGTTCCTTACCCTAAGAAGGGTATACCTGTCCAGGCCACTGGCAGCCAGTTCCCCTGGGAGAATACTGTGAGAGACAGTGCCAAAGGCTTTGCTGAAGTCTAGGTAGACTTCATCAACAGCCCTTCCCTCATGGACCAGTCTGGTCATCCAGTCATAGAAGGAAATGAGGTTGGTCAAGCACAACATGCCTTTCTCAAACCCATGCTTGCTTTGCTTGATCCTCTAGATGCCACACAGAAGCTGTATGATCTCACCCAAGATGATATGTTCCGTAACTTTCCCCGGTACCAGGTTCAGCTGACAGGCCTGTAGTTCTGCTCCGACATGGGTGCTCCCCGGCGAAAGGCTGCTGCCAGAAATACTGAGGAGGCCAAGACAAGGGTCCCGATCTCACAGAAATGGGAGGCAGCAACCAAGAAGACTGCAGAGACCCAGACTGAGGTCCTGCACATGCCTTATAGGAAGGCTGCTGCCAAAATGTCTGAGGAAACTCAGACTGAGCCCCCAACCCAAGATGCTGGTGTGCAGGTCTCTGGCTGTACTGAGTGCCAGAGCATGGCCCTTGCAGTGCTGGGTGAGGGAGGCAGTGATTGTGTTCACTGCGACCAGGTGAACTACTTGCTCAGCCTCGTAGTTGACCTGAAGGAGGAAGTGGAGAGGCTGAGGACTATAAAAGAGTGTGAGAGGGAGATTGACTGGTGGTGTCAGTCCCTCTCAGCCTCAAGTTCTCAGCACACAGTCGAGGCTCCTAATGGAGCATGTCAGCCCCTGCCACCTCACAAACAGGTGGTAAAGGGGAACCAGCCAGCTGGCAGCACTGCAGCGAGCCCCCTGTCCTCTCTTCCCCCCAGCAGTAATTTGAGAAGGGAGGAGGAGTGGAAACGGGTACCTGCTCGACGGAAGGGGCATCCTCCATCACGACCATCCGCAGCTCCCCGGGTGCCTCTGCGAAACCGGTTTGAGGCCCTGGAACTTGAGGGGGGGACTAGTGAGAGTGTGGAAACAGGTGCACCCATGAGGTTGCCTCAGGTGAAGCGGTCACCCCGAAGCCTCAAGACTGCTTCTACACGTAAGGACAGAAGGGTGATTGTTGTAGGTGACTCCCTTCTGCAAGGAACAGAAGGCCCTATATGCCGGCCTGACCCTACCCGCAGAGAAGTGTGCTGCCTTCCTGGGGCACGGGTCAGGGACATTTCAAAGAAAATTTCTAGATTGATTCATCCTTCAGACTACTACCCACTTTTCATAATTCAGGCTGGCAGTGAGGAAGTTGGCAAGGAAAGCCTGAGGTCCATCAAGAAAGACTTCAGGGGAATGGGGCGAATACTTGAAGGAGCTGGGGTGCAGGTGATCTTTTCTTCTATGCCCGTGGTGTCAGGAAAAGATACAGGGAGGATCCAAAAAACCCATCTCTTAAACAGATGGCTTAAGAGCTGGTGCAGGCACAAGAATTTCGGCTATTTTGACCATGGGGCAATCTACACTGCACCTGGAATGATGGCTGCTGATGCAAGCAGCCTGTCCCTGAGGGGTAAGAGGGTATTAGCTGAAGAATTAGCGGGACTCATTGATAGGTCTTTAAACTAGGAACGAAGGGGGAAGGGGGCAAAATAAGGGCTACAGGGGTTGAACGGTGCATTCAAGGGATTGTACCAAACTCCGTGGGCAAAGATTGCAGAGTGCAAAGGGAGGGAGTAGGGCAGGGGGATGCTGGGGATGCTGCTGTTCTAGCGGATCCTGGATCGCTTATGAAGGTGGTGAGACGGACAGCCCGGCTGAAGTGCCTTTATACTAATGCACTGAGCCTGAGTAACAAGCAGGAGGAACTGGAAACTGTGATGCACTCTGAAAATTATGACATTGTTGCTATCACAGAAACATGGTGGGATGACTTCCACAATTGGGATACTACCATCGATGGCTATAGGCTCTTTAGGAGAGATAGGCGAGGTAGGAAGGGTGGGGGAGTTGCTCTTTATGTCAGAGATTGGATAAACTGTGAGGAGCTCCTCATGAGAAACAGTCAAGAACAGGTTGAGAGCCTGTGGGTTAGGATTAGAGATGGGACTAATAAAGGTCATCTGGTATTAGGGGTATACTACAGGCCACCTGATCAAGGGGAGGCTGCTGATGAGGCTTTCTTGCTCCAGATGTGTGAGGCATCTGGCTCACGGGCTCTTGTCCTGGTGGGGGACTTCAACCATCCGGACATTTGTTGGAAAAACCACACCGCGAGCTGCAAGAGCTCCAGAAGGCTCTTGGAATCCATTGATGATAGCTTTCTGGTTCAGGTATTGGACAGACCGACCAGAGGTCAAGCGTTGCTGGACCAGCTGCTCATCAACGCTGAGGAGATCATCAAAGGTGTCAAGGTTGGAGGATGCCTGGGCTCCAGCGATCATGCCCTGGTTGAGTTTGTGATCTCAAGCCATGTGGGCCTGGCAAAGAGCAGGACCAGGATGCTGAACTTTAGAAGAGCAGACTTCAAGATACTCAATGGAATGCTGGCCAATATCCCCTGGCGTGCTGCCCTCAAAGATAAGGACGTTGAGGAGAGCTGGCTACTGTTCAAGGATGCCCTCCTGGCAGCACAAGAGGTCTCCATTCCCCTGATTAAGAAAGTGGGCAGGAGAGGTAGAAAACCGGCATGGCTCAGCAAGGACCTGCTGAGAGAACTGAGGGTGAAGAAAGGGGTGTACAAGCTCTGGAAACAAGGCTGTGTCACCCGGGAAGAATACAGCGATGCCGTCCGAACTTGTAGACGTGGGATCAGGAAAGCCAAGGCGCAGGCAGAACTGAACTTGGCGAGGTACGTGAAAAACAATAAGAAAACCTTCTACAGGTACATTGGCCAGAAGAGACAGGCCAAAATGGGCGTACCTACTCTGGTAAATTTAAAAGGAGAAATGGCTTCAACAGATGAAGAGAAAGCTGAGGTGCTGAATGAGTTCTTCACCTCGGTCTTCACTGGTGGCCAGGATTCTAGTCTTTTTCACGTCCCTAAATCTTGCACCCCCATACCTCTATGTGGGGACCAAGGAGGTAAATCCCTCCCCACTGTAAGGGTAGAGCAAGTCCGAGAGTGCCTCCTTAGACTGAATGAGTATAAGTCTATGGGGCCAGATGGCGTGCATCCCAGGGTCCTGAAGGAGCTGGCTGAGGTGGTTGCTGAGCCGCTCTCCATCATATTTGAGAAGTCGTGGCTGTCAGGTGAGGTCCCGGATGATTGGAGGAAGGGTCACGTCACTCCCATTTACAAGAAGGGGAGCAGGGAGGACCCGGGGAACTACAGGACAGTGAGTCTCACCTCTGTGCCTGGGAAGATTATGGAACAGATCCTCCTGGACAACATGCTTGATCACATAAAGAACGAGCATGTGATCCGAGACAGCCAGCATGGCTTCACCAGGGGAAGGTCATGCTTAACTAATCTTGTGGCCTTCTATGATGGAGTGACGGCGTTGGTGGACGAAGGGAAGGCGACCGATGTCATTTACCTGGACCTGAGCAAGGCCTTTGACATGGTCCCCCATCACATCCTCATCTCCAAATTGAAGGGAGGTGGATTTGATGGGTGGACAACTAGATGGATAAGCAATTGGTTGAAAGGCCGCAGACAGAGGGTGGTGGTCAATGGCTCTATGTCCAGGTGGAGGCTGGTAACGAGTGGTGTCCCTCAAGGGTCTGTCTTGGGACCGGTGCTCTTTAACATCTTTATTAATGACATCGATGAGGGAATGGAGTGCACCCTCAGCAAGTTTGCTGATGACACCAAGCTGAGTGGTGTGGTCGATACGGTGGAAGGAAGGGATGCCATTCAGAGGGACCTTGACAGGCTGGAAAGCTGGGCTCGGGTGAACCTAATGAGGTTCAACATGGCAAAGTGCAAGGTTTTGCACTTGGGCCGGAAGAACCCCAGGCACCTGTACAGGCTGGGAGGAGTTGTCCTTGAGAGCAGCTCGGCAGAGGAAGACCTGGGGGTCCTGATAGATGAGAAACTTAACATGAGCCAGCAGTGCGCTCTGGCAGCCCGGAAAGCAAATGGGATCCTGGGCTCCATCAGCAGAGGGGTGGTCAGCAGGGATAGGGAGGTGATCGTCCCTCTCTACTCTGCTCTTGTGAGGCCCCATCTGGAGTACTGTGTCCAGGTGTGGAGCCCTCAGTACAAAAAAGATATGGAGATTTGGGAAAGGGTCCAGAGGAGGGCCACAAAGATGATCAGGGGGCTGGAGCACCTCCCCTATGAGGACAGGCTGAGGGAGTTGGGCTTGTTCAGCCTGGAGAAGAGAAGGTTGCGGGGTGACCTCATTGCAGCCTTTCAGTACCTGAAGGGAACTTACTCCCAGGAGGGGAGTAAACTCTTCGAAAGGGCTGATAATAGCAGGACTAGGGGAAATGGTTTTAAGTTGAAGGAGGGAAGATTTAGGTTGGATGTTAGGGGAAAGTTCTTTACTAGAAGGGTGGTTAGGTCCTGGAACAGGCTGCCCAGGGAGGTTGTGGATGCCCCGTCCTTGGAGGTGTTCAAGACCAGGTTGGACGGGGCCCTGGGCAACCTGATCTAGTAAAGGTGTATGTTTGGTGGCCCTGCCAGGCAGGGGGGTTGGAACTACATGATCCTTGAGGTCCCTTCCAACCCGGGTAATTCTGTGATTCTGTGTGATTCTGTGATTGTGATCCCATGTTTGCCTCACAAACTTACCTGAGACTTTCCAATCAAAAACCAGAGTGTCATCTCCAATTTTGCAGATGTTCCCTCGTCTTCTTTCGTTACAGCTGAAGCCACGAGCTTATGCAGTTTCCCTTTATCTTCCATTGTGAATTTCTTACTGGTCGTGATTTCTTTGCCATTTTTGTACCACTTCACCATGACATTAGCTTCAGAGGTCTCAGAAACAAATACAGCGTGTTTTCCAGCAACTGCCCTGATAACTCCTCCAGTTGTCTCTTTGTTTATGAAGTCTGCCAGTGCTGAAACAAAATATGGACACTCAAAATATGTATGATGGTAAAGAACTGCAGGGACATTGGTGACCATGAGGCATTCATTTATCATAAGATCAAACGTGCACGTTTAATCCTAGTTCTAATTGCTAGATTCTAATTCAGAAGCTGGCAAATTGGCAGCTTTTATAAACCACGTACCAGATTACCTTATCTCCACAAGTTGAAGGACATACACTGTACAGGGGACAGAGCCAAAGGAAGAAGCCCAAGGCTTCAAGAAAATGTCTGAAATAGGAAACCTGAGGAAAGAATTGGAACAAGCAAACTAGAAGGAAATCAATGGAGGGGGTATCTATTACTGCACTGTAACCCCCTGGCAAACAAATCGAGCCTAAAAGATGGAGATATCACTTAGGACTGAAAAGAAAAACAGAATTCCTTTATGGAAATTAATTGGAGTGCAAAAGTTAGATGATGAAACTGGCCCCTATTAACACACAGTGGAATAATTGACTTCAAGAATTCAAAATCTCACCACTGTCTTAGCCAAAAGTTTAAGCCTAAGGCCACGGTCCTATTTTACTCCGGGTAATGGAGTTTGTTTTCCAACTTCTTGTTAACATATCATTTCAAAACAGCACACACAACTGAGTTGGGTCTGTTGAGACAGCACAGTCAGAGCTGCTGAAATCAATGTCTGGATTATGCATGCATTTGTTCTGAAGTTCCAAGAACACGCATGTATAATACAAATTCAACAATGTTCTACAGAACACCTGTCTCTTAGGAGCTCGAGAGCCAGCTGATGGACACTGGGATGGCTGGGATCCTGTCAATACATTTAACTCCATCCTATCATACAGTCAAATTTAATTCATTTGTTCAGGAACTGTCTCTTATCATTGTATTCCCCTCACCACTGCTGGATGTGAGCCCAACCACACAAAAGCAGCTGCTGGTTTTCACTGCAGATACTGCAGTAAGGAGGAACAGCCTCCGGACTGGACCAGCTGAGCGTGGCCCTACCAGGATTTGCTCCAAAGGTCTTATTACCAGTAGTGCTTCCTGCTGGAATACATGGGGGTCCTCCTTTGATTCCAACCTCAACCCACCCCACCATGCCTACTGGTAACATCCATCAGGGCCACATCTCCACAGTTCTGAACACCTCCAGGGATCCCACCACCTCCCTGGGCAGCCTGTGCCAGTTAATTCTGTGGGCAGACCTGCCAGTATGAAATATTATGCTAACATGACAAAGAGAGAGAAGAAAAGCAAAATTAAGACTAGCTGACAAGCCTTGGCAGGAAGTTCTGCTCTCCATCAATTTAGTCCCTGTGACTCTTCACAGGTGTTTTCTACATTTGGGATCACTGCTACAAAAAGAGCTGTTGACATCATTTCTTGTGGCCACCCTGACAGAAGAGCAGGAAGGCTGGGATGCTCTTTTTCCTATCTTTCCCTTGATTTCCTCTATATCTTAGGGACGAATCACAGGACACAACAGAGAAATCAAATGGCTCTACAAAGCAGATTGGCCAGTTCAAGTCAAAACAGCCACTGAAAACACCCCAGATGCTGTCTGACAACAGCTGGACTGTCGGGGAGTCAGGTGAATGCAGTCTGCTGGCCCTGGGCAGGAAGAGCACAGCCCAGACTGTCACATACCTTTCAGTGAAAGCTGATAGAGCATTTTATCCCCCTCACAGAAGCACTGACAACTTGCAGCATCATCCATAGAGATGCTGTGAATTTTCAGGGTGTGTTTCTTCCCCACAATTTGCAGTTCATAATTTTCACTGGCCTTGAGCTCCTTCCCATCCTTCATCCACTCCACAGTAGCGCCTGTGTCTGAAAGCTCAGCCTGCAGTTTGGCTTCCTCACGCAGCCGAGCGCAGATCTTTTCTACATCTTTGCTCTTCTTGGTAAATCTCACTGCAGCACCTGTCAGGAGCAAAGGCCGCGTTATTTCAATTTATATCAGGCTAATGTGGTCAATGTTTGCTGCAAGATCTCTGAAAAAGTATCACCTTCTGTTCCTGCACTCATCATTGTGTCAGTGCTGAGCAATTCAAGATATTTCATTTGGTCTTCTTGCCGGATTTACTAAGTAAAAATCAACCAAACATCTCCTTCTACTGATTAAGAATGCTCTAAACATGCTTCTGCAGAGGTTTCCACCCAATGACAAACAGGAACTCCCATCATGAATGTTTATTTGTTCTACTTTGTCATGCAAAGCTGATTGATAGAGATATTATTGGAATGATTGCTCCCCTACTTCTAACCCATTCCAGCACAATCAGAAAAGCTGTCTGAACCTGGAGCTGAAAGTACTGCTCTATGGTGATGCAGTGGTAAACCTGCTGACTGAATGCACTGGCCAATAGCTGTGAACTGCAGACGTTCATCAGCTGGCATGAAGCAATCTGGTTCAGATACCAAGCAGCTGGGTAGATTGGCTTACCCTACACTCAGTGCTATCATGTTTAGGTCATTACCAGGACTCACGTCAGTCCATGGGATGCAGTTTCAGGTATTTGGTACAGTCAGTGAATGCCTGCAGCCCCAGTTCTAATCATCAGATCACAGCAACTATGCCTTGACTGTAAGAGGAAAGGAGAAGGATCAAAGCAAATACCTCTCACTCTCATCTTGCTGCTGACATCAACATTTCTGGCAACAAATTTCACTTCTGCTCCATCATCGTTCTTGGTGACGTTCTTTATGATTAGGCTGTGAGTAGTTTGGGTTCTCTTGATGATCCAGGTCTCGCTTTCCTGTAAGACTTTACCACTGAGGTACCAAGTGCCGCAACACGTTGTTGTAAGGTCAATAGTAAACATGGCGTCCCCTCCAGGTACAGCTTCACCAGTTGTTAGGGGGGATTTCACAGCCAGGACTGGTCCTGAGGAAGAACAACATGGATGTCTTAATGCTCTTGAGATGCAAGTCTGGTATCTCAATTAGAAATGGAAGATTAAATCATAGGTACATTTCTACTTCTCCCTCTGCATGAGTGCTGGAAGAAGCACTTCTATGCTTAAGATCTGTTACAGAAAGTTCTGCCTCTTGCACATGTGAGATATCAAAAGATAAGGATATTCATGTCTCTGTCACAGAAACAGAACTTGTATCACTTCAGTGGTAGCTGGAGGTTGATAGGAGATAGGAGAACTAGGAATAAAGGAAAGCCTTTGGTGTGTTAATGCACTACTATCCTTAAAGTCAAAGGAAACATCTTTAGGGAACTAACACAGCTGCTCATGGGGTTTTTGTGCTTACCAAGGTGCACGCCCCCTGGGAATTCCAGATACAGGCTCTGTCCATGCGCATTGACTGCAGACACTTGGAACTGATCATCAGCCTCTGCAGACAGATTTACAGCCCCTGCACAGCTCTATATAACAGTCTTATAGAACTACCTCTAGTAGAAGCAATCTCCACACAGAGATCCTTTCCCAGCACACTCCGACACGGGGGGGGGGGAAATCGGGGAGAGGGCCACATACATACACAGCGCCGGGGGGGGCCCATAACTGACCCCCACCCATCCTTTAAAGGGGTGGGGGGTCCGTTTTAATGGGGGGGAGCCGAGACCACCTTCACCCCCCCCCCATCCCCACCCCATCCTTTAAAAGGGGGGTGTCCATTTTGGTGGGGGGGGGGCAGTGACAATCCCCCCCACACCCCATCGTTTAAAGGAGGGGGGGTACGAGACCACCCCCCCACACCCCATCTTTTAAGGGGGGGGTCAGGGGCTCATGGGGGGCAGCACAACGTGCACAACATTGGGGGGGGGGGGGGCTTTAAAAGGGGGGGATTACAAAAAGCACAGCTCTCAACTATAGATGGGATTGGGGGGGGCTCAATCGATGGGGGGGGCCCCTTCATGCAGGGGGGGCACAGCGTAAGGCAGCGGCTTTGAGGGGGGGGGTTGGGGCTGTTTGGCACTGGGGGGGGTTATTGGGTGCCCCACCCCACCCCCCCCACACACAATGGGGTGTTAATGTGGGAGGGGGGGCTTAGATCAGTTGCGTTCCCTATAGCGCCGCCCCCCCCCCCATTAACCCCCTTCTTTATCCCCACGGCTGAGCCCCCCCCCCCCCACAGCGCCCCATTCATCTTTAGGGGGGGGGGGGGGGGGGTTTGGCACACGACCCCGCCGCGGCTTACGGCACATCGTCGACACCCCCCCCCCATAACCACACCCGGGGGGAGGGGGCAATGTGGGGAGGGGGGGGTGGTTCCGGAGTTGGGGGATGGGGGTGAGCAAAGCGCAATATAGGGGGGCGGGGGGGGTCCTATAACTGGAGGGCAGCGGCTGCACAAAGAGCCCGCGGGGGTCGGAGAGCAGCACTTTGGCTGGGGGGGGGGTCCACGGGGTCCGGGGGTAATGCTGCCCCACCCCCTCCCCCACCCCCCACTGCCGACCCTTCCCCCGCGTTGCCCCCCCGCCCCAACATCAGCTCCTGCGGCAGCTCCTCGTCGCTCTCCTCCTCCTCTTCCTCGTCTGGGGGGTCAATATGGGGGGGGGGGGGGTCCCATCGGGCAGCGGCAGCTCCGACGGCTCCGATTGGCTGAGCCGCAGTGCGCGGGAGCGGCTGTTGTGTGCCGGTCGGTGGAGGGGCGGCTCTTCATGGAGCTGCCCCGCAGCCAACAACAGCCTGAATGAGATCCTGGAGTCCCAGACGCTGGAGGATGAGCTGGGAAAGAGCAGAGGCTCCCCACAGAAGGGCAAATCACGTCTGATAACGTGAGTGTGGAGCACAGCCAGCCCCTTCCTCACATGTGTGGGGCTTCCATGTTCCTCTGTGCCCATTGCAATGTGCCACCCCAATCCTGCTGCCCAGCCAGGAGTGGATGGGATGAGCAGGTTGGGATGCACAGAGCAGTGCTCAGACATTGCTGGGACATTTGTGCACTGCTGTTGAGCTTCCCTTTGTGCAGCAGGGGAGAGGATGGAGGTTTACAGGTGGATGGTTGTTCTTTCTATGGCATTGCACAGGTGGTAGAACCTTGTCCATTCCCAAACTTATTCCAGGGCATGCGGGAATTTGTGCAGTTGTAGTTCCTGAACTGTGCTATGTAAAACCCTCCTGTAAATGGGGATGTTTTGTAATGCCTGCTGGGGCTGCAGGCAGCATTGCCTTCCTCCTTAGGGGGCAGGTTTAATCACAAACCTCCCTATTTCCTATCACAAACGTCCTACAAACCATGTCTGGGCAGTGCTGTCTCGGCCTGGATCTCAGCTCCTGAGACTGTCAGATGTGAAGCAGCAGCAGCTGGGACAGGGCTGGCTCTGTGTGCCCTCTGTGGGTCTGTGGGCACAGAGTGGGGCAGAGGGATGACTGTGAGAGGGAGGAATTGCCCAGCCACCAGAAAGAGGAAATCAGCTGAAAAGGGGAGATTTGAGAAGCACTGAGGCTGTGGCTGCTTTGACAGTAAGAAGAAACCAAGCTGTCACTGTGCAGATGGGAACTCCAGTAGGAGAGCTGTGGTGGCTTTACAGATGGCAGACAGCAGCTGGAGTGTAGAGCCAAGGGTAGGGGGGGGATCTTCCTCTTAGCAATGCCATGCAAAGAATGATGCAGACTCCTGCAGGGTCGGCTTTGCTGTGTGACCCTGGGTGGAAGCAGCTGGAAGGTCTCAGCCCTTCTGCGTTATCCCAGGAGCTGGGGCAGTGCTCGGTCTCATCCCACCTCTGCTAATAGCAAATGCAGAATCCCTTATCTGAGTGCCCTTTTCTCTCATGTAGAGTCACCAACCCTGGGAAGTTCACAAAAAGTTTGGGTGTTGTGTTGAGGGATGTGATTTAACTGGGAAGTATTGGTGATGGTTGGACTGGATGATCATAAGATCATCCAGATCATAAGATCTGAGATCATAAGATCATAAGATCATCCAGGTCTTTTCCAACCTTGAAAATTCTATGGAGTTGTAGCAGATTGTGGGGGTGTAGGTGTGGTATATATATGTACACAGATGGGAATATCCGTATGGAAAAGATAGATCCATGTGTGTTCTGGGCTGCACTGAAAAAGGGGTGGCCAGCAGGAGAGGGAGGTGATTGTCCCCTCCTGCTCAGCTCTTGTGAGGCCATATTTGCAGCACTGTGTCCAGGCCTGGGAAGGATGTGGAGCTGTTGGGGGGGGCGGTCCAGAGGAGGGCCACTGTGATGATCAGAGGGCTGGAGCAGCTCTCCTATGAGGAAAGGTGGAGGGATCTGGGCTTGTTTAGCCTGGAGAAGAGAAGGCGGCGGGGAGACCTCATTGTGGCCTTTCAGTACTTGAAGGGAGCGTATAAACAGGAGGGGGAATGGCTGTTTATGAGGGTGGATAATGATAGGACAAGGGGGAATGGTTTAAAACTGAGACTGGGGAGGTATAGGTTGGATCTTAGGTAGATGTTTTTTGCTCAGAGGGTGGTGACGCACTGGAACAGGTTGCCCAAGGAGGCTGTGGATGCCCCATTCAAGGCCTGCAGGCATTCAAGGCCAGGTTGGATGGGCTCTGTCCATGAGCATTGACTGCAGACACTTGGAACTGATCATCACCCTCTGCAGACAGATTTACAGCCCCTGCACAGCTCTATATAACAGTCTTATAGAACTACCTCTAGTAGAAGCAATCTCCACACAGAGATCTTTTCCCAGCACCCCTTTGTGACGTCATAACGCCCCTTTGTGACATCATAACACCCCTTTGTGACATCATAATGCACCTTTCTGATGTCATAATGCCCCTTTCTGACGTCATAATGACCCATTGTGATGTCTTAATGCCCCTTTCTGATGTCTTAATGCTCTTTTGTGATGTCACAATACCCCTTTGTGATGTCATAACACCCCTTTGTGACGTCATAATGCCCCTTTCAGACGTCATAATGACCCTTTTTGACGTCATAATCCCCCTTTGTGATGTCATAATGCTTCTTTGTGATGTCATAATGCTACTTTGTGACGTCATAATGCTCTTTGAGACGTCATAATGCTCCTTTGTGATGTCATAATGCTCCTTTGTGATTCATAATGCCCTTTGTGATGTCATAATGCCCTTTCTGACGTCATAATGCCCCTTTGTGGTGTCATAATGCTTCTTTGTGAGGTATTTGTGGTGCCATTGATAATGAAGTGTGATGAACTGGAAGGCTTTCAGTAGAATTGCAGCCCTAACATAAACAATGACTTGAACTCTGGAATTCTGTGTAAAATCATTAGCTAGCTTGTGGTCCGGGTCTTGAAACCAAAGGCTGTGAGGTGCTGCTCTTGTTGACACAGGCTGTGAAAGATGACTTGAACTCTAAGAGTAATTTCCCTTCTGCTCTTGATAGGAACGTCATATCAACAATTAGAATATTAAGAAGATAATATAAAAGTTTGTGCTGCTGGACTAAGGACTTCCATTAGCTGTTAGCCATAGTTTGGAACTTGCAAAGCAATCATATTGGAGCCTTGCTGGGCAACCTGCTCCAGTGTCTCACCACACCCACAGTAAAGCATTTCTTCCTAATATCCAATCCTAATCTACCTTCTTCCCATGTAAAGCCATTTCCCCTCATTCTGTTGCTACCTGCCCTTATGAAAAGTCCCTCCCCAGCCTTCCCTGTAGGCCCTCTTCAGATACTGGAAGGCCACTCTAAGGTCTCCTTGGAGTCTTCTCCAGGCTGAAGAGCCCCATCTCTCTCAGCCTGTGCACATAGTAGAGGTGCTTTCAGCCCTCTCTGATCACCTTCATGGCCCTCCTCTGGACCTGCCTGAACATCTCCAAGTCCTTCTTGTGTTGAGGGCTCCAGAACTGCGTGCAGTGCTCCAGATGGGGTTTCAATGAGAGGAGTGTGGAAGGGGCAGCATCACCTCCCTAGACCTGCTGGTCATGCTTCTGTGCTTTAAGCTTATGCTTTAAGGTCCTATATGCTTTAAGGTTTAGATAGTGCAGTCGCCTCACCTCTTCAGGTTTATCTGTGAAGGTCCCTTCCAAGTGAACCGTGCTGATCCAGACAGTTCGGATTGCTCATTAAAATGTTTTAGTAAGTTGGGCTGGTCCTACGAAGCAGTATGACTGCAGTAAGCAGTGTACATGGTGCGCTGTGAGTACTGCACACATTCCTCTTGGCAGCTTGTGGAACAGAAATTGTGCATTGTTTGGATTGTGTAAGTATTCCTGTTGGTCTCTTGTGATGCTTACCTTCTTAGAGCACCTTTCCTCGTTTGGCTCTACATATTTTGCTACCTTACTTGTTCTGTTTGGCTTAGCAGGGAAGGTCTTCTTCTGAAGCATCCTCAGTCTTGGTCTGGGCAGCATACTTAGAAATGACATGGACGTTACATGAGTGGGTGGTCAAAGGGGGGAAGAAATCACCTTTCTGATCTGTTTCCTTTTAGAACACAGTCCTGGAGAGGATTTGCTTTCCTTGTTTCCTGGAGACTTGGATTCTTAGATGGTTTTGACTGCAGCTATTTCTGATGTTAATTCCTTTTTCTGTACTTTAGTAGCCAAGTGCAAGTGGAGTGCTTTGGAAATTGTCTGAAGTTGCCAGGTTGCGTGTGATCACATATGTAACGTGGAGTTATGTGTGGTGCCAGTGATAATTAAGTGTGATGAATTTGAAGGCTTTCAGTACAATTTCAGCCCTAATGTAAACAGTGACTTGAACTCTGGAATTCTGTGTAAAATCATTAGCTAGCTTGTGGTCCGGGTCTTGAAACCAAAGGCTATGAGGTGCTGCTCTTGTTGACACAGGCTGTGAAAGATGACTTGAGCTCTAAGAGTAATTTCCCTTCTGCTCTTGATAGGAACATCATATCAACAATTAGAATATTAAGAAGATAATATAAAAGTTTGTGCTGCTGGCCTGTGGACTTCCATTAGCTGTTAGCCATAGTTTGGAACTTGCAAAGCAATCTTATTTAGACTTTGGTGTTGAAATCTTCTGATGAAATCCTCCTTCTAATTCTGCAAAAGAATCTCGATGGAACATTTCTGTCTGAAAAGGCTCTGGCATATGAAGATGTGCCAGACTGCAGCCATGTGCCAGATGCGTTTGGATCCATGGAATTTTCTGATGTAGCTTCAGTGTTTGAAGAATCTCCACTCGATCTAAATACTCAGAAAACAAAGCAGGTGTGTGAAGATGTACAGCTAGTTTCTTACAGAAAAAATACAGCTCTTAATCTAGAAATCTGCTTCTCATTGTATCTAGTGCTTACTCCATATTTAAGTATCTAGTGGACCTTGACCAAAGGAAGATAAAGATAGAGCAAAGAAGTATGTTAAGCATAAATTTTGTTGCCTTCTACCTGTAGGCCATGGTTGGTTTGACGTGATCCCTAACTCCAGTGTTTGGTTTGCACAGAAACAGCAAGCAAGGGAACAAGTAAAGGAGTCAGTGAGGATTTTAAAACACAATGGGAAGCGATAAGGCACAGTTAATAAGATTCTGGAGTTAGGCTGGAGGTAGGCAGAGGTTGAAAGGTACCGAAAGAAATTCAATCTTACTGTGTTGGACAACAAAATCCACTGTGATATTATTCAAATTTTTAACTAAACCAAGTGATAATTCATATTTATGTTTAGATAAGCTGGTGAGGGTTAATCCTCAATGGAGAATTGAGATGAACAAATCAAAAAATGGCGTTTGACAGTCTATAAGAAACGAACTTATTCTAGGAGAGAATCAGAGTTTTCAACTGTTTTGTTCAATAGCCAAATAATGTATGATATTTTTATAAGCATTGTGTCTGACCTTCTCAGCTGTTAGAATTTCTTTGACAGTAACTTCTCTGGCTGTGATCAGAAAACCTTCTGTTCCGTCTCTGGCAGCATTCGAGGCATGATACTCAACTGGGTGATATGGAATTCACACTGTCAACTCCAGTGACAAGAAAAGTGGCATCTAAGAAGCGTGCAAACACAGAGAATGTTGATGCAGAGTCAGCGTTAAGAAATGAGCTGCCCTTTGCATTTCCTGCTCCAAAGGCCTTCTTTTCGAAGAGCCAGACAGAGAAGCAAGTAGAAGGCATATCCTTTCAGGCGCCTACTTCCAAAGGTATGTTGTATCTAACAAATGGAAACCTAGAACATGTGTAGCTTAGGAATTTTTTACTTTAAATATGAATGCAATACTTGTAGATCCTAAAATTCTGAAAGGTTTCAGTGTGGGGTTTATTTGGTCACAGCACATACAGCTGCCATCCTGTACATCTGACAGTGCACTGCAAGCGGTTTAACCATATATCAGGGCACGGTACACGTCTGTTAATGATAGAAGTTCTCACAGTTTCACAAGGAGCATGCTTTGAGATGCATTCAGATAATGAGATAAGTGCTGTGTTCCTAAAACTAGCATGTGTCTCCACTCTCCATTGAGATCTAGTAGATAATTTCTTTAACAATTATGATGAGGGTTTTGTTTTGTTTTTATTTTTTTCTGGGCTATTATTTTGAGTGAAAGAAAAGGTTATGCTTTTATTTAAGCGAGCTTTTGATTGCATCATGCTTCTAAATTAAATGTAACCTACTGGATTCCTCATGATAGCATACGAGTACTTGCGTGTATCTGTTCTCCCTAGTAGAGGGAGAAGAGACTCAGTGAACCTGGACAGTGTTACCCAGGGTTGTGAGAACAGCTGAATGATTGTTGAGAACTGGTCAACTCGTGAGCCTGAGACCTGGGATCCTCCATCCCAGGGTGGAACTTTACTGGAGCATGTGGGTGCCACAGCAACAAAAGGACTGTGTACAATAGACTGAGAGTTTGCTGAGTTTCTTGGTTGACAGAAAGCACAACTAACTCAGCAGCAAGTGATGTATTTGGGATAGGAGATGACAGCTGGACTTTGAACCTTAAGGACTGCCAAGAAAGAAGCCATCTGCTCAACCCCTGAGCTGCAAACTGCCAAGGAACTCCATACGTTGCCAGGAATGTCAGGAGGGTGCCGACCATGGATACACAGCTACGGACTGATGGTAAACTTGAAACAGCTTGAAGTGAGTAAGGGATATCCAGGATGCACTGGTGCTCAATATTCAAGAAGCCCATCAATCTACACTGGGCCAAAGGATACCAGTTTTAATATCTCATGCAGTGTTTACTGTATTGGAGGCAAAAGGGGGACATTGGCTTTCACCCCAAAGATTCCCGAAATACCAGGCCATCCTGGTAGAGCAGGGTGATATAGAAATAATTGTAACTACTATTGCCAACCCAGTATCTTTCCTTAGCGGAACTCCCCTGGTGGAGAACCAGGATGACATCACTGCTTTGAAACAACTGATGCTGCACATTACATCCAGTCAGTCGGAGCTGAAGGACGAACCCTTAGAAGATGCAGAAGACGCCTGGTTTACCAGCAGCTGCAGTTTTGTGAGACAAGGAGGCTTTAAGGCAGGACATGCAGTAACTGCTACTGAGCAGGGAATGGAAGCACAACCATCAGCCGTGGGGACTACCCCTTCAGAAGGCTGAAATAACTGCCTTGACGAGAGCCTTAATGATATGGACAGATGCTAACTATGTGTTTGGGGTGTCACACGCTCATAGTACCATCTGAAAAGAGCAAGGATTGCTCACACACAAGGAAAAGAGCGTGATGTAAATGTACCAAGGGCTATTCTATGTTGTAGGGCACAGTTCTCTATCCAGGCCCAAGTCTGTGTGGGTGTCTCCTCTATCCACAAAGCTGCTCACACTGCAGGAGGCACAGGCTGAGAGGAGAGGCCAGAGCAGCTCTCCCACTGTGACACGGAGCAGCAGGATACAAGTAAAGGAAGGCCCCGCAGCTGTACTGGGAAGATTCCACACAGTCATCAATTTTTCATCTGAAAGGTAAAGAGGAATTCCCTTTTCTGCCCCTATCATCATTGGTCGGGTGAGTAGCAATGATGCCCGGTGTGCTTCCATCAATGGAGCAGAATAGGCGGAAGGCTGGGGTGCAGGCTGACCTCTGCTGAGGTGAGTGGGGGCTCAGGGTGTTGCTCAGTGGTAGATTTGTTCACACTGAGTTCTATCAGGAAACTTGCTCAACATCGAAGGCCTTGCAAAAGTCTGGCTGAGTGATGTCAGTTGCTTTTCCTTTCCCTACTGATGCTGTCACTCCACTGTAGAAGGCCACCAAAGCGACCAGGCTGCATGTCTCCGTTTCCGCTGTTTCTCCATTTCCTTCTTGTTGCTCCCTGTAACCAGCAGGTTCAGCCATGCTGCTTTCCTTCCTCCTCTGCTGTGTTTCGTGTGGTCGGGATGGAGCTCAGAGCTCCAGCTCTGAGAAAGGTTTTCTGAGAAAGTTACCATCTCTTTTCCATTCCTTTACCCCTAAAAACAGTTTTCCAGTGTCTCTCATGCAAGAATTCTTTGAACAGCCTGCAGCTGACTCTCCTGAAGCTCAGGGTCCTGACTTTGCTTTTTGCCAGGCCCACATTCCTTGAGATGAGGAACTCTAGGAGGGCATGGTCACTACAGCCCTGACCACCTCCAGTCTTAACCCCTGCTGTGCACCATGTCCAGTAATGCTTCCCTTCTGCTTGGTGTGCTTAATGCTTGGCCCACAAAGTTATGGTCAGTGCACTCCAGCAGGCTCTCAGACAGCTTGCAGCAACTGGGATTGGTGCTGGGTGGTTGCTGGGAGGTGTCTCAGCAGAAAAGCTGGGCTGGGGTGGGCGTGCTGTGTCAGTCCTCATCGCAGCTGGCAGAGAGAGTTAGAGGAGGGTGATGGGTGCTGCCTGCTCTCAGTGCTGCTGCACTGAATTTGGGGCACAGCAGCACACTGGTGAGTGAACTGGGAGGGAGACGGACTGCTGCTGTGCATGGCTAGGCCAGAGCTGGAGGACTGTCAAACATGTGAGTCATGCTGGTGCAGCCATTGCAGCTGCAGCAGGAGTAGAAGACAAAGAGGTTTTGTAGAGGACAGAGGGTGGTGATTCATGGTTTGATGTCCAGGTGGAGGCCGATAACAAGTGGTGTCATCCAGGAGTCTGTCTTGGGACCAGTGCTTTTTTACATGGTTATCAGAGACACCAATGATGCAATGGAGTGCACCCTCTGCTGTTTGCTGAGTGGTGCGGCTGACGCAGTGGAAGGAAGGGATGCCATTCAGTGGGAGCTCAACCGAGAGGTTGGCCTAGGTGAATCTAATGAGGTTCAACACAGCAAAGTGCAAGGTTTTGCACTTGGGCTGGAGGAATCCCAGGCATTTCTACAGCCTGGGAGGAGCAGTCCTTAAGAGAAGCCCCGCAGAGAAGGACCTGGGGGTCCTGGTGGATGAAAAACAGAACGTGAGCCATCAGCGTGCTCTTGCAGCTCAGAGAGCAAATGGTCCCCTGGGCTCCATCAGAAGAGGGGATGGCCAGCAGGGACAGGGAGGTGATTGATCTTCATGATCCTTGAGGTCCCTTCCAACCCGGGCCATTCTATGATTCTGTGATTACACATGCTGTCAGAAATAACGGCAGCTGTACAGAAGCTGGATATATTTTGGGACAGTTCTTGTAACCAGCTGATTTTAAGACCTTGCCCGAGTCAAGAGTCTTAATTGCATGTCAGAAGAAAGCTGGTAAAGTGGCTATTGCTCATTCTTTTTCATTTGCTGATTCTTTCTTTCGGGTTCCTTTTCCAAAGGAGATTCTGGTGATGGAAACAATTGAAGAAAGAACAAAAGCAGCTCTTGCCAAGAGTGCTTGAAGTCCCTGTGGAGAGAAGCAAAGAACTTGGGCTTCCTCTGGGATGCTCCCCACCATGTCTCAGAAAGGAGACAACTGCTGTTCCACTTTCTGCTCTGTGTGTGGAAAGGTACGTCTGGGTTTCTTCTGCTTGTTTATTCTTTCTTTTTCGGGCTTTGAAGGAGAAGGGGTGGAGCAACGGGAGACTCACTGGTCATTTGTTACCTCAAGAACAGGATGGATTCTGCATTGACTGTGAAAAACCTGGGCTAGTAGCATGGGCATGTTTCAGGCTGGACTTTTCTTTTCCTTCTTGGTTTCCTTTTGGCTACAGGGAGACAGCTGTCTAAAGGTGTGTTTTCATACCCACTCTCCAAAACCATGTTTCATTGTTGCAGGTGGTTCAGTGTGCTCTTGCAGGGTAGATGCTGTAGTTTGCTGTAGAATCTGAATGGTTTCTGTTGTTACGGGAGGACTGGGAGGAGGTAGTGAGAAGAGAATTCAATGCCTGAGGTGTATCTTAGTGAGAAATGTTGGCATGAGGTGCTGAAAGTCTTGAGCTGTCAAAGGCCAGTGAGGCTCAGACTCCTTAACCTGCTGGAGCAGGGTGGAAGCAAGGAGTGGGCACTGCCCTCCCACAAGCTGCACTTGGTTCTGGTCTGCCAGGTCTGTGCTGGCCTGGATTTCTTCTGAGAAGTTTGTTGGAGCTGCTTGGAGTAGTGAAGGGTGGGGAAGAAGTGCTGCTCAAGAGCTAAGGCTCTGCATGATCATCTTGGATGGTTTTAACCATGATATCTGAAGACATAGTTTCCATCAGAATGATCCCAACATTGTGCGAGTGTCTCAGATGTATGAGAGCACCCGCCTCCTCCAGCTGAGCCATAGGAAAGCTAACTGTGCCCAGTAATTACAGCTTCTGCAGATTGAATATGCTTCCAAGTGTTTTCCTTAGTGATCAATAATGTCCCAGCACTCTGAGATTCCATTTCTGGCACAGTCTGGAGCATCTCTGCAATCCTTGGGTGCTGGAGGGCACGTGGTGAGTGCGTGGACAGGGTGGCACAAACGCGTGCGTGTGCTGAGGAGTTGGGTTGCACACAGGTGCACACAAAGGGGTGTTTGTGGAAGGTGTATGCACGTACGTGTTCCCAGGGGTGGTTGGCACACGTCTGTGAATGCAAAGGAGGGCACACGATGCAGTGCGTGCATGGGGGTGTGCAAAGCAGGCAGGGTGGTGAATGGGTGTGCGTTTGCACATGGATAGGGGAAGGCTGGGGTTACAGGTTGACCTGTGCTGAGGTGAGTGGGGGCTCACGGTGTTGCTCAGTGGTAGATTTGTTCACACTGAGTGCTAACAGGAAACTCGCACACCCTTTTTGTTTCAGCTGTGCCAGCGCTGTGATCCCTTGCTGCTGGGATGTGCTGTTGGAAGGATGGTCTGCGTGCCAAGCTCCCATCTCTTGCATGAATCAAGTGTAGAGCAAAAGGGATGTTTGGGCCAGGTGACTGTAAGAAGGCTGGCTGCTTTGGATGGTGGCAGCTGATGGAAACAGGTGCTCTGGGGACCGTTCAGCTTTTAACAGAAGACAGGGGTCCTGCAGGAAGAACGACTAGGTTCTCAAAAGGCTTCAGACGTGCACACAGAGTACATCTGTCCTGCCGTGCCGTCTCTGCTTCTTTTTGATGAAAGCATTTTCATGACCACTTGTTGTGGCTGTTGCTTGTAGAAGGAGGAATGTTAGGTGCAGTTCTCACTGAGAACTTCTGCTAGGATTTCTGTGTAATTTGAATCATGAGTGTTAGCACAGTGAGGTGAAGGAGGGCCCCGGAAGCAAATTTGGTGCTGTTGAAGCTCTGTGCGATGAGCAGGTGGGAGGTAACACGTGCTGGCAGGTGTGGAAACAACTTTGGGATTGAGGTGTGGAGGGAAGGGAAGGGAAGGGAAGGGAAGGGAAGGGAAGGGAAGGGAAGGGAAGGGAAGGGAAGGGAAGGGAAGGGAAGGGAAGGGAAGGGAAGGGAAGGGAAGGGAAGGGAAGGGAAGGGAAGGGAAGGGAAGGGAAGGGAAAGAGAAAGGAAATGGGAAAGGGAAAGGGAAAGGGAAAGGGAAAGGGAAAGGTAAGGTGATGACAAAGCAGATGGCAAAGAGCTTCCTGGGGAGGCTTGGTGCTTGCTTGGGGTTAGATCTGATCAACTTCTTGTTTGCTGGTGTCCATCTGGTGTTTGTGGAGTAGTTTTCATCCCAGGGTCTGTCTGGTAAGACTGGGGCTTGAGCCAGGCCAGGGCGAATCCAGTGTGCTTTGCTCTTGTTCTTAGTGCTTGTTTTTGCTCAGGAGGGCCGGTGGCAATCCTCACGGAGCAAGGCCTGCAAATGGGGTTTGTGGAGGAAGGTCCTGCAGGCCTTGTGTGACACCCATGGAGCTGCAGCGAGGCTGCATCTTTGTAAAACAAGGGAAATGCACAGAGATCTGAAGGTGGGTTGTCGTCTCAAGTGATGCCGGAGGGGATGTGCGTGCTCCTTTACATATGCGTTGTCTGCCTGCTGTAGGTGGGTTGGCTTAGAAAGCTGGTACCGTGTTTCTGTTGTCGGGAGAAGCAAATATCAACTCTTCTCTCTACTGAAAGATTTAACAAAAGAGCCTCTCCTTGCTTCTTAGCGTATGAATCACAGAATCATAGAATCACCAGGGTTGGGAAAGACCTAAAAGATCATCCAGTCCAACCGTTCTCCTATTACCACTAGCTCCCACTAAATCACGTCCCTCAACACAACATCCAGTCATTCCTTGAACACCCCCAGGGTGGGTGACTCCACCACCTCCCTGGGCAGTCCATTCCAGTGCCTGGCCACCCTTTCTGAGAAGTAATATTTCCTAATGTCCAGCCTGAACCTCTCCTGCTGCAGCTTAAAACCATTCCCTCTAGTTCTATCAATAATGACACGAGAGAAGAGGTCGACCCCCAGCTCACTGCAACCTCCCTTCAGGAAGTTATAGAGAGCAATGAGGTCTCCCCTGAGCCATCTCTTCTCCAGGCTGGACATTCCCATCTCCTGCAGCCTCTCCTCATATGGCCCCATTGTGCTCCAGACCCCTCACCAGCTTTGTTGCCCTTCTTTGAACACATTCCAAAGCCTCAGTGTCTTTTTTGCAGTGAGGGGCCACAAACTGGAAACAGAATTCGAGTTGTGGCCTCACCAGTGCTGGGTACAGGGGGACAGTCACCTCTCTGCTCCTGCTGGCATCACTGTTTCTGATGCAAAATGTATGTAAGTGTCACATGTGTGACATCCTTCTTGATGGAGTTCTGTGACTGGAGTTCAATGGATTTGAGTGCTGACTTGAAGCCTGTGGGCATCACCCAGGAGTTGGGGTGAGAGGATGAGGCGTAGGAACAGGAACCTCTTTGGTCGTTATTAACTCCCAACTTTTTGGTCAGGAATCTCTGTGTTTCTTTATCACGTAAAGAACAGAGTCATTGTGCAGCTTGTGAATGAATTGATTCACGCCTGCTGATTGGTGCTGTTCTCTACAGGGAGCTGCAATGGAAATGGACACTTGTGGTCCACTGTCCAGCCCCCTCCCGTGTTGGATTTTCTGGGCTTTGAGACACGTCTTCCAGATGCACTTTGTGTTATTTCTGATGTGTTGACCTGTTGAGCTCCAGTCCCAAATGAGGATTCAAGTACTACCACCGCAGTCCATTGGGACTGTAGTATTTCTTGCTAAACAGAATTCGTGTGCACCCTTGTCTTTCGTCTCCACAAAGGATCTTGTAATCATCTCTGTCTGTGTTTCTTTTAGACCCAGAGATGGAGCAGAGAGGAACACAGACTTGGGTGGATCTTCATTCAGGAGCAGGGACACGTCATGCTCATCTGAGGTGTCTGGCTGACAGCAAGAGCAGAGAGGTAAGTTTCATAGGGTCGCATGCCCATTTTATTTTATTTTTCATTCATGATGCATAGAGGCGTTCCCCAGACAAAGTGAGCATTTCTCAACTGGACTTTCTAGAAATGAGCTAGGCAGTGAAAATGGGTTTGAAGCATTCCTAAGAGCCCCGCAAGAGAATGCTGAGAGTTAATCTGGCACCCTCCTTTGGAAACGTCCGTTGTCTGTCAGCTCTTCAGCTGTGCCCTAACACCTCCCATTGCGCTGCCACACCAGGATAGAATTCCAAGCCCACACTGAGTCCTGGAATGTTGTGGTGCCGTGTTGGAATCAGATGTGACCACGTGGTCTTGGCTCCCCGCCTTGTGGGGGGTCATGGTGGACCAGGCTGTTGGCCGTTGGTGATGTCATAAGCGGCTGGAATGAGGGGAGGAGCGGTGCGTTCTGTGTTCCTTTGTGGGTGAGCTAGTGGTCGGAGTGGTTGTTGACTTGTTGTTCTTGTGCCTTTAGTGTCGTTAATTAGTTAGTGTCGTTAGTTAGTTAGTGTTGTTAGTTAGTTAGTATTGTTAGTTAGTTAGTGTTGTTAGTTAGTTAGTGTTGTTTGTTAGTGTTGTTAGTTAGTGTCGTTAGTTAGTTAGTGTCGTTAGCTAGTTAGTGCCGTTAGTTAGTTAGTTAGTTAGTTAGTTAGTTAGTTAGTTAGTTAGTTAGTTAGTGACTTTATTGCCTTTTTCTTCACACCGTCGTGTGCAGCAGCTTGTAGGTAAGCTGAACCTGCATGGGATGGATGGGTGGGCAGTGAGGTGTTGAGAACTGCTGGCTGTCGGAGCTCACAGCACCGTATTGCTTACTCTTGACCATCAGACGTAATTTTCCCCTGGTACACACGTTCCAAAGGGGATATCAGTAAAGTTGGCACCTGTCCCGTGCTTCTTCCATTGTCTTTGCTCAGTAGTGGAAGCATCGTAAAGTTGCTGGGTGGACAGGCATCACGTAGTCTGAGACTCAGCATGTCTTGCAGGAAGTGGGTGGGGCGGTTGTGCTGTGTGTGTTATTCCATGGATGTCTTAGCCCTTCTCACTGACCTGCTCTTTCTCTCTCCTCTCCTCGCCCTCCACCCGCTGCCTCGGTGCAGCTTTTGCTCTCATATCATCCGAGCAAAGCGACAAGGAACTGCTGCATATAGCTTGAGGTGATCTCACTGCCAGGTACGTGCTATGTTTTGTCCGCCCGCATGGTTTTGCCGCAGGGTATGCGCGGGTAGCTCTGAAGAAGTCTGTCCATCCTGTGCTGTGTGAATAGAGAAAACAGAAGTGTGTTTCTGCTCTGTTCCAGCTCTTCACACTTGCTGTGATGTGTGCTGCGTGCAGTAAGATCAGCCGTGAGCCTGAGGTGGCGGCGACGGAGGTACAGTATGAAGCTCTGGCTGGTCTTTGTTCCCTGTGTTGAGCCATTAGAAGTAGCTGCAGATGTACTCTCCTGCAGGAAAGAATGGGCCAAAAAGGGCCTGGCCAGCTGTCTGCGCCAGTGCCATTGCTGATTAGTCTGGGTAGAGAGAGATGCATCTTTGCATGGCCTGGCAATGCACGCCAGAAAGGGAAATAACTGTGATGAGACGTGCAGCTCCTTCTGAAGTGCTCCTGATAAGGATGGAGCACATTTGCTGCAGCTTTCTCTGGAGATGTGCTCCTCACCTTGAAATCGTCTTGGCTTGTCCTCAGCTCCTGACCACGGCCTGTGCTCTGTTTTGCAGGCTGATAACATGCGGGAGCCGCAGCTGGTGCGTGCTGTGTCATCTCTCAACGTACCAGCGATTGCAGCAGCCCATGTTATCAAGTGCCACGTCGCCCAGGGGCCGGATGAGCTCTCTCTGGAGGTAAGCAGTTCCAGGCGTTCCTTGTTGTTGTGCACAGGGAGTAGTATAGAGTGTGAACGCCTCGGGAATGCTCTCATATTTTGTGTCGTAGAAGAAGGCTGTTGTTTTAGCTGTGCTTTCCTGCCAGCTGTGCTGAAGCTGGGATTGATGTTTCAATCTCTTGCAGGTTGGAGATCTGGTGTGCATCATTGATATGCCACCAAAGGAGATGAGCCCCTTTTGGAGAGGCAAGCATGGCTTTGAGGTAGGCACACATTTTTGACTAGAGAGCACAGCTTCAGTAGTGTCTAGAATCTCTGGTTGGAGCTGCTCTGCCTGCACAGGATGGCTTCTGGATGCAAACAGTTGCCCTGCGTCGGTGTCAGAGGACCTTCCCTTTGGCTCTGGGCTTGGGCTAATGCCCACCTGTCTTTTTGTTCTTATTACAGGTTGGTTTTTTCCCTGGTGAGTGCGTGGAACTCATCAGGGGAAAACTGCCCGAGTCCATCCTCAATTCATTGCCAAAGCCAGGTGCGTATTTTACATTTGACAATGCGGGTTAGTAAAATGGGGTCTGAACGTGGCTTTCAGGGGGTTCGTTAATGCCCTAGTACAGCAAGAGAACTGCATTAAGCTCCTTGGGCACCTCCAGGGATGGGGAAAATCCGTTCTTGTGTGTCCTTGTTGGGAACATGCTTTTTGTTGTTACGTGTTCTGTTGAATGCGTTGCGCTCAGCCTCGTCCAACCGAGCCAGGGCTGAAATGAACTTGTTTCTTTGTTTTGTTGCGCAGAGCCAAAGAAACGGGGCAAGTTCATCTCCTGCCTTCGTTCCCTGTTGAAGGCCTGCCCCAGGAGAGCGAAGCAGCCGGAGCCTCCGACATTCTCGGGATCCATGTCCCTGCTTGACATCGTTGAGAGGTATTTAGCCAACAGGACTTGAGGGCTGAGCTGTAGGAAAGGAAGCGTCCTTTGCTGTTTGAAACAGAGCGCGTTTCTAAGCTGTGTTTCAGCAGAAACCAGGCATTGCCCGGAACAGGCAACTTTTGGCCAGGGCTCGGTGCAGCTCTTCCCTCACCCTGCACCACGTCTGACAGCATGCTCTGTTTTCTCTGCAGAATGAGTTCTCCCAGTAAGAGGGCAGAGTCAGCAGCTTGCAGTTGGCGTTCCTGCTTCTGCCTGGGCAAACCATCCCCTGTGGCCAAACGCCAACTGCAGAGCAGTGCTAGGGAGCCCTCTGAAGCTGAAGTCTTGGTCCTGGCAGGTAAGCATGCAAATCCAGCTTTCAAAGCACTGCTTGTCAGCAACACAGGTAGAATTCATGCTTTCAGTGGGCTTGTACATCCTTCTGGCATTCAAGCCTGTGCCTGACATCTTCAGTTGACCCCTGTTTTTCCCAAATGAGTCTCTTGTCAACACAAGAGCTGGACCTGCACGAGGATCACTTTCAAGACAGTGACACTGTTGCTAGAAGCCTATTTGCTTCTGCCCACCATCACTGCATAGCCAAATGTCAAGAACCTGTTTCATGATTCATCTTGTGAAACTTTGACACTAACTGCTGTGCGTCTACTCCTTCCTAGGTGACCCGAGCCCTTGTATATCTCCAAGACGCCAGGCATGTTACGATGCAGCATCCTGTGATTCCATCAATGAAGAACTGTTACTAAGCACAGGATGCTGCAGTTCAGATGAAAGCCTTCCGTATAACATCAGTTATAAAGAGAAGAATGCCATCATCATTGAAGCTCTCGTTCATCCCATACCTGCTGAAGCTGCTGACCTGAGCCTGCCAGACTCCTCAGGCACCAGCCTGGACCCAGTGCTTTTCCAGGACAGCCCAGCCCAAGCACAGCCCGAGTGCCCCGACAGCAGCACAACCATGCAGGCTCAGGTCAGCATTACAGAGGAGAAGCCAAACATCTCTGAGGGGGAGGTAGAATCAGGCCAAGAGTCCCAGGCTCTGGGCAACAGCACGACTGGTCCCATCTTAAAGCCTTTACCTCTCACACCCTCCTTTGTTCCATTGAATAAAGGCACGCTCGTGCTCAATCAGTACTTTGGCTGCATTCCGAGTTTTCATTCGCAGAGATTGGGATGAGTGCAAGAAACATCAAGGCAGCTCAGCTTGCAACGCTCTGGCTGTGGGGTGCGTGCAGGGACACTGTAACCATACAGGGAAAGGCTTTCACTGCTTCCTAAAGCTGTAGTCCAGCCCTGCTACTGCTCTGTGGCACAAAGCCCTGAGGGATGTTCCATATTGTTAACCTAAGTGAAGCCAGCTTCATGCACTGTGTTTTGTTGTTGCTGGGTGAGAGGGGGATGCACGTTGGTGAGAAGATGAGCATTGCTGGATCTGCCACGAGTGTCGCTTCTGCCTCTAAGAATATGTCCTAAGTAGGATGTGAACACTGCTGGCACTTCCTCATTGCACGTGCTTGGAGGATCTTCAGTTCTTGCACATTCAGGATGTCTGTCAGTGACTACGAGGAAATTCTCAAGTACTAGGAATTCCATGAAACAGTTGGAACGGGTAAGTGTCATCTTTGTACAGAAACAGCACGCCTAACAGTCTGTCTCACCACTCTAGAATTAATCTGAGAATAGATTGACAGCTCTTGTCAGTTCTCTAAGTCAGGTTTCATTTGTATAAACTTGAAATTGGATTTTTGAAACCAGTTGGAAATTGATGGTTCTGATTACCTCTTCCTCTAATTAAAGCATTACACACAGTGTATGCTAGGTACTCTGCTTTACTTGTAATATTATAATAGTGAAGAATTCACACTCAACTTTAAGCAACTGTGTTTTGAGTTGTAGGTAGTTTTGCAAAGGTAAAACTCGGGCGGCATCTTCTTACTGGTGAAAAAGTTGCACTAAAAATCATGGAGAAAGTTACTGTAGGGGTAAGCCAAAAGGCATTTAAATATGAGAATATCTTCTGTTGGAGTTGTGGAGTTCTCAAGAACACGGGGGCAGGTGGGATGGTACTTAGGAATGCAGCCTACTGGTCCCATTGCCTTTTGAAAGATGCTGTAGAGCTGGAAAAAGTTTAACAGAGCACCACAAATCTTGTTGCTGGTTGTTCAGAGGGCAGTATTCTCTGGCTGTAAAATGGAGGAAGTTATTATATTATTACATTACATTACATTATTATTGCACATATTATTTCCACAATATGTCATATAGTATGGAATATCCTTTGGCCAGTTTAAGTCAGCTGTCCTAGTTCTGTCCCTTCTCACTTCCTTGGGCTCTCAGCTGAGATTGACTGTGGCTCTGTACAACGCTGCCTGGCAGCAGCTGTAAGCATCACTGCGCTATCTCCATTGTTTCTCTAGAATGAAACGTAGTATTAAATCAGACACTGAAGAAAATAATTCAGTCCCAGCTGAAACTCAGAGAATAACTTGTGCTTAGGATTCTTTCCCTACAGGAAATGTGAGATAATTATTGCTATTTGGTACTATGTTCTGTAGCTGAGCTGGATTTTGTTATCCTTGAAGAAGTATCTTCCTCTGAAAGGGGAGTAAAACATGATGCTCCTAATGAGTGGAGCAGAGACACAGATCTGATCTGAGTGTTGGTTTCACATTTTTGTGATGCTCTTTGCTGCAGTTTGTATCTAGAGAGAAGCCCTTGTGGTGTCAGTCTGTTGTGTAACCTGCTCTAGTTTTGTGCCTCAAGGAAGAGTGATCCTTTAAACAAATGGTGGCTATACAGAGGGTATGGGGTGAGATGCATTCCTCTGGCCCCATCCAATGGATTTTCTGTCTCTGAAGTCTTGAAGCACAGGTTAGGTACTGGAAGGCTTGAATATTTCCTCACCAATAGGTTAGAGCTTGGCATTTTGTAAGCTGCTGGTATCACTCAGTAAAGCAAATCATTACAGCACGAGCATTTTCCTAGGCATCTTATGAAATCCCTATATCTACAGAACCTTTCCCCACTGAAAAAAAAGTACATGTCCGAGGGATGAGGCTCCATGTTCTCTCTGGGTAATAACTTCAGTGCTTGGAAAGCTATTTCCTTCTATCTAGTCTGCTGTTTAGGTGTATGACTGTTTCCTGTCACAATCCCATTGTGACCTGCTGGCCAGAGCCTCAGTCAATCTTCATACGCACCCCCTCTCCCCACCCCGTAGGCATTGAGAAGCTGCCATGAGGTTCCTCTGCACTCTGAACAAACATCTTTCTCCCCAGCTTCTCTTCTCTGAGTGGGAGCTTCAGCCCCCTGCACAGGCTGGAGGTCATCCACAGAACTTGCTTCAGGTTGTTATCCTTCCTGGCCTAAAACCAGATACAGTATTGTACATGTGGTGCAATGAGTGTTGAAGCAGGAATGACTTGTCCTGGTCTGGTTGTGCTGCTTTTTAATGCAGCTGATGATCTTGTTGTACTTCTTTTCTGTCAGAGCACACTGCTGGCTTGCATTCAGCCTGTGGTCTCTCACCACTTGTCCTCCTAGTCCCCAGGTCCTTTCCAACAGATACAAGCTAGTATTTCCCACCTGGGATATTGGAAGATGGGAACTTGCCAGCAGTCAGTGAAGATCTCTGAGACAGCGAGAGCGAGCGAGCTTTGAGTAGACTGGGAACCACTGTCCACAGCAGGAAATAAGAGAAGAGAAAAGATGTTTCCTTGGGCACTTGGGTGGAAATCATTCCTGACTGCTTTCTCATCCACCGGGAAAATCTGCTGATTGACAATTTGAAGCTGATAGACTTTGGACTCTGTGCAAAGCCAAAGGTAAGAGGATGTGTTAAATCAAATACAATGTGCCCCCAAGTAATGCATGTTTGAGCACTGTATGCAACAGGGGCTTGTCCAAACAAACACCCTAAAATAAAGCTGTTTCTGTGGCTGACATGTCATTGCATCTTGTTTGGAATGGCCTGAACTGTGTGAGAGTGGTTAACAGATTGCTCAGAAGCACAGGTAGATAATTTTCTCTAGCTAGACTCCCTGTTTTCATAGTCTAAGCTGTAGATAATCTTGTAGGTATATCACCTGTCTTATGCAAGGGTCTGTAATAGGAGCATGGGGTTGGTGTGCCTAAGGAACCTTCTAAGGAACTGTCTGTAGGATGAGATTGTGGATAGAATAAAATGACTTTTGCAGGTGACGTAAAAATCCTGTGATTGCATATGCTTGAACTGAATTGTTTCTTGATCTTCAAATTGATTTCCAGAAGCCTTTATTAACATGTAAGATGGGTGCTGTTATGAAAGCACGGGAAGACTGCCTTACTGATTCCAAGAGAATTACTTACCCTCAAATGATTTTTCCTGGCCAAATTTAGAGCCTCTCACAGGTAATCGAGACCAACAGGCTGTTGTTGCACAATCAACAGGCACTATCTAGATGATCAGCTGAGGAAAATAAAGCATCATGCCAAGGGTACTAGATAAGTGAGCAGCTTGAGATCTGCACATTCATGTGATACTCATGCTCTTAGACAATATTTGCTGAGTGAGGTCACATTGAATGAAAGCAAAATATAAGGTGAATGAAAACATACACAGGAGAAGAAGCCTCTGAGGCTCCTGAAGTGTAATGACCAGAAGACATAAACTCTGTTAAAGCAAACGTTTCTCTCTATTTTTTGTGTTCTTCCAGAGAGGCCTTGATTAGCACCTGAACACATGCTGTGGAAGCCCAGCTTATGCAGCACCAGAGCTAATCCAGGGCAAAGCGTATATTGGCTCAGAGGGATGTAGAGCGGTGTTTGTTTTCCCCTCTTTCCCTTCCCTCTCCACAGAGCATTTCAAGGCAGTGGAGCTCAGGTAGGCTCTCTTGGTTTCCCTTCTGAATTCTGCTAGGTTGCATTGCTTGGTAGCTCTCAGAAGCTGTCAGTGGCCACAGACTAGAAAAGTGCAATTGGTCTCAGTTCACACAGCTGGCTGGTTTGTCTCTGGCTAATCCTGAACTGCCTCAAGCGACTGCTTTGGGGCTCTACAGAACAGCAGCTTCAGAGATCTCTTTCTATGACTAAGTTTTTGAAAGAGCAATTTGCTCTGTTAATTATCCATAATTTTTGTGCAGTCTGTTTTGTCAGACGTGTCTTTAGCTTCCAAGTTGTAGGTGAAGACTTGTTTCCATTGTAATGCACAGTGTACTAAAAACTGAGAGATGTCTGGAATTTTGGAACCCACTACTTGCAGTTGTTAATCTGTCCAAACTGGTCTGGTTTGGAATGCCCTCATCCTTCTTGAATCGCTGTTAAAGGCGGAGCAATTCCTACAAGTGCCATGGCCCCACGGTTGTTCTAATTCTTGTTTCTTTGTTTTCCACACGCTGCTTTTCAAGCCTCCTTTTTCTTTACAGTCCAAGTGAGAATTGCACTGTGAGGTGTCTGAACCTTGTTGTGCCTCTACATAAAGAGAACAGCAGCAAAGCCTGACAGGTGACTGTGCTGACAGCTCTTGTAGCCAGTAACACGTAACTGTGCTAAATCCCTTGTGACGGCTTTGATTTAAATTTTGCCAGTGAAATCCTTGTAAAAGGAACTGCAGCAGTGTGATGAGCTAAGGTGAAGATGCTGGTTTTAGTAGTGCTCTAAGCTGAGTGGAAGAACAATTGAATTAGGGTTATATGCTTTCTCTGGGACGTAAGGTTTTTTTTCCTGAGGGAAAGAGCCAGCTTTTCATGGGCTATATGTGGGCTTTGGCAAGGGCAGACAATCCAGTCTGTCAGGAAGCCATTTGAGGTGCTTCAGGTTTGTAAGCTTGTCTTTTTGTTTCTCAGGTGGATATTTGGAGCATGGGTGTACTGCTGTATGCTCTGCTGTGTGGGTTTTCCCTTTGGATGATGACAATATGATGGCACTCTACAGGAGGATACCAGTGGGTATCAGTTGTGCTAGAATACACTGAGAAGGGAAATAGCAGAGCTTGACAAGAGGCCTTGCTTTTCGGATGGCAGAACATGCTGAGCTGTGGGTAGAAAGGCCTGTCTGCTGAATATTGTCCCTGTTTTTGCTGTTTTGTCTACCAGTATTTTGTGGATTTGGTTCTACGCTTGGTTGGCCTATGTGGCACTGTAGCCTGATTCTATACCATGATAGCATACAGAATTTAAGGAGAAGTATTTTCCTGCCAATGGGCTGGATTTTTTTTGTATCTGGTTCTTCAACTGGCTGCTCCCTATACTATCTGTAGTAAAAATATAGACACATCATTTGATTTCCCTGAAATGAATGTTCCTAAATGCCAGCTCTTCTCATGTCTACAAAGGTCAAAGTTCTGCATTTGCTATTAGAATTTCCTCTTCCAGAATCAGGAGGTAATGTAGGACCCCACAGATTGACTTCAGAATTCAACAGTCAGTTCTGTTTCCTTTCTGAGTGCATAACAACCTGAGCACATGAATTGAATGACGTGGCTTTTTAGTCTGGTACAAACTCTGCTGTACACTGAAACTTGGTCCATTTGTAAGCAGGACTTTGTCCATCTCTGCAGGACAGCAGAAAACCCTTTGTGCTAATCATGATGCCAAGAAGCAGAATGCGGCAAATGGCAGATGATCCAACTGCTTCAGGTGTTCATTGCCTTAAAACTGTGAATAGTTTTGGACTGAGAGTTTGTAAGCAGAACGGAGCTCTTAAAGCTGTCAGAGATTATTTCTGCACTGTTCAATTCTATCTGCCTAACATACACAGGATCTCAGAACTGCATTGCTTGAATTGGTGGAAATTGTTGAAGTGAACTGGGATGAGCAAGTTTTAGAACTTAGTCAGAATGCTATAAAAAATGGATAATCTCATGAGTATTAAGGTACAGGATTGCTATTTCTGCACTGAATTTGTTTTTATTTTACATGGCTGTGATCTGAAAGTTGCTTGAAACGCAGGCACCTAGGCACTGTTGTGTAACTGAATTTCACACATGATAGGTCCTGAAATATCCTGGAATCTAAAACTCTGACTTGTTTTAAGTCTGCTGCTTGAGTATAATCAGGGTCATAGTGTCTGTGTGCAGTGTTTCTTTCCCTGTAATGCTCCACATCATTTCATTTTGGGAATATTGAAGGAAATGGACTATGTGCCATAACTGTTGTTAGAACAAAGTATGTCTGGTGTGATCTTATGCATAGGTTCTGTAACTGCTCTTCACAGCTCAGGTGTTTGACCTTCCTTTTGGTGAAGTGATGAAATACTGCTGGTTTCTATTTGTGCTTCTAGGCACCTTGAAGCTCTTAGGAATAGAACAATTGTCTCCAGTTCTTTTCAATGATATCAGTAACAACTCGAGTGTTGCTGCCCACTAGGTAGACCCAAAGAAGCAGATTACAGTGAAACAACACACGAGCTGGACCTGCACGAGGATCACTTTCAAGACAGTGGCTCTGCTGCTTGAAGCCTATTTGCTTCTTCCTGCCGCCACTCTATTACCAAGTATCAACAGCCTCTTTCATGATTCAACTTGCAAACGTTTGACACTAACCCTTGTGTTTCTATGCCTTCCTAGGTGATTCGAGCCCTTGTCAACCCCAAAGATCCAAACCAAGTAGTGATGTGCAGTGTGTTTCCATCAATGGAGAGTTCTTATTAAGCACGAATCGCTGCAATTCGGATGACAGCCTTCCACATGGTAACAGTGATGGACACAAGGGGCTCATCCACATTCATGCTCTCATATCTCCTGGCTCTGCTGAAGATGCTGACCTGAGCCTGCCAGACACAGCAGTCACCTGCCTGGATTGTGACCCAGTGCCTTTGCAGTGCTGCCCATCCCAAGCACAGCCCGAGTGCCCCAGCAGCAGCACCACCATGCAGGAGCAGGTCAGCATCAGTGAGGTGAAGCTGAGCATCTTAGATGGGGACTTAGAGTCAGGCTGCCAGTCCCAGGCACCAGGCAGAAGCACAAGCTCTGAGCCACTCTCATCATGACAAGAGGAGTCCCATCTTCACCCTTGACCTCTCAAGCCCTCCTGTCTTTTATTGAATAAAGTCACTCTCATGCTCAGTCATCGCCTTGACTGCATTCTGAGTCTTCATTCACAGTGATTGCGATGAATGCAACAAACAGCAAGGCAGCTCAGCTTGCAACACTCTGGCTGTGGGGTTCGTGCAGGCAGAGCTCTGGGTTCCCATTTTGCCTGGCTTTGGGATGTCTGCAGCAAGATCTCTACCATTTTGTATGGGAGCAAATAATCTCTAGCATCCAGGTTGCTGCTCATGATAATCCCAGTCTTCCTGGCTGTCGCTTTGTGACACCTTTCAAAGCCTTTTGATACTCTTTGATGCCTTGGCTGCTCCCTAACACCTCTGTCCTCCTGCCATGTTGACTCACGTCTCCCACTTTTAAGCTGGCTTTGCAGATCATCTCCAGCCCTGTCATCATCACGCTGCAGCAGGAGGTGCTCACCTGGCCCAGTGTCTGACAGTGCTGCTTGTTCTGCAGATGAGCAGCTGCCTCCTCATCTCTTCAGCTACAGTAGTTTTTCTCAGGGCAGTTAGATGCAGTCGTGCTCCTCTGGATTTGGTGTGAAATCCATGCTGCATGGCAGCAGTCAGTGCAATACAAAGGTGTTCTGTGTGCCACAGCATTTCTCCAGGGGCTGCCAAAGGTAGAAGCACAACACAGCACCATCCTTCTGACAGTAATGTCTGTGAGTGTTAGACATGTGAGCACTGCATCATCCCCAGCGTGTCAGTGCTTTTCCACACCAACCTGACTCTCACACTCTGCACTGAATGTAACTCTGCTCTTGTGGAGACAGATGCTTTCTGTCACATCCTCCATCCCTGCAACCATTTGCCGGTAGGCAGCTCTTGCAGAAGAATCAAGCAGCAGAACCTTTTGCTCACCCTACAGCATGCAAATGCTATGAAAGCAGAAATAACCTGGCATGCTCTGGGTCTGCAAGGCTGCACAGATGGGAGAGGTAGATTGTGTTTTTGCAGTGGAAGTTTCCAGTATTTTCAGTACATAGTGTAGGCCCTAACTGAATGTATAACCCTCTTGTAAAACAGCTGTATAAGTAGTTTTTCCACCAAGAAAGTTGCTGAACAGAGTTAAGTTCAGACTGGGGGCATTCTGACATGGGGAGAATTGAGACAAGCACAAGATAAATACACAGGGTGGGTAGAGCCCAGCACAGGACAGAATGAATGTACTGACTTTTGGAAACATTGCCCTTCTCTGTCCGCAGAAAAATACAAGGCAGACCTAAAAACAAGAGGTTGGTAATTGACCTTATATGGAAATGAATCCTAGCCACAGTCTCGAGGAGTGTGTGAGCCTGAGATGCTCAACCAATGAGAGCCATGAGAGCATCACCTGCAGTGGGTTTAGGGCATAGAACAGAATTGATTTCACTGACTGGTGTGCAGTTTCTCCCTTGCCAACAGGGGATGTGCGCGCAGTATTGCAATAATGAATAAGCACTGCTGCTATCGCTGCCATCTTTGCCTAACTAGAAATCTTTGACTTTGAGAGTTTCTCACACAAGGGGAGAGGGTAAGAAAGTAAAGAGGCACAGAAAACTAAGGGAAACAGCTCTTCTGTATCTTATCTATAAAAATTGATACGATGCTGTCGTGCATTTTTTAATTTATTTTTAATTTTTTGCCAATGTCAGTTAGATTGTTTTAAAATATCCACACACCAAAATCTGACTACCAAGCAAATGTAATGAAAATGAAATGAAGGTGAGTTAGCGGAAAGCACAAGGCCATATTATATTAGGCTCTAGCAAATTTACAGGCAGTCACTGCACGAAGAGGTAGATCTGAGTTGCACATTATATGATTCCCACAAAGATTAAGGAAATCTGAAGCTTTCAATATATTTTTTTTATTCTTTTCTCATTTCATTTTTTAAACACCTGACCCAGACCCCAACCCTCACAGGAGCTGTAAAGATAACAGCAATAACCCGCAATGTAACTCTAATCCTAACCCTTACCCTGATTCTAAAATCGTCTCTAACTCCAAATGTAACAACAAAAATGATGCTAGAAGTTTGTAGCAAAAGGAACCTTAACCCTGATCATAATCCAAAAAACAATCATTAAGGTAACAATAATCTTTACCTTAAAAGTAATATTAATCAGAGCCCAAATGATGCCTGCATCCAATCAGAAGCATGCTTTGTATTATTTAAGAGTTGTATTTTTTCCAGTGAACTCTCTCTATTATCACTTTTATAAAGTAACAGAGTCTGTTCTTTTTCTCCTGACACTGTGCCTTACTCCTGACATCCCCTGGAAATGACCCAGATAGGGCACCATCAAAGTAATGCTAATAGTAATGTCAATCCTAAGGGTATCTCTAGCCTCAGTGTTAATGGGACGCTAACAACAATCCCAACAGCCTTAAACATTCTGGTGGTGTGAAAGAGGTGCTGCCTTGCACATGCTGGGCAGTCCCATTGCCTGTTAAATGCAGGCGGCAGCGTAGAAACATGATGCCCGTGGTCAGAATGCCCTGTGGCAGATCCTGGCACCGGAGAACTGACCGGAGAACCATGAGAGAACCGACAACAAATCACTCGACATCAGAACCGACCCAGTGGTTATTTACAAGCCTTGGGTGACCCAGACAGGATCTCAGAGTGGTGAATGTAGGTACAGAAGTTGTTACTACTCTGTTTTCTTCTAAAAGCTGCTCAGCTGCTTTGCGTTTCAGACCATCCCTGGCTTCACTGTGTGCATTTGTCCAATTGATACCAGGTGTTTCTTCATCTCGGAAGTTGAGGGGGGCGGGGGAGAGGGGAAACAGAAATCAATTCAATTACTCATTTATTTATTGACAGACATTCACGTTTGCTACGTTTGGAGAAGTTTTTATTTGTTTGCTGTGGTTTGGTTTTTTCTTTTTTTTTTTTTTTTTTCCCCTTCCCTCCTCTTCCATCTTTGTGTTCTTCCCCTATAATCAAAAGAGAAAGGATCCCCAGGGTCTGTCCCGCAGACGTTCTTTCCGTGGTCTCTGCTGCCACCTGCTGGCCAATACACGGAACTGCCACTGTTGGGCGTTTGGTGCCGCAGGAAGCACAACGCAGATCTGAGTTCTGACCGGTCTACGCAGCAAATCCGCCAATCTTTATTGCGATAAGCCCTCCACATGGCATTGCGCATGCACTCGAACACGCAGCAGGCACAGATTTCTCCTAACTCCTTGAGGAGCAGGCAAGCAGAACAACTGAGCGCACCACTGCTTGTGATTGGGCCACCCCCATCATAGAGATGTGTGTTAGATCTTTTACCTACCCCTGGACTGGCCTTGTTGTTTAACGATAACCTCTGAAATCTGAGTTACTGGTTCTACCACCTGTAGTGTAGAATAGGTAGCCAATAAATGCTTTTCAACTGTGATGTATCTTTATTCTGCTCCATGCCAAACCTGTGACCAAAACCTCATAGGGGTTCACAAAGAACTCTGGCTCTGCCAGAGCCCCCATCCAGACCCTTCGTGAGTTACATTCACATCTAGTTTGGCTGAAAAGGTTGGACTGAAAATACTCAGTGCTTGGGCCTGTTTAACAGATATTTTTTCCTGATTATGCTGTCCATCAATCTTTTAAAACTGAACTCCTGCTCTAATCTGGTCTTTAAACATTTGTTGTCTCAAGACCCTAATGGGTCCAGACTGGATTACCTTAGGGGCTGGACGCCTAAGTCATGGCAGCAGATGGTTCTCTGACCTTTTCACCACCATTCAGAGCCTGCATCTGGCCGTAGGCACTCTTGTCTCCCCATCAATTGGGCAGCCTGTTGTATTACAGCACCTGAGGGCCACTGGGGGGTTCAGTATGGATAACATAGACCCATACTGATGTAAAGGTGATGGCTGTAGGATGAGATCCCTCGTTCCTGATGAAAAATTTATTGACTGGGCTCTCAAAATCATCTTCATAGATTGCCTCTTTCATGCCTAATTCTCTAATATAATTTTGTTAGTCCTCCATAGAGGACCACAGGCTCATATTTAATGGTATGTCATTCTTATTTGGCCATGTTATATGACACACAGCCATAAATCATTCACTGATCAAATGGCTATCCTCATTATGTTGGACAGAGCATACAGTCTTTGCCTGAGGGCAGGGTGAGTAGTAATGGATGTCAGTTTTGAAATTTCCAGTCCATTCACCACAGCGCTTTCTGCCTCCATGTCCCATAACCAGAGCAGCTATGCTGGCATGCTCTCTTGGTTTCTGTCTAAACCACTGTACTATATCCATCAGTTCATCTGCTGTATTATGGGCAGCAGGGTTTGGGGGGTTGGACACTGGTCAGGGCACTCCCACCAGCCTATCCTGCATTTATTTATTTATTTTTTTCATTTTTGGGTTACAATCAGTCAGATCTCAAATAGATCTAGTCCAAATGGAACCTCAAAATCTGACCTTTTAGTGCCTTCATTTACAGAGTCCATTTTATACAGATTCCCTTGTACAGGGTCCCCATGGTCTTCCAGAGAGATGTTCCTGATCTTCCATAGGAGAATGATTGAATTAGGTTCTTTCCCCATCAAAACTGCCACCTGTCTTTCCAGTTTTTCAACACTGTCATTCAATAGCTGATTTGCATCAGCCTGAGCCTCTTCAGTTATGTTCAGACAGTTCAAGGCCATCAGCAGTGGCCATGCCACCATGAACGCAGCTAACTCTCATTCTCAAGTTGTACGTATGTCTTTGCTAAGACCATGGAAATACTCAGTCAGGTGGGCCAGGGACTCATGGACCCTCCCTCCGTCCCACACAGGGCCCCATTTTTCAGTGACAGAAGCAATGCTGCATTTTGAGGATCCTAGGAATCCCAGGACATGCCCTGACAAAAGGTCATTCAAAGGGGTAGTCTTTCCCCATCCAAACCACCCCATGATATTCACAGAATCACAGAATTGTAGGGGTTGGAAGGGACCTCCAGAGACCATCGAGTCCAACCCCCCTGCCAAAGCAGGTTCCCTACACCACGTCGCACAGCTCGGCATCCAGGCAGGTCTTGAATATCTCCAGAGAAGGAGATTCCACAACCACCCTGGGCAGCCTGTTCCAGTGCTCTGTCACTCTCACCATAAAGAAGTTATTGCACACATTAGTGCAGAACTTCCTATGGTCCAGTTTCTGTCTGTTTCCCCTTGTCCCTCCTCCACACAATGCTGAAAAGAGTCTGGCCTCACCACTTTGCCCCCCTCACCTCAAATATTTATAGACCTGGATCAGGTCCCCTCTCAGCCTTCTTTTCTCAAGGCTAAACAGACCCAGTTCCCTAAGTCTCTCCTCATAGGTGAGATGCTCCAGGCCCTTCACCATCTTTGTGGCCCTCTGCTGGACTCTTTCCAAGAGATCCCTGTCTTTTTTGTACTGGGGAGCCCAGAACTGGACACAATATTCCAGATGTGGCCTCACCAGGGTAGAGTAGAGGGGGAGGATCACCTCCTTCGACCTGCTGGACATGCTCTTTTTAATACACCCCAGTATGCCATTGGCTTTTTTGGCTACAAGGGCACACTGCTGGCTCATGGTTAATCTGTCATCCACCAGGACGCCCAGGTCCCTCTCAGCAGAGCTCCTCTCCAGCAGCTCTTCCCCCAGCCTGTACTGGTGCATGCAATTATTTCTACCCAGGTGCAAGACTCTACACTTGCTTTTGTTAAACCTCATCTGGTTTCTTACTGCCCAGCTCTCCAGCCTGTCCAGGTCTCGCTGAATGGCATCACAGCCTTCAGGTGTGTCAGCCAATCCTCCCAACTTCGTGTCATCAGCAAACTTGCTGAGGGTGGTCATTGATGAAGATGTTGAACAAGACCGGACCCAGCACAGACCCCTGGGGGACGCCGCTAGTTACAGCCCTGCAGCCAGACACTGCACCGCCAGCGACAACCCTCTGCACTCTGCCAGTCAGCCAATTCTCAACCCACTTCACTGTCCACTCACCTATCCCATACTTCCTCAGCTTTGGTATAAGTATGTCATGGGAGACTGTATCAGTTATAGAGGTTATAGAGTTCAATTCCTGTAGTCAATTTGGCGGCCCAGGTGGGACCAGCTCTGTTCGCTGCAGGACCAGCTGAGAGGGAGACACTTTTGGCGCACCCTGAGATTTCTCTGAAGGACTCCCTTCCTCACCTGATCACTGCAGGGACAGAAAGGACCACCCATAGGTGGACCAGGTATGTGTATGGTAAGTGGAGCCCATATGTCTTGAGGAGACATCCTACACAGTTTACAGCCATACGTGCTGCTCCCAGGGAGGTGAGCTCATGGCTTTGGTTGCCAGCTGGGGTAGGAAGACTCCTTGGGTGAGTTCCTATGAAAGGGAACTGTATGTCATATGAATGGAAACAAGAACAAATACTCTCTCCCAGGTGGTTGGCAATAGGAGGGACCTAGGTTGGTGTCTCCTACGGGTATGGGATATAGTGGATAGCCTGTCAAATGGTAGCCTGGGTTCTCAAAGGTGTAATCATGGGGCTTATAGGTTGTATGTTCAATATTAACATCTGCTTTAAGTGTCTGGTACCGTGTGTCAAGCCGACTCTGGGAAAAACATTGTTTGCTACTGGTCGACCAGAGTATGAGTGTTATTAAGATTCCATCTAGAAAACATTGTCAGCATTGTGTAGTATGAATAAACCATGGTTTTTGATCTAAATGTCAGAGTGAGTGTGGTGTGAGTGAGACACAGAACAGCTGCAGGGTGAGTGCCGAGTCCCGACCCGTGTTTCCTTCCTCCTGTGAGGGAAATGGCCAGACACGGACAAAGTGAAAGACTGTGTTGTCTGTCCACTCATAAGTACTTTCTGCTTGTATGTAAAAGACGGGAGTATGTACTCTGTAGATTAGTAAGATTGTCCTGAGGAGAGGTGTACATTCCACCCGACCAATGAGTGTCAACCCATTTATGTAATACTATGTACTGCTTGCGAGGAAGTGTGTGAGGGAGGTGGTTCAATCAGTGCTGGTTCTGTGGCACAGTGTTTATAACTGAAGAATACAGACTGTATTAAGGGAGTTTATGTGAACTGAAGAACTGTACTGTTTGACAAAGTGTTTTGATGGTATAAGAAAGTGTAATTGTTAATTATGTATGAAAGTGTACTTGAGGGAATGTGGAAGTGTATCTGAGCATAGAAATAGAGGATGCATTTACAGAGGAAAAAGGGTTAAAGTGAGTTTACCTGCACTGACATGAGAGCAACACCCTGCACCGCTGCCCTGTGAGCTGAGCAGAGAATAGTGGAGACACAGTCCCCGTGTATCAGGTTGTGTTATTCTGCTTACCAAATGAATGAGTTCACTACAGAAGAGGCAAATCTTCCCCTCTGCTCCATCTGTGGCATACTCTGGAGTTCAAGGCATTGCAAAGCTATGGCACATCTACTTTCTTTCAATGATGACACCTTAGTATGCTCTGGGCTCTCATTTCAATTGCATCTAAAGAAGTCTAGGGTCATGCCAGCTGACAGGAAGCTGGCAAATGTTGTCTCATTGTAAGGAAGAGCAAGAAAGATGACATGGGCAATTACGGACCTGTTAGTCCAGTGCCTGGTAAAATTATGGAGAAAGTGATGGTGGGAGTTTTGGAAAAACAGCTGAAGGACAATTCTGTCATTGGTCGCAGCCAACACAAGTTTGTGAGGCGAAGGTCCTGTTAAATTTAAGCTCATTCTGTGACACAGTTGTCCGTTTAGTTGACCAAGGGAAGCCAGTTGATGTAATCCTTGAGGATTTCAGTGGAAATTTTGATACTGTTTCTCACAACAACCTTCTGGACAGAATGTTCTGCATATGGCTAGACAGAAACACAATGTGGTGGGTGAGCAGTCGGCCAGTAGGTCAGTCCCAATGGATTATAATCAGTGGGTTCCATCAGGCTGGTAGATGGTCACTGTCGGGGTCCCCAGGGTTCCATTTTGGGGCCACTTTCCTTTCATGTTTATGCAGATGACTTGAATGCAGGACTAGAAGATGTTCTGAGCAAGTTTGCTGATAAGACCAAATGAGGAGGTGCTGTTGCCTCCACTGAGGGTGGAGAGGACTTGCAGAGAGATGTGGACAAGTCAGAGAACTGGGTACCAGTTGGTACTAAGCACCAAGTGCATAAAGTATAACAAGAACAAGTGCCTGATTGTGCACCTGGGTAGGGGCAATGCTGGACATACACACTGACTGGATATGGGACACTGGAGAGAAGTCTGACTGGAAAGGGTTGGGGTGCTGGTCAGCATCACACTGAATGTGAGTCAGCAGTGTGCCAAGGCAGCCAGGAAAGACAACAGTCCCCTGGAGTGCATGAAGCAACTTATTGTCAGCTGGGTGAGGGAAAGGATCATCCCTCTCTGCTCTGCATTGCTACTGCCTCACTAGCAGCACTAGGTGCACTTCTGGGCACCGCAGAACATAAAGGACTTCAAACTCTGGGAGAATGTGCAAAGGAGGGCACTGGAACTGAGAGATCTGAAGTTCAGAGTTTTACAGGGATTGACTGCTTGTTCACACTGGGCCCTTCTCACATCCTTGCTCACATCCTGCAATGAAACATAGGTCTCATATGGGACATGAACCTCACAGCGTCCTTGCACCACATGTAGAGCCTGGGATCTTCTGTCCCCGTGTCTTTCATTTAACATCATACATACCTCCAACCCATTGCCCCAGGAAATGCCCTGAGCCAACATGAGATACAGGACCTCTCTACCACTGGTCTTGCAATCAGGGCTTGACCTGTCTGCTTTGTAAGGCAAAGGAGAGGTTTCTTAGCATGCCAGTGCCTTTGCCTGCCTGTAGTCATGGCTTCCAGTTATCTTCTCTAACAAGTCCCTTGGGAAGCTTGCTTGTTAATGTTCCTCACTGGGCCCATTAATACTCCAAGAAACTTCACTGTTACTTCTGACTTTGTCTTGTTGAGCACTTTGTGCAAACTTCTCACTGCACTGGAGGCTGATGAACTCAGCATCAAATGCACCCTGGGGCCATTATAACCTAAAGAATCTCCTGTGCCTTATGCCATCTTGTTATCTTCTTCAGGTTATCAGAACTTGTTCAGCAAAAAGGAGGGATATCTGGAGAGAGCTTTAAGAATCCACTATAAATTTATTGTCTATTTATTTATAGTTGGGTTTAAAGAAGACATTAAAGCAGCACTGTGCAACTGATACCAATCCAGGATGTCCCAATGAGTTCTGTACTGTTACTGTGTTGACAAAGGTCCTTCTCAACCTCATGGACCTATGGGACTTGCATCACTTTTCTTCACATCACTCTTCTCCTCTGCATTCATCCGCTCAGTGTTAAAACTGCTTTGCACCAACTCCCACTGGCTTTCCTCAGAGAACCAGCTGCACATGGAAAAAGGAAAGATTTCTCTTTTTTATCTGGCCAGCAAATGGAAGGAAAGGTGATGCAATTGAATGAACAGTAAAACACAGTGATCAACTGCATGCCATGTTCAAGCGGCATCTATTGATGTTTGTCTTTCATATGGAATACTTTTAAAAGAAATGATTTAGACTGAGGTAGCATAGGATAGATTGAATCACAGTGAAGTAGTTGACAACAGAGGCCATCAGACTCTGGGAGATGGAGCAAATTCCAGTAATCTTCCTGGGATAGATCAGCCAGGTAGTTGAGAGGTATCAACTTAAAATTGATCAGGACTTGTGAGTATTTCACACATTGAGATGGGTTAACACATTCTCATTGATTTCTATCTTTGTCTCCAACTCTGTTTTTCACTTTTACTGACATTAATGAACATCTTTCAGACTTTGTGCCTTAATAAAAAAGAGACAGTGATTGAAAAAAAGAAAAAGTATAAGAAGAAAAAGAAAAAGAATAGATAGGAAGGGATAGATCAAATCACAGTGAAGGAGTTGACAACACATTCCATCAGACTTTGGGGAGATGGAACAAATTCCAGTAATCCCCCTGAAAGTCAGAAATCAGACAGATAATTGGGAGGTATCTGACTGAACAAAGAGCAAGGGATGGAGAAATCTGGAGGGCAGTGGGAATAGTGTGTGCCCAAATGGCCTGCTGAAAACATGCCCTTAACCATGGCCATTTATTTAGGAGAGCTGAAAAAACTTGGAGGATGAGGCACATCAAATAGGCAGCAGGGAAGAGTAGTGCTGGGCACCGGGCTATAGTCACAGGGCATTGGCACTAGCACCGCTGTCTGTGTCTCTGAACCTGAAGGCATTTGTGTCCAGCGAACACAGTTCTGGAAAACATTGTAGTTTCAGTAAAAGAAAAAAAAAGACATCAAATCACCTCAAAGATTCATATATACAACTTAAAATGGAACAAGACTCATGAGAATTTTTCATGTTGAGAAGGGTTAACACATTTTCATTGATTTCCATCTTTGTCTTCAATTATTTGTTTCAGTTTTATTGACATTTATGATCAACTATTAAGCTTACAGCCTCAAAATAAATAAATTAATTAAAAGATATACATTTGCATCTTGCACATGGCCTGATGCCCCTTTGACCTTCACAGTTCCCACAAGTCCTTCCATGCCGGAGAGTATGAGATCCAGCAGAGCACCTCTCCTCTTTGGTTCCTCCATGGCTTGGTCAAGAAGCTGCCATCTGTTCTCTCCTGGGATCTGCTGGATGCCACATGCCCTGCTGTGCTGTCCCTGCCGCAGATAATGGAGTGACAAAGGCCACCAAATGGGACAAGGGACAGACAACATCAGATTCCCATCTGTCTGCAGAGGGCACCTTCCATTTACTCTCCCTGATCAGGAAGACAGGAAAAGACACTGATGGTCTCCTCTGTTGGCCATTTCCATTAGCTCTGACCTGTCTGCTCTTCCATCCCCAGGCAGAGCTCGGTGCACTCTCACAGAGGGCATTCACCCTTCTTTATCTCCTCGCCCATCCATCCTAAAGACTCTGTATCCCCCTTGTGCTACAGTGCAGTTGTGGAAGCCATTCAACTGTGTCCCTGTGGTCCAAACAGGAGCTCAGGCCAGCAGCTCTACCAAGATTTCTAGCTTCTTGTGTGTTGGTGTTTGCATTAGTGCAAAAGCACAGAAGTAAACATCCTAATTGAAAAGCATCACTGGACATAGCCTGACTGGATAGCTTATCTATGATATCAGTGTGCAGAAGGTGGCACAAAGATGTTAGACGGATCATGGGTCTTGGAGTTGACAAAGCAACACGGACACTCCTAGGTCATGGCTTTGCTGAAGGCCCTGTGCTGCAATTGCAGCTGCGAGTGAATTCACCAGACAGCCGGTGCTATCCCCTCTCTGGCCCTCAGCTGATGCTCAGGAAGGAGGTGTCTATCTCAGGGATTTCCAACACGGTTTACAAGCACTGGCACACATCAGGAGCAGCCCAGGCACCTTGGGCATCACCCAGTGTCTGTGTGTGAGCAGCTGCCTCCCAGCTGAAGGACCAAGGACTCAGAGCAGGAGCTCACATGCAGGCAACTCCTTGTGCACTTCTGAACTGAACCAGAGGAATCCCAGCTCTTGTGGGTGTGTAGGGAGCTGAATCCCATTTCAGCTCCAGGATTTCTGTCAAGGGATGAGACTCCTGCACTGCCTCAGCTGGATCACTGTCCTGCACAGGGAAAGTCCAAACCTCGCCTTCCTTGTCTGGGTGCCCTTATTGTTTCATCAAACGAACTCTGGGAGCACTCCCCATATGTCTCCAATCAGTCACTGACCAGCGTTACAGATTTTGTCCCGAAATAATGTCTCGCTTTCTCTCTTTTGGAGGCAGAATACTGCCTGAGACTGTTAGTGAGACCCAGTAGGGTGTATATGAAGATCACACAATGAATAGATGTTACTACCTTCCCACACTTGTGCTGTGTTTCAGCTTATGTGTTCATGTGGCGTCTGAGCTTGAGGTTTTACACTGTAACTTTAGAAAACTCGAGATATTTTGGAGGTCTAATGCATAGCCTAATCTTTACTCCTTTTAAATATTTACAGCCTAGGAAACAACAAAGCAAAACTAAAACTGGAGAAAGTATTCCATTAAGATGCAAAGCTGAAGACAATTATTTGTCACGTCGATGTACTAGGAGCCTCACTTCATTAAATGAATCTGAGGTTAGTATGAAACTTCAGATCTGAAAATGTTGTGATTGTATTGCTTTTGATAAGGAATGAGTAGGAAAAGATCTCATGTTCTCTAAACAATTCCCAAGTTTTAATTTATTTATCCCTTTCAAGGTGATCAGATCACCTGTTTTTATAGCCTTTGATAGGAATAAAAGCTGTTGAAACAATTGTGTGATGAATTTTTGTCAGGTGCTGTTGAAAACTCTCCTCATGTTAATGCTTATGAAGTGGCTCATGATTAGATAAGTTACTTGGAAAAAATTCATGGAGCCACTGAAACGGGCACAGCAAATTGAACTTATTTTCTTCCTCTGCAGGATTTCTGGATATTGTTTTGTTAGCAGATGATGCTAATCATTCCTATATAAGTTTTTAATTGCTAACTTTCATAAAATAGCAGTTACATATATTTTAAAAACAAAGGATTTATTAACCAACTTAATTCTTGGAAATACAGTGGGTGGTGATACTCCATTCAGATTCTTAGCAGAGCCTGATAAAGTGGCTCTGACTACTTTTTGTCTTTCTACAATCTTTGGTAACTTTTTGAGAGGAAGAAGACTCCCCTCAGGGGGTCGGAACAGTGTAAGTAGTAAAAGCTGCTAGTCTGTGTTTGGGACACTGGAGTTTGCTAGTTACTAGCAGCAGTAGAAGCAGCCATCTACCATTTTCTGATGTCCCCAGCAGCCTGTCTTCCATGTGTTCTACCAGCATCTGAACTCATTTTTGATATGCTAGCTGAATTCCTGCCATAGAGAAGGAGGAGTCCAGGTGATCTCAGTTCTGACTTTGTTGTTCCTGTTGAGAAAAACAGGATTGCGTGGATTGTGGACAGTAAGTGCTGCTGGGGAAATGCATACTGACATTTCCCTGTCACTTAGCTGTGCATTTGCTGCCATTTGACCATGAGCAGGTACATGATAGCCTTCAGCTTAAGTACGGTGTCATTGCTTGAATGTCTGTATTCTCTCCAGGGAAAAGATAGCAATGGAGTTCTTTAATGACTTGTACTGGGCTTGCACCTTGCCAGCTGGACCGTACTTATGTAAATAACATCTCTAGTGTAGAAGAGGAAGGGCAAATTCCCTAAGATTAAGCTGGAAGTTAATCGAACACTTGAATCAAATGCTCCTTTTCCTGCCCAGTTCTGACACAGCAGAGTTGAGATGAAGAAAATCGTGTCAGTTCTACCACCATTCTCTATTAAAAAAAAAGTGTAGTTGTCTGTGCCCTTGAGAAAAAATGACTTGTAAAGTATCAGGCTCAGTTTAACATGGAGAACTTTTTTTGTGATCATAGATTGGAAATAATTTTAAATGTAACAAGTTCTAGGAAAGAGGGGTAAAACTCTGCTGTAACTGAAATAGACTCCTTCTGTGTCTTCCTACAAGTGTTCTTACAGCAGGAAAATCGAATGCTTACATATCCTTTTCCAGATGCTTTATAGCTTTTTAATCTCATGGCTACCTTAACACTTGCACTTAAAATTCTTCTGTGCTATCAGGAGCATTTGGAAACTGTCCTCGACTCTTCTGGAGTGTCCGCAGAAAATGGCAAAACTAGTCGGTTCCCAAAACCGGAGCTGGAAATCCCACTGACACCTCTGCAACCTGATAAGATGGAGATAAAGCAGCACGGCAGCATGATACCTTTAGGAGTGAAAATGCCTAAGGCAAAAAAGAAAAGAAGTGATGACATGGATGAGGTATGACCTAGACCCAACAGAAAACAAAATATCTGATGCCTTTTTACCATTCTCATTTAAGCATTAAAAAAATGCTATTTCTACCTCAGTAAAGTAGTTGAAGAATTTAATCAATGAACTGCTTTAATGAACAAAACTAATAGCGAAGCTCAGTGATAATGGTTTAAGAGAAGGGAATTTCTCTTAACTCCATTGTGTATTTTCTTTGAAACCTGTAGACATAAATCAGCTTTTTAGACATTGTGAGATGTCTAATACTGATATCTTAATGTCCTGTTTTTATAATTGAATGCTTATTTATTATTTGATTTACAGTGGAATAGTTACCACCAGCAGATACTTCCCTACTATTAGCAAAAGTTTTTAAAGTGTTCACTTTTGTGACATCAATTGTTCTTTCCAAAAGAATCATGGCTGAAACTTGTCTTATTTTCCCAGGATTTTGTGAAAAATGAGAACACGAAAAATACAAAATCTGTCATGGCTTTTAATTCACCCTCTGCAAGTGACGAGAAAATGGTTGTTTTTTGTTCTAGTTTTGAAGCTAGCTTGGGACTTCCTGTAATTGTGTGGTCACACGAAAGAAGCAGTGTCTTATCCTTATGTGTATACCTGAATGGGAATCTTACATGCTTATGAGCTCTTCCTATTAAATTCCATAAGCTAACCAAAGGGCAAGTCAGTCTGTCCCCAGAGCGTGTAATGGCTGTACTGTGTAATGATTTGGAGGGAAGGATATTGCACACTGAATAGTTGGGAAGAGAAGCTTTAGTGTATTATCGTGTGCTTTTGTAAGTGAAGACCTTGTATTAAACTAAGGTTCATATCATTAATATGCATGGCAGTTATTAAAAACAGATGTTCACATGTGATAGCAGTATCCTTGGCATGGTCAGAGTATGAGTAGTAGATTTTTCCCATCTGTTGTCTTCTGTTTTGTATGTTTGTTTATTTTATGTAATTAGAACAGCTTATGTAAGAAACAACTCCACAGCTTGGGAGCTACTTTTAAAGAAACTACTGCCTTATTAAGAAACTGTAAGAAACGTATGCCTTGAAATAGCTGAGATTTTGACAACTCCCTAAAGGGTATAAAATTGTCTACATTACTTGCCGTTGTGGTATCATCAGCATAATGAACAGAGGTGTCAGTAGTAAAGCTCAAAATGTCAACTTAAAATAACGTTGAACTAAAATGAAGTTTAAACAACGCTCTTGTTTCACATGTTCACATCTCTGTTGAACAGAAATCTGGAAAAGACTACTTCCTGAGAAAGCGAGTACATGCTTCAAGACTGACTAAAAAGAAGGATGAAACACTGCAAAAAGTTGGAGATTTTATTCAAAGCTCTCCTTCTATTATACACTCTAAAGGTTGGTGTAGAATAAGTTTTATTCCATGTTTTCTAGACATTGTAGAATGGCTTGTTTCTGCTGTAGGCTATTAATGTATGTGTTCTTAGACTTGTCTGCCATGTTAAGTTGTCCTTTGATTTATGAAGTAAATGCATTTATTCGTCTCTTCAGAGATTCATTATTACATTTGTGAAAACCTACAAGTATACAGAGAAAGTTGGTTCTGTCTTGTGCTTCTGTCAGCACGAAAGTTAGGCCTGTTGTTTAACTCCTGCTGAAGTTTCTGACTTCCAGCGACTTCTGAGCCATGATTGTCTTTCATACTCCATTTTAATGCGTGCTTTAATCTGCCGTACCTGAACCTATAAACATTTTCAGCTATAGAAGCAATAAAGAACCTCGATGAACAAATACAATTTCTGAGTATTTTCACTTAAATTTTACGTGTCATTTATAAACCAAGTTTGTTACGAAGCTTTTTTTGCATTCAGTGATTCAAAGACTCACAAAACCAGTAAGTTGATTGGTTTACGTATCAAAAAAAATTTCTTCTAGCCAAGAAGCTGATGTCAGCAGTAAGTTCTCCTAAATCAAATGAACCTGAAAGTCTTGAAGAAGGAGAGACCAAGCCAAAACGATCCAAAAGGAAGCTGTATTCCACTGTCGTTTCTGGCCCTCTAGATATACCTGCTTCTTCGGTAAGCGATTATACTGTAGTCTTGGCTTAAAATAAACTACTAAGGAGTCCAAACAGACTGGAGGTTTCATCTATTTGCAGGAGGAGGTTGAAAGTACTGAGGTATTTCTTTATTCTACCAAGTCATTCTTGTTGGTCTTCCTGCTGTTCTGTTTTATTTTGTCCTCAAAGATCTCTGTGTTTGGCTGGCTTACAGTTTACTAAGTAGGTGATGTAGCAATCATGGAGATGTCTTCTAATTTGGAATCATAGATAATTTCAGTGTGTCGGAGTGGGATTATTCTACTACATGCTTTTCTAGAGCACAACTTAGACAGCTTTTTAGGTATGCTTAAACTATGATCTCCTGTCTAAGCCAACTTGCAAAGGATCTGATGTGCCAGTTTCATGACTCTGTCGGCAGCTATTGTGCTAAGAACATTCTTGCTCTGTTGGAACTGCATCTTTTAATTATATTAGAGTCCTTTTTCTGTTCAGCAAAGTGATCATTTGCCCATACTGTAATATCCGTCTGAATTTTTTGATGATTTGACGAATGATAGGGGCAGAAACCAAAATGTTATATTTTTTTTGTTAGAGGATGAAGAAGATGAGACAATTTCTTCTCTCACTGTAGTTCTGAGAACATGGAACTGAACCGAGATCTGAAATTCTGGGCAAGTCATAGCTACAGGGATTGAGGCTAAAAATGTTTTCTGAACGCTTCATGTTTCACAAAACAAGTATTATAATACTCTTTTGAAAACAAGTATGTCAAAATGAAAGCTGCCTTCAGGCTTTCCTCAGATGTGTGTGCTTTTTTAAGATAAACAGGATTTTGTACATTCTCCATATTTGTTCCTTGTGATTAAGCTGCATTAAAATGATCTCGGTATCCCATAGTTTTCTGAATAAAATATAATAAGCAAATTCCATTCTGAAATCCATTTAGGGGAAGAAATATGTTTGCGTGGGTCAAGAAGAGCTTGTCAGTCTTGTGTGAAAAGATGAGTAACTTTTGAAATGTTTTCTTCAGGAATCTGAGGAACAAAAGAAGGAAAGTGATCATCTGATCATCAAGCGACGGCTGAGATCCAGAACAGCTAAAAAACCTTGAAGAAGCGTGTTTGTTCCCCTTTCTCAGGACATACTTTTATCGTATTATTAAAACTGGTTGTTAATAAACAGTAACAGTTACTCCGTTGTGTTCTTAAATTTGTATATAGGTGTACAGTGTCTCTCTGACAGTTTCAAACTGACTCCATTGAGGCTGAAATAAATACAAGCTTTCTTAAACTGGGTTTGGATTTTATTGTGGTTAAGGGTTTATTTATTTTTGTCTTGCCTCCCCTGTATAGGAACAGTATCTCTAGGACTGATTGCTATTTACCCATTGTGCAGTAATAACTGTACTTGTTCAGGATGGCCTGGCTTGCTTTTTTCACGTGACTGGTGTACTTAGCAGAACTCTGGCAGAGAGAAGAGCATGAATACACATTAATATTTATGTATACTTAATTTTTGGGCCTTTTTAAAGAATTTTCTTTGGAGAGAAGATGGTGCCAATTCCTCAGTGTGGAAGAAAGGTGCTTTCCCTCACTTGTGCAAGTTCAGCTTTAAATTAATAAACTTAGAAAAATAAACCCAATACATTTGGGGGGAATTCTAATATCCCAAATACTGTTCTCCCCCTCAGTGAGCTTCGAACCTTTAGATGCTGTTGGATGAATTAGCTGAAAGGTTCTCAGCTGGCAGTATGTCCTTGTGTTGTCTCCAAGTCCAATAGTTCCTATAGATTCAATTGCTCAGGAGGTAAAAACATGGATGAAAGCCGACTTGGGTGAATATTTGAGAGTTTGATGGGAGTGAATTGCCTTAAAAGCAGCTGGTGATAGAACAATATACTGATTGTATTTAAAAAAACCCACAATCGTACTATTTGTTGCTGTGCCGATAAGCTTTCTCCTTGCTTGTAGGCTTGTGAGATCCAGGTTTGCAGAAAACAATCTGTGAAAAATCATGGGGATCATGTGGTTTTATGCTCAACAATCTCATTAAAAACTTGAACTGACTTTTAGAAGCTTTTCTCCATGGTGTTATCTGGGCAAATCTGCATGTGGATGTCAACATGGAGGCTTTTATTGACCTGGAGTAGAAAACAGCATTCGTACCTACCAGGTGAGATGGGCAGCTACTGCACAGGTACACAGAAGAAACTGATGGAAGCATAAGTACTTGAAATCACCCTCCCTCCTATTTATTGACCTATGTATGTGAATGCCGTGCATGAATGCCTCATAGCCAGATGTCAAAATGGAACAATGCTGCCTGAAGTGGTTGGTGACAATATGGAAGACGGTTCTGATTAGCTGCAGTTTGCAAATTACTTGCAAATATTTCATATCCAGAAGACTGCAATTTATCAGCCATGCGATATTGGAGGCAAAGTCATTGCAGGGCATGGGAGTGATCTACTTGTTCCAGAAGCTGTTAACAGAGCTCTCGTTGCTACTGGGTACATCATGATATACACTTAATTACACTACTTCTCAAATGGTATTTTTATTATGAGAACAGCCTCATTGCTGCCTGCTGCTGCATGGGAAAAGTAGTTGCACACTTGGTATAATTATATGTGGTTCTCTGCTGCAAAACTGACCTTTTACAAAACGTCACATGTGGTGTTTGGTGAGTCTCAGGCTTGCCTAATTTCTGTGCATTTTCGTAAGGCACAGCAAGTGCAGAAAACAGGTTGCTTTGTTTAGGGAAAAGAAAAACCAACCACAAATGTTTAGCTGACTTGCGGAATCAAACTCTATAATCCAGAGATGGGTTGTAAAGCAGGTATGTTTATTCCAGCGTTGCGCAGCGCCGGGTGTAAGGGGGATAGCTCCTCCAAACCTGCACACCGACTTGTAAAGCCGTGATACAGAAAGCAGGCAGAAGAAACATCCTTCAAATCCAGAAGGTAAACTCCACCTATTCATTCCTTAACTGGGTTAATAAAGTGCATGGATTTGCCACCACTGAGTGTATGCATTTAACAATTCTATTACTTGCCTTCAAGTGTTGTACCAAACTACAGCACTTGCTATCAAAAATTTTTGCAAAATTGGAGTCCAAACTCCAGAAAGTCTTCTATCCTTCTACAGTTATGTATCCTTATAGGGTACCACTTTACCCTGACTGGGCAATCTCTTGCTTTTAACTTCTATTCAGGGCTTCATGTTTGGCCCTGATGCCCACACCCCTAAGTGCATCATGTTTGATATTGCTGTGACTCCTGGGGTACAACATTGTTTTTCCCCATTTGTGTTAATGTCAGACTTACAGTTTTTAAACAGTCAATATTGTTGGACCTTTAGCTCCAGTTTTATTAAATTTCTTGCCAGAGCAACCTGGCAAGTACAAGAATTTCTGTATTCCTACTTAGTTTATATTTAATTAATCCAAAAAAAACGTAAACCTTTTCCTGTTGGGCAGTAGCTTCTATTACTGTTACAAAACCATCTATGAGTAGTAAGAAGCACCCATATCCACCAGAAAATAAATCTCTTTATCCTGCTTCCCTAGATGCAATTTCCCGTTGCAGTTTGCACACTGCTTTCCTTTCAGTGGGGCGGAGCCCTCCCTGGGCACTTCAAGCCCCCACTCCCCCCACCTCTCCCTGAGGGGATCTCTGGGTCCTACGGCCCTATTCTGGCACCACAACAGTAACAGCTGTTATTATCACCAATTCCCTTACTATCTGTTTGTCAATCAGTTTTGTTTTGTTTTCATATCGTTCACCTCTTTTCAGTCCTGACATCCCTGTTATACCTTGCCAGTCCTTACTCCTCCAGCCTGTGTCTGTCCCAAACTTTCTCACTTTCCAAACTCTCATCATTACAAAAACTACTAACATCCTATTTCAGTTTCACCTCCTTCTCTCCAGGTGTCCAGTGCTAACACTGGGATTTCAGGTTTCCTACACCTCTGCACATGAAGGCTATTCTCACTTCCATTGCCCCCTCCTCCCCACCTCCCCCCTTTGCTGCTTACAGCAACAGTCTCCGTACCCGGCTCTCTCTCACTCCAAGAGTTATTGCAAGGGGGGGGAAACAATACAGGGGGTTGCTCTCATACCAGCACACATAAACTCACTTTCTCTTTAACTCTTTTTCCTTTGTACACAATTTTACTATTTGTACCTTCAGTTACACTTTGACACACCCTCAATTATACTTCTGTATACCAATAGCAATTACACTTTCTTATACCATCAAAGCAGTTTGTCCCATTCCCTTCAAAACCCACAGATCAAACAGTACAATTTTTCAGTTTCCACAAACACCCTTAATACCATATAACTTTCCCTTAGCAATCCATATCATTCAGTTCCTTGGGCTGTTCCACCCTTATCTTTATGGCCTTATTTCATGTTTTTCTTGATTCCCAATTTCATCTTTATCCCCTAGTTTTAATACAGTATTCTCAAAAAGTGGTACTGTCATCCCGGTTCTCTCTACCCCTGTTATCTTTAAGGCCTCATTTGTTAATTTGAGTCCTGACACCTTACGGGCCAGTGATGAACGAGCTGTCCCAGTATCAACTAAAACCACAACTTCTTCCCCCTCAGGTCCCACTTTTATATTTACCAGGGGGTCCTGATGGGACCAAAGTTTTGAAAGCCCCAGAAATTGATCTAATTGTTCTGCTACTCTTATAGAATCTTCAATTAAAGATTTCATTTCCTTCTTAAAATTTCTAATTTCTCCACTAGTGAGTGGGGAGTTTACATAGCATATTTGTCCTTGTCCCAATGGGACCTCCCATAAGGGGTACACTGAGGTGCTGGTACAGCTAGTGTCTGGGAAAGGAGAAATTTTTATGTCCCTTTTACATTGTTTTAATTCTCTCCTGAGCCCAGCATGCCCCTCTTTTCTGTGAAATGTCCCTGTGTGCTTTACCATTTCCTCTTACTGGGGCAGTGCCTGTCTCCCTTTGTGCTACATTGGGGTTATATGGGGGGGAGATTCTCAGGAGGGTCCCATTGATTAGTTCCTTTTTCTAATTCCTCTCCTTCCTGGTCCAGGCCTTTTTCTTTTTACTAATAACAGGCTGATTTCTTGTATCCAACAGGCAGCATATTCTGATTCCTCCTTTGAAAAGGGGTTTTCTTCTTTACATATAAATTCGAGATCTGACAAACCCAACCTTCATCAGATCCATATTTTGGCCAAATATTGATTTTCCCTGTAGTGGATCTCTAGGCCATATCTAACACAATATTTAAACATCTTTTCCCTATCCTTTTTCCTGGTTTTGGGATCATTTTAACCCATCCTCCAACTTATATACTAACCACCAATGATTACATTATTTGATGACGGTGTTCTTGCTTAGATTCCCTCCCGGTTCCCCAGCAATATCCCTCTGATATGCCAATATACATCCTAAGAGATTTTCTTAGGTATCTCTTTCCCTTATGTTCCTACACACACGAGGAGGGGGAGCAATGGTTCAAAAACAAATTTCGTAAAGTTAACATGTTAAAGCGGAGGTAACACAACCCTATTGTTTCTCTAATCTGGATCATTATCACATTTAAACCGCGGTATTTTCTGCAACAAAAGCAACAGGGTCTCGATATTAATTGTGGTTTGCCTTTTGTGGGCTTTTACCCCGCAGGATCATCTGCTTCTGTCTTTAGTGAAAGGACTCTCCCTCAGCAATAGCAATCCCAGACCCTGGAGGTTGATGAGAGAGTCCGGGGAATGGGAGATTTCCCTTTAGTCGGGGAAGAGGTGGTCTGTGAGTGCCTAGGAAACATTAAGGTCCATAAATCCATGGGACCTGATGGGGTGCATCCGCGGGTGCTGAGAGAGCTGGCGGAGGTCGTTGCTGAGCCGCTTTCTGTAATCTATCAGAGATCTTGGAGAACTGGGGAGGTGCCTGAAGACTGGAGGACGGCCAGTGTCAGTCCAGTCTTCAAAAAGGGCAAGAATGAAGACCCGGGCAATTATAGGCCGGTCAGCCTCACCTCTGTCCCAGGGAAGGTGATGGAACAGCTTGTGCTGGATGCCATCTCCAGACAACTGGGTGATAAGGAGGTTATCAGCAGTCCTCAGCATGGGTTCACCAAGGGGAGGTCATGCTCGACCAACCTGGTGGCCTTTTATGAAGATGTCACTAGCTGGGTGGACAGGGGGCGGGGCGGTAGATGTAGTCTACCTTGATTTCAGTAAGGCTTTTGATACTGTCCCCCATGACATCCTTATAACAAAGCTGAGGAAGTATGGGATAGATGAGTGGACGGTGAAGTGGGTTGAGAATTGGCTGACTGGCAGAGAGCAGAGAGTTGTCGTTGGCGGTGCGGTGTCTGGCTGGAGGCCTGTAACTAGCGGCGTCCCCCAGGGGTCTGTACTGGGTCCAGTCTCGTTCAACATCTTCATCAACGACCTTGATGAGGGGATAGTGACCACCCTCAGCAAGTTTGCTGATGACACAAAGTTGGGAGGATTGGCTGACACGCCTGAAGGCTGTGCTGCCATTCAGCGAGACTTGGACAGGCTGGAGAGCTGGGAAGCAAGAAACCGGATGAGGTTTAACAAAAGCAAGTGTAGAGTCTTGCACCTAGGGAGGAATAATTGCATGCACCGGTACAGGCTGGGGGAAGAGCTGCTGGAGAGGAGCTCTGCTGAGAGGGACCTGGGCGTCCTGGTGGACGACAGATTGACCATGAGCCAGCAGTGTGCCCTTGTAGCCAAAAAAGCCAATGGCATCCTGGGGTGCATTAAGAAGAGCGTGTCCAGCAGGTCAAAGGAGGTGATCCTCCCCCTCTACTCTGCCCTGGTGAGGCCTCATCTGGAATATTGTGTCCAGTTCTGGGCTCCCTAGTACAAAAAAGACAGGGATCTCTTGGAAAGAGTCCAGCGGAGGGCCACAAAGATGGTGAAGGGCCTGGAGCATCTCCCCTATGAGGAGAGACTTAGGGAACTGGGTCTGTTTAGCCTTGAAAAAAGAAGGCTGAGAGGGGACTTGATCCAGGTCTATAAATATTTGAGGTGTGGGAGCCATAGTGGTGAGGCTGGTCTCTTTTCAGTAGTGCGTGGGGATAGGACTAGGGGTAATGTGATGAAAGTACAGCATAGGAATTTCCGCACAAATGTGCGGAAGAACTTCTTTACAGTGAGGGTGACAGAGCACTGGAACAGGCTGCCCAGGGAGGTGGTGGAGTCTCCTTCTCTGGAGATATTTAAGACCCGCCTGGACGCCTGCCTGTGTGACATGGTGTAGGGAGTCTGCTTTGGCAAAGGGGTTGGACTCGATGATCTCTAGAGGTCCCTTCCAACCCCTACAATTCTGTGATTCTGTGATTCTGTGAAGTCACCTCACCACCCAGGCAGGACTGCTGAAATCAGTGGGGTGCACCTCTCCTGTCCAGGAACCCGAAAGACGTGATAATAATCCCAGGCCAGCAATTGTAGTATTGATATGATGATTTTATTCAAAGTCTTTGTTAAACAAAGAGGGAAGGAAGGGAGGGGTGCGCTGGGGGGGGAATGGGAGGGGTGGAGGAGGGTTGATGTCAGACTGTGAAATCAATTTTTTTAAACTTAATTCTGCTTCAGAAACAATATCTGATTCCCATGCTCTCTGCTTGGTATTTTTTCTTTTGACGCAAACACATAAGCCCCATTGGTGCCTGGTTCAGCAGTTCAGCTTGTATTTCAGCCATCATCCTCCACACTGGAGAGGATTTATCCGCTTGGCTTGCTTAATTGCAGCACGTTTCACACGCGTGGATAACCTGTGCATATTGCGTCACTACCCCTGTGGCCTGAGGTGTTGCACCAGGCTGGAAATAATGCCTTCTTGGGGTTGTTGAAGCTCTGCAAAAGTTTGCCAAGCAAAGTTGTGGATGCTCCATCCCTGGAGGTGTTCAAGGCCAGGCTGGATGGAGCTCTGGGCAGCAAGACTCTGTGGGTGGCATCTCTGCCCGAGGCAGTAAGGCTGGGGTTCTGAGTTCTTCACTGTCCCTTGCAAGCCAAGCCATTCTATGATTCTGCATTTCTATGATGTAAGCACCAGCCCCACACAGCCCTGGTGCAGTGCATCACAAGAGCAACAGCCTGCGGGGAGCCACCACCCGGAATCACAGAGATGTGAGGTCACAATGCCCCATCCTATGACTGTGCTGAGCTGCGTCATGAGCTCACAAGGCCTGGCCGCAGGCTTGGCTCAGTGCGACACTCACTGTGGCTGCAGCGGTGGTGTTGGAAGCGTGGTGCAAGTGTGGGGGCGGCCATGGACCCTGCCCGCCTTGTCCTCTTCCTCCTATTGGTGGCCATGAGTTTCCAGGAGAGCTGTGCTGCTCCGTGGCGAGCACGGGGAGCAGGTGAGTGGGTAGAGATGGGACCCAAACTGAGCAGCGCTGGGAGCAAGAAGTCAGGCTGTGTCCCCACGGCCCTGTAGTACACTTGCCTGGGGCCTGCCTTCCATGGGGGTGTTGCTGGGTAGGGGGTGATGGGCAGCACTGCAGGAGCCGGGCAAGAGCCCGTGGCTGCGCTGCTCCCCAGGGCTGGCTCCAGCCATGCCAGGCTGTAGCTCTGCTAATTGCTGGCTGCAGCACAGCCTTCGTCCTGGGAGATGCCCGGGGAGAGTTCAGAAGAGGCGTGCTGGGCGTGCATGAGCATTTCTGCTTCAGGCTCATGGCACTCCCCAGTTTCCAAGCCAGAGCCCCAGTCCACAGCCCAGGGGAAGAGACAGGTGTGCTTTCCTCCAGTGCCTCAGTGTGACCTTGCTGTCCATCAGAGGCCTCCCAGTAAGAAAGCCCTGGGGGGCTGCATCTTCTTCCACGTAATCTGTGAGAGATGTGGCACGTGGCCCGGAGAGAGCACTGCATACGCTGCCAGGTGCCACCCTACGGGTCATCCCGTCCACCCTGCAACTTTGGAAATCATGACCTGAGTTATTCTCCCATGCCCCACATCCAGTTACTGAGGGAGAAGGAGATCACACCATATAGTGTATATAAGTGGGAACTTATCTCATCTGTTCTTGATTCTAGATGATGAGCTTCGTGCTCCCTTTCCGGATGCTCCTTTGGATCCGGACTTCATGCCTGTGCCTGGGGGACAACCCAGGGGTAAGTTGTGAGTGTCTGTTTCCTTGGAGGCTGAAACGTTCATGCTCTCATGGTTTACCTGGGTGCAATTTTACTGGAGATCCTCTCCAGGTCTTCCAAGCCTGTTTGTGCCCGGAAGGGTTTGCACAGATGAGCCATGAGTATTTTTTCTCTCGGAGAGCTGCAACATTTCAGTGGGAAGGTTACCGCTGCCCCTCTGCAGCTGAGGGAGCCCAGACCTTTGTATTTGGGCTGTGGCATTCCCCAACCACCGCCAGACCCTACAGGTCACTCAGGGAAAAGGAGGCCCCCACATGTGCCGGAAGCTCTCCTCACCTGTGTCTGATCACACTTGTGTCTGCAGGCCCTGTCCCCTGTACGCTCTGCTACTCAGTTGATGCTGTAGTGTGTGACTAAAACTTTTCATGGGTTTTTGGTTGCAGAAGTGTCCCCAGTGTGGGCCTTGCCCGGTCATCGGTTTCCTCCTGTGCTGGAGCCCAGCTGGAATCCCAGCAGTGAGTACTCTGTCTTCACTGACTTGGCTGACTCGCCGCTGATCTTCAGATCTTCATGCACATGATATTTAACTTCATACATTCTGTTAAGGTCCGGAAAGAGAAGAGGATGAATCCACACGAGGAAAATACTCTCAGGGCTCATCCCGTCTCCTGAAGCGACTGCTGAAGGAAATGGAGAAGGCAGAGCGTGGTGGGTATACTTCAGTCTGTTCACTGTGGGACCTGGGAAGCTGAGGTGTGATATACAGGTGTGGGCAGGCTGTAGCCTGCACAGCAGGAAGGGATGGGTCAGAGCCGTGCTGCAGCCGTGTTCCGTGTATCACCTTGCAGGTGCTGTCAAGCACCAGAGCTGGTCTGCTGCCAGATGGTCTGCATCCAGCCAAGACCCAGTGGCAGCTGCTCCCCCAGCACAACCATTACTTGTCAGAGCTGCTTTGTGCAGTCGTTGGCACCCAGATGGCAGCAAGTGGCAAAGTGGCAAGCGCTGTGCTTCTGTTCATCCAAAGCCCTCCGTGCAGCTGAGCAAGTTCAAGGCAGGAGGAGCGTCCTAAGCAGGGTTGGCTGCCTTTGCTAATGCTGGAAATGAGGTGGAGATGCTAATTCTGAAGGCTTGGACTGTGTGTTAGAGCTTGGATTTCAGCCTGCAGATACCTGGCTGTGACGGGCTGGTGACAGCACAGTATGTGAGGGCCTTGCACAGGAGCTGATTCCTCAAGAGGTGTGAGGGAGTCAGCATTGTCCAATAGCTGGGAGGGCCCAAATGCCCTTGGGTAACAGAGGGGCTCACAGTGTACTTGGGGGGGGGCCTGGACTTTACCTGAGCTTGGGATTGGAGAAGCTCACTTTTTGATGAGGGCATGTGACATCCCAATCCGACTGCCCTGCTTTCTTTCTAAAGGAACGGACCAACAAAGTGAGCCGGATGCACTGCAGGAAGGTGGATATCCCACACTGCCAGTCCCGGATGTGCTGCAGGAAGGTGGATATCCCACCCTGCCTGTCCCGGACAGAGGAATGCAGGCAGCACCAACCGGCATGCCAGGTAATTTCTGTCCCATGATCATACGGTGTCACGAACCAGAGTCACTGCGTGCCTGCAGGCTCTTGCTGCCAGCTCTTGCACACCAGGTCAGCAGCCAGACCTGAGCGTGTGAGCATAGAGCACATGTAAAAGAAGCAGGAGTGTTTCTCCCCTGGGCTGGCTCTGGCTGTGCCCTGTGCTGGCTGAAGCCTGACCTTCAGCCTGGGGGGCGTCCCACAGGGGGAGCTCAGGACACGCATGCCGGGAAAAGCGTGAGGGATTCTGCTCTGTAGCTCTCCCCACGGACCAAGCCCAGACCCCAGAGTACAGCCCCAGCTCTCGGCCCAGAGGAGGACACGGGTAGTGCCTGTGCAGCCTCTCCGTACCCAACGAGAGGTGGAAGCAATCCTTCTTGTCCTCCGGTGCTTCGGCACCAGAGACGGAGGCACCCACTGACAAAATGACCTCTTGGGTCCATGAAGCACACTGAGAGATTATCTGTAGCGCAGCTGAAGGCAACGTGGGACATTGTCTCATTTCTTCCAGGGATGAACACAGGCAAAAGCACAGAGGCTGCTGCTCACACATCTGTGCGGAAGCGCCGCATTCCGGTGACGGTCTCAGCGATGCTGCTGCCTGCGCTGGTGCTGGCCGTTTTTTTTGGGATATGGGTGCTCAAAGACTACCTGTGAGTTGGCCTTTCCCCAGAACACCTTATTGCTGCATTTGGCAATGAAGCATTTGTGGTGCCAGGATCCTGGACGGCCAAATCAGCCGCTGGCAGTACACTGCCAGGACTTAGGTTGCAAAGTCTTTCAAGTTTCCCCTTATTTCCTGTCAGTGAGTAGTGCTTTGTGAAACTCATTCTCACAGAGCGCGCAAGAGGGAAAAGAGAGCAGCAGAAGCAGCAGATGGAGCTGGGGAAGGCAACGAGACAGACTCTGACCCAGTCAAACAAGAATCTCCGTAATAGCTCCAGTCCGTTCCATTCTGCCATTGAAGAGGCCCGAAGTCTTCAAGGTCATCTGGAAGACCGGGAGCTTGAACTGAAAGCCATGAAAGAGATCCTTGGGAACAGTCCTGAGTGCTGCCTTCTGTCAGAGGACGGCCCTGAATGTGAGAGCAGAGCTTTTGTCCTTCATCCTGCATACTCCAGGACAGATATCATCAGCAGTTTGAAGATTCTTAGCTCGACACAGCTACATTCCTGTTGAGGGTCCTCATGAGGACCCAGAAAACGAGCTTCCTCTGACTGCTGGACAAAACGTAATGTCTTTGGAGATGTGGGTGAGAATGGCTGGTTTCAGGGAGAGCTGACAGATGGCACAAGAGGACTGGTCCCTTCCAATTTGATTGCGGAGCTTTCAGTTGATGAACTGGATACACCTGGAGATCCTGTCAGAATTCCTGCATTGCTCCATCTGCAAGACTACCATTGCTCCACTCAATGGAACAACTCGATGTTGAGCAGAATGTGGTTGAGCTCCTTCGGGAACTCTCTGAGGCGACTGACAGCGGAACGGCATAGCTTTATTGTATATTAAAAACAACCAAACAACTGTCCCCTCCCTCTCCCTTCCCCTTGCACCCCTCCACCCCGGCCCCCCCCCCCCCTCAAAAAAAAAAAAGACAAAAAAAACAAAAATAAACCCTAAAAAACCAACAAAAAACAACCCACCCTCAATAAAACCAAAAACCAAAACCAATTAAAATCTCAACGCTGTTCTTTTTCTGGGATACACTGAGGTGACGCTTCTTCTAGCTTAGACTTTGCAATGAGTTTGTGTCACGGAGTTCTCTCTAGAGCTCACTCGGTGACAGTGGGAACCTGGGAACAAACCCAGGGAGAGAAGGAACAAAGAACCTCCCCTCTCTAACAGCGCGGTGCAGCGCGGTCGAGAGGGGAAGGGAAGGGAGATTGTGAATGGGTCTAGGAGGGAAAAAATGAAAAAAAAAACCAACGATCTGAGAATGAACAGCAGTTTAACAAACCCAGTGACACTAAACAACAACGATGTTGCAGAACGGCGGGAGAAAAGCAGACGACCACACCTGTCATTGACATGATCAGCGAATCTCGTTTATTCCTTGGCTGCGTGTACCTTTATAATACGGATAATTAGCTCATACATATTGCAAAAGTGGAGCTCATCATTGGTTCCCAATTACATACCATCCCCGAGTATCTTAACAGCTTGTTGTTATCATCCTGAAAGCTACTCCCTTGCTGAGTTCCCAGAACCATGGCTAGTTTCTAACCATCACAGGGCATCCTGATATTCTCACTGTCCTTGCAGGTGTTATGGCTGCTTGATTAACCGCACCGTGTTTACGACCCTTCTCAGCTAACTAGCTGTAAAAAACACTCTCTACAGGACCCCACAGATTACCTTCAGAATTCAACAGTTAGTTCTGTTTCCTTTCTGAGTGCATAACAACCTGAGCACATGAATTGAATGACGTGGCTTGTTAGTCTGGTACAAACTCTGCTGTACACTGGAACTTGGTTCATTTGTAAGCAGGACTTCGTCCATCTCTGCAGGACAGCAGAAAACCCTTTGTGCTAATCATGATGCCAAGAAGCAGAATGCAGCAAATGGCAGATGATCCAACTGCTTCAGGTGTTCATTTCCTTAAAACTGCGAATAATTTTGGACTGAGAGTTTGTAAGCAGAACGGAGCTCTTAAAGCTGTCAGAGATTATTCCTGCACTGTTCAATTCTATCTGCATAACATACATAGGATCTCAGAACTGCGTTGCTTGAACTGGTAGAACTTGTTGAAGTGAACTGGGATGAGCAAGTTTTAGAACTTAGTCAGAGTGCTGTAAAAAATGGATAATCTCATGAGTATTAAGGTACAGGATTGCTATTTCTGCACTGAATTTGTTTTTATTTTACATGGCTGTGATCTGAAAGTTCCTAACCTTTATTCTGATTCTAAAATCATCCCTAACTCCAAATGTAACAACAAAAATGATGCTAGAAATTTGTAGCAAAAGGAACCTTAACCCTGATCATAATCCAAAAAACAATCATTAAGGTAACAATAATCTTTACCTTAAAAGTAATATTAATCAGAGCCCAAATGATGCCTGCATCCAATCAGAAGCATGCTTTGTATTATTTAAGAGTTGTATTTTTTCCAATGAACTCTCTCTATTATCACTTTTATAAAGTAACAGAGTCTGTTCTTTTTCTCCTGTCACTGCCTTACTCCTGACATCCCTTGGAAATGACCCAGATAGGGCACCATCAAAGTAATGCTAATAGTAATGTCAATCCTAAGGGTATCTCTAGCCTCAGTGTTAATGGGATGCTAACAACAATCCCAACAGCCTTAAACATTCTGGTGGTGTGAAAGAGGTGCTGCCTTGCACATGCTGGGCAGTCCCATTGCCTGTTAAATGCAGGCGGCAGCGTAGAAACATGATGCCCGTGGTCAGAATGCCCTGTGGCAGATCCTGGCACCGGAGAACTGACCGGAGAACCATGAGAGAACTGACAACAAATCACTCGACATCAGAACCGACCCAGTGGTTATTTACAAGCCTTGGGTGACCCAGACAGGATCTCAGAGTGGTGAATGTAGGTACAGAAGTTGTTACTACTCTGTTTTCTTCTAAAAGCTGCTCAGCTGCTTTGCGTTTCAGACCATCCCTGGCTTCACTGTGTGCATCTGTCCAATTGATACCAGGTATTTTTTTTCATCTCAGATTTTGGGGGGAGGGGGGTGGGGGGGGGCAGGGGGTGGTGGGAAAGGGACATCAATTCAATTACTCATTTATTTATTGACAGAGATTCACGTTTGCTACGTTTGGAGAAGTATTTATTTGTTTGCTGTGGTTTGGTTTTTTCTTTTTTTTTTTTTTTTTTCCCCTTCCCTCCTCTTCCATCTTTGTGTTCTTCCCCTATAATCAAAAGAGAAAGGATCCCCAGGGTCTGTCCCGCAGACGTTCTTTCCGTGGTCTCTGCTGCCACCTGCTGGCCAATACACGGAACTGCCACTGTTGGGCGTTTGGTGCCGCAGGAAGCACAACGCAGATCTGAGTTCTGACCGGTCTACGCAGCAAATCCGCCAATCTTTATTGTGATAAGCCCTCCACATGGCATTGCGCATGCACTCGAACACGCAGCAGGCATAGATTTCTCCTAACTCCTTGAGGAGCAGGCAAGCAGAACAACTGAGCGCACCACTGCTTGTGATTGGGCCACCCCCATCATAGAGATGTGTGTTAGATCTTTTACCCAACCCTGGACTGGCCTTGTTGTTTAACGATAACCTCTGAAATCTGAGTTACTGGTTCTACCACCTGTAGTGTAGAATAGGTAGCCAATAAATGCTTTTCAACTGTGATGTATCTTTATTCTGCTCCATGCCAAACCTGTGACCAAAACCTCATAGGGGTTCACAAAGAACTCTGGCTCTGCCAGAGCCCCCATCCAGACCCTTCTTGAGTTACATTCACATCTAGTTTGGCTGAAAAGGTTGGACTGAAAATACTCAGTGCTTGGGCCTGTTTAACAGATATTTTTTCCTGATTATGCTGTCCATCGATCTTTTTAAACTGAACTCCTGCTCTAATCCGGTCTTAAAACATTGGTTGTCTCAAGACCCTAATGGGTCCAGACTGGATTACCTTAGGGGCTGGACGCCTAAGTCATGGCAGCAGATGGTTCTCTGACCTTTCCACCACCATTCAGAGCCTGCATCTGGCCGCAGGCACTCTTGTCTCCCCATCACTTGGGCAGCCTGTTGTATTACAGCACCTGAGGGCCACTGGGGGGTTCAGTATGGATAACATAGACCCATACTGATGTAAAGGTGATGGCTGTAGGATGAGATCCCTCGTTCCTGATGAAAAATTTATTGACTGGGCTCTCAAAATCATCTTCATAGATTGCCTCTTTCATGCCTAATTCTCTAATATAATTTTGTTAGTCCTCCATAGAGGACCACAGGCTCATATTTAATGGTATGTCATTCTTATTTGGCCATGTTATATGACACACAGCCATAAATCATTCACTGATCAAATGGCTATCCTCATTATGTTGGACAGAGCATACAGTCTTTGCCTGAGGGCAGGGTGAGTAGTAATGGATGTCAGTTTTGAAATTTCCAGTCCATTCACCACAGCGCTTTCTGCCTCCATGTCCCATAACCAAAGCAGCTATGCTGGCATGCTCTCTTGGTTTCTGTCTAAACCACTGTACTATATCCATCAGTTCAGCTGCTGTATTATGGGCAGCAGGGTTTGGGGGGCTGGACACTGATCAGGGCACTCCCACCAGCCTATCCTGCATTTATTTATTGTTTTTTTCATTTTTGGGTTACAATCAGTCAGATCTCAAATAGATCTAGTCCAAATGGAACCTCAAAATATGACCTTTTAGTGCCTTCATTTACAGAGTCCATTTTATACAGATTCCCTTGTACAGGGTCCCCATGGTCTTCCAGAGAGATGTTCCTGATCTTCCATAGGAGAATGATTGAATTAGGTTTTTTCCCCATCAAAACTGCCACCTGTCTTTCCAGTTTTTCAACACTGTCATTCAATAGCTGATTTGCATCAGCCTGAGCCTCTTCAGTTATGTTCAGACAGTTCAAGGCCATCAGCAGTGGCCATGCCACCATGAACGCAGCTAACTCTCATTCTCAAGTTGTACGTATGTCTTTGCTAAGACCATGGAAATACTCAGTCAGGTGGGCCAGGGACTCATGGACCCTCCCTCCGTCCCACACAGGGCCCCATTTTTCAGTGACAGAAGCAGTGCTGCATTTTGAGGATCCTAGGAATCCCAGGACATGCCCTGACAAAAGGTCATTCAAAGGGGTAGTCTTTCCCCATCCAAACCACCCCATGATATTCACAGAATCACAGAATTGTAGGGGTTGGAAGGGACCTCCAGAGACCATTGAGTCCAGCCCCCCTGCCAAAGCAGGTTCCCTACACCACATCGCACAGCTCGGCATCCAGGCAGGTCTTGAATATCTCCAGAGAAGGAGATTCCACAACCACCCTGGGCAGCCTGTTCCAGTGCTCTGTCACCCTCACCATAAAGAAGTTATTGCACACATTAGTGCAGAACTTCCTATGCTGTACATTCATCCCATTACCCCTAATCCTGTCCCCACGCATTTCTGAACAGACACCAGCCTCACCACTATGGCTCCCACACCTCAGGTATTTATAGACCTGGATCCTGTCCCCTCTCAGCCTTCTTTTCTCAAGGCTAAACAGACCGAGTTCCCTAAGTCTCTCCTCATAGGGGAGATGCTCCAGGCCCTTCACCATCTTTGTGGCCCTCCGCTGGACTCTTTCCAAGAGATCCCTGTCGTTTTTGTACTGGGGAGCCCAGAACTGGACACAGTATTCCAGATGAGGCCTCACCAGGGCAGAGTAGAGGGGGAGGATCACCTCCTTCGACCTGCTGGACACGCTCTTTTTAATGCACCCCAGTATGCCATTGGCTTTTTTGGCTACAAGGGCACACTGCTGGCTCATGGTTAATCTGTCGTCCACCAGGAGCTCAGCAAAGCTCCTCTCCAGCAGCTCTTCCCCCAGCCTGTACTGGTGCATGCAGTTATTTCTACCCAGGTGCAAGACTCTACACTTGCTTTTGTTAAACCTCATCCGGTTTCTTACTGCCCAGCTCTCCAGCCTGTCCAGGTCTCGCTGAATGGCATCACAGCCTTCAGGTGTGTCAGCCAATCCTCCCAACTTAGTGTCATCAGCAAACTTGCTGAGTGTGGTCATTGATGAAGATGTTGAACAAGACCGGACCCAGCACAGACCCCTGGGGGACGCCGCTAGTTACAGCCCTGCAGCCAGACACTGCACCGCCAACGACAACCCTCTGCACTCTGCCATTCAGCCAATTCTCGACCCACTTCACTGTCCACTCACCTATCCCATACTTCCTCAGCTTTGGTATAAGTATGTCATGGGAGACTGTATCAGTTATAGAGGTTATAGAGTTCAATTCCTGTAGTCAATTTGGCGGCCCAGGTGGGACCAGCTCTGTTCGCTGCAGGACCAGCTGAGAGGGAGACACTTTTGGCGCACCCTGAGATTTCTCTGAAGGACTCCCTTCCTCACCTGATCACTGCAGGGACAGAAAGGACCACCCGTAGGTGGACCAGGTATGTGTATGGTAAGTGGAGCCCATATGTCTTGAGGAGACATCCTACACAGTTTACAGCCATACGTGCTGCTCCCAGGGAGGTGAGCTCATGGCTTTGCTTGCCAGCTGGGGTAGGAAGACTCCTTGGGTGAGTTCCTATGAAAGGGAACTGTATGTCATATGAATGGAAACAAGAACAAATACTCTCTCCCAGGTAGTTGGCAATAGGAGGGACCTAGGTTGGTCTCTCCTACAGGTATGGGATATAGTGGATAGCCTGTCAAATGGTAGCCTGGGTTCTACAAGTTGTAATCATGGGGCTTATAGGTTGTATGTTGAATATTATCATCTGCTTTAAGTGTTTGGTACCGTGTGTCAAGCCAACTCTGGGAAAAACATTAACGTTTGCAACTGGTCGACCAGAGTATGAGTGTTATTAAGATTCCAGCTAGAAAACTTTGTCAGCATTGTGTAGTATGAATAAACCATGGTTTTTGATCTAAATGTCAGAGTGAGTGTGGTGTGAGTGAGACACAGAACAGCTGCAGGGTGAGTGCCGAGTCCCGATCCATGTTTCCTTCCTCCTGTGAGGGAAATGGCCAGACACGGACAAAGTGAAAGACTGTGTTGTCTGTCCACTCATATGTACTTTCTGCTTGTATGTAAGAAGACGGGAGTTTGTACTCTGTAGATTAGTAAGATTGTCCTGAGGAGAGGTGTACATTCCACCTGACCAATGAATGTCAACCCATTTATGTAATACTATGTACTTCTTGTGAGGAAGTGTGTGAGGGAGGTGGTTCAATCAGTGCTGGTTCTGTGGCACAGTGTTTATAACTGAAGAATACAGACTGTATTAAGGGAGTTTATGTGAACTGAAGAACTGTACTGTTTGACAAACTGTTTTGATGGTATAAGAAAGTGTAATTGTTAATGATGTTTGCCTTTTGGTACCATGGCAATCACCTAACAGACTATAACTAGTGATTGAAGGGAAAATGAAGGAAAAAGGGTTGATGGATAGGATGGCAGAAAGTCCTTAAATACACTGTCGGTCAGGTTGCACCTTCAGGAAATAAAAATGCAGAGAGGCTTTTATTGTAAAAGTGAGGCTGTAGGGATAATATAACAGAAACTATCAGTGCCTTGATTTGTTTCCTTTGTACTTGCTGTGCTGGAGTCATTTCTGAAAAAAAAAAAATGATGTCTTTTATTTTTATAGCATTCCCTTCCCTTGTAGCCTGGTGTAAAAGGTGCAGCCAACACCAAGGTCATCCCTTCCCCTTCTTGACCAGCAGGAGACAGGGTAGACTGTAACAAGATTAGTGTCTCAGCTGCTCTGTCATTTTGTAGTGTTGCAGGTCACCCCATCGGAGCTGGGGAATTTGTATTGCGGCAGAGTAGGAGTGTGTTTGGTAGAGCAGGCGTTGAAGGCCGTTCTTGAAACGCAGTCCTGTAAATCCTGGCCTCTGGCAGCCCAAGCTGTTTAGTTATGTTTTATGAATCAGGTCATATCGTGTCTGTCACAGCTTCCAGATGCCGAACTCCTTCTGTGACAGCTTTGTCAAGTGTTTTGAAAGGGCAAAAAAAAACAAACAGCTCGAGGGTCACCGTGGAGGGTAATGCAACGTGCAGGAATTGTTTTTCACAAAGAGCGACTGGCCAGGGGCAAAAGAAGAGTGAGAAATATGAAGAAAGAGGGGGCCTCGGTGGCTGTGGTGCCCTCACTATCCATCATCTCCCGTGTTTAGCACTAACAGACTGTGAATGAGCAATCCACGTAGTGACGTGGAGTCTCTGTACTAACATAGGTGGCGGGCCTGCAAGCAATGCAGAATGTGGATAGACTTGAAACAGCATCCCTGCTCTTAAGTGGTGACTTGCTGCTTAATTTCCTTTACATCTTCCCCTTGCAATCAGAACGCTCTCTGGGCCCACCTTCAAGCTTGTCAAGTGTCTTTCCCACCAGTTGGGATATTACTTGCAATGCAGATACTGTGACCTTATTTGTTAGCTTGTCAAGATATAACTTGAAATTGGGCTCAGCTAAGATACAATAATTGCTGTTTGCACAGGGGGTGATGCTGGCGAGATGCTCCCCATGAGGCCATCTGCTAACCTGTCTCAAATGTAATTTAATAGAAGTCAAATAAAATAAATCAAATTAAAGCATGCAGCTAATGCATGCAAGCTCTGAAATGAATTTGGATTACAAGCAGGCAGTGAGACTAAATAGTTGGTTTCTTCATCCATGAAGAAGGCATGCTGGATAAGACAGTAAACAGAAATAATTGAAGGAGACTCTCAGATTTTGAGGTTGATGGGATATTAGATGACAGGGAGAGATTACTGATATAAGAAGGTTTTTGTTACTAGTATATTCTTGTAGTTAGAAATCGTGAGTTAGAAGTCTTTACAAACAATGTGTTGATGTGCGAAGCTTTGTTAGATGTAGCAGGAAGATAAATCATCTTTGCAGTGCTTGCTGTTAGCTTGTCACGACTGTGATTTACAGGGATTTTCTTTTATTTAAATAAGTGTTTCCTTTAAAAGCATTCCGATAGTTTACAGAGCGGAAGATGAAGTGGCAGCGAATGCTCTGAAATAGAACTGTTTCATTGCAAGTGCTTCATTTCAAGTAAGGATTTGTTCAGACTGTGAAGAATGGCTGAGCTGCAGTGGAAGGATTCCTTGGCAACATAAATTGGAAGAGTTCTGCTAGGAAAATGTTGGGTTGAATATACAAGGAGGCACCAGAATTGGAGAAACATATCAGGCAGTATCAGCTTCACAAACATATAGTGTAAGTCTGCATTGTTTGTAGTAGGCATCAGAAATTCAAACTGATCAGCAGCCATCATTCATGCTGTTAAATTATTTGACAAAAAAGAACCTTCTGGAGATTGTATTCAAAACAGAATATCACTTATGAAGATAGGAATTAAAGAACAAACTGACCTCTTGTGTGAAAACTCCCACTTTAATGATACATAGCGTGTTATTAAGGAAAAGCAATTGGGTGCTGGACATTGTGTTCACTTCTGTTAGTTTTCCTTCTGGAGCTGATAAGACTGTTTCACAACCTGACTCCTTTATTCAGGTATACCTTTATTCCATGCTTTGTAGCAACTTCTGGGGCAAAAAATTATATATATATATATATATATTTCATTTGTCCAACCTTCCTACTAGTAGACCTAAGAGGAGACAGTTTTCCTCTGCCCAGTAGTCTTCCTGGCTTGATGTTCCACTCCCAATAGTGATTGATGTAGAAAGGTGTGATTCATCAGAAATCTCTTCACTGAATGGAAGATCTTCCTGATCTCATGGTGGCTGCACAGTGTCTTGGCATACACACACTGGTTGAAATTTCCTCATGCTATCTACTTTATTGCAATGGCGAATCTTGCTTTATCTATCTTTCTGCCAAGTATGCTGAGATTCTGATTATGCCATAGGATCTCAGTTGCCTGATCATCTTGATGATATGTAAGTATTGCTTAGTTCTGAGCTTGCCTGTGAGCTCCAAGGTTCATCCGTGTTCTCTTGGAAAACTGATGTTCTGTCCATGATCTAAACAGCTACTGAGGAGCCTTTGATTTGAGGGTTTGAACACAAGCTGTTAAAACACTGCAGTGTTTCCAAGTCGCTCTTTAGCCAGGGGAATACAGATTAGGAGCAGCCACTAACATTGAATTGACAGTTCTCCTAAACACTTTTTTTTTTTACGTGCGTGATCAAGTTCCATTAATCATGTTTTAGACACAAACACTGGCTCATTCCACTTAATTCTTTATCAAGACAACACTGTATATCTAGAAGTAAGCTTGTCCAGGCTGAAGGATACATCAGTCCTCACCATTGGAGGGTGGGCAGCAGGACTCCCTGAAAGACCTTCTACGTTATTCCCCTACTTTCAATTTCTTACTCAATTCTCTGAGTTCATCTGAGCTCTTGCTGTCAAGATAAGATTAATTGTTATGAACTGGGAGACAGTTCTTGCTTATTAGTCTCTTTATATGGGAAGAGAGAATTGCTTTTGGGATATTCTACAATATGGGGTAGGTAGACTTGGACAGCAGTGATTCCCCAATTGAGGTCCTTTATTGAGAAGCTCTTGGTGAAATGAAGTGTTAGAAGGTGTATTTTCTAGACTTTGTTTTCTTTCCTTTTTCTCTTTTCCTATGAGTTTTTTAGGTGTAACAAGACACACAAGTTCATACTCTCCCAGCTTGCTAACTGAGGAGAAATGCAGGATAATATTTTAAGAAACATTCCCTGTCAGAATATTTCTAGAGCGGTGGAGTGATAAATATCAAATCAACTGAAGACCAAGAATTTAATTTTTCCCATCTGAGCCAATCTACGATGCTTTTTATCTTGACAAAAAATTGATATTTTATCCCTTTGATAATGGGAGGCTCTGATTTCCCTTCCTTTTAATATATCTCATTTCTTATGAGCCATTCCCTGAGGAAGACCTCAAGTCAGAGGCAGAGATGGATCTGTACCTCTTAAAGACACAACCCATGTTTAAGAATGAGCACTGCTTTATGCTGCTGGTGGGATTAGGTGGGTTTAAATTCTTCTCTTTACTACAGAATGTGTCTCACGTAGAGCAGAAGAGCTCGAGGGACTACACAACACAGCTTGTTTCCCTGTTAAATTTGGCTGGTAGTCCCAATGGTGAAAGAAATAGTGACAGGTGCTCTGTTTTCCACGCCCATCGTAGGGCCAACAGGTATCATTTCATGTCCCACGCTGATCTTAGCTTCATGGAGTAAAGAAACACTGGGCAAAACATTGAATCATTTGCACACCGTTCCTCACCTGCCCAGATTCCCACAAGGTGCTTTTCCAGAAAAAAATAAGGGCTTCAGGGGTAGATCCATAGGAATGAGTAAGAAAACAAATGCCTGTCGGGTTATCTCTGTCTCCAGCCTCTGTGAGGCTGTTATGTACAGAATGGCTTCTAGTGCTCAGGGCAATGTATATTTAATGTTAACTTCTACTTCTCCATGGGGGAAACTCTTCCATATAATTCACTGATATTCAACTTCTGCAAAGTTTCGTCCTGTTAACCCTGGCTTCGCCATAGTTGAGTGTTCTAAGCAACTACTTTTGGTACTGTGCCTGTTCTCTGAGTGATGGCAATGAAGGGCAGGGGAATGCTGCACTGGGGTGAAGGCTGTCTCTCATAAGGAGAAGAAATGGGTTGAGGTGTAAGTCAGCGTGAGAGACGTTTACTCCTGGAGTGTGCCCTGGGTGCATCCTATTGTTTGTGATCGCTACTGCAGACTGTCCATCTGCTACCCTTGATTTCTACAGAGAAGCTATTAATGACATCCACAGAGCTGGGGATGTGGCCCATGGGCAGCTTATGGCTCAGAATTCAAAGCTCTGCTGCTCTGCCCTGAAGATGCAAAGTCAGCTTGATCCCTTTAGGGATCTCAGATAGGCAGAGGTTTCTCTAGCTGAGAATGTCACCAGAAAGTGCAGAGGAGTTGTTGTTCTCACAATATAGAAATATGCCCTGCAAATGAGATAGATGGGCTATGAGTGAGCAGTGTATGTGTAGGATAAAATGCAAAATAAAGGGTGAAAATATTGCTGTTTTGAGGCTGAAACCTTATTAAAGTCCTGTCTGTCCGATTTGGCAAATTCTTTCTAAAGTATCATGTGTCACCAAAATCCCATTAAACTGTCACATAAATTATCAGAGTTTCCTTTTCCCATCAGCGTGGATTACCCAGGGAGATATTTTTATGACAATGGAAACTTTCTCAGTCTGCTTCTCCTGCCTGATTTCATTTCAGATGAAATCCTTCTCTCAGAAAATAGCCAGTGGATTTCATAGCTCTGTGGATTTCTTTGCTTTGCCTTTGCAGCACTTATCCTGCAGGTCTCTGCTGCTCTCGTGTCCTGCCTATACTTCATTTTACGTATGGGACAGTTTAGGGCAATGGTTCCACTGCTTTGCTCATCCTGAATGAGCATATTGTTGCAGTCTGTTTTATGGATCTCCAGTGTCTTCTGCATCTGCTGACTGCATCTTCTACTGTTTCTACAAGGCAATCTATGTTTTTCTCACATAGACTGAAAAACATATGGACTGATGATTAGTAGTAGAAAATACATGCTAGTAGGAAATACTTGGATACCTGAAATTACCTGGTGCTGCAGGAAAAAAAATAATCTCAAGCCAATCTCAGGATCCAAGAGTTGGTTTCAGTGGTATAGAGGGCATTCTTGGACCTAATTTCTAAACCTGTAGCTAGGATGACCTATGTGATAATAGACTTAGCACTGATTCTACTCTGAGCTCTGTGGTGGAGTATCTTCATACAGAACTTTTATAGACAAAGACTAGCGGGAGGGTAGTGTAAATATGGAGGCACACATGAATGCAGTCAAGTTACTGTAGATAGGTTTAGCAGATAGACAATAACACTGTTGTTTCTTCTCTGTTCATCTTTCCTTTTCTAGGTTAAAATCCATTTTCCCTAATTTTCTTAATACATTGTTAACACCAAACATGTTATCGTTCCTTAATGGCTTTTTCACCAGTTTAAATTTTTAAACTTTGGTGGCCAGCAGTAGACACCATACTTAAGCAAGTTGTTTTTGTTCATTGGGTTGAACAAGGTGGGGAAAAAAAGACCAATAGAACAGCATTACTTGTGTTAGCTGAGACATTGATGTTAGTGTGTCCCAGAAGGAGAAATGTCATTTTTGGGAATTTATTTACATCATCAGCTCATCCAGTATAATCCCCAGTTGTTTTTGGCAGTAATCCTTGCTAGCCAGCTGTCCTCCGTCTTAATTTGATTCCGATGGAATTTGTCTCAATACTCTGTCTCTGGATATTGCCGCCAGGCTAGACTGAGAATGTGTGGCATACAATCGTGGATGGGAACGTTCTTACCCTACAGTAAATGCAAGGTTAGTTTGTGATGAGTACCTGTGAAGCTAACATTAGCAGCAATATAATAGGTATGCAGTTTAAATTTTGAAACTCAGTTGTATATGCATAGCTCAGAGGACTGGCAGAGTGAGATAAAGAATGCCAATGAATGTTGAGTTGCATATCTGGTTCAAAATGCAGTGGTTGTAATATCATGCTATACTAATGCAGATGCAACTGCTTAGATGGAGATGTTAGTTAAAAACTTAAACAGTATTCAAAGCATTGAGGACTTTAAGCACTGTGGTTTCTCAGCAATGAGGTTCCTAAGCATTGAGGTTTCTAACCAATGAGGATTCTAAGCTAAGCATTGAGGATTCTACGCATTGTGGTTTCTAAGCATTGAGGATTCTAAGTTAAGCATTGAGTATGCTGAGCATTGAGTATGCTAAGCATTGAGGATTCTAAGTATTGAGGTTTCTAAGTGTTGAGGATTCTAAGCTAAACATTGAGGAATCTAAGTACTGAGTATTCTAATCATTAAGGATTCTAAACATTGAGGATTCTAAGCTAAGCATAGAGAATGCTAAGCGTTGAGGTTTCTAAGCATTGAGGATTTGAAGCTAAGCATTGAGGATGCTAAGCATTGAGGATGCAAAGCACTGAAGATTCTAAGCTAAGCATTGAGGATTCTAAGTATTCTGTATTCTAATCACTAAGGTTTCTAACCACTGAGGATTTTAACCACATAGGTTTCTAAGCAATGAGGTTCCTAAGCATTGAGAATTCTAAGCAAAGCATTGAAGATTTTAAGCATTGAGGTTTCTAAGCAATGAGGATTCTAAGCATTGAGGTTTCTAAGAATTAAGGTTTCTAAGCAAGGAGGATGCTAAGCATTAATGTTTGTAAGCATTGAGGATGCAAATCATTGAGGATGCAAAGCATTGCGGTTTCTAAGCAGGGAAGTTTCTAAGCATTGAGGTTTTTAAGCTAAGCAAACAGGTTGCTAAGCATTGATCTTTCTAAGCATCAAGGATTCTAAGCATTGAGGATCCCAACCTAAGCATTGAGGATGTTAAGCATTGAGGTTTCTAAGCGTTGAGTATTCTAAGCTAAGCATTGACGATACTAAGCATGGAGGTTTCTAAGCATGGAGGATTCTAAGCATTGTAGATTCTAAGCTAAGCATTGAGGATGTTAAGCATTGAGGATTCTAAGCATTGAGGTTTCTAAGCATTAAGGATGCTAAGCATTGAGGATGCAAAGCATTGCGGTTTCTAAGCAGGGAAGTTTCTAAGCATTGAGGTTTTTTAGCTAAGAAAACAGGATGCAAAGCATTGAGCTTTCTAAGCATTAAGGATTCTAAGCATTGAGGATTCTAAGCTAAGCATTGAGGATGTTAAGCATTGAGGTTTCTAAACTTTGAGTATGCTAAGCATTGAGGATTCTAAGCACTGAGTAAGCAAGGAGATTTCTAAGCATGGAGGAATCTGAGCATTGTGGATTCTGAGCTAAGCAATGACGATTCTAGGCATTGAGGTTTCTAAGCATTGAGGAATCTAAGCATTCAGGTTTCTAAGCACTGAGGTTTCTAAGCTTTAAGGACTTTATGCATTGAGATTTCTAAACATTAAGGACGCTAAGCATTGAGGATTCTAATCATCAAAGGTTTCTAAGCATTGATGTTTCTAAGCATTGAGGATGCTAAGCATTGAGGATTCTAAGCATTGAGGATGATAAGCAATAAGGACTCTATGCATTGAGGATTCTAAGCGTTCAGGTTTCTAAGCATTGAGGTTTCTAAAAATAAAGGACTATAAGCATTGAGGTTTCTATGCTTTAAGGGCTCTACGCCTTGAGGATTCTACGCCCTGAGGATTCTACGCCCTGAGGATTCTACGCCTTGGGGATTCTACGCCTTGGGGATTCTACGCCTTGAGGATTCTACGCCCTGAGGATTCTACGCCTTGGGGATTTTACGCCTTGGGGATTCTACGCCTTGAGGATTCTACGCCCTGAGGATTCTACGCCTTGAGGATTCTATGCCCTGAGGATTCTACGCCCTGAGGATTCTACGCCTTGAGGATTCTACGCTAAGCATTGAGGACTCTAAGCATTGACGTTTCCAATCATTAAGGATACTAAGCATTGAGGTATCTAAGCCATGAGGATTCTAAGCATTGATGATTCTAATCTAAGCATTGAGGATGCTAAGCATTGAGGATGATAAGCAATAAGGACTCTATGCATTGAAGATTCTAAGCGTTCAGGTTTCTAAGCATTGAGGTTTCTAAAAATAAAGGACTATAAGCATTGAGGTTTCTATGCTTTAAGGGCTCTACGCCTTGAGGATTCTACGCCCTGAGGATTCTACGCCCTGAGGATTCTACGCCTTGGGGATTCTACGCCTTGGGGATTCTATGCCTTGAGGATTCTACGCCTTGGGGATTCTACGCCTTGAGGATTCTACGCCTTGGGGATTCTACGCCTTGGAGATTCTACGCCTTGGGGATTCTACGCCTTGAGGATTCTACGCCTTGGGGATTCTACGCCTTGGGGATTCTACGCCTTGGGGATTCTACGCCCTGAGGATTCTACGCCCTGAGGATTCTACGCCCTGAGGATTCTACGCCTTAAGGATTCTACGCTAAGCATTGAGGACTCTAAGCATTGACGTTTCCAATCATTAAGGATACTAAGCATTGAGGTATCTAAGCCATGAGGATTCTAAGCATTGATGATTCTAATCTAAGCATTGAGGATGCTAAGTTTTGAGGTTTCTAAGTTTTAAGGACTCTGTGCATTGAGGTTGCTAAGCACCGAGGATTCTAAGCATTGAGTATTCTAAGCTAAGCATTGAGGATGCTAAGCATTGAGGATGCTAAGGATTGAGTTGTTTAAGCATTGAGGATTGTAAGCAAAGCATTGAGGATTCAAAGCTTTAAGGTTTCTAAGCATTGAGGATTCTACCCAAAGCATTGAGGATGCTAAACATTGAGGATGCTAAGGATTAAGGATTCTAAGCATTGAGGTTTCTAAGCATTGAGGATTCTAATCTGAGCATTGTGGATGCTAAGCATTGAGGATGCTAAGCATTGCGGATTCTAAGCATTGAGGATGCTAAGTATTGAGGCTGCTGAGCTTTGAGAATGGAAAGCAATGAAGATTCTAAGCATTGAGGGTTCTAAGCATTGATGATTCTATGCTATGCATTGAGCATGCTATGCCATGAGGTTTCTAAGCCTTGAGGTTTCTAAGCTGAGCATTGAGGATTCTAAGCATTGAGGTTTCTATGCATTAACGACTCTATGCATTGAGCTTTCTAAGCAGTGAGGTTTCTAAGCATTGAGGATTCTAAACATTGACGTTTCTATGCTTTAAGTTTTCTATGCATTGAGGTTGCTAAGCATTAAGGACTCTATGCATTGTGGTTTCAAAGCTTTGTGGTTTCTATGCAATAAGGTTTCTCATCGTTGAGGATTCTAAGCAATGAGGTTTCTAAGCATTGAGGTTTCTAAGCTTTGAGGTTTTTAAGCATTGAGGATGGTACACATTGAGGATTCTAAGCTAAGCACTGAGGACTCTATGCATTGAAGTTTCTAAGCATTGAGTTTTCTAAGCATTGAGGATTCTAAGCATTGAGGGTTCTAAGCATTGAGGGTTCTAAGCATTGAGGACTCTATGCATTGACGTTTCTAAGCATTGAGCTTTCTAAGCATTAAGGACTCTTTTCATTGAGGATTCTAAGCATTGGGGATTCTATGCATTGAGGATACTAAGCATTCAAGATGCTAAGCATTGAGGATTCTAAGGTAAACATTGAGGGTTCTAAGCATTGACGATTCTAAGCACTGAGGATACTAGGTTAAGCATTGTGGGTTCTATGAATTGAGGTTTCTAAGCATAAATGTTTCAAGCATTAAGGACTCTGTGCATTGAGGTTTCTAATCATTAAGGATGCTAAGCATTGAGGATGCTAAGCATTACGGATTCTAAGACATAAAGATTCTATGCATTGAGGATTGCAAGGTTTGAGAATGCTAAGCACTGAGGATTCTAAGCATTGAGGTTTCTAAGCATTAAGGACTCTAATCTTTGGGGATTCTAAGCATTGAGGATTTTAGGCATTGAGGATTCTGAGCATAGCATTGTGGATTCCAAGTATTGAGGATTCTAAGCATTAACGACTCAATGCATTGAGGTTTCAAAGCATTGAGGGTGCTGAGCAATGAGGATGCTAAGCAATGAGGATTCTAAGCTTTGAGGTTTCTAAGCCTTAAGAAGTCTAAGTACTGAGCTTTCTAAGCATTGAGGATTCTAAGCATTAAGGACGCTATGCAGTGAGGTTTCTTAGCATTAAGGATGCTAAGGATTGAGGTTTCAAAGCAAGAAAGTTTCTCAGCGTTGAGGATTCTAAGGAATGCGGATTCTACGCATTGAGAATTCTATGCATTGAGGTTTATAAGCTAAGCATTGAGGATGCTGTGCATTGAAGATTCTAAGCATTGAGGATTCTAAGCTATGCACTGAGGTTTCTAAGCATTAGGGATGCTAAGCATTGAGGTTTCAAAGCAATAAGTTTTCTCAGCGTTGAGGATTCTACGCATTGAGGATTCTATGGAATGAGGTTTCTAAGCAAAGAATGGAGGATGCTAAGCAATGAGGTTTCTAATCATTGAGTATTCTAAGCTAAGCATTGAGCATACTAAGGATTGAGGATGCTAAGCATTACGGTTTCTAAGCATTGAGGATTCTAAGCTATGCAGTGACGATGCTAAGTATTGAGGTTTCTAAGCTTTAAGGGCTCTAATCATTGGGGGGATTCTAAGCATTGAGGATTCTAGGCATTGAAGGTTCTAAGTTGAGCATTGAGGATGCTAAGCGTTGAGGATTCTAAGCATTGAGGATTCGAAGATTAAGGATTCTAAGCATTGAGGATTCTATGCATTGAGGATTCTAAGGTATGAATTGAGGATGCTATGCATTGAGGTTTCTAAGCATTAAGGACTGTACGCATTGAGGTTTGTAAGCATTAGGGATGCTAAGCATTGAGGTTTCCAAGCAATAAAATTTCTCAGCGTAGAGGATTCTAAGGTATGAGGATTCTACGCATTGAGATTTCTAAGCAATGCATGGAGGATGCTAAGCACTGAGGATTCTAAGCATTGAGGATTCTAAGCTAAGCATAGAGCATACTAAGGATTGAGGATGCTAAGCATTGAGGTTTCTAAGCATTAAGGACTCTGTGCATTGAGGATTCTAAGCATTGAGGATTCTAAGCATTGAGGATTCTAAGCTAAGCATAGAGCATACTAAGGATTGAGGATGCTAAGCATTGAGGTTTCTAAGCATTGGGTATTCTACGCATTGAGGATGCTAAGCACTGAGGATTCTAAGCATTGAGGTTTCTAAGCAGTGAGGATTCTAAGCTAAGCACTGAGGATGCTAAGTATTGAGGTTTCTAAGCATTAAGGACTCTGTGCATTGAGGTTTCTAAGCATTGAGGATCCTGAGCTTTGAGGATTCTAAGCTAAGCATTGAGGATGCTAAGCATTGAGGACGCTAAGCATTGAGGACGCTAAGCATTGAGTATTCTAAGCATTGAGGATTGTAAGCTATGCATTGAGGATTCTAAGCATTGAGGATGTTAAGCATTGAAGATTCTAAGCATTCAGGTCTCTAAGCTATGCATTGAGGATTCTAAGCATTGAGGAATCTAAGCATTCAGGTTTCGAAGCAGTGAGGATTCTCAGCTAAGCACTGAGGATGCTAAGTATTGAGGTTTCTAAGCATTAAGGACTCTGTGCATTGAGGTTTCTAAGCATTGAGGATTCTAAGCATTGAGGATTCTAAGCATTGAGGATTCTAAGCTAGGCATTGAGGATGCTAAGCATTGAGGATGCTAAGCATTGAGGATTCTAAGCATTGAGGATTCTAAGTCAAGCATTGAGTTTTCTAATATTTGAGGTTTCTAAACATTAAGGCCTCTATGCATTGAGGTTTGTAAGCATTAGGGATGCTAAGCATTGAGGTTTCAGAGCAATAAAATTTCTAAACAATGAGGATTCTGCGCATTGAGGTTTCTAAGCAATGCATGGAGGATGCTAAGCATTGAGGTTCCTAAGCAGTGAGGATTCTGAGCTTTGAGTATTCTAAGCTAAGCAATGAGGATGCTAAGCATTGAGGATGCGAAGCAATGAGGATTCTAAGCATTGAGGATTCTAAGCTATGTAATGAGGATGCTAAGTATTGAGGATGCTAAGCATTGAGGATGCTAAGCAATGAGGATGCTAAGCATTGAGGATGCTAAGCATTGAGGATTCTAAGCATTGAGGATTCTAAGCTATGCATGGAGGATTCTAAGCATTGAGGATTCTAAGCATTGAGGATTCTAAGCCAAGCACTGAGTTTTCTAATCTTTGAGGTTTCTAAGCATTAAGGCCTCTATGCATTGAGGTTTGTAAGCATTTGGGATGCTAAGCAATGAGGTTTCAAACAATAAAATTTCTCAGCATTGACGTTTGTAACCATTGAGGATTCTAAGCATTGAGGATTCTAAGCTAAGCATAGAGCATACAAAGGATTGAGGATGCTAAGCATTGAGGTTTCTAAGTATTGGGGATTCTACGCATTGAGGATGCTAAGCACTGAGGATTATAAGCATTGAGGTTTTTAAGCAGTGAGGATTCTAGGCATTGAGGATTCTAAGCCAGATATTGAGGATTCTAAGCACTGAGGATTCTAAGCATTGAGGATTATAAGCATTGAGGTTTTTAAGCAGTGAGGATTCTAAGCTAAGCACTGAGGATGCTATGTATTGAGGTTTCTAAGCATTAAGGACTCTGTGCATTGAGGTTTCTAAGCATTGAGGTTTCTAAGCATTGAGGATTCTAGGCATTGAGGATTCTAAGCATTGAGGATTCTAAGCTAGACATTGAGGATTCTAAGCATTGAGGATTCTAAGCATTGAGGATTCTAAGCATTGAGGATGCTAAGCATTGAGGATGCTAAGCATTGAGAATGCTAAGCATTGAGGATTCTAACCCAAGCATTGAGTTTTCTAATCTTTGAGGTTTCTAAACATTAAGGCCTCTATGCACTCAGGTTTGTAAGCATTAGGGATGCTAAGCATTGAGGTTTCAGAGCAATAAAATTTCTAAGCAATGAGGATTCTACGCATTGAGGTTTCTAAGCAATGCATGGAGGATGCTAAGCATTGAGGTTCCTAAGCAGTGAGGATTCTGAGCTTTGAGGATTCGAAGCTAAGCAATGAGGATGCTAAGCAATGAGGATGCTAAGCATTGAGGATTCTAAGCTATGTAATGGGGATGCTAAGCATTGTGGATTCTAAGCACTGAGGATTCTAATCTAAGCATAGAGCATACTAAGGATTGAGGATGCTAAGCATTGAGGTTTCTAAGCATTGGGGATTCTACTCATTGAGGATGCTAAGCACTGAGGATTATAAGCTTTCTGGTTTGTAAGCAGTGAGGATTCTATGGTAAGCACTGAGGATGCTAAGTATTGAGGTTTCTAAGCATTAAGGACTCTGTGCATTGAGGTTTCTAAGCATTGAGGATCCTGAGCTCTGAGGATTCTAAGCATTGAGGATGCTAAGCATTGAGGATGCTAAGCTTTGAGGATTCTAAGCATTGAGGATTCTAAGCATTGAGGATTCTAAGCTAAGCATAGAGCATACTAAGGATTGAAGATGCTAAGCATTGAGGATTCTAAGCATTGAGGATTCTAAGCCAAGCATTGAGGATTCTAAGCATTGAGGATTCTAAGCATTGAGGATTCTAAGCATTGAGGTTTGTAAGCATTTGGGATGCTAAGCAATGAGGTTTCAAACAATAAAATTTCTCAGCATTGAGGTTTGTAAGCATTGAGGATTCTAAGCATTGAGGATTCTAAGCTAAGCATAGAGCATACTAAGGATTGAGGATTCTAAGCATTGAGGTTTCTAAGGATTGGCGATTCTACACATTGAGGATGCTAAGCACTGAGGATTATAAGCATTGAGGTTTCTAAGCAGTTAGGATTCTAAGCTAAGCACTGAGGATGCTAAGTATTGAGGTTTCTAAGCATTAAGGTCTCTGTGCATTGAGGTTTCTAAGCATTGAGGATCCTGAGCTTTGAGGATTCTAAGATATGCATTGAGGATGCTAAGCATTTAGGCTGTTAAGCATTGAGGATGCTAAGCATTGAGTTTTGTAAGCTAAGCATTGAGGATGCTAAGCATTGAGGATTCTAAGCATTGAGGATTCTAAGCATTGAGGATTCTAAGCATTGAGGATTCTAATCAAGGCATTGAGGATTCTAAGCATTGAGGATTGTATGCTAGGCATTGAGGATTCTAAGCATTGAGGATTCTAAGCATTGAGGTTTCTAAGCAAAGCTTTGAGGATTCTAAGCGTTGAGGATTCTAAGCATTGAGGATGCTAAGCATTGAGGATGCTAAGCATTGAGGATTCTAAGCATTGAGGATTCTAAGCATTGTGGATGCTAAGCATTGAGGATTCTAAGCATTGAGGATTCTAAGCATTGAGGTTCCTAAGCAAAGCATTGAGGATTCTAAGCATTGAGGTTTCTAAGCAAAGCTTTGAGGATTCTAAGCGTTGAGGATTCTAAGCATTGAGGATTCTAAGCATTGAGGATGATAAGCATTGAGGATTCTAAGCATTGAGGATTCTAGGCATTGAGGATGCTAAGCATTGAGGATGCTAAGCATTGAGGATTCTAAGCATTGAGGATTCTAGGCATTGAGGATGCTAAGCATTGTGGATTCTAAGCTTTGAGGATTCTAAGCATTGAGGATTCTAAGCTAGGCATTGAGGATTCTAAGCATTGAGGTTTCTAAGCAAAGCATTCAGGTTTCTAAGCATTGAGGATGCTAAGCATTGAGGATGCTAAGCATTGAGGATGCTAAGCAATGAGGATGCTAAGCATTGAGGATGCTAAGCATTGAGGATTCTAAGCATTGAGGTTTCTAAGCTAAGCATTGAGGATGCGAAGCATTGAGGATTCTAACTATTGAGGATTCTAAGCAATGCATGGAGAATGCTAAGCATTGAGGATTCTAAGCATTGAGGATTCTAAGCTATGCATGGAAGATTCTAAGCATTGAGGATTCTAAGCATAGAGGATTCTAAGCCAAGCATTGAGTTTTCTAATCTTTGAGGTTTCTAAGCATTAAGGCCTCTATGTATTGAGGTTTGTAAGCATTTGGGATGCTAAGCAATGACGTTTCAAACAATAAAATTTCTCAGCATTGAGGTTTGTAAGCATTGAGGATTCTAAGCATTGAGGATTCTAAGCTAAGCATAGAGCATACTAAGGATTGAGGATGCTAAGCATTGAGGATTCTAAGCATTGAGGATTCTAAGCTATGCATTGAGGATTCTAAACATTGAGGATGTTAAGCATTCAGGATTCTAAGCATTGAGTTTTCTAAGCTAAGCATTGAGGATGCTAAGCATTGAGGATTCTAAGCATTGAGGATTCTAAGCATTGAGAATTCTAAGCATTGAGGATTCTAATCTAGGCATTGAGGATTCTAAGCATTGAGGATTCTAAGCATTGAGGATTCTAAGCATTGAGGTTTCTAAGCTAAGCATGGAGGATTCTAAGCATTGAGGATGCTAAGTATTGAGGATGCTAAGCATTGAGGATGCTAAGCATTGAGGATTCTAAGCATTGAGGATTCTAAGCATTGAGGATTCTAAGCATTGAGGATTCTAAGCTAGGCATTGAGGATTCTAAGCATTGAGGATTCTAAGCACTGAGGTTTATAAGTAAAGCATTGAGGATGCTAAGCATTGAGGTTTCTAAGCAAAGCTTTGAGGATTCTAAGCGTTGAGGATTCTAAGCATTGAGGATTCTAAGCATTGAGGATGATAAGCATTGAGGATTCTAAGCATTGAGGATTCTAGGCATTGAGGATGCTAAGCATTGAGGATGCTAAGCATTGAGGATTCTAAGCATTGAGGATTCTAGGCATTGAGGATGCTAAGCATTGTGGATTCTATGCTTTGAGGATTCTAAGCATTGAGGATTCTAAGCATTGAGGATTCTAAGCATTGAGGATTCTAAGCTAGGCATTGAGGATTCTAAGCATTGAGGATTCTAAGCACTGAGGTTTATAAGCAAAGCATTGAGGATTCTAAGCATTGAGGATTCTAAGCTATGCATTGAGGATTCTAAACATTGAGGATGTTAAGCATTGAGGATTCTAAGCATTGAGGATGATAAGCATTGAGGATTCTAAGCATTGAGGATTCTAGGCATTGAGGATGCTAAGCATTGAGGATGCTAAGCATTGAGGATTCTAAGCATTGAGGATTCTAGGCATTGAGGATGCTAAGCATTGTGGATTCTAAGCTTTGAGGATTCTAAGCATTGAGGATTCTAAGCTAGGCATTGAGGATTCTAAGCATTGAGGTTTCTAAGCAAAGCATTCAGGTTTCTAAGCATTGAGGATGCTAAGCATTGAGGATGCTAAGCATTGAGGATGCTAAGCAATGAGGATGCTAAGCATTGAGGATGCTAAGCATTGAGGATTCTAAGCATTGAGGTTTCTAAGCTAAGCATTGAGGATGCGAAGCATTGAGGATTCTAACTATTGAGGATTCTAAGCAATGCATGGAGAATGCTAAGCATTGAGGATTCTAAGCATTGAGGATTCTAAGCTATGCATGGAAGATTCTAAGCATTGAGGATTCTAAGCATAGAGGATTCTAAGCCAAGCATTGAGTTTTCTAATCTTTGAGGTTTCTAAGCATTAAGGCCTCTATGTATTGAGGTTTGTAAGCATTTGGGATGCTAAGCAATGACGTTTCAAACAATAAAATTTCTCAGCATTGAGGTTTGTAAGCATTGAGGATTCTAAGCATTGAGGATTCTAAGCTAAGCATAGAGCATACTAAGGATTGAGGATGCTAAGCATTGAGGATTCTAAGCATTGAGGATTCTAAGCTATGCATTGAGGATTCTAAACATTGAGGATGTTAAGCATTCAGGATTCTAAGCATTGAGTTTTCTAAGCTAAGCATTGAGGATGCTAAGCATTGAGGATTCTAAGCATTGAGGATTCTAAGCATTGAGAATTCTAAGCATTGAGGATTCTAATCTAGGCATTGAGGATTCTAAGCATTGAGGATTCTAAGCATTGAGGATTCTAAGCATTGAGGTTTCTAAGCTAAGCATGGAGGATTCTAAGCATTGAGGATGCTAAGTATTGAGGATGCTAAGCATTGAGGATGCTAAGCATTGAGGATTCTAAGCATTGAGGATTCTAAGCATTGAGGATTCTAAGCATTGAGGATTCTAAGCTAGGCATTGAGGATTCTAAGCATTGAGGATTCTAAGCACTGAGGTTTATAAGTAAAGCATTGAGGATGCTAAGCATTGAGGATGCTAAGCATTGAGGATGCTAAGCATTGAGGATTCTAAGCATTGAGGATGCTAAGCATTGAGGATGCTAAGCATTGAGGATGGTAAGCATTGAGGATTCTAAGCTTTGAGGATGCTAAGCATTGAGGATGCTAAGCATTGAGGATGCTAAGCATTGAGGATTCTAAGCATTGAGGATTCTAAGCTATGTAATGAGGATGCTAAGCATTGAGGATTCTAAGTATTGAGGTTTCTATGCTAAGCATTGAGGATGCGAAGCATTGAGGATTCTAACTATTCAGGATTCAAAGCAATGCATGGAGGATTCTAAGCATTGAGGATTCTAAGCATTGAGGATTTTAAGCTAAGCATAGAGCATACTAAGGATTGAGGATGCTAAGCATTGAGGATTCTAAGCATTGAGGATTCTAAGCTATGCATTGAGGATTCTAAACATTGAGGATGTTAAGCATTGAGGATTCTAAGCATTGAGTTTTCTAAGCTAAGCATTGAGGATGCTAAGCATTGAGGATTCTAAGCATTGAGGATTCTAAGCATTGAGGATTCTAAGCATTGAGGATTCTAATCTAGGCATTGAGGATTCTAAGCATTGAGGATTCTAAGCATTGAGGATTCTAATCTAGGCATTGAGGATTCTAAGCATTGAGGATACTAAGCATTGAGGATTCTAAGCATTGAGGTTTCTAAGCTAAGCATGGAGGATTCTAAGCATTGAGGATGCTAAGTATTGAGGATGCTAAGCATTGAGGATGCTAAGCACTGAGGATTCTAAGCATTGAGGATTCTAAGCACTGAGGATTCTAAGCATTGAGGATTCTAAGCTAGGCATTGAGGATTCTAAGCATTGAGGATTCTAAGCACTGAGGTTTCTAAGCAAAGCATTGAGGATGCTAAGCATTGAGGATGCTAAGCATTGAGGATTCTAAGCATTGAGGATGCTAAGCATTGAGGATGCTAAGCATTGAGGATGGTAAGCATTGAGGATTCTAAGCTTTGAGGATGCTAAGCATGAGGATGCTAAGCATTGAGGATGCTAAGCATTGAGGATTCTAAGCATTGAGGATTCTAAGCTATGTAATGAGGATGCTAAGCATTGAGGATTCTAAGTATTGAGGTTTCTATGCTAAGCATTGAGGATGCGAAGCATTGAGGATTCTAACTATTCAGGATTCTAAGCAATGCATGGAGGATTCTAAGCATTGAGGATTCTAAGCATTGAGGATTCTAAGCATTGAGGATGCCAAGCATTGAGGATGGTAAGCATTGAGGATGCTAAGCATTGAGGATGGTAAGCATTGAGGATGCTAAGCAGTGAGGATTCTAAGCATAGAGCATACTAAGCATTGAGGATGCTAAGCATTGAGGATGCTAAGCATTGAGGATTCTAAGATTTGCGGATGCTAAGCATTGAGGATTCTAAGCATTGAGGATGCTAAGCATTGAGTATTCTAAGCATTGAGGATTCTAAGCTAGGCATTGAGGATTCTAAGCATTGAGGATTCTAAGCACTGAGGTTTCTAAGCAAAGCATTGAGGATGCTAAGCATTGAGGATGCTAAGCATTGAGGATTCTAAGCATTGAGGATGCTAAGCATTGAGGATGCTAAGCATTGAGGATGGTAAGCATTGAGGATTCTAAGCTTTGAGGATGCTAAGCATTGAGGATGCTAAGCATTGAGGATTCTAAGCATTGAGGATTCTAAGCTATGTAATGAGGATGCTAAGCATTGAGGATTCTAAGTATTGAGGTTTCTATGCTAAGCATTGAGGATTCGAAGCATTGAGGATTCTAACTATTCAGGATTCTAAGCAATGCATGGAGGATTCTAAGCATTGAGGATTCTAAGCATTGAGGATTCTAAGCATTGAGGATTCTAAGCATTGAGGATGCTAAGCATTGAGGATGCTAAGCAGTGAGGATTCTAAGCATAGAGCATACTAAGCATTGAGGATGCTAAGCATTGAGGATGCTAAGCATTGAGGATTCTAAGATTTGGGGATGCTAAGCATTGAGGATTCTAAGCATTGAGGATGCTAAGCATTGAGTATTCTAAGCATTGAGGATTCTAAGCTAGGCATTGAGGATTCTAAGCATTGAGGATTCTAAGCACTGAGGTTTCTAAGCAAAGCATTGAGGATGCTAAGCATTGAGGATGCTAAGCATTGAGGATTCTAAGCATTGAGGATGCTAAGCATTGAGGATGGTAAGCATTGAGGATTCTAAGCTTTGAGGATGCTAAGCATTGAGGATGCTAAGCATTGAGGATTCTAAGCATTGAGGATTCTAAGCTATGTAATGAGGATGCTAAGCATTGAGGATTCTAAGTATTGAGGTTTCTATGCTAAGCATTGAGGATGCGAAGCATTGAGGATTCTAACTATTCAGGATTCTAAGCAATGCATGGAGGATTCTAAGCATTGAGGATTCTAAGCATTGAGGATTCTAAGCATTGAGGATTCTAAGCATTGAGGATGCTAAGCATTGAGGATGCTAAGCATTGAGGATGCTAAGCATTGAGGATGCTAAGCATTGAGGATTCTAAGATTTGAGGATGCTAAGCATTGAGGATGCTAAGCATTGAGGATGCTAAGCATTGAGGATTCTAAGCATGGAGGATTCTAAGCATTGAGGATTCTAAGCTATGAGGATTCTAAGCCAAGCATTGAATTTTCTAATCTTTGCGGTTTCTAAGCATTAAGGCCTCTACGCATTGAGGTTTGTAAGCATTTGGGATGCTATGCAATGAGGTTTCAAACAATAAAATTTCTCAGCATTGAGGTTTGTAAGAATTGAGGATTCTAAGCATTGAGGATTTTAAGCTAACATAGAGCATACTAAGGATTGAGGATGCTAAGCATTGAGGATTCTAAGCATTGAGGATTCTAAGCTATGCATTGAGGATTCTAAACATTGAGGATGTTAAGCATTGAGGATTCTAAGCATTGAGATTTCTAAGCTAAGCATTGAGGATGCTAAGCATTGAGGATTCTAAGCATTGAGGATTCTAAGCATTGAGGATTCTAAGCATTTAGGATTCTAATCTAGGCATTGAGGATTCTAAGCATTGAGGATTCTAAGCCTTGAGGATTCTAAGCATTGAGGTTTCTAAGCTGAGCATGGAGGATTCTAAGTATTGAGGATGCTAAGCATTGAGGAAGCTAAGCATTGAGGATGCTAAGCATTGAGGATGCTAAGCATTGAGGATGCTAAGCATTGAGGATTCTAAGCATTGAGGATTCTAAGCATTGAGGATTCTAAGCATTGAGGTTTCTAATATAGGCATTGAGGATTCTAAGCACTGAGGATTCTAAGCATTGAGGATTCTAAGCATTGAGGATTCTAAGCATTGAGGTTTCTAAGCTAAGCATGGAGGATTCTAAGCATTGAGGATGCTTAGTATTGAGGATGCTAAGCATTGAGGATGCTAAGCATTGAGGATTCTAAGCATGGAGGATTCTAAGCATTGAGGATTCTAAGCATTGAGGTTTCTAAGCAAAGCATTGAGGTTTCTAAGCATTGAGGATGCTAAGCATTGAGGATGCTAAGCATTGAGGATGCTAAGCATTGAGGATTCTAAGCATTGAGGATTCTAGGCATTGAGGATTCTAAGCATTGAGGATGCTAAGCATTGAGGATGCTAAGCATTGAGGATTCTAACTATTGAGGATTCTAAGCAATGCATGGAGATTGCTAAGCATTGAGGATTCTAAGCATTGAGGATTCTAAGCATTGAGGATTCTAAGCCAAGCATTGAGTTTTCTAATCTTTGAGGTTTCTAAGCATTAAGGCCTCTATGCATTGAGGTTTGTAAGCATTTGGGATGCTAAGCAATGAGGTTTCAAACAATAAAATTTCTCAGCATTGAGGTTTGTAAGCATTGAGGATTCTAAGCATTGAGGATTCTAAGCTAAGCATAGAGCATACTAAGGATTGAGGATGCTAAGCATTGAGGTTTCTAAGCATTGGGGATTCTACGCGTTGAGGATGCTAAGCACTGAGGATTCTAAGCATTGAGGTTTCTAAGCAGTGAGGATTCTAAGCTAAGCACTGAGGATGCTAAGTATTGAGGTTTCTAAGCATTAAGGACTCTGTGCATTGAGGTTTCTAAGCATTGGGGATCTGTAGCTTTGAGGATTCTAAGCTAAGCATTGAGGATTCTAAGCATTGAGGATTCTAAGCATTGAGGATGCTAAGTATTGAGGATTCTAAGCATTGAGGATTCTAAGAATTGAGGATTCTAAGCATTGAGGTTTCTAAGCTTAGCATTGAGGATTCTAATCATTGAGGATTCTAAGCATTCAGGTTTCTAAGCAGTGAGGATTCTAAGCTAAGCACTGAGGATGCTAAGTATTGAGGTTTCTAAGCATTATGGACTCTGTGCCTTGAGGATTTTAAGCATTGAGGATTCTAAGCATTGAGGATTCTAAGCATTGAGGATTCTAAGCAGTGAGGATTCTAAGCATTGAGGTTTCTAAGGTAAGCATTGAGGATTCTAAGCATTGAGGATTCTAAGCATTGAGGTTTCTAAGCTAAGCATTGAGGATGCGAAGCATTGAGGATTCTAACTATTGAGGATTCTAAGCAATGCATGGAGGATGCTAAGCATTGAAGATTCTAAGCATTGAGGATTCTAAGCATTGAGAATTCTAAGCCAAGCATTGAGTTTTCTAATCTTTGAGGTTTCTAAGCATTAAGGCCTCTATGCATTGAGGTTTGTAAGCATTTGGGATGCTAAGCAATGAGGTTTCAAACAATAAAATTTCTCAGCATTGAGGTTTGTAAGCATTGAGGATTCTAAGCATTGAGGATTCTAAGCTAAGCATAGAGCATACTAAGGATTGAGGATGCTAAGCATTGAGGTTTCTAAGCATTGGGGATTCTACGCGTTGAGGATGCTAAGCACTGAGGATTCTAAGTATTGAGGTTTCTAAGCATTAAGGACTCTGTGCATTGCGGTTTCTAAGCATTGAGGATCCTGAGCTTTGAGGATTCTAAGATATGCATTGAGGATGCTAAGGATTGAGGATGCTAAGCATTGAGGATTCTAAGCTATGCATGGAGGATTCTAAGCACTGAGGATTCTAAGCATTGAGAATTCTAAGCATTGTGGATTCTAAGCTATGCATGGAGGATTCTAAGCACTGAGGATTCTAAGCATTGAGAATTCTAAGCCAAGCATTGAGTTTTCTAATCTTTGAGGTTTCTAAGCATTAAGGCCTCTATGCATTGAGGTTTGTAAGCATTTGGGATGCTAAGCAATGAGGTTGCAAACAATAAAATTTCTCAGCATTGAGGTTTGTAAGCATTGAGGATTCTAAGCATTGAGGATTCTAAGCTAAGCATAGAGCATACTAAGGATTGAGGATGCTAAGCATTGAGGTTTCTAAGTATTGGGGATTCTACGCGTTGAGGATGCTAAGCACTGAGGATTCTAAGCACTGAGGTTTCTAAGCATTAAGGACTCTGTGCATTGAGGTTTCTATGCATTGAGGATCCTGAGCTTTGAGGATTCTAAGCGAAGCATTGAGGATGCTAAGCATTGAGGATTCTAAGCATTGAGGATGCTACGCATTGAGGATTCTAAGCATTGAGGATTCTAAGCATTGAGGATTCTAATCTAGGCATTGAGGATTCTAAGCATTGAGGATTCTAAGCATTGAGGTTTCTAAGCATTGAGGTTTCTAAGCTAAGCATTGAGGATTCTAAGCATTGAGGATCCTAAGCATTGAGGATTCTAAGCATTGAGGATTCTAAGCATTGAGGATTCTTAGAATTGAGGATTCTAAGCTAGGCATTGAGGATTCTAAGCATTGAGGATTCTAAGCATTGAGGTTTCTAAGCAAAGCATTGAGGTTTCTAAGCATTGAGGTTTCTAAGCATTGAGGATTCTAAGCATTGAGGATGCTAAGCATTGAGGATGCTAAGCATTGAGGTATCTAAGCATTGAGGATGCTAAGCATTTAGGCTGCTAAGCATTGAGGATGCTAAGCTTTGAGGATGCTAAGCATTGAGGATGCTAAGCATTAAGAATGCTAAGCATTGAGGATGCTAAGCATTGAGGATTCTAAGCTTTGAGGATACTAAGAATTGAGGATTCTAAGCATTGAGGATTCTAAGCTATGTAATGAGGATGCTAAGCATTGAGGATTCTATGTATTGAGGTTTCTAAGCTAAGCATTGAGGATGCGAAGCATTGAGGATTCTAACTATTGAGGATTCTAAGCAATGCATGGAGGATTCTAAGCATTGAGGATTCTAAGCATTGAGGTTTCTAAGCAAAGCATTGAGGATGCTAAGCATTGAGGATGCTAAGCATTGAGGATGCTAAGCATTGAGGATGCTAAGCTTTGAGGATGCTAAGCATTGAGGATTCTAAGATTTGAGGATGCTAAGCATTGAGGATTCTAAGCATTGAGGATGCTAAGCATTGAGGATTCTAAGCATTGAGGATGCTAAGCATTGAGGATGCTAAGCATTGAGGTATCTATGCACCGAGGATTCTGAGCTTTGAGGATTCTAAGCTAAGCAATGAGGATGCTAAGCATTGAGGATGCTAAGCATTGAGGATGCTAAGCATTGAGGATTCTAAGCATTGAGGATTCTAAGCTATGTAATGAGGATGCTAACCATTGAGGATTCTAAGTATTGAGGTTTCTAAGCTAAGCATTGAGGATGCGAAGCATTGAGGATTCTAAGCATTGAGGATTCTAAGCCAAGCATTCTGTTTTCTAATCTTTGAGGTTTCTAAGCATTAAGGCCTGTATGCATTGAGGTTTGTAAGCATTGAGGATCCTGAGCTTTGAGGATTCTAAGCTAAGCATTGAGGATGCTAAGCATTGGGGATTCTAAGCATTGAGGATTCTAAGCATTGAGTATTCTAAGCTATGCATTGAGGATTCTAATCATTCAGGATGTTAAGCATTGAGGATTCTAAGCATTGAGGTTTCTAAGCTAAGCATTGATGATTCTAAGCATTGAGGATTCTAAGCATTCAGGTTTCTATGCAGTGAGGATTCTAATCTAAGCACTGAGGATGCTAAGTATTGAGGTTTCTAAGCATTAAGGACTCTGTGCATTGAGGTTTCTAAGCATTGAGGATTCTAAGCATTGAGGATTCTAAGCATTGAGGATTCTTAGCTAGGCATTGAGGATTCTAATCATTGAGGATTCTAAGCCAAGCATTGAGTTTTCTAATCTTTGAGGTTTCTAAACATTAAGGCCTCTATGCACTGAGGTTTGAAAGCATTAGGGATGCTAAGCATTGAGGTTTCAGAGCAATAAAATTTCTAAGCAATGGGGATTCTACGCATTGAGGATTCTAAGCAATGCATGGAGGATGCTAAGCATTGAGGTTCCTAAGCAGTGAGGATTCTGAGCTTTGAGGATTCTAAGCTAAGCAATGAGGATGCTAAGCATTGAGGATGCTAAGCATTGAGGATTCTAAGCATTGAGGATTCTAAGCATTGAGGATTCTAAGCTAGGCATGGAGGATGCTAAGCATTGAGGATTCTAAGCATTGAGGATTCTAAGCAAAGCATTCAGGATGCTAGGCATTGAGGATGCTAAGCATTGAGAATTCTAAGCATTGAGGATTCTAAGCATTGAGGATGCTAAGCATTGAGGATGCAAAGCATTGAGGATGCTTAGCATTGAGGATGCTAAGCATTGAGGATGCTAAGCAGTGAGGATTATACGCTTTGAGGATGCTAAGCATTGAGGATTCTAAGCATTGAGGATGCTAAGCATTGAGGATGCTAAGCATTGAGGATTCTAAGCATTGAGGATTCTAAGCACTGAGGATGCTAAGCATTGAGGTTTCTAAGCACCGAGGATTCTAAGCTAAGCAATGAGGATGCTAAGCATTGAGGATGCTAAGCATTGAGGATGCTAAGCATTGAGGATGATAAGCATTGAGGATTCTAAGCATTGAGGATTCTAAGCTATGTAATGAGGATGCTAAGCATTGAGGATTCTAACTATTGAGGATTCTAAGCAATGCATGGAGGATTCTAAGCATTGAGGATTCTAAGCATTGAGGATTCGAAGCATTGAGGATTCTAAGCTAGGCATGGAGGATTCTAAGCATTGAGGATTCTAAGCATTGAGGATTCTAAGCAAAGCATTCAGGATGCTAAGCATTGAGGATTCTAAGCATTAAGGATTCTAAGCATTGAGGATGCTAAGCATTGAGGATTCTAAGCATTAAGGATTCTAAGCATTGAGGATGCTAAGCATTGAGGATTCTAAGCATTAAGGATTCTAAGCATTGAGGATGCTAAGCATTGAGGATTCTAAGCATTGAGGATTCTAAGCATTGAGGATGCTAAGCATTGAGGAATATAAGCATTGAGGATTCTAAGCATTGAGGATGCTAAGCATTGAGGATTCTAAGCATTGAGGATGCTAAGCATTGAGGAATATAAGCATTGAGGATTCTAAGCATTGAGGATGCTAAGCATTGAGGAATATAAGCATTGAGGATGCTAAGCATTGAGGATTCTAAGCATTGAGGATTCTAAGCTATGAGGATTCTAAGCCAAGCATTGAATTTTCTAATCTTCGAGGTTTCTAAGCATTAAGGCCTCTATGGATTTAGGTTTGTAAGCATTGAGGATTCTAAGCATTGAGGATTCTTAGCATTGAGGATTCTAAGCTAGGCATTGAGGATTCTAAGCATTGAGGATTCTAAGCATTGAGGTTTCTAAGCAAAGCATTGAGGATTCTAAGCATTGAGGATTCTAAGCATTGAGGATGCTAAGCATTGAGGATGCTAAGAATTGAGGATGCTAAGCATTGAGGCTGCTAAGCATTGAGGATGCTAAGCATTGAGGATGCTAAGCATTGAGGATGCTAAGCATTGAGGATTCTAAGCTTTGAGGATGTTAAGAATTGAGGATTCTAAGCATTGAGGATTCTAAGCTATGTAATGAGGGTGCTAAGCATTGAGGATTCTAAGTATTGAGGTTTCTAAGCTAAGCATTGAGGATGCGAAGCATTGAGGATTCTAAGTATTGAGGATTCTAAGCTTTGAGGATTCTAAGTGTTGAGGATTCTAAGCATTGAGGTTTCTAAGCAAAGCATTGAGGATTCTAAGCATTGAGGATTCTAAGCATTGAGGATGCTAAGCATTGAGGTTTCTAAGCATTGAGTATTCTAAGCATTGAGGATGCTAAGCATTGAGGATGCTAAGCATTGAGGATTCTAAGCACTGAGGATTCTAAGCATTGAGGATTCTAAGCATTGAGGTTTCTAAGCTAAGCATTGAGGATACGAAGCATTGAGGATTCTAACTAGTGAGGATTCTAAGCAATGCATGGAGGATGCTAAGCATTGAGGATTCTAAGCATTGAGGATTCTAAACTATGCATGGAGGATTCTAAGCATTGAGGATTCTAAGCATTGAGGATTCTAAGCCAAGAATTGAGTTTTCTAATATTTGAGGTTTCTAAGCATTAAGGTCTCTATGCATTGAGGTTTGTAAGCATTTGGGATGCTAAGCAATGAGGTTTCAAACAATAAAATTTCTCAGCATTGAGGTTTGTAAGCATTGAGGATTCTAAGCATTGAGGATTCTAAGCTAAGCAAAGAGCATTCTAAGGATTGAGGATGCTAAGCATTGAGGATTCTAAGCATTCAGGATGCTAAGCATTGAGGATTATAAGCATTGAGGATGCTAAGCATTGAGGATGCTAAGCATTGAGGATTCTAAGCATTGAGGATGCTAAGCATTGAGGATGCTAAGCATTGAGGATGCTAAGCATTGAGGATTCTAAGCATTGAGGATTCTAAGCATTGAGGATGCTAAGCATTGAGGATTCTAAGCATTGAGGATTCTAAGCATTGAGGATTCTAAGCATTGAGGATTCTAAGCCAAGCATTGAGTTTTCTTATCTTTGAGGTTTCTAAACATTAAGGCCTCTATGCACTGAGGTTTGTAAGCATTAGGGATGCTAAGCATTGAGGTTACAGAGCAATAAAATTTTTAAGCAATGAGGATTCTACGCATTGAGGTTTCTAAGCAATGCATTGAGGATGCTAAGCATTGAGGTTCCTAAGCAGTGAGGATTCTGAGCTTTGAGGATTCGAAGCTAAGCAATGAGGATGCTAAGCAATGAGGATGCTAAGCATTGAGGATTCTAAGCTATGTAATGGGGATGCTAAGCATTGAGGATGCTAAGCATTGAGGATTCTAAGCATTGAGGATTCTAAGCTAAGCATAGAGCATACTAAGGATTGAGGATGCTAAGCCTTGTGGTTTCTAAGCATTGGGGATTCTACGCATTGAGGATGCTAAGCACTGAGGATTATAAGCATTGAGGTTTCTAAGCAGTGACGATTCTAAGCATTGAAGTTTCTAAGCAGTGAGGATTCTAAGCTAAGCACTGAGGATGCTAAGTATTGAGGTTTCTAAGCTTTAAGGACTCTGTGCATTGAGGATGCCAAGCATTGAGGATTCTAAGCATTTAGGATGCTAAGCATTGAGGATGCTAAGCATTGAGGATTCTAAGCATTGAGGATGCTAATCATTGAGGATGCTAAGCATTGAAGATGCTTAGCATTGAGGATTCTAAGCATTGAGGATGCTAAGCATTGAGGATTCTAAGCATTGAGGATTCTAAGCATTGAGGATGCTAAGCATTGAGGATTCAAAGCATTGAGGATTCTAAGCCAAGCATTGAGTTTTCTTATCTTTGAGGTTTCTAAACATTAAGGCCTCTATGCACTGAGGTTTGTAAGCATTAGGGATGCTAAGCATTGAGGTTACAGAGCAATAAAATTTTTAAGCAATGAGGATTCTACGCATTGAGGTTTCTAAGCAATGCATTGAGGATGCTAAGCATTGAGGTTCCTAAGCAGTGAGGATTCTGAGCTTTGAGGATTCGAAGCTAAGCAATGAGGATGCTAAGCAATGAGGATGCTAAGCATTGAGGATTCCAAGCTATGTAATGGGGATGCTAAGCATTGAGGATGCTAAGCATTGAGGATTCTAAGCTAAGCATAGAGCATACTAAGGATTGAGGATGCTAAGCATTGAGGTTTCTAAGCATTGGGGATTCTACGCATTGAGGATGCTAAGCACTGAGGATTATAAGCATTGAGGTTTCTAAGCAGTGACGATTCTAAGCATTGAAGTTTCTAAGCATTGAGGATTCTAAGCTAAGCACTGAGGATGCTAACTATTGAGGTTTCTAAGCTTTAAGGACTCTGTGCATTGAGGTTCCTAAGCATTGAGGATTCTAAGCACTGAGGATTCTAAGCATTGAGGATTCCAAGCATTGAGGATTCTAAGCTAGGCATTGTGGATGCTAAGCATTGAGGATGCTAAGCATTGAGGATGCTAAGCATTGAGGATTGTAAGCATTGAGGATTCTAAGCTAAGCATAGAGCATACTAAGGATTGAGGTTTCTAAGCATTGAGGATTCTAAGCATTGAGGATTCTAAGCATTGAGGTTTCTAAGTAGTGAGTATTCTAAGCTAAGCACTGAGGATGCTAAGTATTGAGTTTTCTAAGCATTAAGGACTCTGTGCATTGAGGTTTCTAAGCATTGAGGATCCTTAGTTTGAGGATTCTAAGCGAAGCATTGAGGATGCTAAGCATTAAGGACTCTGTGCATTGAGGATTCTAAGCATTGAGGATTCTAAGCATTCTGGTTTCTAAGCAGTGAAGATTCTAAGCTAAGCACTGAGGATGCTAAGTATTGAGGTTTCTAAGCATTAAGGACTCTGTGCATTGAGGATTCTAAGCATTGAGGATTCTAAGCATTGAGCATTCTATGCATTGAGGATGTTAAGCATTGAGGATTCTAAGCATTGAGGTTTCTAAGCTAAGCATTGAGGATTCTAAGCATCGAGGAATCTAAGCATTGAGGATTCTAAGCATTCAGGTTTCTAAGCAGTGAGGATTCTACGCTAAGCACTGAGGATGCTATGCAATGAGGATGCTAAGCATTGAGGATGCTAAGCATTGAGGATGCTAAGCATTGAGGTTTCTAAGCTAAGCATTGAGGATGCGAAGCATTGAGGATTCTAACTATTGAGGATTCTAAGCAATGCATGGAGGATGCTAAGCATTGAGGATTCTAAGCATTGAGGATTCTAAGCATGGAGGATTCTAAGCATTGAGGATTCTAAGCCAAGCTTTGAGTTTTCTAATCTATGAGTTTTTTAATCATTAAGGCCTCTATGCATTGAGGTTTGTAAGCATTTGGGATGCTAAGCAATGAGGTTTCAAACAATAAAATTTCTCAGCATTGAGGTTTGTAAGCATTGAGGATTCTAAGCATTGAGGATTCTAAGCTAAGCATAGAGCATACTAAGGATTGAGGATGCTAAGCATTGAGGTTTCGAAGCATTGGGGATTCTACGCGTTGAGGATGCTAAGCACTGAGGATTCTAAGCATTGAGGTTTCTAAGCAGTGAGGATTCTAAGATAAGCACTGAGGATGCTAAGTATTGATGTTTCTAAGCATTAAGGACTATGTGCATTGAGGTTTCTAAGCAATGAGGATGCTAAGCATTGAGGATGCTAAGCATTGAGGATGCTAAGCATTGAGGCTGTTAAGCATTGAGGATGCTAAGCATTGAGTTTTCTAAGCTAAGCATTGAGGATGCTAAGCATTGAGGATTCTAAGCATTGAGGATTCTAAGCATTGAGGATTCTAAGCATTGTGGATTCTAAGCATTGAGGATTCTAAGCATTGAGGTTTCTAAGCTAAGCATTGAGGATTCTAGGCATTGAGGATGCTAAGCTTTGAGGATGCTAAGCATTGAGGATTCTAAGCATTGAGGATTCTAAGCATTGAGGATTCTAAGCTAAGCATTGAGGATGCTAAGTATTGAGGTTTCTAAGCATTAAGGACTCTGTGCATTGAGGTTTCTAAGCATTGAGGATTCTAAGCTAAGCATTGAGGATTCTAAGCATTGAGGATTCTAAGCATTCAGGTTTCTAAGCAGTGAGGATTCTAAGCTAAGCATTGAGGATGCTAAGTATTGAGGTTTCTAAGCATTAAGGACTCTGTGCATTGAGGTTTCTAAGCATTGAGGATTCTAAGCATTGAGTTTTCTAAGCTAAGCATTGAGGATGCTAAGCATTGAGGATTCTAAGCATTCAGGATTCTAAGCATTGAGGTTTCTAAGCTAAGCATTGAGGATTCTAAGCATTGAGGATGCTAAGCATTGAGGATTCTAAGCATTGAGGATGCTAAGCACTGAGGATTATAAGCATTGAGGATTCTAAGCATTGAGGTTTCTAAGCAAAGCATTGAGGTTTCTAAGCATTGAGGATGCTAAGCATTGAGGATTCTAAGCATTGAGGATGCTAAGCATTGAGGATTCTAAGCATTGAGGAATCTAAGCATTGAGGTTTCTAAGCAAAGCATTGAGGATGCTAAGCATTGAGGATGCTAAGCATTGAGGATGCTAAGCATTGAGGATGCTAAGCTTTGAGGATGCTAAGCATTGAGGATTCTAATCATTGAGGATGCTAAGCTATGTAATGAGGATTCTAAGCATTGAGGATTCTAAGTATTGAGGTTTCTAACCTAAGCATTGAGGACGCGAAGCATTGAGGATTCTAACTATTGAGGATTCTAAGCAATGCATGCAGGATTCTAAGCATTGAGGATTCTAAGCGTTGAGGATTCTAAGCAAAGCATTGAGGATTCTAAGCATTGAGGATTCTAAGCATTGAGGATGCTAAGCATTGAGGAGGCTAAGCATTGAGGATTCTAAGATTTGAGGATGCTAAGCATTGAGGATTCTAAGCATTGAGGATGTTAAGCATTGAGGATGCTAAGCATTGAGGATTCTAAGCATTGAGGATTCTAAGCATTGAGGTTTCTAAGCTTAGCATTGAGGATTCTAATCATTGAGGATTCTAAGCATTCAGGTTTCTAAGCAGTGAGGATTCTAAGCTAAGCACTGAGGATGCTATGTATTGAGGTTTCTAAGCATTAAGGACTCTGTGCTTTGAGGATTCTAAGCATTGATAATTCTAAGCATTGAGGATTCTAAGCATTGAGGATTCTAAGCATTGAGGATGCTAAGCATTGAGAATGCTAAGCTTTGAGGATGCTAAGCATTGAGGATACTAAGCATTGAGGATGCTAAGCATTGGGGATGCTAAGCATTGAGGATGCTAAGCATTGAGGATTCTAAGCATTGACGATTCTAAGGTATGTAATGGGGATGCTACGCATTGAGGATTCTAAGTGTTGAGGTTTCTAAGCTAAGCATTGATGATGTGAAGCATTGAGGATTCTAACTATTGAGGATTCTAAGCAATGCATGGAGGATTCTAAGCATTGAGGATTCTAAGCATTGAGGATTCTAAGCATTGAGGTTTCTAAGCTTAGCATTGAGGATTCTAATCATTGAGGATTCTAAGCATTCAGATTTCTAAGCAGTGAGGATTCTATGCTAAGCACTGAGGATGCTAAGTATTGAGGTTTCTAAGCATTGAGGACTCTGTGCATTGAGGATTCTAAGCATTGAGGATTCTAAGCATTGAGGATGCTAAGCATTGAGGATGCTAAGCATTGAGGATGCTTAGCATTGAGGATGCTAAGCATTGAGGATGCTAAGCATTGAGGATTATAAGCTTTGAGGATGCTAAGCATTGAGGATTCTAAGCATTGAGGATGCTAAGCATTGAGGATGCTAAGCATTGAGGATTCTAAGCATTGAGGATGCTAAGCATTGAGGTTTCTAAGCACCGAGGATTCAAAGCTAAGCAATGAGGATGCTAAGCATTGAGGATGCTAATCATTGAGGATGATAAGCATTGAGGATTCTAAGCATTGAGGATTCTAAGCTATGTAATGAGGATGCTAAGCATTGAGGATTCTAACTATTGAGGATTCTAAGCAATGCATGGAGGATTCTAAGCATTGAGGATTCTAAGCATTGAGGATTCGAAGCATTGTGGATTCTAAGCTAGGCATGGAGGATTCTAAGCATTGAGGATTCTAAGCATTGACGATTCTAAGGTATGTAATGGGGATGCTACGCATTGAGGATTCTAAGTGTTGAGGTTTCTAAGCTAAGCATTGAGGATGTGAAGCATTGAGGATTCTAACTATTGAGGATTCTAAGCAATGCAAGGAGGATTCTAAGCATTGAGGATTCTAAGCATTGAGGATTCTAAGCATTGAGGTTTCTAAGCTTAGCATTGAGGATTCTAATCATTGAGGATTCTAAGCATTCAGATTTCTAAGCAGTGAGGATTCTATGCTAAGCACTGAGGATGCTAAGTATTGAGGTTTCTAAGCATTAAGGACTCTGTGCATTGAGGATTCTAAGCATTGAGGATTCTAAGCATTGAGCATTCTATGCATTGAGGATTTTAAGCATTGAGGATTCTAAGCATTGAGGTTTCTAAGCTAAGCATTGAGGATTCTAAGCATCGAGGAATCTAAGCATTGAGGATTCTAAGCATTCAGGTTTCTAAGCAGTGAGGATTCTACGCTAAGCACTGAGGATGCTATGCAATGAGGATGCTAAGCATTGAGGATGCTAAGCATTGAGGATGCTAAGCATTGAGGATTCTAAGCAATGCATGGAGGATGCTAAGCATTGAGGAGTCTAAGCATTGAGGATTCTAAGCATGGAGGATTCTAAGCATTGAGGATTCTAAGCATTGAGGATTATAAGCCTAGCTTTGAGTTTTCTAATCTATGAGTTTTTTAAGCATTAAGGCCTCTATGCATTGAGGTTTGTAAGCAATGAGGATGCTAAGCATTGAGGATGCTAAGCATTGAGGATGCTAAGCATTGAGGCTGTTAAGCATTGAGGATGCTAAGCATTGAGTTTTCTAAGCTAAGCATTGAGGATGCTAAGCATTGAGGATTCTAAGCATTGAGGATTCTAAGCATTGTGGATTCTAAGCATTGAGGATTCTAAGCATTGAGGTTTCTAAGCTAAGCATTGAGGATTCTAGGCATTGAGGATGCTAAGCTTTGAGGATGCTAAGCATTGAGGATTCTAAGCATTGAGGATTCTAAGCATTGAGGATTCTAAGCTAAGCATTGAGGATGCTAAGTATTGAGGTTTCTAAGCATTAAGGACTCTGTGCATTGAGGTTTCTAAGCATTGAGGATTCTAAGCTAAGCATTGAGGATTCTAAGCATTGAGGATTCTAAGCATTCAGGTTTCTAAGCAGTGAGGATTCTAAGCTAAGCATTGAGGATGCTAAGTATTGAGGTTTCTAAGCATTAAGGACTCTGTGCATTGAGGTTTCTAAGCATTGAGGATTCTAAGCATTGAGTTTTCTAAGCTAAGCATTGAGGATGCTAAGCATTGAGGATTCTAAGCATTGAAGATTCTAAGCACTGAGGATTCTAAGTATTGAGGATTCTAATCTAGGCGTTGAGGATTTTAAGCATTGAGGATTCTAAGCATTCAGGATTCTAAGCATTGAGGTTTCTAAGCTAAGCATTGAGGATTCTAAGCATTGAGGATGCTAAGCATTGAGGATTCTAAGCATTGAGGATGCTAAGCATTGAGGATTCTAAGCATTGAGGATTCTAAGCATTGAGGTTTCTAAGCAAAGCATTGAGGTTTCTAAGCATTGAGGATGCTAAGCATTGAGGATTCTAAGCATTGAGGATGCTAAGCATTGAGGATTCTAAGCATTGAGGATGCTAAGCATTGAGGATGCTAAGCATTGAGGATTCTAAGCATTGAGGATTCTAAGCATTGAGGTTTCTAAGCAAAGCATTGAGGATGCTAAGCATTGAGGATGCTAAGCATTGAGGATGCTAAGCTTTGAGGATGCTAAGCATTGAGGATTCTAATCATTGAGGATGCTAAGCATTTAGGATTCTAAGCATTGACGATGTTAAGCATTGAGGATGCTAAGCATTGAGGATTCTAAGCATTGAGGATTCTAAGCTATGTAATGAGGATGCTAAGCATTGAGGATTCTAAGTATTGAGGTTTCTAACCTAAGCATTGAGGACGCGAAGCATTGAGGATTCTAACTATTGCGGATTCTAAGAATGCATGCAGGATTCTAAGCATTGAGGATTCTAAGCGTTGAGGATTCTAAGCAAAGCATTGAGGATTCTAAGCATTGAGGATTCTAAGCATTGAGGATGCTAAGCATTGAGGAGGCTAAGCATTGAGGATTCTAAGATTTGAGGATGCTAAGCATTGAGGATTCTAAGCATTGAGGATGCTAAGCATTGAGGATGCTAAGCATTGAGGATTCTAAGCATTGAGGATTCTAAGCATTGAGGTTTCTAAGCTTAGCATTGAGGATTCTAATCATTGAGGATTCTAAGCATTCAGGTTTCTAAGCAGTGAGGATTCTAAGCTAAGCACTGAGGTTGCTATGTATTGAGGTTTCTAAGCATTAAGGACTCTGTGCTTTGAGGATTCTAAGCATTGATAATTCTAAGCATTGAGGATTCTAAGCATTGAGGATTCTAAGCATTGAGGATGCTAAGCATTGAGAATGCTAAGCTTTGAGGATGCTAAGCATTGAGGATTCTAAGCATTGAGGATGCTAAGCATTGGGGATGCTAAGCATTGAGGATGCTAAGCATTGAGGATTCTAAGCATTGACGATTCTAAGGTATGTAATGGGGATGCTACGCATTGAGGATTCTAAGTGTTGAGGTTTCTAAGCTAAGCATTGAGGATGTGAAGCATTGAGGATTCTAACTATTGAGGATTCTAAGCAATGCATGGAGGATTCTAAGCATTGAGGATTCTAAGCATTGAGGATTCTAAGCATTGAGGTTTCTAAGCTTAGCATTGAGGATTCTAATCATTGAGGATTCTAAGCATTCAGATTTCTAAGCAGTGAGGATTCTATGCTAAGCACTGAGGATGCTAAGTATTGAGGTTTCTAAGCATTGAGGACTCTGTGCATTGAGGATTCTAAGCATTGAGGATTCTAAGCATTGAGGATTCTAAGCATTGAGGATGCTAAGCATTGAGGATGCTAAGCATTGAGGATGCTTAGCATTGAGGATGCTAAGCATTGAGGATGCTAAGCATTGAGGATTATAAGCTTTGAGGATGCTAAGCATTGAGGATTCTAAGCATTGAGGATGCTAAGCATTGAGGATGCTAAGCATTGAGGATTCTAAGCATTGAGGATTCTAAGCTATGAGGATTCTAAGCCAAGCATTGAATTTTCTAATCTTTGAGGTTTCTAAGCATTAAGGCCTCTATGCATTTAGGTTTGTAAGCTTTGAGGATTGTAAGCATTGAGGATTCTTAGCATTGAGGATTCTAAGCTAGGCATTGAGGATTCTAAGCATCGAGGATTCTAAGCATTGAGGTTTCTAAGCAAAGCATTGAGGTTTCTAAGCATTGAGGATTCTAAGCATTGAGGATTCTAAGCATTGAGGATGCTAAGCATTGAGGATGCTAAGCATTGAGGATTCTAAGCATTGAGGATGCTAAGCATTGAGGATGCTAAGCATTGAGGCTGCTAAGCATTGAGGATGCTAAGCATTGAGGATGCTAAGCATTGAGGATGCTAAGCATTAAGAATGCTAAGCATTGAGGATGCTAAGCATTGAGGATTCTAAGCTTTGAGGATGCTAAGAATTGAGGATTCTAAGCATTGAGGATTCTAAGCTATGTAATGAGGATGCTAAGCATTGAGGATTCTAAGCATTGAGGTTTCTAAGCTAAGCATTGAGGATGCGAAGCATTGAGGATTCTAAGCATTGAGGATTCTAAGCCAAGCATTCTGTTTTCTAATCTTTGAGGTTTCTAAGCATTAAGGCCTCTATGCATTGAGGTTTGTAAGCATTGAGGATCCTGAGCTTTTAGGATTCTAAGCTAAGCATTGAGGATGCTAAGCATTGAGGATTCTAAGCATTGAGTATTCTAAGCTATGCATTGAGGATTCTAATCATTGAGGATGTTAAGCATTGAGGATTCTAAGCATTGAGGTTTCTAAGCTAAGCATTGAGGATTCTAAGCATTGAGGATTCTAAGCATTCAGGTTTCTATGCAGTGAGGATTCTACGCTAAGCACTGAGGATGCTAAGTATTGAGGTTTCTAAGCATTAAGGACTCTGTGCATTGAGGTTTCTAAGCATTGAGGATTCTAAGCATTGAGGATTCTAAGCATTGAGGATTCTTAGCTAGGCATTGAGGATTCTAAGCATTGAGGATTCTAAGCCAAGCATTGAGTTTTCTAATCTTTGAGGTTTCTAAACAAAAAGGCCTCTATGCACTGAGGTTTGAAAGCATTAGGGATGCTAAGCATTGAGGTTTCAGAGCAATAAAATTTCTAAGCAATGGGGATTCTACGCATTGAGGTTTCTAAGCAATGCATGGAGGATGCTAAGCATTGAGGTTCCTAAGCAGTGAGGATTCTGAGCTTTGAGGATTCTAAGCTAAGCAATGAGGATGCTAAGCATTGAGGATGCTAAGCATTGAGGATTCTAAGCATTGAGGATTCTAAGCATTGAGGATTCTAAGCAAAGCATTGAGGATTCTAAGCATTGAGGATTCTAAGCATTGAGGATTCTAAGCAAAGCATTCAGGATGCTAAGCATTGAGGATGCTAAGCATTGAGAATTCTAAGCATTAAGGATTCTAAGCATTGAGGATGCTAAGCATTGAGGATTCTAAGCATTGAGGATTGTAAGCATTGAGGATGCTAAGCATTGAGGATGCTAAGCATTGAGGATGCTTAGCATTGAGGATGCTAAGCATTGAGGATGCTAAGCATTGAGGATTCTAAGCATTGAGGATGCTAAGCATTGAGGATGCTAAGCATTGAGGTTTCTAAGCACCGAGGATTCTAAGCTAAGCAATGAGGATGGTAAGCATTGAGGATGCTGAGCATTGACGATGCTAAGCATTGAGGATTCTAAGCATTGAGGATTCTAAGCATTGAGGATTCTAAGCTATGTAATGAGGATGCTAAGCATTGAGGATTCTAACTATTGAGGATTCTAAGCAATGCATGGAGGATTCTAAGCATTGAGGATTCTAAGCATTGAGGATGCTAAGCATTGATGATGCTAAGCATTGAGGATTCTAAGCATTGAGGATGCTAAGCATTGAGGATGCTAAGCATTGAGGTTTCTAAGCACCGAGGATTCTAAGCTAAGCATTGAGGATGCTAAGCATTGAGGATGCTAAGCATTGAGGATGCTAAGCATTGAGGATTCTAAGCATTGAGGATTCTAAGCTATGTAATGAGGATGCTAAGCATTGAGGATTCTAAGTATTGAGGTTTCTAATCTAAGCACTGAGGATGCGAAGCATTGAGGATTCTAAGCTAAGTAATGAGGATGCTAAGCATTGAGGATTCTAAGCATTGAGGATTCTAAGCTATGAGGATTCTAAGCCAAGCATTGAATTTTCTAATCTTTGAGGTTTCTAAGCATTCAGGCCTCTATGCATTGAGGTTTGTAAGCATTGAGGATTCTAAGCAATGAGGTTTCAAACAATAAAATTTCTCAGCATTGAGGTTTGTAAGTATTGAGGATTCTAAGCATTGAGGATTCTAAGCTAAGCATAGAGCATACTAAGGATTGAGGATGCTAAGCAGTGAGGTTTCTAAGCATTGGGGATTCTACGCGTTGAGGATGCTAAGCACTGAGGATTCTAAGCACTGAGGTTTCTAAGCAGTGAGGATTCTAAGCTAAGCACTGAGGATGCTAAGTATTGAGGTTTCTAAGCATTAAGGACTCTGTGCATTGAGGTTTCTAAGCATCGAGGATTCTAAGCATTGAAAATTCTAAGCATTGAGGATTCTAAGCATTGAAGATTCTAAGCTAGGCATTGAGGATTCTAAGCATTGAGGATGCTAAGCATTGTGGATGCTAAGCATTGAGGATGCTAAGCATTGAGGTTGCTAAGCACTGAGGATGCTAAGCATTGAGGATGCTAAGCATTGAGGATTGTAAGATTTGAGGATGTGTCACGGGTTACTTAGATTTACCTATGCCCGTGACAGGGGAAGCCACCCCGTGGGCCCCCCTCCCGGGGCCCGGAAAGGAGGGGGAAAAAGGGAGTGGGATAAAACAGCGACAATCTAAGGAGGAAAAACTTATTTTACTAAATATGATACCGAAATACAAGATAACACAATATAATATAATTGAGGCTAACAAATTGAACGAAACAGAGAGAGAGAGAGTCCCCGAAAACCGAGACGCCTACTGTGAACTCTAGGCGACACGGCTGGAACGCTTCCCACTCTCCGAGAAGTTCGAGAGAAGAAGGAGGGCACTCCAGCCTGGGAACGAGATTATACAGCGTCCTGGTCCCGTGACTTATCATTAACCCTGTTGTTCTCTGGGATATGTAGTCTTCTTCTGTGGACTGCACATTCAATAGAAGTATCCATACTTTACATGATGTTATGATGTGGAATACTGATAGCAAAATTACAAAATTACAAAATTACAAAACCATGACATTCCACCCCTTATTCTACATTATTACATCATGATAAATATATATATACATATATATACACGTATGTAAAATTATGATAGCTAAACAGTAGAATTACATGTAACATAACTAAATGTACAACTATAATAACTAAAATACACTACACATGCAAACATATATACATATAAATACATAAAATTATTGACTGCACTCCCCCAGCATCAAATTCCCTTGTGGCACACATTGAACATCCCCATCCTTCTGCATTACCCACCAAGTGCACCCAGGTCCCTGGGCAAAGACAGTTCCACGGATAGGTTTGCCCTTTCCAGAAGCTGGAAGGACCCAAACAGCTTTTCCCAACATGTTCTTTACATGTACAACAGGGACCTTATCTCCTTCTACAGTGTGTAGGGGGCTAGATTGACTAGGACCATCACGATTGACAGATCCTCTAGTATTCACCAACCAAATGGCTTCTGCCAGATTCTTCTCCCAGTGCTTAAATGTTCCACCACCCATTGCTTTCAACATAGTTTTCAACAACCCATTATATCGTTCAATTTTACCAGAAGCTGGTGCATGGTAGGGAATATGATAAATCCACTCAATGCCATGATCTTTGGCCCAAGTATTTATAAGGGAATTTTTAAAATGTGTCCCATTATCAGATTCAATTCTTTCTGGGGTGCCATGTCGCCACAGGACTTGTTTCTCAAGACCTAATATGGTGTTTCGAGCAGTAGCATGGGGTACTGCGTATGTTTCAAGCCACCCAGTGGTTGCCTCTACCATGGTGAGTACATAACACTTACCACTGCGAGATCGTGGCAAGGTAATATAATCAACCTGCCACGCCTCCCCATATTTATACTTTTGCCACCGCCCTTCCTCCCAGAGAGGTTTCATCCTTCTGGCTTGTTTAATTATGGCACATGTTTCACAATCATGAATAATCTGCGCAATAGCGTCCATGGTTAAGTCCACCCCTCGGTCTCTGGCCCACTTATATGTCGCGTCTCTTCCTTGATGACCTGAGGTCTCATGAGCCCATCGAGCTAGAAATAATTCACCCTTATTCTGCCAGTCCAAGTCAATTTGAGCCACCTCAATTTTGGCAGCTTTATCTACCTGATGGTTGTTTTGTTGTTCTTCAGTAGCCCGACTTTTGGGCACATGTGCATCCACATGACGCACCTTTACAACCATATTCTTTGTTCGGGCAGCAATGTCCTTCCATAATTCAGCGGCCCAAACAGATTTACCCTTCCGTTGCCAGTTGTTTTGTTCCCACCTCTGTAACCACCCCCATAAGGCATTTGCCACCATCCATGAGTCAGTATAAAGATACAGCATTGGCCACCTCTCCCGTTCAGCAACATCTAAGGCCAGCTGGACAGCTTTTACCTCTGCAAACTGACTTGATTCTCCCTTACCTTCGGTGGCCTCTGCAACCTGTCGTGTGGGGCTCCACACAGCAGCTTTCCATTTGCGATGCTTCCCTACAATGCGACATGATCCGTCTGTGAATAGGGCATATTTCTTTTCATTTTCTGGTAATTCGTTGTATGGTGGGGCCTCTTTAGCACGTGATACCTCTTCTGCAGGTGATGTTCCAAACTTTTTATCTTCAGGCCAGTCCATGATTACCTCTAGGATTCCTGGACGATTGAGGTTTCCCATTCGCGCTCGCTGTGTAATCAGCGTAATCCACTTGCTCCAGGTGACATCGGTAGCATGATGAGTGGAGGGAACCTGTCCTTTGAACATCCAGTTCAGCACTGGCAGTCGAGGTGCCAAAAGGAGCTGTGTTTCAGTCCCGACTACTTCGGAAGCAGCCCGAACCCCCTCATACGCGGCTAAGATCTCCTTCTCAGTTGGAGTGTAGCACTCTTCAGACCCCTTATATGATCGACTCCAGAATCCCAGGGGTCGGCCTCGGGTCTCTCCTGAGGCTCTTTGCCACAAACTCCAAGTGGGGCCTTTCTCTCCAGCAGCAGTATAGAGGATGTTCTTTACATCCTGTCCAGTCCGTACTGGCCCCAGAGCTACAGCTCGGGCTATCTCTTGTTTAATCTGTTCAAAAGCCTGCTGCTGCTCAGGGCCCCATGCAAAATCGTTCTTCTTCCGCGTCACCTGATAAAGGGGGCTTACAATGAGGCTGTAGTTTGGAATGTGCATCCTCCAAAAGCCTACTGCACCCAGGAAAGATTGTGTCTCTTTCTTGCTAGTTGGTGGAGACATGGCAGTGATTTTGTCGATCACATCTGTTGGGATGTGACGACGTCCATCCTGCCACTTTATACCTAAGAACTGAATTTCCTGGGCAGGTCCTTTTACTTTGCTTCGCTTAATAGCAAAGCCGGCTTGTAGAAGAATTTGGATGATCTGCTCTCCTTTTGTGAAAACCTCTTCTGCTGTATCACCCCACACAACAATGTCATCAATGTACTGCAGGTGTTCAGGAGCACCACCTTGTTCCAGTACAGTTTGGACCAACCCATGGCAAATGGTTGGGCTGTGTTTCCACCCTTGGGGCAAACGGTTCCAAGTATACTGAATGCCCCTCCAGGTGAAGGCAAACTGTGGCTTACATTCTGCAGCCAAAGGAATAGAGAAGAAGGCATTGGCAATGTCAATGGTGGCATACCATTTGGCTGCTTTTGACTCCAGCTCGTACTGGAGTTCCAACATGTCCGGCACAGCAGCGCTCAATGGGGGTGTGACCTCATTCAGGCCACGGTAGTCTACTGTCAGCCTCCATTCTCCACTGGCTTTACGCACTGGCCATATGGGACTGTTAAAAGGTGAGTGAGTTTTACTGATCACTCCCTGATTCTCCAACTGGCGAATCAAATCATGAATGGGGAGCAAGGAATCCCTGTTGGTGCGATACTGCCGTCTGTGCACTGTCTTTGTAGCAATTGGTACCTGCTGCTCTTTTACTCGTAGCAGCCCCACAACAGACGGGTCCTCTGACAGGCCAGGCAAAACAGACAGCTGCTTAATGTTGTCCATATCTACAGCAGCTATCCCAAAGGCCCATCGATACCCCTTAGGATCCTTGAAATGCCCCCTTCTGAGGTAATCAATACCCAGTATACATGGAGCCCCTGGGCCAGTCACAATAGGGTGTTTTTGCCAGTCTTTGCCAGTGAGGCTTATTTCAGCCTCCAGCACAGTCAATTCTTGAGAGCCCCCAGTCACTCCAGAAATATGGATTGATTCTGTCCCTTCATGACTGGAGGGCATTAGGGTGCACTGTGCACCGGTATCCACCAGCGCCTTATATTCCTGTGGTTCTGATGTGCCAGGCCATCGAATCCACACAGTCCAATAAACTCTATTATCCCTTTCCCTCCCCTGACTGAGGGCAGGGCCCCTCTATTGGTTACCTGTGATGACTGGAGCAACTCCACTGGTGGTTGGTATGTCTAGTAGTTCTTTCACCCGTGCTCGTAGTGCAGAAGTAGGCTGATCATGCCACTTCCTCATGTCTTCTCCACGGTCACGTAGGTAGCGCCACATGGAAACACGCGGTGCAATCGTACTGTTGTTCTTTGCTCGAGCTGGGAAGCGTGTGCGTTTAACAGCTGAGACTTTTGATGATGCAGGTGAGGAGTAGGACTGGAATACTTTGATCAGATCCTTCATTAGACCTGGTGGCCCGTACGAGGATTGACCTTCATCAGTTGTTTCTGATACTATTACGGGATCATTGCAATTAGTTGATGGAAACAATTTCTTGCACATTTCATCTACTCGGTTTTCTAGCCGTGAGATGGCAGAAACTGCGGCATGCAGTTGAGGGAGCTGCTGATCGGTGGTTTGAAGCATTATAATCAGCTCAACAACTCGGGGCCATCTGTCCACGAACCCTTTAGAACCTGTTACCAATGACTGTGCCATTCTCTCTGGTGCTGTACTTGTGATTTTCTGCCACATGTCAGGATCGGCCCTCACTCTCTCAGGGTCAAGTTCGCTTGGATCAGGGCTGTACAACATTTTCGCCATGGCCAATTCCCTCAAGCGCTGAATACCTTTTTGGACGGTATTCCAACTATCAAATTTAGGCTTCAAAGCATCCTTATAGGGGTACCTTTCTCTCACGGCTTCTAACAGCCGCAACCAGAGAGTGGCAGCTCCATCCGAACATCTGCTAATCCCTCTGTCGATACCTGCATCTTGGGCAATGCTTCCTAGTTGGCGAGCTTCATTACCATCTAGAGACAAGCTGTTGGCCCCGTTGTCCCAGCAGCGAAGCAACCAAGCAAGGATACCTTCATCTTGACTCCGTGTGAACTCCTTTCTTGAGCCTTGGATTTCAGTCAGCTTCAGAGGTCGACAATAGGTGATTTCCTCCTCCTCATCAGTCTCTTCTTCATGCCTCTTGGTTTTTGCCTTTGCTTTTTTCGGTACTGCTCCATGCCCGGCACCTGGGTCTTCTGCAACCCCCCCCTGTGCTTCTCCTTCTTTTCGTTCTAGACGCATGGACACCCGTTTCCATTTCTTGCCTTCCACAGGGGCAACTGATATTGCTACTGATGCCTCCTGTGACTGATCAGAATTAACTTGGGCTTGAATCTCAGATCGGAAACTCTCTCTCTCCAGAATAGTATGATACAAAGCACGGTATGCATAAGCCAAACCCCACATAAGGTTTACCTCCTTAGATCTCTGACCCAAATACTCACTTAATTTCTTAGGGTCCCTTAGGTGTTCAAGAGTGAAATCCCATGACACTGCGGGTCCCCATGCTTCTAAGACTTTTCCTAAACCTTTCCATATTCCCTGCCAGTCATCATTCTCTGGTTCTGGAGGAGACTTCCGCATAGAACGAATGCATAGGAACATATATGCATTCATTAATAGTGATAACATGGATGCAAGTATGAACCCTATCTCAGTTATTGAAAGGCGTGTGGAAACCTGAGAGTACAACCTAAATAAAAAGGGTTTTTTTAGCCTGTACAATGAATTAAACATGGTGCTGTTTGTAAAATTGCCTGTTCCATCTGGGATGCAAGTACTTGTAAGATTCGCAATTCCATCTGGGATGCAAGTGTTTGTAAGATTCACAATTCCATCTGGGGTGTAGGTGCCAAAATTCTGACCATACCACATCTCATAAAAGTACCAGGCAGGTGTCTCCATCAGTATCCACCTTATTAGGCTATATACCTGCACAATTCCACAACACCAAATTATGGTGTTAATAGTTGACCAATACTTTAAGAAGATCATAATTGCTTTCAATCCCTTAAACAGAGCAACTGGGATGAAGAGTGGATTCATAGCTGGCAGGCTCTGTAAAAGTCAGAGCTAGCTAGCTTTGCTCTAAGGGAGAAAGAAATCCCTTTGTTTTCTACACAAAAGTTAGATAGCAGTGCTGAGAATGTACAGCAGCCCTTAATGCTGACAATTTGTCTGGTATTTCAAGGTCACGTTCTCAGTGAGCAGCTACGAAAAGATAACACTCCCCTAACGAAGCTCTTTAAGAGTAAAGAGAGAGTCGTTCTAAAAGCTAAAAAGCTCTATGCCCGCATTCTCCACCAAAAAATCTGTCACGGGTTACTTAGATTTACCTATGCCCGTGACAGGGGAAGCCACCCCGTGGCCCCACCCCCCCCCGGGGCCCGGAAAGGAGGGGGAAAAAGGGAGTGGGATAAAACAGCGACAATCTAAGGAGGAAAAACTTATTTTACTAAATATGATACCGAAATACAAGATAACACATATAATATAATTGAGGCTAACAAATCGAACGAAACAGAGAGAGAGAGAGAGTCCCCGAAAACCGAGAGGCCTACTGTGAACTCTAGGCGACACGGCTGTAACGCTTCCCACTCTCCGAGAAGTTCGAGAGAAGAAGGAGGGCACTCCAGCCTGGAAATGAGATTATATAGAGTCCTGGTCCCGTGACTTATCATTAACCCTGTTGTTCTCTGGGATATGTAGTCTTCTTCTGTGGACTGCACATTCAATAGAAGTATCCATACTTTACATGATGTTATGATGTGGAATACTGATAGCAAAATTACAAAATTACAAAACCATGACAACTGGTCATTACATTTACAGAACATGGAACGAATGGTCGTCAACGTGGGATTCAACAAGCCAAAGGCAAGTGCAATGCCTCTGACTAAAAGTTCTTAGGACACCAACAACCAAACCTCAGTGCACCCACAGTAGAGAACTGTAACTACTACTGTTGAAATATCAACTGGTAGAGCAGTGTTGCACATTGTATAAATCACAGTTGGACATCTATGGACAGCTCATTATAAAAGTAGTCGTTGGGGAAGAGCTGGATGAAACACTGTTAAAAACAAATAATCATTTTAGCTGCACGTTTGTAAGCATTTCTTTTCATCCTCCCAAAAACAGTTTCATGGCAGAATCAAGAGGACACATTCACACAGACGTTTCCACAGCCAGACTATGGAATAATCAAAGAATATCAACCAAAATGTGTTTCCTACCAGTTACATGAATCTTGAAGGTGAGTTTCTGGCCAGCAGCCTCGCAGCTGTACTCCCCTGCATCTTTCTTCTCCACCTGGCTCACCACCAGCCGACGCTGTTTGCCCTCTGACTCAGCCTTGAACTTCTTGCTCGAGGTGATCAGTTTCCCCTCCTTGTACCACTTCACCTCTGTCTTCTCCTGGGCCACCTCGCAGCTCAGCGTGGCATTTTGAGTCAGTACAGCCTTCACCTCTTTTTGTACCTTGTCCTTGTTTGTAAACACATCTTCTTTCTCTGCAGGGACATCACAACAGTCACACCGTTTTGCTGTAGTCTGCTGCAGAGCTAACTCCAGTTCCCCGTTTTCACTATACTTGCCCTTCACAGAGAGCATCGTGATGCCTCATTAAGACAGGAAAATACTTTCCCCTCTATTTTGCCTTGGGAAATGATAAGCATATCATTTCATATCACATCATATCACATCATATCACAAAGCTAAACATTTCTCAGTCTGATAGCAGATTTGGACATGAGATTTAGAACACCTGCATGCACTGCTGAACCTCCTCCCTTCTCTTTTTTTCTTCTGATGTCTCTCTACATTTCCAGAAAATCAGAAGGGAACGGCCCTCTAGAACAGGTTGCCCAAGGAGACTGTGGATGCTCCATCCCTGCAGGCATTCAAGGCCAGGCTGGATGTGGTTCTGGGCAGCCTGGGCTGCTGCTTGGCAACCCTGCACATAGGAAGAAGGGGGTTGGAACTGGATGAGCACTGTGGGGCTTTGCAACCCAGGCCATTTATGAGTCTGATTAGTGGCATTTTCCACCTAATTGTGTCATTAAAATTTTGTAACCAGACCTCTTCAAACACCTCCCCTTTTCTCACTCCTTGCATGCCTGGTGTGCTCTTGCACTGTAACCCTGCAGACACCAGCTGACTACAAGAACTGCACAAGTTACCCTCCTTGCCTATTGTTTGTTGCAGTAATTCATTCCTCGATGGAAAAGCACATGTAGAAAAGAGTTGCTATGACACTAGATGACAAAGAAAGTCCTATAGCCAAAATGTTTTGCACCAGAGAGGCTGTCAGTTGATCCTCCCAATGCAAGACACACCAAATGAAGCGTTCCTTTATCTCTGGGATTCCAAGCATTTTCTCACCTCTCACTTTCACTTGGAATGTTGCTTTGTCATCTTTTGTTTCACAGCTGTAGCTCCCTTGGTCTTTCAGGGTCACATATTTGACCATGAGCTTGAGGTGCGTCCCCTGGGAAATGATGGTTGTCCTCTGGTCCTGCTTCACCTCTGTTTGATCTTTCTTCCATACGACAGCTCCGCTTGCAGCTGACACCTCACACACCAGCTCCAGGTCTTCAGAAGGAGTGACTGATATTTCGGGAGTCGTTTTGGACTTGCTGACAAGATTAATGGCTTCATCTGAAGAAAAAAAGAGAAAGTGGTTTACATCCTGACTCAGGCTTATTCAGCACAGCATGAAGATACAGTTAGAACTGATTGTAATGTCTCTGCTCATTACATTTGGGTGATTGAGTTTCACCTCTGGAGGTACTCACATACAAACATCTGCTTGATTCTCCTGTGTAAGGAAAGAGTAAGTTCTATGCAGACAGTTCTTATTTCTTTTAATCAATTCTGTATTCTGCACATGTTCTTCTGAAGCTAAAATGAAGGCAGCTAAGTAACCTGTTTGCAATACATGAACAAACCTATTCAACACCTTGTCTCTAAGCTAACAAGCAGCGTTTGATGAGCACATCAGTATTTCATGCCCTTCATTCCATCCACACAGAACCTGCCTGAGGAGCAAGCTGATGGCTGTTAGCTACAGGCAGACCTAGCTTAGTATTGCATTTCTTAGAGCAACAACTGTCGCTTTCAGTCACTGAATACACCAAGGCCAATTGCTATGCCAGGCACATTTATGGCATCAGTGAACAAATAATTCGTTAAAAATTGTAATAGACAGGAGCCATGTATTCTTTTAAAACTAGATGACCAAAGAAGAACAGTCCCTCTAGAGTCAAGCTGTGAAGAACTAATAGCACCAACCAATATCACATAGATAGATTACTTCCCTGCCCTAAACCATCTTGTGACCATTTGGTGCTATTAATTAAGCCCTCTTGATGGCATTTTGTCTGAGCCATGTGACATTTTGTGATAGGAGTTACTGCTAGTGTTCCCTTAACCCAACACCAAAGTAGGAGGCATCCATTCTCAGGGAATCATGCAGGCTTCCTCTGTATTTGATGCTCAGAGACAGCCCCAGAACTTTTAAAATCTTAGCTTAGCTCTCATCCAATAGTGTTCATCAAACAGTGCAACTTGTCCTTTGGGGATGCCTTTGTTCTGCATCAACCAGTTCCAACGGAGTCTTCTTGGCTTGTTTTAGATCAGTTTTTCAACAGATAAAGCCAGGGTCTTTGAATTACAAAGTGAAATTGCAGAATGCATGATTCTCAACCAAACAGAACAGCAGGTGGGATGCAGGGTGAACACCTGAGCCAATACCACCTGCAAGCAATCCTTCAATATCTTAGGAATCTCTAGCCATCCCAAATCCAGTGTTGTGCTTGATCTATCATCTCTGCTGAGTTTTTAGCTAGCTGATGGTGAGCATCATGGTGGTGATGGGTGAGCAGTCGGACTAGAGGGTCTTAATCAACCTTAAGGATCCTGTGATCAGAGGAATGTGAATGTGCTGTTAGAGGTCACAAGCGCTGTACTGCAGCATGAGCATACACAGCGAAAGGCTTTCAGTAGCGCTTCAGTTCATAAATGAAAACTGGGTTATGGAAAAGAGGCTCAAGATAGAAACCAGAAAACAGATCTTAACGCCAGGTTCTGTGAATGCAGCCAGCTGAATTTCACAGATATTGAATTTCAATGACAATTTCTTGTGTTATTTTACCCTCCAGCTCCACCCTGAACAGGAACATGTCAGTGACAAGCATTACTCCTCCAGGCTTGACCTGACAGTGCTTTACTTGTACTATGAGCTAATGCCAGGAAGAGCAGGAAAAGAGTTTCATCCACGTGCCTTCTCCTTCCTTAGTAAAACCAGTGTGAAACTGCAGCCATGTCAGGCTGAAGGAGACGTCTCAGATGTCCTGCCCGGATGCAGGAGGTCACGTGTCAGAGGATGTCTGGCACGTCAAGTCTCATGGCAGTGCAGTGCATGACAAACTGCAACAACACTTTCCTGTGGGCTCCTTTGGGCACGAGGCCCAGCGGGTGACACACCTATGGCTGCAGCTCTTCAGAGCCTCCCAACAGCCACGTGATGCCCATGGGAGAGACACAGCTGACCCGCACAGCAGATGATTTACCAGCTAGCTCTGGTTTACAGCAAGAGAAGATACAAGTGGCGATGCTGAATGGTGAAATACTGCGAGTGTGTGGCATGGGTATAAGATTGGTGAGCCTGAGGATGTTCAAAGTCAGGCTGGACAGGGCTCAGAGCACCTGATGGAGCTGCGGTGCCCCTGTTCATTGCGGGGGAGTCCAACTAGCTGACCCTTCAGGGTCTCTTCCCTATCTATGAGATACACGAAAGCTGATTCTGCAGTAACCAAGCTACCAACAGCAGTTGTTTGTCTTACAGCTTGCCAACACAGGTTTTAAAATAATAGCATTGATTACTCATTTGATAGTCACATTACAGTGCAAAGCACATGGAAACGTCCATCAGCTAATTCAATTAATTCTGGGGGCAGACCTGCCAGTATGAAATATTATGCTAACATGACCAAGAGAGAGAAGAAAAACAAAATTAAGACTAGCTGACAAGCCTTGGCAGGAAGTTCTGCTCTCCATCAATTTAGTCCCATTATTCAATTCTGTTGGGAGCTGTCTCCATGCCTCTCTGCAGTTCGTTCTTTGAGAAGAAGCAATTAAGTAAGCTCTCCAATGCCAAAGTGCATACACTACCCTAGGGCTTTGTTGTTTCTCCATGGACCAACAAGGGTGACAAGCCAGCAGAATATGATGAAGAGCCTCATGCATACTCAGTGTAAAAAAAAAAAAAAGGCAATTGTTGCTGGGAAGAAGGTGCATTTGCATTTGTGTCATCTGCAGAGGGTACTGCAGAAATGGAAAGTCTTCCACTGGAGCAAACAAAGGGCTCTCATTTATTGCAATCAAGGCCCAGCGTGTGGATCTCAGAGATCAGACCTACACCCTGCAGCAAAACAGAGACCTGCGTGGGAAAGTTCAGTTTCTCTCTACATCTGTGTAAGAAAAAGCCCACCATGGAATGACAGCTAAGTAAACATCCCTGTGACTCTTCACAGGTCTCTTCCACATTTGGGATCATTGCTACAAAAAGAGCTGTTGACATCATCTCTTGTGGCCACCCTGACTGAAGAGCAGGAAGGCTGGGATGCTCTTTTTCCTATCTTTCCCTTCATTTCCTCTATATCTTAGGGACGAATCACAGGACAGAACACAGAAATCAAATGGCTCTACAAAGCAGATTGGCCAGTTCAAGTCAAAACAGCCACTGAAAACACCCCAGATGCTGTCTGACAACAGCTGGACTGTCGGGGACTCAGGTGAATGCAGTCTGCTGGCCCTGGGCAGGAAGAGGACAGCCCAGACTGTCACATACCTTTCACTGAAAGCTGATAGAGCATTTTATCCCCCAAACAGATGCACTGACAACTTCCAGCATCATCCATTGAGACGCTGTGAATTTTCAGGGTGTGTTTCTTCCCCACAATTTGCAGTTCCTATTTTTCACTGGCCTTGAGCTCTTTCCCATCCTTCATCCACTCCACAGTAGCACCTGTGTCTGAAAGCTCAGCCTGCAGTTTGGCTTCCTCACGCAGCCGAGCGGAGATCTTTTCTACATCTTTGCTCTTCTTGGTAAATCTCACTGCAGCACCTGTCAGGAGCAAAGGCCGCGTTATTTCAATTTATATCAGGCTAACGTGGTCAATGTTTGCTGCAAGATCTCTGAAAAAGTATCACCTTCTGTTCCTGCACTTATCATTGTGTCAGTGCTGAGCAATTCAAGATATTTCATTTGGTCTTCCTGCCGGATTTACCAAGTAAAAATCAACCAAACATCTCCTTCTACTGATTAATAATGCTCTAAACATGCTTCTGCAGAGGTTTCCACCCAATGACAAACAAGTCCTCCCATAATGAATGTTTATTTGTAATATTTTGTCATGCAAAGCTGATTGATAGAGATATTATTGGAATGATTGCTCCTCTACTTCTAAACTATTCCAGTGCAATCAGAAAGGCTGTCTGAACCTGGAGCTGAAAGTACTGCTCTATGGTGATGCAGTGGTAAACCTGCTGACTGAATGCACTGGCCAATAGCTGTGAACTGCAGACATTCATCAGCTGGCATGAAGCAATCTGGTTCAGATACCAAGCAGCTGGGTAGATTGGCTTAACCCTACACTCAGTGCTATCGTGTTTAGGTCATTACCAGGACTCACGTCAGTCCATGGGATGCAATTTCAGGTATTTGGTACAGTCAGTGAATGCCTGCAGCCCCAGTTCTAATCATCAGATCACAGCAACTATGCCTTGACTGTAAGAGGAAAGGAGAAGGATCAAAGCAAATACCTCTCACTCCCATCTTGGTGCTGACATCAACATTTTTGGCAACAAATTTCACTTCTGCTCCATCATCGTTCTTGGTGACGTTCTTTATGATTAGGCTGGGAGTAGTTTGGGTTCTCTTGATGATCCAGGTCTCGCTTTCCTGTAAGACTTTACCACTGAGGTACCAAGTGCCGCAACACGTTGTTGTAAGGTCAATAGTAAACATGGCATCCCCTCCAGGTACAGCTTCACCAGTTGTTAGGGGGGATTTCACAACCAGGACTGGTCCTGAGGAAGAACAACATGGATGTCTTAATGCTCTTTAGATGCAAGTCTGGTATCTCATTTAGAGATGGAAGATTAAATCATAGAGGCACTTCTACTTCTCCCTTTGCATGAGTGCTGGAAGAAGCACTTCTGTGCTTAAGATCTGTTACAGAAAGTTCTGCCTCTTGCACATGTGAGATATCAAAAGATAAGGATATTCATGTCTCTGTCACAGAAATAGAACTTGTATCACTTTAGTGGTAGCTGGAGGTTGATATGAGATTGGAGAACTACGGATAAAGGAAAGCCTTTGGTGTGTTAATGCACTACTATCCTTAAAGTCAAAGGAAACATCTTGAGGGAACCAACACAGCTGCTCAGCACACACTGACCCATTTCCATTGGGGTTTTTGTGCTTACCAAGGTGCACACTCCCTGGGAATTCCAGAGACGGGCTCTGTCCATGCGCATTGACTGCAGACACTCGGAACTGATCATCAGCCTCTTCAGACAGATTGCTCACCATGAACTCTGGGACGGGGACATGAGACTCGTGGCACCTCACCCAGGTGAAGCCAGTTAGTTTATTGGGTTCCACAATGTAGCCATCAATTGGAATGGGGCGGTGCATCTTCGGAGGGGACGATGCCAGCGTCACTGAGGTTTTTGTTTTATTTTCCACCACGGGGTCAGCTGGGGGCTGGGTTGGAGCTGAACAGAAATAAATTTCAGAAATATTAGCAGAAGGTCATGTAGGCTGGAAAAGACCTTCAAGATCAGCAGACTCAACTTTCAGCATGACCTACTGAGTCCCATCATTAACTACTGTGGTACCTGAGGACATACATGACAAGCTTATTCCTGCAGGTATTTGCATAGTGAATATATTGACCCTCTGGTTGCTTTGGAACATTTTAGAGGCTAAAATCCCATCAGACTTTTTCACTGTGTGCAGCCACTGATACAGGCAGGAGGCTGGGAATTACCTGATGGGCTCTAGTTACAGACTACTGACACAGTAAAGGATTGATTTCATTTAATTTTGGCCATCAGAAAGTTTGGTGTCTGGTTTGAGTCAACCATCTAGACTCTGATTATAATCACATGGAGCACAGCACATTCAGAAGAACTCATCTTAATAAACCTGAATGAAATCACAGAATCATAGGATCACAGGAGGGCTTGGGTTGGAAGAAACCTTAACGATCATCGAGTTCTAAACACCCTGCCATGGGCTGGCTGCCCACTAACCAGCTCAGGCTGCCCATCACCCATCCAACCTCGCCTTCAACACCAAGGACAGGCACCCACAGCTTCTCTGGGCAGCCTGAAATGGAAGCAATGAGCCACATGTTGAAGATACTCAAATATTCATGACTGTAGAGAGAGCCAAATACTCCATACATATTGCCTGCCTGGTCAATGGTATTAAAATGCCAACAACAGACTCATCCAGCTCATAGAAAATGGTGTGAACATGGCGTACAGGATTCTTCCAGCAGCTAGTTAGATCTGCAAAGAGAAAAAACAGGAAATCTCAATGCGATACAATTTTCCCTCATAACATAAAGAGACACATAACTGCTTTGGGGTGCACTGTTACCAGCCTGTCAGTTGCTGTTGGTCAATGCTAGATGCCAAAGGTCCCACTAACATAGCATGAAGCCGAAAGCTAGACGCTGGAATCAGATCTCCTGACCTTACCATCAGAAATTGAGATGTCATATTTTGCTCAGAGGTGCTTGCTTGTAGGAGGGACAGCTTCCGAGCTTTTTCTGCTCCAGGAACCAGCTCGAGCTTCAGAATTTAAACAGCAGTCAGAAATTAAACTGAGCTTTGTCACCTCCATCAAATAGAAGGAGTGGTTGGGTGGTACAGCTTTCCAAATCACTTAGAAACTGTCACAACAATCAGATGCCTACCTTTTCTTTTTTAACTTGTTAATACATAGAGCTTAATAGCATCAGAATGCCCCAAGCACTTCAGACAACAGGACAGCTGTAAACCCTTCTTTAAGGATTCCTTTGTTTAACCACTGAGTAACTGTAATTCAGTGGTGCTGGTGGGAGAAGGGAAGTCCTAATCTTCCCAGATGGAGAATAGAGTTGATGTTCACATGCAGACTGGTGCTGAAGCAGAGCCAGAAACCACTCATCTGGGAAACACAGCACCAAGAAAACAATGTGAATAGCTTCATAAAATCAGGCAGCTTCACCCAAATTTCATGTCAGGTCCATTATTCTTCCTATTTTCAGGAAGAAATGATTTCCCTTTTTCTTGTAGTTTTATTTTCTTTTCCTTTCCAGCAAGCAGCTTTGTAGCTTACAAATTGTTTTCTAATCACCTCCTGGTGTGGACAAATCACACAGGTCTGACTCCATGTTTTACATAGTTAGCATATTATATTTGTTCCAGTATGGAACTGTACAGTCATAGAATGGCCTGGGTTGAAAAGGATCCCAAAGATCATCCAGTTCCAACCCCCTGCTATGTGCAGGGTTGCCAACCACCAGACCAGGCTGCCCAGAGCCACATCCAGCCTGGCCTTGAATGCCTGCAGGGATGGGGCATCCACAGCCTCCTTGGGCAACCTGTTCCAGTGCGTCACCACCCTCTGAGCGAAAAACATCTTCCTAAGATCCAACCTAAACCTCCCCTGTCTCAGTTTAAAACCATTCCCCCTTGTTCTATCACTGTCCACCCTCATAAACAGCCATTCCCCCTCCGGTTTATACGTTCCAATCACGTACTCAAAGGCCACAATGAGGTCTCCCCACAGCCTTCCATTCTCCAGGCTAAACAAGCCCAGATCCCTCCACCTTTCCTCATAGGAGAGCTGCTCCAGCCCTCTGATCATCACAGTGGCCCTCCTCTGGACCCCCCCCAACAGCTCCACATCCTTCCCAGGCCTGGACACAGTGCTGCAAATATGGCCTCACAAGAGCTGAGCAGGAGTGGACAATCACCTCCCTCTCCTGCTGGCCACCCCTTTTTCAGTGCAGCCCAGAACACACATGGATCTATCTTTTCCATACGGATATTCCCATCTGTGTACATATATATACCACACCTACACCCCCACAATCTGCTACAACTCCATAGAATTTTCAAGGTTGGAAAAGACCTGGATGATCTTATGATCTTATGATCTCAGATCTTATGATCTGGATGATCTTATGATCATCCAGTCCAACCATCACCAATACTTCCCAGTTAAATCACATCCCTCAACACAACACCCAAACTTTTTGTGAACTTCCCAGGGTCGGTGACTCTACATGAGAGAAAAGGGCACTCAGATAAGGGATTCTGCATTTGCTATTAGCAGAGGTGGGATGAGACCGACCACTGCCCCAGCTCCTGGGATAACGCAGAAGGGCTGAGACCTTCCAGCTGCTTCCACCCAGGGTCACACAGCAAAGCCGACCCTGCAGGAGTCTGCATCATTCTTTGCATGGCATTGCTAAGAGGAAGATCCCCCCCCTACCCTTGGCTCTACACTCCAGCTGCTGTCTGCCATCTGTAAAGCCACCACAGCTCTCCTACTGGAGTTCCCATCTGCACAGTGACAGCTTGGTTTCTTCTTACTGTCAAAGCAGCCACAGCCTCAGTGCTTCTAAAATCTCCCCTTTTCAGCTGATTTCCTCTTTCTAGTGGCTGGGCAATTCCTCCCTCTCACAGTCATCCCTCTGCCCCACTCTGTGCCCACAGACCCACAGAGGGCACACAGAGCCAGCCCTGTCCCAGCTGCTGCTGCTTCACATCTGACAGTCTCAGGAGCTGAGATCCAGGCCGAGACAGCAATGCCCAGACATGGTTTGTAGGACGTTTGTGATAGGAAATAGGGAGGTTTGTGATTAAACCTGCCCCCTAAGGAGGAAGGCAATGCTGCCTGCAGCCCCAGCAGGCATTACAAAACATCCCCATTTACAGGAGGGTTTTAAATAGCACAATTCAGGAACTACACTGCACAAATTCCCGCATGCCCTGCAATAACTTTGGGAATGGACAAGGTTCTACCACCTGTGCAATGCCATAGAAAGAACAACCATCCACCTGTAAACCTCCATCCTCTCCCCTGCTGCACAAAGGGAAGCTCAACAGCAGTGCACAAATGTCCCAGCAATGTCTGAGCACTGCTCTGTGCATCCCAACCTGCTCATCCCATCCACTCCTGGCTGGGCAGCAGGATTGGGGTGGCACATTGCAATGGGCACAGAGGAACATGGAAGCCCCACACATGTGAGGAAGGGGCTGGCTGTGCTCCACACTCACGTTATCAGACGTGATTTGCCCTTCTGTGGGGAGCCTCTGCTCTTTCCCAGCTCATCCTCCAGCGTCTGGGACTCCAGGATCTCATTCAGGCTGTTGTTGGCTGCGGGGCAGCTCCATGAAGAGCCGCCCCTCCACCGACCGGCACACAACAGCCGCTCCCGCGCACTGCGGCTCAGCCAATCGGAGCCGGCGGAGCTGCCGCTGCCCGATGGGACCCCCCCCCCCCACGTATTGACCCCCCAGACGAGGAAGAGGAGGAGGAGAGCGACGAGGAGCTGCCGCAGGAGCTGCCGTTGGGGCGGGGGGGCAACGCGGGGGGGGGTCGGCAGTGGGGGGTGGGGTAGGGGAGGGGGTGGGGCAGCATTACCCCCGGACCCCGTGGACCCCCCCCCCCGCCAAAGTGCTGCTCTCCGACCCCCACGGGCTCTTTGTGCAGCCGCTGCCCTCCAGTTAAAGACCCCTCCCCAATTTGTGCCCACCCCACCATATTGCGCTTTGCCCACCCCCCCCCAACCCCGGAACCCCCCCCTTCCCCACATCGCCCCCTCCCCTTCCCCGGGTGGGGTTATGGGGGTTGGGGGTGGGGTCGACGATGTGCCGTAAGCCGCGCCGGGGTTGTGTTACAACCCCCCCCCCCCCCCATCAAGATGAATGGGGAGCTGTCGGGGGGGGGCTCAGCCGTAAGGATAAAGCGGGGGGGTTAATGACGGGGGGGGGGCAGCGCTATAGGGAACGCAACTAATCTAAGCCCCCCCCCCATTAACACCCCATTGTGTGTGGGGGTGGTGGGGGTGGGGCACACAATAACCCCCCCAAAGGCCAAACAGCCCCAACCCCCCCCCTCAAAGCCGCTGCCTTACGCTGTGCCCCCCCTGCATGAAGGGGCCCCCCCCCATCGATTGAGCCCACGCCAATCCCATCTATAGTTGAGAGCTGTGCTTTTTGTAACCCCCCCCCTTTTAAAGCCCGACCCCCCCCAATGTTGTGCACGTTGTGCTGCCCCCCATGAGCCCCTGACCCCCCCCCTTAAAAGATGGGGTGTGGGGGGGTGGTCTAGGACCCCCCTCCTTTAAACGATGGGGTGGGGGGGGGATTGTCACTGCCCCCCCCCCCACCAAAATGGACACCCCCCTTTTAAGGGCTGGGGGGGGGGGGTGAAGGTGGTCTCGCCCCCCCCCCATTAAAACAAACCCCCCACCCCTTTAAAGGATGGCTGGGGGTCGGATACGGGCCCCCCCGGTGCTGTGTGTGTATGTGGCCCCCTCCCTGTTTTGCCCCCCCCCCGTGTCGGAGTGTGCTGGGAAAGGATCTCTGTGTGGAGATTGCTTCTACTAGAGGTAGTTCTATAAGACTGTTATATAGAGCTGTGCAGGGGCTGTAAATCTGTCTGCAGAGGCTGATGATCAGTTCCGAGTGTCTGCAGTCAATGCGCATGGACAGAGCCCATCTCTGGAATTCCCAGGGAGCGTGCACCTTGGTAAGCACAAAAACCCCATGAGTAGCTGTGTTAGTTCCCTAAAGATGTTTCCTTTGACTTTAAGGATAGTAGTGCATTAACACACCAAAGGCTTTCCTTTATTCTTAGTTCTCCTATCTCCTATCAACCTCCAGCTACCAGTAAAGTGATACAAGTTCTGTTTCTGTGACAGAGACATGAATATCCTTATCTTTTGATATCTCACATGTGCAAGAGGCAGAACTTTCTGTAACAGATCTTAAGCACAGAATTGCTTCTTCCAGCATTCATGCAAAGGGAGAAGTAGAAATGTACCTATGATTTAATCTTCCATTTCTAATTGAGATACCAGACTTGCATCTAAAGAGCATTACATGTTCTTCCTCAGGACCAGTCCTGGTTGTGAAATGCCCCCTAACAACTGGTGAAGCTGTACCTGGAGGGGATGCCATGTTTACTATTGAACTTACAACAACGTGTTGCGGCTCTTGGTACCTCAACTGTAAAGTCTTACAGGAAAGCGAGACCTGCATCATCAAGAGAACCCAAATTACTCACAGCCTAATCATAAAGAACGTCACCAAGAACGATGATGGAGCAGAAGTGAAATTTGTTGCCAAAAATGTTGGTGTCAGCAGCAAGATGAGAGTGAGAGGTGTTTGCTTTGATCCTTCTCCTTTCCTCTTACAGTCAAGGCATAGTTGCTGTGATCTGATGATTAGAACTGGGGCTGCAGGCATTCACTGACTGTACCAAATACCTGAAATTGCATCCCATGGACTGACGTGAGTCCTGGTAATGACCTAAACATGATAGCACTGAGTGTAGGGTAAGCCAATCTACCCAGCTGCTTGGTATGTGAACCAGATTGCTTCATGCCAGCTGATGAATGTCTGCAGTTCACAGCTATTGGCCAGTGCATTCAGTCAGCAGGTTTACCACTGCATCACCATAGAGCAGTACTTTCAGCTCCAGGTTCAGACAGCCTTTCTGATTGCACTGGAATAGTTTAGAAGTAGGGGAGCAATCATTCCAATAATATCTCTATCAATCAGCTTTGCATGACAAAATAGAACAAAGATTCATGATGGGAGGAGCTGTTTGTCATTGGGTGGAAACCTCTGCAGAAGCATGTTTAGAGCATTATTAATCAGTAGAAGGAGATGTTTGATTGATTTTTACTTAGTAAATCCGGCAAGAAGACCAAATGAAATATCTTGAATTGCTCAGCACTGACACAGTGATGAGTGCAGGAACAGAAGGTGATACTTTTTCAGAGATCTTGCAGCAAACATTGACCACGTTAGCCTGATATAAATTGAAATAACGAGGCCTTTGCTCCTGACAGGTGCTGCAGTGAGATTTACCAAGAAGAGCAAAGATGTAGAAAAGATCTCCGCTCGGCTGCGTGAGGAAGCCAAACTGCAGGCTGAGCTTTCAGACACAGGTGCTACTGTGGAGTGGATGAAGGATGGGAAAGAGCTCAAGGCCAGTGGAAAATATGAACTGCAAATTGTGGGGGAGAAACACACCCTGAAAATTCACAACGACTCAATGGATGATGCTGGAAGTTGTCAGTGCATCTGTGAGAGGGATAAAATGCTCTATCAGCTTTCAGTGAAAGGTATGTGACAGTCTGGGCTGTGCTCTTCCTGCCCAGGGCCAGCAGACTGCATTCACCTGACTCCCCGACAGTCCAGCTGTTGTCAGACAGCATCTGGGGTGTTTTCAGTGGCTGTTTTGACTTGAACTGGCCAATCTGCTTTGTAGAGCCATTTGATTTCTGTGTTCTGTGCTGTGATTCGTCCCTAAGATATAGAGGAAATCAAGGGAAAGATAGGAAAAAGAGCATCCCAGCCTTCCTGCTCTTCTGTCAAGGTGGCCACAAGATATGATGTCAACAGCTCTTTTTGTAGCAGTGATCCAAAATGTAGAAAACACCTGTGAAGAGTCACAGGGACTAAATTGATGGAGAGCAGAACTTCCTGCCAAGGCTTGTCAGCTAGTGTTAATTTTGCTTTTCTTCTCTCTCTTTGTCATGTTAGCATAATATTTCATACTGGCAGGTCTGCCCACAGAATTAACTGGCACAGGCTGCCCAGGTAGGTGGTGGGATCCCTGGCGTTGTTCAGGAGCTGTCGAGATGTGGCCCTGATGGATGTTATCAGGGGGCATGGTGGGGTGGGTTGGGGTTGTAATCAAAGGAGGACCCCCATGTATTTCATCAGGAAGCACTACTGGTAATAAGACCTTTGGAGCAAATCCTGGTAGGGCCACGCTCAGCTGGTCCAGTCCGGAGGCTGTTTCTCCTTACTGCAGTATCTGCAGTGAAAACCAGCAGCTGCTTTTGTGTGGTTGGGCTCACATCCAGCAGTGGTGACGGGACTACAATGATAAGAGACAGTTCCTGAAAAAATGAATGAAATTTGACTGTATGATAGGATGGAGTTAAATGTATTGACAGGATCTCAGTCATCCCAGTGTCCATCAGCTGGCTCTCGAGCTCCTAAATACAGGCATTCTGTAGAACGTTGTTGAATTTGTATTATACATGCGTGTTCTTGGAACTGCAGAACAAATGCATGCATAATCCAGACTTTGATTTTAGCAGCTCTGACTGCGCTGTCTCAACAGACCCAACTCAGTTGTGTGCGCTGTTTTGAAATGATATGTTAACAAGAAGTTGGAAAACAAGCTCAGTTACCCTCAGTAAAATAGGACCGTGGACTTAGGCTTAAACTTTTGGCTAAGACAGTGGTGAGATTTTGAATCTTTGAAGTGAATTATTCCACTGTGTGTTAATAGGGGCCAGTTTTATCATCTAACTTTTGCGCTCCAATTAATTTCCATAAAGGAATTCTGTTTTTCTTTTCAGTCCTAAGTGATATCTCTATCTTTTAGGCTCGATTTGTTTGCCAGGGGGTTACAGTGCAGTAATAGATACCCCCTCCATTGATTTCCTTCTAGTTTGCTTGTTCCAATTCTTTCCTCAGTTTTCCTATTTTAGACATTTTCTTGAAGCCTTGGGCTTCTTCCTTTGGCTCTGTCCCCTGTACAGTGTATGTCCTTCAACTTGTGGAGATAAGGTAATCTGGTACGTGGTTTATAAAAGCTGCCAATTTGCCAGCTTCTGAATTAGAATCTAGCAATTAGAACTAGGATTAAACGTGCACGTTTGATCTTATGATAAATGAATGCCTCATGGTCACCAATGTCCCTGCAGTTCTTTACCATCATATGTATTTTGTGTGTCCATATTTTGTTTCAGCACTGGCAGACTTCGTAATCAAAGAGACAACTGGAGGAGTAATCAGGGCCGTTGCTGGAAAACAAGCTGAATTTGTTTCTGAGACCTCTGAAGCCAATGTCATGGTGAAGTGGTACAAAAATGGCAAAGAAATCACGACCAGTAAGAAATTCACAATGGAAGATAAAAAGAAACTGCATAAGCTTGTGGCTTCAGCTGTAACGAAAGAAGACGAGGGAACATACATCTACACAATTGGAGATGACACTCTGATTTTTGATTGGAAAGTCTCAGGTAAGTTTGTGAGGCAAACATAGGATCACAATCCATGTAAAGCACTTCAGACTTAATTCATTTTATTTGTCCAACGCTGTGGGTTTCCAGTATTTAGGACAAAGATTGCATAGCTCTATTGAAGCAATTCTGACCTTCCTGTTGTCCCTATGCAAATCCACAGTATGAGCAAATAATCTAACTGTGTTGTGATGAATTCAAGACAGCCTTAGCTCCAACTGACGCTGGAGTCACGACTTGAGCCCTGACATCTGGGCTTCATTCATCTAGTTCATGTATTGCCTCAGCACTTACATCATCTTTAAACCTATGACTGAAATGGTCCTAAGTTCTTAGCATGGGAATCCTGTCCTTCTTTGGACAAATTAAACTCCACATTTGGAGAGTTGAGTGTCTCCTGCTGTACCCGAAGGACACTGTGATCTCTGAGGTGTCTCCCTGAGGTGCTGTAAGCACAGCCATTAGCTCACAATACAAGTAAAGCACTGTCAGGTCAAGCCTGGAGGAGTAATGCTTGTCACTGACCTGTTCCTGTTCAGGGTGGAGCTGGAGGGTAAAATAACACAAGAAATTGTCATTGAAATTCAAGATCTGTGAAATTCAGCTGGTTGCATTCACAGAACCTGGCGTTAAGATCTGTTTTCTGGTTTATATCTTGAGCCAATTTTCCATAACCCAGTCCTCATTTATGAACTGAAGCTCTACTGAAAGCCTTTCGCTGTGTATGCTCATGCTGCAGTGCAGCGCTTGTGACCTTTAACAGCACATTCACGTTCCTCTGATCACAGGATCCTTAAGGTTGATTAAGACCCTCTAGTCCGACTGCGCACCCATCACCAGGAAGCAGGACCAGAGGACAACCATCATCTCCCAGGGGACGCACTGCAAGCTCATGGTCAAAAATGTGACCCTGAAAGACCAAGGGAGCTACAGCTATGAAACAAAAGATGACAAAGCAACATTCCAAGTGAAAGTCAGAGGTGAGAAAATGCTTGGAATCCCAGAGATAAATGAACGCTTCATTTGGTGTGTCTTGCATTTGGACGATCAACTGACAGCCTCTCTGGTGCAAAACATTTTGGCTATAGGACTTTCTTTGTCATCTAGTGTCATAGCAACACTTTTCTACATGTGCTTTTCCATCCAGGAATGAATTACTGCAACAAACAATAGGCAAGGAGGGTAACTTGTGCAGCTCTTGTAGTCAGCTGGTGTCTGCAGGGTTACAGTGCAAGAGCACACCAGGCATGCAAGGAGTGAGAAAAGGGGAGGTGTTTGAAGAGATCTGGTTACAAAATTTGAATGACACAATTAGGTGGAAAATGCCACTAATCAGACTCATATATGGCCTGGGTTGCAAAGGCCCACAGTGCTCATCCAGTTCCAACCCCCTTCTTCCTATGTGCAGGGTTGCCAAGCAGCAGCCCAGGCTGCCCAGAACCACATCCAGCCTGGCCTTGAATGCCTGCAGGGATGGAGCATCCACAGTCTCCTTGGGCAACCTGTTCTAGAGGGCCGTTCCCTTCTGATTTACTGGAAATGTAGAGAGACATCAGAAGAAAACAAGAGAAGGGAGGAGGTTCAGCAGTGCATGCAGGTGTTCTAAATCTCATGTCCAAATCTGCTATCAGACTGCGAAATGTTTAGCTTTGTGATATGATATGATATGATATGATATGATATGATATGATATGATATGATATGATATGAAAATTAATGAAATGAAATGATATGCCTATCATTTCCCAAGGCAAAATAGAGGGGAATGCATTTTCCTGTCTTAATGAGGCATCACGATGCTCTCTGTGAAGGGCAAGTATAGTGAAAATGGTGAACTGGAGTAATCTCTGCAGCAGACTACAGCAAAACGGTGTGACTGTTGTGATGTCCCTGCAGAGAAAGAAGACGTGTTTACAAACAAGGACAAGGTACAAAAGGAGGTGAAGGCTGTACTGACTCAAAATGCCACGCTGAGCTGCGAGGTGGCCCAGGAGAAGACGGAGGTGAAGTGGTACAAGGAGGGGAAACTGATCACCTCGAGCAAGAAGTTCAAGGTGGAGTCAGAGGGGAAACAGCGTCGGCTGGTGGTGAGCCAGGTGGAGAAGAAAGATGCAGGGGAGTACAGCTGCGAGGCTGCTGGCCAGAAACTCACCTTCAAGATTCATGTCACAGGTGAGAGAAATGTATTCGACTGTATTGAAGCCCCCAACAAAGAAGGAAGGGAAAGTTAAGTGGTTTAACACATTCAACCCCAGCATTCAGTGATGTAGACGGTGCTTAAATTCTGTTTAATTCGTGTACTTTCTGTTTGCCTTCTGAAGCTATGAACGCAGAGGACTTGGGTAGCCTCAGCTTAAGACAGGCTGGAAATAATTGGGGAATTTCCCTGGGGATCTCAAGTAGATGCAATGATAGCAAAATGAGAAGTCAATAATTACAGGGGAAATTAAAGAATATTAAAGATATCTTCAGGGCACAAGCACACCCCTGCAAATGCTTCTTCCTAAATAGTCTCAGAGACAGCATTTGGTCACAATGCTAGAAGGCGGCATTGGTGGTTTCTATTAAATTAAAGAAACCTGCAACTAAAAAGGTTTTCCTGTATTTTCTTTTGTTTTCTTCTCTATAGCAGGTACAAAACAAATGCTTAAAAATAGAAAGGCTTCAAGCTGGTGCTTTTCTTTCCAGAAATGGAGGAAGACAGGCGTTCTATTTATTAGGAGAGTCTGATAAGAAAGTGGAAAAAGGCTTTTTACCAGGGTCTGTAGCAACATAACAAAGGGCAATGGTTTCAAAAGTGAAGAGGGTAGACTCAGTTTGGACATGAGAAAAGTTCTTTATGATGAGGGTGGTGATACACTGGAACAGATTGTCCGGTGAAGGTTGTGGGTGACTCATCATTGGAGTGTCCAAGGCCAGGCTGGATGGGGACCCTGGGCAGCCTCATTTAGTGAATGATGTCCCTGACCACGGCAAGAGGTTGGACTGGATGATCTTTAAAGCTTCCTTCTATACCCAAATCGTTCTATGATTCCGTAGGGGAAACCATTTTATTACTGCATCTGAAAACTCAGGAGATATTAGAATTTTTTCAGAAATAAGTAGGTGAGAAAAATACATTTCCTCACTATGACTTAATCACAAAGAGAATTTAACCTTGACCCTCACCTGCCTTTTGCTGGCAAAGCAACTTACAGCTGTCAGCTTGTTTGGACAATTTAATGCCTGTCCCCTTGTATGAAACAGACTTTTCAATGACTGCGTATGCTGGTGTGCTGCTGGACAGTGGGGAAAGGGGTGTTGTTTTCTTTTTGAAGATTCTGGAACATGATACTGGTGGAAATGAAAACAAGTTTAGGGCTATCTAAGCTGTTTTAGTCTGGCAGAGAGGAAGTTCTTCACTGGCAATTGATATAGTTCAGATGTTGGCATTCAGTTCATAGCACTGTCAGGAAATGTGAGTGGGAAAGCTGTCCTCAACGGTACAGTCCAAAGACTAATTTGGGCATTTGGGGAAGGCTGTGTAGAAAAGATTCATGTCTTAAATTTGCCTGTTTGCCTTCAATTCCAGAAGAAGAAAATGCCTTTATCAACAAGCAGAAGGTGCAGAAGGAGGTGAAGGCTGCTCCAACAGAAAATGCCACGCTGAGCTGCGAGGTGACCCAGGAGAAGACGGAGGTGAAGTGGTACAAGGAGGGGAAACTGATCACCTCGAGCAAGAAGTTCAAGGTGGAGTCAGAGGGCAAACAGCGTCGGCTGGTGGTGAGCCAGGTGGAGAAGAAAGATGCAGGGGAGTACAGCTGCGAGGCTGCTGGCCAGAAACTCACCTTCAAGATTCATGTCACAGGTAAGACAGGTGTTGTCTGAAATACAGCAGAGAACAGTAAAGTAAAATCTAGTTTCTATTATACAGTGATCCAGGTGCAGTAGTCTGTGCTGAGGTTTTTTCCCTATACTTGATTGCCTGGGTTTGTAGCAAGTATGTGGTTTTAGTATGGCACAAAGACCTGTTTCAGTCTGTAGAATAATAATTACTGATATATGTACAATGGAAGCAATATACAAGATATTATTCAAATCTCTCCTGTGCCTGAGATCCCAAACTGTAATTCTTGTTCACCTAAACATTTGACTAAGATAAGTATGTGCAGTGAGGCTGGAGTGCATGTTCTACGTGCAGCCTTTCGTGGCAGGAGAAGCAGGAACTTCTCCTAGTAGTACACTGCCTTTTTACTATGCCTTTATGTTGGAGGCTGCATCTGGATAGGTGAGTCTGCTACTCACAGTAAGAGACCTGGTAGAGCTGACTATTCCCAGAGCTCAAAGTAAGATAGATATCTGCAAATCACACACAAAGAACAAAGGACTGCGTTGGTGAGCATATTTCCTTTGTGCCTTTGACAGTCACAGTTGTGGCAATGGTAGAGACCATGAGGAGTCTGTTCAGGAAGCCAGGAGTACTGTTCTGGGTCATGAAAAGGCAGCCAGTGGTTTGACTATCACATGTTTATGTGTTTTGATGTTTCACAGTGGGTCTTAAGTAAAAGGAACTCAGGTTTTGGTTGCCTGCAGGACTGATGTTCTTTTGGGTTCAATATGTTTGCGTAGTGACTTGCAACCATGGGACTGGTGTTCAAGGACCCTCTTGGTTCCTTCAGTTCCTAGGTTCTTTCTTGCCTAGATTTGACACTTTGTTTCAACAGAAGAGCTGATATTCTCTAGTGAAGGCTATTAGTTTGGGCACAAGTGGTAACCTAAACCTGTTCCAACCTGTACATACAGACCTGCAAGTTGGTCTCATTTCAGTCCCTCAGTCAATACTTTTTCTTTTCTTCCCTCAGAGCCAAAACCTGTGTTTATAAACCAGGAGAAGGTGCAGAAAGAGGCGAGTGCTGCCCTGGCAGCAAGTGCCTCCCTCAGCTGTGAAGTAGCACAGGATCCAAGCGAAGTAAAATGGTACAAGGATGGAAGACTGCTTGCCTCCTCCAGAAAGTTCAGAATGGAATCTGTGGGCAAAACACGGCGTCTGGTTGTGGAGCAGCTGGAGAAGAAAGATGCTGGAGAATACATCTGCGAGGCTGCTGGCCAGAAGATGACCTTCAAGTTGGAAACAACTGGTGAGCATTCGCTTTGGGAGCACTAAGCAGCTGTTTATGTGGCTTAGAGGAAGAGGAAGTGAGCCATGTCAAAGGGAAGGTAGTGTGGCGCAGGAATGCAGTTGAGATCAAACCCAGCAAACGTTTCCAGATTGATGAGGAAGGGGTCAGAAGAACCCTGACAATAACAGGGGTCCAGGCTGAGGATGAGGGAGAGTACTTGTGTGAGTCCAGAGATGACAAGAGCAGCATTACCATCACCCCCAAAGGTATGTCTCTGGAAATGAAGGCTGACAGTGTGGAAGGATCCTTGGCTTCCCTCATCAGCCATTACAACACTGCAAAGCTGAGTTCATCTGTGTGTTTATGCTGTTCTCTGTGTTAACAACCAAGTACAAAACTTGTCTTTCTCTCTAAATAACTGTGGAACAACTGCTTCTGAAGAGCACAGCTGTTAAGTGGGCAAATCAGCCTTCAGGGCTGGAATTAAGCATCCCAAATGTAAGATGGGATTTATTTTACCCCTTCTTTGCCTCTTCTTGCATCTTTGTAGATGCAAGGAGGATCTCCTCTACAGGCAGGAGATGTGAGTGTGAGTTATGGTGATCACTTACTGCGAGTCATAAAATCTGATGCTTCCAATAAAATCATTGACTCTGTTGGCTCTTTGAAGGTGCTCATATATAATATGATAGCAGGCTTTGAGTATATAAAAGGCTTTTAGAAAGTGGAAGCAAACAATCTGTTCTCTGTGCAGAAATAAGGGACTTCAATTGCAATGACAAAGATGCAAGTTCTACAACAGAAAAGCTTTTTAATGGTTGGATGACTGGATAAGTCATTTGGAGGGGCTTTGAAGCCTTCACGGTGGGATTCAGAAAAGGTTAGTGAAATATCTGTGTCACAAAGAGCTGAGCATGTCCTGGAGCAATGGAGAAGGGCTGGATGATTTTTGTGGGTATTTTCAGCCATAGAATTTTGTGTTCTGGTGGTGTCAGTACATTCCTTCGTACAACATGGACGGGTTGGTTTGTTGCATTGGTTCAGACTTTTGTACTAGGAGCTCAGCAGTGGTTAAAGCTCACACTTCTGCAAAGTAAACAAGCTCCTGCAATTCGTCTCTACTCTGTTTTAGCTGTGGATTAGCTTGACAGTTCCCTTCCATAAGCTTTATGGTTCCCTTCTGTAAGTCTACTTACATAGAGTGAGTTGCTTAACTTTAAGTCTAGCTACAGGATTTTAAGCATATTATTAGCAAAAAATATCACAAATAATTTCACCAACAATTCTCCCCACCCATCTGTAGCTTTCTTTTTTTTCACTGGAAGGTTTTACACTGGCAGATAGGGTGGGCATGTAGAAACAACCCCATTAATTCTGACGAAGCTCTGATGTCTCTGACTGGCCTTTGTTTTGTGATTCTGCATGCATGCCCTGTAGCTAAAGCCTGGATGTCTTCCCCAACACCTTCAGTCTCCCATCCTTACTTAAGTTACTCCATTGTAAATCTCTCTGCTAGTACAGGAGAGTTTTTATTTTACCCCTTCTGTGAGGCAGCAGCTGGATGGGAAGGATGAGATGAGGACTAGGTTGTTTGGGTGGCTTTTTTTTTTTTTTGCCTAAGAGCCAACTGGGAATCAAAGATCCCAAAAATTGAAGACAAACTGTGTCATACCGAGCAGGGTTTGTCAAATCACTGGCATGCACTGTTAGGACAGCTTCATCATCAACATATTCTGGGCTGACAGTTGTCACAAAATTCTGCTTCTGTGTCCCAAAATGTGCACTTATCACTTCTATTGGCAGTTGCTCATCTTTTCTCCAAACTGAATGGTTGTAGGAAATAAAACAGACAAGCAAACAAACCAAACAACCCGCAGATATTAACTTGCAGCTGATTGTCAGTGCTGATCGTAGGGCCATGTGCAGCACTTCACATGCTTCTGCGGCCAACAGACATTGGAAAATACAAAGACCTTCAGAGACTACTTGAATTTCTAGATGCACTGAATTACCCTCTAGAGTGTATTTCTGAATATAGAAGGAACCATGGGTGACTATGATCCTGATTTATATCTAGGTTCAGGCTTACTGTTTCAGTTAGGTTAGATGAATAATAGTTCCAGAGAAGATAGGGAAATACAGCACTTCATTGATACCACATGTCGGAAGAATGCAGCTCAGTGCTGGGCAGTTTGCTGCTTCATTCCCTCTTACAAGTTGCACCCAAGGCTGGAAAAGACCACTGAGATAGCTGAGCCCAACCCCTGCCCACCCTCACTGGACTTACTAACCACGTCCCCAGTGCCACATACCCGTGGCTCTTGAGCACCTCCAGTGACTGCGGTATATCAGCGTGGTTGCTTCAGTTGTGTGAGTTTTCACCACTGGATGTTGTTCTAGCGAGGCAAAAAACCCAAACTGATGGAACAGTGTCTATACAGGAAGCAACTGGCTGTCCTGATGGCTGCCAACAGTTTTGCACAAGGTGTGTCATGCAAGCTTGCATGAGTCTGGTTTAAAAACTTGCAGTTCTGATGGAAGGAGAGGATGTTGGTACAGGATAACTGCGGGATTTGTGCTTTCTCGACATCCAGTTGCAATCCCAGCTTATTGTTGCTATAGAAAACAGCTTCTCTGTAGACAAACTGAGTTAGTACCATTAAGTGGCTGAACCCCTAAGTGATCCAAGGTGAAGCATGATCCAAACTGGAATTTAGCTAATTGTAGTTGGGAATCCAAGCCTTAATGAGCTGAGTTATTTAAAGTATGAGTCTTCCATCTAAAACAGCATTGAACTGTTACCCTGGTTGATGATAGAAATGAGAGTTGAACAGCAGAAGTCTGAAGTTATGCTCCATATTTCTCATCACTCAAGAGAATATTTGAATATGTGAATTCCTTTGGCTATGTTAGAGCTCATAATGAGGTCAGCTGATGTTCTTTAAATGCTCGGAGTCTAGCAATGTGGGCAAGTGGACTGCTATTTGCTGTTGAGCTTTAGGCTAAGAAGCCTGATTTTAGAGGACAGTGGACTTCCCCTTTCCCTTCCCCTCTCCTCCCCTTCTCCCTGGACTGATCCCGCATGGTTTGTGAATGATTTCAGAGCAAGGTAAATGAGGAATAGCCATGTGAAAACCTGTTGTTTTACTGCACTGTAAAAGACACTTAGTCAAAAGACAAGTGTGTGTTCCAAGCTTGAGATTGCTGGAGATCCTAGAAACAACCCAGCTGCTCAAACCTGTAGTCTGGCTGAATATTTTATTGTCAGTTATGGTCAGGAGGAGATGCTTGAGTAAGACAAATAAAAGGTCATGGGTAAGTTGGTCCTTCTTGTGATATACTTCTAGGCTTTCGTCAGGGAAAAGCTTAATTAGTCCAAATAATTATAGCAGAAACCACACCAAGAACATGAGAGTGAAATTTCAACTTTCTTGACGTGACGGTAAATTTTACCCCATTCTGCCATTCCCCAAATGTTTGTTTCCTTATGTTATGGTTTTGCAATTTGGTTGGTGTTGGTATTCCACATCAGAACACCATGCTAATAATAGGAGTAAAGGGGACAAGTTTTTTTTTCTGTGAACTGCCTTAATGGGCATGTGGGGTGGGGCACCGGAAGGGAAGTGAGGAAGGGGACGGGGTTGCTGGCCGGCTCCCTGCGAGGAGACAACGTGGTCAGAGCTTCCTGCCTTCCACAGCTCCACCGGTGAGATTGGGGACTTGGTATTCTCTTTGTTGAAACTCTCTTGTTGTTGTTTAGCATTATTAGGTTATTAAACTGCCATTCGTTCTCAGATCACCTTTTTTTCTCCCTCATTTTTTGTTAGACCTAATCGTAATCTCCCTTCCCTTCCCCGTCTCCCTAAACGCACGTGGCCGGGCCGGGCCGGGCCGCGTCGCCGTGCCGCTAGAGAAAAGGGGGGGGGGGGGGCTTTTGTTCCTGCTGCCCCGGGTTGTGCCCACTGTCCCGGAGTGAGCTCTAGAGAGAACTCCGTGACACCTACAACAGCAAAAATAACTTCTAGTTCTAATTTTCAATCTTTAAAAGTTGCCTTGGCGTTTATAATAAGGCATTCCCATTAGCTTTGGAGTGTTCACCTGAAAGAAGTGATTGCTTTTTCCTCAATTCAGTCTCAGACTAAATATGTGCTACACTTTTTGGCATTTCTGGGATCGCTTTTGTGAAGGGATCTTGAAAACTATCCTAGTCAGTTACACTCCCTAATGGGTTTGTTTGTGTAAACACACACAAAAAAGCTTTCTCTGTCTGGTGTTCTGCCCTGATGTTGTGTGCTGGGCGCTGCACTGAGATGAGGCAATTGAGCTTTTTCCTATAGACTGAAGCCAAAGGTGTCTGTGATCTCTTTGATATTTCAGATGCTTTAGTTTTTATTTACACACTTTGTCACTCCGACAGGAAATTCTCCAATGACTCAAACAGTTAAATACCATTAGTAGGATTTAAAGCTTTAAACAAAATCTTTCCATCTGACTGGGAGCTAACTCAGGCCCAAGCTACTGAGATTTCAGAATGTTTTTAAATTGTGGCATAATAAATATCCAAAGACATTTCTCATTTCCCAAGATGGTCATGTTTTACAAATGTTCAGATTCATCTTGATTTGCGCAGAAATGTTAAGGTCCTAGTTTTTCAATTTTAATTCTGCAGTTTTATAGGGTTTAAGTCTGAAATTCCATTCATTTAAGGAGGGTCCACAAAAGGAAAGATTCAGAATATAATTTTCTACAGGTATTCAGTTGGTTGTTTCCCAGGAAAACACTCAGCTAGCAGAGTGCTGTAGGTAACAGAAGAGTCCTACTATCTTTGTACTTCCATCTTATTCACTCTATATTACCATGTGAATTAATACGTATTTAGCAGTGTTTTGCTTTAGGTGGTGTGGTGCTGTACATGCAGAAAAGGATAAAGGGTATGGCTTACTCTCCTCTTTGTACTTTATGAGAAATATGGCTGCAGGAAAAGCCCACTTAAAAAGGTTAAGTACAGCTTCATGTTCCTTTATGCTGTTACAGAGTGTTTTTGTGTGCAGTTAAGCAGTTGCGATGTCCCACCCCAAGAATCCTACTTCATTTCACTGAATGAAAATTCATCAGGATAACAGAGGCCAGGTCAGGGTAGAAGCACTTAGCTGCACTGGCATGCGTGCTGCTTGGAAGTGTTCACCCAAATGTTCACATGCTGTGGACATGACTCTGTATACAAGCCTCAAGACAAAGTCTTGGCTAAATATCAGATATTTTTCTCATTGTGAAGACAGGAAATCCTGGGAACTAAAATCATATTCTCCTATGACATTTGTAAACACAATGGTAATTTTGAAGGTTGGCATGGATGATTTTCAGCTTTCAGCTCTGGATCATTTCATGCATTTTTGATTTTTTAAGGAGCACTTCATTGCACAGATTCATGGCAGGCATTTGCTGCTTCTTCGCTCTGAAGAAGTTATGACTCTTTAACTAGGAATATAAATGTAGCATAATGCATATTGAGAGACCCAAGTGAAATGTACTGGGAGGAAAAAAAGGATAACAGCATATTAAATCAAATTTTCCGTCTGTCTTGGGATATTTAGTGGAGAGCAGATTTAAACTGTTTTGACTCTTTTGACCTTTTTACTCTTATACTCAAATAGCACTGTAACTCCCTTTATATTTGTTTTTATATCTTTGTATAGTACACTTGTTTTTTTCAACAGATGTTGATACAGTTTTGAAAGGTGATGCTCAGTGAAGATCCTCGTGTTAAAGTGTAACTCTCTACTTGTAAAGTGTAATTATCTTCTAAAGGGATAGCTGCATATGATTCATTATCTTAGTGCTTTTTATTGAATGAACTACCCACAGGTAGGTGTAGATACTCTGTTCCCTGCCAAACATTTTGCCTTTGATAGTAAAATGGCATAGATCCTAATGGTTGGCTTTAACAGGTCACTATCTGTGATTAAGCCTGACATTTGTTGCTGTTTAAGTCTTGGATGTACAAGAAATCTGAAGGAGGAAAAAAGAAAAAGCTGTTTATACCTCCAACTTTCAAGGCAGGTTTACGTTCTGCCATCACTGTGAACATTGGTTGTAGTTTGTAGCTTGGCTGCATTGCAGCGTGCAGGGCCCTCCCTCAGCTGGCAGACTTGCATTCACTTGCAGTTGCATGAGTTCAACTGATTTTAGCACAATTAGAGAAGAAGTGATTTTCATATGTACGTTAAAAGTTAGCACATTCCTAGGCTCGATGTCAGCGTCACGTTGGATGATGCTGATGCTTTTAGCTTGCTTACAGTGCAGGTATCTCAGGGAAATGCAACAAACTCACACCCTAAAGCATCACACATTTAAACTTACACCGGGGATTTCTTCTGGTTTTGATGTGCCTGTGGGCAGAGCAGTAGGAAAAAATGAAGCCAAGTGAGTAAGAAACTGCAGTGAAAGGCTCAAATGATTTTAAGGTGAAAAGCACAAATAATGTTTTTTTAAAAGCTGAGTGGTAGGTGGAAGTTGTGCCCAGAATGGAACAGCTGGTTTCATAGAGCTTTCAGATGAGCTCTGTGGCAGGATTATGATGCTGTATTTCTAATAATCAGGCAGCTGTCTGAAAATATGAAATAATGACTTTCTGAGCAGACACCTTTTTCATTTTACACTTAAATTGGAATAGTATTTATGTTCTGGATGCACCTACCATCATTTTGTAGATCAAGAAGCCACTTTTATAAATCTCTTAATGCAAAGTACAGCATAACACGTACAAAAAAGAGTTAGAGACCTTATTTATACCTTATTTTGTTTACTCCTGTAAGTCCTGGTGCTTTATGAACCTCAAAGGAAATCATTGCTGACTTGTTTGTGGATTTTGCATTTCTGCAATTTGACACATTGCTGTTAATGCAAGCAGCAAGGCCAGGCTTCCAAGGAAGATTTGTAATATGTGAGATTTCTATGTTTTTGATCTACATTTTTGCAGTAGAGCACTGTAATGTGTGCTGTCTGTTGGGCTACCAGAGGGGCCGATCCTTCTGGATTTCCTGGAGCCTGGACAACTCCTGACTGCTGCATCGCAGTGCCAACAGAGCTGAAGGCTCCAACTTCCAGTTGTTTGCCTGAGGACTCTGTGATTTATTTATTTAAGTGCATAAACTGTCCCTGTCAGGAACAGATTGTAGGTTATAGCTGCTCTAAATGTGAAATGTTTTAAGCTGGACAAACTTCTTTTCAGTTTTGAGGAGCTGCAGTCAGCGGGGGGTTCTTGCCTGGGATCTCTTGCAGAACAGGGTGTGCTTCCATCCTCCTCTTTCCTTCTGTGACCAGGGAATTGTTGGTTGTTTTTTGCAGCAACATGAACCGTGAAGACCGAAATGTGCTGTGTATGAAAGAAAGGGAAAGGCGAAATCAAGAAATCCAGCAGGGTGAAGAAGCCTTTCCACCCAACTCTCCTCTCTTTGCTGAACCGTACAAAGTTGTGAGTTTCTGCCATTTGTACAAATGTGTTTTTTGTTTTGTAGTGGAAATTGTAGGGAAATATGTGCTACAAATCTGTTTATATCTGAAATCTTTTCAGGTCCCAGTTGTCACCTTAACCAGCATTTAAGCAAGTATTGAAACTAAGGATGGACAGTTAGTTACTAATCATCTCCATAGGCAGATTTATGCTAATACTTATGAAGCAGGGACTATTTTCAAGGGAGGAAAGGGATAATGAGACAAGATAATTTATTTTTTGAAAAAACCTTTTTTCTGCTTCTGCTGCAGTGGTCATTAAGTGGTACCATTGAAGGTTTTCATTATACAGTTCAAAACTCACTTTGAAAACAAAGCCATTCCCTTATCTCTGTTTTGTTTGCGGGAGGTCAAACATTGCAGCTGAAGACTTTTCTCCCTCAGGAGGGAAGTTGCGAGTTTTTTGATTCCTGTCTTCCCTTCTGTTTGCTGTGCCTGATAACTAAAACCTACAAGTATGAAGCTAACTAAAGCTGGTTGGGATACAGTAAAACTGATTTGAAGGGCAAAAAAGAAACAACAGAAAAAACCCCAACTGGTTTTTCAGGAAAGAACCCCTATAACTGTGTTGGCAACAAGTTATTCCAGTATAAATACCAATTAAAAATTACATAACTGAGTGGTGAGGTTGAGCTGATGTTATTTTACTGCTAAGTAAAGCGTTGTCTGACCAATACATTATAGACTTTAAGGTGACAATGTCTACAGTTCTTAAAGTCTTCCATGCAGCTCACCTATACATTCTTTGAAGCACTGGTTAGTGTTTCAACTATTCTTGGTCAATTTAAGTGGTGCTGTACAGAAGTACTACTTAAAATCCCAGTTGAAACTTGGCTGAAGGCCTAGAATTTGGCTGCAGATTAAATAAATCCACTTTCTTTGCCCAGAATGAGAATTGGAATATAAGAAAATAACAGAACTGAGTTTGTGAAGTGATTGATCCATTTATTTGAAGTCAGCTGTAATTCATCTGCCTCTCAGGGGAAAGAGGAAATTTGAGGGAGAAAAAGATGAGCAGAGGGAGGGAAAGAACTGCATTACTGTGGTTGGTTGGGGAGAATTGGGTCACTGTGACTCTTTGTAGGGGTTTAAGATACAGGGATCTTCAGGCCATTTAATTAGTATTTTTCACTTGTGTGGCTGCTTGCCTGTTTCCTTCACCTTCTAATGCATGGGACTAAAAACTCTATTGACTGTGTAGATTTTAACAACAGCTTCATTTTTTAGAGAATAAGCATGGATTGGGCATCAATAGACACTTTTCATTTGGCTTTCTTTCTATCAAAATAAGTGTAAACTGTCAAAATAAGTATGAAGTATTGCAAAGTATTTTGGTCTTTTTCCTTCTCTTCTCTGCCTGTAGGGATTTAGTCATTATTTTCTATGAACAGGTGTCTTCTCAGCCTCTGCTAAGACAGTGGTAATCTCCTCTGTATAGGAAATCCTATTTGACGTGCAATCAAGAGGGCAGTTTTAAAGGGGCCTGTATGCAGAAGAACACATAGAAGTGGTTTTTTATTTGCTAATGGCAGTTCTTTCATTCAGCCCTTGGTAGTCTTTGATAAATAGATATGGCTGACATTTTAGTTTGCTTCCTTTCACCTGCCTCCCTAAAAAGCAATGCTTTAAATAATGCTTTTCTTAGAGTTCTGTGTCCTGGGTGTTTTTGTGTCTTCCCAGGCTGAAGGATAAATCTTCTTCACAGATACTTTGTTGGCCATATGAAATAAAATGAGAAAATGATAACTGGGCAAAGTTGCATTTAAATTTGATCAAAGATTTTAATAGAGTTGTTAGTTACTTCTTTGTTTGAAGCACACAGACAGACTACTTTTTAAGTTATCCAGCTTTTCAACATTTAAGAATTCAGAGCAGTGTGTGAATGGAGCTTTCCAAAAGGCTCCGACTACAACTCATGGTTGCTTTTTGGCCAAATGTTCCAGGCTGTGTGTTGTAAGTGCACATCCACCAAAGTGCCACAGGCTGACAGAAGGTTGGATGGTCCTGGTACTGTCACTGCCTGGGTAGCCCAGAGCTATGGGCAGCTTTGGTGTCAGCAGCCTGTGTTGCCTACGTTCTTCTCTCAGTGGCTGTTTGATTCAGGGGGGGAAAGAAAGTGTGCAGAAATACAAAGGCCTTTGTGCTGCAGATAGGAACTGCATAATATTGCACAGCCTTGTTGACGTCTGAACACAAAAGGGAGGCTGTGTTTTTCTTTCTGAATCTGTCAACCTTGGATTGTGTTTCTTCACAAAGTTTGCGAAAAAATTCCATGTATGGCTGCCCTGAGCCTTTCAACTTTCTGCCAGCCTATTTATTTTGTGTGCGTACATCTTAGCCATGGAACTTTGTCAAATTCTCTGTTTCCAAAGTCTGTAATTTCCTCTGCCTTCTCCCCTCTGTCATTCTTGGCAGTGGGATTTCTCCAAATTCCAGCAAGTTAGTGAGCCGTAGGCTTGTACAGCCTAGACCCGGAACAGAATTCAGAAGGCTGAACACAGCGCTGGTTTACTTGAATCAAGCCACACTGTTCTAGAAAATCTTATTCTCCTTAACTTTCTATTTATTTACAAGTTATATGCTGCAGCATCTCACAGCATTTCTCTTGTGTGCAGAAGTCTGGTACACTTTGCCTACATGTAGAAAATGAGGCTCGTTTTGGTGGATGGGTGGATTTTATGTCTAAGATTGCTGGCATAAGATCATTTTCCTTGTGTGCAGCAAGTGTTTGCAGAGACCCAAAATCCTGACTGGGGCCTGTCTGCATTACTATAAATATATCTTATAATTATCAGGAAGTCTTTGAATCAGAAGATAAAACTTCATGAAAATAGGTCATAAAAAGTTTTATGGGTGCTGTGAAAAACAGATTCCTGACTCTTGATAAAAATGTTATCCCATCACCTAACGCTCTGTAATTTCATCCTGAGTAAGTCTTTAAAGCCAGGGGTTCACAGTCAAAAAATGCAGAGCAGGAGGACTGGTGTGTTTGTAAAATATATTCAGAAATGCAGCTGTTTCTTATTGGATGGAATCTTTCCATCATAGAACAGGGAGTGTGATGTCACTGACAGCTGTTATGTCTGTGTACCTGAGCGGTGACCTGCAGACATCTCTGAAGAGGTGCACTGGTCTCTGGGTTTGCTCAGTGTCCCGTGCTGTAGTAGTTGTGAAGGCAGCAGTCAGTTGCGTCGATCCCTTGTGATCCTTGTGATCCAGAAACTTTATTCTGAGAATTAAAAGTGAGGTCTGACCTGGGTTGTCAGATATTAAATGGAAATGGATCCTATTCACCACAGCCAAACCAAAAATGGACAGGTAAGAATTATGTACCTGACTACCATTCTAATCACCATTTTGTGTCAGAGTCCAAGCAATGGTTTCTTACCTGTTGAAGTGTCTTCCACTTAACTTCAGCAATCTGCTGTGCTTTTGTGAAAAGCATTTCCATCCTTCAAAATGTTCTTAATTTCTTCTTTCTCAAGAAATTGGACTTGAAAAAATATATATTTCTGTTTATTTCTTTATTAATCTTTGAGTTTCTGAGAGACGTGTATTCAGAGGCAAAATAGATGGTGAGTTATTTGGAAGAAGTTGCACATTTAAGCATAACACCTCGTTAAAGTGCCCTTAACTGGAATACTGCCTTAGAAATAGGAAGCTGGCTGAGGTAAGCACTGAGGCAGACACTTTCTGTAGAATTTATGGTATGTACATTGATGAGAACAGTCCCAGTTACTCATCTTGTGCTCAGCACAGCGCAGTCGTTCTGCATATGTGGTATTTTGATTACTGTAGGGTCTTTTTTTTGGTTTTACCTACATTTTATCAGGTACTTTTATCAAGTATTTACCTACTTGTCTTAGTTGACAGGAAAAAGGAAACTGAGGAATCATGCTTGTACTCATTGAACCTGTGTGAAAGATAAGAATCAGTTTGTATTCTGAAGAGAGTACGGCTTTTGCTCTCTGTTGAAGTAAGAAGACTTCTGCAACTTGATCTTGACTTTGCAGTTTAACCATAGGTTGATTTTAATGTCTCTTCTTTCAGTCAGTAAAGATGAAGGGCATTGGGAACATCTTAAAGTTCCCTAAGAGGTTTTGTTTTTGAGAAAATTGCACTCTTTCTCCATTCCACTGACAATACTCATTCAAGTCATGATTTCAACTGCTGCCACTTTTGAAATAAAAATGTTAAAGGAAGTCAGATATATGTAAGTATGCCTTGCCATGTAGAGCTTTTGTGTGTTTATGAAGTTACAATTGGAAACTGCATTTATAAATTGCATCACGTCACTGAGCTGGCTGTTTGTGAAGACTGCTGTACAGCAGTGCCCCAAACCTCTGCAATTCACTGTCACAGAGTACATCTATCAGCTTGGTGAATTGACTCAAACATTCTCTGTTTTTATGCGTAAGGTCAGCAGTTGTCCTCATTTTAAAAGGAGGTCAGGAAGGTCCTATTTTAAAATGGCACACTAGCTTAGAAGTAGGTTTTCAGTAACACAATACTCTCTGATTATTTGTTTATTTATTTATTTTTTAACATTTCAAGTGTTTGATAACGTACTGTGTTTCAGGAGGCAGAATTGGGTTTTCTGGAACAGGAATACAGAGATCTTACCAGTGCTAGAATTGGCGAGGCTCTGTCTTTCAAGGCTAGTTTCATAGACAGCAAATCCACTGTATATCGAGGCAGGTATTTATCACTGTCTGTTGGCTTTTATACAGCCAGGTTGCTCAGTTACATGAGGATTTGGATGAAGGTGAGAAAGGGAAGATAGGGTTTGCAGAAGTTGCACAGTTTCTGGAGATTCAGGTACTGTGTATGACAACTGCACGTGGCCCATCTTCCAAGCAAGCAAGCAGGGACAGATGGGTCAGTGGGACAGATGAGCTAAGGATGCTCTTCCCATGTACTCGCTGCTCTGTCACTGCTGGGGAAGGCAGCTTGGGCCCAGGAAAGGGCTCCCTGTTTCTGTTTGGTTGTTACCACTGGGTTTTGTTTTTAGCATGTTGGTTTTCTTTGGGAGTAGGTGTTGGTTTTGTTTTGTTGTTGTTTTTTAAAGGATATGTGCCATCCTTTAAAGTCAGAACAATAGCTTGATTATGGCATGATTTTTGAGATGTTAAAATTCCCTTTGAAAAAACTCCTGTGATCTTTTGTTCCCTTAGGAGTCTCAACAGTCCAGTTTTGGCACTGGAGAACAGAGTAAGTACATTAAACTTCCTTTCCTATGTGCAGTGTTTTTGTTACAACTGAGTATTCTTAGTACCCCTTAAGAAGTCAGGCCATTAGATCATGAGACCTCTCCAGGCTGGTAATGGAAGGGGTTGCACGTAAAAGTTGTCTGTATTTTCTCAAGACTTATGAAATAAACACTTGATTTTATTTGTGGCTTCTTGCTGAGAACTGGAAAGTTAATAACTGTTGTGTAACTCACTCATAACTTCTAGAAAAGGGGAAAAAAATAAAATTGTTTCTTTAAATTGTTGTTATTTTTTTAATTCTCGAAAAATAGGCTTCCTTGGTTGATATGATTGAAAATAGCTGAGTGTGAAAACACCCACAGAGAAAACCCCTGGGTATGCTGGAAAGCAACGAAGTTCATATTTTAATAGAAAAAGCACAATGCATTTTCTTCCTTTTTCTTGTCCACTTTCGCATTATGGATATGAAAATTGAAGAGAACTGCTCAAGAATTGTTAATATTCTTGAGTGTATTATCCCAGAATGTATTTCCAAAGTCTAGACAAATGCACCTTTTATTCCTATTTGACTGTGTCTTCATTTTGAATATTACTGAAATGAAGCATTTAACCAGGTAACATATCTGGCAAAAATGAATTAGATTTGTGCTGTTGCCTTCCAACAGTCTTACCAGTCCCTGTCAAAGTGATTAAACAGATTAAATAGTAAAAGCGGAATGGTTTATTCTTAGGTATTCACAAGCAGCTTAATCTAAACTCCTAATACAGTGGGGAATTAAGGAAACAAATTAAAACTTAATTCCATAAGGCTAGCCAATAGGTTACATTCTGGAAACAGCTGATCTTTAGGTATGTCATCAGGGAGGCCAAATAGATAAAAACACAGAACCATTTCTCAGCTCCATTTTCAGTTTTCTGTGACACTTCCAACAACCTCAGATATTGTTTCTGTTGTGCTATGTTTAGTAATTTACTAGAACTAAAGAACAGGGAAGGAAAAAGAAGACAAACCAAAAAGCAGATTATATCACAGTGTTCTAACTGTAGGGTTTGGTTTATGAGTTTGCTTTTTGGATTTAAAGACTTTTCATTCACTAAAAAGCTGCGTAGGAATGCTGAAACAGATTAAAAACTTGATTTAATTGATCTCCTCAGCATGTAGAGGGTAATAGAATAATTTTCATGGGAGGGTTTGGGCTCTAAGGTCCCTTAGATGCCATCCAGTTCCAAGCCTCCCCCCAGACCAAGCTGCCCAGGTCCCACCCAGCCTGGCTTCAGGGATGGAGCACCCACAGCTCTCTGGCAGCAGTGCCAGGGCTTCCCCACACTCTGACTAAAGAATTTCTTCCTAATATCTAAGCTAGACCTATCCTCTTTTACTTCAGGATTGTCACTTGTATCCTACCTTGATAGAAGCAGAAGTTTTTCACACCTTCAGAAACATATTAAGTGTGTGTTGGTTTAGACAGCAACGATTTAAAAAAGCCTTCTAGATTTTCTTGATTAAGGTCATTGCTTCTCTTGGCAGTCTGTCTCTGCTCCTCTCTCACTTGGTCAATGTGTGAGAGGCTGCACCTGACGTCAGCTGGTCTCTCTTTCTCCTGTTCACTCCGCCATTCTTGAGTTTGTTTGGCTAAGCCTGTTTAGTTCTGTCCACTTTGCAGTGACTGTTTTGCTGTCTGTGTCCAAAAGAGTACAGCGTTATTTCTTTTTCCTTCTAGAACGATATAATCCTTCATCAAAAACATCCAATGGCCATCAATCCAAATCGTAAGTAGCAGTTGAGAAAACATTTCTCACGTAACAGTCAACTTTTAAAAGATTCTGGAAGTAGCTGTTTCTTTACCAGAATGTGTCAGTTCTTGCACACTCTTTGTCATGCTTTACACTTAACTGACAGGAGAGGGAAAAAAAAGTTGATTTCAACCTATTTTCAGGAACAGTAGGGCAAATAATGGCACACCGGTGTAACAGGTGCGCTATGCCTTCCTTCCATCCCCCTGCTTTCTTCTCAGCTGTAGGATACTGAGCAGGAGTTTGGCCCTAGGAATTGGCTGGTGAGCTGGAAGTGTATCAGTGTGTGAGAATGGGCAGGATGGGACAGGATTTACTAAACGTGCATTGCTAAGCTGTCAGCTGGAAGCAGCTTGTTGCAGTTGCACAAATAGGATGAGGAACTGTTCTGTTATTAGAGGAGACAGTAAATTAAGTTTGAGATCTAGTTAAGTTTGTACGAGTAGTTACTCATTCTCTTAAGTGACTGACAGGCATTTTTATTAGTTGCGTACACAGACCTAACATTATGCTTCATTAATCAGACATCAGAAAGAAAAAATAAAAAAGCAGCAGGAAGAATCTAACTGTCTTCTGCCCTATTCATACCTGAAAATTGATTACATTCTGTTTAAATACAATTTCCAAACAAAAAATGCCCATTCCACCTGATGGAATGTTTACTGAAAGCAACTGCAGATTCTGAAGGTATTCTAAGTTAGTATTTGCTGTGATGCAGTTACGAAATGAAGTTTAGTTTTTCTGTTTACATTTTTAGTATTAATAAGATTAAAAAACAAATCATCTGTGAGAAAGAAATGGGAAATAATTGAAGAGTGGCTTGTTCATTTATTTATTTATTATAGACTATGTCAGTTCCTTAAAACATGAGGTTTCAGATGTTTATACACAGCCACTTCAATAAGTGGTAGCAGTAGGAGTTCATCATTTGGCTTTTCTTTTGTTATAGCAGTGTAGTCCTCTATGAAAGGGCTGTGCTGGTTCCAGAATGGGAGGGTGTAGGAAGGTGCAAGAACTGGAGTTAGCACTTCACATTAGTTAAAGTGAGGTGCATGGGAAGAGGGGTGAGGAGATGTTTGCTGTGTCAATAGAATTTCCGATAAAGCGATTGTGCTCTGTTAAGAAAGCGTTAAAAAGTGAGATAAATGCATCTTTTGATAAGGGTAGCAGCTGAAAATAGATGTCTAAGTAGATTCTCGAGGTTGCTGTTTCTTTTCAGATTATAAGTAGAACAGCTGTACTGTGAAATTGGGAAGTATTCTAATCCTTTCTTATCTTCTTTCTCCAGATGTGAATCGAACCAGACAGAGTAAGACGTTTTATTTTTGTAACGAAGGTGTTTTTAAATAAGCACAAATACCCCACTATGTTTTCTTTGTGTTCCTGTACTTTCAGTGTCATGAAATAGTATGTGTATGTATGACTACCCTAAATAGGAGCAATTATACCTTTGAAGAATAGTAGAAAATTTATGATGTCGAACAGTTGGGATTTTGCCACTAGACATGAAGCAATCACATTTCTTAATTCAATGGGAAACAGTATTCTTGTCCGTGGTGTGTAAGAGGTTGAACGCAGATGTTTTAGCTCCACCTGCATTAGTAAAACGTGTCAGAATTCCTTTCTAAACTTTAAAGAACGAACAAAGGAATCAAAGCACTACAGCCCGTAGTTTTCTTTAAAGAATGACTTAACTTGCCATTCTTAGACATTAAATGTTTTAAATGGTAACTTGTGGATTTCACCCACACACCCAGCTCTGTAGCATAAACAGTAACTTGTTGGAATATAGAAGAGTGCTTTGAATGTAATTAAATTACATGGAAAAACTTGTCTCACTTTCTCCCTTTTACTTACTTAGTATGTTGAAAGATGACTTAAAACTTAGCAGTAGCGAAGACAGCGATGGAGAGCAGGTATGTTCACAAGATACCAAAGATTCAGTAGAATAAACCAAGTGTATTGATGGTTTGTTACATCAGCAATGTTCAGTAGTCCAACAGCAAACTGAACAGCTGAAGGAGAATTTGCAGTTGAGCTACGAAAAACAATTAGCAAGTTTTCAAACAAACTTCAGGTACTCTAAAATGCAAATGTGAGGAAAATGATCTGGTTTTGTGAGAACAGTACTTTTTTTTTTTTACCTAGGGACTCATGCTTTGATGATTTCAAATGGGCTTTCTCTAAATGTGGAATGGAAACAGAGTCAGTTTCCTAACACACACAATGGGCTGCCACCTAAGGGAGAGCCCCTCTTGTTCTGTGCTGGCTAAAGAGTGCATGGCACACAGATGTCCATGCAGCAACTGTTCGGGATAAGAGCTGCTGTGTGTGTCTTTTACTCCCAGGTTGTTTCTGTAACTATAAGTCTAGCAGCTCCTTTATTTTTATCGTATCTTTTGCTCCTTGGCAATATTAACTCTGTGCATCTCCAGCCAGAGATGGTGTTCAGCCTGCTGAATTAAACATACCTCTTGAGTCTGTGCTACCCAGCAGAAGTCCATGCTGCTTTTTTTGCTGTTCTCAGTTCCGCTGTTTGTTATTTTTTCACATGGAAAACTTGAAGATGGTGCATTTAGTTGTTTAATTACTGGGGCATGGAACATTTCTGGAATAGCACAGTAAAAATTTGTATCATCTGGTTCTAAAACATGGCATGGGGGAGTGGAGAAAATAGGAAATCTCAGAACTACTGTCAGAATATGGAGGGTTCTGAGATGACACGTTTGTGGTAAAAGCTTGGATAAAAGAACTGTGATTTATTTTTCCTTTTGTACAAGCCAAAGGCAGGCAAATTTAAACCTCTGTATTTCTGAATTAGAGCACTCTTCAGGCTAAGTATTTAGAATCTTTAAGACTTGATATCAATACTTTGCAATGTAATTGCATATGCTTCTAGAAGCCTCATGCTCTTCTTCTTAATTGCAGGACTGTGATAAAACAGTTCCAAGGAGCACACCTGGAAGGTAGGCATTCCTTTACTTTCTATGCTGCAATCCAATGGTAGTGATGTTTGGTCCAGTCAGCGCTTCTGGCTTGATCTCGTTTCTAAAATCAGTGTTAGTTGTTTGTCTTTGATTAGACCAGAAGGTGATTAGAGTTTAATCAGTGGCCAACACATATTCTGCAAATATTATACTGACAACATTGTTAAGGGGGAGGGGAACAAGGTGAATTGTGCTCAGTTGAACTCTTTAGCAAATGTTAGTTAAAATATTACATTTTATCCTTCCTAATGGAAGAACTTCCAGGATGCCTTTGCACTGAGTAATGTTTGTTTATTTTTCTTCCTTTTTGTTTTCAGTAGTTCTGAACCTTCACAACATAACAGTGAAGGAGCAGATAATTCTAGGGATGACTCAAGCAGCCACAGTGGGTCTGAAAGCAGTTCAGGATCTGACTCTGAAAGTGAAAGCAGTTCCAGTGATAGTGAAGCTAATGAACCATCACAGAGTGCATCCCCTGAGGTAGGATTTGTCACGCATTTGGGCTGTCATCAGGCATTAATCCTGAGTTTTAAAAGCAGAAAAAAATGAACATGTTCTCGGTCTCTTTTTTTTTTTTTTAACAAAAACTTGTCAAGTGTAGAATTATTTCCACATATTTCCACATATTCTTTTGCTAAAGTACCTGTAATTTGACATGATAACTATATTTTCTATAAGCACACATTTGCTATTTGAGGTGATTTTTACCATAGTTATCTGTTGGAGTGCAGAAGACATGGGAACAGTAGCTTAAAAACCAGTAACTTTTAGTCTGGAATGCCATGGCAGCAAGTGCTTCCTGTGGACTGCAGTTCTTCTGATTGAAGGAAAAAGCAGACCTGCTATCTGTAGTTATATGCATTTTTCATTAGTTACTGACCTCAGATGCTCGAGTGCACCGCTTGCTTTGGCTTGCAGCACAGTAGGGCTGCAGAAAAGATGGAAGCCACGTGAAACACTGTATCTAACAGTGCTTTATTGAAATTTGTTTTTAGCCGGAGCCACCGCCAACAAACAAGTGGCAACTGGATAACTGGTTGAACAAAGTTAATTCACATAAAGTGTCACCAGCTTCTTCTGTGGACAGCAACATCCCATCCTCACAAGGCTACAAAAAAGAGGGACGGGATCAGGGAACAGGAAGTGGGTACGCTGATCAAAGCGGATCCAAGGACTCGATTACTTCAACACCAGGGCGAGATTCCAAACCCACCCAAAAGGGCTCAGAGAGCAGTCGTGGCACGCAGAAATCACCTGCCCAGAGTGACAGCTCAACACAGAGGAGGACCGTGGGTAAAAAGCAGCCCAAGAAAGCAGAAAAGACATCTGTTGAAGAGCCTAGAGGAGGTCTTAAAATAGAAAGTGAAACCCCAGTAGACATGGCAACAAACATACCTTCAAACAGGCATAAGGCAGCCACTAAAGGTTCCAGAAAACCTAATATAAAGAAAGAGCCCAAATCTTCCCCTCGGCCTACAACAGAGAAAAAGAAATACAAGGCTTCAAGCAAATCTGCCCAGAAATCCAGGGAATTCATAGAAACAGATACCTCATCCTCTGATTCAGATGAAAATGAAAGCCTGCCTCCTTCATCACAAACACCCAAATACTCCGAGAGCAATAGGACTCCTGTTAAATCTTCCATGGAGGAGGATGACAGCTTTTTTCGGCAAAGAATGTTCTCTCCTATGGAAGAGAAAGAGCTTCTTTCACCACTCAGCGATCCTGATGAAAGGTACCCACTTATTGTGAAGTGGGTACCTTCACAAAATGGATACCTGAGCCTCTTATCAAGAATACCAGGGAAGCCTTACAAGGATGCTGATGTGCCCAAAGTGGAAAAGAAAAATGTGCCAGAGAAGCATGCAAGAGAATCTCAGAAGCAGCCTTCTGATAAGAGTTCCACAAAAGGCAAAAGGAAACATAAACAGGTAACAGTATCGTAAATAAAATCTTGCCTGCTATCTTAGCCTTTTAGTATCTTGCTAAAGGGGTTAAGCATATGGCCCAGTAACCAATGTCATACCTCACTGCAGTGGCTCAGTAATTTAGGAGATTACTTTGCCTACCTATTCTATGTAGAATAAATTGATCCTTCCTGTGCCGTTGTAATAGGGAATATTGGAGTTTTCATTCATGAAAGGCAGAGGGTTGTACCTTTAGATGTGTTAGCACTGTAGCTTGCATTCCTGGTAGGTAGCACAGATTGTGTATCCTCTTAAACTCTTCAACTTTAGGATTAGGTTTATATAAAAATCTGGTCTTCGACATCTCTTACAGACTCCATGGGTTTTACAGTTCCTGGCATTCATAAGACACCTGTGTTTGACTCCCCAGCATAAAATCTGATTTCGTACCAAAGCCTTTGGCAGATTTTTGTTATTTCATAGTGATATGCGTGTTATAAAATGAACAACTTGAGACTGCCACTTTTCAAATATATGATACAAGGTAGTTGCTTCAGGGGATGTTTCTGTAGCCTGTACAGGTATTATTCTGTACGCTGCAAGACGCCCACTGAATTAAATCCGTTAAATGTGAAAAATTACTGTCTTCGTGAAGCTGTAAATGTAGACATTTATCTGGATGTGTTTCTTGTTTGCTGTATTCAGAATGAGGATGAAAACAGAGCCAGTGAAAGCAAGAAAACAAAACTGGAAGAAAAAGCTCCATCAGGACACAAGACTTCTAGCAGTAGGGAGTGAGTATCTTGCCTGTCTTTTCAGCACTGAAGGCTCAGAGTGATCAAGGAGAAGACTCATGCCTGTATCCATCTCTCCCTTACCTTCTTCTCCTTCCTCCACAACAAAATGTCTCCTTACTAATCAGTGGGTAATATTTCATGGTTTCTGATTCTTCAGTTTGAAGTTTCCATTAGTTGTTGGTGGAAATTCATATCCATAACTGAAAATATTGACTAGGTAAACCCTACTATGAAGGGTTCACCTTTTTCAGATCAAACAACAGACAGCTGGTATAATTATATCATGGAAAAAAAATTCTCTACAGCGAATATTTGTTGAATTACTGATGTGTGAGAAGCTGCAGCTTCTGGCTACAGATGCTAGAAGTCTTTCTGAATTAAATGCCTTCTTTGTTTCTGTTAAGAAATGTAGAAAAAATGGATGCTCGTCTGTCATGTTTTTTTTCCTTTAGTCCTGATATTTTGTTTTGTTGCTGGTGTGATTTTCTGAAGGGCACTTGGTTAAATGCAACAAGATGGTTTTTCAAAAACTTCATGTAAATAGTTATTTTGTGTACTGTTCTCTGTGAAAAGGGATGCCAGAATTAGCAACTGGAATCCTCAGCAGCCAAGGTAAGACTGTACCAAAAGGCCAATGGCTTCTAGAGAACAGTTATCTGGGCCATCTTTTTTCTGAGCTGTTAGGCTGACTTGTCTGCAATAGACAGACTGGCGCTAACGCTGGCATTCATTTCTAACATTACAAGTGTTTAGGGTGTTTTTAAGAACTGTTGAGGGATGTGGTTTTATGGTTAGAACTTGCCTTCTGCGTTTTCAGGTCAGAACAGATAAAGTGGTGAAAACTAGTTTAATCAGGCTTCGTAACGTTTAGTTACTGTGGTGATAATTTGCTTCCTCTGAATCTGTCTTGCTATGTTTAACATTAAAAATCTTGTTTTATTATTTTTTTTTGGGGGGGGGGGAAAGGAGAGGGAAAAGGCTTAAATGGGGGAAGGGTGTGGAGAGAAAAAAAGAAGTGATGCTGGATTTTTGTTTTATTTCTATTTTGAAAAGTAAAAAACAAAACTGAATGTATTCATTTTGTCCAGGTCTTTAAAACCAAGTGCTGTTAAAGAGAAGGATTTACTGCCATCTCCTGCTGCCCCAGTCCTTCAGAAGGATTCCAAACAAGAGCACGGGTCCCGGAAGAGGACAGCCAGTCAGTCATCATCCTTGAAGTCCAGCAGCAATGTTAGTAAGGACAGCAGCAGTGGCAGTAAAAGCTGCTCATCTTCTAAACAGAGGAAGATAGAGGGAAAAGGTTCTGGCAGTGCTAAAGAAACAAAGGTAAAGGGCTTGTTCTGTGAATGCCTTGAACTTATTTCTTGGCTTTGCATTTTGACGTGCAGTGTCATCTAAATAATTTGCAGTTGTTGAAATGTAATTAGTTTCAGATTTGCCTTGTTTCGTACCATGGTGCTTAGACTCTAAATTGGAAAATAACTTAGGAGAGATTGTCGAATGCTAATGTTTATTCCTACCAAATATTTATGTTAATTACTAAAGTGCATTTAGTCATCTTTTGATGACAGATGCTGCGTATTTGCTGTTTAATTTGTTAATGAGAAATATCACTACAGATCTGCTCACACTGAATGAATAATGAGGTTACTCTTATGTCGCTGGAGCAAGTACAGATCTTGTCCTCGTTTTAAGGAGAACAGGAGCTGGGTCCGTGCACAGTGCTGAGATACAAAGCTGTGGCTCTCATTTTTCACCCTAGGATTCTAGAAAGGTTCATCTGATTCCAGATCAGGATGGTACAGAGCTCTCTGTGGTTAGAGTAGAGAAAACACTGTGGAAAAGGTGATGCAGAAAGTGTTTTTTAAGCAACTTAGATTAAGAACATATGTAGTTGAAGGGTTTCAAAAACATTATAAGATGATGATAGTGTAAGGTCATGATATGTAATGTGCTTTTTCGTTAGTATATAAATGTGTATTACTGGACAGGAGTAAACTTGTGAGCACATCTGGGTATCTTCATAGAGTAATTTCTGTTGTATAACCAGATTTGAGTGTAATATGTTCAAGTTGGAGGGATTTCACCTTTATCTTTGGGATTCCAAATGTACCATTTCTCCTTGATTGCTCTGAAGTGTTCAGGAAGGGTAATTGATTTGGGGAGGAGTGAAGCAGCAAATTGCCATCGGCAGTGGCAGAAAGTAGCTTAGTCATTAGGGTGGAGTCCATGCAATATTTAAACTGGGAGACCTGCTGGATTAATTTACATGCCATTACTGTGAAATTTTAGAAACCTGGGAAGGTTGTGTGCATCGGTGTCTGCACTTACAGGAAGCCTGTAGATAGCAGATTTGCATCATAGACTGCTGCTCTGGCCTTTCCTTATTCATCAGCATAGAACTGTCCCTAAACCAGCTGTTAACTTGTTTGATGATTTTCTTTTCATACTTTGGAAATGCTGCATTTCCCTGCATGTTTTGGTGGTGTTTTATGTTACACTGGTAGTTAGGGCATTGCTGTGCAATTGCAGTGCCTCGCAACTTTGAGATCCTTCTAATTAGCAAGGATCTGATAAAGGCAGGTTATTAAATACTCTGTGTAATTGGCCTTTGGTCACAATGACTCCAAAGAACTGAAAGCACACTGAAGCTGGGAAATTGCCTTATGCTGTTGATCTAGTGAGAAGAGATTCACTTAGAATTCACAAGATGTTTTGATGTCCCTTCTTTAGCCTGAAGTGTCACATTGAGCCATGTAAAATTAAGGGGAGCAAGGGCAGCATGTTGTGAAGACAGCTGTTATTTCTCCTTGAAGTTGGTGTTTCTGAAATACTAATCTTTTCTACCCAGAGTCATTCAGTAGTTTATTGTTGAAAGACATGAGAAGTCATAGAAGTATATATAGCCTCTTTGTTCAGAGTGGAAAATCATGATTTAGCAATAAGGGAGATCTCCTAGTGTAGTAGGGCTCAGCTTAATTATAGCCTCTGTGTCATCCCCTGTGCCAGCATGAGATGAAAGCCTCAGGGAAACTGTGTTATTGTATGGTGAATGGCAGCTAAAGCAGCTACTAAACTGAACTTACTGCTTACAGAGTGTGAAATCATGGGAAAAATGTGTACAGTAAATTCCTCTTTGTCTTTGAGAATATAAAAATAAAAAAAGTCTTGACATGATTCGGTGACCATTTTCCTTTCAGGAGAAGATTCTGAACAATTCATCGAACTGCCCTCCTGTTTCTGCTCCATCTACAGAGAGCTCAAAGTCCAGAAGAGCAAAACTTGTTTTTGATGACAGGTAAGAAAAGCAGAGGGTGCCTTTCCCTTTTTGGGGGTGCTAATCTTGCAGCACAGTGAGCTCTTCTGTGGAGAAGGGTTGTCCTGTTTGCTTCACAAAAGATGCTGAATACTAGTTCATGCTCTGGAGATCTGCATGCTGTTCTGCAGCAACGTGCTTCTCTGCCTGCTTTGTGCACCAAATATTTGGCAGATGGTGCACTCCTTGAGGAGAAACTCTAGTCTGCCCTGTGTGTTCCTGCAGAGCGTGGATGGACCAAACAGTAGATCTAAACAGTCCAGGGTTGTCCTGTTTTTAAGTGTTGATGTATCCATCACACACTTTCAGGATATCACTGCTGCCTGTTCTCTTTTAACAGAGTCTGCTTTGCCCATGGTGAGCAGTTGTTGTCTTTGGTAGCAAAGAGGAGCCTTCATTTTTTGAACCCAAATGGGATTGTGATGCAGTACCTCCTGTTATTGTAACTTGAGTTAGAGGGGGATGAAGTGAAAGCTGTAACATTAACAAACTTTTGTCATAAAAGGAAGTACAGAGTAGGTGGTCTGACTCCTTAAATGTGTCTTCTATTGTAGGACTTACTCAGCTAATCATTATTTACAGCAAGCAAAGAAGTTAAAACATAATGCAGATGCATTGGTAAGCAAATCTACAATGTTTATCCAGTATTTGCACATTATGCTGGAGTTTGTTTACTGCTTGTGCTGTGTTGCTGCCTGTCTGTACTAGAACTTTCTGGTATTTCCTCTCAATATTTTCCTTATTTTTTTTTATCCAATCTTCTCAGTCTGACAGGTTTGAGAAGGCTGTGTACTACCTAGATGCAGTGGTGTCATTCATTGAGTGTGGGAATGCATTGGAGAAAAATGCTCAGGAATCCAAGTCCCCGTTCACTATGTATTCAGAAACTGTGGAATTAATCAAGTAAGCGCTGTAAAGCACACACAGAACTCAGATGGTTGGGGAAGAGGGCTGGAAATCAAAGCTTCTGCATTTTACTCATGTTCTGCCACTAACTTTTGGAGTCCCTTGCTCTACACTAAGAACGGATCACTAGCCACTTTGTTCCAGTTACTGAAGCTTCAAGTGTGTTCTTGAGGGCTGAGATCCTTTATTCCAAAGTTTGTGATGTCTTAACAATTTGTGACATGTGCAGAGCAGAACTATTCCAATTATTGCCTAGCCACATTCTGTTTAGGGTCTGAGGGAAAGACCTGAAACAGTGAAGGAGTTGAAAGTTGAATTTCATAAGAACTTGGTGGCTGATAAATGATTGTATAATGTTTCATTTACTTGATAGTTTTCTTGTTGGTGATTTGTTTATAGGTACACTATGAAACTGAAGAATTACTTGGCACCAGATGCTACGGCTGCAGACAAAAGGCTAGCAGTGCTTTGGTACGTGTATCCTGAACTTTATATTACACACTGATTAATTACACACACAGATTTCAGTCTGTGAAATGCTGTCTTACACTGAGTTTTCAGGTGTTTTGAACCAAATAGGAGTTTTCTGTTTGACTGTTCAGTACCATTGATGCTATAGATCGATTACTGTAAGGGCTTGTTAACAACAGCAAAGTCTTTCAGCTATTAAGAAAATGACTGACTGACTTCAACTTTGACTTCCATAACGTTCTGTCAGTTCCTGCTTTTATTTTAGAACGTGATGTCATTGGTAACTTGTCGCATGCAATGGAATTGTTAATATGGCTAAAAATGATAGAGGTGCCTTTGTGAATTTCATTATCCTTAGTGTTTTGATAAAGTTACTGTTGATGAACTGAGCTCTTCATTTGCTCTCTTTGTAAATTATAGTGTTCCAAAATAACAGACTACTGTTGAGTTGGTTGCATGGTCAGCTGATGTTGGGCTGTGACCTAAATGCTTCGGGAAACTTTGAGATTACATTAACAAGCAAACTGTTGTCTGGTCTTGGCTTTAATTTTAGTAAAATCACATAATCAGAGCACACTGCTTTACTCATTTGAATGAATTTCCAGTTCTGTTTTGAAACTTTCTTGGAAAGGAAATTATCTATTGGATTTGGGAGGAGTAGCAGAAGGAGGGTTTGGGGTCTTTGCTGTGTGTTCACACAGTGATATGGCAAAACTTGAAACAGCTGTTAAGAATTGTCATTTGCCTTCTGGACTAATTAAATGGCTGCAGCAAGCAGTTGAACAAAGCTGACTGTGTCAGGTGGAAAAGGGAGGGGGGACTATAGCAGCATGCACCAGATTCAGTGTGTCTTGACATGAGAAAAAAGTGAAGGCTGTATCAGTAAAGTCACTGCAACCTAGTTTCAGCTTAAGGCACAAAACTGTTCTTTACTTTCTTGAGAAGTAAAGGTGGTGTGGGACTTTGTCTAGTTACAGTTTGACAGTTGGCTGTTTAGTGTTGGGAGAGAAAAGCTTTTAAAAACATGGGTACTCCATTTTTGACTTTTGGTATGTTGTGATAAGCTTGACTTTAACTGGAAATGTTTTGTTGTTCTGTCTTTGGTTAGTCTTCGGTGCCAATCTCTACTATACCTAAGGCTTTTCAAACTGAAAAAGGAAAGTGCATTGAAATATTCTAAAACTCTGACTGAACATCTGAAGGTAATTGGATATATATTTTCTTCAAATATTAAAAAACTAATCAAATTGAAGCTCTACATTACTTAAAATTCCTCTGCCTGGTATTCAGATTGCTGCACGTGAACTTCCAGTATGCCCTAATTTAGGAATGGACCTTGAAAGTACATTCAAGCTGAGCAGTTTAAAGCTGGGAGGATACAGCATGACTATGATGTCATCAACCCATTGGTCCTAATGATAGCTTCCTATTAATATTTTGGTGCAGCTTTTAGTAAATTTAGTTGGCTTCAAAGAGAATTTTAATTTTGTTGTTGATATAACAAAGTTAAAACTTTGCTGATTTGTGTCTTAGTCATCAGTGAAATGGATGCTTTTCCCAATTTTGAAAGTACTTTGATATTATTTAGGATATTTTGATATTATTATATGCTTAAAAGAAAAGCCATGAGAACTCATGTTCAGAAATGAGCAATTAAACAACCAGATAAAATATAATTAGCTGAGGTATAAACATACGTTTACTTTTTCCCAACAGAATTCCTATAATAATTCTCAAGCACCGTCACCTGGTATGGGAAGGTAGGTAGTAAAAGTTTACCTGTATTTCTATGTTTATAGCTCATTCTCCACATAAACTGTGAGTTTGAGGTGCTCAAAGAGCAGCTTTTACTTTCTTGAGCTTCTGTTGTTTTTGTTCTAATTTCTAATTGTACTAAGGTCTAGATTTTGATCCCTTTGTTCAGGTAAGTGTTCTGATAAGAGGTTGAGAAATGTGCTGTACAGAGATATTCTCAGGCAACTCCTTGTTGGGAGGAATGAACAAAAAACTTCTCAGTGTGTCCTTAACACACAGGTCACTTGTCTCAGTGGTTTGTTGTTTTATGTAATGCTTTTGCTCTCAAAACAATAGCTTTATTAGTGCTGCAGTGATGCACTTGTAGCCCAGATGGCTACAAGTGCTTTCACAGTAAGCTCTTCCATGGTACAGCAGTTTACTTCTGTTCTTGAAACCTGACAACAGACTTTTTATAGATTACTCTATCAAAACAAAACAAAAACCAGAATTTTAGGAGGGCATTTCAGATATGCATCATGTTATTTGAAAATACAACAGCAGTATAATTGCCTTGCTTTAATTTTTTCATTATTACTATGTGAGGTTCAATTTATTTAAACAACAGATTTGATTGAAAGATGCTGCATGTTGATTTGGCTGTGAGGCTAAAATACAGGAGCTGGAGGAACATGAGAGGTTTTCAAAAGCTCACTTGTTTTAGGGCCAGTCCTGAGTTCTCAGTGTGTGAAGTAGGAGTGCCTTAGCATCCCATGTTCTGAGCTGTAGGAAGACATTTGCATGACACACCTGACATATCTGTGTGCGTGTTTTACAATGTAATGTTTTCCTTTGGATAAGCAGCAAGCCTGTTGGTATGCCGTCTCCAGTCTCTCCAAAGCTGTCTCCAGGGAATTCAGGAAATTACTCCTCTGGGGCAGCCAACCCTTCAGGGAGTGGGTCTTCGGTGACGATCCCCCAGAGGATCCATCAGATGGCAGCCAGCTACGTCCAAGTTACATCCAACTTCCTCTATGCCACTGAAATTTGGGACCAAGCTGAACAGCTGTCTAAAGAACAGAAAGGTAAGGGTAGGCAAAGGCAAGTTGTAACCTAAGATGTATACATTGTGTTAAATTCTAACAGGTTTTCAATTTTGGAGTTAACAGTGCATAATGATAAATAATTGGGTCCTTTGTAAAAGAAAGATGGAAAGTAATTCCTTTGGTGACAGCAATGCTCTGGGCTGGCTGTCCTGGTTGTCAGGTGGTGTTGGAGATCTAACATTTCCTACCAGCTATGCTTAAAATAAATAAATAAGTCTTGCATTTCCTGCAAGTTTTTCTCTTTAGGAAGTAGAACTTGGTGCATTTCCTTTTCTGAAATCCTGGAGTGAATATACACATTCGAGGGAGAAGGCCAAGAATGCTTTGTAACAGTTAGGCCGCAGTGTAATTATGCTTACCTTCTGCAAAACAGTAAAGAAATGGGCTTAGAAAGGATCTCTTTCTCTTTCTTCTGCCATCTTCAGCCATCTTTCATTTCTTTTGCCTTGATCTGCAATGTTTGTGCTGAGGTGGTGTTCTTTTAGGGAGAGCAATATTTCACTTACGGCAGCCAATGAGAACGACTGTGCCTAATTTGTGTTTCTGTTGTTTTAGAGTTCTTTGCCGAACTGGATAAAGCTATGGGCCCTCTGGTTTTTAACTCGAGCATCATGACAGACCTAGTGCGTTACACCCGTCAGGGACTACACTGGTTGCGCCTGGATGCCAAGTGATACTTCGAACTGAAGGAATGGAAAATTGAACACATTTTTCTCGCTGCCTCTGATTTATCTCCACAACACTGTGTCATGTCAATAAGGAAGACTGCCATAACACACTGCTTAGTTGAAACTAAAAACAAAGAATGCTTTCACATGTCTCCCATCTTGATTTGTGTTTTGTGTTTTAACCCAAAACGATCTTGTTAATGAACTCCTTCAGTATTCCCTTTTTAAGTTATTTAAATATTTTTAAATTTGCGACATATAAAGGTGTAGCTTGGCTAATCTATCATGGATGGATCAGTCATTGGAATTCCCATCACAATACGTAAATAGTCGGTTTAAATCCTATTTATTTTAATTTTTTTAATTTTAATTTTGAAAAGCCCAGTTTTTGGGTAGTTTTTAGCTGTTTCTTCCCTAAATTTTACCCTTCCAAGTACTTAGGAAAAATTAAACATAGACACTTTATTTAAGTACTCTGTGAGCTTTGTTACTCTGTAATGTCTTGTGGTGGTAGAACCTGTAAAAGGAATTAGGATTGATAGGTTCTAACGTGTAGAAACACCATACTTTTCATGCCTAATGCCTATGATCAACTAATAAATGACAGCTAGAGTTTTATTATTGCAGAATTTGTACTAAATAGAAAAAAATCCAGATACTCTTCTACGTATTAAAATATTTCATTTAAATGAATTTTAAAGAAATTTATATGGAAAAATATTTAGCTGGTTCTGACTTGGGTTGCTTTCAAGGCAGTTTCAAACCATTGGTTAACACTATAGCAAATCATGAAACAATTTGCATTCAATGTAATATCAGAGTAATGGTGTAGGAATGAACTTCGGTCTGATAGGAAAGGCATATAGGAAAGGTTTCTGAAATGGACAATCTTGTGCTTTTTTTTTAATCTCTCTTCATTTAAAACGCATTTTGTTTGTCATTTTTTGACACTTGCAAAATCAGCAGTTTTGTGGTGAAAAAAACCAACAGTAGTTAAATTCCTACCAGAACTGCCATTTGCAACTTTCTCATTGACTGGAAAATCAGGAATCTTAAGTAGAGACGGAGGTCCATTTTTTTTTCTGCCTGAAAAAATGTCTGGTGGTTAATGGACACTACAGCATGACAGTGCAACAGCCATTGTGGGGTGGGGGAGCACACCTGCTATTACAGGGAAGTTGTCTAATCGTTTTGATGCAGAATGGATTTAAAACTTGTATTTACCCCATGTTAATGAAGGTCCCATTCGTGTTTGGTGAGCAAACAAGGTGAGGTGCTTGTCTGAGTCAAAGGTTTAAAATGCTACTGCTTTCAGTATTGCTTAGTGCCCCTAACATGTCTGGTGTGCCTTATGCCTTACTTTTAGATGAAGATTTTATGAACTGTTTACAAGATGTTTTACAGCAGGACCAGGTGTACTGTATGCAGTGGTCTTCTGCAGTACTTGGGTAAAATTCCATTTCTTTTTCAAAAGTACCAGTGTCTGTCATGCAAACTGACTTCTCATTGCAGTGGTCTTCTAAAGAGTCAAGCTCTGAATACTTTAGAGTGCGATTGTGGAATGCTGCTTTGTTTTATCTCCCATTTAACCCTTAGTTCTGTACCAGAGATGAACGTGCACGTTCAGGAAAAAATATTGCACTAAAGTTTTGTGTCGTCGTGGTTAAGTGCCAAAATCATGGCAACCTCGAAAGAAGGAATAGAATTCTACGCTACTTAGTACTGCAGTATGTCCTATGGGCTTTAAGAGTTTAGAAGTTTTGAAATGAGTAACCTACTAAAAGGTAGCTGCATATTCGTAGAGCTTCCTTTGTGTTCCAGCGTGTTTTGTACTTCCAGAAGAGCTTTGCTACATACGAACCAACATGTGTTTGGTTAGCGGACCTGTGACTTTTCCCGTTAGAGCTGAATCACTGATCAGGTCTGTTGGTTGGAGCATCCTTTTTATTAAATCACTGTGCAAGATCGCATTCTTTTCGTGTTTGCTGATAGGGACAAAACTCTGTACCCTCAGATTCTGCATCCTGGTTAATAGGACACTGTCAACTAATTTTTCCTTTAATACTCTAAAGTGCCTAGCACTCTTTTGACGCTATATAAAAAATACCTTTGTAGGAGTTGCATTCATAGTTGTTTTTTTTTGTGTAGTGCTGCACCGGCTGGTGCGGCTGCTTCCAGCTTGCTCCTTTGTGCACCGTGACCATGACTGTAAGCAGGAATGGTCTCATCTCTGGGAATTTATTTTCTCTTTTTATTTCCTTAGAGTCCCACAAATACCTTTTGGTGTTACACGCAGTTGTCTCTTACAAAAATGTTTTGCTTGTCCCCAGGTCAATGGGTCTTTGGGTAACTGAAAGACTTCTTACATTGTGTTAAAATGTGGACCTGAAATGGCTGACAGAATCCGTCACAGGGAAACATTCCCTGGAGTGCTGCCCAGGTTTTCTGTCTGTATGGGAGATACACAGTGGTCTTGTTATTTGAAAAATGCCTTACTCATCTGTAGCTATTTCAATCAGAGACACTTAAATTTCACGCTTCCAAAAGCATATCTGATTTGGGCTTTACCATTGTTTCTAAGACAGAAGTTGTGTACTTTGTCAGATTTCATAGCAATTAAAAAAATGCAAATACTGAATATGCTTCCATCCCGGTGCCACGATGCAGACTAACAGTCCAACTCTGTCCTTTTGTTAACCTCTACACAACAGCAGTGGAAATGCAGACAGCGTCAGCACTAAGGCAGGCTGCGCTGGTGGCTGAGGAGGGGATCCCTCACTCCCAGCTTCCTCAACGATTCCCTAGACGATTGGATCTTAAGCACATATCAACACTGAGATCTTAATTCCCTTACCGAACGTGGTCCCAGTTGGTGAATCTTAAAAATGGCTTAATCAGACTAGGCTTGCTCAGATATCACTATTATTTGGATTTGCTGTGAAACTTGCAGGTTCCTAGATGGTAAGGTGCAACCATTTATACTTATAAACAAATCTTCAGGACACCAGAGTAAAACAGCCCGATACTTTTATTTTGATTTGAAACTATTAGCCATAAAGTAGAGCGTGTGAATGGCTCTTCTTGGCTTTTGATGGCAGTATGCAATTTGTATTGTATGTGTCTTTTAATATATATGTATATATATATGAAATCAGTCTGTCCAAAGTATATGTTATACTTGTTTTTAGATTATGGTGCAACTGACTATATTGATATATTATTTATTGAGTGCTGAGTCACCATCTTACTGGTGATAAATCTTGCATATTATACAGGAGTGCAATGTATATTCCTTTAGATTGCTGAGGCTTGATTGCTGTGATAACAAAGGAAAAGAAGAAGAAAAAAAAAAGCCCTGAAATGTATTTATGAATGGCCCCAACATACAGAGTCAGTACTTTATGGGAATGATGTGCTTGCCCGGGGCAAGTAAAATAAAGCCGTAGGCAGATAATGATGTAGTTTTCCAGAATGGGAAACTATTGGAAAAAGAGACTACCTTTGCTGTATTTAATATTTCAGTTACCTAACAGATATTTACTGTCACCGCAGCGTTTATGTTAAGGGCCTGAGCAAGTCAAGTTTGAATTACCCATTGGGGAGTAAGCAACTTCCAAATTTCTAGATTTCTGACAAAAATTTTGGTCAGGGTTTAAATTATTCCATCTAATGAAACAGTGTTATGGAAACCTGTATGTTAATGCTGGATATCTTGAAGTGTGAAGACTAGCCAAAGCTTTTGGTGGCCAACTCAGACAAATACAGAGCTGTTCCAGGAGGCAAATCTCCACAGTGTGAAAGTTACCTAAAAGCAATCAATCAATCAGGGAATCATGATGTGTGTCAAACTCCATTACTTTTCAAGGAATTGGTTTCTGATGCCATGATGCCATTTGAAAGCAGCCGTATTGGGGGTGGGGGGAGGCAGGGAGGGAGGGCTTAGCGATGTAATAAGTACATTTTTCTCTCAATACGAGCTCTGGTCGTTGCTAGATCAGCTATCGACAGCATTAGTTCTTTGCTCTCTGCCGATCTCAGCTGAGTTTCAATCGAATACACTATACTGAACAATTTGAAACGCTGTGTTACAGCGTTAGGGTTTATATAGGCCATCTTTATGTAAAAGTTTTAATTTCATCTGGAAACTTAATGGAAACGTACCTACTCCTGTCATACCTCTCTGCGTTTGCTATTGGAGCTGATACGGGCAAATTGGAATGCAGTGTTCCCCGACTTGGTTTTTATATGCAGCCCGGGGAATCGGTGCTGTTGGGTGCACAGTACTTCTGCAGCGCTTCTTTTCGGCTGCATTGATGTTACACATCTGAAAACTCAACTCTAAGGACCAGGCGTGACTTTTGCAAGCACAGTTCCTGACATTTGTATCTGGTCCCCCCTTTTAAATTGTCTTAAGAAATTTTGTATATGGAGGATAAAGTGCTTATATATTTATTAAAAATCCTTTATCTTAATTGAAATTATTATTTGATGAAGAAGGGTTTTTTGGGGGGAGGGTTTGTGGGTGAGGGAAGGTAACTTTTCACCTGTCTCTTATAAATGAAGCCCTTGTGAATCATACAGAAAGGTACTGCTAGTAACTAATGGGATGTCTCTGTTTCACACTTTGTACATGACGAGTCCATGTGTTACGTTTTGTTTCTATGGGAATATTTAGGCGTCCGTCTTCAACCAAAACCTAAAGAAACACACCAACTGTGATTTTATTTGTTGCAATACATTTGAAATTTCAAAGGGTACTTTGGGGCTCAAATTAGGATTTCTAAGTCAGTATGTGCATTTCACGTAATAAAGCTGCTAATGGTGAGCAAAGTATTATATACTAACTAGATTTTTTCCACATCTGTATAGTATATTCTATGTATTTTGTGGTATTGAGATTATAGAAAGTTTAGTGTCTGAAACATGCGTTTAATGTGTATTTTTAAACAAATTTATGGCAATTAAAATATTTGGAGAAAAGGGTATCACATTTCAGTTTGTAAAGATCTTTTTAACTACTGTGTCATTAAAATGCTTTGTACAATGCAAAACTGTAACTGGAGAAACTAAGTTTAATAAATATCAAATAGATTTTCTGTATTAAACTTCAAAGTGGTCCTGTCTGTTGAAAGGGCTGCATGCTCCCTGCTGCTGTATTTTTAAGCAGAGGTTTCTTTTTTGACCCCAGCACTCTGCATAACAAGGGAAGATACCGTCCAGTATGTGAGGTATGTTGAAATAATGGGATTATTCAGACGGGGAGGTCAGCTTGGGACGTAGGCAATTTTGATTAGAAATAATTTAAAAGTAAATACTTCTTCCAGTTATCACCAGATATATTTAGTATATTGAATCTGCTAGCACTATTATTATCAGTTTGTTTGCTCTCTCTTCTAACAGGCTTTTATTTGAAGTCTGGCTCAGAGTTCAGCTATTGAGACTGAAATGAGACAGAAGCGTGATCAACTTTACACACTTGCCAGGTTGAACGATAAATGTCTAAAGTCCACTGTGAAATAAGCACTTCTGCTTGAAGTGCCTGATGTGCCGTCAGCAGACACTGTGGTCACAGGATGCAAGGAAAAACCCAGGTAGTTTGCGGAATATAAACTTTTAATACGCACCTTAAAATAAATATATATATATGAACAATTACAAACAAAACAAAACAAACATGAGATGCAGAGTCCTTTTATTGAGCTTGGCCATCCTCAGTGCGTGCTGCAGAGGTACAACCCCGGTGAGCGAATGCTCTCCATCTTTTTGAAGTCCTTTTACCAGTTCCTGTGGCAGGAAAGTCGAATGTACTTGTTGCTGATTTGCTGTCGTGGCTTCTGAGTGGTCAATAAATACGTCACAAGTAGAGCTGAGCCGTGGCAGCAGTAACAGCAGTGGGTGTTCAGAATCACAGAATCACAGAATCACAGAATCACAGAATCACAGAATCACAGAATGACCTGGGTTGGAAGGGACCTCAAGGATCATGTAGTTCCAACTCCCCTGCCTAGCAGGGCCACCAAACATACACCTTTACTAGATCAGGTTGCCCAGGAGACCTCATAGATCCCCATAGACACCCCATAGATCCCCATAGAGACCCCATAGATCCCCATAGATCCCCATAGACCCCATAGATCCCCATAGAGACCCCATAGATCCCCATAGAGACCCCAAAGACCCCATAGATCTCCATAGAGACCCCATAGATCCCTATAGAGACCCCATAGACCCCATAGATCCCTATAGAGACCCCATAGACCCCATAGATCCCCATAGAGACCCCATAGATCCCCATAGACCCCACAGATCCCCATAGAGACCCCATAGATCCCTATAGAGACCCCATAGATCCCCATAGAGACCCCATAGATCAGGTTGCCCATGGCCCCGTCCAACCTGGTCTTGAACACCTCCAAGGACGGGGCATCCACAACCTCCCTGGGCAGCCTGTTCCAGGACCTAACCACTCTTCTAGTAAAGAACTTCCCCCTAACATCCAACCTAAATCTTCCCTCCTTCAACTTAAAACCATTTCCCCTAGTCCTGCTATTATCAGCCCTTTCCAAGAGTTTACTCCCCTCCTGGCAGTAAGTTCCCTTCAGGTACTGAAAGGCTGCAATGAGGTCACCCCGCAACCTTCTCTTCTCCAGGCTGAACAAACTCAACTCCCTCAGCCTGTCCTCATAGGGGAGGTGCTCCAGCCCCCTGATCATCTTCGTGGCCCTCCTCTGGACCCTTTCCAAAATCTCTATGTCTTTTTTGTACTGAGGGCTCATGCAAAGGGAGAAGTAGAAATGTACTTATGATTTAAACTTCCATCTCTAAATGAGATACCAGACTTGCATCTAAAGAGCATTAAGACAAACATGTTGTTCTTCCTCAGACCCAGTCCTGGCTGTGAAATCCCCCCTAACAACTGGTGAAGCTGTACCTGGAGGGGACGCCATGTTTACTATTGACCTTACAACAACGTGTTGCGGCACTTGGTACCTCAATGGTAAAGTCTTACAGGAAAGTGAGACCTGCATCATCAAGAGAACCCAAACTACTCACAGACTAATCATAAAGAACGTCACCAAGAACGATGATGGAGCAGAAGTGAAATTTGTTGCCAAAAATGTTGATGTCAGCAGCAAGATGAGAGTGAGAGGTATTTGCTTTGATCCTTCTCCTTTCCTCTTACAGTCAAGGCAGAGTTGCTGTGATCTGATGATTAGAACTGGGGCTGCAGGCATTCACTGACTGTACCAAATACCTGAAATTGCATCCCATGGACTGACGTGAGTCCTGGTAATGACCTAAACATGATAGCACTGAGTGTAGGGTAAGCCAATCTACCCAGCTGCTTGGTATCTGAACCAGATTGCTTCATGCCAGCTGATGAATGTCTGCAGTTCACAGCTCTTGGCCAGTGCATTCAGTCAGCAGGTTTACCACTGCATCACCATAGAGCAGTACTTTCAGCTCCAGGTTCACACAGCCTTTCTGATTGCACTGGAATAGTTTAGAAGTAGGGGAGCAATCATTCCAATAATATCTGTATCAATCAGCTTTGCATGACCAAATAGAACAGATAAACATTCATTATGGAAGGACCTGTTTGTCATTGGGTGGAAACCTCTGCAGAAGCATGTTTAGAGCATTATTAATCAGTAGAAGGAGATGTTTGGTTGATTTTTACTTAGTAAATCCTGCAAGAAGACCAAATGAAATATCTTGAATTGCTCAGCACTGACACAATGATGAGTGCAGGAACAGAAGGTGATACTTTTTCAGAGATCTTGCAGCAAACATTGACCACGTTAGCCTGATATCAATTGAAATAACGAGGCCTTTGCTCCTGACAGGTGCTGCAGTGAGATTTACCAAGAAGAGCAAAGATGTAGAAAAGATCTGCGCTTGGCTGCGTGAGGAAGCCAAACTGCAGGCTGAGCTTTCAGACACAGGCGCTACTGTGGAGTGGATGAAGGATGGGAAGGAGGCTCAAGGCCAGTGAAAATTATGAACTGCACATTGAGGGGAAGAAACACACCCTGAAAATTCACAGCGTCTCAATGGATGATGCTGCAAGTTGTCAGTGCATCTGTGAGGGGGATAAAATGCTCTATCAGCTTTCAGTGAAAGGTATGTGACAGTCTGGGCTGTCCTCTTCCAGCCCAGGGCCAGCAGTCTGCATTCACCTGACTCCCCGACAGTCCAGCTGTTGTCAGACAGCATCTGGGGTGTTTTCAGTGGCTGTTTTGACTTGAACTGGCCAATCTGCTTTGTAGAGCCATTTGATTTCTGTGTTCTGTCCTGTGATTCGTCCCTAAGATATAGAGGAAGTCAAGGGAAAGATAGGAAAAAGAGCATCCCAGCCTTCCTGCTCTTCTCTCAGGTTGGCCACGAGAGATGATGTCAACAGCTCTTTTTGTAGCAGTGATCCCAAATGTAGAAGAGACCTGTGAAGAGTCACAGGGATGTTTACTTAGCTGTCATTCCATGGTGGGCTTTGTCTGACACAGATGGAGAGAGAAACTGAACTTTCCCACGCAGGTCTCTGTTTTGCTGCAGGGTGTAGGTCTGATCTCTGAGATCCACATGCTGGGCCTTGATTGCAATAAATGAGAGCCCTTTGTTTGCTCCAGTGGAAGACTTTCCATTTCTGCAGTACCCTCTGCAGATGACACAAATGCAAATGCACCTTCTTCCCAGCAACAATTGCCTTTTTCTTTTTTACACTGAGTATGCATGAGGCTCTTCATCATATTCTGCTGGCTTGTCACACTTACTGGTCCATGGAGAAAAAACAAATCCCTAGAGTAGTGTATGCACTTTGGCATTGGAGAGCCTACTTAATTGCTTCTTCTCAAAGAAAAAACTCCAGAGAGGCGTGGAGAGAGCTCCAAACAGAATTGAATAATGGGACTAAATTGATGGAGAGCAGAACTTCCTGCCAAGGCTTGTCAGCTAGTCTTAATTTTGCTTTTCTTCTCTCTCTTTGTCATGTTAGCATAATATTTCATAATGGCAGGTCTGCCCCCAGAATTAACTGGCACAGGCTGCCCAGGGGTAACTATCACATGTTTATGTGTTTTGATGTTTCACAGTGGGTCTTAAGTAAAAGGAACTCAGGTTTTGGTTGCCTGCAGGACAGATGTTCTTTTGGGTTAAATATGTTTGCATAGTGACTTGCAACCATGGGACTGGTGTTCAAGGACCCTCTTGGTTCCTTCAGTTCCTAGGTTCTTTCTTGCCTAGATTTGACACTTTGTTTCAACAGAAGAGCTGATATTCTCTAGTGAAGGCTATTAGTTTGGGCACAAGTGGTAACCTAAACCTGTTCCAACCTGTACATACAAAGCTGCAAGATGGTCTCATTTCAGTCCCTCAGTCAATACTTTTTCTTTTCTTCCCTCAGAGCCAAAACCTGTGTTTATAAACCAGTAGCAGGTGCTGAAAGAGGTGAGTGTCAGCTGTTCAGGCTCAACGTGGACGTCAAGTGGTTCAAGGTATGGCATGTAATGGTATTTTCCTTTCTGACTTCTCTGGAAATGAATGAGAGCCTTTAATTTCACTTCCAAGTGATGCGAGTCTGAGCTTTTGCTTGATAGCTTTTGCATTGCTCTCTTTTCTTTATGCTCTTTTACTTGCCCAGATCAGTACTCTTTGTTATTATGTCCTGAGTTCATTTATCAAGTAGAAATGGAAGTTTGCTTTGGGTTTCTTGTGAACTCCTGAGGTCTTGCTGCACAAAATATTGTTGGTTGGAGCACAGTCTTGAGCTTCAACTCTAACACAGAAATTCTCAGCCAGGATTTGTAGCCTTGTTGTGAACTGGGTTTTAGGGTGAAATCTCAGTTTTCTTTGCACCTGACAGTGTGAGAATTTGCTCTGGCACTTTGTGTAACTCCCCGGTGCTCAGCTGTTCCTTCCCTTACTTGGGGATAACGTCATTTATTCAAGGTGATGTCCAAACGAGCTTGTTAACAGTCCTCTGCAGTGCTTTAAGCTGTCATAGGTCAGCCAGAATTTATGCATGTTCTATAGCCATTCCTACATGTTGAAAACACGGCACTGTGCTTAAGCTTCAGCATATGTTCCAGTAAGCACAGTTCCATTAATTCTAGGGGAGTGGGTGAATTAAGCATAGATCTGAAGGCTCCCTTTGCTCAGTGCAGAGATGGAAGGACTAATGGAGATCTGACTTGATATTTTCCCTTCTAGGATGGGAAGGAGCTCTGTCAAAGTAAAAAAGTGGGCATTACTTCCCAGGGAAATAAGAGAAGTCTTATTATTCACAAGTGTGAATATGAAGATCAGGGAACATCCACATGCTGAGCAGCCTAAGACAAGACATCAGCTACCCTAAAGGTTCATTTTATGTTTAACTGAAAGAGCAAATAAATCCTATTGTGGTATTTTGCACCACAGGAAGAAATGCTTCATGGGCAGTTTGGGCATTTCTTGGTTAGTCCTTTTGGATACCTTTCTCTTTCTTCTTTATGCTCAAGACAGATTTTCCCTCCATGTGTTGCATTGGTTAAACCCCAGTTTGTAGCTCATCATTGGGCTCTGAAGCATCAGAATGGTTACTGAACACATGGGTCTGCTGTGCCCTGGTAGATGCCACCTTCCCAAGGGACGTATGAAATGATGCTTTTTTCTGATTTCCTACTAGATGCTGTCCTCATGTGGCCACTTGGGTTCAGTGTTAGCATGAACATGAACATGTGTCCTGTCCCATGACTTTGGTGAACTCTCATTTTCTCTCTCATTCTGCAACCAGGTTGGGTTGCTGTTTCAGTACTGGCTGTTTTATGCAGCCATTCCATTTGTTCTGGTTTACGTTCTTTTTTATTTTCTTTTTTTCAGGCATCATTTCTATACAGTAGACAAAGCCAGCCTATTACATTTGATTTACAGTTTTTAGCTTTTGCTGGTAAGCATTTCACCTCTCAGGCAGTTTTACCAACAGCTTTGAAGAGCTGAAATGAACCAGCCTGGACACGATGGTCTGTTTTTGTTGGTGTAATGAATTTATGAAGTTAAACTGATTGACCCCATAAGGTTTTACAGTGTATGACTCACGTCTGGCAGAGTTATCACAGCAACGAGTTTATATATTTAGCATTTCAGGAGGCAAATGGTTGGGGATACTCTTTCATTTGCTTGCATCTCAGAGTGAATCACTAGTATGTGAACCATCCTTCATCTCCTTTGTATTGCTTTTGTGTGTGTCTGTGTGTGGTTTCCCCTGTGAATTTCATCCTTTCCAGTTATATGGAAGTTCTCTTTTGAGCAGTGAAATTAGATGTTCCATCAGCAGTCATAATGGTAAAGCTGAGTTGCCACGTTATCTGTGTCCTTTCTGTCTGGCGTCTTAATAACTGCTGCCCCACCACAATATCTGTCTAATACTTCAGCTCCATGGATGCCTCCTTGTGCAAACTGAGAGCCTGTATTTGGTGTGCATAGATCTGGGCTTACATCTGTGCTGGTAAATGCACTAGTGCATGGGCTAAGCAGTCCTGCCTCCTGTGCTGTGGGCATTGAGATGGGGCTCCTACAAGCTGCCCATTGCAAGATATTTAGAAACTAATTTCTGCGGAGGTTTCCATCCTCTTTTCAGACTAACTAAAATTTGGTTAGTGGGATCAAAACAGAAGGGGCAGGGAGGGAGAGCTGACCAAGGACTACTGATGGAACAACTATGAATCCTTGGTTCCTCAGGATTCCCTGCATCAGCAGTTGGCAACAGGAGTAAGGGGGCTCAGGAGGACACTGTGGAGTAGTGTGAAAAATGAGCGAAGAGAGTTACTAATTGATGCCTCTTGGAAAGTAGTCCAAGAGTGGTCCTCTTCCTAAACTCTCCTCTTGTGTGTGGTTTTATCTTTATGAGGTGTTCATAACAAGTGATGTGTAGATCTCCCTTATCTCATAATGTCTTTGCCTGCCTGCAGTGAATATGCAGGATACTGGATCATATACCAGCTTCTTTGAATTACTGCTCATGTCAGGAGATAAAATCTGCCTATTCTTTGAACTAACACTGGCGAGGGTTAGTTATTCTGGCTACCGAGAGAATGACACAGCAGATTAAACTCTTTCATTTCCTTCTTTGTCAAATGCCTTTTCATCTAACTGTGTGTCCCATAGAAATTCAGAGCAGTGTTGGCTGAGGGAAGTGGAAATATTTATCTCCTGTGTGTATCTGCCACCCTATTTAGACATGCTGGCAGAGCGCAGAGATTGGAGGAGTTGGATTAGGCAGTAGTTTCCCTATTGCTCACAGAACCACTTTTTCTGTGGTCTCCCAGCTACCCTGTGCCCAGTGGCCTATGCAAGATGGAGCGGAAAAGGCTCATTTTATGAACAAACAGGAACCTTTCTGGTCAGATTAATACCTGTGCTCTTTTAGAGAGATTTAGATACTAGAGATTTTAGGTACTGGAATAGGCTCCCCAGAAAGGTGGTTGAATCACCATCCCTGGTTGTGTTTAAGAGCCTTTTGGATGTGGTACTCAGGGATATGATTTAGTGTAGGGTTTTTAGAGTTAGGGTACTGGTTAGGCTGCGGTTGGACTTGATGATCTTCAATGTCTTTTCCAACCTGGGTAAATCTATGATTCTATGCAGGAACTCTTCTCCTGAGGTTAATCCAAGTTGTATCCAGGCCCTTCAGAAGGAAAGGGATATAGCAGCACAGAAATATGGCCTGATTCTGACATAACTAAATGCAGACCTGGAGAGTTAAAAGGGATTGTGTGATGTTCAAAGGATTTTGAAGCAAAGATGTCCCCTAGGTAAGATTTGTGGCTGACATTCCCCATACATTGTTTGTAGGCACACAAGCTAAGGAGAGACTAGTGATGAGCATGCAGAGAAGCCTATGGTTCAGACAGGTTTGTAGTGACACAACACTGTAGAGTTCTGTCTAGTTCTCCTTGGCATAGTTTGGAAAATAAAGATGAGGTAATTGGTGGTAACCAATATGGCTTCATCAAGGTCAAGCCATGTCTGACAAACTTGGTGGCCTTTCATGATGGAGTAACAGCATCAGTGGATAATGGGAGAGCAACTGACATCATCTACTTGGACTTGTGCAGAGCATTTGATCCCGTCCTGCATGACATCCTGGTCACCAAACTGGAGAAAAATGGTTTTGATGGATGGACCAGTTGCAGGATAGGGAACTGTCTGGATGGTCACACTCAGAGAGCTGCAGTCAATAGCTCAGTGTCCAGGTGGAGGGTGGTGTTGGGACCAGTGTTATTTAACATTTTTGTAGGCAACATGGAGAGTGGAATCAAATGCAGCCTCAGCAAGTTTGCAGATGACACCAAGCTGAGCGGTGCTGTTGATGTGCTAGAGGGAAGGGATGCTACTCAGAGGGACCTGGACAGGCTGGAGAGGTGGGCCCTTGGCAGCCTCATGAACTTGAGTGTGGCCAAGTACAAGGCCCTGCACCTGGGTCAGGGCAATCCCAAGCACAGGCACAGGCTTAGAGGAGAATGATTTGAGAGAAGCCTTGACCCTGAGGAGAAGAGTTGGTGTGGAGGGAGGTGTCCCTGCCTATAGCAGGGGGACTGGAACTAAATGACCTTAAAGATTCAGTCAGTTCTATTGTTTTTCTACCCTTAATTTTGCTTGAAAGGTTTTAGAATAAATGAGATTCTGGTTTCCATGAAAACTGTTTGCAGGGAGCTCCATTGTAGCTAGTAGGTCTGTCTTTAAGTTCAAGGGCAATAATGCATTGACTGTGTTGAAGAGAGAAATGACTCAGGAATGGATGATGGTTTAGAATAAAACATAATCCTACTTATTTTCTATGCAAATATGTGTAAGGAAAAGATGCTGCACTCAGTTCTGGAAATACCCTGACAAATATATCTCTACTGTTTCACAGCTGGAGATATCAAGATTGTTAAAGCACTGGAAGATGTGGAAGTGAATGAATATGGGAGTGCATCTTTTGTCTGAGATTTCACACGATGAGGTTCAGAGCCAGTGGTACAAAGATGACAACAAGCTGAAGGCTGATGACAACATCAGAATGCGGCAAGATGGTAGGGCGTAAGAGGGAGATCTTTCTCCTGAGTGGGGGGTGGGTTGGAGATCAAGCATATAAGACATCTGAAATGAAGTGAAGAAGGTTCAGAAGGGAGTTCCCCTTTTGTTTTGGGACTGAGGTTAGGGTGGAACAAGTGACATGGACCAGCTAACATCATTTGCAAGAATGTCAAAAAAGTTGAACGCCATCAGGACCTTTCACAGAAATAAAAACTCCTACCTACCTACCTTTCTGCCCACAAAATATCCAGCTTGTCTTTTGGGTTTTACTTTTGCTAAGTAGAACAGATTATTTTCTTATGAGGTTGATTTTCTACTTTTAAACTTCAGATTTGTGTTTGAACGTTGAGGGACAAAAAACATAGCTTGACTTTTGCTTCATTTTCTCTTGCTGTTTGAAAAGAGCACAGGGTTGTTTTTGGTTTTTTTTTTTAATATATACAATGTTAGGGTATATATATGATGTTAAGTGTGATAAAGAAAAGGGAGACATTTGAGTTAGCACACTACTCAAGAGTTCAGTCCCCAGTTTTGCCACTGTTACTATTATAAGGGCAAGAACTTCCTGGAAAATGAATTTCTCCTAAGTAGAGTCATTACATTTGAGCTACAGAGACCTTTACTAGGTGAAAACTTGTTGTTCAGAGCTAAGTTGCTGTATTTAACCAAAGTAATTATCAATGTCCGTGTTTCATTGAACCTCTTTTCCATTTCGTAATGCGAGGAGTTTGATATTGGGATGGGAAGGTCATGGTTTGATTTAGATGTTGGACTGGGAATCAGAAGATCTGGGCTCTTTTCAGGTTGTCAATCTTATTGTCTGACTTCTTAACAACATTCCTTTCTTTCTATTATTTTTTAATGATGTTTCAAGGCATTCTGAGCTGATAGGTGTAGTGTTCATGTGCAGTAATGCTGACGTGAGTAAGTGGGGTGATAATGTAAGTGTTTTTTACATTCCTTCTAAATCTCTGCTTTCTCTTGTTCCATCCTTCTTAAAGAGCAATCAGTTAATATTGTAAAGGAGCTGTGTGATGAGGATGTGACTGAGCCTGAAGAAGCCAAATTTGAATGCGAGATATCCATTCCTTCTGTGAAACCTCCCAAGTGGTATCTACGTGGGGAAGTCTTACAGGCTGGCAGAAACCTGATTATGCAGCAAGAAGGCACCATCCACCAGCTGACCATACCGAAAACCACCACTGATATGACAAGCACCATTCAGTTCTCAATTGGCAAATCAAAATCCACAGCCAATCTGCTTGTCAGAGGTAACATATCCTGGCTTGGTTTACATCATGAAGATGAAGAATTAATTAACGTACAGCCTTCCTTCACTGGGGTCTTTGAAATATTGTGTGTGTGTCTGGAGGGTCTGCTCCATTTCCAGTTCAAAGTCATTGGACACTAAATGAGACAGCTGCATCTCAGTAAAAGATCTGTTTGAATAGCTGTGATGTGCTTACTATTCAGATCTACAGAGCTGAGGTTTTGTCCGTGGCTATAGCAAAGAAGTCAAATCAGGTGAAATTAATTGTATTTCTGAACTAGACAAAGTTAAGTTTGGTAGCACCTAAATTTGATGCAGTTTGTCATTGATTTCATCTGAAAGAAACTTGCAGGCTTTTTATCTGCTGTTGTCCCCAGCGTAAGAGTCTCCATTCACATCCTAAAGTACTTGTTATATTTTCAACTCACTCTTATTTGAATAAAAGCCTCAACAATTGGGAGCAATTTAATAAGCACAGAACAGGAGCTGGACCTTGCATTTGGTAGATAATATACAGTATTACTTTATAGAAATGTAGTCAATGGCATTCCCTATAGACAATAGTTTGTTTTATCTTTAGAGTCGTTCAAAGAACCATTGTGAACATGACATTAATTGGAATGGAATACACGCAAGAGACTTTCCTCTTCTTCCAATTGTCCTCATCCTTTCTTCTCTTCCACCCCTGCTTTGCAGATTACCATATACAAATCACCAGGAAGTTGGAGGACAAGACAGCTTTGGAACGTCATTCTGTCATCCTGTCCTGTGACTTCAGGCCTTCTCCAAAGGTTGTGAAATGGTTCAAAGGCCACACACTCATCAAGCCCTCTGAGAAGTACAAGATCAAGAGGGATAAGCATTCAGCAGAGCTCAAGATTCTGAAGCTGAAGCCCGATGATGCTGGTGTGTACAAGTGCAAGGCAGGAATTGCAGAGACTGAGGCCACGCTGACAGCTGAAGGTATGAGCAGGGAGGGTGGCCTCTTCCATGTCCTATTTCACCTCAGATTTCTCTTCTTGGGGTTGATTTCTGCCGTTCTCTCCTGCTAACTTTATAAATGTATAGTCTTCACTGAGAAGATTACACAAAGATCATCTAGTCCAACCATTCTACCACATCCCAGTATGATTTATAGTAACAGTGGTAACAGTTCACCTTGTTTCCCCACAGCCTGCAATGTAGAAGTAACGAAGCACCTGCAGGATGTAGAAATTGAAGAAGAGAGCTCTGCTGTCTTCTCCTGCGAGCTGTCCCATAATGACGAGGACGTGGAATGGTTCCTGAAAGGCAACCTCCTTTACACCGACAATTACAGTGACATCAAGAAAGTTGGCAATTGCTGCACACTGACAATGAAGCAGGTTAAGCCTGAGGATGCTGGCACAGTGACAGTGAAGTCAGACAAGGTGTCAGAAAGCGCACCTGAAGGTGATAGGTGGGCCTGATCACACCCCTCCTGGATGTAAGAGATGCTAAGGAGCTCCAGTTCATTCTATTGTGCAGCAGTCCTGCTTCTAAAGCTCACCTCTCTGGGGTGACAAGTCATCAGAGGCTTTCTTCCATTGGAAGGTTCCATTGCAGCAGATATCAACGAAGGAGGATGGTTTTGGTGTCCTGCCAAAGCATTCCATTGCTTTCTATCATCATTTTATTTAGCACAAGGAGAGTTACAAGAGCAGTTTCTTTTACTGCTTCAGTAACATGCAGTGTCAATGCTGTTGTCTCCAAGGATTTATGACTGCAGGGAGAGATCATTCAGTGTGTGTTTTGCCTCTGGGATGACTAATGACCAGGCTGTGAGCAACCTGATCTAGCTGTGAATGTCCCTTTTTATTGCAGGGGAGCTGGGCTAGATGGCCTTTAAGGGTCTCTTCCAATTCTAAGGGTACTGTGATTCTAATCTGCTCTCCCCAGCAATTAAGCTCTTTTACTCTATGCGCTCAGAGTTTGAAGGATTTCCTCTTTCTCCTTTCTTTTGCATTTGGTGGAAGTTTTTTCCCCAGTATAAACATCTGATGTGTGAAATAGAAGATAGATAAAAGGAGTCAATAAAACAGGAAAATCAAAAGTGTTCAGCAGCTTATCCTCTTAATCCTGTGGCCTGGTGTATGAGCTCTGCTCCATGTGAGGGCAATGCCAGCTCTCCAGCTTTAGAAGAGCTGCATCCCAATTACTTCATATGATATCAGTCCCACCCACGGCAATGCAGGCTGTCCCTCCTGTTCCCTGTATTCTCCTACTGATTAGTTCAGAATTACATAAAGTGCATTCAGTCAACAGACATGAAACCGCTTTATGTTCTATATTGGTGTTGTCAGTGCTGGTAAAGATTTATTTATCCCTCTTTAAAAATCTGAAAGGAACTGGAAATGTCTCAACTTCTGTATCACATTGTTCTGTTTTGCCTTTTTAATTGCAGAGAAGCCTGCTGTCTTCATGAAGTCCTTGGATGATGTTTTTGGTGAGGAGCGGGGTGTGATTAAATTGGAATGTGAAGTCTCTAAAGAGAAGGTCAAACCAGTGTGGAAGAAGGACGGTGTTGTGCTCCCTTCTGGCAACAAGTATGAGCTGGTACAGTCTGGGAAGACCCTATGTCCCCTTATCCATGACTTCAAGAAGTCAGATGCAGGTTTCTATACCTGTGATATTGGCACTGATATTGCCAAATCAAAGGTCGGCATTCAGGGTAAGTACTGTGGAAAGTAAAGGAGTGCTGAAAGCACATTCAGTGTGGTCACTATGTCTTACACCTATTCCCGCACGAGCCTTAATAGTTTCTACAATAGAAGTGTATTACTGCAATTTAGCACAGTGATGTCTGGAAAATTCCCATTGCTTTTGATGTAAATGTATCTCATTTTGCCATGAAAATCACCAAACACATCAAGAATGTCCTGGAAATATTTCCTTTCTAAACATCCCTAAAATGGAGAAATGGTTTGAATACCAGTAGGGTTAGGATGGTAACAAATTAGCTAATAGAAACATTTAATTTCTTGTCATAGGCAAAATTCTTTTTCTCACACAGCATCCTAGAGTTGTCCTCTCTGTTAGGTTGTTCCCTCTGTAGCTCATTGAATCTTCATTCTGCTCCATGGACTGAACTGCTCGCCTTGTAGTTCTTCCAGAGCAAAGACAATAGATTCACATCTCTTTTTTTTTATAGCTTTCTGGTAATTCTGAGTGGAGAATGTCTTACAGAATACATCAGTAAGGAATGCAGCCATGTTCTGCAAATCCTGAGTTAAAACACCAGTACTGCTACTCATGTCAGTCACAAATGCCTTTTCTCCATATAAACCTCATTCTAACCTATCTCTTACCTTCCGGAGCTGAATAGTGGCATTACCAAACGGCTGAAAAACACTGAAATCCAGGAGGGAGAAGATTGTACTTTTGAATGCATTCCGTCCCATGAAAGCATTGATGAGTTCAACTGGACACTGACTGGAAGCAGAGTGGAAAGTGGTGGGCGATTTAAAGCTTCTAACGTGAGTCGGAAATATACTCTCATTATCAAAAGTGTGACTCCTACTGACACTGGGGAAGTCGTTTTTTACTGCCCGTGGTCTAACCTCCAAAGCCTCTCTGTCTGTGAAAGGTAATGAGATGGGAGAGATTCTGGGGTCTGATTCCTTCAACTGTCTTCTGATAAGATTGTCGTGAGAGCTAACTCATAATATGGTTAAAGTGAATAGCAACCTTCTACTTGAACCTCGAAGCACTGAGAATTTCTCTTAAAAATAAGTAAAAGGAGGAAACATTTTACACAAATGTGAGAACTACCCAAAGCACTGGGGTAGTGTTGGAAATGGGCATCTCACTACAGCTTGTTCCATTAACAGTAAATCAGGAATGATCTGTTGAGGGAACTGTGGGAGCAAATATCCTCTAAGTATAAGCTGAAGGCATGGCCTTCACATCATCTAGCTGTACAACAAATTCCTATCTAGAACATGTGCATCTGAGAGCATCATCCGAGGCTCCCAGTGTGATGAGTGGAGAGAAGAAAGAGGCAGTTTTCAGACATGGTTCATCATCCTCAATTGGGTAGATTTAAGAGAGAATAAATGCTGCCTGGAATTCTATTGTCTGTACTTTGCAGATTACTGCTGGCTGTAGGATGGCGTCTGTTGCAAGTGCCTCTCTAACTTATCTCCAGCATGTAGATGCATGTATTTTGAGAGAGGCATCCTACCCTAAGTGTATGTTACTCAAAAAGCAATGTTTTCTTCCAGGAAAACCTACTGAGGTTTCAAAACAGCTGGAGGATAAGACAGCAGCAGCAGGGCAGGACATCAGCCTGAGCTGTGAGCTGTCAAAACCGGATTTGAACATCAGGTGGTACAAGGATGGCAAAGCAATCAGAAAAAGCCAGAAGTACAGCTTGCAGCAGGAGGGAACTGGGGACATTCTGATCATCCATGACTCTACTGCCAAGGACAGTGGGGAGTACCCCTGTGAGACAGAGGACTCCATAACAAAAGCCAGGGTCACTGTGCAAGGTGAGTTGAAAAGCACACTGGGGATGGCATGTAGAGAAGTCGAGGTAAATATCTGCAGCCTGTGGGTGATGTTTTTCTCTTCTGTTTCCTTGAGCAGGATCAATTCTTAGTTTTCAGAAAATATGATGGATTAAAATCTTTTCCTTAAAATAATCTGGAAACTGAATGATTCTCCAGTGTGATGTGGATCTGGGCAGCCTGGTCTGGTGGTTGGTGACCCCTTGGAGGGGGTTTGAAACTAGATGATATTTGAGGTCCTTTTCTACTCAGGCCACTCTATGATTCTGTGATCATTCTATGATTCTATGATCTTGGGTGTTAGTGAGCCAAGAAAAGATGGCAATCTGAATTAGTCTCTATTGAATATGTGTAATCAAAACTATATGCAGTTTATCAGATGAGATCCTACCAGCGCATGTATAATGGTATTGAACTTTCCAGATATCTACTGGAATTATCAAACCTATGTAAATGGGTGGACTCTGTGGTCTTCTTAGACTCTTTGCATCTCTATGTGATATTCTGAAATGAGGGCAAAGGAGATTCAGGACACCTCTGTATGCTTGGGACTTGTTGGGGTAACAAATCCTTTTGTCCTACACCCTCATCCTTTTTTTTTTTCCTTCCAGAAAAACCTAATTACTTTATCAAGGAACTTTCAGATGTGAAAATTGAAGAAAGTGGAAGTGCACTTTTTACATGTCAGAGCGAGAAAGCCACATCCTTCGTCATATGGAGGAAAGGCATTGCTGTGCTCAGGCCTGGCAGGAAATACAAGAGGGCACAGAAAGGAGAAAAGTGACAGTGACATGTACACCTGTGACATTGGTGATGCCCAGTCCAGAGCCAAGCTGGTTGTACAAGGTATGTGTGAGAGCCATATGACTGCGCATCCTGTTTCTCCACTACCAAGACATTATCCTGGTAGAATTTGTACATTTATGGCAGGTCTTTGGGGCTGCAGCTGTCTGGCCTGAATAGCGGTTCACAAGCCATGCACAGAGCAAGCTGCATGGAAAGGGAAAGAACTACCGACTAGAGCAGTGCTATTGAGAACTTTATGTATCATTTAAAAACCAAAAATGCTGATGTATGGTGAGGCTGGTGACCCAGAAATCAGTGTGAACTTTCTATCTCTGACCTTTCTGAGTTAAAAATAGTCCTCCAGAGTTCTAGGCAAAAATTCCCTTATGCTGCATTCTGGGTAGTTGTCACGGTTTAAACAAAAATCTACCTGTGTCTGTGACAGGGGGGCCACAGGCAAGCGAGGTGCTAGAAGGAGCTGAACCTCTGTCCCAACTACTTCAGAAGCAGCCCAAACCCCCTCATACATGGCTAAGATCTCCTTCTCAGTTGGAGTGTAGCACTCCTCAGACCCTCTATATGCTCGACTCCAAAGTCCCGGGGGTTGGCCTTGGGTGTTGATGAGGCTGCCCCATCTATAAGTTTGGACTCGAGAAATTCTCGTAAAGAAAATCTAGCTTTTGGCTCCTCTTCAGACTCTGACCCTGACCCTGACGCTTGTGTTATTTCCTCCAGGTAACCCTCCTTCTTTTTCCTCTCTCCTAACTTCCTCTGCTCCTCTAAATTCTTCTGCTCCTCTAACATCTTCTTATTCCCCTCAGACATCCTCTGCTCCTCCAACTTCATCTGCTCCTGAAACTTCTTCTGCTCCTCTAACATCTTCTTATACTGCTCTAACATCCTCTGCTCCTCTAACTTCTTCTGGTCCTCTGACTCCCCCTGCTCTCCTGAGTCCCCCTGCTCTCCTGAGTCCCCTTGCTCTTCTGAGTCCTGCTCTCCTAACTCCCTCCGCTCTTCTAACTCCTTCTGCATTTTCTCTAACTGAGTTGAAACTTGTTTTGTCTTTTGCCCTCTTACAGGGGCAACCAACATTGTATCTGGTGTCCCCGATGGTTGGTCCAATCGGACTACATGTGCCCCCAGTGGCTGGTCAGATTGAACTACATGTGCCCCCGGTGGCTAGTCAAATTGGACTACATGCGCCCCCAGTGGCTGGCCAAATTGGACTACATGTGCCCCCAATGGCTGGTCAAATTGGACTACATGTGACCCTGGTAGTTGGTTAAATACATTCAGCTCACCCCGGAGGGCACATAGCTGGTCTCGGAGAGCGTTCCGCTCGAACTGGACAGCACCGAACTCAGTCTGGAGGCTGTTGTAGTTGGACTGAAGAGTGTTGTACCCGAACCGGAGGACGTTATGCTTGGACTGGAGAGTGTCGAGTTTGGATTGCATACTCTCATTCTCGGCCCTGAGACTCTCTCTCTCAACCTCCAAATCTTCCCTCTCAGGAATGGTATTGAATAAGGCCCGATAAGCATTAGCTAGGCCCCAAGTCATTTGTGCCTCCTTAGATCTGCCTGAGCCACAACATTCCTGTCTCAAATATGCAGTCAAACTCTCAGGATTCTTTAAGTGTTCAGGAGTAAAGCTCCATGACACTAAAGATGTCTGTCCTCTAAAAGCCTCTCCAAAGTTTCTCCACACTCCCTGCCACTCAGTATTCTCTGACTCTAAGGAAGACTTCCTCCTGAGGTTATAAATCCAGATACCGAGTGAGATCACTACAATAACCAACTGCAAATTGAGGGAGATTAATACGATTGACAGTGTGGTCCACTGGGACAACTGGTCAGTCGAAGACTGCTTAAAAGATGCAAAGAAAAAAGGAAAAGCATGCTCAAAAACCACCATATCTGTACTATTGGTTGCATTAGTTGCATTAGTTGCTCCCTCTGGAGCTGCATGCAAATACCAAATAAGCGTTGCTAACCATGCTTTCAATCTATTATACATTCCTATAACTTCATAGGAAAAATAGGCTAGCTTAAACATGGTCCAATATTTTTGGAGCATCATAAAAGAGGAACTAATGAAATGTCATGTTGTATGTGAATTTGTGAGGTGGGTTTTGAAGCTGAAATTAAAAACTTCTTGTATGGCTGTCTTCATAGTGGCTATCCAGACTATCTGTAGAAATAACAGCTATTATGTAGTCAGCTATTCAGCAGTTTTAACTGATTATAAATTACGTTTCAGGGTGGAGAACATAGCATAGTGCCTGACACCTGTGTTGATCCTGAGGGCATTCTTGATTCTGTGCATTATGATGTCATGGATATTAAAGAGCAAGCTGAGGCAGCACATAGTTCCATTGTATCCCTGGGGGACCCGAAGGAAGATATTGGCTGGTTTGAAAAGCAGCTGGAGAAAACTAACTTTGAACTGATGGAGACCAAAGAAGAGCTAACAGGGAAAAACAGCAAACTACTTAAAACTGAAGAAGAGCTGATGCAGAAGAACAAAGGTGAGTTATGCGATGTGAAAGGTAGAAGACAGAAATAGTTCATTAATCTAAAAGAGAAATAACCAGTTTGAGTAGGAATTAGAGGAGATGTTCTACCTTTGGAACCATAGCCTGTAGATAAGTGATAGTTTGTTCCTTGTGTATATTCAGGTTCAGCAATTCCACGGTTTTTGGTTATTTCTTTTCTTTTTTTCCCCCTCTCCTTTAAACTGCAACTAGCAGCTTTACGCTTTCGTAAGTATGGGGTTAAATGTCTATATCTTGATTTTTACTTTTATATTGTAATCTCTACTCTTCTTTATGTCTTGTTGATGCAATGTTTTCGTTCCAAGAAATATAGAAAACTTTTGAATCACTCCCAATAAGTGAAGACCACATGCAAATTAATTAATCTGTTCAAAAGCTACCTAAACATTAGAATATCTGGAAAAATTGATTACTTAATAAACTATCTATTGGCTACTTATGTAATACAACCTTTTCTGTGTGTTACAGACTTTGAAATGCAGGTGATTAAATTGGATGAGTCTGTTGAGCAACTTAAAGAAGCAACTGAGGTAACTTTATCAAGAAGATGTTGTGTAAAATTGTTTTAATACCAACTTGTGGTAGCTTAAAATGCTATTCCAGTAGGCTCCATTAATAGATTTCTTACCGAGCTTAGCTTAACTGAATTTGCCTTTAATGCATTGTGTAATTCAGCTACTTAACACTACATTAGAAACTGATGACTGAATTTTTTTTATTTTTTATTTCCAAGAAAATGAATGCACAAAATGAAAGGATTCGAGAGCTAATGGACATTGTGGTGCAGAAAGATGACATTATTACAGAGCTACAAGACTTAAAATCTCATTTAGAAGAAAAAGTAAAAGATTATGTGAGTTTTACACATCTCCGTATCCTTATACAAAAAAAGGAAAACACTAATTCTATGCTTGTAATCAACACATTTTTGGAAAACTGATTTTCTGTATGTAGCTGGTACTCGCTTGAAATTGTAAACAATTCAAATTTATCTGAAGGTAGTTGTTGTTAACACAAACAACAAAAATATCAGTGTGTTCCACTGACTCCTGCCTCACACTCCTACATCAGAGGAAGAGCAACAGTAAAAGTATGTTGAGTAGAGTTGGAAGTACGAGTATGAATGGTCAGGATATCTCCACGTTCTATGCAGTCCATAAAACTTTATCCTGACTAATGTACCGCGAGCTACTGAATATGTGAAGACTAGCTTGATTAAGTATGTGTGCATACCACTTCTGGTGGTTTTTGTTCATTTTTTGATGTTTGGTAGCCTGAAGTAGCTCTGAAAACATATAAATGTTTTCAGTTAATTCTGTCACTCAGATCTCTAACCTTGTAAGCTTAGCAACTTGACCCTTCTTAGTCTTTGACTGTCTGCATCACTGCAACTTAGTATTTCCATGGTATTAAAGCTGACTGTGATGAGTAGTCATGTCCTCACCTATTACTTCTTCCAAGAACAAGGCTCCAACTCTATCTGTGAGATTGTGTGGCCTGAACACTTCTGAGGCTTTTCTTTTCATAAGTTACTAAAGATGAATAATCAGTCCTTGGCAGTGCCAGCATGGCTTAACAATCGTCATCTTGTAAGTAAGGAAGCTTCACTTGTGGTTAAGGACACAATCTAAAATATGCGTGACAGAGCTGACTAAGCTTTAAGGTTGGATTATATCTGTCACGATGAAAGTGATTTTAGCAGCTTAGCAGAAGTGTGATGTGATGAACTTGTATGAGAGCTGACCATTTGCTCTTTGACCATGTTTGTAATTTTGTTGACTTCTTGGAAACAGGAAATTCTTTGATAAACTGGTAAACTGTTGATTGTGTGCAAGTCTTTTACTTTGTAACCTGCTAGGCTCTTGCTTTCCCTTGTATACTCTACCGAGTATTGCACTTGTCATTATCTGAAGGTCTACTTGTTCTGTCTGCTATTGAGATTTGTAACTGATGTCTATAGAGTCACCGGGTAAATATTTTAGCTGTATGGTTTTGTGTAAATATTTGCCTACAGAAGATTACTGAGACTTAAGTGCTCCTTTTGTTAAGCTTCAATGTAACTGATCTTATATCAATACAGGAAAAGACTACCTACCATTTAACTACCATTAAAGCAGAACCAGCAGAAGAGAACACTAATAAAGGAACTGAAAGCAGCCAATTTTCAGTGCTTTCAGTTAAAGCACTGAAACAAGAGAAAACTGAGTTGGAAGTGGGAAGAAAGCGCAGTACTGATGAAGATAAGCCTACTGTGGAAGAGCCACCTCCAAAGAAAGGTACAGTTTCTTCCATCCTTGAACAGGGTGTCTTCCAAAACAATAAATTGCTTCCTATTCCGGATAGGAAGCAAAAGGCTGTGAAGCGCGTACCTTATGGTATAAGGAGAAAAGCCACTGTGTTAAACTGTAAATAGAAGTAACTGTTATGTAAATATCCCTTTTTCAGAAGGTCCTATGCTGTTCATTTTTGAATGCTTAAGAATAAAAGATTTTTGCACTATTTTTTTCCTTTTTGCTGCTTTTTCCTCATCAGTTGATGCACTTGCAGATTTGGTAATAGTTTTAAAGCAGTTTCTTTAGGATTGTTTCAACTGCTGTTGCTGATCTTCTGAGTAGCATCAGCTGCTCAAGTGCTTTTTTTTGTTTGTTTGTTTTGTTTTTCCTGAAGCAACTATCAAAATTGTTGACGACCTGCTAATTGCTCGCTCATGGGCAATATTTGAGCAAAATGGTTTGGATAAGCTCTGATGCATTTAACTTCACTTCTGGGCACAGCTGAGCATCAGTGTTCCTAGAATTACGAAAGGCATATACAATATAGAAGGGAAAATCTAAAACTTAGCTGTATTCCCTTCCTTTCTTGTATTCCTCTTGCAAAATATGTGCAAGGGAGAAAGTCAAGGCCTTCTTTGGATGAGATGCTGTTCTTGGATGATTTGTCCCTGCTGCCTTTATTTGGCATAAATATTGAATCCTAATGTGACCACTGAATGGCATCACATATAAGCATCTTACCAGAGACTGAGGGAGGGATGTGGACTCCTCCATACTCCAAATAGTAGTGGGTTTGTTCTAATCATATGACCAAAGCTCTCATTTAAAAATTAATGACAGCAATGCTCCACATAGGAATTAAAATGGGTAGCTGATAGTCACAATGTCAGCATGAAGTTTTCTGTTAAGAAGTACTGAGTATTCAATCATGTTAAAATTTTCTTCTATTTGTGAGTATTAATAGCGTCCAATTTCAAAAACCGCTTAATATATATTCTTTAGCTATGTTAAATATACACAGTAGAACAATGAGCACAGGCATGTTGTGCTGGTTCTTTTGTAGAATTAGTTATATAAGTAGCACGAGCAAAAGTGTTTTAGGAGATGCTAGGTTATCTCAGCTTCAAGTTCAGGGTATTTACACCATTCTCTGAGCTTTTAGGTCTTGTTTCCTATGCTCTGTAATAATGCTTTTTCCCTACTTCCTGTGTAAGGAGCTTCTAGACTGAACATTACACATCTTCTCCCTAGTCTTATTTATCTTGCTTTAGTGCTTGCTTGTTGTTTTCAGCATAAAGTGTTTAGATTACTTATAAATCATATTCCCCTCACTAGTGTTGCTGGGAGCAGCAATCAAAACCAAAACCTGGTTTGGGGTGGAATATGCCACTGCTGTTTCTTCAGTATGACTTTTAAATCAGTTGAGGGCTGTATATAAAACTCCTTAGATGAGTTAAGAGGCTGTTTCCATGCAGTACATGTGAATCTGTATGTAATGCAGGCTGAACGTGGGCGCTATAAAATTCTGCATTTCTGTAGTTGTAGTAATAAAAGGACTGTACAAGAATCACCATGGAATATATTGCTGTGGTGACACAATCCCTAGTAAGTCTTGACTTATATTTATTTTTTCTAATACTTAAAGTATGCATATTATGGAATGGACATAACTGGATTCTAAAGCAGTGATGAAATACAGCAGAAGTTGCTTTTGATAGAAAGAAAATGCATGTGATTTTAGCTAATTGCTCACCAGTTAAAGAAAAAAACAGCCCCAAGCTAATGGAATATTTATGGAAACTTGAATCTGCAAATTTGTACAACTTTATGAGTGAACTTTATATGCAAAAGAGTAAGTGTGGACAGAAGTAGGAATCCTCATATTTTGTTTAGAGATCAACTGAATAAGAGAGACAGATATCAACACTTAAGTGATCAACTTGTCCAGAGTTTTATCTTTCTTTTGAAAGTAAGAGGACTGTGAGTTTGAATGAAATTTCTTAGAGAACTGTTTATCTACCATTTAGATGTTGATGGAGTGATTCCTGGCTGCCTTATAGGGATTGCTGAAGCACGGAAGATAGAAAGAATATAGCTGTGAATTATCTATCTCGTTCCCATGTTTCTTAAATCTAATAAGATTTTCTACTGGTGTGGAGTGGAAGGTTTGAGTAGTGCCATGGTAAAAGTGTTCTTCCAGACTGAAAACCTTTTGCTGTTAATTCTGTATAGAAATCTGAGGCACCTGATTACGTGTTCAGAGGACTTTAATTCCTTCACTAGTATCAAATACTATGTGATGTGAGGGTATGGCTTGCATATTACGACAGTGTTTCACTTAGAAGTTGCTACTTGGTGTTGTGAACTGCTATGTAATAATGATTTTAATCAATCTGAGCTACATTCCTTTTCCCTTTTTTTTTTTTTTTTTGTTTGTTTTACAGTAGTTGTAAATGAGAGAAAGAAAAAGAACACTGTAGAGCAAAAGAAAATTGAACACATGAAACAAAAGTGCTCCGCGTACCGAAAGGAAGTACTAGCACTGAGGGAAAGAACTGAAATCTTGGAACATCATTTAACTGTGCTTGAAGAACAATGCAGAAGAGAAAAAAATAAAAAAGAAGATTTCAGTAAGCAGGTAACAAGCCTGCGTATTCAGCTTTCTTTTTCTGAAGAAACAGCTGATGTCCTCCGTGAACAAATTCTGCAGGGTCAAGCTGACTATCGGGAAATTGCTTCTGAACTGGATGAACAGAAATCTATAAATATGACACTTGAAAACAAAAATGCCCAACTAACACACAACATAGAAGTTGCCAAAGAATATATAATTGATAAAGCATCACAAGTAAAAGAAATGTGGACCAAATTAGATGAATTATACAAATGTCACTTAGAGTTTCACGCCATCGGTACTGACTTTGTCAGTGTAAAGGATTCCTCAGACTCTGAAAAAGCTGAGCCAGGGACATCTCAAATTAGTTCTGCATGCATTCAGTCACAGACTTCTTCCATCTCAGATCTTGTGCAGGACCTCTCCTTTAACTATAGTCTTGAAACGATTTGGGAAGTATGCAGAAGTATTGTTGATGTTTCCTCACAAAAACATCAGCACATCAAAGCACTGCTTCAAGACAATGAAAACCTAAAGGCGGGACTGAATAATGCTGAAAATCATAATCGTCAACTTGTAATGAAGCTATGTGAGATTACAACTCACACTAGTCAGGAAGATGATCTTGTGAATCAGTTACATGAGCAAATAGAAAAGAAAACTCGGGAGTTTGAAGAAAAGACTGCAGAAGATCAGAGAGTGATTGCACAATTTCAGGAGGAAGTTGCCAACTGTGAGGTAAAAATAAGAGAGCTTGAATATCTCCTGGAGGCTTCCAAGACAATGGAAGACAATGTGTCAAAACTCAATGAATTACTTAAAGAAAAAGAATCTATTATTGTTAATCTGGAGACAGTTACAGCAACTCTGCAGGAGAAGTCTGCAAATGCAGACAAAATGTTTGAAGAGTTAAGTAGCAATGAAGCAAATCTGATTCAAGAAGTTATGCAGCTGAAAAACAGCTTGGAGCAGATGAAACATTCTCTTCGGGAAAAGGAAAAGAGTGAAATGGAGAAAGTGCAACGTATAGAATCGTAAGTAACCACTGAGTTAACTTAGAGCCCTTTGAGAATGAACTAGAGTTTAAAATAGTTAATGGGAACATCTCTTCGACTTAATGCATCTGCATGCTTATCAATGGCCAAACTACTACTTTAGGATGCTTTGGTATGCTACTTGAGTTCCAAGGGAAAACAGGAGTGTGCAAGGAAATGAAGAATAATATGGGGATTTCTGGTGGTTTTGTTGTACATCCCTCAGAATAGCATCTGAATAATTTATTGCTTCAGCATCTGATTATGAGAAGCAAGCTGAAATTCAGAAGTAATTGTTTAAATCTTGTCACTGTTCTAGATAGATTTAAGAGTCTATTTACAAATAGAAACCAACAGGCAGGGCATGGATTAAGCTGTAATTGCTGTTTCCATGAGACGTGTAACAGTAATGTTCTTTGTCTCTTTATTTTTAACATAAGGCTAGAAAATATTCTTTCTGAGAGTTCTGCCCTTGTACTGAATTTGAAAAAAGATTTGCAGAGGAAAGAAGAAGAGTATGCAGATCTAAAAGACAAACATTCTGATGCCGAGAAACAAATTCAGGAAGTACAAAGCGAGGTTTGTAGTCAACTGAGCTATTTTTTTCTGTAAGATTATGCTTGGCTTTCTGCTGTTAAAACTTGTCAAACTTTAACTATGAAGCTGGAAATTTCACACTAGTGTGGCTAGCAGCAAATCTTAGGTAAAGTTGCCATTGAAGCTCTAGAGGGGACCAGAAGTTAAAACATGGTTTCACATAGATAATGAACAGAGGAAAGTAAAGTTGGTTAGTAGTCTGGAATAAGGTTTGTGAAGAGAATAGCTAATCTGCCTCTGGAGGGGACTTGTTATTATCTCTACGTTACTGGTGACTTGCCATTGGTATCCGTGGTAACTCCAAAGCCTAAAACCTAAGTCTTGTGAAAAAACACTGATAACTGGGAAGAAGAATGCTATTTACTTGAAGAGAAATAGACTAATTTCCAGAGGCTCTTTAATATAAGCATGTATATTTTTTTTCTTCAATTTCAGCTTCAGTGATGTTAATAGTTAAAATTTAATTATTAAACAAGAAGATATCTTAAAACCCATTTTGCAGGAACTTAGTCTGAAAGTTTATTGGGTGTGCTTGGGGTGGAAAATTGAAGCTTAAAAATGAATTCATGTCTTCCTTGGTAACCTTGCACTTGCTGTCGTTTTCCTACTCAGCACTTGTTTGTGAATTCCTCTTTATTTAACAAAGAAGTATTTGGCCAGGTTGGATTACAGAAGTCTTTTAATTAACCGTGAGCTGTGCTTACATTACAGGTGTCCACGATGCGTTCTGTGGAGGAATCCCTCAGGAACAAGATGGAAGAACTTGAAAGGATTAATAACCAGTTTAAGGATGAGCTGGATTATAAAGACTATACTATCCAACAACTTAAACAGGTATTTTTCTTGCTCTTAATTTTTATTAAATTAATGATGCAGGTTTTCCAAGCAACAGGAAAAAGGTCAAAAAAAAAAAAAAATTGGAGCAAAATGAAAGTGGCCAACTGAAATTAGTGGTAGACCATGAAAGATATTCAAATAATTAGTCACTACAGAGCACTGGCAGATTGTTTTCAATACAATAATCTGCATAGTAAATACATATGTAATACATGCATATAACCTGATCTTGTTGAGTGACATCATGATATGTTAATTGAAATGTCTTACCATAAATTCTTTTTATCAGCTTGAGTCCTTATTTATGCTTTATGAAAAGCTTATTAATTCTAGGCTGTCTTAAAGATTCTGCTTGTTTTTACTGTGTATGCTTTTCTTTCAACATGAAATATAGGAGCTGGTGGAAACTGAGAGGATGGAAGATATCTCCAAAGACTATGACCAATTATGTGACGGTCAGCCATTATTTGTGTGTGTGTGTGTGTGTGTGGAATATCCGTGTAAACGTTGTCACATTGCTAATGACTTTGAGTCTTCTGTGTTTCGATTTTAAAACATGTCTGCATGTATTTGTATGTAAATATTTCAATGGAGATGCTCTATTTCTTTTAAAAGAGCTTTTGGTCATGGGAGAATCTTGATTTGAGAATAATGGGAGCTAGTAGGGAGTTCATCTGTAAATTTTCAAACCTTCAGATCTGTGTGCAAGGGATAGAACAATTGAAGTTATGCGGATGGCATTAGAAGAACAAGAGGAAATGCAGCTTGAACAAGATGAAATGCTTCAAGCTCAGTTAGAAGAGAACCAAAAATTAGCTTCAGGTAATCTTTCCAGGGAAAGGGAGCAGGGATGCAAAAGGGGTTTAGACGTACTGTGATAGCCACTTCCATTTTCATGTGACTGTTACTTAGGCATTAACGTTCCATAGTAAACAACAAATCTCTTGTAGTTAAAGGCTTCTGTTATTTCTTTATGTCTGTAGCAGATAAAACCGAAGCTGCTTTAGTAAAAAGTCATTGGTGTGGTATTTCAAATATATATTTGAAATGATATGCTATCTAACCTCATTTTGTGTATTGAGTAGAACTGATTGCATGGAAACACAAATACAGTGAACTGGAATACCAGAGCAATGGTGACTGGCAGCAAAAGAACAACGAAAGTGATGAGGCAAATTTGAATGAAAACAGTACAGAATTAATAAAGCTGCAAAAAGAGCTGGAGGTAACTTAACTTCAAAGTTGTAACTTGATAAAGTAAACTGTTATATTGATTACAGAAACTTCCTGTAACACCTGCAGTGCAACATGCAATAGGGACCAGGTGCAGCTTTTTTGTGGTACGTTAAGAATGGCATCACTGATGCCCCCATAGTATAGGAAGTGCAGCCTTCCCTACATTATGCTGCCATGAGCAGTGCTTCTTTTGCTGGCCTCTGAACAGTTAGTTGTCTTATCCCATCTGATGTTATTTTTTGTTATTGTTGTTTGTTTGTTTTTTTAAATAAAAGTAATGGGCTGGCAGTGGGAGTTTTCTAAGTGAGTATACAATAGGTTACATCCACTCTGTTAGTGGAATGGTTCTGAGCTTCTTTCCTCCTTCACCTTGAGTAAGCTTATTCATGATATTTTTTTTAATGCGCAGAGCCAATTCCCTTTTTCAAGAAGAGGGGAAAGTTGAACATTCATTGCTTCATTCTATGCCATGTCAATGTGCTATAAGCAGAGTATACTTATACAATTGTTGTTTGCAAGAAAGGAATACTAACTCAAAGCAAATTGTAACTTACGGTGTATTTGTCAAAACTGTTTTCTGTTAGTTGCTTGGGCAACTAATATAAGCTATCGAAATCATCATCTAACTTTATCACCAGAAGCCTTTTTTGTTGGGCTGCGGGTCTACTAATTTTCCTTGGTTAAAAGACTTTTATTTTTTCCAAGCAGTTTCTCAGGTGCTCTGTCCTATATATGAGAATGTCTGCCAGTAGGTTTGATAGGAAAGGAGACTACTCCTACAGTGTAAACTGTGTTGCTTTTCTTTGTCTTTCAACCCTGAAGGAGCTGCAAGTTTTTCTACAACTGCTGCAAGGCAGCGTAAAGTGTTAGAAGTTTTTAAGTTAAAAGAGTTTTTCTTATACTGACTTTTGGTGTAAGTTCTGTAAAGCTTGTGTGAACATTTATAAAGAAAAAGAGATGTTTTATGGAGGCTCTGCAGTCTGAATAAGAAATACTGGAAATGATTATTTTTTAATGGAAAAGAACTAATGATTATCCAATACCTGCCTTTGGGAATATTCTGTAATAAAAACTGCTAATGTTTCTGTTATCTTGCAGAAACAAGTCTATTTTATCTTGCAGAAACAAGTGTATTTAATGATGACCTGGCTTTTAAGACTTTTATTCCTTAATGACTCACTATTTCATTTTTGGTTTCTTTGAAATAGGAAAGTGAGACTAAGTATCAAACTGATAGAAAAAAGTGGCTGGAGGAGAAAGAAGAGCTCCTAAATCAGATAAAAGAAGCTGAGAATCTTCGCAACAAAGAAATGAAACAATTTGCTGAGGACCGACAACATATATCATAGATCATACATTTACTAAGACTGTAAAATGGTGCTAACTACCGAAGTGTTAGAACAGTTCAGTGTGTAGTAGGTGATGTTCACTGTTCATCTGTTCTTCTTTTAGGAAAGACTTGTTGCCCAGCTGGAGGAAAAGGACCGTAATCTTCAAAAGTGGCGTGAGGAGAGAGATCAGTTAGTTGAAGCTTTGGAAAAATAGCTCAAAACTTTGGCTTCTAATGTCATACAAAAAGAGACAGAAATAGCAGAACTGAGACAATCTGCCTTAAAGGATTCAAGCAAGGTCAGCTCTCCTTTCCTCCTACCTGATTAGCTACCCATAAATTCTGTAAGACTCCTGTACCTGATCTTTGTATTCTGGGTGTGGTTCTGTTCTTGAACACTGTCGTATTGACATCATGTGCAACTAACCAAAAAAAGCACCAGCTTTTATTTTTGTTCTTCAGAAACAGAATTTCTGTTAATTACTAAAATTTCAAATTTTTCAGTAGTTCAGATAAGCAGATGTCAGTTTGGTGCTTATGATCCTACAATCAGACTGGACATCTGTAGCTTTTTCTGATAATTCACAGCATTTCCGGAACCCAAGCTAGGCTCAATACTCAGACAGTAGTTCTGTCTCAGGTTTCTTACTTTCTTTGCTTTCTCTGAGGTAGTATCTACAATGGCATGAAAAGACAGAAGGGGACGTGGAGAGAGATTAAGGGAAGCATCAAAAAGCAGAGGGGGGATGATCTCTGGAAGTTGCATTTCTTATTTCAACATCCAGCTTTTAATCAGGATAGCCAATCTAAGCCGTAGCATAGAATTTCAGATGCTAAACAGAAGACTAAATGAGTTGTGCTGTTTTGAGAATGTTTGGATTCACTTTCTCTGAGAAGAAAGATGTTCTCATAGCAAAACTTCCCCTACAACTGCCGACTTTCTCACAGTACCGAGGATTTGGGAACAAATAAAAGCTCAGGTTATTATATCTTAAGGGAGATGAAGGCTGAAGCACATAAGTAAAATAGAAGAATCAAAATATATTGTATTACAACTTACTACATATTCAGTGATGAGTACTTGTTGGTTCTTTTTGTCTTCCACTCAAACATGAGCTCTCATCTTCTCAAAAATATTTTATTTACTAGAACACCATCTCTCTGTGTACATTATGGAACTTTTCCATGCAGTTTTCCATGTATTCGTATGTGGATGCTGAAGATTAGGCAGAGGTTTAGCCTTTGGTTCTAACATAGCAGCTGTGAGCGTGCAGAGTATGGGGGGAATGGATGACAAAACAACCAGCATTACAGATTTTGTCCCTAAATAATGTCTCGCTTTCTCTCTTTTGGAGGCAGAATACTGCCTGAGACTGTTAGTGAGACCCAGTAGGGTGTATCTGAAGATCACACAATGAATAGATGTTACTACCTTCCCACACTTGTGCTGTGTTTCAGCTTACGTGTTCATGTGGCGTCTGAGCTTGAGGTTTTACACTGTAACTTTAGAAAACTCGAGATATTTTGGAGGTCTAATGCATAGCCTAATCTTTACTCCTTTTAAATATTTACAGCCTAGGAAACAACAAAGCAAAACTAAAACTGGAGAAAGTATTCCATTAAGATGCAAAGCTGAAGACAATTATTTGTCACGTCGATGTACTAGGAGCCTCACTTCATTAAATGAATCTGAGGTTAGTATGAAACTTCAGATCTGAAAATGTTGTGATTGTATTGCTTTTGATAAGGAATGAGTAGGAAAAGATCTCATGTTCTCTAAACAATTCCCAAGTTTTAATTTATTTATCCCTTTCAAGGTGATCAGATCACCTGTTTTTATAGCCTTTGATAGGAATAAAAGCTGTTGAAACAATTGTGTGATGAATTTTTGTCAGGTGCTGTTGAAAACTCTCCTCATGTTAATGCTTATGAAGTGGCTCATGATTAGATAAGTTACTTGGAAAAAATCCATGGAGCCACTGAAACGGGCACAGCAAATTGAACTTATTTTCTTCCTCTGCGGGATTTCTGGATATTGTTTTGTTAGCAGATGATGTTAATCATTCCTATATAAGTTTTTAATTGCTAACTTTCATAAAATAGCAGTTACATATATTTTAAAAACAAAGTATTTATTAACCAACTTAATTCTTGGAAATACAGTGGGTGGTGATACTCCATTCAGATTCTTAGCAGAGCCTGATAAAGTGGCTCTGACTACTTTTTGTCTTTCTACAATTAAAAAAAGCATTAAAAACAAGCATTAAAAAATGCTATTTCTACCTCAGTAAAGTAGTTGAAGAATTTAATCAATGAACTGCTTTAATGAACAAAACTAACAGCCAAGCTCAGTGATAATGGTTTAAGAGAAGGGAATTTCTCTTAACTTCATTGTGTATTTTCTTTGAAACCTGTAGACATAAATCAGCTTTTTAGACATCAAGAGATGTCTAATACTGATATCTTATTGTCCTGTTTTTATAATTGAATGCTTATTTATTATTTGATTTACAGTGGAATAGTTACCACTAGCAAATACTTCCCTACTATTAGCAAAGGTGTTTAAAGTGTTCACTTTTGTGACATCAATTGTTCTTTCCAAAAGAATCATGGCTGAAACTTGTCTTATTTTCCCAGGATTTTGTGAAAAGTGAGAACACGAAAAATACAAAATCTGTCATGGCTTTTAATTCACCCTCTGCAAGTGACGAGAAAATGGTTGGTTTTTGTTCTAGTTTTGAAGCTAGCTTGGGACTTCCTGTAATTGTGTGGTCACACGAAAGAAGCAGTGTCTTATCCTTATGTGTATACCTGAATGGGAATCTTACATGCTTATGAGCTCTTCCTATTAAATTCCATAAGCTAACCAAAGGGCAAGTCAGTCTGTCCCCAGAGCGTGTAATGGCTGTACTGTGTAATGATTTGGAGGGAAGGATATTGCACACTGAATAGTTGGGAAGAGAAGCTTTAGTGTATTATCGTGTGCTTTTGTAAGTGAAGCCTTTGTATTAAACTAAGGTTCATATCATTAATATGCATGGCAGTTATTAAAAACAGATGTTCACATGTGATAGCAGTATCCTTGGCATGGTCAGAGTATGAGTAGTAGATTTTTCCCATCTGTTGTCTTCTGTTTTGTATGTTTGTTTATTTTATGTAATTAGAACAGCTTATGTAAGAAACAACTCCACAGCTTGGGAGCTACTTTTAAAGAAACTACTGCCTTATTAAGAAACTTTCAGAAACGTATGCCTTGAAATAGCTGAGATTTTGACAACTCCCTAAAGGGTATAAAATTGTCTACATTACTTGCCGTTGTGGTATCATCAGCATAATGAACAGAGGTGTCAGTAGTAAAGCTCAAAATGTCAACTTAAAATAACGTTGAACTAAAATGAAGTTTAAACAATGCTCTTGTTTCACATGTTCACATCTCTGTTGAACAGAAATCCGGAAAAGACTACTTCCTGAGAAAGCGAGTACATGCTTCAAGACTGACTAAAAAGAAGGATGAAACACTGCAAAAAGTTGGAGATTTTATTCAAAGCTCTCCTATTATACACTCTAAAGGTTGGTGTAGAATAAGTTTTATTCCATGTTTTCTAGACATTGTAGAATGGCTTGTTTCTGCTGTAGGCTATTAATGTATGTGTTCTTAGAGAACTTGTCTGCCATGTTAAGTTGTCCTTTGATTTATGAAGTAAATGCATTTATTCGTCTCTTCAGAGATTCATTATTACATTTGTGAAAACCTACAAGTATACAGAGAAAGTTGGTTCTGTCTTGTGCTTCTGTCAGCACGAAAGTTAGGCCTGTTGTTTAACTCCTGCTGAAGTTTCTGACTTCCAGCGACTTCTGAGCCATGATTGTCTTTCATACTCCATTTTAATGCGTGCTTTAAGCTGCCGTACCTGAAGCTATAAACTGTTTCAGCTATAGAAGCAATAAAGAGCCTCGATGAACAAATACAATTTCTGAGTATTTTCACTTAAATTTTACGTGTCATTTATAAACCAAGTTTGTTACGAAGCTTTTTTTGCATTCATTGATTTAAAGACTCACAAAACCAGTAAGTTGATTGGTTTATGTATCAAAACAAATTTCTTCTAGCCAAGAAGCTGATGTCAGCAGTAAGTTCTCCTAAATCAAACGAACCTGAAAGTCTCGAAGAAGGAGAGACCAAGCCAAAACGATGCAAAAGGAAGCTGTATTCCACTGTCGTTTCTGGCCCTCTAGATATACCTGCTTCTTCGGTAAGCGATTATACTGTAGTCTTGGCTTAAAATAAACTACTAAGGAGTCCAAACAGACTGGAGGTTTCATCTATTTTCAGGGGGAGGTTGAAAGTACTGAGGTATTTCTTTATTCTACCAAGTCATTCTTGTTGGTATTCCTGCTGTTCTGTTTTATTTTGTCCTCAAAGATCTCTGTGTTTGGCTGGCTTACAGTTTACTAAGTAGGTGATGTAGCAATCACGGAGATGTCTTCTAATTTGGAATCATAGATAATTTCAGTGTGTCGGAGTGGGATTATTCTACTACACGCTTTTCTAGAGCACAACTTAGACAGCTTTTTAGGTATGCTTAAACTATGATCTCCTGTCTAAGCCAACTTGCAAAGGATCTGATGTGCCAGTTTCATGACTCTGTCGGCAGCTATTGTGCTAAGAACATTCTTGCTCTGTTGGAACTGCATCTTTTAATTATATTAGAGTCCTTTTTCTGTTCAGCATAGTGATCATTTGCCCATACTGTAATATCCCTCTGAATTTTTTGATGATTTGACGAATGATAGGGGCAGAAACCAAAATGTTATATTTTTTTTGTTAGAGGATGAAGAAGATGAGACAATTTCTTCTCTCACTGTAGTTCTGAGAACATGGAACTGAACCGAGAACTGAAATTCTGGGCAAGTCATAGCTACAGGGATTGAGGCTAAAAATGTTTTCTGAACGCTTCATGTTTCACAAAACAAGTATTATAATACTCTTTTGAAAACAAGTATTTCAAAATGAAAGCTGCCTTCAGGCTTTCCTCAGATGTGTGTGCTTTTTTAAGATAAACAGGATTTTGTACATTCTCCATATTTGTTCCTTGTGATTAAGCTGCATTAAAATGATCTCGGTATCCCATAGTTTTCTGAATAAAATATAATAAGCAAATGCCATTCTGAAATCCATTTAGGGGAAGAAATATGTTTGCGTGGGTCAAGAAGAGCTTGTCAGTCTTGTGTGAAAAGATGAGTAACTTTTGAAATGTTTTCTTCAGGAATCTGAGGAACAAAAGAAGGAAAGTGATCATCTGATCATCAAGCGACGGCTGAGATCCAGAACAGCTAAAAAACCTTGAAGAAGCGTGTTTGTTCCCCTTTCTCAGGACATACTTTTATCGTAGTATTAAAACTGGTTGTTAATAAACAGTAACAGTTACTCCGTTGGGTTCTTAAATTTGTATATAGGTGTACAGTGTCTCTCTGACAGTTTCAAACTGACTCCATTGAGGCTGAAATAAATACAAGCTTTCTTAAACTGGGTTTGGATTTTATTGTGGTTAAGGGTTTATTTATTTTTGTCTTGCCTCCCCTGTATAGGAACAGTATCTCTAGGACTGATTGCTATTTACCCATTGTGCAGTAATAACTGTACTTGTTCAGGATGGCCTGGCTTGCTTTTTTCACGTGACTGGTGTACTTAGCAGAACTCTGGCAGAGAGAAGAGCATGAATACACATTAATATTTATGTATACTTAATTTTTGGGCATTTTAAAAGAATTTTCTTTGGAGAGAAGATGGTGCCAATTCCTCAGTGTGGAAGAAAGGTGCTTTCCCTCACTTGTGCAAATTCAGCTTTAAATTAATAAACTTAGAAAAATAAACCCAATACATTTGGGGGGAATTCTAATATCCCAAATACTGTTCTCCCCCTCAGTGAGCTTCGAACCTTTAGATGCTGTTGGATGAATTAGCTGAAAGGTTCTCAGCTGGCAGTATGTCCTTGTGTTGTCTCCAAGTCCAATAGTTCCTATAGATTCAATTGCTCAGGAGGTAAAAACATGGATTAAAGCCGACTTGGGTGAATATTTGAGAGTTTGATGGGAGTGAATTGCCTTAAAAGCAGCTGGTGATAGAACAATATACTGATTGTATTTAAAAAAACCCACAATCGTACTATTTGTTGCTGTGCCGATAAGCTGCATGTGGATGTCAACATGGAGGCTTTTATTGACCTGGAGTAGAAAACAGCATTCATACCTACCAGGTGAGATGGGCAGCTACTGCACAGGTACACAGAAGAAACTGATGGAAGCATAAGTACTTGAAATCACCCTCCCTCCAATTTATTGACCTATGTATGTGAATGCCGTGCATGAATGCCTCATAGCCAGATGTCAAAATGAAACAATGCTGCCTGAAGTGGTTGGTGACAATATGGAAGACGGTTCTGATTAGCTGCAGTTTGCAAATTACTTGCAAATATTTCATATCCAGAAGACTGCAATTTATCAGCCATGCGATATTGGAGGCAAAGTCATTGCAGGGGATGGGAGTGATCTACTTGTTCCAGAAGCTGTTAATAGAGCTCTCGTTGCTACTGGGTACATCATGATATACACTTAATTACACTACTTTTCAAATGGTATTTTTATTATGAGAACAGCCTCATTGCTGCCTGCTGCTGCATGGGAAAAGTAGTTGCACACTTGGTATAATTATATGTGGTTCTCTGCTGCAAAACTGACCTTTTACAAAATGTCACATGTGGTGTTTGGTGAGTCTCAGGCTTGCCTAATTTCTGTGCATTTTCGTAAGGCACAGCAAGTGCAGAAAACAGGTTGCTTTGTTTAGGGAAAAGAAAAACCAACCACAAATGTTTAGCTGACTTGCGGAATCAAACTCTATAATCCAGAGATGGGTTGTAAAGCAGGTATGTTTACTCCAGTGTTGCGCAGCGCCAGGTGCAAGGGGGATAGCTCCTCCATACCTGCACACCGACTTGTAAAGCCGTGATACAGAAAGCAGGCAGAAGAAACATCCTTCAAATCCAGAAGGTAAACTCCACCTATTCATTCCTTAACTGGGTTAATAAAGTGCATGGATTTGCCACCACTGAGTGTATGCATTCAACAATTCTATTACTTGCCTTCAAGTGTTGTACCAAACTACAGCACTTGCTATCAAAAATTTTTGCAAAATTGGAGTCCAAACTCCAGAAAGTCTTCTATCCTTCTACAGTTATGTATCCTTATAGGGTACCACTTTACCCTGACTGGGCAATCTCTTGCTTTTAACTTCTATTCAGGGCTTCATGTTTGGCCCTGATGCCCACACCCCTAAGTGCATCATGTTTGATATTGCTGTGACTCCTGGGGTACAACATTGTTTTTCCCCATTTGTGCTAATGCCAGACTTACAGTTTTTAAACAGTCAATATTGTTGGACCCTTAGCTCCAGTTTTATTAAATTTCTTGCCAGAGCAACCTGGCAGGTACAAGAATTTCTGTATTCCTACTTAGTTTATATTTAATTAATCCAAAAAAAACGTAAACCTTTTCTTGTTGGGCAGTAGCTTCTATTACTGTTACAAAACCATCTATGAGTAGTAAGAAGCACCCATATCCACCAGAAAATAAGTCTCCTTATCCTGCTTCCCTAGATGCAATTTCCCGTTGCAGTTTGCACACTGCTTTCCTTTCAGTGGGGCGGAGCCCTCCCTGGGCACTTCAAGCCCCCATTCCCCCCACCTCTCCCTGAGGGGATCTCTGGGTCCTACGGCCCTATTCTGGCACCACAACAGTAACAGCTGTTATTATCACCAATTCCCTTACTATCTGTTTGTCAATCAGTTTTGTTTTGTTTTCATATCGTTCACCTCTTTTCAGTCCTGACATCCCTGTTATACCTTGCCAGTCCTTACTCCTCCAACCTGTGTCTGTCCCAAACTCTCTCACTTTCCAAACTCTCATCATTACAAAAACTACTAACATCCTATTTCAGTTTCACCTCCTTCTCTCCAGGTGTCCAGTGCTAACACTGGGATTTCAGGTTTCCTACACCTCTGCACATGAAGGCTATTCTCACTTCCATTGCCCCCTCCTCCCCACCTCCCCCCTTTGCTGCTTACAGCAACAGTCTCCGTACCCGGCTCTCTCTCACTCCAAGAGTTATTGCAAGGGGGGGGGAAACAATACAGGGGGTTGCTCTCATACCAGCACACATAAACTCACTTTCTCTTTAACTCTTTTTCCTTTGTACACAATTTTACTATTTGTACCTTCAGTTACACTTTGACACACCCTCAATTATACTTCTGTATACCAATAGCAATTACACTTTCTTATACCATCAAAGCAGTTTGTCCCATTCCCTTCAAAACCCACAGATCAAACAGTACAATTTTTCAGTTTCCACAAACACCCTTAATACCATATAACTTTCCCTTAGCAATCCATATCATTCAGTTCCTTGGGCTGTTCCACCCTTATCTTTATGGCCTTATTTCATGTTTTTCTTGATTCCCAATTTCATCTTTATCCCCTAGTTTTAATACAGTATTCTCAAAAAGTGGTACTGTCATCCCGGTTCTCTCTACCCCTGTTATCTTTAAGGCCTCATTTGTTAATTTGAGTCCTGACACCTTACGGGCCAGTGATGAACGAGCTGTCCCAGTATCAACTAAAACCACAACTTCTTCCCCCTCAGGTCCCACTTTTATATTTACCAGGGGGTCCTGATGGGACCAAAGTTTTGAAAGCCCCAGAAATTGATCTAATTGTTCTGCTACTCTTATAGAATCTTCAATTAAAGATTTCATTTCCTTCTTAAAATTTCTAATTTCTCCACTAGTGAGTGGGGAGTTTACATAGCATATTTGTCCTTGTCCCAATGGGACCTCCCATAAGGGGTACACTGAGGTGCTGGTACAGCTAGTGTCTGGGAAAGGAGAAATTTTTATGTCCCTTTTACATTGTTTTAATTCTCTCCTGAGCCCAGCATGCCCCTCTTTTCTGTGAAATGTCCCTGTGTGCTTTACCATTTCCTCTTACTGGGGCACTGCCTGTCTCCCTTTGTGCTACATTGGGGTTATATGGGGGGGAGATTCTCAGGAGGGTCCCATTGATTAGTTCCTTTTTCTAATTCCTCTCCTTCCTGGTCCGGGCCTTTTTCTTTTTACTAATAACAGGCTGATTTCTTGTATCCAACAGGCAGCATATTCTGATTCCTCCTTTGAAAAGGGGTTTTGTTCTTTACATATAAATTCGAGATCTGACAAACCCAACCTTCATCAGATCCATATTTTGGCCAAATATTGATTTTCCCTGTAGTGGATCTCTAGGCCATATCTAACACAATATTTAAACATCTTTTCCCTATCCTTTTTCCTGGTTTTGGGATCATTTTAACCCGTCCTCCAACTTATATACTAACCACCAATGATTACATTATTTGATGAGGGTGTTCTTGCTTAGAGTCCCTCCCGGTTCCCCAGCAATATCCCTCCGATATGCCAATATACATCCTAAGAGATTTTCTTAGGTATCTCTTTCCCTTATGTTCCTACACAAACGAGGAGGGGGAGCAATGGTTCAAAAACAAATTTCGTAAAGTTAACATGTTAAAGCGGAGGTAACACAACCCTATTGTTTCTCTAATCTGGATCATTATCACATTTAAACCGCGGTATTTTCTACAACAAAAGCAACAGGGTCTCGATACTAATTGTGGTTTGCCTTTTGTGGGCTTTTACCCCGCAGGATCATCTGCTTCTGTCTTTAGTGAAAGGACTCTCCCTCAGCAATAGCAATCCCAGACCCTGGAGGTTGATGAGAGAGTCCGGGGAATGGGAGATTTCCCTTTAGTCGGGGAAGAGGAGGTCTGTGAGTGCCTAGGAAACATTAAGGTCCACAAATCCATGGGACCTGATGGGGTGCATCCGCGGGTGCTGAGAGAGCTGGCGGAGGTCGTTGCTGAGCCGCTCTCTGTAATCTATCAGAGGTCTTGGAGAACTGGGGAGGTGCCTGAAGACTGGAGGACGGCCAGTGTCAGTCCAGTCTTCAAAAAGGGCAAGAAGGAAGACCCGGGTAACTATAGGCCAGTCAGCCTCACCTCTGTCCCAGGGAATGTGATGGAACAGCTTGTGCTGGATGCCATCTCCAGACAACTGGGTGATAAGGAGGTTATCAGCAGTCCTCAGCATGGGTTCACCAAGGGGAGGTCATGCTCGACCAACCTGGTGGCTTTTTATGAAGATGTCACTAGCTGGGTGGATGGGGGGAGGGTGGTAGATGTAGTCTACCTTGATTTCAGTAAGGCTTTTGATACTGTCCCCCATGACATCCGTATAACAAAGCTGAGGAAGTATGGGATAGATGAGTGGACGGTGAAGTGGGTCGAGAATTGGCTGACTGGCAGAGTGCAGAGGGTTGTCGTTGGCGGTGCGGTGTCTGGCTTGAGGCCTGTAACTAGCGGCGTCCCCCAGGGGTCTGTACTGGGTCCGGTCTTGTTCAACATCTTCATCAACGACCTCGATGAGGGGATAGTGACCACCCTCAGCAAGTTTGCTGAAGACACGAAGTTGGGAGGATTGGCTGACACGCCTGAAGGCTGTGCTGCCATTCAGTGAGACCTGGACAAGCTGGAGAGCTGGGCAGTAAGAAACCAGATGAGGTTTAACAAAAGCAAGTGTAGAGTCTTGCACCTGGGTAGAAATAATTGCATGCACCAGTACAGGCTGGGGGATGAGCTGCTGGAGAGGAGCTCTGCAGAGAGGGACCTGGGCGTCCTGGTGGACGACAGATTGACCATGAGCCAGCAGTGTGCCCTTGTAGCCAAAAAGGCCAATGGCATACTGGGGTGTATTAAAAAGAGCGTGTCCAGCAGGTCGAAGGAGGTGATCCTCCCCCTCTACTCTGCCCTGGTGAGGCCTCATCTGGAATACTGTGTCCAGTTCTGGGCTCCCCAGTACAAAAAAGACAGAGATCTCTTGGAAAGAGTCCAGCGGAGGGCCACTAAGATGGTGAAGGGCCTGGAGCATCTCCCCTATGAGGAGAGACTTAGGGAACTGGGTCTGTTTAGCCTTGAGAAAAGAAGGCTGAGAGGGGATTTGATCCAGGTTTATAAGTACCTGAGGTGTGGGAGCCATAGTGGTGAGGCTGGTCTCTTTTCAGTAGTGCTTGGGGACAGGACTAGGGGTAATGGGATGAAAGTACAGCATAGGAATTTCCGCACGAATGTGCGGAAGAACTTCTTTACCAGTGAGGGTGACGGAGCACTGGAACAGGCTGCCCAGGGAGGTGGTGGAGTCTCCTTCTCTGGAGCTATTCAAGACCCGCCTGGACGCCGAGCTGTGCAACATGGTGTAGGAAGCCTGCTTTGGCAGGGGGGTTGGACTCGATGATCTCTAGAGGTCCCTTCCAACCCCTACAATTCTGTGATTCTGTGATTCTGTGATTCTGTGAAGTCACCTCACCACCCAGGCAGGACCGCTGAAATCAGTGGGGTGCACCTCTCCTGTCCAGGAACCCGAAAGAGGTGATAATAATCCCAGGCCAGCAATTGTAGTATTGATATGATGATTTTATTCAAAGTCTTTGTTAAACAAAGAGGGAAGGAAGGGAGGGGTGCGCTGGGGGGGGAATGGGAGGGGTGGAGGAGGGTTGATGTCAGACTGTGAAATCAATTTTTTTAATCTTAATTCTGCTTCAGAAACAACATCTGATTCCCACGCTCTCTGCTTGGTATTTTGTCTTTTGATGCAAACACGTAAGCCCCATTGGTGCCTGGTTCAGCAGTTCAGCTTCCTTTGCGCCCTTTGCCTGGTTGTAGGGAAGGTGGCAGGCTCTGATTCAATGATGGTGTTGTATGGACACAGTATTTATCGCCATGTATCCAAAGGTGCAACAGTTTCTGGAAACCCAGGTGGGATCCTATAGGTGATGGTTCTCTCGCCACCAAGCATCCAGTTGCCAGCAGTGGGTGAGTTCACTGGGACTTTGGGGATGGGAGGTGCCAACTAGCAAGCCTTCAATATCTGCTACTAAAATCAGACTTGGAAGCACGTTACACGTGGGAAATACACTTGGTGCAGGAAAGGGGATTTCCTTAGCCATCAAAAAAAGATGAAACTGCAGATCTATCAACAAAAATGTAAGCACGTGACACTTGACTTGGCGGGTCTGTGGGAAGGTCAGCTTCTCCGTGTTTGTATTTCAGCCATCATCCTCCACACTGGAGAGGATTTATCCGCTTGGCTTGCTTAATTGCAGCACGTTTCACACGCGTGGATAACCTGTGCATATTGCGTCACTACCCCTGTGGCCTGAGGTGGTGCACCAGGCTGGAAATAATGCCTTCTTGGGGTTGTTGAAGCTCTGCAAAAGTTTGCCAAGCAAAGTTGTGGATGCTCCATCCCTGGAGGTGTTCAAGGCCAGGCTGGATGGAGCTCTGGGCAGCAAGACTCTGTGGGTGGCATCTCTGCCCGAGGCAGTGGGGCTGGGGTTCTGAGTTCTTCACTGTCCCTTGCAAGCCAAGCCATTCTATGATTCTGCATTTCTATGATGTAAGCACCAGCCCCACACAGCCCTGGTGCAGTGCATCACAAGAGCAGCAGCCTGCGGGGAGCCACCACCCGGAATCACAGAGATGTGAGGTCACAATGCCCCATCCTATGACTGTGCTGAGCTGCGTCATGAGCTCACAAGGCCTGGCTGCAGGCTTGGCTCAGTGCGACACTCACTGTGGCTGCAGCGGTGGTGTTGGAAGCGTGGTGCAAGTGTGGGGGCGGCCATGGACCCTGCCCGCCTTGTCCTCTTCCTCCTATTGGTGGCCATGAGTTTTCAGGAGAGCTGTGCTGCTCCGTGGCGAGCACGGGGAGCAGGTGAGTGGGTAGAGATGGGACCCAAACTGAGCAGCGCTGGGAGCAAGAAGTCAGGCTGTGTCCCCACGGCCCTGTAGTACACTTGCCTGGGGCCTGCCTTCCATGGGGGTGTTGCTGGGTAGGGGGTGATGGGCAGCACTGCAGGAGCCGGGCAAGAGCCCGTGGCTGCGTTGCTCCCCAGGGCTGGCTCCAGCCATGCCAGGCTGTAGCTCTGCTAATTGCTGGCTGCAGCACAGCCTTCGTCCTGGGAGATGCCCGGGGAGAGTTCAGAAGAGGCGTGCTGGGCGTGCATGAGCATTTCTGCTTCAGGCTCATGGCACTCCCCAGTTTCCAAGCCAGAGCCCCAGTCCACAGCCCAGGGGAAGAGACAGGTGTGCTTTCCTCCAGTGCCTCAGTGTGACCTTGCTGTCCATCAGAGGCCTCCCAGTAAGAAAGCCCTGGGGGGCTGCATCTTCTTCCACGTAATCTGTGAGAGATGTGGCACGTGGCCCGGAGAGAGCACTGCATACGCTGCCAGGTGCCACCCTACGGGCCATCCCGTCCACCCTGCAACTTTGGAAATCATGACCTGAGTTATTCTCCCATGCCCCACATCCAGTTACTGAGGGAGAAGGAGATCACACCATATAGTGCATATAAGTGGGAACTTATCTCATCTGTTCTTGATTCTAGATGATGAGCTTCGTGCTCCCTTTCCGGATGCTCCTTTGGATCCGGACTTCATGCCTGTGCCTGGGGGACAACCCAGGGGTAAGTTGTGAGTGTCTGTTTCCTTGGAGGCTGAAACGTTCATGCTCTCATGGTTTACCTGGGTGCAATTTTACTGGAGATCCTCTCCAGGTCTTCCAAGCCTGTTTGTGCCCGGAAGGGTTTGCACAGATGAGCCATGAGTATTTTTTCTCTCAGAGAGCTGCCACGTTTCAGTGGGAAGGTTACCGCTGCCCCTCTGCAGCTGAGGGAGCCCAGACCTTTGTATTTGGGCTGTGGCATTCCCCAACCACCGCCAGACCCTACAGGTCACTCAGGGAAAAGGAGGCCCCCACATGTGCCGGAAGCTCTCCTCACCTGTGTCTGATCACACTTGTGTCTGCAGGCCCTGTCCCCTGTACGCTCTGCTACTCAGTTGATGCTGTAGTGTGTGACTAAAACTTTTCATGGGTCTTTGGTTGCAGAAGTGCCCCCAGTGTGGGCCTTGCCCGGTCATCGGTTTCCTCCTGTGCTGGAGCCCAGCTGGAATCCCAGCAGTGAGTACTCTGTCTTCACTGACTTGGCTGACTCGCCGCTGATCTTCAGATCTTCATGCACATGATATTTAACTTCATACATTCTGTTAAGGTCCGGAAAGAGAAGAGGATGAATCCAATCGAGGAAAATACTCTCAGGGCTCATCCCGTCTCCTGAAGCGACTGCTGAAGGAAATGGAGAAGGCAGAGCGTGGTGGGTATACTTCAGTCTGTTCACTGTGGGACCTGGGAAGCTGAGGTGTGATATACAGGTGTGGGCAGGCTGTAGCCTGCACAGCAGGAAGGGATGGGTCAGAGCCGTGCTGCAGCCGTGTTCCATGTATCACCTTGCAGGTGCTGTCAAGCACCAGAGCTGGTCTGCTGCCAGATGGTCTGCATCCAGCCAAGACCCAGAGGCAGCTGCTCCCCCAGCACAACCATTACTTGTCAGAGCTGCTTTGTGCAGTCATTCGCACCCAGATGGCAGCAAGTGGCAAAGTGGCAAGCGCTGTGCTTCTGTTCATCCAAAGCCCTCCGTGCAGCTGAGCAAGTTCAAGGCAGGAGGAGCATCCCGAGCAGGGTTGGCTGCCTTTGCTAATGCTGGAAATGAGGTGGAGATGCTAATTCTGATGGCTTGGACTGTGTGTTAGAGCTTGGATTTCAGCCTGCAGCTACCTGGCTGTGACGGGCTGGTGACAGCACAGTATGTGAGGGCCTTGCACAGGAGCTGATTCCTCAAGAGGTGTGAGGGAGTCAGCATTGTCCAATAGCTGGGAGGGCCCAAATGCCCTTGGGTAACAGAGGGGCTCACAGTGTACTTGGGGGGGAGCCTGGACTTTACCTGAGCTCGGGATTGGAGAAGCTCAGTTTTTGATGAGGGCACGTGACATCCCAATCCTACTGCCCTGCTTTCTTTCTAAAGGAACGGACCAACAAAGTGAGAGGGACGCACTCCAGGAAGGTGGATATCCCACACTGCCAGTCCCGGATGCGATGCAGGAAGGCGGATATCCCATACTGCCCGTCCCGGACAGAGGAATACAGGCAGCACCAACTGGCATGCCAGGTAATTTCTGTCCTATGATCATACGGTGTCACGAACCAGAGTCACTGCATGCCTGCAGGCTCTTGCTGCCAGCTCTTGCACACCAGGTCAGCAGCCAGACCTGAGTGTGTGAGCATAGAGCACATGTAAAAGAAGCCAGGGGTGGCTCTCTGAAAATGGCTGGCCTTCGTGGGGTGTGGAGAGTTGTTCCAGCAATGTGCCAGGGAAGGTACTTGCAGACCTCTGTGACCCTGCTCAGCTCCCACCGCTCCCAGATCGCAGAGTTTGCCCTTTTGGAACGAAGCCACCTGAGGGTGATGAGCAGGGTCTTGCGTGGTAGGAGCCTGCAGGAGTGTTTCTCCCCTGGGCTGGCTCTGGCTGTGCCCTGTGCTGGCTGAAGCCTGACCTTCAGCCTGGGGGGCGTCCCACAGGGGGAGCTCAGGACACGCATGCCGGGAAAAGCGTGAGGGATTCTGCTCTGTAGCTCTCCCCACGGACCAAGCCCAGACCCCAGAGTACAGCCACAGCTCTCGGCCCAGAGGAGGACACGGGTAGGGCCTGTGCAGCCTCTCCGTACCCAACGAGAGGTGGAAGCAATCCTTCTTGTCCTCCGGTGCTTCGGCACCAGAGACGGAGGCACCCACTGACAAAATGACCTCTTGGGTCCATGAAGCACACTGAGAGATTATCTGTAGCGCAGCTGAAGGTAACGTGGGACATTGTCTCATTTCTTCCAGGGATGAACACAGGCAAAAGCACAGAGGCTGCTGCTCACACATCTGTGCGGAAGCGCCGCATTCCGATGACGGTCTCAGTGATGCTGCTGCCTGCGCTGGTGCTGGCCGTTGGTACTGTGATATGGGTGCTCAAAAACTACCTGTGAGTTGGCCTTTCCCCAGAACACCTTATTGCTGCATTTGGCAATGAAGCATTTGTGGTGCCAGGATCCTGGATGGCCAAATCAGCCGCTGGCAGTACACTGCCAGGACTTAGGTTGCAACGTCTTTCAAGTTTCCCCTTATTTCCTGTCACTGAGTAGTGCTTTCTGAAACTCATTCTCACAGAGCACGCAAGAGGGAAAAGAGAGCAGCAGAAGCAGCAGATGGAGCTGGGGAAGGCAACGAGACAGACTCTGACCCAGTCAAACAAGAATCTCCGTAATAGCTCCAGTCCGTTCCATTCTGCCATTGAAGAGGCCCGAAGTCTTCAAGGTCATCTGGAAGACTCGGAGCTTGAACTCAAAGTCATGAAAGAGATCCTTGGGAACAGTCCTGAGTGCTGCCTTCTGTCAGAGGATGGCCCTGAATGTGAGAGCAGAGCTTTTGTCCTTCATCCTGCATACTCCAGGACAGGTATCATCAGCAGTTTGAAGATTCTTAGCTCGACACAGCTACATTCCTGTTGAGGGTCCTAATGAGGACCCAGAAAACGAGCTTCCTCTGACTGCTGGACAAAACGTAATGTCTTTGGAGATGTGGGTGAGAATGGCTGGTTTCAGGGAGAGCTGACAGATGGCACAAGAGGACTGGTCCCTTCCAATTTGGTTGCGGAGCTTTCAGATGATGAACTGGATACACCTGGAGATCCTGTCAGAATTCCTGCATTGCTCCATCTGCAAGACTACCACTGCTCCACTCAATGGAACAACTCGATGTTGAGCAGAATGTGGTTGAGCTCCTTCGGGAACTCTCTGAGGCGACTGACAGCAGAACTGCATAACTTTATTGTATATTAAAAACAACCAAACAACTGTCCCCTCCCTCTCCCTTCCCCTCGCACCCCTACGCCCCTCCCCCCCAACCCCCCTCCCCCCCCAAAAAAAGACAAAAAAAAAAAACAAACCCAAAAAAACAACAAAAAACAACCCACCCCCAATAAAACAAAAAACCAAAACCAATTAAAATCTCAGTGCTGTTCTTTTTCTGGGATACACTGAGGTGACGCTTCTTCTAGCTTAGAGTTTGCAATGAGTTTGTGTCACGGAGTTCTCTCTAGAGCTCACTCGGTGACAGTGGGAACAAACCCAGGGAGAGAAGGAACAAAGAACCTCCCCTCTCTAACAGCGCGGTGCGGCGCGACCGAGAGGGGAAGGGAAGGGAGATTGTGAATGGGTCTAGGAGGGAAAAAATGAAAAAAACCCAACGATCTGAGAATGAACAGCAGTTTAACGAACCCAGTGACACTAAACAACAACGATGTTGCAGAACGGCGGGAGAAAAGCAGACGACCACACCTGTCATTGACATGATCAGCGAATCTCGTTTATTCCTTGGCTGCGTATACCTTTATAATACGGATAATTAGCTCATACATATTGCAAAAGTGGAGCTCATCATTGGTTCCCAATTACATACCATCCCCGAGTATCTTAACAGCTTGTTGTTATCAACTGAAAGATACTCCCTTGCTGAGTTCCCAGAACCATGGCTAGTTTCTAACCATCATAAGGCATACTGATGTTCTCACTATCCTTGCAGGTGTTATGGCTGCTTGATTAACCTCACCGTGTTTACGACCCTTCTCAGCTAACTAGCTGTAAAAAACACTCTCTACAGGACCCCACAGATTACCTTCAGAATTCAACAGTTAGTTCTGTTTCCTTTCTGAGTGCATAACAACCTGAGCACATGAATTGAATGACGTGGCTTTTTAGTCTGGTACAAACTCTGCTGTACACTGAAACTTGGTCCATTTGTAAGCAGGACTTTGTCCATCTCTGCAGGACAGCAGAAAACCCTTTGTGCTAATCATGATGCCAAGAAGCAGAATGCAGCAAATGGCAGATGATCCAACTGCTTCAGGTGTTCATTTCCTTAAAACTGAGAATAATTTTGGACTGAGAGTTTGTAAGCAGAACGGAGCTCTTAAAGCTGTCAGAGATTATTTCTGCACTGTTCAATTCTATCTGCATAACATACATAGGATCTCAGAACTGCATTGCTTGAATTGGTGGAAATTGTTGAAGTGAACTGGGATGAGCAAGTTTTAGAACTTAGTCAGAGTGCTGTAAAAAATGGATAATCTCATGAGTATTAAGGTACAGGATTGCTATTTCTGCACTGAATTTGTTTTTATTTTACATGGCTGTGATCTGAAAGTTGCTTGAAATGCAGGCACCTAGGCACTGTTGTGTAACTGAATTTCACACATGATAGGTCCTGAAATATCCTGGAATCTAAAACTCTGACTTGTTTTAAGTCTACTGCTTGAGTATAATCAGGGTCATAGTGTCTGTGTGCAGTGTTTCTTTCCCTGTAATGCTCCACATCATTTCATTTCGGGAATATTGAAGGAAATGGACTATGTGCCATAACTGTTGTTAGAACAAAGTATGTCTGGTGTGATCTTATGCATAGGTTCTGTAACTGCTCTTCACAGCTCAGGTGTTTGACCTTCCTTTTGGTGAAGTGATGAAATACTGCTAGTTTCTATTTGTGCTTCTAGGCATCTTGAAGCTCTGAGGAATAGAACAATTGTCTCCAGTTCTTTTCAGTGATATCAGTAACAGCTCGAGTGCTGCTGCCCACTAGGTAGACCCAAAGAAGCGGATTACAGTGAAACAACACACGAGCTGGACCTGCACGAGGATCACTTTCAAGACAGTGGCTCTGTTGCTTGAAGCCTATTTGCTTCTTCCTGCCGCCACTCTATTACCAAGTATCAACAGCCTCTTTCATGATTCAACTTGCAAACGTTTGACACTAACCCTTGTGTTTCTATGCCTTCCTAGGTGATTCGAGCCCTTGTCAACCCCAGAGATCCAAACCAAGTAGTGATGTGCAGTGTGTTTCCATCAATGGAGAGTTCTTATTAAGCACGAATCGCTGCAATTCAGATGACAGCCTTCCACATGGTAACAGTGATGGACACAAGGGGCTCATCCACGTTCATGCTCTCATATCTCCTGGCTCTGCTGAAGATGCTGACCTGAGCCTGCCAGACACCACAGTCACCTGCCTGGATTGTGACCCAGCGCCTTTGCAGTGCTGCCCATCCCAAGCACAGCCCGAGTACCCCAGCAGCAGCACCACCATGCAGGAGCAGGTCAGCATCATTGAGGTGAAGCTGAGCATCTTAGATGGGGACTTAGAGTCAGGCTGCCAGTCCCAGGCACCAGGCAGCAGCACCAGCTCTGAGCCACTCTCATCTTGACAAGAGGGGTCCCATCTTCACCCTTGACCTCTCAAGCCCTCCTGTCTTTTATTGAATAAAGTCACTCTCATGCTCAGTCATCGCCTTGACTGCATTCCGAGTCTTCATTCACAGGGATTGGGATGAATGCAACAAACAGCAAGGCAGCTCAGCTTGCAACACTCTGGCTGTGGGGTTCGTGCAGGCAGAGCTCTGGGTTCCCATTTTGCCTGGCTTTGGGATGTCTGCAGCAAGATCTCTACCATTTTGTATGGGAGCAAATAATCTCTAGCATCCAGGTTGCTGCTCATGATAATCCCAGTCTTCCTGGCTGTTGCTTTGTGATACTTTTCAAAGCCTTTTGATACTCTTTGATGCCTTGGCTGCTCCCTAACACCTCTGTCCTCCTGCCATGTTGACTCACGTCTCCCACTTTTAAGCTGGCTTTGCAGATCATCTCCAGCCCTGTCATCATCACGCTGCAGCAGGAGGTGCTCACCTGGCCCAATGTCTGGCAGTGCTGCTTGTTCTGCAGATGAGCAGCTGCCTCCTCATCTCTTCAGCTACAGTAGTTTTTCTCAGGGCAGTTAGATGCAGTCATGCTCCTCTGGATTTGGTGTGTTAAATCCATGCTGCATGGCAGCAGTCAGTGCAATACAAAGGTGTTCTGTGTGCCACAGCATTTCTCCAGGGGCTGCCAAAGGTAGAAGCACAACACAGCACCATCCTTCTGACAGTAATGTCTGTGAGTTTTAGACATGTGAGCACTGCATCATCCCCAGCATGTCAGTGCTTTTCCACACCAACCTGACTCTCACACTCTGCACTGAATGTAACTATGCTCTTGTGGAGACAAATGCTTTCTGTCACATCCTCCATCCCTGCAACCATTTGCCGGTAGGCAGCTCTTGCAGAAGAATCAAGCAGCAGAACCTTTTGCTCACCCTACAGCATGCAAATGCTATGAAAGCAGAAATAACCTGGCATGCTCTGGGTCTGCAAGGCTGCACAGATGGGAGAGGTAGATTGTGTTTTTGCAGTGGAAGTTTCCAGTATTTTCAGTACATAGTGTAGGCCCTAACTGAATGTATAACCCTCTTGTAAAACAGCTGTATAAGTAGTTCTTCCACCAAGAAAGTTGCTGAACAGAGTTAAGTTCAGACTGGGGGCATTCTGACATGGGGAAAATTGAGACAAGCACAAGATAAATACACAGGGTGGGTAGAGCCCAGCACAGGACAGAATGAATGTACTGACTTTTGGAAACATTCCCCTTCTCTCTCCGCAGAAAAGTACAAGGCAGACCTAAAAACAAGAGGTTGGTAATTGACCTTATATGGAAATGAATCCTAGCAACAGTCTGGAGGAGTCTGTGAGCCTGAGATGCTCAACCAATGAGAGCCATGAGAGCATCACCTGCATTGGGTTTAGGGCATAGAACAGAATTGATTTCACTGACTGGTGTGCAGTTTCTCCCTTGCCAACAGGGGATGTGCGCGCAGTATTGCAATAATGAATAAGCACTGCTGCTATCGCTGCCATCTTTGCCTAACTAGAAATCTTTGACTTTGAGAGTTTCTCACACAAGGGGAGAGGGTAAGAAAGTAAAGAGGCACAGAAAACTAAGGAAAACTGCTCTTCTTATCTATAAAAATTGATACAATTGATGCTGTCGTGCATTTATTTATTTATTTTTAATTTTTACCCAATGTCAGTTAGATTGTTTTAAAATATCCACACACCAAAATCTGACTACCAAGCAAATTTAATGAAAATGAAATGAAGGTGAGTTAGCGGGAACCACAAGGCCATATTATATTGGGCTCTAGCAAATTTACAGGCAGTCACTGCACGAAGAGGTAGATCTGAGTTGCACATTATATGATTCCCACAAAGACTAAGGAAATCTGAAGCTTTCAATATATTTTTTTTATTCTTTTCTCATTTCATTTTTTAAACACCTGACCCAGACCCCAACCCTCACAGGAGCTTTAAAGATAACAGCAATAACCCGCAATGTAACTCTAATCCTAACCCTTACCCTGATTCTAAAATCGTCCCTAACTCCAAATGTAACAACAAAAATGATGCTAGAAGTTTGTAACAAAAGGAACCTTAACCCTGATCATAATCCAAAAAACAATCATTAAGGTAACAATAATCTTTACCTTAAAAGTAATATTAATCAGAGCCCAGATGATGCCTGCATCCAATCAGAAGCATGCTTTGTATTATTTAAGAGTTGTATTTTTTCCAATGAACTCTCTCTATTATCACTTTTATAAAGTAACAGAGTCTGTTCTTTTTCTCCTGACACTATGCCTTACTCCAGACATCCCCTGAAGATGACCCAGATAGGGCACCATCAAAGTAATGCTAATAGTAATGTCAATCCTAAGGGTATCTCTAGACTCAGTGTTAATGGGATGCTAACAACAATCCCAACAGCCTTAAACATTCTGGTGGTGTGAAAGAGGTGCTGCCTTGCACATGCTGGGCAGTCCCATTGCCTGTTAAATGCAGGCGGCAGCGTAGAAACATGATGCCCGTGGTCAGAATGCCCTGTGGCAGATCCTGGCACCGGAGAACTGACCGGAGAACCATGAGAGAACTGACAACAAATCACTCGACATCAGAACCGACCCAGTGGTTATTTACAAGCCTTGGGTGACCCAGACAGGATCTCAGAGTGGTGAATGTAGGTACAGAAGTTGTTACTACTCTGTTTTCTTCTAAAAGCTGCTCAGCTGCTTTGCGTTTCAGACCATCCCTGGCTTCACTGTGTGCATCTGTCCAATTGATACCAGGTGTTTTTTCATCTCGGAAGTTGGGGGGGGCGGGGGAGAGGGGAAACAGAAATCAATTCAATTACTCATTTATTTATTGACAGAGATTCACGTTTGCTACATTTGGAGAAGTTTTTATTTGTTTGCTGTGGTTTGTTTTTTTCTTTTTTTCTTTTTTTCCCCCCCCTTCCCTCCTCTTCCACCTTTGTGTTCTTCCCCTATAATCAAAACAGAACGGATCCCCAGGGTCTGTCCCGCAGACGTTCTTTCCGTGGTCTCTGCTGCCACCTGCTGGCCAATACACGGAACTGCCACTGTTGGGCGTTTGGTGCCGCAGGAAGCACAACGCAGATCTGAGTTCTGACCGGTCTACGCAGCAAATCCGCCAATCTTTATTGTGATAAGCCCTCCACATGGCATTGCGCATGCACTCGAACACGCAGCAGGCACAGATTTCTCCTAACTCCTTGAGGAGCAGGCAAGCAGAACAACTGAGCGCACCACTGCTTGTGATTGGGCCACCCCCATCATAGAGATGTGTGTTAGATCTTTTACCCACCCCTGGACTGGCCTAGTTGTTTTAAAGATAACCTCTGAAATCTGAGTTACTGGTTCTACCACCTGTAGTGTAGAATAGGTAGCCAATAAATGCTTTTCAACTGTGATGTATCTTTATTCTGCTCCATGCCAAACCTGTGACCAAAACCTCATAGGGGTTCACAAAGAACTCTGGCTCTGCCAGAGCCCCCATCCAGACCCTTCTTGAGTTACATTCACATCTAGTTTGGCTGAAAAGGTTGGACTATAAATACTCAGTGCTTGGGCCTGTTTAACAGATATTTTTTCCTGATTATGCTGTCCATCGATCTTTTTAAACTGAACTCCTGCTCTAATCTGGTCTTTAAACATTTGTTGTCTCAAGACCCTAATGGGTCCAGACTGGATTACCTTAGGGGCTGGACGCCTAAGTCATGGCAGCAGATGGTTCTCTGACCTTATCACCACCATTCAGAGCCTGCATCCGGCCGTAGGCACTCTTGTCTCCCCATCACTTGGGCAGCCTGTTGTATTACAGCACCTGAGGGCCACTGGGGGGTTCAGTATGGATAACATAGACCCATACTGATGTAAAGGTGATGGCTGTAGGATGAGATCCCTCGTTCCTGATGAAAAATTTATTGACTGGGCTCTCAAAATCATCTTCATAGATTGCCTCTTTCATGCCTAATTCTCTAATATAATTTTGTTAGTCCTCCGTAGAGTACCATAGGCTGATATTTAATGGTATGTCATTCTTATTTGGCCATGTTATATGACACACAGCCATAAATCATTCACTGATCAAATGGCTATCCTCATTATGTTGGACAGAGCATACTGTCTTTGCCTGAGGGCAGGGTGAGTAGTAATGGATGTCAGTTTTGAAATTTCCAGTCCATTCACCACAGCGCTTTCTGTCTCCATGTCCCATAACCAGAGCAGCTATGCTGGCATGCTCTCTTGGTTTCTGTCTAAATCACTGTACTGTATCCATCAGTTCAGCTGCTGTATTATGGGCAGCAGGGTTTGGGGGGTTGGACACTGGTCAGGGCACTCCCACCAACCTATCCTGCATTTATCTATTTATTCTTTTCATTTTTGGGTTACAATCAGTCAGATCTCAAATAGATCTAGTCCAAATGGAACCTCAAAATCTGACCTTTTAGTGCCTTCATTTACAGAGTCCATTTTATACAGATTCCCTTGTACAGGGTCCCCATGGTCTTCCAGAGAGATGTTCCTGATCTTCCATAGGAGAATGATTGAATTAGGTTTTTTCCCCATCAAAACTGCCACCTGTCTTTCCAGTTTTTCAACACTGTCATTCAATAGCTGATTTGCATCAGCCTGAGCCTCTTCAGTTATGTTCAGACAGTTCAAGGCCATCAGCAGTGGCCATGCCACCATGAACGCAGCTAACTGTCATTCTCAAGTTGTAACTATGTCTTTTCTAAGACCATGGAAATACTCAGTCAGGTGGGCCAGGGACTCATGGACCCTCCCTCCGTCCCACACAGGGCCCCATTTTTCAGTGACAGAAGCAATGCTGCATTTTGAGGATCCTAGGAATCCCAGGACATGCCCTGACAAAAGGTCATTCAAAGGGGTAGTCTTTCCCCATCCAAACCACCCCATGATATTCACAGAATCACAGAATTGTAGGGGTTGGAAGGGACCTCCAGAGACCATTGAGTCCAACACCCCTGCCAAAGCAGGCTCCCTACACCATGTTGCACAGCTCGGCGTCCAGGCGGGTCTTGAATATCTCCAGAGAAGGAGATTCCACAACCACCCTGGGCAGCCTGTTCCAGTGCTCTGTCACTCTCACCGTAAAGAAGTTACTGCACACATTAGTGCAGAACTTCCTATGGTCCAGTTTCTGTCTGTTTCCCCTTGTCCTGTCTCCACACACTGCTGAAAAGAGTCTGGTCTCACCACTTTACCCCCCTCACCTCAAACAGTTATAAACCTTGATCAAGTCCCCTCTCAGCCTTCTTTTCTCAAGGCTAAACAGACCCAGTTCACTTAGTCTCTCCTCATAGGGGAGATGCTCCAGGCCCTTCACCATCTTTGTGGCCCTCTGCTGGACTCTTTCCAAGAGATCCCTGTCTTTTTTGTACTGGGGAGCCCAGAACTGGACACAATATTCCAGATGAGGCCTCACCAGGGCAGAGTAGAGGGGGAGGATCACCTCCTTCGACCTGCTGGACACGCTCTTTTTATTACACCCCAGGATGCCATTGGCCTTTTTGGCTACAAGGGCACACTGCTGGCTCATGTTCAATCTGTCGTCCACCAGGACGCCCAGGTCCCTCTCAGCAGAGCTCCTCTCCAGCAGCTCTTCCCCCAGCCTGTACTGGTGCATGCAATTATTTCTACCCAGGTGCAAGACTCTACACTTGCTTTTGTTAAACCTCATCCGGTTTCTTACTGCCCAGCTCTCCAGCCTGTCCAGGTCTCGCTGAATGGCATCACAGCCTTCAGGCGTGTCAGCCAATCCTCCCAACTTCGTGTCATCAGCAAACTTGCTGAGGGTGGTCATTGATGAAGATGTTGAACAAGACCGGACCCAGCACAGACCCTTGGGGGACGCCGCTAGTTACAGCCCTGCAGCCAGACACTGCACCGCCAACGACAACCCTCTGCACTCTGCCAGTCAGCCAATTCTCGACCCACTTCACTGTCCACTCACCTATCCCATACTTCCTCAACTTTGGTATAAGTATGTCATGGGAGACTGTATCAGTTATAGAGGTTATAGAGTTCAATTCCTGTAGTCAATTTGGCGGCCCAGGTGGGACCAGCTCTGTTCGCTGCAGGACCAGCTGAGAGGGAGACACTTTTGGCACACCCTGAGATTTCTCTGAAGGACTCCCTTCCTCACCTGATCACTGCAGGGACAGACAAGGACCACCCATAGGTGGACCAGGTATGTGTATGGTAAGTGGAGCCCATATGTCTTGAGGAGACATCCTACACAGTTTACAGCCATACGTGCTGCTCCCAGGGAGGTGAGCTCATGGCTTTGGTTGCCAGCTGGGGTAGGAAGACTCCTTGGGTGAGTTCCTATGAACGGGAACTGTATGTCATATGAATGGAAACAAGAACAAATACTCTCTCCCAGGTAGTTGACAATAGGAGGGGCCTAGGTTGGTCTCTCCTACAGGTATGGGATATAGTGGATAGCCTGTCAAATGGTAGCCTGGGTTCTCCAAGTTGTAATCACGGGGCTTATAGGTTGTATGTTCAATATTATCATCTGCTTTAAGTGTTTGGTACCGTGTGTCAAGCCGACTCTGGGAAAAACATTAACGTTTGCAACTGGTCGACCAGAGTATGAGTGTTATTAAGATTCCAGCTGGAAAACGTTGTCAGCATTGTGTAGTATGAATAAACCATGGTTTTTGATCTAAATGTCAGAGTGAGTGTGGTGTGAGTGAGACACAGAACAGCTGCAGGGTGAGTGCCGAGTCCCGACCCATGTTTCCTTCCTCCTGTGAGGGAAATGGCCAGACACGGACAAAGTGAAAGACTGTGTTGTCTGTCCACTCATATGTACTTTCTGCTTGTATGTAAGAAGACGGGAGTTTGTACTCTGTAGATTAGTAAGATTGTCCTGAGGAGAGGTGTACATTCCACCTGACCAATGAATGTCAACCCATTTATGTAATACTATGTACTTCTTGTGAGGAAGTGTGTGAGGGAGGTGGTTCAATCAGTGCTGGTTCTGTGGCACAGTGTTTATAACTGAAGAATACAGACTGTATTAAGGGAGTTTATGTGAACTGAAGAACTGTACTGTTTGACAAACTGTTTTGATGGTATAAGAAAGTGTAATTGTTAATGATGTTTGCCTTTTGGTACCATGGCAATCACCTAACAGACTATAACTAGTGATTGAAGGGAAAATGAAGGAAAAAGGGTTGATGGATAGGATGGCAGAAAGTCCTTAAATACACTGTCGGTCAGGTTGCACCTTCAGGAAATAAAAATGCAGAGAGGCTTTTATTGTAAAAGTGAGGCTGTAGGGATAATATAACAGAAACTATCAGTGCCTTGATTTGTTTCCTTTGTACTTGCTGTGCTGGAGTCATTTCTGAAAAAAAAAAAATGATGTCTTTTATTTTTATAGCATTCCCTTCCCTTGTAGCCTGGTGTAAAAGGTGCAGCCAACACCAAGGTCATCCCTTCCCCTTCTTGACCAGCAGGAGACAGGGTAGACTGTAACAAGATTAGTGTCTCAGCTGCTCTGTCATTTTGTAGTGTTGCAGGTCACCCCATCGGAGCTGGGGAATTTGTATTGCGGCAGAGTAGGAGTGTGTTTGGTAGAGCAGGCGTTGAAGGCCGTTCTTGAAACGCAGTCCTGTAAATCCTGGCCTCTGGCAGCCCAAGCTGTTTAGTTATGTTTTATGAATCAGGTCATATCGTGTCTGTCACAGCTTCCAGATGCCGAACTCCTTCTGTGACAGCTTTGTCAAGTGTTTTGAAAGGGCAAAAAAAAAAACAAACAGCTCGAGGGTCACCGTGGAGGGTAATGCAACGTGCAGGAATTGTTTTTCACAAAGAGCGACTGGCCAGGGGCAAAAGAAGAGTGAGAAATATGAAGAAAGAGGGGGCCTCGGTGGCTGTGGTGCCCTCACTATCCATCATCTCCCGTGTTTAGCACTAACAGACTGTGAATGAGCAATCCACGTAGTGACGTGGAGTCTCTGTACTAACATAGGTGGCGGGCCTGCAAGCAATGCAGAATGTGGATAGACTTGAAACAGCATCCCTGCTCTTAAGTGGTGACTTGCTGCTTAATTTCCTTTACATCTTCCCCTTGCAATCAGAACGCTCTCTGGGCCCACCTTCAAGCTTGTCAAGTGTCTTTCCCACCAGTTGGGATATTACTTGCAATGCAGATACTGTGACCTTATTTGTTAGCTTGTCAAGATATAACTTGAAATTGGGCTCAGCTAAGATACAATAATTGCTGTTTGCACAGGGGGTGATGCTGGCGAGATGCTCCCCATGAGGCCATCTGCTAACCTGTCTCAAATGTAATTTAATAGAAGTCAAATAAAATAAATCAAATTAAAGCATGCAGCTAATGCATGCAAGCTCTGAAATGAATTTGGATTACAAGCAGGCAGTGAGACTAAATAGTTGGTTTCTTCATCCATGAAGAAGGCATGCTGGATAAGACAGTAAACAGAAATAATTGAAGGAGACTCTCAGATTTTGAGGTTGATGGGATATTAGATGACAGGGAGAGATTACTGATATAAGAAGGTTTTTGTTACTAGTATATTCTTGTAGTTAGAAATCGTGAGTTAGAAGTCTTTACAAACAATGTGTTGATGTGCGAAGCTTTGTTAGATGTAGCAGGAAGATAAATCATCTTTGCAGTGCTTGCTGTTAGCTTGTCACGACTGTGATTTACAGGGATTTTCTTTTATTTAAATAAGTGTTTCCTTTAAAAGCATTCCGATAGTTTACAGAGCGGAAGATGAAGTGGCAGCGAATGCTCTGAAATAGAACTGTTTCATTGCAAGTGCTTCATTTCAAGTAAGGATTTGTTCAGACTGTGAAGAATGGCTGAGCTGCAGTGGAAGGATTCCTTGGCAACATAAATTGGAAGAGTTCTGCTAGGAAAATGTTGGGTTGAATATACAAGGAGGCACCAGAATTGGAGAAACATATCAGGCAGTATCAGCTTCACAAACATATAGTGTAAGTCTGCATTGTTTGTAGTAGGCATCAGAAATTCAAACTGATCAGCAGCCATCATTCATGCTGTTAAATTATTTGACAAAAAAGAACCTTCTGGAGATTGTATTCAAAACAGAATATCACTTATGAAGATAGGAATTAAAGAACAAACTGATCTCTTGTGTGAAAACTCCCACTTTAATGATACATAGCGTGTTATTAAGGAAAAGCAATTGGGTGCTGGACATTGTGTTCACTTCTGTTAGTTTTCCTTCTGGAGCTGATAAGACTGTTTCACAACCTGACTCCTTTATTCAGGTATACCTTTATTCCATGCTTTGTAGCAACTTCTGGGGCAAAAAATTATATATATATATATATATATATTTCATTTGTCCAACCTTCCTACTAGTAGACCTAAGAGGAGACAGTTTTCCTCTGCCCAGTAGTCTTCCTGGCTTGATGTTCCACTCCCAATAGTGATTGATGTAGAAAGGTGTGATTCATCAGAAATCTCTTCACTGAATGGAAGATCTTCCTGATCTCATGGTGGCTGCACAGTGTCTTGGCATACACACACTGGTTGAAATTTCCTCATGCTATCTACTTTATTGCAATGGCGAATCTTGCTTTATCTATCTTTCTGCCAAGTATGCTGAGATTCTGATTATGCCATAGGATCTCAGTTGCCTGATCATCTTGATGATATGTAAGTATTGCTTAGTTCTGAGCTTGCCTGTGAGCTCCAAGGTTCATCCGTGTTCTCTTGGAAAACTGATGTTCTGTCCATGATCTAAACAGCTACTGAGGAGCCTTTGATTTGAGGGTTTGAACACAAGCTGTTAAAACACTGCAGTGTTTCCAAGTCGCTCTTTAGCCAGGGGAATACAGATTAGGAGCAGCCACTAACATTGAATTGACAGTTCTCCTAAACACTTTTTTTTTTTACGTGCGTGATCAAGTTCCATTAATCATGTTTTAGACACAAACACTGGCTCATTCCACTTAATTCTTTATCAAGACAACACTGTATATCTAGAAGTAAGCTTGTCCAGGCTGAAGGATACATCAGTCCTCACCATTGGAGGGTGGGCAGCAGGACTCCCTGAAAGACCTTCTACGTTATTCCCCTAATTTCAATTTCTTACTCAATTCTCTGAGTTCATCTGAGCTCTTGCTGTCAAGATAAGATTAATTGTTATGAACTGGGAGACAGTTCTTGCTTATTAGTCTCTTTATATGGGAAGAGAGAATTGCTTTTGGGATATTCTACAATATGGGGTAGGTAGACTTGGACAGCAGTGATTCCCCAATTGAGGTCCTTTATTGAGAAGCTCTTGGTGAAATGAAGTGTTAGAAGGTGTATTTTCTAGACTTTGTTTTCTTTCCTTTTTCTCTTTTCCTATGAGTTTTTTAGGTGTAACAAGACACACAAGTTCATACTCTCCCAGCTTGCTAACTGAGGAGAAATGCAGGATAATATTTTAAGAAACATTCCCTGTCAGAATATTTCTAGAGCGGTGGAGTGATAAATATCAAATCAACTGAAGACCAAGAATTTAATTTTTCCCATCTGAGCCAATCTACGATGCTTTTTATCTTGACAAAAAATTGATATTTTATCCCTTTGATAATGGGAGGCTCTGATTTCACTTCCTTTTAATATATCTCATTTCTTATGAGCCATTCCCTGAGGAAGACCTCAAGTCAGAGGCAGAGATGGATCTGTACCTCTTAAAGACACAACCCATGTTTAAGAATGAGCACTGCTTTATGCTGCTGGTGGGATTAGGTGGGTTTAAATTCTTCTCTTTACTACAGAATGTGTCTCACGTAGAGCAGAAGAGCTCGAGGGACTACACAACACAGCTTGTTTCCCTGTTAAATTTGGCTGGTAGTCCCAATGGTGAAAGAAATAGTGACAGGTGCTCTGTTTTCCACGCCCATCGTAGGGCCAACAGGTATCATTTCATGTCCCACGCTGATCTTAGCTTCATGGAGTAAAGAAACACTGGGCAAAACATTGAATCATTTGCACACCGTTCCTCACCTGCCCAGATTCCCACAAGGTGCTTTTCCAGAAAAAAATAAGGGCTTCAGGGGTAGATCCATAGGAATGAGTAAGAAAACAAATGCCTGTCGGGTTATCTCTGTCTCCAGCCTCTGTGAGGCTGTTATGTACAGAATGGCTTCTAGTGCTCAGGGCAATGTATATTTAATGTTAACTTCTACTTCTCCACGGGGGAAACTCTTCCATATAATTCACTGATATTCAACTTCTGCAAAGTTTCGTCCTGTTAACCCTGGCTTCGCCATAGTTGAGTGTTCTAAGCAACTACTTTTGGTACTGTGCCTGTTCTCTGAGTGATGGCAATGAAGGGCAGGGGAATGCTGCACTGGGGTGAAGGCTGTCTCTCATAAGGAGAAGAAATGGGTTGAGGTGTAAGTCAGCGTGAGAGACGTTTACTCCTGGAGTGTGCCCTGGGTGCATCCTATTGTTTGTGATCGCTACTGCAGACTGTCCATCTGCTACCCTTGATTTCTACAGAGAAGCTATTAATGACATCCACAGAGCTGGGGATGTGGCCCATGGGCAGCTTATGGCTCAGAATTCAAAGCTCTGCTGCTCTGCCCTGAAGATGCAAAGTCAGCTTGATCCCTTTAGGGATCTCAGATAGGCAGAGGTTTCTCTAGCTGAGAATGTCACCAGAAAGTGCAGAGGAGTTGTTGTTCTCACAATATAGAAATATGCCCTGCAAATGAGATAGATGGGCTATGAGTGAGCAGTGTATGTGTAGGATAAAATGCAAAATAAAGGGTGAAAATATTGCTGTTTTGAGGCTGAAACCTTATTAAAGTCCTGTCTGTCCGATTTGGGCAAATTCTTTCTAAAGTATCATGTGTCACCAAAATCCCATTAAACTGTCACATAAATTATCAGAGTTTCCTTTTCCCATCAGCGTGGATTACCCAGGGAGATATTTTTATGACAATGGAAACTTTCTCAGTCTGCTTCTCCTGCCTGATTTCATTTCAGATGAAATCCTTCTCTCAGAAAATAGCCAGTGGATTTCATAGCTCTGTGGATTTCTTTGCTTTGCCTTTGCAGCACTTATCCTGCAGGTCTCTGCTGCTCTCGTGTCCTGCCTATACTTCATTTTACGTATGGGACAGTTTAGGGCAATGGTTCCACTGCTTTGCTCATCCTTAATGAGCATATTGTTGCAGTCTGTTTTATGGATCTCCAGTGTCTTCTGCATCTGCTGACTGCATCTTCTACTGTTTCTACAAGGCAATCTATGTTTTTCTCACATAGACTGAAAAACATATGGACTGATGATTAGTAGTAGAAAATACATGCTAGTAGGAAATACTTGGATACCTGAAATTACCTGGTGCTGCAGGAAAAAAAATAATCTCAAGCCAATCTCAGGATCCAAGAGTTGGTTTCAGTGGTATAGAGGGCATTCTTGGACCTAATTTCTAAACCTGTAGCTAGGATGACCTATGTGATAATAGACTTAGCACTGATTCTACTCTGAGCTCTGTGGTGGAGTATCTTCATACAGAACTTTTATAGACAAAGACTAGCGGGAGGGTAGTGTAAATATGGAGGCACACATGAATGCAGTCAAGTTACTGTAGATAGGTTTAGCAGATAGACAATAACACTGTTGTTTCTTCTCTGTTCATCTTTCCTTTTCTAGCTTAAAATCCATTTTCCCTAATTTTCTTAATACATTGTTAACACCAAACATGTTATCGTTCCTTAATGGCTTTTTCACCAGTTTAAATTTTTAAACTTTGGTGGCCAGGAGTAGACACCATACTTAAGCAAGTTGTTTTTGTTCATTGGGTTGAACAAGGTGGGGAAAAAAAGACCAATAGAACAGCATTACTTGTGTTAGCTGAGACATTGATGTTAGTGTGTCCCAGAAGGAGAAATGTCATTTTTGGGAATTTATTTACATCATCAGCTCATCCAGTATAATCCCCAGTTGTTTTTGGCAGTAATCCTTGCTAGCCAGCTGTCCTCTGTCTTAATTTGATTCCGATGGAATTTGTCTCAATACTCTGTCTCTGGATATTGCCGCCAGGCTAGACTGAGAATGTGTGGCATGCAATCGTGGATGGGAACGTTCTTACCCTACAGTAAATGCAAGGTTAGTTTGTGATGAGTACCTGTGAAGCTAACATTAGCAGCAATATAATAGGTATGCAGTTTAAATTTTGAAACTCAGTTGTATATGCATAGCTCAGAGGACTGGCAGAGTGAGATAAAGAATGCCAATGAATGTTGAGTTGCATATCTGGTTCAAAATGCAGTGGTTGTAATATCATGCTATACTAATGCAGATGCAACTGCTTAGATGGAGATGTTAGTTAAAAACTTAAACAGTATTCAAAGCATTGAGGACTTTAAGCACTGTGGTTTCTCAGCAATGAGATTCCTAAGCATTGAGGTTTCTAACCAATGAGGATTCTAAGCTAAGCATTGAGGATTCTACGCATTGTGGTTTCTAAGCATTGAGGATTCTAAGTTAAGCATTGAGTATGCTGAGCATTGAGTATGCTAAGCATTGAGGATTCTAAGTATTGAGGTTTCTAAGTGTTGAGGATTCTAAGCTAAACATTGAGGAATCTAAGTACTGAGTATTCTAATCATTAAGAATTCTAAACATTGAGGATTCTAAGCTAAGCATAGAGAATGCTAAGCGTTGAGGTTTCTAAGCATTGAGGATTTGAAGCTAAGCATTGAGGATGCTAAGCATTGAGGATGCAAAGCACTGAAGATTCTAAGCTAAGCATTGAGGATTCTAAGTATTCTGTATTCTAATCATTAAGGTTTCTAACCATTGAGGATTTTAACCACATAGGTTTCTAAGCAATGAGGTTCCTAAGCATTGAGAATTCTAAGCAAAGCATTGAAGATTTTAAGCATTGAGGTTTCTAAGCAATGAGGATTCTAAGCATTGAGGTTTCTAAGAATTAAGGTTTCTAAGCAAGGAGGATGCTAAGCATTAATGTTTGTAAGCATTGAGGATGCAAATCATTGAGGATGCAAAGCATTGCGGTTTCTAAGCAGGGAAGTTTCTAAGCATTGAGGTTTTTAAGCTAAGCAAACAGGTTGCTAAGCATTGATCTTTCTAAGCATCAAGGATTCTAAGCATTGAGGATCCCAACCTAAGCATTGAGGATGTTAAGCATTGAGGTTTCTAAGCGTTGAGTATTCTAAGCTAAGCATTGACGATACTAAGCATGGAGGTTTCTAAGCATGGAGGATTCTAAGCATTGTAGATTCTAAGCTAAGCATTGAGGATGTTAAGCATTGAGGATTCTAAGCATTGAGGATGCTAAGCATTAAGGCCTTTAAGCATTGAGGTTTCTAAGCATTAAGGATGCTAAGCATTGAGGATGCAAAGCATTGCGGTTTCTAAGCAGGGAAGTTTCTAAGCATTGAGGTTTTTTAGCTAAGAAAACAGGATGCTAAGCATTGAGCTTTCTAAGCATTAAGGATTCTAAGCATTGAGGATTCTAAGCTAAGCATTGAGGATGTTAAGCATTGAGGTTTCTAAACTTTGAGTATGCTAAGCATTGAGGATTCTAAGCACTGAGTAAGCAAGGAGATTTCTAAGCATGGAGGAATCTGAGCATTGTGGATTCTGAGCTAAGCAATGACGATTCTAGGCATTGAGGTTTCTAAGCATTGAGGAATCTAAGCATTCAGGTTTCTAAGCATTGAGGTTTCTAAGCTTTAAGGACTTTATGCATTGAGATTTCTAAACATTAAGGACGCTAAGCATTGAGGATTCTAATCATCAAAGGTTTCTAAGCATTGATGTTTCTAAGCATTGAGGATGCTAAGCATTGAGGATTCTAAGCATTGAGGATGATAAGCAATAAGGACTCTATGCATTGAGGATTCTAAGCGTTCAGGTTTCTAAGCATTGAGGTTTCTAAAAATAAAGGACTATAAGCATTGAGGTTTCTATGCTTTAAGGGCTCTACGCCTTGAGGATTCTACGCCCTGAGGATTCTACGCCCTGAGGATTCTACGCCTTGGGGATTCTACGCCTTGGGGATTCTACGCCCTGAGGATTCTACGCCTTGGGGATTCTACGCCTTGAGGATTCTACGCCTTGGGGATTCTACGCCTTGGAGATTCTACGCCTTGGGGATTCTACGCCTTGAGGATTCAACGCCTTGGGGATTCTACGCCTTGGGGATTCTACGCCCTGAGGATTCTACGCCCTGAGGATTCTACGCCTTGAGGATTCTACGCTAAGCATTGAGGACTCTAAGCATTGACGTTTCCAATCATTAAGGATACTAAGCATTGAGGTATCTAAGCAATGAGGATTCTAAGCATTGATGATTCTAATCTAAGCATTGAGGATGCTAAGTTTTGAGGTTTCTAAGTTTTAAGGACTCTGTGCATTGAGGTTGCTAAGCACCGAGGATTCTAAGCATTGAGTATTCTAAGCTAAGCATTGAGGATGCTAAGCATTGAGGATGCTAAGGATTGAGTTGTTTAAGCATTGAGGATTGTAAGCAAAGCATTGAGGATTCAAAGCTTTAAGGTTTCTAAGCATTGAGGATTCTACCCAAAGCATTGAGGATGCTAAACATTGAGGATGCTAAGGATTAAGGATTCTAAGCATTGAGGTTTCTAAGCATTGCGGATTCTAATCTAAGCATTGTGGATGCTAAGCATTGAGGATGCTAAGCATTGCGGATTCTAAGCATTGAGGATGCTAAGTATTGAGGCTGCTGAGCTTTGAGAATGGAAAGCAATGAAGATTCTAAGCATTGAGGGTTCTAAGCATTGATGATTCTATGCTATGCATTGAGCATGCTATGCCATGAGGTTTCTAAGCATTGAGGTTTCTAAGCTGAGCATTGAGGATTCTAAGCATTGAGGTTTCTATGCATTAACGACTCTATGCATTGAGCTTTCTAAGCAGTGAGGTTTCTAAGCATTGAGGATTCTAAACATTGACATTTCTATGCTTTAAGTTTTCTATGCATTGAGGTTGCTAAGCATTAAGGACTCTATGCATTGTGGTTTCTAAGCTTTGTGGTTTCTATGCAATAAGGTTTCTCATCGTTGAGGAATCTAAGCAATGAGCTTTCTAAGCATTGAGGTTTCTAAGCTTTGAGGTTTGTAAGCATTGAGGATGGTACACATTGAGGATTCTAAGCTAAGCACTGAGGACTCTATGCATTGAAGTTTCTAAGCATTGAGTTTTCTAAGCATTGAGGATTCTAAGCATTGAGGGTTCTAAGCATTGAGGGTTCTAAGCACTGAGGACACTATGCATTGACGTTTCTAAGCATTGAGCTTTCTAAGCATTAAGGACTCTTTTCATTGAGGATTCTAAGCATTGGGGATTCTATGCATTGAGGATACTAAGCATTCAAGATGCTAAGCATTGAGGATTCTAAGGTAAACATTGAGGGTTCTAAGCATTTACGATTCTAAGCACTGAGGATACTAGGTTAAGCATTGTGGGTTCTATGAATTGAGGTTTCTAAGCATAAATGTTTCAAGCATTAAGGACTGTGCATTGAGGTTTCTAATCATTAAGGATGCTAAGCATTGAGGATGCTAAGCATTACGGATTCTAAGACATAAAGATTCTATGCATTGAGGATTGCAAGGTTTGAGAATGCTAAGCACTGAGGATTCTAAGCATTGAGGTTTCTAAGCATTAAGGACTCTAATCTTTGGGGATTCTAAGCATTGAGGATTTTAGGCATTGAGGATTCTGAGCATAGCATTGTGGATTCCAAGTATTGAGGATTCTAAGCATTAACGACTCAATGCATTGAGGTTTCAAAGAATTGAGGGTGCTGAGCAATGAGGATGCTAAGCAATGAGGATTCTAAGCTTTGAGGTTTCTAAGCCTTAAGAAGTCTAAGTACTGAGCTTTCTAAGCATTGAGGATTCTAAGCATTAAGGACGCTATGCAGTGAGGTTTCTTAGCATTAAGGATGCTAAGGATTGAGGTTTCAAAGCAAGAAAGTTTCTCAGCGTTGAGGATTCTAAGGAATGCGGATTCTACGCATTGAGAATTCTATGCATTGAGGTTTATAAGCTAAGCATTGAGGATGCTGTGCATTGAGGATTCTAAGCACTGAGGATTCTAAGCTATGCACTGAGGTTTCTAAGCATTAGGGATGCTAAGCATTGAGGTTTCAAAGCAATAAGTTTTCTCAGCGTTGAGGATTCTACGCATTGAGGATTCTATGGAATGAGGTTTCAAAGCAAAGAATGGAGGATGCTAAGCAATGAGGTTTCTAATCATTGAGTATTCTAAGCTAAGCATTGAGCATACTAAGGATTGAGGATGCTAAGCATTACGGTTTCTAAGCATTGAGGATTCTAAGCTATGCAGTGACGATGCTAAGTATTGAGGTTTCTAAGCTTTAAGGGCTCTAATCATTGGGGGGATTCTAAGCATTGAGGATTCTAGGCATTGACGGTTCTAAGTTGAGCACTGAGGATGCTAAGCGTTGAGGATTCTAAGCATTGAGGATTCGAAGATTAAGGATTCTAAGTATTGAGGATTCTATGTATTGAGGATTCTAAGGTATGAATTGAGGATGCTATGCATTGAGGTTTCTAAGCATTAAGGTCTGTACGCATTGAGGTTTGTAAGCATTAGGGATGCTAAGCATTGAGGTTTCCAAGCAATAAAATTTCTCAGTGTAGAGGATTCTAAGGTATGAGGATTCTACGCATTGAGATTTCTAAGCAATGCATGGAGGATGCTAAGCACTGAGGATTCTAAGCACTGAGGATTCTAAGCTAAGCATAGAGCATACTAAGGATTGAGGATGCTAAGTATTGAGGTTTCTAAGCATTAAGGACTCTGTGCATTGAGGATTCTAAGCATTGAGGATTCTAAGCATTGAGGATTCTAAGCTAAGCATAGAGCATACTAAGGATTGAGGATGCTAAGCATTGAGGTTTCTAAGCATTGGGTATTCTACGCATTGAGGATGCTAAGCACTGAGGATTCTAAGCATTGAGGTTTCTAAGCAGTGAGGATTCTAAGCTATGCACTGAGGATGCTAAGTATTGAGGTTTCTAAGCATTAAGGACTCTGTGCATTGAGGTTTCTAAGCATTGAGGATCCTGAGCTTTGAGGATTCTAAGCTAAGCATTGAGGATGCTAAGCATTGAGGACGCTAAGCATTGAGGATGCTAAGCATTGAGTATTCTAAGCATTGAGGATTGTAAGCTATGCATTGAGGATTCTAAACATTGAGGATGTTAAGCATTGAGGATTCTAAGCATTGAGTTTTCTAAGCTAAGCACTGAGGATTCTAAGCATTGAGGATTCTAAGCATTGAGGAATCTAAGCACTGAGGATTCTAAGCATTGAGGATTCTAAGCATTGAGTTTTCTAAGCTAAGCATTGAGGATGCTAAGCATTGAGGATTCTAAGCATTGAGGATTCTAAGCATTGAGGTTCTAAGCATTGAGGATTCTAAGCACTGAGGTTTCTAAGCTAAGCATGGAGGAGTCTAAGCATTGAGGATGCTAAGTATTGAGGATGCAAAGCATTGAGGATGCTAAGCATTGAGGATGCTAAGCATTGAGGATGCTAAGCATTGAGGATTCTAAGCATTGAGGATTCTAAGCATTGAGGATTCTAAGCTAGGCATTGAGGATTCTAAGCATTGAGGATTCTAAGCATTGAGGTTTCTAAGCAAAGCATTGAGGATTCTAAGCATTGAGGATGCTAAGCATTGAGGATGCTAAGCATTGAGGATGCTAAGCATTGAGGATTCTAAGCATTGAGGATTCTAGGCATTGAGGATGCTAAGCATTGAGGATGCTAAGCATTGAGGATTCTAAACCAAGCATTGAGTTTTCTAATATTTGTTGTTTCTAAACATTAAGGCCTCTATGCAATGAGGTTTGTAAGCATTAGGGTTGCTAAGCATTGAGGTTTCAGAGCAATAAAATTTCTAAGCAATGAGGATTCTGCGCATTAAGGTTTCTAAGCAATGCATGGAGGATGCTAAGCATTGAGGTTCCTAAGCAGTGAGGATTCTGAGCTTTGAGGATTCTAAGCTAAGCAACGAGGATGCTAAGCAATGAGGATACTAAGCAATGAGGATGCTAAGCATTGAGGATGCTAAGCATTGAGGATTCTAAGCATTGAAGTTTGTAAGCTAAGCATTGAGGATGCGAAGCATTGAGGATTCTAAGTATTGAGGTTTCTATGCTAAGCATTGAGGATGCTAAGCACTGAGGATGCTAAGCATTGAGGATGCTAAGCATTGAGGATTCTATGCAATGAGGATGCTAAGCATTGAGGATGCTAAGCATTGAGGATGCTAAGCATTGAGGATTCTAAGCATTGAGGATTCTAAGCCAAGCATTGAGTTTTCTAATCTTTGAGGTTTCTAAGCATTAAGGCCTCTATGCATTGAGGTTTGCAAGCATTTGGGATGCTAAGCAATGAGGTTTCAAACAATAAAATTTCTCAGCATTGAGGTTTGTAAGCATTGAGGATTCTAAGCATTGAGGATTCTAAGCTAACCATAGAGCATAATAAGGATTGAGGATGCTAAGCATTGAGGATTCTAAGCATTGAGGATTCTAAGCTATGCATTGAGGATTCTAAACGTTGAGGATGCTAAGCATTGAGGATTCTAAGCATTGAGGATTCTAAGCTATGCATTGAGGATTCTAAGCATTGAGGATTCTAAGCATTGAGGATTCTAAGCATTGAGGATTCTAATCTAGGCATTGAGGATTCTAAGCACTGAGGATTCTAAGCATTGAGGATTCTAAGCATTGAGGATTCTAAGCATTGAGGTTTCTAAGCTAAGCATGGAGGATTCTAAGCATTGAGGATGCTAAGCATTGAGGATGCTAAGCATTGAGGATTCTCAGCATTGAGGATTCTAAGCATTGAGGATTCTAAGCATTGAGGATTCTAAGCTAGGCATTGAGGATTCTAAGCACTGAGGATTCTAAGCATTGAGGTTTCTAAGCAAAGCATTGAGGTTTCTAAGCATTGAGGATGCTAAGCATTGAGGATGCTAAGCATTGAGGATGCTAAGCATTGAGGATTCTAAGCATTGAGGATGCTAAGCATTGAGGATGCTAAGCATTGAGGATGGTAAGCATTGAGTATTCTAAGCTTTGAGGATGCTAAGCATTGAGGATGCTAAGCATTGAGGATGCTAAGCATTGAGGATTCTAAGCATTGAGGATTCTAAGCTATGTAATGAGGATGCTAAGCATTGAGGATTCTAAGTATTGAGGTTTCTATGCTAAGCATTGAGGATGGTAAGCATTGAGGACTCTAACTATTGAGGATTCTAAGCAATGCATGGAAGATTCTAAGCAGTGAGGATTCTAAGCAGTGAGGATTCTATGCATTGAGGATGCTAAGCAGTGAGGATGCTAAGCATTGAGGATGGTAAGCATTGAGGATTCTAAGCATAGAGCATACTAAGCATTGAGGATGCTAAGCATTGAGGATGCTAAGCATTGAGGATTCTAAGATATGAGGATTCTAAGCATTGAGGATTCTAAGCATTGAGGATGCTAAGCATTGAGGATTCTAAGTATTGAGGTTTCTATGCTAAGCATTGAGGATTCTAAGCATTGAGGATTCTAAGCATTGAGGATTCTAAGCATTGAGGATTCTAAGCTATGCATTGAGGATTCTAAACATTGAGGATGTTAAGCATTGAGAATTCTAAGCATTGAGGTTTCTAAGCTAAGCATTGAGGATTCTAAGCATTGAGGATTCTAAGCATTCAGGTTTCTAAGCAGTGAGGATTCTAAGCTAAGCACATAGGATGCTAAGTATTGAGGTTTCTAATCAATGAGGATTCTAAGCATTCAGGTTTCTAAGCAGTGAGGATTCTAAGCATTGAGTTTTCTAAGCTAAGCATTGAGGATGCTGAGCATTGAGGATTCTAAGCATTGAGGATTCTAAGCATTGAGGATTCTAAACATTGAGGATTCTAATCTAGGCATTGAGGATTCTAAGCATTGAGGATTCTAAGCATTGAGGATTCTAAGCAGTGAGGATTCTAAGCATTGAGGTTTCTAAGGTAAGCATTGAGGATGCGAAGCATTGAGGATTCTGACTATTGAGGATTCTAAGCAATGCATGGAGGATGCTAAGCATTGAAGATTCTAAGCATTGAGGATTCTAAGCATTGAGGATTCTAAGCCAAGCATTGAGTTTTCTAATCTTTGAGGTTTCTAAGCATTAAGGCCTCTATGCATTGAGGTTTGTAAGCATTTGGGATGCTAAGCAATGAGGTTTCAAACAATAAAATTTCTCAGCATTGAGGATTCTAAGCATTGAGGATTCTAAGATAAGCATAGAGCATACTAAGGACTGAGGATGCTAAGCATTGAGGTTTCTATAGAATTGGGCATTCTACGCGTTGAGGATGCTAAGCACTGAGGATTCTAAGTATTGAGGTTTCTAAGCATTAAGGACTCTGTGCATTGAGATTTCTAAGCATTGAGGATCCTGAGCTTTGAGGATTCTAAGATATGCATTGAGGATGCTAAGCATTGAGGATGTTAAGCATTGAGGATGTTAAGCATTGAGTTTTGTAAGCTAAGCATTGAGGATGCTAAGCATTGAGGATTCTAAGCATTGAGGATTCTATGCATTGAGGATTCTAAGCATTGAGGATTCTAATCTAGGCATTGAGGATTCTAAGCATTGAGGATTGTAAGCTAGGCATTGAGGATTCTAAGCATTGAGGATTCTAAGCATTGAGGTTTCTAAGCAAAGCTTTGAGGATTCTAAGCATTGAGGATTCTAAGCATTGAGGATGCTAAGCATTGAGGATGCTAAGCATTGAGGATTCTAAGCATTGAGGATTCTAAGCATTGTGGATGCTAAGCATTGAGGATTCTAAGCATTGAGGATTCTAATCTAGGCATTGAGGATTCTAAGCACTGAGGATTCTAAGCATTGAGGATTCTAAGCATTGAGGATTCTAAGCATTGAGGATTCTAATGTAGGCATTGAGGATGCTAAGCATTGAGGATGCTAAGCATTGAGGATTCTCAGCATTGAGGATTCTAAGCATTGAGGATTCTAAGCATTGAGGATTCTAAGCTAGGCATTGAGGATTCTAAGCACTGAGGATTCTAAGCATTGAGGTTTCTAAGCAAAGCATTGAGGTTTCTAAGCATTGAGGATGCTAAGCATTGAGGATGCTAAGCATTGAGGATGCTAAGCATTGAGGATTCTAAGCATTGAGGATGCTAAGCATTGAGGATGCTAAGCATTGAGGATGGTAAGCATTGAGTATTCTAAGCTTTGAGGATGCTAAGCATTGAGGCTGTTAAGCATTGAGGATGCTAAGAATTGAGTTTTGTAAGCTAAGCATTGAGGATGCTAAGCATTGAGGATTCTAAGCATTGAGGATTCTAAGCATTGAGGATTCTAAGCATTGAGGATTGTAATCTAGGCATTGAGGATTCTAAGCATTGAGGATTGTAAGCTAGGCATTGAGGATTCTAAGCATTGAGGATTCTAAGCATTGAGGTTTCTAAGCAAAGCTTTGAAGATTCTAAGCATTGAGGATTCTAAGCATTGAGGATGCTAAGCATTGAGGATGCTAAGCATTGAGGATTCTAAGCATTGAGGATTCTAAGCATTGTGGATGCTAAGCATTGAGGATTCTAAGCATTGAGGATTCTAATCTAGGCATTGAGGATTCTAAGCACTGAGGATTCTAAGCATTGAGGATTCTAAGCATTGAGGATTCTAAGCATTGAGGATTCTAATCTAGGCATTGAGGATGCTAAGCATTGAGGATGCTAAGCATTGAGGATTCTCAGCATTGAGGATTCTAAGCATTGAGGATTCTAAGCATTGAGGATTCTAAGCTAGGCATTGAGGATTCTAAGCACTGAGGATTCTAAGCATTGAGGTTTCTAAGCAAAGCATTGAGGTTTCTAAGCATTGAGGATGCTAAGCATTGAGGATGCTAAGCATTGAGGATGCTAAGCATTGAGGATTCTAAGCATTGAGGATGCTAAGCATTGAGGATGCTAAGCATTGAGGATGGTAAGCATTGAGTATTCTAAGCTTTGAGGATGCTAAGCATTGAGGCTGTTAAGCATTGAGGATGCTAAGCATTGAGTTTTGTAAGCTAAGCATTGAGGATGCTAAGCATTGAGGATTCTAAGCATTGAGGATTCTAAGCATTGAGGATTCTAAGCATTGAGGATTCTAATCTAGGCATTGAGGATTCTAAGCATTGAGGATTGTAAGCTAGGCATTGAGGATTCTAAGCATTGAGGATTCTAAGCATTGAGGTTTCTAAGCAAAGCTTTGAGGATTCTAAGCATTGAGGATTCTAAGCATTGAGGATGCTAAGCATTGAGGATGCTAAGCATTGAGGATTCTAAGCATTGAGGATTCTAAGCATTGTGGATGCTAAGCATTGAGGATTCTAAGCATTGAGGATTCTAATCTAGGCATTGAGGATTCTAAGCACTGAGGATTCTAAGCATTGAGGATTCTAAGCATTGAGGATTCTAAGCATTGAGGATTCTAATCTAGGCATTGAGGATGCTATGCATTGAGGATGCTAAGCATTGAGGATTCTCAGCATTGAGGATTCTAAGCATTGAGGATTCTAAGCATTGAGGATTCTAAGCTAGGCATTGAGGATTCTAAGCACTGAGGATTCTAAGCATTGAGGTTTCTAAGCAAAGCATTGAGGTTTCTAAGCATTGAGGATGCTAAGCATTGAGGATGCTAAGCATTGAGGATGCTAAGCATTGAGGATTCTAAGCATTGAGGATGCTAAGCATTGAGGATGCTAAGCATTGAGGATGGTAAGCATTGAGTATTCTAAGCTTTGAGGATGCTAAGCATTGAGGATGCTAAGCATTGAGGATGCTAAGCATTGAGGATTCTAAGCATTGAGGATTCTAAGCTATGTAATGAGGATGCTAAGCATTGAGGATTCTAAGTATTGAGGTTTCTATGCTAAGCATTGAGGATGGTAAGCATTGAGGATTCTAACTATTGAGGATTCTAAGCAATGCATGGAGGATTCTAAGCATTGAGGATTCTAAGCATTGAGGATTCTATGCATTGAGGATGCTAAGCAGTGAGGATGCTAAGCATTGAGGATGGTAAGCATTGAGGATTCTAAGCATAGAGCATACTAAGCATTGAGGATGCTAAGCATTGAGGATGCTAAGCATTGAGGATTCTAAGATATGAGGATTCTAAGCATTGAGGATTCTAAGCATTGAGGATGCTAAGCATTGAGGATTCTAAGTATTGAGGTTTCTATGCTAAGCATTGAGGATTCTAAGCATTGAGGATTCTAAGCATTGAGGATTCTAAGCTATGCATTGAGGATTCTAAACATTGAGGATGTTAAGCATTGAGAATTCTAAGCATTGAGGTTTCTAAGCTAAGCATTGAGGATTCTAAGCATTGAGGATTCTAAGCATTCAGGTTTCTAAGCCGTGAGGATTCTAAGCTAAGCACTTAGGATGCTAAGTATTGAGGTTTCTAATCATTGAGGATTCTAAGCATTCAGGTTTCTAAGCAGTGAGGATTCTAAGCATTGAGTTTTCTAAGCTAAGCATTGAGGATGCTGAGCATTGAGGATTCTAAGCAATGAGGATTCTAAGCATTGAGGATTCTAAACATTGAGGATTCTAAGCAGTGAGGATTCTAAGCATTGAGGTTTCTAAGGTAAGCATTGAGGATGCGAAGCATTGAGGATTCTGACTATTGAGGATTCTAAGCAATGCATGGAGGATGCTAAGCATTGAAGATTCTAAGCATTGAGGATTCTAAGCATTGAGGATTCTAAGCCAAGCATTGAGGTTTCTAATCTTTGAGGTTTCTAAGCATTAAGGCCTCTATGCATTGAGGTTTGTAAGCATTTGGGATGCTAAGCAATGAGGTTTCAAACAATAAAATTTCTCAGCATTGAGGATTCTAAGCATTGAGGATTCTAAGCTAAGCATAGAGCATACTAAGGATTGAGGATGCTAAGCATTGAGGTTTCTAAGAATTGGGCATTCTACGCGTTGAGGATGCTAAGCACTGAGGATTCTAAGTATTGAGGTTTCTAAGCATTAAGGACTCTGTGCATTGAGATTTCTAAGCATTGAGGATCCTGAGCTTTGAGGATTCTAAGATATGCATTGAGGATGCTAAGCATTGAGGCTGTTAAGCATTGAGGATGCTAAGCATTGAGTTTTGTAAGCTAAGCATTGAGGATGCTAAGCATTGAGGATTCTAAGCATTGAGGATTCTAAGCATTGAGGATTCTAAGCATTGAGGATTCTAATCTAGGCATTGAAGATTCTAAGCATTGAGGATTGTAAGCTAGGCATTGAGGATTCTAAGCATTGAGGATTCTAAGCATTGAGGTTTCTAAGCAAAGCTTTGAGGATTCTAAGCATTGAGGATTCTAAGCATTGAGGATGCTAAGCATTGAGGATGCTAAGCATTGAGGATTCTAAGCATTGAGGATTCTAAGCATTGTGGATGCTAAGCATTGAGGATTCTAAGCATTGAGGATTCTAATCTAGGCATTGAGGATTCTAAGCATTGAGGATTCTAAGCATTGAGGTTTCTAAGCAAAGCATTGAGGATTCTAAGCATTGAGGATGCTAAGCATTGAGGATGCTAAGCATTGAGGATGCTAAGCATTGAGGATTCTAAGCATTGAGGATTCTAGGCATGGAGGATGCTAAGCATTGAGGATGCTAAGCATTGAGGATTCTAAGACAAGCATTGAGTTTTCTAATCTTTGTTGTTTCTAAATATTAAGGCCTCTATGCAATGAGGTTTGTAAGCATTATGGTTGCTAAGCATTGAGGTTTCAGAGCAATAAAATTTCTAAGCAATGAGAATTCTGCGCATTAAGGTTTCTAAGCAATGCATGGAGGATGCTAAGCATTGAGGTTCCTATGCAGTGAGGATTCTGAGATTTGAGGATTCTAAGCTAAGCAATGAGGATGCTAAGCAATGAGGATGCTAAGCATTGAGGATGCTAAGCATTGAGGATTCTAAGCATTGAGGATTCTAAGCTAAGCATTGAGGATGCGAAGCATTGAGGATTCTAACTATTGAGGATTCTAAGCTATGCATGGAGGATTCTAAGCATTGAGGATTCTAAGCATTGAGGATTCTAAGCCAAGCATTGAGTTTTCTAATCTTTGAGGTTTCTAAGCATTAAGGCCTCTATGCATTGAGGTTTCTAAGCATTTGGGATGCTAAGCAATGAGGTTTCAATCAATAAAATTTCTCAGCATTGAGGTTTGTAAGCATTGAGGATTCTAAGCATTGAGGATTCTAAGCTAAGCATAGAGCATACTAAGGATTTAGGATGCTAAGCATTGAGTATTCTAAGCATTGAGGATTCTAAGCTATGCATTGAGGATTCTAAACATTGAGGATGTTAAGCATTGAGGATTCTAAGCATTGAGTTTTCTAAGCTAAGCATTTAGGATGCTAAGCATTGAGGATTCTAAGCATTGAGGATTCTAAGCATTGAGGATTCTAAGCATTTAGGATTCTAATCTAGGCATTGAGGATTCTAAGCATTGAGGATTCTAAGCCTTGAGGATTCTAAGCATTGAGGTTTCTAAGCTGAGCATGGAGGATTCTAAGCATTGAGGATGCTAAGCATTGAGGATGCTAAGCATTGAGGATGCTAAGCATTGAGGATTCTAAGCTAGGCATTGAGGATTCTAAGCATTGAGGTTTCTAAGCAAAGCATTCAGGTTTCTAAGCATTGAGGATGCTAAGCATTGAGGATGCTAAGCATTGAGGATGCTAAGCAATGAGGATGCTAAGCATTGAGGATGCTAAGCATCGAGGATTCTAAGCATTGAGGTTTCTAAGCTAAGCATTGAGGATGCGAAGCATTGAGGATTCTAACTATTGAGGATTCTAGGCAATGCATGGAGGATGCTAAGCATTGAGGATTCTAAGCATTGAGGATTCTAAGCATTGAGGATTCTAAGCATTGAGGATTCTAATCTAGGCATTGAGGATTCTAAGCATTGAGGATTCTAAGCATTGAGGATTCTAAGCATTGAGGTTTCTAAGCTAAGCATGGAGGATTCTAAGCATTGAGGATGCTAAGTATTGAGGATGCTAAGCATTGAGGATGCTAAGCATTGAGGATGCTAAGCATTGAGGATGCTAAGCATTGAGGATTCTAAGCATTGAGAATTCTAAGCATTGAGGATTCTAAGCATTGAGGATTCTAAGCTAGGCATTGAGGATTCTAAGCATTGAGGATTCTAAGCATTGAGGTTTCTAAGGAAAGTATTGAGGTTTCTAAGCATTGAGGATGCTAAGCATTGAGGATGCTAAGCATTGAGGATGCTAAGCATTGAGGATGCAAAGCACTGAGGATTCTAAGCATTGAGGATTCTAGGCATTGAGGATGCTAAGCATTGAGGATGCTAAGCATTGAGGATGCTAAGCATTGAGGATTCTAAGCTATGCATGGAGGATGCTAAGCATTGAGGATTCTACGCGTTGAGGATGCTAAGCACTGAGGATTCTAAGCATTGAGGTTTCTAAGCAGTGAGGATTCTAAGCTAAGCAATGAGGATGCTAAGTATTGAGGTTTCTAAGCATTAAGAACTCTGTGCATTGAGGTTTCTAAGCATTGAGGATACTGAGCTTTGAGGATTCTAAGATATGCATTGAGGATGCTAAGCATTGAGGATGCTAAGCATTGAGGATGCTAAGCATTGAGTATTCTAAGCATTGAGGCTTCTAAGCAATGCATGGATGATGCTAAGCCTTGAGGATGTTAAGCATTGAGGATTCTAAGCTAGGCACTGAGAATGCTAAGTATTGAGGATTCTAAGAATTAAGGTCTCTGTGCATTGAGCTTTCTAAGCATTGAGGATACTAAGCATTGAGGATTCTAAGCATTGAGGATTCCAAGCATTGAGGATACTAAGCATTGAGGATTCTAAGCATTGAGGATTCTAAGCTATGTAATGAGGATGCTAAGCATTGAGGATGCTAAGCATTGAGGATGGTAAGCATTGAGGATTCTAAGCATAGAGCATACTAAGCATTGAGGATGCTAAGCATTGAGGATGCTAAGCATTGAGGATTCTAAGATATGAGGATTCTAAGCATTGAGGATTCTAAGCATTGAGGATGCTAAGCATTGAGGATTCTAAGTATTGAGGTTTCTATGCTAAGCATTGAGGATTCTAAGCATTGAGGATTCTAAGCATTGAGGATTCTAAGCTATGCATTGAGGATTCTAAACATTGAGGATGTTAAGCATTGAGAATTCTAAGCATTGAGGTTTCTAAGCTAAGCATTGAGGATTCTAAGCATTGAGGATTCTAAGCATTCAGGTTTCTAAGCCGTGAGGATTCTAAGCTAAGCACTTAGGATGCTAAGTATTGAGGTTTCTAATCATTGAGGATTCTAAGCATTCAGGTTTCTAAGCAGTGAGGATTCTAAGCATTGAGTTTTCTAAGCTAAGCATTGAGGATGCTGAGCATTGAGGATTCTAAGCAATGAGGATTCTAAGCATTGAGGATTCTAAACATTGAGGATTCTAAGCAGTGAGGATTCTAAGCATTGAGGTTTCTAAGGTAAGCATTGAGGATGCGAAGCATTGAGGATTCTGACTATTGAGGATTCTAAGCAATGCATGGAGGATGCTAAGCATTGAAGATTCTAAGCATTGAGGATTCTAAGCATTGAGGATTCTAAGCCAAGCATTGAGGTTTCTAATCTTTGAGGTTTCTAAGCATTAAGGCCTCTATGCATTGAGGTTTGTAAGCATTTGGGATGCTAAGCAATGAGGTTTCAAACAATAAAATTTCTCAGCATTGAGGATTCTAAGCATTGAGGATTCTAAGCTAAGCATAGAGCATACTAAGGATTGAGGATGCTAAGCATTGAGGTTTCTATGAATTGGGCATTCTACGCGTTGAGGATGCTAAGCACTGAGAATTCTAAGTATTGAGGTTTCTAAGCATTAAGGACTCTGTGCATTGAGATTTCTAAGCATTGAGGATCCTGAGCTTTGAGGATTCTAAGATATGCATTGAGGATGCTAAGCATTGAGGCTGTTAAGCATTGAGGATGCTAAGCATTGAGTTTTGTAAGCTAAGCATTGAGGATGCTAAGCATTGAGGATTCTAAGCATTGAGGATTCTAAGCATTGAGGATTCTAAGCATTGAGGATTCTAATCTAGGCATTGAAGATTCTAAGCATTGAGGATTGTAAGCTAGGCATTGAGGATTCTAAGCATTGAGGATTCTAAGCATTGAGGTTTCTAAGCAAAGCTTTGAGGATTCTAAGCATTGAGGATTCTAAGCATTGAGGATGCTAAGCATTGAGGATGCTAAGCATTGAGGATTCTAAGCATTGTGGATGCTAAGCATTGAGGATTCTAAGCATTGAGGATTCTAATCTAGGCATTGAGGATTCTAAGCATTGAGGATTCTAAGCATTGAGGTTTCTAAGCAAAGCATTGAGGATTCTAAGCATTGAGGATGCTAAGCATTGAGGATGCTAAGCATTGAGGATGCTAAGCATTGAGGATTCTAAGCATTGAGGATTCTAGGCATTGAGGATGCTAAGCATTGAGGATGCTAAGCATTGAGGATTCTAAGACAAGCATTGAGTTTTCTAATCTTTGTTGTTTCTAAATATTAAGGCCTCTATGCAATGAGGTTTGTAAGCATTATGGTTGCTAAGCATTGAGGTTTCAGAGCAATAAAATTTCTAAGCAATGAGAATTCTGCGCATTAAGGTTTCTAAGCAATGCATGGAGGATGCTAAGCATTGAGGTTCCTATGCAGTGAGGATTCTGAGATTTGAGGATTCTAAGCTAAGCAATGAGGATGCTAAGCAATGAGGATGCTAAGCATTGAGGATGCTAAGCATTGAGGATTCTAAGCATTGAGGATTCTAAGCTAAGCATTGAGGATGCGAAGCATTGAGGATTCTAACTATTGAGGATTCTAAGCTATGCATGGAGGATTCTAAGCATTGGGGATTCTAAGCATTGAGGATTCTAAGCCAAGCATTGAGTTTTCTAATCTTTGAGGTTTCTAAGCATTAAGGCCTCTATGCATTGAGGTTTCTAAGCATTTGGGATGCTAAGCAATGAGGTTTCAAACAATAAAATTTCTCAGCATTGAGGTTTGTAAGCATTGAGGATTCTAAGCATTGAGGATTCTAAGCTAAGCATAGAGCATACTAAGGATTTAGGATGCTAAGCATTGAGTATTCTAAGCATTGAGGATTCTAAGCTATGCATTGAGGATTCTAAACATTGAGGATGTTAAGCATTGAGGATTCTAAGCATTGAGTTTTCTAAGCTAAGCATTTAGGATGCTAAGCATTGAGGATTCTAAGCATTGAGGATTCTAAGCATTTAGGATTCTAATCTAGGCATTGAGGATTCTAAGCATTGAGGATTCTAAGCCTTGAGGATTCTAAGCATTGAGGTTTCTAAGCTGAGCATGGAGGATTCTAAGCATTGAGGATGCTAAGCATTGAGGATGCTAAGCATTGAGGATGCTAAGCATTGAGGATTCTAAGCTAGGCATTGAGGATTCTAAGCATTGAGGTTTCTAAGCAAAGCATTCAGGTTTCTAAGCATTGAGGATGCTAAGCATTGAGGATGCTAAGCATTGAGGATGCTAAGCAATGAGGATGCTAAGCATTGAGGATGCTAAGCATTGAGGATTCTAAGCATTGAGGTTTCTAAGCTAAGCATTGAGGATGCGAAGCATTGAGGATTCTAACTATTGAGGATTATAGGCAATGCATGGAGGATGCTAAGCATTGAGGATTCTAAGCATTGAGGATTCTAAGCATTGAGGATTCTAAGCATTGAGGATTCTAATCTAGGCATTGAGGATTCTAAGCATTGAGGATTCTAAGCATTGAGGATTCTAAGCATTGAGGTTTCTAAGCTAAGCATGGAGGATTCTAAGCATTGAGGATGCTAAGTATTGAGGATGCTAAGCATTGAGGATGCTAAGCATTGAGGATGCTAAGCATTGAGGATGCTAAGCATTGAGGATTCTAAGCATTGAGAATTCTAAGCATTGAGGATTCTAAGCATTGAGGATTCTAAGCTAGGCATTGAGGATTCTAAGCATTGAGGATTCTAAGCATTGAGGTTTCTAAGGAAAGTATTGAGGTTTCTAAGCATTGAGGATGCTAAGCATTGAGGATGCTAAGCATTGAGGATGCTAAGCATTGAGGATGCAAAGCACTGAGGATTCTAAGCATTGAGGATTCTAGGCATTGAGGATGCTAAGCATTGAGGATGCTAAGCATTGAGGATGCTAAGCATTGAGGATGCTAAGCATTGAGGATTCTACGCGTTGAGGATGCTAAGCACTGAGGATTCTAAGCATTGAGGTTTCTAAGCAGTGAGGATTCTAAGCTAAGCAATGAGGATGCTAAGTATTGAGGTTTCTAAGCATTAAGAACTCTGTGCATTGAGGTTTCTAAGCATTGAGGATACTGAGCTTTGAGGATTCTAAGATATGCATTGAGGATGCTAAGCATTGAGGATGCTAAGCATTGAGGATGCTAAGCATTGAGAATGCTAAGCATTGAGGATTCTAAGCATTGAGGCTTCTAAGCAATGCATGGATGATGCTAAGCATTGACGATGTTAAGCATTGAGGATTCTAAGCTAAGCACTGAGAATGCTAAGTATTGAGGATTCTAAGAATTAAGGTCTCTGTGCATTGAGGTTTCTAAGCATTGAGGATACTAAGCATTGAGGATTCTAAGCATTGAGGATTCCAAGCATTGAGGATACTAAGCATTGAGGATTCTAAGCATTGAGGATTCTAAGCTATGTAATGAGGATGCTAAGCATTGAGGATGCTAAGCATTGAGGATTCTATGCATTGCGGATTCTAAACATTGAGGATTCTAAGCCAAGCATTGAGTTTTTTAATCTTTGCTGTTTC